>NC_041738.1:48304171-49554171 GCF_004115215.2 Ornithorhynchus anatinus
GAAAAAGATTTAATCTCTAAATACAAAGATGATTTGAAGATCTTCCATCATCTTTCCCTTCTCTAGAATTGGATTTTTTTTATGCTTGAGTTTTATTAGCCAGGAGGAGATTTTAAAAGGTGAAATTTGCCAGGGCTCCTGTTTTACCTAATTTGACTTTTGCAGGTCCTAATGACTTAAGTGGTGGAAATGCTATTTGACGTTTCTGAACATCCAATGGGCTAGTCTGTTCGAAGCAGCGTGGCTCATTGGAAAGAGCCCGGGCTTGGGAGTCAGAGGTCATGGGTTCGAATCCCGGCTCTGCCACTTGTCAGCTGTGTGACTGTGGGCAAGTCACTTAACTTCTCTGTGCCTCAGTTACCTCATCTGTAAAATGGGGATTAACTGTGCGCCTTACGTGGGACAAGCTGATTACCCTGTATCGACCCCAGCGCTTAGAACAGTGCTCTGCACAGAGTAAGTGCTTAACAAATACCAACATTATTATTATTATTATTACAAACTTACAGTCTAAGGGACTGACGCATCCATACAGCACATTCCCATGTTCCAGACTTCCTGTGCAAAAGAATTGATTTCAGTGAAAATGGTTTGCGTAACACCACTCCACCAGTAAGGGCGAGAGTGTGCATGCTTCCACTGCGAAAAGAAACACAATAAGTAAGTGACAGAGCATGGGTGTTGAACACTGTGATGTTCAACTAAACGTTCAGGGCTCACTGAAGACCAAAAGGATTACAGCCCAGTTTTGATGGGGTGCCATAGTTCCATAACCTACTAATTAGCTGCCTTGGTAGATTTTTTTAAAAAAAAATTAATTTTTCTATGCTATTTTAGTGCTTACTTTGTGCCAGTCACTGTCCTAAGCAACGGGGAAGATATGAGCTGAGCAGGTTGGGGACAGTCCCTATTCTACATGGGATTCAAAGTCTTAATCCCTGTTTTACAGATGAGGTAACTGAGGCACAGATAATAATAATAATGGTAATTGTTAAGTGCTCACTATGTGCCAGGCACTGTTCTAGGTGCTGAAGAAAATAAAAGTTGATCATGTTGGACACAGTCCCTGTACCACATGGGGCTCACACTTTTAATTACCATTTTACAGATGAGGTAACTGAGGTCCAGAAGGGAAGTGACTTGCCCAAGGTCACACGCAGACATGTAGCAGAGCCGGGATTAGAACCGGGGTCCTTCTGACTCCCAGGTCCGGACTCTTATCCACTAAGCCACACTGCTTCTCTATGCTACAGTCTTCACGCAGATGTTACAGTAGATGCTAAAGTCTTCACATTAGCCAGCTATTTTTCTGGAGTGGCTTAATAAATGCGATCACTGATGATGATAATGATGCTTATGAAGAAATATCTGGGGTCTCCTTTAGCCAGACTCATGGTGCTCAATCTCCAAGTCCTAATCAATCATTCATTCAGGGCTCGAGTGTGATACTCTTTTAAGAAATCATTGAATTTATCAGAGTTAATGAGCACTTACTGCAGCAGAGCACTGGACTGAGCAATTAGAAGAGTGTTCTACAATCAAGGTGATACACACAATTTTGCCCTCAAGGGCCTTATTGTCTAGAAGGGTAATAATAATAATTGCAGTATTTGTTAAGTACTTACTATTTGCCAGACACTGAACTAAATGCTGGGGTGGATTCAAAGCAAATAGAGTTGGACACAGTCCCTGTCCCATGTGGGGCTCACGGTCTCAATCCCAATTTTACAGATGAGGTAACCTAGGCACAGAGACATGAAGTGACTTGCCCAAGGCCACACAGCAGACAAGGGACAGAGTCGGGGTAGACAGATGTGATTGGGAGAGTACAGCTGAAGAAAGATACATGATCCCTGCTCTCAAGGAACTCACAATCTAACGAGACAGACAAAATACTGTGCTTAGGGGGAAATAGTTCCACTACAGTAAGATTGTTACAGAGTTAGTAATTGAATACACAAACGAGAGTCCAAATAACCAATCAATAATATTTACTGAAAGCCTACTAGGCAAAGAGCATTGTTTTGTGCACCTGGGAGAGTGTAGTAGAATGGGTAGGCGATGATCCCTACTATTAAGGTGTTTGCAATTTAGTGGAGGAGACGGGCAGTGAAATTGTTGAAAGACAGAAGGAGGAAGGTGAAATGGGTATGTATGAGTTGATCCTTAAATAGTAGGATGTGTAAATTGACACCTACAGAGGTGAGCTCATTTGGGAAGGGAATGTGTGTATTATATTGTTATATTGTATTCTCCCAAGTGCTTAGTACTGTGCTCTGCACACAGTAAGCGCTCCACAAATATGATTGACTGGCTAAGGAGCCCCTCGAGGGACAGAGCCGGTGGTCCAATTCCCTCCTATGTACTCTTTCTCAGCACTTTTAGTGCTAAATTCTGGGGTAGATACAAAATAATCAGGTTCCAGATGGGGCTCACAGTCCAAGTAGGAGGGAGAACAGGTATTGAATCTCCATTTTGCAGGTGAGGGAACTGAGACCCGGAAGAGTTAAGTGACTTACCCAAGGTCACACAGCAGGCAAGTAGTGGAGCCGGGATTAAAGCCTAGGGCTTCTGACTCCCAGGCCTGGGCTCTTTCCACTCTCGACCAATCAATCGTATTTATTGAGCTCTTACTGTGTGCAGAGCACTGTACTAAGGGCTTGGGAGAGGGCAATACAATAGAATAAGCAGTTTCCCTGCCCATAACGAGCTTACAGGAAGCTTACAGTCTAGAGGGGGAAGGTTACAGTCTAGAGCAGGGCTATATTGTTTCTCTAAATAAGCAGTGAGTGCTCAATAAATACCCTTGATGGACACACCCCCACTGCATCATCTTAGGGCCTCCATCCCAACCTGTCTTCCTCCATCTTGTTAGAAGGGACAGAAGCAGAGGCAGTAGCAGCAGGCTGCTGCCATTCAGAGGAGAACAGTAATAATAATAATAATAAGTGGTATTAAGTGCTTACTATGTGCCAAGCATTGTTCTAAGCGCTGAATGCTGGGAAGGCCACAGCTATGGCAGTTACTTTGACGAAGACTGTTGGACCGTTGAGTCACGGGAAGCCTGAAACTTTTCTAAGTAGCCACAGGATCTTGGGGCTTTCATTAGTACAGTGCTCTGCACACAGTAAGCGCTCAATTTATACAATTGAATGAATGAATTTTATCGTTTTAATCTCTGTTCTCTATCTTTTATTTTGAAATGGGGTTTTATGACTTGATTTTTTTCCTTATGAGTTCATCACTGTTCCCATTTTCTGCCATATTCTCAGGCTGTGAGTCCCTTGAGGAACAGAGACCCTAATTCACACCCCTGTCATGGGCTTAGGAGTCAGAGGTTAGGGGTTCTAATCCCGGCTCCGCCACCCGTCTGCTGTTTAACTTTGGGCAAGTCACTTAACTTCTCGGTGCCTCACTTACCTCATCTGTAAAATAGGGATTAAGTCTGTGAGCCTCATGTGGGACAACCTGATTACCCTGTATCTACCCCAACGAAGAGAACAGTGCTCAGCACACAGTAAGTGCTTAACAAATACCAACATTATTATTATTATTATTCTTTCCTGGCACTTGGAATAATGCTTTGCAAACAGCATGTGCTTAATAAATACTATTTCTAGTCCATATCTTCATATATGCTGAGGAGAAAAACTGTTGTTATCAAGAGGGAAAACGGAATATATGTTCATGAGTTAATGCTGAAGTAGTCGAGTTTGTGCAGTATGGACATAAGTGCTAAGGGAGGTTGTTAGTACTTAAAGGCTTATGTGGCATGGAAGTGCTGAAATGGCAGTTTGGAGGCTATTAGAGGGGGGGATTAGAAATTCCTCACCCGATGGGGAACAGTAGATGATCGTGTCTGGCTTTTTAATTTTGCGTTGCAGTTGGGCAACACTGGGACTTCATTTGTGCTGAGGCTGGGCAGGACTTGGAGCCTGTGAGCGGAGCCCCGGGATGCTTACGATCCAGGAGGATGCATTCTGTGATGGCTAATCGCACTGAGAAGCAACACGGCCTAGTGGAAAGAGCATGGGCCTGTGAGCCGGATGACCTAGGTTCTAATTCCTGCCCCGCCACTTGTCTGCTGTGTGACCTTGGGCAAGTCACTTGACTCCTCTGTACCTCAGTTACCTCATTTGTAAAATAGGGTTTAAGACTATGAGTTCCAGGTGGGTAATGGTCTGTGTTCAACCTGATTAGCTTGTATCTACCCCTGTGTTTAGAACAGTGCCAGGCACAAAGTAAGGGCTTAAAAAATACTATTTTTTAAAAAAATCTTTCATTCAATAATATTTATTGAGCGCTTACTGTGTGCAGAGCACTGTACTAAGTGCTTGGAAAGTACAATTCGGCACCAGATAGACACAATCCCTATTCAACCATCAGTCATGGGTCATCTCCATTTATTCTATTCTCCCCTCTAAAACTTAAGACTAAACAACTTTTTGTCACAGTTTCTTGCCTCCAAGGAGCCATGGGGAAGAGAAGCGTGAGGATGATGAATTTAGGTGCAGGGCTGACACAGCAGGACAGGGCTAGGGGTTGGTCAGGGAAGATAAAACAGGTTTTTTGGGGGTGTTTTTTTAAGGCACACTGGTTCAGATTCCGTCCAGCCTTGAGAAGGGAGTAGATGGTCCCTTAGCAAGAGGAACCTTGTCTGTTTCACTAGGAAGTCCTACAGGGCAATAGAAAAAGTCATTTACTCAATGAGCCAAAATGGCCCAATCTTAGATAGGCCTTATCACTAACAGATTCACACTTATTGTTTGGATAAGGCTTTGAGATCCTCAGTTGAGAGGGTTGGCATAACCCAACTACACTTTAAAAGATGATTACATTGGAATCAAGAACCGCTAGGCTAAGTCATCAGAGTCTAATCACTGGTATTTATTTCATTAAATCATGTGAGAAGGGGCAGGAAGTAAGGGCAGTCTTCCCAATTTAGAACCTCACCTTTAATCAGAAAATTGAACTCCTTTGGTTTCAGAAAAATTGTTTGATATTTTTCAGTCACTTGGGCTGAAATGGGGTTGAGGAATTGCCGACATTAATATTCATCACCCCAGAGTACTTACTAGAAACACGGAAATTTAGACGCAAATCCGATTTTGGTGCTAATGTAATATTTTACAGTGCGACTCACAGCACGCTCCCTGGGAGAATTAGACTTTCCACAGAAAACCAGTAATAAAAATGTGTCTGGTAAAACACATGGAGAGTTTTCTAACAGTTTTAACAATTTTATCACTTCCTGTAGTGACTTATTAACAGTGTCTTCAACCTTTATATTTTCCAATAACAACTTGATGTCTTCATCTAGTCTTTCAGAGATATAATTGCCTGAATGCAGGTACTTGTGCCCGGAGGGCGTACGATCTTCGAGACTTTAATGGCTCATTAGGTATTTATTCACTTTAACTTAAACAGCTCAGCCATTTGTGCAAAATGAGGCTTTAAAACAGAATTAAGGATTTTTACATAAGTGTGGTGTATAACCTAAACCATTGTTGAATTTTAATTTTTGAAGCCTGCCAGTTTAATCTGACTTCCCAGTTACTCCTTGCACCGGGGTTTTTAAGCTTTCTTTTCTAGCTTTTATACTTGAGGCAAATGCCCATTCCTTTTAATTAGAGTCAATAGAATTTCTTTTTCAGTTAGAATGGGACCTTCAACAGATCCCATTCTGAGATCTGTTACCGGTCTCCAGTTTTCCCGCTTTCCGGTGTCGTTTCCATGTCTCTTGGTTCTCCACCTTGGAAACTAAAGACTCAACAAGCCCAAACTCCGCCCCTCCTTTTCTTCGAAGCTGTTCTTAAAAAGCCACTTCCTTCAGAAGGTATTCCCTGCTTTCCAATATCTCCTTAATACTCTTTCCACCACTGAGAATGAAATCCTACCAAATATAGTTTTCCTACCAACAAAGGAAGACATGATTTTTTTTTCTCCAACCCTCGATGAAATTACCTTTACTGTCAAAGCAGGGTAGTCTAGTGGAAAGAGCAGGGACCTGAGTGAGGATCTGGATTCTGATACTAATTCTGCCACTCGCCTGCTCTGTGACCTTGGGGTAAGTTACTTGACTTCTCTGTGCCTGTTACCTCATCTCTAAATAATAATGTTGGTATTTGTTAAGCGCTTACTATGTGCGAGCACTGTTCTAAGCACTGGGGTAGGCACAGGGGAATCAGGTTGTCCCACGTGGAACTCACAGTCTTAATCCCCATTTTACAGATGAGGTAACTGAGGCACAGAGAAGTTAAGTGACTTGCCCACAGTCACACAGCTGAGAAGTGGCAGAGCTGGGATTCGAACTCATGACCTCTGACTCCAAAGCCCGGGCGCTTTCCACCGAGCCACGCTGGCATGTTCATGAAGAGTGAGGTACAAGGATGAAGTTGGATCATTAACATGGAAGGATGCTCATTACATCACCCTTTTTTGGTGTGGGATGTGAGGAGAGTGGCTAATAGCAAAAATCCTCTGACCTTTTGTGAACCGAAATGGAAGAACTGTAAATAAGCTGGCTAGAAGCAGCACTGATGGATACATTGAAACCAAAACTTAACTCAGATGACCCAGCAGTGATCACTAGTGAAAAAGAGGTCAACCTGGCATAGCACAATTAAAACTAGAGTGATTATCTTTCAGGCAGAAGCTTCGAGAAAATTATGATACCAAGAGGCAGAAACAAACAAAAACAGGTTTAAACACTGGGGGTAGCAATGCAGCAGTGCAGCTTTAGATTTATTAACCATCACTTGTATTTACTGAGCCCTCACTGGGTGCAGACTATAGTTCTAAGCGCTTGGAAGGGTACAGTGTAACAGAATTGGTAGCCATGTTCCCTGTCCAAAACGAGTTTACAGCCCAGAGTCTAAATTATTCATATTTGTTCTCATATTTTTTTAACTATTGTACAATTCATGTTTGCCCGTCTTTCTCATCAGATAGTAATTTCTGTGATGGCCTGAACTGAATCCCATACTTCTGTACAATTCCCAAGTAATGAGGAACAAGAAGGGAAAAGAGAAACAGTGCCAGGCGCTACACGTTAAACATAACGCAACAGAGGACAGCCTTTTGGTGTGGACGATTAGCTGGAAGTGTGGGTTTCACATTGATCTTTTCAGCCATAGGAGCACTCCTACATATATTTGGGAAGGAACGTGACCTAGTGAAAAGATCTCGGGCCTGGGAGTCAGAGGACCTGGGTTCCAATCCCAGCTCTGTCACTTGTCTGCTAGGTGATTTGGGGGCAAGTTACATACTTTTTCTGTGCTTCAGTTTCTTCAACAGTAAAATGGGGATTCAGTATCTGTTCTACTTTCTACTTAGACTGCAAGTCCCCTGTGGACCAAAGGACTGTGTCTGACCTGAATAACTTGTAGCTACCCCGATGCTTAGAACAGCACCTGAGGTATACTAATAATGGTATTTGTTAAGCGCTTACTATGTGCCAAGTACTATTCTAAGCACTGCAGGGGATACAAGGTGATCAGGTTGACCCATGTGGGGCTCACAGTCTTAATCCCCATTTTACATGAGGTAACTGAGGCCCAGAGAAGTTAAGTGGCTTGCCCCAAATCACATAGCTGACAAGTGGTGGAGCCGGGATTATGACCCCCGACTCCCATGACCTCCGACTCCCAAACCCTGGCTCTTTCCACTGAGCCACGCTGCTTCTCGTATGGGGAAGCAGCGTGGCTCAGTGGAAAGAGCACGGGCTTTGGAGTCAGGGCTCATGAGTTCGAATCCCAGCTCTGCCACTTGTCGGCTGTGTGACTGTGGGCAAGTCACTTAACTTCTCGGTGCCTCAGTTCCCTCATCTGTAAAATGGGGATTAAGACTGTGAGCCCCACGTGGGACAACCTGATTCCCCTATGTCTACCCAGCGCTTAGAACAGTGCTCGGCACATAGTAAGCGCTTAACAAATACCAACATTATTAGTAAGTGCTTAACAAATGCCATCATCATTATAACTAATACACTGACACCCTGTCAGTGGTGTCTTCGAATACAAAAGACTAATGTATATATACATATATATTATATAACTATATATATTATATAACTGCATATATTATATAACTAGAGAGAGAGAGAGAGGGAGAGAGCATGGGCGTCCGAGGTCATGGGTTCTAATCCCAGCTCCACCAATTGTCTGCTGTGTGTATATAGACTAATAATTACATATATTAGTCTCTATACACACAAAAGATAATAAATATATTTAATTAATAAGACTAATATATATATGTATTCTAATATATATATGTTAGTCTATATACACACAGCAGACAGAGCTGGAATTAGAACCCATGTCCTCGGACGCCCATGCCGTATCCACGAGTCAAAACATTCCCCGCAGATCTGCTTGATCTTTGAGACTAAATCAGCCAATCTTATATATTGAGTGCTGACTGGGTACGGAGCACTGTAGTAAGTGCTTGGGAGAGTACACTGTGACAGAGTTGATAGACACGTTCCTAAAGCCATTCTCCCTTTACCCCAGTTTTGCTCTTCGATGATGGAGGCAGCACATGTGAGAGTCAGGGAGGGTGAAAGCTGTGATAATTACACGACCGAGTGCAGGTTTGGATGGAGCTCCGTGCTTATGTGCATATGTATGCATATTTCTCAAGTACCTAGTAGAGTGGCCTTAAGCTTCTGGTGGGCAGGGAATTTGCCCAACAACTGTACCACACACAGTAAGTGCTCAATAAATACCACTGATTCTGTTACTGAGGGAGAAAGGCATCATTTTTTTCCCCTTAGATTAACTGTAAGTATCCCATAGCACACTGATCTTGAAAAGACTATAAACTCCTTGTGGGCAGGGACTCTGGGGAAGCAGCGTGGCTTTGTGGAAAGAGCATGGGTTTGGGAGTCAAAGGTTGTGGGTTCTAATCCCAGCTCCATCACTTGTCAGCTGTATGACTTTGGGCAAGTCACTTAACTTCTCTGTGCCTCAGTTACCTCATCTGTAAAATGGGGATTAAGACTGTGAGCCCCACGTGGGACAACCTGATAACCTTGTATCTGCGCAGGGCTTAGAATAGTGCTTGACACATAGTAAGCGCTTAACAAATGTCATTATTATTATTATCAACTCTATTGATCTCCCTCAAGTGCTTACTTAGTTACAGTGCTCTGCCCATTATAAACAGAAAAAACACTGATCCCATGTTGGAAGAAACTGACTGAGCAGAATCTTCTAGATGCTAGAAGGAGGTGAGGAGAGTTGGATCTCTGAACTCAGTTCAGGACAGAATGGAGTGATTGGTCTTTGAATAAAATGATTGTCTGAAGAAATATACAGTACACGTAGAAATGTTCAGTGCTAATACAAGGAACTGCAAGGAAGAAAAGTCAGAGAAAGACCCCCTAAGGCAGAATGTTCAGAAGAAGAGAGCAAAAATAGTGCTGGTGTAAAACAAGAAATTAACACATTTCACGCATTTCACACTGTCAACTGCCCCAGTGCAGTAATGCAAATTAAATTTCACACTAATCAACCCCATGAATCAGCAATTAAAGCAAAATGTAAATATCAGAGCTTTCAGCTGATGTCCCTAAATGGAGTAATATCTGTGGTTTTTGAGCATTACAGGAATGAATGGAAGCATTTTGGTAATGATTGCCCAGTTTGAAAGCATGGATTTTACTAGAAACTGCAGCCTTACCAAATGTTAATTGCTGTACATCTGTGAGAAAAGAGTGCTTAATGGGGTTTTACAGATGAGATGAAGTTAGGCTGACATTGCATCTATTCCCTTAATGTACTTGGGTTCCCACAACTGGATGCATAATCTGGTAATTCTCAGGTAGATGGAAGAAATGGGGTCAGTGTTGATCTTATTTTCAGGCTCCAAATATATTTTCCAAGTTAGTTCCCCTGGGGCAGCTGGAGATGGAAGACTGGGGTTAATAAAAAATCATGATTATGGTACTTGTTAAGCACTTACTATGCGCCAAGCACTGTTCTAAGCAATGGGGTAGATACAAGTTACTCAGGTTGGACACAGTCCCTGTCATTCATTCACTGAATCATATTTATTGAGTGCTTATTGTGTGCAGGGCACTGTACTAAGCGCTTGGAAAGTACAATTCGGCAACAGAGGGAGACAATCCCTACTCAACAACTGGCTCACAGTCTAGAAGGGGGAGACAGACAACAAAACAAAACTAGTAGACAGGCATCAGTAACATCAAAATAGATAAATAGAATTATAGATATACATCAATAATAAAATAAATAGAATGCTAAATATGCACAAATATACACAAGTGCTGTGGGGCGGGGAAGGGTATAGAGCAAAGGGAGGGAGTAGGGGCGATGGGGAAGGGAGGAGGAGCAGAGGAAAAGGGGGTGTCAGTCTGGGAAGGCCTCCTGGAGGAGGTGAGCTCTCAGTAGGGCTTTGAAGAGGGGAAGAGAGCTAGTTTGGTAGATGTGATGAGGGAGGGCAGGCCAGGTCAGTGGTAGGACGTAGGCCAGGGGTCGACGGCGGGACAGGTGAGAACGAGACACAGTGAGGAGGTTAGCGGCAGAGGAGCAGAGTATACAGGGTGGGCTGTAGAAGAAGAGAAAGGAGGTGAGGTAGGAGAGGACAAGGTGATGGAGAGCTTAGAAGCCAATATTGAGGAGTCTTTGCTTCATGCAAAGGTTGATAAGCAACCACTGGAGATTTTTGAGGAGTGGGGTGACATGCCCAGAGCATTTCTGTAGAAAGGTGATCCAGGCAGCGGAATGAAGAATAGACTGGAGCGGGGAGAGACAGGAAGATGGGAGATCAGAGAGGAGGCTGACGTAGTAATCCTGTCAGCATATGATGAAAGATTGTACCAACACAGAAGCGGTTTGGATGGAGAGGAAAGGGTGGATCTTGGCAATGTTGTGAAGGTGAGACCGGCAGGTTTTGGTGACGGATTGGATGTGTGGGGCCAATGAGAGAGCGGAGTCAAGGATGACCCCAAGGTTGCGGGCTTGTGAGACAGGAAGGATGGTAGTGACGCTCAGTGACGGGAAAGTCAGGGAGAGGACAGTGTTTGGGAGGGAAGATAAGGAGCTCACTCTTGGAAATGTTGAGTTTTAGGTGGTGGGTGGACATCCAGGTGGAGATGTCCTGAAGGCAGGAGGAGATATGAGCCTGGAGGGAGGGAGAGAGAACAGGGGAGGAGATGAAGATTTGGGTGTCATCTGTGTAGAGATGATAGTTGAAGCCATGGGAGGGAATGAGTTCACCAAGGAAGTGATCATAGATGGAGAAGAGAAGGGGACCAAGAACTGACCCTTGAGGGACCCTTACAGTTAGGGGATGAGAGGCAGAGGAGGAGCCCGCATAGGAGACCGAGAATGAACGGCCAGAGAGATAAGAGGAGAATCAGGAGAGGATGGAGTCCGTGAAGCCAAGGTTAGATAACACGTTGAGGAGACATGTCTCACATGAGACTCCCAACCTTAATCCCCATTTTACAATTGAGGTAACTGAGGCACAGATAAATTAAGTGACTTGCCCAAGATCACACAGCACACTTGTGGAAGAGCCAGGACTAGAACCCAGGTCCTTCTGACTCCCAGGCCTGTGCTCTATCCACTAAGCTACACTGTTACTCAGTAGGGTTGGAGTTCCTTCTTTAAAAAATGGCACAGAGAGGGCCAGGACTGCAATGTTAAGGACACAGAGCCTGGAATTTGATTGTTTAATAATAATAATGGTATTTGTTAAGTGCTTACTACGTGCCAAGCACCATTCTAAGTGCTGGTAGATAGAAGGTAATCAGATTGTCCCAGGTGGGGCTCACAGCCTTAATCCCCATTTTATGGATGAGGTAACTGAGGCACAGAGAAGTGAAGTGACTCGCCCAAATTCACACAGCTGAAAAGTGGTAGAGCCGGGATTAGAACCCACAACCTCTGACTCCCAAACTCATGCTCTATCCACTAGGCAAAATGTTCCCAATAGGTCTGCTTGATCTTGGGACTAAATCAATCAATCAGTCTTATTTATTGAGCATTGACTGGGTGCGGAGCACTGTAGTAAGTACTTGGGAGAGTACACTGTAACAGAGTTGATAGATACGTGCCTAAAGCCATTCTCCCTTTAACCCAGTTCTCCTCTTAGATGATGGAGGCAGCACAATCAGGGAGAGTGGAAGCTGTGATAATTACATGACCGTGTAGCTGGTCTGGGTGGAGCTCCGTCCGGCTACTTCCCTTCAGTTTTAAGAACAGAGCCATCAGGATGTCCTAGTCTCTCACGGTTCACATCCATCGAAAGCTTAGCACCCAATGCTTCTATGTGCAACACTCTAATTCCACGGGAAAATTAGGAACAGACTGTGATAAACAATGTACTGAACTAGTTCATCTGCCTACCTATTTCCCTGATCCTCGACAACGTACTGACATCTAGTCACCTATTTCCCCGATTTATGTCTACTGGGTTGATTTGACCCAGATGAAATATGTCAAGGAGAAACATTCTCTTGATTAGTTTGTATCTACCCCAGTGCTTAGTCCAGTGATTGACACATAGTAAGCTCTTAACAAATACCATTTAAAAAAAAAAAATCTGGATTTGGGTAGTGAATGTGGGTGGGAAGGGAGAAAAGTAGATGGAATGCTTTTCTTGGTGTCTTTTCTCATGAAATCTCTTACTAGGGTCCTGGAACTTTTAGAAAGAAATTTGAATGTTTAGAGGCAGACAGAACCCATGACCAAGAGTAAAGACCTCTTTTGTTGAAATCTGTGTCTGATTTTTCAGTGGGGATGTAGGCAAGTATCATCTAGTCTCTCTTGTTCGGGTCCTTCATCTGTAAAATGGGGCTAATGACACTTACCCAAAGTGCCTCTCAGGAGTGTTAGAGGATTAATTAATGCTGTCAAAGAGCCTTGCAAATGAAAGAAGTAGCTATTATTGCTGTGTTTATGACCTCACTTTCTTGCTCAGCCTGCTAGGTTAATGATAACGACTTTCTTTGCAGTAGCCGTTATCATCCAGAAGGCTCCCAAAGCATATTACAAGCCAATTTACTATTTTTTAGGGATCGCTTCACCCATCACATAGCCACACGTACCTATTAAACATTTATTGAGTGTGAACAATGTGCTAGATACCATCTCAAACCCAGAATGAAACAGGGCCCTCGCCCAGTGGGGAAACACTGAAACGTATCTGGAAATTTCCTCCAGGAGTTTGTCAGGATAAGGCAATCCAACAATTTAGACTCATGGGTCTACAATGTTTCTTCTTCACTGATCAACTGAATGGGATAATCTGCTCGGTTTGCACACTTCTCATCTTCACTCTTGCTCCTTTTCCCCTTTTGTACTCTTTCTTATTTTCAGCGTTATTAGAAGCAAATCATGGGCTTGAAGCAGAAGTTAGGGGGATTAGTGTAATAAATGTATTATTGAGTGTATCGTAGACCTTTGGTCTAGCTGTCTCAAGATGATTGATACAATCAATCAGTCATTTACTGAGCCCTTACTATGTACAGAGCACTGTACTCAGTGCTTGGAAGAATACGTTATAACAGCTGATAGTCATGTTCCCTGCCCACAGGGAGTTCCCAGTCTATCTGGAATCAATCAATTGCATTTACTGAGTGCTCACTGTGTGCAGAACACTATATAACGTGCTGGAAGAGGACAGCATAACAGAGTTGGTAGACGTGTTCCCTTTCCTCAGGGAGCTCAATCTTTCTGGAAAAGCCTTTGCAGATCATTTCACCTTTCTTTCCTCTCTGAGTGGAAAATGGAAGACAGAGAATATTGGGAGGAAGATTATAGATGATTTTGGAAGTGGTGGTTGTGTCAAGCAGGTGGATCGGGATGAAAGAGATCCAGTTTTTACTGGTGACACAATCAGTCAGTAGCATTTATCGAGTTCATCCTGTGTGTAGAACCCTGTTCTAAGCTTTTAGGAGAGTAGAATAGAAATTAGTACCATTGATCCCCGCCTCTAGGAGCTTATACCCTTAAGCTTGGATTTTTGTCAAATAGAAGTTATAAGTAATCTGGCTGGAGGGGGACGGAGATTGAGTGGAGCCCAGAATAATGTCAACCAGAAAAAGAATTTGGCATCGGCGATCACTAGGTGAGAATTTGGCCAGTTCTTTGTGTGTGGGGCGTGGTGGGGAGGGGAACGGAGGGAGGGGGGTGTCCAGTATAGGTACCCCTTTTCTGATGCCCGAGCTTTGGATTTCAACTTGTAAACCGAGCAGCTATCAGTAGAATGTATTCTAGTTTTTCTCTGTCATTTTTCTCCAGCCCTCCTTTTACTCTTAGGTTGTGAGCTCTTAAGCGTCAGGGACTTTGTAATTTTCATTTACGGACTTTTCTCTAGTACTTAGAAATGTGCGATGCGCATGATAGATGTTTAGTAAATGCAGCTACTACTACTGTGAACTTTGATTACTTTGGCTTGACATTTTGAGGAATTAGGCAATGTTCAAATCCTGTCAGACACTACCCCCTTATGCACACGCAGGTGTTCCCGGATCTGTAGTTAATTGCATGTTCACTCTGCATCCACCTCTAAATTTTGGATTAAAAAAAAACAAGCTAAAACAAGGATGATTTTTAATGAAAGTAAAAATAAATCTTCCTTAGGAAATTCACAGAATCTCATTTGTACAGCAGATGTACCCACAGGTTTAAATACTGTATTTTTGGAGCTTCTGTTGAAAATTTGACTCTTAAAGGGCACAACAGTGATTAAAATAGCAAAAATCATTTTGCGTATAACTGTCCTTCATATTCAAAGATGGTGACCCTTAAGGTGGATTTTACCCATGAAGACCGGTGAGGTTGAGAAGCAGCATACAAAAACACTGGCCGCTGTATTGTCAACATGTTTACTTTTTGAAGCAGTGGGGGCTGTTTTTGGTTTTGCCCCTGAGTTGTTCAGTCCTCTAGTAACTTCTGTTCATAAAAAGCCACTTCTTTCTCAATTACAGCCTGCCAGGCTGGTCTTTCTACCACAGTTATCTCCCAACATTTAGTTTTCATGCTGAGTTGCCTGAGGCTCTGCTTCACTGAGCCCTGAAAGTGTTTCCTCTGTTCCATTTGCTCTCAGTCATGCCATTTCAGCTCACCACATGACAGCTGTTTGGCTTTCTTCTTGACATCCATTCTCCACACATGCCCCAGTCTGGGAAGTTACGCGGAGAAGAGCGTGCTTTGATGTTGGTAAGACACTTCTTTTCGGAGCCTTGCTGCAGCATGCTCTAGTGGAAAAATCACAGGACTGGAAGTCAGAGGATGTGGATTCTAATCCTCACTTTGCCCCTTGCCTGCTGAGTGATCTTGGGCAAGTCATCTAGTTTCTCTGTGCCTTGGTTTTCTCATCTGTAAAATGGGGATTTAGGTCCCGTTTTTCCTCGCCCTAAGACTGTGATCCCCATATGGGGCAGGGATTGGCTCAGTGGAAAGAGCATGGGCTTTGGAGTCAGGGCTCATGAGTTCAAATCCCAGCTCTGCCACTTGTCGGCTGTGTGACTGTGGGCGAGTCACTTAACTTCTCTGTGCCTCAGTTCCCTCATCTGTAAAAGGGGGATGAAGACTGTGAGCCCCACGTGGGACAACCTGATTCCCCTATGTCTACCCCAGCGCTTAGAACAGTGCTCGGCACATAGTAAGCGCTTAACAAATACCAACATTATTATTATCCCATCGGAGCCTTTTATTCTATTTTAATATCTTGTATTAATCCCAGCGATAAACACGGTGTTTGGCCTATAGCATTCACTTAACAAATAGCATTATCATCTTTTGTGACTGTGACCCTGTCTTGCCATTAATGGTGACTAAGACACATAGATGACACTGATGGAACTGCTCAAGAAGCAGGGTGTGACATCTGTGATGGGTCAAGGTCCAGCCATTATGAAGGTTGATTCAGTCAATCGATCAATCGATTCATCAATAGTATTTGAGGGCTCATTCTGTGAAAAGCACTGGTCTGGGTGCTTGGGAGAGTACAATCACAGAGGCCCGGTGGAAAAATAAGACTAGGGGTCAGGAAACCCGGATTCTAGTCCTATTTTTCCAACTTGCTTGCTCTGTGGCCTTGAGCATGCCATTTAACTTCTTTATGCCTCAGTTGCCTTATCTGTAAATGAGGATAAAAGACCTGTTCTCCCTTTCCCTCTTTGACTGTAAGTCTCATGAGAGATGTCTGACCTGATTATCTTGTATCAATCCAGGTACTTAACACAGTGCTTCATAGATATTGTGTTCACTATTACTACTGTTGCTGTTATAGAGTTAGTAGAAACAATTCCTGCCTTCAAGGGGCTTCGATCTGATGCTATGTGGTGATCACACGCTGAGAATCTCTCAAAGAAATAATTACCTACTTTTGTAGAACCTCATCTTTGCCCACACCTAATTCAAGGAGAAAGAATTTTAAAAGTGTTCCTCAGGCAATTGCTGTTACAGTTCACTCAGATAAATTAATCAGTACTGAGAGCTTTACTATATTCCTTTTGCTTGTTATACGTTTTAGTCTTCATTAAAACTATTTTTTGGTACTATGGATTCTATGAAATAAGGCAGCTTAGTTTAAAAAAGAAACTTGGTCAAAATTTAAAATGAACTTCTGGAAGGAATTTATTTTTGACAAACCACAACTCCAACCCCAAACCCAAAAATTAAGCCTAAATAGGGGGAATGACAGGGGAGAGGAGGTGTCTCAATTCAGGATTCTAGTATTTCTAATTCAGAATGCCAGGAGATGCTGAATTATTTGGGTTTCTCTGATAAGTAGAATGATCTTGCAAGTGCTCCTGCTCGTGTTGTTCTCTGATAAGAACTGAATCCCCAAAGCGCAGACCACACAGCCTTAAAACTGGAATGAACTTGACTTGCAAGTTTACATGCTACTGAAGTTAGCATGCTTCTCATTATAGTATTCCACTGACTGGCTTAATACAACCTGCTTTCTCTATCTTTTCTCATAAATACAGGATTATTGCAATGGGAGGCCAATGAAACAGCAAGGCTGAAATGATTTAATACATATCATCAAAGAGGATCTGAGGGGATTTGTGCATTTGTTGTCTATCCAAGTGATTTTGCCAAACATGAAAGACAGACTACTTCACTTTCAGGAGTACTGTTTTCACTTACCCAACACTTTGATTAAGATATATGCAAATATAAGTCTAACAACCTTCCTTAAAGTGGCAGCTGATCGCAATCATTTTCATCTACCAACGGATTTGCAATTAAAATTTCCAAGGAAGAACTCTAATAGCCGGTGGAAAGGCAGCAGAAAGACACCAAAATGAAAACTTATGGGCTGAAGGAGAGCAGGATTTTAGGGTCACCTAAAGGTGTCAGCATGTGGGCAAGAATGCATTTAACCAGATGGGCTCTGACATCCCTCCCTAAGATCTAACTGGATGTGAGAAACCTTAAGAATTCCATCCCATTGATAAATCTGGTTTAGATGGCTATGAAGTACTGATTTCTGTGGGTAAAACCAGGAAAACATGCAGATGTTGATCCAATTTCAAGCTATTAAAAGCGTCAGACTCTTGGGTTTGGGACAGAGCTAATTTTTTTAATCTCACATGAGGCAGGGACCACGTCTGACCTGATTATCAGTCAATCGGTGGTATTTATTGAGCACTTACTGTGTGCAGAGCACAGTCTTAAGCACTTGGGAGAGTACAGTCGGAGATTAGGTAGACATGTTTCCTGCCCACAAGGCACTCTCAGTCTAGAGGGGGACACAGGCACTAAGGTATTCAATAGTATTTATTGAGCGCTTACTATGTGCAGAGCACTGTACTAAGCGCTTGGGATGAACAAGTCGGCAACAGATAGAGACAGTCAATCTAAGGTAGATTACGGGTAGGTACAGAAGTGCTGGGACTGAGGGAGGGGGGTGAATATGAAGCACTTCAAGGGTACAGATCCACATATATAGGTGACAGAGAAGAGAGAGGGCAGGCTCCTCCTCCCCATCCCATCCCCTAACTGTAAAAGTTCCTCAAGGGTCACTACTTGGTCCCCTTCTCTTCTCCATCTGCACTCACTTCCTTGGTGAACTCATTCGCTCCCATGGCTTCAACGGTATCAACTCTGCATGGATGATACCCAAATCTTCATCTCCTCCCCTGTTCTCTCTCCCTCCCTCTAGGCTGGCATCTCCTCCTGCCTTCAGGTCTTCTCCATCTGGATGTTCACCTGCCACCTAAAAAACTCAACATTTCCAAGTCTGAGCTCCTTATCTTCCCTCCCAAACCCTGTCCTCTCCCTGATTTTCCCGTCACTGTGGACGGCACTGCCATCCTTCCTGTCTCACAAACCCGCAACCTTGGGGTAATCCTTGACTCTGCTCTCTCGTTAACCCCACACATCCAATCCGTCACCAAAACCTGCCGGTCTCACCTTCACAACATTGCCAAGATCCACCCTTTCCTCTCCATCCAAACCGTTACCTTGTTAGTACAATCACTCATCATATCCTGACAGGATTACTACATCAGCATCCTTTCCGATCTCCCAACCTCCTGTCTCTCCCCGCTTCAGTCTATACTTCACTCAGCTGCCTGGATTATCTTTCTACAGAAACGCCGTGGGCATATCACCCCTCCCCACCTCAAAAATCTCCAGTGGTTGCATATGAACCTCCATATCAAGCAAAACCTCCTCACTATTGGCTTCAAAGCTCTCCATCATCTTGCCCCTTCTTACCTCATCTCCTCCCTTCTGTCCTCATACATCCAAGCCTGCACACTCTGCTTCTCTGGTACTAACTTCCTCACTGTGTCTCGTTCTCACCTGTCCTGCCGTCGACCCCTGGCCCACGTCCTACCTCTGGCCTGGAACGCCCTCCCGCCTCAAAAATGACAGACTAGCACACTTCCTCCCTTCAAAACCCTATTGAAAGCTCACCTTCTCCAGGAGGCCTTCCCAGACTAAGCCCCCCTTTTCTTCTGCTCACCCTCCCCTCCCCATTGCCCCAACCTACTCCCTTTAGTCTACCCCCTTCCCACCCCACAACACTTGGGGATATATGTACATATTTATAATTCCATTTATTCTTATTTGATGTGTATATATCTATAATTCTATTTATTTAAAATGATGCTACTGATACCTGTTTACCTGTTTTGATGTCTGTCTCCCCCCTTCTAGACTGTGAGCCCGTTGTGGGGAGGGATTGTCTCTATTTCTTGCTGAATTGTGCTTCCCAAGCGCTTACTACAGAGCTCTGCACACAATGAGTGCTCAGTAAATACGAATGAATGAATGAAAGAGGGAGTAGGGAAAAACAAGGCTTAACTGGGCAAGGTCACTTGAAGGAGATGTAATTTTAATAAGACTTTGAAAGTAGGGAGAGGGATGGTCTGTTGTATATGAAGGCGGAGGGAGTTCCAGGACAGGGGGAGGATGTGGTCAACGGAATGATGGTGAGATAGACAAGACTGAGGTTCATTGAGTAGGTTGCATTAGCGGAGCAAAGTGAGTGTACTGGGTTGAAGTAGATCAGTGAGGCAAGGTAGGAGGGGGTGAGCCGGCTGAGTGTTTTAAAGCCACTGGTAAAGAGTTTCTGTTTGATTCAGAGGTGAGTGGACCACCGATGGAGGTTCTTGAGGAGTGGGGAGATGTGGACTGAGTGGTTTTTTGTTTTTTTAAGAAAGATGCTCCGGGCCGCAGAATAGAGTAAGGACTGGATGAGACAGGAATGCTTTGGATCTGCAGCATGGCCAGTAGATGTCTCTGTGACACCCACAGATGCACTGTCAGCTTTTCATTTTCACCAGTAAAATCGCTTTGGTCTCCGGCAAATCTTCCAGCAGAGAACTCATGCACACATATTTGCCCTGTTATGTCGGGCCCCAAGGTCAAGTATGGGTGGTTCTGGCAAAAAATACCCCATCATGGAATGAGTGTGACAGGAAAGGGTACACTCTCACTTTTAAACTAGATCTACCTGCCTGGGTTCAAGGAGCTGTGGGTAAACTTAATGGAAACTGGGTTAATATGTAGACCGATTTCTAGAATGCTTTACTAATGTTTCATATTTCACCCATGGATCTCCAAACTCTAGGGATTTCCAAACCCTAGGAAAGCAGTGTAGCCCAGTGGATAGAGCATGGATTAGGGAGTCGGGAGCTGGGTTCTCATCCTGGCTCTGCCACTCTCCTGCTGTATAGCCTTGGGCACATCATTGAACTTCCCATCAATTCCCATATCTGCAAAATGGGAATTTAATATCTGTTATCCCTCCTATTTAGATTGTGAGCTCCATGTGGGATCTGATAATCTTGTACCTGTCCTAGTGCTTGGTAGAGGGCTTGGCATACAGTAAGCACTTAAATACTATTGTTGCTATTATTATTATTCCCCCTGCAGATTGAGAAATCATCTGATTGAAATACTAATTGATTTATGTGACTGACTCCCCTACTAGATTATCCTTGAGGACAGGGACCATGTCCTCTAATTCCATTCTACTCTCACATGTATTTAGTGCTGTGTTCTGCACACAGTAATTGATTATTAATGATATTTATTAAGTGCTTAGTATGTGCTAAGCATTATACTAAACACTGGGGTAGATACAAGATAATCGAATCAGCTGCAGCCCCTGTCCCATTTGGGGCTCACAGTCTAAGAAGGAGGGAGATTAGCATCAACTTGCCATTTTATGGATGAGGAAATTGAGATTTAGAGAAGTTAAGTGACTTACCCAGGGTTACATAGCAGGATCCTTCTCAGGGGTGCACCTGGAGAGTTTCCAGAACTCTACCAGTCTCGAGTACGGGAGGAAGAGTCAAGCAGAGGCCTGTCCATTCCATTTCAACTTGGGCAGTGGCTAGTGAGTGGAAAACAATCTGCTATACCTCAAAATTCACCCATGCTGGGCAGCAGCAGCATGGGAGAGAGTCGAGGACGGAGACTCATGTTTACTGTGCGGAAGGAGGCAACGGTAAACCAATTCCACATTTTTACCAAGAAAATGCTAATGGACACCTTACCAGAGCGATTACTGATGGGGGTGGGGTGTTCTGGGAGAGAGGTGTCTGTGACATCGCTATGGATTGGAGGGAAGGCAAGAAGGGAAGCCAGAATTAGAACTCAGGTCCTCTGACTCCCAACCCATCCTCTGTCCACTAGGTCATGCTGCTTCTCTAGGCACTCAGAGAAGTCTCTTTGGAATTTCAGGGCGGTGAATGTTTAATGGTGATGTTTTCCTCTCCATTTCCACCCCAACACTCACCTACAAACACACAAGGCTATAACTTCCACTTTATTGGTCTTGAGCAACCTGTCCCAGAGAGTCCGGAGTTTCGTCTCTGACCCTATCCCACAGCCTTGACCATTGTGACAGTGGCTTGGGGCAGATAGTTTGATGATCAAGATCTTTGGTAGCCCGGGGATGACCTGGGAGTCACCAAGTGAACACACAGACCTCACCCCCTTGTGCTTCCAAACACGACTATTGTGACATTAAGATGCTTCATGTTTGACTAGCCTCGTTGTACGTAAACTGAAACTGCCACTGACAAAATTGAGCAGAGCCAGTTGCTCTGAAATTTAACCTTGGGATTCAAATCATACCCAATCATTTCAATCCAAAAAATTAATGAAGATGAATATTTCAATTTGTAATGGCTTCATTTGTGGAAAGCACTTGAACAACTTTTAAGGGGAGCGGGCATCTGTAAAATGAACTCTGAGTAGTTCATAGAATTGAATTCTTAAATAGCAGTGCACTGTACTCTTCATCGTGTGGAATGGCACAATCCATAAAGAGCCAGGAATGTCCTTTCTCTGCAGCTGCTTGAGATGCCTCTGAGCTTCTTTCTGGGTTCTCTGGAGATCTCATATCCCCAGGGAAACCAGCAAGAGGGAACTGAGCAATGGTATCAATTGCTGCTGCTTCTGCTGCTAATGATAATCTTGCCATAATAAATCAATCAGTGGTATTTACTGAGCCCTCACCTTGTATTAAGTGCTTGGGAAAGTACACTGCAACAGAGTTGGTAGACACTATCCCTGCCATCAAGGAGCTTCCAGGCTACAAGAGGAGTATAATCCCACATTTTGGGATTAATTATTAATAATAATTATAATAATAATGGTATTGATTAAGCACTATGCTAAGCAGTAGGGCAGATACCAGAGAATCAGATGAGACGCAGTCCCTGCCCCACACTGGGCTCACAATCATAGAGGGAGGGAGAGCAGATGCCTTATTTGCATTTTCAGAGGAGGAGGACATCCAGAGAAATGAAAAGATTCACCCAAAGTCCCAGTGGCAGATCTGGGACTAGAACACAGGTCTCCTGACTCAGACTTATGCTCTTTCTACTGGTCTTTGCTACCCCTGACTGGCAGCCGCAGACCAAGATCAATGGGACAAAGGTCTGTGTCTGTATGAGGTAGAATAAATATTTGAAATAAATGAATTCTGAACATACACACATACACACATATATTCGGTTGTATTGTACTCTTCCAAGCGCTTAGTACAGTGGTCTGCACATAGTAAGCACTCTCTCTCTAGATAAATATACATATATGCCATTAAATATATTAACGTACATAGGTATATGTATATAGGCTAAATAGATATCTTAATGGTATAACCAGTTTAATAGAAACAAAGCGGGTTGGAAACCAGTTTATTTTACCATATTTTGCTAAAATGAATTGGTTTAAAGCTGTGTAGAGAAGCTTATTGGACACTCTAGCGTGACTCCTGATTGGCCTGGAAATTAGATCGATGGACACTTCACGTCTGTCTTTCAGTCTCCTGGGAAAGACTCACTTTAAAAGAAAAATTCAGCTTTACTAGGAACAAATTTGTTTTGTTTGTACATTCAGGATAGAATTGCTATTTTAATGCACTGAGGTTTCGTAACCAAAGATCTCTCAGAAGTGGGCTAAATATCAAGTTGAAGTATTAAGGTATTAAGTCTCAAGGAAAGCACTAAGGGCACACTATGGGATCTTTTGCAATGAGAAAAATGGGCTAATCTCTAATTAGCATTTTAAATAACTTTTCTTCCTAACCTTTTGAGAGCCTCACACTACAATACTAAATGTTAAGTGTTTACACTGTAATGCCTATTCTTTCTCTCTCCTAACCAGGGGATATTCATGAGTGCAGGGGAAGCTGCATGGCACAGGGGATAGAGCATGGGCCTGGGAGTCAGAAGTACACGAGTTCTAATCCCGGCTCTGCTACTTGTCAGCTGTGTGACCTTGGGCAAGACACTTTACTTCTCTGTGCTTCAGTTACCTCATCTGTAAAATGGGATTTGAGATGGTGAGCCCCACGTGGGACAGGGACTGTGTCCCTCCCAATTTGCTTGTATCTACTACATCTTAGTACAGTGCCTGGCACATAGTAAGCACTTTAAAAATACCATTATTATTATTACTGTCTCCCCCATTAAATTATAAACTCTTTGTGGGGAATTTTCTGGGTCTTATGTCTTCTGTTATGTTCCCCAAGCACCTCGGTCAGTATTCTGCATACAGTGGGTGCTTAAATAACACTAACTCCGATATAACTGTCTCTAGTTCGTAAGCTCATTATGGAAATGGAACCTGTCTCGTAATTCTGTTGTACTCCCTGATGTGCTTAGTACAGTGCTCTGCACATAGTGAGTATGAAATAAATATCATCAATTGATTGATATCAATCTACTTCTTGCCCTCCTAAATTATGCACACTCAGTGCTAAGTATTTCCACTCTTTCTCCTCTGCCCACACTGAGTAGTAACAGAGACCCAAGACGCAATAGCCCTTAGGCCTGTGCCTTCCTTAAGGAGAGACAAGAAAATGGGCCACGCCATTAGGTCTTTCCTGTCCCAGAAGCCAGTTGGATGATGTCAGGGTTCCTAAACTGTTTTTCAAGGTTGTGGATCAGCTAGAGACACTGAGATCTAGTGAAAGGAGCACAGTCCTGGAGGTCAGAAGACCTGAGTTCCAATCCTGACTACCCCACTTTTCTGCTGTGTGACCTTGGGCGATTCACTTGACTTCTCTGTGCCTCAGTTTCCTCATCTATGAAATGGGGATTACTCATTCTCCCTCCTACTTAGACTGTGAGCCTCAGGTGGGACAGGGTCTGATGATCTACCTCGGCGCTTAGTATAGCGCTTGGCATGTGGCAAGTTCTTAACGAAAATTGTTATTATTATAATTCTTTCAGTGGCCTCGGACAATCCCCTTAGATGTTTTCTTAATGGCAAAGGTTGGGTTTACGCTTTCAGATTCTGGTCATAAACTGAATTTCCCTTCAGAGATCCTATCCGAACCTCTGCCTTGCTGTGAGCGTGCTCCAGAGGGGGCTCTGCCTGAATGATCTGACCGACTGGGCAATCCTCACTCCCTTCAGCATCTTTTGAGCCAGTGTCCCAGCATCTAACTCTTTCTGAGGAAAGAAGCGTGACCCTGGGAGCCGTACACATACACTTTTTGGGGTTAGCATGCACTTCACCTAATTCTCCCAAAGTGCATGTTTTTGCTTGTTGGGGAATTAGGGTACGTTCTTCTGCCAACATATTTCTGGATAGAATATCATACAGAGATGTTCCAGAGATGGTTGTTTGAACACAGGTTGGTCCGGTTAAGGTGTGAATATTAAAAAGGAATTTTTTCCTCTCCTTTATAGGAGTGAGTTCATAGAAGCCAGGTGTGAAGTGCCACCTCAGTGACCAGACTTCCAGATGCTATCAGGGGAAATGTCAGCCACTGGAAGAGTCTGGCCAAGACACAGAACAAAGACTAGGGAAGGCTTTTGTGCAGCCTTAAGCGCAATTTCTTCTCAATGAATGAAATTACACAAGCAATGTACGAAACAAAACAGAAGCATTCTAATCCACAGAGTAAGAAAGATATTAGGGGGAAAAGACAGCTGGGATTATTAACTCTGGATCACCCAAAGCAATCCTAACCGACCATCCTCTTGAGTAAAACAACTTAAACAACTTCTTGGAATGTTCCTTTATTGTAACACATTTCAAGCTCATTTTGGGGAATATTTACATGTTTTAAAGTGAAATTTAAATTAGTGTTAATCACACAGCAGAGCATTTTTTCTCTTAGTCAAATTATATATTTACATACAATTCACTAATTGCTTACAGTATGTTTCCTTCCAAATGCAACACCTGCTTAGGTACAGTGCTAATTCAACTGCAACAAGAGAAACTTGGGAGGGGAGCAAATCATTAGAAGACAAAATGGGAAGCAGCGTGGCCAAGGGGAAAGAGCATAGGCCTGGGAGTCAGAGGACCTGACTTCTAATCCTACCTCCACCATCTGCTTGCTGCGTGACCTTGGGCATGTCACTTAACAGCTCTGTGCCTCAGTTTCTTCAACTGTAAAATGGGAATGAAGTAACTGTTCTCCTTCCTACTTAGACTGCGAGCCCCATGTAGGACAGGGACTGTGTCTGACATGATTATCGCGCGTCTACCCCAGGGCTTACAACAGTGCTTGACACAGAGTAAGCACTTAACAAATGCCAATACTATTATTAGTTTTACAAAACGATATCAACAGATTTCAGAATTTCACAGTTCTTCCCCAGCTTCCAGCAACTGTGTAACAGTCCTGGAGACTGTCATTCTCCATTTCAGTGAAGAAAATGAAGATAAGCAATAGGGATTGGCAGAGATTGAGCATGTCCGTTCACTCTGAAACTGTCAGGGCAATTCTTTAACCTTCGCCCTCTTCCCAAGGATGCCGCCCTGGTGGTTTCAGTGGCTCTTGAAGGATGATTTGATACTTGGTATCATCGGTGATATTTGAGTGCTTATTGTGTGAAGAGAACTGTGTGAAGCACTCGGAAGAGTACAGTGCAGCAGAGTTGGTAGGCAGATTTCCTGCCCACAGTGAGCTAATAGTCTAGAGGAGAAAAGCAATCAATGGTATTTATTGAGTGCTTACAGTGTCCTAAGAACTTTTTATGTGTTTACTATGTGCCAAACACTTCTAATCAGTAGAGTAAATACAAGGTAATCAGACTGGACATAGTCCCTCTTCCATCTGGAGCTTACAGTCCAAGTAGGAGCGGGTAGAATTTAATTCCCATTTTACAGATGAGGGAACTGAGGCACAGAGAAGTTAAGTGACTTGTCCAAGTTCACACAGCAGACACGTGGCAGCTGGGATTAGAAGCCAGATCCTCTGACTCTCGGGCCGATGTTTTTACCATCAGGCCACGCTGCTTCTTGAGCACTTCTTACAGTGCAGAGCCCTGTAATAAGTGCTTGGAAGAGGACAATATATCAAGGTAGAATGATGAATCTGTACCACCGTGGTTAATGTTCATCTAGTCTGTGAAGTGTGGAGTTGAGGGCTGGGACTTTGAATAGTCCAGAAACATTTTTAATCCATCCAATCGCTTGGTGTGGTGGGGTGGGACTCCATTCTCCCGAGATCTCATAGGGAGAGTTTCTCTAGAGGGATGTCTTGGAGTGACAGGAGGGAAGCAATAGGAAGGACAAATCCCCATGATGGACAGTTGGAAGCAAAAGGTAGAAGAACTTGTCAGTTGAGGAGGGATGAGAATACCTTGAGAAGCTGGAACTGTCTCTGGCATCTGACTTTGGAAACAACAGGTTTTGTGGAAGGGCAAAACCTCACAATCCAATTGGTGTCCTGCTATTCACCGAGCTAGCGCCTTTTGGGTTCCGTGAAACACGTCTCTGGGCTTCAGCTGTGTCACCGCCGCCATTCCACACCTCCTCGGGAAGCCAACAGGAGCTCAGAGAAAAGTAGGGTGGCCTAATGGTTAGAAAATGGGCCTGCGAGTTAGAGGATATGAGTTCTAACCCTGGCTCTGCCACTTGTCTGCTGCGTGACCTTGGGCAAGTCACTTCTCTGTACCCCAGTTTCCTCCTCTGTAAAAAGGGATTTAAATCCTCCTCTAACCTGCTTAGAGGACTGTGAGTCCAGTGTGGGACAGGGACTGTGACCAATATGATTATCTCATATCTACCCCAGCGCTTAGTACAGTGCTTGGCCCATAGTAAATGCTTACCAAGTAACAAGTAATAAATATTGCTATTATCATCATCATCTTCAGAGATCCTGCTTCCTATACTGCTCAGTGATTTCCGAGTTCTCTTTCAATTTGGACCCTTTAACTGACAGGCCCAACCTTTCGCCTTGACCTCTCCTGCCACAATTACCTACTCGTTGTGGAAAGGGAATGTATCTGTTGATTGTTATACTGTACTCTCCCAACTTCTTAGTACAGTGCTCTGTACACAGTAAAATCTCAGTAAATATGACTGAATGAATGAACGAAACATTGAGGCAAACCACAACCTCTCCAGTACGTAGTTATAAAAATCATTCAGGCAGAAATAGAGAGAAATCTGTGCTGGTTTCACTCTAACTCATTTGGTGGCAAGCAGGCAATTTGAAACTGTAAACTATTTTATCAATCTTTGTACATCATTAGATGCACCCAAAAATGCCCTTCCTATATGACAGATCACCACTCTCTCCACCTTCAAAGCTTTACTAAAAATCACATTTCCTCTAAGAGGCCTTCCTCTACTAAACCCAAATTTCCTCTACTCCCTTTCCCTTCTGCATTACTTCTGCACTTGGATGTGCACTCTTAAAGCACTTGATATTCACCTCACTCTCAGGCCCTCAGCACTTAGGTATATATCCATAATTTAGTTCATTATCTGCCTCCCTGTCTAGTCAATCTTTTTAGTGCTTATTTTGTTTAGAGCACTGAAATAAGTGCTTGGGAGAGTATGATATAACAGGTAGACACTTTTCCTGCCCACAAGAGCTACCAGTCTACATGGGGAGACAGACATTAATATAAAATAAATTGTAGGTATGTGCATAAGTGCTGTGCTGCTGATGTAATCTAGATTGTCAAGTCTCTGTGGGCAGGGAACCTGTCTATCAACTCTGTTGTACTCTTCTGTGTGTTTAGTATAGTCTCTGCGCACAGGAAGCACTCAGTAAGTACCATGAATTAATGGATTGCTTGATTTAAAATCTAAATGAAAAGGGGAACTAGTGACAAATATAATCAGTAGACTTAATTGGGTGCCTTACTGTGTGCAGAACAATGAACTTGGCCCTTGGGAACATATGAGACTACTTGAGATCCCTGCCATCAAGAAGCTTTCCCTTTAAGGAAGGAAGCAAGTGGTCGGAAATTGCCCAATATTTACAAAATGGTAGATGATTAGATGAAATAAACATCAGATGCATAGTTGAGAGCTAAGGTGGCTGATGAAGTGGCATGATGAGGAAAATGGGGGTTTAGTCAGGGAAAGCCTATTGGAGCAAGTGACATTTTAGGTTGATTTTGAAAGTGAAGAGGGACTTGACAGATGGGGAAGTCAAGGAAGGAGTAAAGGGGTGAGGAGTGAGTCAGAGACAGGGAGAGTAGCAAGTGTGTACAATGAGAAGGTTAACTTGATCTGAGAAAAGAGGCAAGGTTATAGAACAGGGTATCACTCAAACCTCTATTCGCTGCCCATTCCTCAGTGCATCAAACAAAAACTCCTGACTTGTCTTTAAGGCCTTTGTTTCTCTCTTTCCCTCCTACTTTTCTTCTCCCCTCTACCACTACACCCCAGCCTGCAGGTTTATCTCTACTCAAGTCAATCTGTTCACTGTGCCTTGCTCATCTCTATCACTGGCGACTCCCTTGCTCACACTCTCCTTTCTGCTGGAAACTTCCTCCCCCTTTACACTGGGAAGACCACCATTCTCCCCATCCTTCAAAGCCTTTCTGGAATCACATCTCCTCCAGGAAGCCTTTCGTGATTAACATTTCATCTCTATTCCCCAACCATATCTCCATCATCTATGACCTGAGCATTCCATGTCACCTGAGCACTTGTCTACTCATGACCCCCTGCTCGTCAACCATCACTGTACTTATGTACATGTCTTCATACTCGCCTGCCAATAATTAATTTTAGTGTCTGTCTCCCCCATTTGATTGTAAGCTCCTTGAAGTCAGAGATCATAGCTATAAAATGTATTATACTGTCCCAAATCCTTAGTGAAGATCCAGTGTGTGGATCATTGAGTTAGAGGCATTGAAATCCAGTGGAAAGAACGCAGGCCTGGGGAAGGTTAGAAGACCTGAGTTCTAACACCAGCTGCACCACTTTTCTGCTCTGTGACCTTGGGCAAATCATTTCACTTCTCTGTGCCTCAGATCCCTCAACTGCAAAATGGAGATCCAATACCTGTTCTCTTTCCTACTTTGGCTGTGTGGCCCACGTAGGACCCGACTATCTCGTATCTACCCCAGACCTTAGTTCAGTGGTTGATATATAGCACTTAACAAATGCCATTATCATTATTCTTATTCAGATGAAAATTAGTTGCACTGATGATCGTTCAGACCAAAATCAGTACCCAAGTAGTGGGAATGAGCTCTGTGTTAGAGGGAAGAGTAAGAGTCTACCAAAAGATACACCCTGGTCTACTAGCTGTGTGCAAGGCTACTCTGTCTGTGCTCAGAAAAACACTACCTTTCCTTCCCCCTCCTCACTCTGTTAAATGTTTACTGCCTGGTGTAGCTGGACTTTTTCATTCAATAAGAAATTCTATTATATATAAGAAACGAAAAATATTTTCTTAACCCAAAACTAAGTGTCACTTTCTAAATCCAAATGTATGGTGGATTTCCAGATTAGGTGCGTCTGCCGATATGTGGTTGTCCTTCATCTTCTCTGCATGTTTCATAACACAGCAAGTGACTTTCGGCAAATAGGTTTCCAAGGGACACCTATTTATGGTCAGAGATGTGACTGTCTAATGTCTCTTTAGAAACTCCACATGCATTACTGTATTTCTGCCTTTCATTTGTCTTGAGTCACGTCCACTTAGTTTGCTGACAGAAACAAGCTTTTGTTGCTATCGGGAGCCTTGCTAAACCAATGTAACTGCAGAAGGACATGAAAGGTTTTTTTTTTGCTTCCGATGACAGAAGCATGAGTGCCCCTCATTAAGTGTCGAATTTTGGGGTGCTCTGGATTGAAGTAGGAAAAAAAAAATGCTACTGTTCCACATGGGGAGTGCACTTTCAGAGCCTTCAGTAGGGGCAGGTAGCAACAGCTTAGTTAGACATCTAAACTGGACCCATTTGAGCCTGTAAGCTCCTCGAGGGAAGGGATCATCTCTGCTGATTTCACTGTATTCCTCCAGGTGCTTTGAACAGTTCTCTGTACGGGAAGTGTGTTCGGTAAATGTCACTGAATATCATTCCAAGCCATCTACTGACAGAGGAAAAAAATCAAAGCACTAATGCATCCTTGTTGCCTCTCAGAAGGACTATATAAATGCACGACAAGTTTATGCTGCTCTCTTCCAAGGACTTAATACAGTGCTCTGCACATGGCAAGCACTCAATAAATATTGATTCAATATTCTATTAATATTTAATTAGCCTAAGGGAATGATCTCATTTATTTGAAAGAGGGAGCTTACACTGTGATGGTCAAGTTAGCAAGCTTAATACCTCCAGAAAATGAATACCAAGATTACACATTGTTTACCTATCTGGTATCTAGCCCAGAGCTTAGTTCAGTGGTTGGCATATAGTAAGGACTTAACAAATGCCATTATCATTATTCTTTCTCATTTGAAAATTAGCTGCACTGGTGATCACAGAGAAGCGGCGTGACTCAGTGGAAAGAGCCCAGGTTTGGGAGTCAGAGTTCGTGCGATCTAATCCCGGCTCCTCCACTTGTCAGCTTTGTGACTTTGGGCAAGTCACTTCACTTCTCTGTGCCTCAGTTATCTCATCTGTAAAATGGAGATTAAGACTGGGAGCCCCACGTGGGACAACCTGATTACCTTGTATCCCCCCAGCACTTAGAACAGTGCTTTGCACATAGTAAGCGCTTAACAAATATTATCATTATTATAATTATTACCTGTTAGATATGTGAGCCATACTTGATAAACATGCTTTCTTATAAGGGCTAAATTTGTCTCCTCCCACACTCGTTGGGCTATTTAGTTTGAACATGAATTGTGCAATTTTGGAATATGCTAGAAGCAGAGAGAAACTTTGATTCATATTTATTGAGCACTTACTGTGTGCAAAGCACTGTACTAAGCGCTTTGATCTCTTGCTTTAATTGGCTCATTCCAGCTTTGGCTATGCCTGAAGCATTTGAATAAGAATCCTGACTTCTAGCTGATGGTCTGACAGGGAAACCCTAGCGGATACCTTCATCAGAGTTTAGAGCCTGGTCGCGTAGACTAGTTTCCCCTCTTCCTTTTCCCTCCTCCATATCCTTCCTTCTCCTTTCCCTGGCTTCCTTCCACTGTTCCAAGTCACTGAGGACTGGGCAGTGCTGAACTAAACTGTTGATATCAAGGAATCAGTGTCTACGTAAGGTTAAATGACGTATGGCAGGAGAGTAATTCTGAGGTAAGCCTGGTATACATTGCCAGTCACCGAGAGTGCAGAATACAAGGTTCCACTGTAGTCACAATTTTTTAATGGTATTTGTTCCCCGCGTACTTTGTATCAGGTACCATTCTAAGAGCGGGGATAGACATAACATAATCATGTTGGAAATTGTGACCCTTATGGGGCTCACAGTCTTAATCCCCATTTTGCAGATGAGGAAAGTGGTGTCTACTACACAGGAAACTGCTTTTCTATAGCCATGGTGTTCTCAGTAACTACTCCTGAAGAAGTAGGTCATTTGTCTCTAGCTAGCCTCTCTTCTCTCTCACAACATATTTTGACATGGCCACTTTATTATTTATCCCACTATTGGTAAATGATTTTTCATGTCTGTCTCCCCTGCTAGATTACAAATTCACTGAGAGCTGGGAATGTAAGCTCTGTTATAGCAGAGATCATTTCTTCTAATTCTGTTGTACTCTCCCTAACGCTTGGTATTCTTCTTCTCACCCAGTCTAGTCTTGTTTTATGCCGTCGAGTCGTCTCCAACCCATAGCGACTCCATGGACACATCTCTCCCAGATCGTCCCACCTCCATCTGCAATTGTTCTCACAGAATTGGTATCCACAAGGTACTCAATAAATACTAGTGTTTGATCATATTTTCCCAAGTGCTTACTACAGAGCACTGTAGTCAATAGACATGATAGATACTAATATTACTACTACTCAGGGATAGAGAAGAAGCATCGCTCAGTGGAAAGAGCACGGGCTTGGGAGTCAGAGGTCATGGGTTCGAATCCAGGCTCTGCCACTTGTCAGCTGTGTGACTGTGGGCAAGTCACTTCACTTCTCTGTGCCTCAGTTACCTCATCTGTAAAATGGGGATTAAGACTGTGAGCCTCACGTGGGACAACCTGATTACCCGGTATCTACCCCAGTGCTTAGAACAGTGCTCTGCACATAATAAGCACCTAACAAATACCAACATTATTATACCTCTGGGTTACCTAGACTTTTTTTACCTCCTCACCTAAAAAACTCCCCAAAACTTCTTTCTACTCCAATTACTTCTAACTGAAACAATTACTAAGCACTGTGGTTTAGTGAAAAGAGCATGGGCTTGGGAGTCAGAGGATGTGGGTTCTAATCCCGGCTCTGTCACTTGCCTGCTGTGTGATCTTGGGCAAGCCACTTCTCTGTGCCTCAGTCACCTCATCTGTAAAATGTGGATTAAGACTGTGAGCCCCATGTGGGACAACCTGATTACCTTGAATTTACCTCAGTGCTTAGAACAATCCTTGGCACATAGTAAGCACTTAACAGATACCATTATTATTATTATTATTAGAGATTCTTTAAGGGCAGGGCATAAAGAATTAGAATTGTGAAAAATTTTTGTCAGTCTCTCCTAGTAAAGTTTAAGACCCTTGTGGGCAAATGTGTCACTTCATTCTTACCTGCTTCCTGAGTGTTCACTGCAGTGCACTGCACCAAGTGGGTGGTCAGTAAATACTAATATTACTACTCTTCTTTTTCTTAGCTACATCCACTCCAGAATATCTGCAATTTATTTAGAGTAATGTCTGAGTTCCTCTCTAGACTGTAAGCTCACCGTGGGCAGGGAATGTCTACCAACAGTGTTATATTATACTCTCCCAAGGACTTAGTACAGTGCTTTGCACACAGGAAGTGCTCAAAAAATGCAATTGATTAATGTATCTGGGGTTCGCAAGATGGACAAACACTTACTTTACTATTGTTGGCCCACCTTTGACCTATAGGTATATAAAGGAATTTACAAATACTACAGTCGCCTGAATTTCCTGAATTCAATCTACTCCTTTTAAGGTTTCTGCTACTCCTCCCCCATCTCTGCCAAACCTGGTTATTTCACCTTCCTACTTTGTTTTTTTTCCCCTTTTCTTTGGGCTTTCTTCAGTGGCAGGGATGGTGGGGGGGTTCTTCCTTTAGTTCTGAGGCAGAAGTTCAGAGTTTCCCTTTTCAAAAATTCCTCCACCTTGCATGTACACTCATGGGAGAAGCGACAAACCCTCCTCTCATCATTGAGAAGCTCTGAGCCTACACTCATGTGAGCAGCTTTTCCAAAGAGCTGTCCTGATGTGCAAATGAAGACAAAAAAAGCAGAAGCAGCCTGGGCTAGTGGAAAGAGCTTGGGTCTGGGAATCAGAGGACTTTGGGGTTCAATCGTGGATTTGCCAGTTGTCTGTTGTGTGACCTTGGGCAAGCCACTTAACTTCTTTGTACCTCAGTTTCCTCATAGGAAAAAAAACAGGAATTAAATTTTATTCACTCTTAGCTAGACTGTGAGCCCCACGTGGGACAGGGACTATTTCTGCCTTGCTTATCTTGTTTCAACCCTGGAGCCTAGTAATAATAATAATAATGTTGGTATTTGTTAAGCGCTTCCTATGTGCGGAGCACTGTTCTAAGCGCTGGGGTAGATATAGGGTAATCATCAGGTTGTCCCCCATGAGGCTCACAGTCTTCATCCCCATTTTACAGGTGAGGTAACTGAAGTTAAGTGACTTTCCCACAGTCCCACAGCTGATGAGTGGCAGAGCCGGGATTCAGACCCATAACCTCTGACTCCCAAGCCGGGGCTCTTTCCACTGAGCCACTCTGCTTCTCATAGTACAGCGCTTGACATTTAGGCAGTGCTTAACAAGTACCGCCAGCCCTCCTCCCGCACCCCCCTCAAAATCAATCAGTAAATAAAAATAAACGTAGGAGAGTCACAGGTGGAAAATTTAAAACCCGAGAATCTAAAGCTAAAGCAATATGTAAACCCAGAAAATTGGGTGCGTAGAACCTGGAAAAGTGGACAGGTAAAGAACAGAGCAAAAAGACAAAATGCACTGTGGGAGAATAGGAAAAACTATACAAATCACAAGAGGAACAGGCGTGTGGACAGGTGGATAGAAGATGCATCAAGGTAGTCAAGATAAACAGAGCTTTGAACAATAATGTTATCATGTTGTTGGAAACTCCCATCAAGGTCTTTAGCAGAGTGATTTATTCAAAGCTAACTTGAAACTGCCAACACCATGGGAAATATTTCAAGATGCAAACACCTCGCATGAGCTTTTCACAAAAGGGGCTTTAGGACATAGGTTGCTATGGAATAGAGGCTCCAGCCTGCCCATGATGGAAGGCATAGCATTTTAGCGGGTCCCTTAGGACCTAGAAATGGTGACCTGGTTTGTTTGAGATTTGTGGGACAAACATTTACAATGAAAAATCTGGCTTCTTTTCACCAGTTGTTAGCGCCCACTTTAAAAATTGTTTTGTCTACAGATTTTAATGCTCCAGCTTGCTGGGCTTACACACAGAAACTGAGGAATTGTGAAAGGAAACCTTTATCTTCACAGAGATATATTGACATCGCTGTTCAGTTTCACCTTCTGCACAAATTTTCTTCAGCACCGTTTGCTGAAACGCAAGTCTCCGACAGCAATCAATACCATACTAATATGCCATAAAGAGCCCCATTACGCATTTCCATAAATGATGAAGAACCCAGCTCTGCTGATGTCTGCAAACTTGGTGCAGTGCAGAGAACCGCGCTTCACAGAAACCATTTGCATGCCCTGCCTTTACTGCTGTGGTTTGCAGGGCTAGAATTCAAGGAGCAGCCATAAAATTCAGTGTCAGAAGCCACTTCTCCCTCGTAGAATACTTGACTGGAATGCTAGAGTGCACTTCAATCAAAATAAATAATTTTCACTTGTTTAATGAAAACACAAGCAGAGAAAATGGCAGCATCGACAATATTTTGCAGAGTGACGGCTCATTGCCGTTGGACGGAGCCAATCGCCGGAGCTCCATGGAAGGCAAGATATTTCAGCTAGGGGCGATGCAGAATGTAACGGGCTTCAATAGGGAAGTTCAGGGTCAAATGCTCACAGAGTTTCACATCTTACATTTCTGTTATCCAGTCTGTGGCCAGAGGAGCCTAATCCATTGCTCTTTTGCCTTAGGAAAAGTGATTCTGACTAGGATTCTGTCACCTTTGAGTACAAAGAAGCTACTTCCTTAAGTGTATAAAGATCTGACTGGGCAATAACATGATTTTGATTAAATGAATCAAAAAGCTGTTGATTAAATTTCAAATGAAATTCTTAAGATTTCCTTTTTCTTTGAAGTCATTACTTATACGCATTCTTGCAGTCATTAGGGATGGCTCCACTAGAGAAGCAGCATGGTATAGTGGAAAGAGCAAGGGCTTAGGAGGACTTGGGTTCTAATCCCGCCTCTGCCGCTTGTCTGCTGTGGGACCTTGGGCAAGCCACTTATCTGTGTCTCAGATACCACATCTGTAAAATGGGGATTAAGACTGTGAGCCCCACTTAGGACAATCTGCTTATGTTGTATCTACCCCAGTGCTTAGAACAGAGCTTGACATAGAGTAAGTACTTAACAAATGCTACAGTAATAATAATTATTATTATTAGAGAAAAATATGCAGTTAAATTTCCCTTTTCAAATGGAAGGAAAAGTTTTTCTGGCACAGAGAGGAAAAAGCTCAATTACATTTTTTAAAAACGTTTTTTCCCCTCTGCCCAGTTGCCGTTTTTGCTCTCAACTGTGCCAAAGTGTCAAAACACAGCCCCAAAACTCCTGCTATGAAGAGCAAAACACCTCAGCTTTCCATGCTTTAACAGTTCCAAACACATTAATGAGGAAAACGTAGGAATCCTCGTTCATTCTGCTCTTGAGGAGAAGCAAGAGTGCACACGGTTTTTAGCAAAAACTAAAAATACTCTCCCAGTTAAAATATTTCCCATTTCATATTTTGCACAACGAGAGCCAGATGAAATCAAATTGGTGAGGCAGCACCGCTCCTTCCCAACAGAGATGTAAAAGTGGACTGGATGGAGACCCACATGAGAGAGAATAAAAAAGCAAATGGGATTTGCTGGGCACCCTTAAATTTCGAGATTTAATATTGAGCCAGCTCTCAGTGTGATCTTACTCTGTCTCTCCAAATCCAGAGGAATAGTTGTGGATGATGACAATTGATTTTTTTGGTAAGTATTTAAATTTCATCCTTCCACCTTCTTGTGACCCCACTTGGAGTTGAAACAGTAACCCCCCACCCACCTCAAAAATGTTTGGCTGAGAACTATTCTTGCATGTCAATCATAAAGAACCTCTTTGAGTGTTTAATTTTTTCCCGAGGGTGGAAAAAAAAAGTATCTGGACTTGTGAGATTTCTAGCACTTAGAACAGTTCTTGGCACATAGTAAGCGTATAACAAATACCATCATTAGTATTATTATTATCGAATAAGTTAAAATTGGGCAGAGGCAAATGATTAAGTACTTGTCTTACTCGTGGTCTCCTCTTACATAGCTTTACCTCGGTAATGTGTTTCCTTTATTTTTATAGATGTTTTGATATTAGATGGCACTACTCATAAAATCCTCTAAAATGTGTTCCCAGCATGAAAAAAAACAACTATAATGGTTATTAACAAAAGGACCCTGTGTGTTCAGTGAAAATGTGAACTGAAGTAAGAATCCAATTTTCTGAGACTTCTTGGGCGGGCGATTGGCCAAGAGTAGTGTGCAAACCACATCCAGCGCTCAATTCGATAAATACAGAGTGCATGTGCAAATCCCGCAAGCAGCAATTACAGCCAGAAGCAATCAACAGGTTCTGTTTGCATGTCCTCAGAGAAGTGAACTGCTAAGTGATTCAATTGTGGTGTGTCCACACACCTTGACTAACAAGCCGAGACTTGGTCCTCTGAACTCAGTCAGGTCAGAGCCAAACTAAATAAAGTCACAAAGGGCATTTGGAAGTGTGTGGCACGGGGAGGACTAAGGATACAAAAGACCGAGATGACTTGGCAAGAAAAGTAGTAAGAGGTCACAAGTTGGAGATGTGTTGATAGTCGGGTATTTCTTTCCACCTGAGCCATTAGGCAAAAGGGGGAAAAGTACTTTAAAAGAAGGAGCGCGTTTTAAACGAATGTTTAAGATTGCTTTTACCATGGGTCTGTGGACTTTCAGTGGAAAGTCAAAGGAATCTTTCTGCAGTTTGTCACCGAATCCAAGTTTTCTGAATGAGTCCTTGTCAGTGCTCACCTGCTGCTGCTAACAAACAAGTCAAGGGGATCTATCTTCACCGCAGGGAGGATGGTACTCCCATGGCTTTGTCAGCTGGACTAGTTTTATCCTTTTGATGCATCTTGACAGACGGCCCCATGAAACGTGGGAAACCTGTCAAGACTCAGAGATATTGGCTTGTCTCCAATTTTTTAAGGAACTCATCACCACACTGAAGGTTGGAGAATATAACACTCCCATCTGGACAATATCCTGACTGAAATTTTGGAAGCAGAGGTGGGACGTGACTACTCGGTTGTTTACTTTGGCCCTTTCCCACCAGAGGTTCAGGGTGGAGGAAACACCACAACATTTTAAAGGCTTCACGGTCATTTCTGTCTTTGAAAGGAAAGGCAATAAGGTGAACTGCAAATAACGTGAAGGCAGGATCCATGTCTTTTACTTCTCTGGTACTCTTCCAAGTGCTTAATACAATGCTTTATGCACCTTAGGGGCTTAATACTGTGGATTGTTTGATTCCAGCAACAATAATGGCTTCTTATTACTTCCTTCCTTCCTTTCCTGGTAAGATTTTGGCTCTTTTTGAGCAAAAACGTAAGGTGAAGACAAAGAACCAATCATTCAATCAATCGGATTTATTGAGCGCTTACTATGTGCAGAGCACTGTATTACGCGCTTAGGCGAATACAATACAACAGAATCAGCAGAAACCTTCCCTGCCCATAATGAGCTTACAGTGATGGGCCCTACAAACAGTGGTTATAGCCACAAAACAGTGACTCATTTTTGGTTTTGTCTAATGTGCAAAGAATCATTATTGTCTAATAATAATTGGGAAGCAGCGTGGCTCAGTGGAAAGAGCACGGGCTTAGGAGTCAGAGGTCATGGGTTCTATTCCCGGCTCTGCCACCTGTCAACTGTGTGACTTTGGGCAAGTCACTTAACTTCTCGGTGCCTCAGTTCCCTCATCTGGAAAATGGGGATGAAGACTGTGAGCCTCACGTGGGACAACCTAATTACCCTGTATCTACCCCAGCGCTTAGAACAGTGCTTGGCACATAGTAAGCGCTTAACAAATACCAACATTAATATGAAGGACACACAAATATATGTATGTACCTACATACTTTTATTTACTTGAGCATCTATACAAAAGCTTGACATACTGCTGATCATCATAATTGTTATCACCAATCCATTTTTCATTCATTCAGTTGTATTTATTGAGCATTCACTGTGCAGAGCACTGTACTAAGAGCTTCGGTGTGTACAATATAATAAGGAACAGATACGTTCCCTGCCCACAACATTTAGTGAGCATCTACCCAGTGCTTGGCATTGTACTAAAAATACAATAGTATTATATTCTCTGCCCTTAAGTTTACTTTTAAAAACTTCTGTCTGAATCACATTTGCAGGAAATATTGGATCAGTACCGGAGTCAGGGAATCTTCTATAGGTAGAGGTGAAGGCAGGGATGGGAGCAAGGTATGGAGAGAATTTCTATGCTCTAATGGTTTCTGGAATTCGTGATCCAGAAAGTGGACACTTTTCCTAAAATTAGTATCCCAGGAACAATTGTGTCAATGGTGGGGTTACAAGGAACTGCTTTCCCAAATTACATGTTGGCAGCCTCCAGTTTATCTCCATTTTCAAGCTGCATTTTTAAAAATAATAATAATGTTGTCATTTGTCATTTGTTAAGTGCTTACTATCTGCAGAGCACTATGTGAGAAGCAGCGTGGCTCAGCGGAAAGAGCATGGGCTTTAGACTCAGAGGTCATAGGTTTGAATCTCTGCTAGGCCACTTGTCAGCTGTGTGACTTTGGGCAAGTCACTTAACTTCTCGGTGCCTCAGTTACCTCATCTGTAAAAATGGGGATTAAGACTGTGAACCTCACGTGGGACAACCTGATTCCCCTGTGTCTACCCCAGCGCTTAGAACAGTGCTCAGCACATAGTAAGCGCTTAACAAATACCAACATTAACAAATACCAACATTATCACTGTTCTAAGCGCTGGGGTAGATACAGGGTAATCAGGTTGTCCCCCGTGAGACTCACAGTCTTAATCCCCATTTTACAAATGAGGGAACTGAGGCACAGAGAAGTGAAGTGAATTGCCCACAGTCACACAGCTGACAAGTGGCAGAGCCAGGATGACATTTATGCACTTACTATGTACCAGGCAAGTGCTGTGTAGATACAAGCTAATCAGGTTAGGCACAGTCCATGTCCCACGTGGGGCTCACAGACTTAATCCCCATTTTTACAGAAGAGGGAACTGAGGCAGAGACAAATCAAGTGATTTGCCCAAGATCACTCAGCAGGTAAGAGGCAGAGCTGGAATTAGAACCCCAGTCTGATGTGATTATCTCGTATGTATCCCACCACTTAGTGTAGCTTGGCACACAGTAAAAGCTGAACAAATACCAGAGTAATTGTGATCATTATTATTACTTTAATTATTTAATTTGACTCCCAAGCCCATGTTCTTCACACAGGGCCATGCTGCATCCTGGGAGAGCCCTGTGCCTTCTACCATCTATTGGACACCCCCTAAAATTTTGGGTTTAGGAATAATATCAGAAGTGCCTATAGGGAAGAGAAACAGGAAAACCTGGAGCTGGATTCTGCAATTCTTATTCCAGCTCCACCCTCCCTGGCTTCAGTAAGGACCTTTTTGCTTGAAATGGGTCTGTAGAATTGGGCCCAATGGCGTGCGGTTTACTTTACTCCAAAATTCTCTTTGGAATGTTTTGCCAGCAGGAACTCACAGACCATAAGAAAAAAAATGAGAAAATGGTTATTTTCCTCAATGCTATCATTGCCAGAACAAAATATAATGTGTGTTCCACCCCCTATAGTAACATATTAGATTTGCTTTATGAACCCTAAAAAAAGCACCTGGTGCAGGAAAAATGAAAGTTAATGACTCTAAGGGAGTCTGCCTCTTAATGACTGATTCAGCGATTTGTAGAACTGGAAATGGAAATGGCACTTTCTAAGCAGGTGTCCAAAGCATTTGAGTATCCATAGGAGGGAGTAAATAATGAATAATGCATAATTAACAAATCTACGTATAGTTTGTGGAAAAATAAAACCCCCAACTCAATACTTCTAGTTGACTGAACATTTGAAAATATTGATAAAGTTTCAGAATCTGCCTGCATGGTCCTTCATTATTACATCCATTTTCATCTCCATTTACTGATTTTCATATCCTGTATTACAAACACTTTCTGCATATTCCGTTATGCTAGGTTAACAGGATTCTGTTTTCCGGCATTTAAATTAGAAATGTGCAGGACTATGCACTGGTAACTTCAGAACTGCTGACCTGAGAAGATCTGGTGATCTGGAAAGGCAAGGTTATTTTTTTTTCTTTCAAATACAGTTTTACCTCCTGCGATAGGGATTGAGGAGAGAAGCTTGGTTTTTTCCCCTTGTAAAAGTGCCCTTTGTACCGAACTGGATCAGAACCAAATTGTGTAGTGTAAATGGATGTAATAGAACGTATTTCCTGAGTTGCACTTTAAATGTAAGGAAAGTTGAATTTCTGGAATACTCAGAAGTTGAGATTCTCGTCGTTCTTTTGACCATCGATATCTAAATCAAGGAACGTAGATGTTACAGAACAATATACAGCAGACATTGATGTTTTAAACAATTTACAAGGCAGTTTTTTATTCTTCTTCTGGTCTTAGATCTCTGTTCTAACTGTTCCTGTCTCTTTTTGGAACTTTCCCAAATCTCCAGGATCCATTCTCACTCAGATCTGTGACCTCCGGGCATTTGCTATCTGTGCCCCCACCCCACAGGACTTATGTACATATCTTTACATAATAAATTACAAATGATTTATTTATGTTAATGTATGTCTCTCCCTCTTGTTTAAAAGCTTGTTATGGGCAGGGAAGATGGCTGCGAATTCTGTTGTATTGTACTCTTTTAAGCACTTAGTACAGTGCTCTGCACTGGTTGCCTATCAACCTTCACATGAAACAGAGACTCCTCACTCTTGGCTTCAGAGCTCTCCATCACCTTGCCCCCTCCTGCCTCACCTCCCTTCTCTCTTTCTACTGACCACCCCGTACGCTCCGCTCCTCTGCCGCCCACCTCCTCGCTGTCCCCCTTTCACGCCTATCCCGCCATCAACCCCTGGCCCATGTCCTACCGCTGTCCTGGAATGCCCTCCCTCCTCACGTTCACCAAACTAACTCTCTTCCCCTCTTCAAAGCCCTACTGAGAGCTCACCTCCTCCAAGAGGCCTTCCCAGACTGAACTCCCCCCTTCTCCCTCTGCTCCCCCTCCCTTCCTCTCGCCCCCACCCTCTGATCCTCCCTCTTCCCCTCCCCTCAGCACTGTGCTCATTTGTATATATTATTTATTACCCTATTTATTTTGTTAATGAGGTGTACATCCCCTTGATTCTACTTATCTTGATGATGTTGTCTTGCTTTGGTTTTGTTCTGTTTTGCTTTGCCGTCTGTCTCCCCCGTTTAGACTGTGAGCCTGTCATTGGGCGGGGATTGTCTCTATCTGTTGCCTAATTGTACATTCCAAGTGCTTAGTACAGTGCTCTGCACATAGTAAGCGCTCGGTAAATACTACTGAATGAATGAATGAATAAGTTCTCAATAAATACCACTGATTGATTCATTAAGGGTGTATTATAGTATCCTAACTTCCAGATGTACGTATTTCTTGCAATATAGTTCTATCTTTGAATGTGAGCTCCTAAAGTGATTTCTAAAGTGTCAGGACATGACATGTGTATATTCTCTTTAGCATCCCCCACACTGTGGGAGTTTTATAAATAATAAACCACAGGAAGAGAAAATTAAAAGGACTGAAGGGAAGAGCTCCTTTACTCCTTTCTAAAATATTGGGCTCAAATATCTGTCAACCTAGCTATAAAAATCACTAATCATAACAGTCTGTTTGCCTCTGGATGAAAACGGGGTACTCAGAGACAAGCTAAGTGGTTAGGGCAGTGCAAAAAGATCACACATATTGATCTCTAGGGCCTAGAGTAGTGATCAATAAATACGATTGATTGATTGATTCAAGGATTGCTTACCGTTGGTGGATGGAATGATTGATTGATTAAGATATCCGTTTGCCAGAGGAGAGCAGCAGGGTGCCCAGGTGACTGGAGGGGATGATGGAGGGGACTTTCTTAGATCTCCGAGAGACATTTGGGAGGCAAGATCAAGCCTCCTGGAAAGAATTCTCCTGGGCCAAAGAAAAAGAAAAGATCAGGAAGGTGCAGCATGGCCTAGTGAATACAACATGGGCCTGGAAGTCAGAAGGACCTGGGTCCTAACCCTTACTTTGCCACTTGTCTGCTGCATGGCCTTGGGCATGTTGCCTAACTTCTCTGGGCCTCAGTAACCTCGTCTGTAAAATGAGGGTTAAGACGGTTAGCCCGTGTGGAACAGGGGCCGTGTCCACCTTGATTAGCTCATAGCTATTCATTCATTAATTTGTTCAATCGTATCTATGGAGTGCTCACTGTGTGCAGAGCACTGTACTAAGGGCTCGGGAGAGTATAACAATAAACAGACACGTTCCTTACCCACAACGAGCTTACAGTGTGCCCCAGCACTCAGTCCAGTGCCTGGCACATAGTAAGCATCCAATGGATTCCATAAAAAAGAGGGTGTGCCATCCCTTTAAAGCAGCAGTGACTCTGGTAGGGGCTGATGTGAATCCTGGGCTGCGCATGAAAGCTCCCCGTCCCTTGGCCACTGAAGTTGTCAGCTTCTCACTGGGTTTGGCGGCAGCCTGACTTGTCACATTAGATCTGAGCTTGTACGCCCCGGAACACATTTGTTGTCCTGTTGCGCTTTGAATAACGACGCAGCCCGAGCTATGTGTGCCCACTTTCCCTTGCTTTATCAAAGGGTCCCTCACCGGAGAGTTGTTTCAACGCTCAACACCAGCAAGGGTCAGTGGTTTTCTACACACATTTCTCTCCCGGGCTCGGCTTTGTTTGCAGAGTTCAAGCCAATTTCCTAGACGCCTTAGGGAAGACTGGGCAGCCTTGCAGCACATAGCACAAAGCGAGCTGGGAAAGGCAACTGGCCTTTTGATCATTTCCAGATTGATTCCACCTTCTGACTGGGCAATGTAAGCCGCATGCCTATCTGGCCACCTTTCCGTGCAATGAGGGACTCACACTGCTTCATGCATGGCCCCTCTTCAGATGGAGGTTGAAAAAAGTACTAGCATCTCTCTCTTGCAACTGCTCTGATTTTCCAAGGGCGAGCACGGTGGAAGAAGAAAATCTTGCCTCGTTTAAGAAGCAACTCCAGTGTCTACTCATTTAATCAAATTCACTCAAAGATTTTCTTTTAGGAAGAAAAAAGAGGAAAATGTGCATCTCTAGAGGCATCCCTAAAAGCAGCAGTTTACTCAAGCACTCGTACTAAATCAGAAGTGCATTATGCAAATTATCTTGGGGTTCGCCAAGACGAAATCCACTTGCGTTCGTGCCTTGTTTTCCCAAACCCTCAACTTTCCCGGTCAGACGTCTGCATGGGCAAGCGCGCGCTCTTCAGTTCGCCCCCGTCCACATCAAATGATGCTGGTGGATGGGAGTAGATTCGGCAGGCCCCAGCCCGGCAGGCCTTGAGTAGAACCATTCTAGACAGCAATGATTTACGTACCGGGGTGGTTGAGGATCGAACAATAGCTGCTACTCCCTGGGATGCAACATGCTGCTCAACGCCCGTTTCATCGAGAGACAGAATCTAAATATTTCATTTCTTGGGGAGCTCAAGTGACAGAGAGGCTCTTGGTGATTGAGACTCTAATGCTACAAGATGCCAGAATAGGTTTCAGGTTTCAGAGGTGTGACTGTGGTTCCCTGGAGATGATGGATAAATAGCTCGAGACCTGGGGAAGCAACTGAACAGGTTCCAGAACACTGACCGGACAAAATTTCAGCACCAGAGCACAAAGACACGTTCGCCACTAAGCATGCCATCTGACAAGGTAACTAGATTATGTCAGATTTTGCTTACAGGCAACTGAAAGTAAATAAAGCTGCAGAATGACCTTCCGGAGTCCGACTGTAGGTGGTGAAAAATACTGCTCTCAAAGAGTTATCGTCAAGGCCAGAATTACCTTTATGTTCCTAATCTGCTCTCGAGGCTTGTTTTTTGTCTTAAAAAATGCTACTACCCAATATTTCTTACATGTCAACTCAGACCCCCTTGGGTTAATACGTTCTGCAGTCTTGTTGTTTACTTCTCATTAAGCTAAATGTTTTATGCAAATCAGCTGACATAAAGCCAGACGACCAATCTAGAAAGGCTGTAATTCCATCTGATGAGTTCATTCAACTGAAATCTGTACTTAATTTCCATAATTATACTACCCTATTCTCATAATGTGAACTGATTGCTGCAAAAACACAAAATAACTAAAATGCATTCAATTTTAAAATATGAAAATGATATGTCCCTTTGGGCAAAAGAGTTATGTTTTACAAATATTTCTGTATTTCTTTTTTTTGTAGATAATATCTCTTTATTTAAGTCTCTGCAAGCTTAATTTAAAGGCCATTAAAAAGATAACAACTATTTCTGATGCACTTTTTGTCTTGACGGGGATAAAGAAGAAAAATCACACCGGGGCATTAGCAATTATATTACTGTGCCGTTCTTGGGACCTCAGCGGTTGCCATCTTTACAGGCATGGCAGTGAAACCTAGAACAAACTGGTCGTGTGGCTGCTGATGAGCCTAAGTATTTTCTTAATTAGAGAATCAAACAAATTAAGTCACCATGACCACACCAATCAGACTCTAAAAGCTTGCTCATCTGCTTGGGTGGCTTCTCTTATCTGTTAAAGACTGACAAGAATCTGCACTTTTCTTGAGCACCAGAACCTTTTGAAGGGCCTTTCATGCAGCCTTCCATCTACTCGAACCAATATAGTGATCCCGTAGGCGTATATTTATGTGTGGGTTGGGGGATGGGGCGGACATGTGTTTGTACACAAACATTTTTTTAAAAAATTGTATTAAGTGCTTAATAATAATAATAATGTTGGTATTTGTAAAGTGCTTACTATGTGCAGAGCACTGTTCTAAGCGCTGGAGGAGATACAGGGCAATCAGGTTGTCCCATGTGCGGCTCACAGTCTTCATCCCCCTTTTACAGATGAGGTAACTGAGTCACAGAGAATTAAGTGACTTGCCCACAGTCACACAGCTCACAAGCGGTGGAGCCGGGATTCGAAACCATGACCTCTGACTCCCAAGCCCGGGCTCTTTTCCACTGAAGCACGGCCTGTCCTAAGTGCTGGGGTAGCTACAGGATAATAATCGTGTTCAACACAGTCCCTGTGTTACACAGGACTCCCAATCTTAATCCCCATTTTACAGATGAGGTAACTGAGGCACAGAGAAATGGCAGAGCTGGGATTAGAATCGAGGTCATCTGACTCCCAGGCCCATCCTCTTTCCATACGTCTGTGTGTTATATATGTGCACCAACACGTAGACTTTTTGCTTGAAGAGTTTGCCAGTGACCACAGTGTGCCATGGTCGCTGCAGGTCAGTCAGTCAATCATATTTATTGAGCACTTACTGTGCACTGTGCTAAGCGCTTGGGAGAGTACAATACACAATCAAACACGGTCTCTGCCCACAACGAGCTTATAATCAGTCTTTTCCACACTGTATGTATAAAAATAGACTTTAGTCCCTGTATCCATAGAGATGAGAATTCCATGCCTTATAGAGCACTTCTGACTCCAAGATGCTGCCAAATGATGTTGAGGTCTTTTGGACCAGGTCATCAACTGGGCCCGTGTATCATGTGGCTCAGTGGAAAGATCCCGGGCTTGGGAGTCAGAGGTCGTGGGTTCTAATGCCGTTCTGCCGCTTGCCAGCTGTGTGACTTTGGGCGAGTCACTTCACTTCTCTGTGCCTCAGTTACCTCATCTGTAAAATGGGGATTAAAACTGTGAGCCCCACGTGGGACACCCTGATGACCTTGTATCCCCCAGCGCTTAAAAGAGTGCTTTGCACATAGTAAGTGCTTAACAAATACCACCACTTTTATTTATTTTATCATCACCTGGACCTCTCCCCTTACAAGGTGCTTTCGGTTAAGGTCCCCTGGGCTGGGAAGGAGAAGGCGCGAACTTGATGTCTTTCCTCCAGAGTGATGATGGGGTGGGTGGAGCCTCCAATACTCACTCATTCACTTCCCATGCAGCACATAATATGCATCGCCAAGCTCCCCGGTTGGTGTTGTGGAACGGAGCATCTCCGTGGGAGCAGGACCTCTTCGGAGTGCCTCAACAGCTCCTCTGATCTTCCAGATGAGTCCCAGATGGGTATAAAATGCTTTACTGACTCTTAGGAAGCAGCACATTGAGAAGAAGGCCCGTGTTTATATCTTATAATGTTCGTCCTCCTGTAATCACAGAGGATTCTCAATTACAGTTCCAGGGTGTAGGTCTGAAGAGCAGAGGTTTATATTATTGATTCGTACTCTCCCAAACACTCAGTACGGTAGTCTGCACGCAGTAAGTGCTCGATAAATACCATTCATTTATTCGACCGTATTTATTGAGCGCCTACTGTGTGCAGAGCACTGTACTAATCGCTTGACCATTGATTGATTCATCTATTGTTTAGAAGGACTCAGCAATTGCTCTGGTCTTGACCTCTCACTGCTATGGCCACATTCTCCCAGCTCCTGGCAACTCTCCCAACCAAGCCACAAATGAAAAATGTGACAGCTATTTTCTCACTCGAAAGCTCTTGCTGCTCCTCAGCAGTCGATCAGCCGATGGTATTTACTGAGTGCTTACTCAGTGCAGAGCATGGTATAATAATAATAATGTTGGTATTTGTTAAGCGCTTACTGTGTGCAGAGCACCGTTCTAAGCGCTGGGGTAGATACAGGGTAATCAGGTTGTCCCACGTGAGGCTCACAGTCTTCATCCCCGTTTTAGAGATGAGGTAACTGAGGCAAAGAGAAGTTAAGTGACTTGCCCACAGTCACACAGCTGACAAGTGGCAGAGCAGGGATTCGAACCCGTGACCTCTGACTCCCAAGCCCGGGTTCTTTCCACTGAGCCGAAAGTCTTAAACCCCACAACGCTTATGTACATTATCTGTCATTTTATTTGTTTCTATTGATGTCTGTCTCCCCCACTCTAGACTGTAAACTTGTTAAAGGCAGGGATTGTGACTGTTTATTGTTGGAGGGTACTCTCCCAAGCATTTAGTACAGTGTTCTGCACATGGTAAGCGAGTAATAAATACAACTAAATGAATGAATAAGCCCTTGGGAGACTTCAGTAAAGTGAATAGACTCAATTCCTGCCTACGAGGAGCTTACAGTCTAGCGATGGAGACGGACAATGAAATAAATGACAGCTGGTGGAAGCAACCAAATATATGGACATAGATCTGAGTGCGTGGGGTGAGTGCAGGGTGACCACCTAAGTGCTCAGGTGCTACAGACTCTCGAATGTGCAGGTGATGCAATAGAGCGGGAAATAGGGCGAAGAGATGAGAGATTAGTTCCTATAGCTCAAGAATCCCAAACCAACTACAGTGTTCTTTTTTGAAGGATTGAATGTTTTTCTCTAATTACATGCATTAAAGACATTATGAAGTGGAATTACAAATGAAGTATAATAGTGACGGCTCTAAGATTTGGAGATAGATGCTGTGAAATACAAATGATTTTTGATCAGTCAGTCGATCGATCAATAGTATTTATTGAGCACTTACTGTGGGCACGACACAGTACTAAGCGCTTGGGGGAGTACGATACAGTAGACACGATCCCTACCCTCAAGGAGTTTACAGTCTAGTGGAGGAAACAGACGTTTAAATAGAATGTCTTACAGTTAGGGGAAGCAGGGGAATATATGTATATACCTCTTTGGATGGGGAAAGTATCAAAGTGCTTAGAATGTAAGCTCCAATTGGGACAGGGACTGCTTCCAACCTGATTAACTTGTATCTACCCCAGGGCTAAGGACAATACTTGGTACACAGTGAGCGGTTAATGCTGTGCAAGCAGCACGGCCTAGTGGAAAGAGCCTGAACCTGGGAGTCAGAGGTCCTGAGTTCTAATCCCAGTTCTGCCGAGTGCTGGCTGTGTGACCTTGAGCAAATCACATAACTTCTCACTGCCTCGGTTTCCTCATGTGGAAAATTGAGACTTAATACTTGGTTGACTCTCCTGCTTAGACTGTGAGCCCCTTGTAGGTCAGGGATTGTCTAGCCTCATTGTCCTGTATCTACCCCGATGCTTACTTGGTGCAGTCCCCACACATAGTTAATGCTAAAAAATCTTATTATTATTACTATTCCCATTAGCAGATATCATTAATGATTATTATTATCATTATTATTATTACAGGCCCAAGTACAATGAAGCAGGAGGGAGGGTGAGAAGGGTGGGGACGTGAGAAGGGAAGACTTCTCGGAGGAGATATGATGTTAGAAAAGTTTGGAATAAGGGGAGGGTGTTGAATTGTACATTCCAAGCGCTTAGTTCAGTGCTCTGTATATAGTAAGCGCTCAATAAATACTATTGAATAAATACTATTGAGTGAACTGTCATATGAAGGGGGAGGGAGTTCCAGGCCAGAGGGAAGATGTGAGCAAGGGGTCGGAGGCGAGACAGGCTAGATTGAAGTATGGTAAGTAGACTGGCATCAGAGGAGTGAAATGGGTGGGCTGGGTTGTAGCCATAGATGAGCAAGTTCATCATGAAAATCACAACACTACCATGTCCTCAATGTTGAATCCATGGGCGGAGAAGACCTTCACTTTGACAGCTCAGGATGTATTTTCTTAAAGAGTAGAATGGAGAGATGGGTTCTGAAGAAACATCATCTTTTTCCCCATCAGAAGAAAGCTATTCCAGGGGGCAAGAAAGCTTCATAGAGATAATCGTGGAGAAGAAGAATTAAAGGCACCTAGAGACGGTACCAAGGACCAGAACGAGGAGAGCGAGCAGAGGTACGAGGAAAGGGAAAAGGAGAGATGTAACTGTAGCTGAGTAGTGAAGAGTCTTGAAAGTAAAAGACAAGAAGTTGGAATGTGATTGGGAAAGCAATGGGAGTCAGTGAAGGAACTTGAAATTCAGGAGAAGTGGTTACAATAATGGCAAGGAGTTTCTTTTGAACCAAGTGGAAGGAAGAAATACTCGAGCTGGGTAGTTGGGGGGAAAAATGTTGCAGCGGTTCAGACGGGAGGTGATGAAAGCACGGAAGAGGTTTTTCTTTAATGGAAATGTGAGGGCAGACTAGGTGATTTAGATGATACTGTTGAGGTAGAAGAAGGAAGTGACAAATAAGGTTAAAAACCAGATTTCACCGATGAACTTTCCATTTCTCCTGAAGGGAGATGATGTGGTAAACACTTATGTGACTGAATGACTGGATTTATATGGGCCACTGCACTGACTGCACGTAGTGCTATTGCCTCAGGAATTCAGTAACAGGTAGTCAGGTCTGTCCTTGCCGAATTGACCTTTTTTAAAAGGGCAAAGATTCTCATTAATGATTCTCAGTAGAAAAAAGAAAGATAATCCATTGACGCATTGAAAATCATTTACCCAAATCAATGGAAAATTTCCATACTTACCCTTCTAAATATTCTCATTTCTCTCTCCCCTCCCCCTGAAATCCAAATAGCATGACAGACCATTTTGTCAGATTTCTGGTGAATGTGTGACTTGGGCAGCGGATTCAATCAGTAGTATTTATTGAGCGTCAGTTGTTTGCAGCGTGCTATACTAAACACTTGAGAAAATATAGTAGAATTAGCAGGCATGGTCCCTTCCTTCAAGTAGCTTACATTCTATTGTCTTATGCTGTTGAGTCGCCGCCGACCCATAGCGACTCCACGTACATATCTCTTCCAGAATGCCCCACCTCCATCTGCGATCGTTCTGGTAGTGTATCCATTGAGTGTTCTTGGTAAAAATACGGAAGTTGTTTACCTTTCCCTTGTTCCATGCAGTAAACCTGAGTCTCCACCCTCGACTCACTTCCGTGTTACTGCTGCCCAGCACAGGTGAGTTTTGACTTGTAGCAGACTGTCTTCCGCTCACTAGCCACTGCCCAAGCTAGGAATGGAATAGGTTTGACTCTCCCTCCTATAGCCATGGAAGAGCAGCGTGGCTCAGTGGAAAGAGCCTGGGCTTCGGAGTCAGAGGTCGTGAGTTCGACTCCCGGCTCTGCCGCATGTCAGCTCTGTGACTGTGGGCAAGTCGCTTCACTTCTCTGTGCCTCAGTTACCTCATCTGTAAAATGGGGATTAACTGTGAGCCTCCGTGGGACAAGCTGATTACCCTGTATCTACCCCAGTGCTTAGAACAGTGCTCTGCACATTGTAAGCGCTGAACAAATACCAACATTATTATTATTATAGCCGAGACTGGCACTCTCTCCCGTAGCCAAAACTCTCCAGGTGTGATCCTGAGAGGGGGTGACATTCTATGACTACTAATAAAAATCCCTGTTCATAAGAAGCCGGGTACCAGGGAAGTCAGCAAGGAGGCTGAAGCAGTAATCAAGGTGGGTTAGGGTAAATGCTTGGATTAGCATGGTATAGCAGTTTGGATGGAGAGGAAAGGACAGATTTTAGTGATGTTGTGAAGGTTGAACTGACAGGATTTCATAATAGACTGAATATGTGAGTTGGAAGAGAGAGATGAGGTGAGGATAATGCCAAGGTTATGGGTTTGTGAGATAAGGAGGATAGTGGTATTGTCTACAGTGATGGGAAAGACTGGTGGAGGACAGGGTTTGGGTTGGAAGATAAGGAGTTCTGGTTTGGATATGTTAAGTTTGAAGTGTCAGCTGGACATCCGAGTAGAGATGTCTTGAAGGTAAAAGGAACTGTGAGATTTCATAGAGGGAAAGAGAGCAGGGTTGGAGATGTAGGCTTGGGAATCAACTGCATAGAGATGGTAGTTGAAGCCATGAGGATGAACGAGTTCTCCAAAAGAGTGAGTGTAGAAGGAGACCCAGAACTGAACCTTAAGGGACTCCCTCAGGGGGTGGGAGGCAGAGGAGGAGCTCGCAAAAGAGACTGAGAATGAACAGCCGGAGAGATAGGAGAAGAACCAGCCAAGGTTGGATAATATTTCTAGGAGAAGAGGGTGGTCGACAGTGTCGAAGGCAGCTGTGAGGTCGAGGGGGATTAGAATGGAGTAGAGGGTTTTGGATTAAGCAAGAAGGAAATCATCTGTGACCTCTGAGGGAGCGGTTTCTGTGAAGTGAAGGGGATGGAAGCCAGTTTGGAGAGGGTCAAGGAGAGAAGGGAAAGGTATATCACTACCTTCAGGAGCACCTAGTATTTCCCAATGGCATGTGATGGGGGACAACGGTTTAAAAGCCCAGAATGTTGCCCAAGTTGAACATTACATTTCCCTGTAGTCTTGGAAGACTAAACATCAATAAGCCCCACTGGGCCATGGGAAGCAGCTTTCATTCAGTTGTATTTATTGAGCACTTACTGTGTGCAAAGCACTGGACTAAGCATGGCCTAGGTGATAGAATATGGAGTCAGGAGACCCGTCTCCTTATCCCGGCTCTGCTACTTGCTTATCAGGTGATCTTGGGCAAGTCACTTTAATCCTCTTCGCCTCCATTTCCTCATTGGTAACATGGAGATTAAATTCTCCCTCTTACTTCGAATGTGAGCCCCATATGGGACAGGAACAGTGTCTGGTCTGGCTATCTCGTGTCTGCTGCTTAAGAGAAGCAGCGTGGCTCAGTGGAAAGAGCACGGGCTTGGGAGTCAGAGGTTGTGGGTTCTAATTCTGCCTTCGCCACTTGGCTGTGTGACTTTGGGCAAGTCATTTAACTTCTCTGTGCCTCAGTTACCTCACTTGTAAAATGAGGATTAAGACTGTGAGCCTCACGTGGGACAACCTGATTACTTTGTATCTACCCCAGCGCTTAGAACAGTGCTTGGCACATAGTAAGTTCTTAACAAATGCCTTTATTATTATTACCCCAGCACTTAGTACAGTGCTTGGCAATAGTAAATGCAGAGAGGTGGCATGGCTGGGTGGATAAAGCACGGGCCTGTCAGTTAGAGGTTCATGGGTTCTAATCCTGGTCCCACCACTTCTCTGCTGTGTGACCTTAGGCGAGTCACTTCACTTCTCTGGGCCACAGTTACCTCATCTGTAAAATGGGGATTGAGATTGTGAGCCCCAAGTGGGACAGAGACTGTGTCCAACCAATTTGCTTGTATCCACCGCAGCGTTTAGTACAGTACCTGGCACATAGTGAGCACTTAAGAAATACCATAATTATTATTACAGCTTTCCAGGTGCTTAGTACTGTGCACTGCACAGAGTAAGTGCTCAATAAATACAGTTGAAGGAATGAATGATAACAAATACCGTTAATTGTTACGGTTGTCGTTAGGCTTTATTTAAGAAATGTCACCTCCAGTGGATGTGTCTTTTGCACCTTGGGGTTGCATTTGTCTGATATTGACCAAGGGCAGAGGCATCACCCTTTGATCCAGTTGTCCAATTTGCTATCACACCCATCCCCCCTGCCCAACTGTGCTAATATCACTAATTTAATTAGTTTAATGGACTGAAAATATCTAACCTACCAAAATGTTCACTCAAGCTAGTTGAAGGAGTGAAAAGTATGTTCATTTGACACATGGATTATTAACTTTATACAATGCGCCCAAAACCCAGAACAAAATATTGTCACATAGTTCGTTCTACTCCTTCAGCTCCTTTGAATTTTACAGTTGAGAGAAGGCCTTTTAAGAAAGTAAATTACATTTTACTTGAATGTAACTTAAAAGTATCAAGCTCCATTGAATTAATGTCTCGTGGCAATGGAAGGGCTAATGAAACCAATTTGAGAGAGATGCCGTTTGTTCTGAAAAGAGGCGGTCATTGTAGATTCCTTCATATAGAGGAGACAGTGACCTAATTTTCCAGAAGATGAGTGTAGTTCAGGAACCCGCAGTTTGTATTTGCATATGCCAAATGAAACTGCTTTCTACCATTCTAATTTGTGTAAGACCACTTAAATTCAGTTTGTTAATAAGAAGAGTCTGTTCTGTGTTTCACTGGGTCTTTATGAAAGGTAAAATGCTGTAATTACTTAATGAGGAAATAAGGACACTGTTTAGTGCCTACATCTTTCTTGAATTTATCTCCAACTGTTACCATCAGGCTAATCCATTGGCTAAGGTTCACTGAGCACAAATTTTGAAGGTGATCTTCTCCCAACATAGGAAGACTTGACTACATCTTATTTTATTTCCCTGGAAAAGTCCATGCTGATAGAACTGATCTATATATCACTAGAGGAATACATATAATTAAAATGATGTTTAGTGAATGAGACTCGTTTTAATGGGCTTGCAATTCAATCGATGTGTAAAAAGTACAGGTTTCTCATCTGTACTTATTATTATAATATAATAATAATGATGATGATGGTACTTTGTTAAGCACCTACTAGCTGAGCACCACTGTTCCAAGGGCTGGGGCAGATAACCGAAGGTAACTTTTAACCTACATGATGTTGAGAAATTTAAAACACTACTGTGGGCAAGTCACTTCACTTCTCTGTGCCTCAGTTACCTCATCTGTAAAATGGGGATTAAGACTGTGAGCCCCACGTGGGACAACCTGATTCCCCTGTGTCTACCCCAGCACTTAGAACAGTGCTCTGCACATAGTAAGCGCTTAACAAATACCAACATTATTATTATTATTATTATTAATTTTAAAGACCCCCTCCCCACTGCCTTTAAACTCCGTAAAGGTGAAAAGACTATTCATTTCATAATATATTGATCAGATCATTACAATAAAGACTTTTTTTGTGTCTGACTTTGGAAATATCTTGTCAGTGGCTTGGTACACAGAATTACGCAGAACTCCAGTGAATTGACTCATTTAATTTCCAGATTACAAATGGTACCAGGACACCAGTATCCAAGGAGTCTTAATTCGAGGCAATCCCGTTTCCTAAAGAGATTTGAATATCGTTAGGCACATCTGTCCTTCTATTATTCCATTTATATTAATAAAAAGTCTACTCCTTTTGCTATTTGTTATCTTTAGCCTTCCTTCAATAATCTAGGGACTACACAAATGTAACCTCTGATAATATTAATGATAATAGTAATAATGAGAGTAATGGTAATAGTGGTATCTGTTAAATGCTGACCACTGCCAAGCACTCTACTATGCAATGGGATAGGTACAAGATAATCAGGTAGAACACAGGCCCTGTCCCATATGGGACTCACAGACTAAGTAGGAATGAGAACCAGAATTGAAGCCGCATTTTACAGATGAGAAAACTGAGGCACTAAAAAAGTAAAGTGATTTGCCCAAAGTCACTCATCAGAGTCAGGATTAGAACCTGGGTCCTTTGACTCCCACGCTCATGCTTTTTCCGCTAGTCCACACTAGTGCCAGACCTGGTATATTCAATCAGTCATATTAACTGAGAGGTAACTGTGTGCAGAGCACTATACTGAGCACTTGGGAGAGTACAGAATAACAGATACGTTCCCTGCCCACAACGACCTTACATTCAAAACAAGTGACACCAGCCACCTTTTTAAAACGAGAATATCATCCTAAAACTCAAAAAGAACATTGAATAGATATGTGTATATGTTTCATTTGAATCTATAGGGCAATTTCCATATGCTTCGGGGGAAGCAGCGTGGCTCAGTGGAAAGAGCTTGGGCTTCGGAGTCAGAGGTCATGGGTTCGACTCCCGGCTCTGCCACTTGTCAGCTATGTGACTGTGGGCAAGTCACTTAATTTCTCTGTGCCTCAGTTACCTCATCTGTAAAATGGAGATTAACTGTGAGCCTCACGTGGGACAACCTGATTACCCTCTATCTACCCCAGCGCTTAGAACAGTCCTCTGCACATAGTAAGCGCTTAACAAATACCAACATTATTATTACATGCTCTATGTACACTGATTCTATCCTGTCAGTTGCTGTGAACACTGCCTAGAGTTTACTTTTTCTTAGACCACATGGTCTCCCCCTTTAAAGCTTAAACCTCCTGAGGGTGAGAACATTTTTTCTCTGCAGCGAGGCCTAGTGGCAAGAGCACGGACCTGGGAGCCACAGGTTGTGGGTTCTAATCCTGCCTCTGCCATTTGTCTGCTGTGTGAACTTGGGCAAATCACTTAACTTTTCTGTGCCTCACCTCATCTGTAAAATGGGAATTATGACTGTGAGCCCCATGTGGGACAGCAGCTGTGTTCAACCTGATTATCTCGTAGCGCTTAGAACAGTGCTTGACACATAGTAAGTGCCTAACAAATACCATAATTATTATTATTATTACTTCCTATTCCCATCTTGTTGCCTAGAACAATCCCCAACACAATTTTGGTGGATAATAAACACTAGCTGTTGCTGCCCAAGTACTGCCTGGTAATTTGTAGTAATCACGAACAGGAAAGAAACTATTGAATACCAAAAAAGAAACATAGAAAAAGAAATCACAAATTCTCAAGTGAAAGATGAGCTGTTAATATTTCCATGAAGACAGTGCAGAGGCTCTGTGAGTCACTCAATGTCCATGCCTTAATGAGACCAATCAGTGGTCTGGGGAAAATCACCATAATCCAGCTTTCTTAGAAATGATTACTACCTCATTTCAAATTGAAAGAAAAGGAGATTTGCATCTTATGCTCTTTGTTATAATTCTCTGGGATTGGCAAGAGGCCTTCTGAGTCAGTCGATCATATTTATTGAGCTCTTACTGTGTGCAGAACACTATATTCAGCACTTGGGATAGTACAAAGCAACAATAAACGGACACATTCCCTGCCCACAATGAGCTTACAGTCTAGAGGGGGAGCCTGTACAGTCATGGATTTGTGTACTTCTGCAGGCTTCCCGATAGGCCTAGCAATCATTCATTCATTAATTCAGTCGTATTTATTGAATGCTTACTGTGTGCAGAGTCCTGCAATAAGTGCTTGGGAAAGTATAATAAAGCCATAAAGAGAGACAATCCCTGCCCACAGTGAGTTCACAGTCTAGAAGTGGGGAGACAGACATCAATACAAGTAAACAGACATCAATATAATAAATAAAATTACTGATATGTAAGTGCTTTGGGACAGGCAGAGTGGGGAAGAGCAAAGAGACTGAGTCAGGGTGACGTGCAAGGGAGTGGGAGATGAGGAAAAGTGAGGCTTAGTCCAGGGAGGCCCCTTGGAGGAGATGTGCCTTCAGGAAGGCTTTGTGGAGGAGTGGGGGAGGCGGGGAGAGAGTAGTTCTCTGGTGGATTTGAGGAGGGAGGGCGTTCCAGGTCAGAGGTGGGACGTGGGCCAAGAGTTGGTGGTGAGACAGGTGAGATGGAGGCATGGTGAGAAGGTTAGCACCAGAGGAGTAATGTAATTGACAGCTGCTGCCCAGGGTTGCTGGACGCTCCCCTCCACAATGCCCCACTCACCCCCAACTGCTAGCTCACCTGGCCTCAAGAAACTCAAGAAACTCCCCAAGAGAGGAGGGGCAAGCTGAGGGGCCAAACATCTGAGGTGGTCCCCTGCCTATTTGAAAGCCTGAGTGGGAGTAAACGTCTGAGGGGCCAAGGTCCCCAAACTAATGGATTGAAGAGGTTTAGGGATTACAGGACTTTCCATCACAAGGAGTGAACCGCCACTGGTTATGGCATCCCCATTCAAAGGTCCACCATGACACTTCACCGCTGGTGGTGTCTTCCATGTCTCAAGGCTGGATTCTCATCTTTATTTTTAAATATGGACTCGAAAGCAGCTATGAAGTTTAATTGGAAAGTCAGTAATGACAGGGATTCCACGATCTTTTGGTATCCTAATTCACTGCTAAAATGTACATTTTCTTAGAAAAATTGACCTAGTGCAGAGCCTCCTGCTGATTAAATCCTTTATTTCTTTCCTGTTGTCTAATTAGTATAATTAATCTCTACCTTTTTAAAGATTTCTCCACATATTCTCTTCTCCTGCATTTAACATACCTTTCCCTTTCTTCAAAGTGAATCTACTTGAATCTAGTTCATTTTCCAAGTCTTTTAAAATTACTGTCATTGCTTTGTTATGAACCCTATTTTTAACTCGTATATGTAAATTCAGTTCTCTTGATACGTGAGGATTCCGTCGCAGATGAAAACCCATCAGGAAAGCTTGTCAGAAGATCTCACGTTTTAGGACATGCACCTTGACTGGAACCGAACATGTGCAGAAGCGTTTCTTCTGATGCTAATTTTTTTCATAAAAAAATTCTTTAGTTTTGCAACAATATTCTGTTTGATATGTGCTGCTAAAATGAAGCACTGTGGAAGAACAGAGTGTGTGTATATTCAGAAAGAGATGTCCTTCATTTTCAAAGATGATACTCCCTGAGGTGAGATCCTGTTTCTACAAGTGGATGAGGTTGAAAAAGATACGGCATGATGTACATTTTCATTTGCATTGTGGGCATATAAGGATAGGTCCTTTGTGCACTAATGAGTTGGTCCCATACAGGGTCTTTGCCTATTTTCAAGCTTGACTCTTGGTATTCTGATTTTTGCAAAGCCTCTGCTCCAAGATCCAACTCCTCTCCAGTTTGCTAGTTGCCAGGCTGGTCTGTCTGCTGCAGAGGTATTCCAACAGTCCATTGCAACATACCTTTTACAATCCATCAATCACTGGTTTAATTGAGTGCTTACTGTGTGTGAAGAGCACTGTAGTAGGTAGTGAAGGTAGACACAATTCCTGTCCTAGAGAAGCTGACAATCTAAACAAAGGATCATTCTCTGCTCCAACTTTACTCACAACATATTAGGGATAAAGGGAGAAAATCAGGGCAACACACTAGGAACTGGGAAAAGAGGAAATGAGGGCTTAGCCAGGGGAGGCTTCTTGATACGTGATGTGATGTGCCTTCAATAAGGCTTTGAAGGTGAGGAGAGTAATTGTCTGTTGGGTATGAAGAGGAAGGACTTTCTGACCCAGAGGTAGGACGTGGGCAAAAGGTCAGCAGCGAGATAGATGAGATTTGATGACGGGGAGAGTGGGGGGTCTGTCGGATATGAAGACGGAGGGAGTTCCATTTAGGAGGGCCAATGTGAGGAAGTGGTCGAGAGCAAGAGAGATGAGATAGAGGTTCAGTAAATCAGTCAGTTCTAGAATCCTGAAGTTCCAAGCTCCTGAGGTTCCAGACTCCGGCAGTTCCGGGTTCCCGAGGTTCTAGATTCCCTAGGTTCTGGGCTTCCGAGATCCTGGCTTCCTGAGGCTCTGGACTCTTAAAGTTTTAGGTTTCTGAGGTTCCAGGCCCCTGAGGTTCTGGCCTCTTGAGGTTGGGATCCTAAGTTTCTGTCCTCCTAAGGTTCCAGCCTCCTGAAGTTCCAAGTCCCTGATCTTCCTCCCCAGGGTCTAGGTCCCTCAGGTTCTAGATTCCTACTGCCAGAGGTGAGGTTATTGGGATCCTGACTTTCGGTCCTCCTAAGATTCTAGGTCATTGAGGTTCTAGAACCTAGGCTCCAGAAGCTCTAGGTTCCTCAGGTTCTAGGTTCCTCACATACGAATCTCTTGATTTTTGAGGTTTCAATGTTCTGGAGGTTTCAGTCTTCTGGACTCCTGAGGTGCCAGACTCCTGAGTTTCCAGGTTCCTGTGGTTATTGTTTCCTATCCATCAGTGGTATTTATTGAGGACTTACTCTATGCAGAGCACTGTACGAAGCACTGAGGAAAGTAGACTTCCACAGGCAGTTGATGTGATTCCTGCCCACAGGGAGCTTACAGTTTCCAGCCTTCTTGGGAGGCAAGCAAAGGCTGAGTTCGATGTAGTCTATTTGGTACCCAAAGCAATTAAGTGTCTTGCCTTCCAGAACTCCTCTAAATATAATCTTTCAAAAAAGGATGAGAGGAACCTGTTATCTAACTCTGTGCAAAGGAGTCTAGTAAAGCTGCTCTTCAAGGACGATCTTACTAAACCCTTGATTATTAATTCAAGGATAATTGAATCTAGCCTAATTAGTTTGTTAGAATCTTTAGGTATGATTGTAGGTAAGTGTTCCCACTGATTTCAGCAATTATCCTCAGCATTATCATCGTCATACAAAAGGTCCTTTACAGCTAAAATATGCTTAATCGATTTAGTGACCATGTAGTTCTGAATGATAACTAATTTTCCAAAGTACACTATTCCTTTCACTTTCACCCTATGATAATCTCATGGAGTAACATTTGGCTTTATTTCTGGCTCATTGTGATGCCTCAAAATTCAAGGAATAAATGGGTCATCGGCTCATACGGAGCAAGCCATTGCATTTTTCTATACCTTAGGTTTCTCATTTTAACATAGAGAACTTACTTTCCCCCCACCTTAAATCCCCATAAACTCACAGAGATGGCAGGTGCTTCCATATAGAAAAGTTATCTTAAAGATATATTTTCTGGTGCCAAAGTTGTTCTGCTTCAAGAGTGTATTGAAAATTGTTGAAAGATAATACATCCCATTTTTTCTAATCAAAATCAATTATCATAATTCATTAAACCTCAGTTTTGTTTTGTGTTTGCACAGTGTGGTTGAGAGTCTGGGACCCTCCTAAAATCACATCTCTTCCGTGAGGAGAAGTTCATGAGCCCATTCAGGGACAGGGATGGTATTTAATTCCCACCTGTGTATCTTCTCCCAGGGTTTAGTACGGTGCTCTGCATCCATGTGTTTAATACGTACTTTTACTGTGCTGAGGCCTTCCCTGATTAAATAATAAAAAGTGTATTATTTATCAAGCTCTTGCCTATGTGCCATGCATTGTACTAAGTGCTGGGGTAGATAAAGATAATCAGGATATTTACCTGGGCATTCACCCAGGGAAAAGGGAAAATAGGTTGATTACCCTAAAGCATTGAACTCCTCTCTGCATAGATGAGGTGGATGATGGGAGGACACTGTGGGTGAATGGGGAAAGCCCTTTGCCCAGATGGAGGTTGCTGAGGAGTAGATTCCTTAGTACAGAACTTGGCCAATGGCTCCCTGTCCCATGTTCTATTCATGGAAATCCTCGCCCAGGTGTTGTGGTCAATATGAGCATTTGTGGAAACAGAGGAACTTCTCCCTCTCCACCAAGTAATTCATTCTTCCCAGGACATGCTAGATTTTCAAGAACCTAGTACATGCTATAAGAGAAAAGGGAAATGTGGAAGCTTTATGTCTTCAAGCCTATCTCAACCTTTGAATCCCTCCTAACAAACAATGCCTCCGATAGCTTCCAATTGGCCATATCAGAGAGTGAAAGAAGAGAAAATAAAACCCTAAGGGGTCATGTTCAAAATGAAATTATGGGAAATTCTTTACCCAACAGGGTGTTTATTCTGTGAACAGTTTGAAGGATTGCCTAATCGGTGAGTGGCAGAGAATATGTGAACTTGAATTTCTGATGAAGGGCTCCGTGCATTTATTTTATTTACCCTTTCATTTTTCAAATAAAATGTGAAAGCCCCATCTGCTTCAATCTTATATCCCAGAAAAGAGCCAAGGTGATCCATAGATTCCAGTCAGAGATTCCATCTGATGGCCTCCCTAACTGATGCTAACATATGAGTGTTTATAGGCACACTGAAAATGTACATATTAAAGGACTAATAAGCATTATCAATGCATTTCTGTCATGCACACTAATTTACCTGCAAAATTCATTATTCAGGAAACCAAATGATTGGGCAACTGAGATTCAGTCTCGTGGCATGTATGGACAATAATAGATTACTGTTTAGAGAACCAGGATACGTTTTCATCCCAATTATGGAATGAACTGGAAAGGTTAGCCCCATGAATATTCAGGTAGGAGCAGGTTAGGTATAAATAATTTTGAATGTGGAATGAGTACTTTAATCATATGGTACAGTTAAGTTTCCAACAATAGGCATTGTGATCCAAACAGATTGTCAATAATGTCTGTAATAGTCCTGAAATTACAGACAAATGTTCCTGATCCATACCTGCTTGGCAGGATCCAATCAAGAAATAACAACCTGCCAACTACTATTCATCTACTATTCAATAAAAGACAATGCACCTAGTTGTAACACACAGATTCTGTAAACGGTTTTATACAATAGGGATTAATAGGTGAAATCTATTTCTAAAGTAGACTATAATGCTATAGAAATAGACTGCATTTTCTTCTCTAATGCAATTCAATCTGAAATCAGTCTCCCAGACTCTCTTTTTATTGGCAAAAACAAACCAGAATCATCAATCACATAACTTCTCAGTACCTCAGTTTCCTCATCTGTAAAATGGGAATTCAGGACCTGTCCTCCCTCCTTCTTAGACTGTATGCTCTGTGTGTGAGACAGAGACTGTGTCCAACTCCAGTGATTAATAAATGCTTAACAAATGCCACAATTATTGGGTTTTGTCTGACTAACTTGCCTAGTCCTTGTGTACCACTATAGAATTCTAGGCACAATTTTATAATCTTATCTCCATGTATGTTCCACCACTGTGGTAAATTGCCATCTAGAGTTGGGGGGTCTCTCCCCACCCGACACCTCTAAAAACCAGAATTAGAATGTACAGATGCTGTCATCATTCCAACCACTTATTACTAAATGGATCTTTTAATAAAAGCTATCTACTTGTCTTTAGGTATCATCAAGGATGAGGGAACAGAAAAAGAAACCCACTTGTCTTCCTAAATTTCTCATCATAATCAAAAATACCACCATCCTACCTGTTCCAGGAGCCCACACTCCTGGTGTCATTTTTGACTCCTTGCTGATTGAATTCTTTTATTCAATTTATCTCTAATTCCTGCCGGTTTTTCCTCCATAAGATTTTCTGACTCTTCCCCTCTCCTCCCTTCTCCTCCTCCCGACAAATTACTTTTCTCTGGTTCAAGATATCCTCTCCTAACAGACAACGATATCAGACTTCCTGCATCTAACTACCCCTTCTTCATTCCATACTATACTCTGTTGTGACAGTTTCAGTGTGACAGAATCCACTTTACAAATCCGTTGCACATTTTGCAATACTTTCCTGAAGCAGAAAGTGGAGACCAGAAGACACAGTGGTGAAGGGTCCACCTCATCATCCCAGGTCAATGGGGAGGTTTGCAGAAGGAAGCAATCCCAACATAAATAACCGATCTGTATGGAGAAATTAAATTTGATCAATAACAATATATTATTAAGTACTTAATATGTGCCAAGCACTGTACTAAACATCGAGGTAGATTTAAGATAACCAGATCAGACCCAGTCTCTGCCCCACATAGGGGATTACAGTCTAAGAGGAGGGTAAACTAGTATTTTATCCCTATTTCACTGATGAAGAAACTGAGGCACAGAAAAGTTAAATGACTTGCCCAAGATCATACAGCAGGAAAGTGGCAGAGCCAAGACTAGAACCCACATTCTCCTGACTCTTTTTACTAGACTACACTGCCTCAGTCCTGAAGTCTTCGTGCCTAGACTGAGGTCATATGCCTTTGATGTCTTGAGCCTCCTCTCCCCTTCATTTCACTGAGAACAAAATTAAAGTGGTTGGGCTTCTGTACTGTTTCCTTCCAGTGGCTATTTGTTTTATCCGGCTATTGGCCATGCAGGAGTCTCCCCAGCTTTCACCTCTGACTGATCCAGTGGAGGAAAGGTTAGGGATCAACTCAATTCTACTGTATCAATTCCCTGAGCTGCCCGGTGAGGTTGAAAGGCAGGAGGGCTGTTATGGTTAAGCTGTCGGTAACGCTTTCCCACCCCAGCTCCCACCAACCCCAGGCCAGGCCTCTTGGATATCTGGATTGCAGGCCTATCGATACACTCCTTCCTCCTGCTTACCTTCGTCGTCCTTCTTACCCCTTCTCAAGCTTGCACCCCACTTCTTCATCCACCCTTTGAGACCTCTGACATTTGGACTCCTTGGGCTTCCTTACATTTCCTTAAATAACCCTCGGGAGAATTGGTCTCGTCATTCTCAATTTATAAGGTTGCGCCCTATGCAGGAGTTCGTCTCGGCACAAATTCAAAGTTCAACGTGCTCGGTGATCCGTAAAGTGGGAAAGGTGGCCGGCAGGATTTTAAAATCACGTCTTCTAAACTCTTCAAAGGCATTTTAAAAGCGGGCCCCCCTCTGCCCACCCCCTCCTTAGGGAGCAGCCCACTCAAGCAGATGGGCCCCACACCTCATCGAATTTACCCCATCTATACATTGTCGAAAGCTCCCAGTTTGCGGTAGAATTGGAGCTATTCATGTAAGCGTGTTGGCCTCAGAGGTTTCCAGGAACACTGCCAAGATTTAACAGCATGCACTTCTACTGGGACACAAATTACTCTAACATTGCTTCCCAAATTATTTTCAAAAAAGCATTAATAATCAGATTTTAAATGGGCTTTTCAAAATCTACCTGGAGACCTTTGGATGAATCCACTTGTACTTGCCAAACACTGAATTTGGGGGAATAACTGAGGATTTTCTCACACACTTTGGGTTATGGTTAAATGGTAGATGCCATAATTAATTTGCTTGGAGGCCTTTAGTGCAATATTTGTGCCAAAGCAGTCGGTTTAACCCTCTGAAAAGATTAATCAAAGGAACAGAATTTGGGGATTGGTGGTGACCGGGTAACTGCCGAAACGGTCACTTTCCTTTGCCTGTCCAGGCTCAACCAGCAGGACAAAGGCAGGATCCCAATTCATATGTGTGACTGAATTTGATCTCATGTGTTTTTTGCTTCCATTTTCATCCGACAGACATAACATTGTGAATGAAGTCGATATGTCTTTTAACCAAAGAAGGTGATAAATGGCAGATTCTAGTGGTTACCCTGAGAATAAATCCAAACCCTGGTGGGTCTGGGGACAGGTACCAGGCAATGCTCAAGTTCACCCGGAGTCTCTAGTTTGGTATTAGTTTGAGGCCCCTTCAGCTTCTCAGAGATGTCCGCCACCACTGACTTCTGTCTATCCAGCCCAAAAGGACACAGCTCTGGAATATCAATTAAGTTCGGTCAGTGGTGTTTTTAGAACACCTACTGAGTGCAGAGCACCATAATAAGTACTGGGGCAGAGGAAGGTACAATCGAAACATGTTATATGTTCCCCATCCTCAAGAAGTTTAGGGCAAATGGGAGATATTACGATCTGTCTTTTGTACAGTAGGGCTGGGTCTGGTAATACCCCTGGTTAAGATGCAAAGACATCTCTCCATGGCCCTAGTCTAGTACACTCCCTCTTGGCAAGAGGAGAAGAATTGGGATCACTACCTAGAACATTCTAAATCAGGGTCAACCTACGCTGTTTTCTGCAACCGACCTGGCACAAAGGAAGAGGGGCACTTAATGAGCTCCTATGCCCCTAATGCATTCCCACCTGTTACTTCTAAGTGGCATCTCTAAGTGGCTCCATACTCCTTTCCTCCTCCATGAAAATGGACAGGGCCCACTTAGGACCAAATGGGCATTCCCTGTATCTCAGACAGGATGGGGTAGATCAACCCTGACTTGAATATTGGTGAAAATGCCTTTTTGAAGCTCTCAAGAAGGATGAAATGAGTATTGGTTTGTCTGTATATCTGTGTGCATCTAGCTGCATGTGGGCACCTCTTTGGCTATTTTACTTTCCTGTATGTTGTTTTCTGATAATGCTTCGGAAGGTCTGGATGGTTCTTATGTTACCTACCCAATTTGAATTTTATCTGCTCTCCTTGCTTTGCTCAGGATACATTTAGACTGTGAGCCCCTTGTTGGGCAGGAATTGTCTCTGTTACCGAATTGTACATTCCAAATAGCACAGTGCTCTGCACATAATAAGTGCTCAATAAATAAATACAATTGAATGAATTTGACCAAATATTCTCCATCTGCTACCTCCCTAACTACTAGCACAGGAAAAGCAACAAGGAAAATCCATGAGAAGCACTTTGAAATTTACAAAAATACGCTGGAAAACCTCATCCTCTTCTTAATAATAATATTAATTATATTTGTTAAGTGCTTACTATGTCCCAAGCATTGTACTAAGAGCTGGTGTAGATACAAGGTAATAAGGTCCCATGTGGGGCTTACAGTCCAAGTAGGAGAGAGAAAAGGTATCGAATCCCTGTTTTGCAGATGAGGGAACTGTGGCACCATGAAGGTAAATGACTTGCCTACAGTCACACAGCAGATATGTGGAGGAGTCAGGATTAGAACACAGGTCCTCTAACTCCTCTTCATTCCCATCCCTTCCTTTGTTGTGACTCCAAGGTACACGTTTCTGTTCCCCAGGGGGATGACCAGGGAGAGATAACAAACATTTAGGAGGACAGTTATTATCATTAAACCCAATTTTCCCAGTGACAAAAGTTACTCATCACATTGGGAGGAGCACTGACTCATTTAAACCATTAGCATAATTGGCATAATAGATCAACTAATCATTTTTTATTGAGCAATTACTAAGTGTAGAGTACTATGCTAAGCACTTGGGAGAGTATAGTATAGCGTAAATATACCCAGTATTTGTAGCAAAGCATTAATGATCTTTCGGGAGTTTGAGTGAGCTAATGCTGCTCCAAAAGTGCTCAACATTTGCCCAAGGAGTATCTTTAGGTAGTTGAAGAATTGAGATTAGTAACGGTAACTTTGACTTGGAATATTTGGGTTCTCTGACTCGTCATCACTGGAGAAACAGTCTTCAATCAATCAATCAGTGGTATTTATTGAACACACACTGTGGGAGTGTAGACTGTAAGCTCATTGTGGGCAGGGAATGTGTCTGTTATATTGTTATATTGTACTCCCCCAAGCACTTTGTACAATGCTCTGCACATAGTAAGTGCTCAATCAATTCAATTGACAGACTGGCTGAAGAGCACTATACGAAGTGCTTGGTAGAGTACAGTACAATAGGGTTAGTAGACATGTTGCCTTCCCCTCAGGAGCTTACTGTCTAGATGGGGAGACCGATATTAAAATTAATTAATTAATTTGAAACTTTAGGCTGGGCTTGGGTTCAGAGCAAGCTGCAGTTACAGCCCCTCCAAAGAATTAGGTGTTCCCTCCTGTATTTGTTCATTCTGCTGTCCCGTGTCTTGTTCATTCTCCTCTCCGGATGTGTACTGGTATTTAAAGTTGGCCAATCAAGTGTCTGTAAATGAGGTAAGGAATTAGACTGGTGCTGCAGAACCTAGTCAGAATCTAGCTAAAAGTGCTCAAATGGGTGTTCAGAACAGGACACTGAGAAGATAAATTACTGCTCTAATTTGTATCTATCAGAATTGGAAACTCTGAATTCCATAGAGTTATTAATGGTGTTATCATTTCCTATCTCCTTCTGGCAGTCTCCAAACTGGAAGAACTGAAGAGACCAGGCTGTAGGTGTTGATTCTCTATCTATTATGATGACTAAATTAAAATGACTGTGCTACCTGATCCAGTGTTGATATTCAGTATAGGTTTCAGCTTCAATGTCACTTTTCATTTGATTCATATTCCCTAGTAGCTCCTCTTATCCCTTTGTCTATGAGATTAGTTTCTGCCATTGAAGTGAAATGTTCCTAAATAACTCTTCCCATATCCAATTTCCACTTATTCCATATGGGAAGAGGCATTCCCTGGTAAGTAGAGTTAAACAAGATGGATATTTAGCAGGTCAATAAATCTGCTCCTTGGAACTTCCATAAAATGCTACATAATTGTTATAGAAACTCTCTTCTTCTGCTTCACTTTGAAAGCTCTGTCATTTCAGTAATCGTAGAGAATTCTAGATAAGTGGAATTTTATCTTTCAACCTCCAGCTTTGAAGCTTTTCTACTGGTGTGAGAGGGAGGGGTGAAATGGAGATTATTGCATCCCGGCAGCTTTTGGTATTTCTTCTCTGCTTCTTTCCCTGAATTCTCTTATACAAAGATTCTAACTTTTATAATCATAAACATGAATCCTCTCTGAGTCCATATGTGGTTATGAATGGGAGCCTATTCCTTTATTTGCAAGTTCATGGAATACCTTATTCCTTTAAGAAATCAGGAGCTATTACAGCTTTTGATTGCTCCACAACTGGTCCCAGAAAGCTGACTGTTAAATCAAAACATTCTAAGGAAGAGTCAGGTTTCTCTTAGAGTAATTTTATAAAGAGGGCAGTTGGTTTCTGAACCAATGTAGAATGCCCATATTTTATCTAACTTGCCCAGAATGGTGAATGCATTCAATTTTAGATGAATATTGTGGCTTCGTGAATGCATTTATAATGAGTCAGAGACAATCCACAATAGGGTGGCTGACTTCTATTTTATCAGATGCATAATGGATGTGTCGATGTCCCTGGAGACGGTGCCTGGTGATCAGGTTAAATGCTCTCCTGTGCCCTGGCCTCCCCATTCCATCATCCCCCTTTAAACTTTATCCCCTTTCCCTTCTCCTTTCCTACTGGGGCTTTTAAAACTGTTTCCCCATGCCTCCGAGGCCTGCCCCTCACAATGCCTGCGACCCTGAAGCTAGTGGCCTAGAGGAGACTGGTGTTTTAAAGTCAAAATTGATGTTTTATAAGGCCCGAAACAAAGTGTAAGTTTAGAAATGCTCTAAGTGTCGTTTGTCATAAATTGCAATGTCTGAAGTCCAAGACTGTATTAATATTTTCTTGAATTCATTCTGAATGAATGAAGGTTGATGCTGAAGACAATTTATAGGAGGAAAGGGGGCTAAACAGATCAAACTTTCCATCTTTGGAAGTCCAAAGGCATCTTGCCTAAGGCACACCTGAGTCAGTCTAGGACAGGAAAAGAAGACAAGCTTTTCCAATGAGGCATATTCATCCTCCCTTTGGTTCAGCCAGAGATATCCTGGAAGGAATAGAACCTGACAGTACGTGACTTTGGAGACAGCTGGTGAGAGTTGCTCCATTGGCAAATATGTGGAAAGCATAAAATCATATGCAAATGTTCATTTGAAATGTATTTACCTTTATTCTGGCATATTACCTTTATTGAAATTCCAGATGTGTTCTCATTTCATCCATCATATTAAGTCCATCACCTGTAGGACTTGCACCACTGGGTCAAATAATGCACCATATTGGATGGTCACACTTCAAGTGGCAAGATGTGGAGGCAGGCATGGTGGTTTTAATAGTCATTTTCTCCTAACAAACAGATAAGCAAATACTAACCGCTTCTACTCCTAGAGGGTCACATTTCCTCCTCCCTAAATGTTGAATGCCTTCTTGTCATTAACATCTCTTCACTTGGCCCTGCACGATAGTTCTCTTGAGATTTTAAAAAAAGGCAAACACTTTAAAACAGACACCCAAGACAGCCAAATAATGAGCAATTTCGTTTTTCTAATTACTGTGTTTATTTTTAGTTCGATCTAATTTATACAACATTAAAATGAAGTCTTTCCAAAGAAATCATGGCATGAAGCGTTGTGACAGCACTCGGTGCTTCTCCAGCACTGATATCTGTCACTCAAACCGACAGGGCTCTGTAAACCTATCCAAGCAGCTTTGTTCTTCCCTCAAAAACTTCCTTTTCCCCAGTCAAAATAGAAATTTGGCTGTAATATGGTTTCCCTAAGACACTCTCCTCCCCCTCCCCCACCACACCTTTTCTGTGTTATAATGCCAGGATAACACATTAGGCAGGAAATGAGAATTTTCTGAGTGGGGGGATGTAAGTATCCAAAAATGACATATGATTAATATGTGTCAAAAGCTACCATGCTATCTTGATTCTCTCTTGCTTTCAACATTCTTAATTGCTGCCTGACTCATAGTTTTCTTTCATGCCCTCTCAGAAGGGAACGGAGGAGAAGAGAGAAAGGAAAGGAAGAAAGGAAGCAATCTTCATTTTTTTCCATCAAAAACAACTTTGGGGTAGAAACAGTTGAACAAAAGAAAAAATTCTAAGTGCCATCCCCAAATTTCCCATAAGTCACATCTACTTTGTGTCCTCATGAAGCTTGAGGAAATGCCCTTGGAGGTGTTGGAACATGGTCTAAGATTTTTGGGTATGCTACCTTGTTCTCTTTCTTTTCAGTAAAGAAATCAAGTTTGTTTCCTGAGCACAAACCTTGGGAACAAGGAATTTGAGGGAAAACAGGAAATCTGCTATGAATACGTACGCCCTATGGGGCTTGGATCCCACTAAAGGTTGCCTTGCCCCTCCAGCCCTGAAGTAAAGGAACTTTTGAGGGCTCGAAGTGGGTCAGAAGCCATGTCAGGCCTGAGGAGAAGGAGCAGGACTGCCAAAGGGGATAGTAAAAGGTCAGCAGAGGACTGAACAATTGAGCTAGAGAAAAAATGAAAAACAGCAAGAAAGAACACAAGGGTTCAGATGGAGGTGAAAGAGAATGTCAGGGACCAAAAGGCAATGGGGGGACAAAAAGGAGGGGACACAAGAGGGATGGGGGCAGGGAGGATGAATGAAGGGACTTTTACACTTGACAGATCTGTAGGCATGTACTAATACAGACACTCCAAGAGCAAGACACCCACAGTCGTGACAAACATTGAAAATGCTCTACTAGCCTCCACTTTCTATGTCGCTGCCTCCCTGTGCCTTGCCAACAGGGCTCTCATTCCCTCCGGGAGCACAGCAGGGCCTGTGCAGAGGGAGCGGCCACCAGGAATCCTACTAACACGCCAAGGCAGCAGCGGCAGAGACGTCCGTGACGCCCGTTTGAAGTACAATGGGAGCGGCCCACAGACCCGGCTTGGATGGAGACGGTGTAGTTTGGTGACCGAAGGCCTGTGGCGTGGCTTAGTGGACAGAGCACTCAGTGGTCATGGGTTCTAATACCACCTCTGCCACTTGTGAGCTGTGTGACCTTGGGCAAGTCACTTCACTTCTCTGTGCCTCAGTTACCTCATCTATAAAATGGGGATGAAGATTGTGAGCCCCACGTGGGACAACCTGATTACCTTGTATCTACCCCAGTGTTTAGAACAGTGCTTGGCACATAGTAAGCACTTCACAAATACCAACATTATTATCATTATTATTATTAACTACCGGCCACCTGGCTCTCCAACTACACCAGAACTAGCCCTTCTGCGATAGTGATGGGAGTTTCTGGCTCAGCCTCTTACCGCGTTGAGCCGGTTGAGATGCGGTCGTGAGGGCCGATGCAGCAATATCATCACTTGTGGTTACCACGGCTGAAAAAGAGGAGAATGAGCATCCACCTCTGCTGTTACAAATACCCCCATAAATGTGAAGTTCTCTCTTTTCTGCTCCAAAGGGTGTAGTGAATTCCACCATTTTGAGTTTTACTACTTTTTTTTCTCCTGAGCTAACACGAAACTGAAACAGGAGACCCTGACACTCATTTTTTTTCCCGATTTTCAAGAAGAGATCTGCCCTTCAAAATAAATTAAATATTCAATTGCTTCTAATTTTTTCCTTTTTCAAAGTTATTAGAATCAATTCACCAATGTTCAACTTCCAATAAGAAGCCCGAGCAGAATGTATTTTAGGATTATTGCAATAATGATCGTTTGGAGAGTGGAAATGGCTTATCTATGAAATCTATATAGTTTCTCTCGGTATAATAAATAAAAGCTGATCATCTCATGGTAATCAATTATATAGTCTTTACTTTGAAGTAACACAATCCCTAAGTTTTTATACCTTCCATTAATCACCAGTAGAAGTAATGGGGAGTGGGCCCATGATGGAACAGTGGTATAGTCTTAGAGTAAGTATTTTCCATTTTTCACGTGGTTAATCTCCTTAGAGTTGATACTACTGAGAGTCACATTTATGTCCACTTTACCATTCTTCATTTCTCCCATATTTTCTTTTTTTTGGGGGGGGGGGAAGCTTCCATTAACACCAAATATATCTTAGACCTTATAGGAACTGGAAATCTGTGCAGAGGAATGAGAATTGCTGCCGTATCCATGAGACAGAAGTATAAATAGATATGGGTTTTGTTATAAAAGCAGTGGATGAAAATATAACTGGTGCGTTGTATCTTTCTTAATAGCTGTCATTTAAATATCATCCAATGCGTGGCTGCAGCTGCTACATTAGATTAAATATATATATAATTATTGCAGAATAAATCCTGATCTACAATTTATATTAGCAATTATCCTCTCAAAAGCATTTCTAGCTGCACTTCATGTCCTTTAGCAAAATTCATTTATACTTTAGTACGGTTTACCCCAAAAGACTATAATTAAATAACAGTAACATCTTATTAGTCTAGGATTTGGTTTAATTATCCTATTTCTAAAGTTGCTGTGCATTTTCACTAATAATGCTATATCCCTTCAAATATCTAAAACGATTTAGTGAAATTAGTGTTTTTCTAATTATGCAACATATCTAATTACATTTCTATTTTGAATTTTAAAAGGTAAAACCACCCAGTTGAACATCAAGATTATCTACATAAGTGTGTTTATATGTGTGCCTATAGATGGATACACAGATCAGTCCTTCAGCTGATACTATGATGACATTTTGTCTTTGTAGATGGTAGTGAAAAGAACAATCAGGACATTACTTGTCCACCCTTCTATACTGTACATATATAAAGGTAATAATAATAATAATGTTGGTATTTGTTAAGTGCTTACTATGTGCCGAGCACTGTTCTAAGTGCTGGGGTAGATACAAGGTAATTAGGTTGTCCCACATGAGGCTCACAGTCTTCATCCCCATTTTACAGATAGGTAACTGAGGTACTGAGAAGTGAAGTGACTTGCCCAAAGTCACACAGCTGACAAGTGGCGGAGCCGGGATTAGAACCCATGATCTCTGACTCCTAAGTCCGTGCTCTTTCCACTGAGCCATGCTGCTTCTCTAATGAAAGGTCTCATTCATTCATTCAATCATATGTATTGAGAACTTACTGTGTGCAAAGCCCTGTACTAAGCACTTGGGTGAGTATAATATAACCACAGACAGGCACATTCCTGCCCAAAATGACCTAACAGTCTCCTTTGCTGAGCGACTGTATTTGCTGCCCACAGTGCTATGCTCCATTTTGGATTTTGCCTTTGGGTTTCGTTATTTTTCCATACTCCTGCAATTTTTAGGGCACCTTTTTCAGCTCTGTTCCCCAAGAAGGGTGAGCCATGCGTCCTTAAGTGAGGAGGCTCAAAAGCCCAGGGAGCTTCTATTCAGTGCCGCTGTCTCTAGACGGTAAGCTCATTGTTTGGCAGGGAATGCATGTGTTTATTGTTATATCGTACTCTCCCAAGTCCTGAGTACAGTGCTCTGAACACAGTAAGCACTCAATAAATAAGATTGACTGACTCACGGTCTCTTCAGCATCTCAGGTGGCCTCTGTGAAGAGGACCTGCAGGTGGGGTTGGGCAGGGCTGTTCCTCCCATCATCTTTACTAATCAACTCAAATGCATATCCCGCTCCTGCTCTAAATATGCTGTTTTGTGCATAATGAGAGTCGATAAGTAGTATTTATTGAGCACTTACTCTAGGAGGAGGAATGAACTAAGCTCTTGGGAGAGTACTGTAGAGTTAGTTATCAGACACTATCCCTGCCTCCAAGAGTTTACCATCTAGCAGGGTGACAGGAACTAAAATTAATTACAAGTAGGGGGAAGTAACGGAGGATTAAAAAAATGTAAGCCCTACTCCAAAAAGGAGAGTGAGTACTCAAATGCTTAGGTGGTGTGGAAATACTGAAATGGTAGTTGGCAGTTGCCTTCAAGACATCTCTACTAGGATGTCCTGCTGTCACCTCAAATTTACCACGTCCAAAGTGGAACTCCTTATCGTCCCACCCAAACCCTGTCCTCCCTGTGACTTTCCCAACACTGTAGACAGCTCCCTCTTCCTTCCTTTCTCACAAGCCCGTAACCTTGGCATTATCCTTGACTCCTCTCTCTCACTCAACCCACGTATTCAATCTATCACTAAATCCTGTCGGTTCAACCGTCACAACATCGCTAAAATCTGCCCTGTCCTCTCCATACAAACTGCTATACCTCATTAATCCAAGCACTTTCCTACCCCACCTTGATTACTACATCAGCCTCCTTGCTGCCCTCCCTGCCTCCTGTCTCACCCCACTGCAGTCCATACTTCATTCTTCTGCCCAGATCATTTTTCTACGGAAATGTTCAGTCCACATTTCCCCACTTCCCAAGAACCTCCAGGGGTTGCCCATCCATCTTTGCACAAACAGGAGCTCCTTACTGTCATCCTTAAAGCACTCAATCGCCTTGCCTCTCCGACCTTACCTCACTACTCTCCTATTGCAACCCACCCCACACACTTCACTTGTCTGATGCCTACCTACTCGCTGTACTTCGATCTTGTCTGTCCAGTCACCGACCTTTCACTAATTTCCTGCTCCGGCTGGAACTCCCTCCCTCTTCATATCCGACAGATAATCACTCTCCCCACCTTCAAAGCCTTATTAAAGGCACATCTCCTCCCCTGACTAAACCCTCATTTCCTTTTCTCCCACTCCCATCTGCATCACCCCAATTTGCTCCCATTTATTCAACCCCACCTCAGCCCCATAACACTTATGTACATATTTGAAATGTATTTATATTAATGTCTGTATCCCCCTCTACACTGTAAGCTTATTGTGGGCAGAGAATGTGTCAGTTACATTGTTATACTCTACTCTCCCAAGAGCTTAGAAAGGTGCTCTGTGCACAGTAAGTTGTCGGTAAATGCAACTGATTAAGGGTGGAGGGGAGAATAGGGTAGGGAGATTAGAAATTAATCAAGAGGCTTCATTCATTCATTCATTCAATCATATTATTGAGTGCTTAGTGCAGAGCACTGCACTAAACACTTGGAAAGTATGATTCAGCAACAAACAGAGACAATCCCTGCTCAAATGGGGCTTACACTCTGGTAGAGGGGAGACAGACATCACTATCAGTATCCTGGAGGAGAAGTGATTTCAGAAGGGCTTCAAATATGGGGAGAACAGTGGTCTGATGGTGTGAAGAAGGAGAGTGTTTCAGGCAGAGGGAGGTACAAGGAGGCTTCGAGCAAGAAGTTGGTGGCTAGAAAGTTGACTGTGAGTCACTGTTAGCCAGTTGGCTAATTCTGAAGGGTGAGAGTTGGTCTGAATCAGGTGATTCTAATAAAAGGGCAGATGATGAATATGTTTGAAGAGACTTGAAACCAGAGGTCATATTCAGGCTTTTAAGCAGCCTGCCAATGACTCAATAAATACAACTGATAGAATGTTGACAGCTGTCAATCAGGCAAGACCTCCTCTAGTTGCTTGCCAATCATGAGACTCAAAAAGCATAAAAGGAGAACTTGGGTCAACAGATTGCTTCAACTGTCTTTCATGAGACATTAATGAACCATTTTTGCTGGGAGTTTTGCTTTACCTGTGACAGAACAAATGGACTGCCAAGGAACATGTGATGAACTGTAGCAGCCAGGTGTGCTTTCTCCACAGACCCTGCTGCCTATGCCATTATACACTGGTTATTTCTCCCCTTATTTATTTAAAAAATGCAGCATGTCGGAATATGAGAGGTAAAACACCAGATAGTGTTTCAAAGACAGGGCCAATTGCTTGTACACCCTGATAGAATGCTCCAATTCCATAAATCCACGTGCACCTAAACGCATGTGTATGTCCATGCCCAGGCACACAAATACACACATCATCCCTTTAGGATTGAAGATGATACCAGGGAACTTGAGCTTTTAATTGGGGTGTATAAATGTGGCTGTTAACTGGTGTGTGACTGACGGTCCTTTCACAGTGGAGGCAGGCAGATTTGCTCCTTATTGTGCTTTTCCCTTTGCTAGCCACAGTGCCTGATGTAGCTTTCATTTTTTTGTCTTGGTGTTACAACGTTCCCAAACCTTTGCTCCATTTCTGATTCCTGTCAAGCAGGCTGACACATCTTCTGTAGCTGTCTCCCAACTGACCTCTGCTATGCCTCATCATTTGAGGTTTTGCATTGCATTACTGGTCCTTTTTCTTTCTGTCAGCTCAACCCATTCTGTCCACTTCTTTTTTTCCTGTCCTCTTTGTTTATGCTAATCCCTTTTCAGATCATCATAGAGCAGTTTTTTGAGTATCCTGCTGGTGTCCATCTTCCTCACGTACTCCGTGATAGAGCAGTGAGATAAGCATTGCTTTGATCCTGGGGGACTGTGATCTTTTGTAATCCTATGACACGATGGAAAGAACTGCACAAAGATGGCGACCGTGTAACTGTTCCAAAAGTAGGATGTGGTGTTGTGGACTTCCTTAAGGATTTTGATCCGTTCAAGAAGAAGCTCTTATGAAGTATGCTTTGGTCCAGTCATCTTCAGGATCTCCCTAAGAAAGATAAAGCCTGGAAGAAGAGTAAGAAATAACTTCCCTGCTCAAATCTTCTCATAGGCCAGTTTGAGCCATGAGAGGACCCCCAAAACATCTCCACATTAGATTAGGTCTGTTGGGCCTTCCCTCACTTGGAACCTCACCACTCCAGGAGCCTGACAATCTTGAAATGTACCAGGATCCAGAGATGTGGTCCTGAGAAACCCCAGTAGTGTCTGTACTGTCCCTCCACCTTGGAATGGCCAGTGAGCATGCAGTCCCTCAGCTGCACTGAGAGGCATTTCAATGACACTTCCCACTGACCATGGAGGGGGAAACACTGTTTTGCATCCACGAGAAAGCATCCTAAATTGTTAGAGTAACTTGGAAATTGATATTTTGTTACAAACAAAGAAGGCTATTCATCTAAATCAGGTTCCAAGAGTGTAGCAAAAGACAACTGATGTTGGCAGTTCACAACCACCTTTCCAACCATGAAGCTGCCAAGGAAAAATGAGGATGCTGAGAGCTGTATGATCAGGGGAAACAGTTGCAGGCAGTGGCCATGTAAGAATAAATAGCACATCCTGTTGTGGGCCTTTTCTATTGCTTCACGGTGCTCATTTTAGAGAGTGATAGCAGCACTGTCTGCTCTTTTTATGGTTTCTCGTTCATGGTTGTCATAACTCTGCCTGGTTTGAATTGAATGCACTCCTAACTTAAAACAGATTGGCACACAATCCTTAACCAGTTGTTGCATCGTGCAGTTTCACTTTTGACAAATGGTTCATCCTGAACCTCCCATTCTTTAATTCAGTTCATTTTGTTTGCACAACTGAGGTGCCAGAGCCTACTGGCTGCTGAGTCTTGTGTTTCTGGCCTTTAATATTTTTCATTTGCTCCTCACTCTCTCTTTCCATCTTCTCTTACCAGAGCCACTTTAGCAATAAATTAGGTTTCTAGGGATCAAACACATCTGTGGAAATTTAATTTGTCAAAAAACCTGTATTTCATGATGTTCATTCTCTCCCATTTCATCTTTGTCAGTCTCCTGTCTTGGGAGTAGCCAGTAGTGAAGCACCTGTCCTCCTCTTCAGCTGACAGGAAACAAAATATCCAGTGGAGCTGCAAAGAATTTCACAGGGAGAAGCTGTAGACTTGGGGGCTCTGAATGTAGAGCAATTCCGGAAACAAAACCATTTCGGAAAAGAGCCGCGTGAGCTCGTAACAACGTCTGAGCTAAGACTTTGCTAGACTAACTACTCACCATCTCCCTATTCCTCAAAATCTCATGGCGTTTTTTAAAAAATGGTATTTGTTAAGCACTTACTAAGTGCCATGCACTGTACTAAACACTGGGGTAGATTCAAGCTAATCAAGTTGGATCCAGTCCCTGTCCCACATGGGGCTCGCGGTCTTAATTCCTGTTTTATAGATGTGGTGACTGAGCCACCGAGAAGTGAAGCGACTTACCCAAGGCCTCACAGCAGACAAGTAGCAGAGCTTAGAATAGAACCCAGGTCCTTCTGACTCCCAGGCCCGTCTCTACCCACTAGACCACACAACTTCTCAAGCATTTCTCCTTAGTTACCCCCTTGAGATGCCCCAGCCAAAATATGGGCTAATATGGGCAGCAGTCTCAGAAAAGGGATGCCACTCACTATAAAAAGGGCTGTAATGGAAATGGGTTAACATCCAGGAGCCCAGATTCAACCATAAATACTGTATGTCACTGTTAGCGGTGCCAATTAATTTAGGTTGGAGAGAGGTCATAAGGGGTCTCCATAAGACAGAAGACCCAGTGTTTCTGGGGTCTAAAATCCAACATACAAAGCCACTGAGCTGTGGTCTTGGCTACATTTGTAAAAGTGTCCAACTTCAAATGGACAAGATGCTTCACTAAGCAAAGTGGGTTGGCTCCTTTTAATCATCTTCATTAATCTTCGGTCTACAAGGACATGGAGTTTGCCAAGCGTCAACCATTTTCATCTTCAAGGAAATTATTCAGCAAGACAAATTACAAGGTCTGAGCAGTTATCTTCTTCGAGAAGTGTCTGGTAAATTGTAATACAAAATAGGTTTACTTTCCACAAAATTCTCATTCCATTTCATTGTATTAGATGGAACTACTGTGCTTTTAATGGGAAGTGGGACATCAGCCTTCAATTTAATAATAATAATAATAATAATAATAATGATGGTATTTAAGTGCTTACTACGTGCTATGAACGGAAGCACTGTTCTATGCACTGGATTTAGATACAAGGTATATCAGACTTCGCCAGAGATGGTCAGACAACACATCTTTATTAGTATGAGTCTAAGTATGACTTTGAGTTTAATTGAATTTGAATCTCAGTTATAAACTGGCGATCCAGGCAAACTTTAAATGGGTCGGTACGTGGTGGGCTCAAGCACCCGGATATTATTAGATCTTCTATTTTAATTGCTTTTCAAGCCATTGGCTTTCTGGGGTATTGTGAGGAAGTCAACTGATCCTTTTATAACTCAATCAACACAGCTGGACAAAGGAGTTGAAATGCAATAAGAAAGCAGATGAAACAAAACAATTGTGCCCTCCCCTCTTCCCTTAATATGTCCAAAACAGAACTCCTCATCTTCCCACCCAAACGCTGTCCTCTCCCAGACTCTCCAGTCACCATCCTTCCTGTCTCAGAAGTCCATAACCTTGACTTTACCCTTGTCTCCTGTCTCTCATTCAAACCACACGTTCAATGTCACCAAAATCTACCTTCACAACATTATTAGAATCTACCCTTTTTCTCTCCATTCAAACTGGTACTACATTGATCGAACCACTTACCTTACTGTGCCTTGGCTACTGCATCAGCCTTCCTGCTGACTTCCCTGCCTCTGGTGGCTCCCTACTCCAGTCTATAGTTCACTCTGCTGTCTGGTTCATTGTTCTAAAAAAACATCGTCAGCCAGTCCAATTTCTCCACTCCTCAATCACCTCCAGTGGTTGCCTATCCACTTCCACACCAAACAGAAACTCCTTACCATTGACTTTAATCAATTGATGGAGTTTATTCAGAATTTACCGGGTGCAGAGCACTATAATAAGCTCATGGGAGAGTACAATACAACCAAGTTGGTGGACACATTCCCCACCCACAGTGAGTTTACAGTTTCGAGGGTTTAAAGCACTCAGTCACCTTGCCCCTTCCTTATCTTACCTCTCTGATTTCCTGCTACAACTCAGAACACTCCATTCCTCTAACGCCAACCTACTCGCTGTACCTTGATCTCTTTTGTCTCGCCACCCACCCTCTGCCCACTTCCTCCATATACAACAGACCGCCACCCTCCTCACCTTTAAAGCCTCATTAAAATAACATCTCCTCCAAGAGGTCTTCCGTGATTCAGCCATCCTTTTCCTTACTCCCTGTCCCTTCTCCATTGCCCTTGTACTTGGATTTGTACCCTTTAAACACTTGAGATCTACCCCACCTTCAGCCCCACAGCAGTTATGTAAATATTGGTAGTTTGTTTTATTTTAATATCAGTCTTCCTCTCTAGACTAAACGTTCCTTGGGGACAGGGAGCACGTCTACCATCTGTGTTATATTTTACTCTTCCGAGTGCTTAAGTATTCAATGCTCTGCACACATTAAGTATTCAATAAATACGATTGATTGATTGAAGAAAAGCAAGTATGTCTGTTACTTGTTTTCATCATTTCAGTGGGCTTTCAGTATGTATGAAAGAGCATCAATAGGGAAGAGGGAACTTTCTTTCCAATCTGGGCATGTTTGAGCTTGGCATGCCATGATAGCCAAGTAAATTTTTGCACTTGTACATAAGGCTAAGTGATTCAGGAAGAGCTGGGTTTATTTCTGAATTTGTAAATTATATCTGGGCCTCCTTTGAATCCCATTTTGTGGTTCACTGTCATTAATTCTCACAATGAAGGAGCTTTGAATCTCCTATTATTAGAGATTCATAATTTCTTCTTTCCATATTTGGATTTTATATTGCAGTGATCTAGCCATTGATTCCATCCTGTTTACGTAGAGTCATTTCTCATCTTGTTCTCAAACTGCCTCTGCTACTAATCAATAGGTAATATCAAAGCCAAATCTTCCCAGGTATTTTCAATTTCAATTAGAATTCATAGCTCTCTTTTTCATTGGAATGCCCTCTCCTTCATATGGGCAGTCTGCAGACTTAAGAAACCTCTGATTATTGAAAACTGCATCTTAAATCCAAATGTTGTGAGTTGGAACCAATTTCTCATTGGAACAGTGTTACTAATGGGAGATTGGTTCTTCAACCAAAGTCAGATATGATATTTTTTCCCCGCTAACTTACCTAAAATTGTGCACTCAATCAGTTATAGATGAATAATATAGCCACATTTGTGTATTTATGTCAACAGAGAGGTTCCACGATAGGGACTTTTACTTTATCAAAAGTAAAATGGACGAGTCTATCCATCCAGTGATGAGGTAGGTAACCGTCACCCTTTCTTTCTCCCCGTCCTCCCAGCTTCCCCTACCATCCTATTTAAAATTTTCTTCCCTTCCCTACCTGCATTTTTCTGTGGCTCTCATGTGCCTCTTCCCTCCCAACAACAACCCCAAATATAATAATAATAATAATAATGTTGGTATTTGTTAAGCGCTTACTATGTGCCGAGCACTGTTCTAAGCGCTGGGGTAGACATAGGGGAATCGGGTTGTCCCACATGGGGCTCACAGTCTTAAGCCCCATTTTACAGATGAGGGAACTGAGGCACAGAGAAGTTAAGTGACTCGCCCACAGTCACACAGCCGACAAGTGGCAGAGCTGGGATTCGAACTCATGAGCCCTGACTCCAAAGCCCATGCTCTTTCCACTGAGCCCCTCACACTACCACAGACATCCTTCCCATTCCTCTCCTGCCCAGTGATGCTGTCTGAACTATTCCCTGGTTACAGACCCCCACTTTTCCCTCCAGTAACCCCAACCACTTGGTTTGGTCTGGGACTGACTGTCTGGGGCAGTGAAGGAGGCCAGCTGCTGCCATCCCTCTCCCCCAGTCCACTTTGATTTCACCGGGTCCCCCTCGCTGAGGTGACCTGGGAACTGGCCTGGATATGAAACAAGTTAAAAGAGAGGAGAAGGGGAGGTACTGGGGGTAGGGAGGAGCAATAGGTGCCACAAGGGAATGGGGAAACAATTTTAAAAGCTGTGGATTGAAGGAAGAGTGGAAAATTTACAGAGAGGGCTAAGATGGTGAGGGCAATACCTGATCTCCTGCTGTCTCCACCAGGAAGAGTTTTAATACTATTCGCAAAGCACTTCATATTAGTTAATTAATGTTGGTATTTGTTAAGCGCTTACTATGTGCAGAGCACTGTTCTAAGTGCTGGGGTAGATACAGGGCAATCAGGTTGTCCCACATGAGGCTCACAGTCTTAATCCCCATTTTACAGATGAGGTAACTGAGGCACAGAGAATTTAAGTGACTTAATAATAATGTTGCTATTTGTTAAGCACTTACTATGTGCTGAGCACTGTTCTAAGCGCTGGGGTAGACATAGGGGAATCAGGTTGTCCCACGTGGGGCTCACAGTCTTAATCCCCATTTTACAGATGAGGGAACTGAGGCACAGAGAAGTTAAGTGACTTGCCCACAGTCACACAGCTGACAAGTGGCCGAGCCAGAATTCGAACCCATGACCTCTGACTCCCAAGGCCGTGCTCTTTCCACTGTGCCACGCTGCTTCTCTAGATATTACTAATATTACTATGAGATATTACTAATCTCATTCATCTCATTCATTCTCATTCTCATTCATCAATCAATAAATCAGTGGTATTTGTTGAGCACTTACTGTATGCAGAGCACTGTACTGAGTACTTGGGGGAGCACAATACAATCCCTGTGAGGTAAATAGAAAGGTGGGTACTTTATCGCCATTTTGCAGATAAGGAAACTGAGGTACAGAGAGTTTAAATGATATTTCTAGGGTCACCTAGGAAGTGCCGGTGGCAGGTTTTTGGGCTTGAATCCTCGTCTTTTTGATTCCCTACCAGCATTCTTCCAATAGACCACACCACATCCCCACCACTGTACTGTAGGCGGTAAGCAGATCTAGGGCTATAAAGATGGCTGATGCCATAAAGTCAAAACCAATGTGTCCAAAGGTTGAGAGGGTGAAAATTTAAAAATGCCAGAAGTGCCGTTCATCGTAACTTGAAACGATGTCAGTTGAAAGCTGCCTAAAATATTTTGCTTCTCTTAACTTGGGAAAAACAACAACAATAAACTTCTCCTTCTTTGACTCTGTGTCACAAAACTTGTATTCATGCTTATTTTTATTCCTCTTTTATTCCTTCTTTTCTAAACAGATAAATGTTCTTTATCTGAGAAATACGCTTGTCTTCATGTAGAAAGTAAGCAGTACAGTACGAAAACAGTGAGATTACTAGGGATGAATGAATTTACAAGAATCTGCCCCTTGCTTAAAGCTCCCATTTCATTGAACCTTTAAATTGATTCCTAGATGTTTAAATAGCTTGTCTGGAGATTGAGAATTGGCAACAAAATACTGCTAAGATACTGCTACTCAAGAGTGACAAAAAGTAGTACTACAAATCCTGCAGGAAATCCTATATACCGACCAACTTTCCAAAGAGAAATGAATAGTCGTAGAGGATGAACATGAAGGTCAAACAAAGTCAGTGTGTTTCCTAGGCATTTCTCCACAGTACAACTGACTGACTTCATTTGTCAATTTTAAAATGCCTACGAATTGGTTAATAAAATAGGCCTTCCTCCAACCATAAGCAGCAGCCTACAGGCCATCCTGAAAGAACAAGCACATTTTAAAAAATTGTATTTAAGTGCTTACTATGAACCGCATCATGTGCTGGGGTAGATACAAACTAGTCAGCTTGGACACAGTCCATGTCCTACATGGGGCCACAGTCTTAATCCTCACTTTACAGATAAGGTAACTGAGGCACAGAGAAGTTTAGTGACTTGTGCAAGGTCACATAGACCAGTAGAGGAGCTGGGATTAGAACCCAGGTCCTTCTGACTCTCAGACTTGTGCTCTATCCTCGGTGTATTTGTGTGTGTGTGTTGGTTGAGGGAGAGTAGTTACTGACACATGTTTCTGAGGTTTGACAGCTCTGACAGTGGAGTTTATCGGTAGGAAATGATCAGATTCTAAAGAATAGTGCAGTAGTGAAATGCAGTAGAGTTGTCAAGGGTACGTGATAGAAGCTTTGTGAGTTTGAATGGGATAAGTGTCTTCATCTGTCCCTGCTCTCTTATGAGTGAGTAGAAGAGGTCAGAAATTTCCACAGTGTTTAGACCGTCAGTTTCTTTGTTCATTTGTTCATTCTATCGTTATTTATTGAGCACTTACTGTGTGCAGAGCACTGTACTAAACCCGTGGGAGAGTACAGTATAACAATAAACAGACTCACTCCCTGCCCACAATGAACTTACAGTTTGGTTTTAATAGCCTAGCCGATTTCTTTTGGTTTAAGTCTCTTGGGCAATTTTTCTCAGTGACACACTGATACTGTATTTACTTTCAAGGAAGCAATAAAATGGTTTGTCAATTTAACTTGCTCCTCAAATACATTTTATGAGTCCAATTAGAGCAAATATGCTTTTAAAAAGGAAGTAAAAAAAGTAATCTAGAATGATCAAACCTGCTTTAAATTATTCAGAACCTTGTAAGAGAGGTTTTGTTAATGTTTCCAGTTTGTCTTTCTCACCACAGCAATTAGACTTTCAAATCTGTTTGGGTGTGCAAGAACTGTGTGCATAATTGATTATAAATTCAGGATGTGAAACAAGTGTGCTGTGTTAGAGTGGGTCTGAGGAGTGTTTAGAGGTACAAGAAGTTTGGGGAACCTCCAGAGGCAGCTGACAGAGATAGAAGTCCCAGAGATTGAGTTGTTTACGTTAAACTCCTATGGAAAAAACTTTGTTAGCCACAACCTTGAAATGGGACCATGACATATCTTCTCTGGAAATCCAGGAAACAGAATGCTGGATTAGTTGAAAATATTTTTATCATTCAAACCACAACAGGCCTCTTTAGTTATATAAAGGAAGCCAAACTATCAGCTACCGATATCTAGTTCAGATATATTTTTCCTTCCTCAAAATGTCTAGTAAAAGAGACTTAGAGGGGAAATAGCATTTTTTTTTAAGAAAAAACAAAATACTGCTATTCTAAACCCGAATGGTTGTGGACATCAGCCACTAAATAGAGGTACAGGAATTTAGGATTGTGAAAAAAGATTTCTTGACTAAGCTCTCCTTTCCCTTATCCATCCTCCCCTCCGTATCACGTATGCAGTTGGAGTGTACCCCTTAAGCACTTTGAAACTCCCCAGCATCACAGCAATTATGTACCTATCCTTATACTCTACTATTTTCCTTATCAGTAATTTATTTTAATGCCTCTCTCCCCCCTGTAGAGACTCTACAACTCTATCGTATCACACTTTCCCAAGTGCTTAGTTCAGTGTTCTGCACAGTGTGAGAACTCAATGAATAGTGATTGATTGATTGAGTAGGGAGATTTGCAGTTCGACTGAGCACAGGCTTTGAAAGACATTAACTTAGATGTCGGGGAAATGAGACTGCAGACAAGTATAATGCCTAACCGAAATTGAAATTGAAATGGGAATTTATGGCATTAGTCCCGAGTTTTATTCAGAAGGTTTTGCTTCCCTTCCCATGAGATGAATTGTCGTTTTGTCTACAGTAACTATGGAAAGGACTAGTGAAAATGTGGGCTTTCAGCAAGGAAAGGTTACACAAAGTGGGAAAAGTTGTAAATTGTCTGGAGAAAACCAGAATATAAATAAGTGAAAGGGAGTTCTAGGAGAAGGTTTAGGCAAGTGGTTTGAACCCTAAATTGTTTATATTTTGCTGTTTGTCAGTATTTGTTTAACCCAGATGGCTAGTTCTAGTGAACCAAATATGCTTTTTATTTTCCATAGGACAGGAACTGAGTCAATTGCTATGAATTCAAATGGATTTCAATTAAAAAAACAAGCTGAGATTTTTGATTTTGAGACTACACTTTAAAACTAAGGAAACTTTTTTTTGAAAGCAGTGGTTAAGAAAAAAAATCAATGTTTAGAATTTAAGGACTCTGACAGCAACTTTAATAATAATAATAATAATAATAATAATGTTGATATTTGTTAAGCGCTTACTATGTGCAGAGCACTGTTCTAAGCGCTGGGGTAGATACAGGGTAATCAGGTTGTCCCATGTGAGGCTCACAGTCTTAATCCCCTTTTACAGAAGAGGTAACTGAGGCACAGAGAAGTTAAGTGACTTGCCCCCAGTCACACGGCTGACAAGTGGCGAGCGGGATTCGAACCCATGACCTCTGACTCCCAAGCCTGGGCTCTTTCCAATGAGCCATGCTGCTTAGCAACAGGAAGATGAACACATTCTTGGGGGGGGTGAGGAAATGGTAATTACATTTGTTCAGTGCTTTCTTCATTCAGGGCCTGCACTAAGTGCTGGGGGAAAGGTAAATAGAGTTTCTGACCCTTAGGAGAGCTCCCCATTTCAAATTCTAGGGAAAACTGGCAAAGTACACACACTGCCATCCCTGCCACCAGGGCAGAAGCAGGAGCAGCAGCTCTGACTCAACTAGCCAATCCTGGTCAATCAATCAGTAATATTTATTGAGCACTTACTGTGTGCAGAACATTTGGGAGAGTACGGTTCATCAAAGGTGGTAGAGACGTTCACTGCCCACCAGGAGCTTAGAGTGTAGAGGGAGGAGCTTAGTATCCAGGCTATGGGAACCACTGCTCCTTTGGTGGTTGGCGCAGTGGCAGAAGATGGTGGAAGGGAGTGATGGCAACTGAGGGTGAGCACCTATTTCAATCAATCTATAATATTTATTGAGGGCTTGCTGGGCTAAGAGCACTGTACTGAGGTCTTGGGAGAGTACGACAGAGTAAGAAGTCATGATTCCTGCCCTCAGTGAGTTCACAATCTCCCTCTCCCCTCTTCTCTTTTCCCCTTTCACTCTTCTCCTCCTTTCTCCTTTTCCTCTCCACCCCCCCTTTTTTTTTGCCAATTTCCTCTCTCTCTTTTCCCTATAATTACTTTTCTCAATCGCTTCAACCACTTCTGGCCCCGTTCACATTTAAGCCCCCACTCCACCCGACCTGGCCACTATACTTAGGCTGAGATTCTAAACAGGGTAAGAGGCCACATCTAACAAAGAGACAAATGAGTAGCCGGAAATGGCCAGAAGTCAAAAATTTACCTCCTTTGTCGATTGGAAGGGGCTGTGAGCAAGTTATGTTTTTTTTTTTTTCTTCAAACAAATCCTGTATGCCACAAAGGCAGCAAAATACATCAGCTAGGAAAGGGGGGTGGGGAACATTGGAGAATTGAGGATGTCAGTCCAGAGATGGAAAGACTAATATAAGATAGAGAAATCACTAGAGCGTAGAGCAATACCTTTCCATGAGGGAAAACGATAAAGTAGGCTAGATAAAATGCAAAGCTTCAGAAGCTGAACCTGTTTGGAAACTGCAAACCACAATTCTGAAGGGTGGTGGGCTTTTCAGTATGTGGACAGCTTTTAACCAGGACTCATTTATTTTAGAAAGATTTATTCTCGAAATCCATATGTACACTCCTCTATTCTCTTCACCACTGGGATATTCAGAAGTAGACTGTTTACCCAGAGCACTGGAACTAGGCAAAGCTTTCACAGAGAAGGCTTAGGAGTAAGAAAGGCAGTTTGTTTAGCCTGAGTGGGGAAGGAATATTTGAGGAAAGTTGAGGCTGAAGGCCAAGGGAAGTTTTGAGAGCAAAATGATGGTAAACTAGAGTCTTCTCCAAGGTGGAGTGCAGAGGGAATCCTGAATCACCTGAGTCTACATAAGAGAATTAGCCGGAATAATAGTAGCAATAGAATGTAAACTCATTGTAGGCAGGGAATGCCACTGTTTATTGTTGTATTGTACTTTCCCAAGCACTTAGTACAGTGCTCTGAACACAGGAAGTGCTCAATAAATATGACTGAATGAATGATTCAAAATGATTGAATGATTGCACCGAACACTGTACTAATGTCTGGGAAAGAATGCGTACTTGGGAATTAGATATGGTCCCTGTCCCTTGGGGTACTCACATTCTAATAGCAGTAATAGAGTGCTTACTCTGTGCCAAGCACTGTACTATGCATAGGGAAAGAATACTTATCTGGGAATTAGATGTAATTCCTGTTTCTCAGAGTGCTTACAGTTTGGTTTTTTAAGGATAAGCGAAGATATATGTGTTCTCTGGCTTTGAATCAACTTCCCCTAAATTTGGCTGCATGACCTGTAATGGGGCAATGTTCCAGTTGGAAATATGGTATTCACCTAGAATTTGGGATTTGTTTGCATCAGGTGTAATAATTGTGATATTTGTTAAGCATTTAGTATGTCTACTCTGCACACAATAAGCACTCAACAAATATGATTGATTGTCAAGCGCTGCACTGAGGACCGGGGAGGGTAAATCAATCGATCAATCAATTGTTTTTATTGATTGTATTCAATAGCATTTATTGAGCGCTTACTATGTGCAGAGCACTGTACTAAGCGCTTGGGATGAACAAGTCGGCAACAGATAGAGACGGTCCCTGCCGTTTGACGGGCTTACAGTCTAATCGGGGGAGACGGACAGACGAGAACAATGGCAATAAATAGAGTCGAGGGGAAGAACATCTCGTAAAAACAATGGCAACTAAATAGAATCGAGGCGATGTACAATTTATTAACAAAATAAATAGGGTAATGGAAATATATACAGTTGAGCGGACGAGTACAGTGCTGTGGGGATGGGAAGGGAGAGGTGGAGGAGCAGAGGGAAAAGGGGAAAAAGAGGGTTTAGCTGCGGAGAGGTAAAGGGGGGGTGGCAGAGGGAGTAGAGGGAGAAGAGGAGCTCAGTCTGGGAAGGCCTCTCGGAGGAGGTGAGTTTTAAGTAGGGTTTTGAAGAGGGGAAGAGAATCAGTTTGGCGGAGGTGAGGAGGGAGGGCGTTCCGGGACCGCGGGAGGACGTGGCCCGGGGGTCGACGGCGGGATAGGCGAGACCGAGGGACGGTGAGGAGGTGGGCGGCGGAGGAGCGGAGCGTGCGGGGTGGGCGGTAGAAAGAGAGAAGGGAGGAGAGGTAGGAAGGGGCAAGGTGATGTAGAGCCTCGAAGCCTAGAGTGAGGAGTTTTTATTTGGAGCGGAGGTCGATAGGCAACCACTGGAGTTGTTTAAGAAGGGGAGTGACATGCCCAGATGGTTTCTGCAGGAAGATGAGCCGGGCAGCGGAGTGAAGAATAGACCGGAGCGGGTCGAGAGAGGAGGAAGGGAGGTCAGAGAGAAGGCCGACACAGTAGTCTAGCCGGGATATAACGAGAGCCCGTAGCAGGAAGGTAGCCGTTTGGGTGGAGAGGAAAGGGCGGATCTTGGCGATATCGTAGAGGTGAAACCGGCAGGTCTCGGTAACGGATAGGATGTGTGGGGTGAACGAGAGAGACGAGTCAAGGATGACACCGAGATTGTGGGCCTGAGGGACGGGAAGGATGGTCGTGCCATCCACGGTGATAGAGAAGTCTGGGAGAGGACCGGGTATTAAGCCCCTGTGAGACAAACACATTCCCTGCCCACAGTGAGCTTACAGTCTAGAGGGGGAGACAGATGTTAATGTAAATAAACAAATTACTTTAAATTATTTTAAATTATTTTGTTAATGAGATGTATATCACCTTGATTCTATATATTTGCTATTGTCTTAATGCGATGTTCTTCCCCTTGATTGTATTTATTGCCATTGTTCTTATCTGTCTCCCCCGATTAGACTGTAAGCCTGTCAAAGGGCAAGGACTCTATCTGTTACCGATTTGTACATTCCAAGCGCTTAGTACAGTGGTCTGCACAGAGTAAGCGCTCAATAAATACTATTGAATGAATGAATGAAATTACAGATATGTACATAAGTGCTATGGTGTTGGGGTTGGGAGAGAATAAGGAGAGCAAACCAGGGTGCTGCAGAAGGGAGAGGGAGAAAAAGAAATGAGGGTTTAGCCAGAGAAGATCTTTTGGAGAATATGTACCTTCAATAGCGTTTTAAAGTGGGGGTGAGTAATTGTACATTGGATATGAAAAGGGAGGTCATTCCAGGCCAGAGGCAGGACGTGGGCGAGAGGTCAGCAGCGAGATAGATGAGATCAAGAAACAGTGAGTAGGTGGTATTAGATGAGACAAGTGTGCAGGCTATGTTGTAGTAGGAGGTAGAAGGGGGCAAGGTCACTGAGTGCTTTAAAGCCGACGGCAAGGGGTTTCCGTTTGATGCGGAGGTGGATGAGCTACCACTGGAGATTCTCAAGTGGGGAAACATGAACTAAACGTTTTAGTAGAAAAATGATCCAGGCAGCAGAGTGAATTATGGACTGGAGTGGGGAGAGACAGTAGGGACACAAGATAGTTTGGTCGGACAGTCGTTGTCCCATATGGGACTCACAATCTCAATAGGAAGGAGAGCAGATATTAAATCCCCTTTTTCAGGTGAGAAAACTGAGGCACTGAGTTCAGTGACTTGCCCAAGGTTACACAACAGGCAAGTGACAGCTAGGATTAGAACACAGATCCTCTGGCTCCCAGGCCCCTGCTCTTTCCACTAGGCAATGTACCTGAGACGGGTTGAGGGAGGTGAGAATTGATTTGCAAAACAACAATTGGTCCTCTTATTCACTGCATCTTGAAACATCTATTCCACCCTGTGCAAAGAGGGACCCTTGTTCACTCAGATAATTGCCCCATTCAGCCTTTACTGTTATTTTCTAAGCTGATATCCTGGTTTTCCTGACCCTTTTGCTTGAGGAAAGCAATCTTCCTTGTGATTGCTAAACACCAGGCCAGTCTATTTACTGCTGTAACCTCTCAGCACTTTGCTGCTGTAGCACAGTGTTCGAATCTGGGTTTCATTACATCTTTAAAATATTTTTTTTGCACTCCCTTCTGAAGTATGCCCCACTCTAGCTCATTAAATGAGAACTGTACATAGCAGTATAGTGTTAGTTCAGCAACTACCATCAAAAAGTCAGGAATCATTCTGGCAGTGAGAGAAGCAAGACAGTAAAGGAGTGATCTCCAGAGGAGGCATAATTTTAAAAAAAACAAGCCAAATCAGAGTTGGTTTGCCTGAGATTTGCAGTCCTCAATCAGAGCTCTGTGATCCAGTCACCGTATTGTAAACCACATTATAATTCTGTTAAAAAAAACAAACCCAAAACATTGGAAACGGGAAAGGCAACAAGATTGTTGCCTCCAGCTGAAAAGAAATGAGTTATGAGGACAAGTTAAAAACCTTAACCTTAGAAAAAAAAGTTATATAAGGGAATCTAATTAAAGAGCTCCAACTCCATAATGGTAGAGCTAATGTCAGCATTATTCATAACTCAACAGAGGAAATTTGACAAAAGAGCACAAATGGAATTTAAATTAAAATAAAGACACAGGGGAGCATCATTTCTGTCTGAAAGTAATAAATGTTTGGAGTGAACTTACCCGGCAAGGTTTCGGAGGTGATGACACTCAGGGCATATTCAAGAAGTACCTAGAGCTTTCTCGGCGGAAACAGGATATTAATATGGATGAGCACAGATGAGCCGAATGATTCTTCATCATTCTTAAATTTCTTTGCCAAGATCAAGACTGTAGACCGTTGTTGTCCAACGTTGACTCATGGAATTGGCACGGAGCTTCCTGTATTGGGTTAATGGATTGGACCCGGTCGGCTAATGATTACGGATCAATCACCTCCACTGGTTGATAACTAACTTTGTCAATTCATCTAGTCAACTGTGCTTAGCACCTTTTCTGCATGATTTTTGTCGCTATCACACCCGGAGAAGGAGGTGCTAAAATATTTAGTGGTAGAGAAGGAATTATTAACTAAATCGCTGAAAATAAATAATGCATAACTATTTGGTCATGAAACAGAAGTCAGAAAGAAGGGAAAAAAAGGACTTTGAAAGAAGTTTATTAAGAATATTTTCAACTACCTAGCTTTCACCTTTTGCTAGTTCTCTCTGGCACAGCACCCTTCTTCATCAAAGTTCCTCAACAAACCCTCCGGGGACTTCGTGGATATTGACATTTGATCCGGTTTACACAAACGACGCTATCCGTTGGCGCTTTCCTCTTCTCTCTGATCTGATGAATCCAGCTTTGTTTTTGAACATTCATTTCTTAAGTGGAGGCCACTACTAATATTTTATGAAGCTCCCACGGAAAGAAAGTAATCTAACCATTAATATCACTGTGGCTCTGACATCCCTTTGAGAACACCGTGTAAATTGATTCCAAATTCAAACTCTTTGGCTCTAAATTAAAACCAGATGAGGTACAGAGTAAAGCTATTTTGAATCATTATTTCAGGATGGTAAAAATCAGTCAATGGCATTTATTGAATTCTTACTCTGTGCAGACCACTGTACTAGGCACTTGGGAGAGTTCAATACAGCAGGGTTACAGGAAAGGGTCATGCATTCAATCGTATTTATCGAGAGTGCTTACTTTGTGCAGAGCAGTGTACTAAGCGCTTGGGAAAGTACAATACCCCTGCCCACCATGATTTTATAGTCTAGAGGGGGAGATAGACGTTGATATAAATTATTCATTCATTCAATAGTACTTATTGAGCTCTTACTATGTGCAGAGCACTGTACTAAGCGCTTGGAATGTACAACTCGGCAACAGATAGAGACAATCCCTGCCCATTGACAGGCTTACAGTCTAGTCAGGGGAGACAGACAAAAACAATAGCAATAAATAGAATCAAGGGGATGTACACCTCATTAACAAAATTAATAGGGTAATAAAAATATACACAAATGCGCAAATGAGCACAGTGCTGAGGGGAGGGGAAGGGAGAGGGGGAGGAGCAGAGGGAAAGGGAGGAAAGGGGGGTTTAGCAGAGGGGAGGTGAAGGGGGGGACAGAGAGGCAGCAGAGGGAGCAGAGGGAAAAGCGACTTGTACATTCCAAGCGTTTAATACAGTGCTCTGCACATAGTAAGCGCTCAATAAATACTATTGAATGAATGAAAAGGGGAAGCTCAGTCTGGGAAGGCCTCTTGGAGGAGGTGAGCTCTCAGTAGGGCTTGGAAGAGGGGAAGAGAGTGGGTTTGGCGGAGGTGAGGAGGGAGTTCCAGGACCGCGGGAGGACGTGGGCCCGGGGTCGACGTCGGGATAGGCGAGAACGGGGGACGGTGAGGAGGTGGGCGGCAGAGGAGCAGAGCGTGTACCTCAGTAGAAAGAGAGAAGGGAGGAGAGGTAGGAGGGGGCAAGGTGTTGGAGAGCCTTGAAGCCATGAGTGAGAAGTTTTTGTTGCGTGCGGAGGTCACTAGGCCACCACTGGAGGTTTTTAAGAAGGGGAGTGACAGGCCCGGAGCGTTTCTGAAGGAAGATGAGCAGGGCAGCAGAATGAAGAATAGAGTGGAGCGGGGAGAGGCAAGAGGGAGGGAGATCAGAGAGAAGACTGACACAATAATCCAGCCGGGATATAGATTAAAAAAAAGAGTAATTTAAAGAGATGTACGAAAGTGCTGTGGGGTTGAGAGTGGGACAAATATCCAATGCCCTAACATCACAGATGGAAAAGGTGAAGCAGAAGGGAGAGGAAGCGGGTCAGTGATGAAGGGAAACTTTTCCTTGGTGGAGAAGGGGATTCCATAGGCTGCTCTTGTTTTAGGCTGTGGAAGATAATAATAATAATAATAATAATAATAATGTTGGTATTTGTTAAGCGCTTACTATGTGCAGAGCACTGTTCTAAACGCTGGGGTAGATAAAAGGTAATCAGGTTGTCCCACGTGAGGCTCACAGTTAATCCCCATTTTACAGGTGAGGTAACTGAGGCACAGAGAAGTGAAGTGACTTGCCCACAGTCACACAGCTGACAAGTGGCAGAGGCGGGATGTGAGTTTTAAGAGAGAGTTAAATGGAAGTAAGCTGTTTGGGGGAGGGGATGAGTGGAGGTGCTAGGACAGGATGACAGGATGGCGTAGTAGAAAGAGCACGGGCCTGGGAGTCAGAAGGTCGTGAGTCCTAATCCCGCCTCCACTACTTGTCTGCTGTATGGGCTTGGGTTAGTCATTTCACTTCTCTGGGCCGCAGACACCTCATCTGTAAAATGGGGATTAAAACTGTGAGCCCCCTGCGGGCCAGGGACTGGATCCCGATTTACTTGTACCCACCTCACCCAAAGTGAACCCGGAGACAGCAGCGTGGCCCAGTGGAAAGAACACGGGTTGGGGAGTCAGAGGTCATGGGTTCAAATTCCGGCTCCGCGGCTTGTCAACTGTGTGACTTTGGGCAAGTCACTTCACTTCTCTGTGCCTCAGTGACCTCATCTGGAAAATGGGGATTAAAACTGTGAGCCCCACGTGGAACAACCTGATCACCTTGTATCCTCCCAGCGTTTAGAACAGTGCTTTGCACATAGTAAGCGCTTAACATATACCACCATTATTATTATTATTCTCTGTGCCTCATAGTAAGCGCTTAACTAATACCACCATCATTATTATTATTATTCTCTGTGCCTCAGTTAACTCATCGGTAAAATGGGGATGAAGACTGTGAGCCCCACGTGGCACAACCATATCACCTTGTATCCTCCCCAGCGCTTAGAACAGTGCTTTGCACAGAGTAAACGCTTAACAGATACCATCATTCTTATTATTACCCACCATCTCAGGGTCAAATGGTCAAATGCTATCTGGTGACCAGCATTCATTCATTCAATAGTATTTATTGAACGCTTACTCTGTGCAGAGCCCTGTACTAAGCGCTTGGAATGAACAAGTCGGCAACAGATAGAGACAGTCCCTGCCCTTTGACGGGCTTACGGTCTAATCGGGGGAGACGGACAGACAAGGACAATGGCAATAAATAGAGTCAAGGGGGAACTCCGAAGTGCGGGTGGGATACCGACCCCCCACTACCAAAACCGCTAGATTGACAGCCCAAGTCGGGAATACGGAAGGTGTCCCTGCCCCCTGTGTTGGTATTTAATAATAATAATAATGTTGGTATTTGTTAAGCGCTTACTATGTGCCGAGCACTGTTCTAAGCGCTGGGGAAGACACAGGGGAATCAGGTGTCACACAGTCACACAGCTGACAAGTGGCAGAGTGGGAATTCGAACCCATGACCTCCGACTCCCAAGCCCGGGCTCTTTCCACTGAGCCACGCTTCCCACGTGTCTCCTGTGTGACTTGAGCAAGTCACTTCACTTCTCTGGACCTCAGTTACCTCATCTGGATGGAAAATGGGGATTAATTGAATTGTACTTCCCAAGCGCTTAGTACAGTGATCTGCACACAGTAAGCGCTCAATAAATACGATTGAATAATTGAAGACTGTGAGCCCCACATGGAACAGCCTGATAACCTTCTATCAACCCCAGCGCTTAGAACAGTGCCTGGCACATAATAAACGCTTAACAAATAGCATCATCATCATCAACGACAAATACCACGATGATCATTATTATATTAGACCATTTGTGGGTTCTAATCCCGGCTCCGCCACTTGTCAGCTGTGTGATTTTGGGCAACTCACTTAACTTCTCTGGGCCTCAGTTACCTCATCTGGAAAACGGGGATTAAGACTGTGAGCCCCACGTGGAACAAGCTGATTTCCTTGTATCTACCCCAGTGCTTAGAACAGTGCTTGGCACAGAGTAAGCGTTTAACAAATACCATCATCGTCATTAGTGCGGCGCCAGGGGTAGGGAGAATTGGATTGGAGTGGGGAAGCCACAGATCCTAATGTGCCATTAGCGAGTCGTTATAGCGGCTGTCCTCAGTGAATGGGTCAGATTTATCAAGTCGTCAGTTGTAATGGGTGAATGTTGACACGTTGCCATATTTCGGTGAGGCCCCTGTCCTGCTTCCTTGGCGGGGCATCGGGATTCAGGTGGGCGAAGGGGTGGAAGAAATGGGTGGGGAGGGAGATTGAGCCACGCTTTCCCATCCAGCTAGATTCCCTAGGCCCTCTGGGGATTCACATTGAAGAAACATTTAATAAATAAATAATAATAATTATGGTATTTCATTCATTCAATAGTATTTATTGAGCGTTTACTATGTGCAGAGCACTGGACTAAGCGCTTGGAATGGACAAATCGGTAAGAGAGAGAGACAGTCCCTGCCCTTTGACGGGTTTACAGTCTAATCGGGGGAGACAGACAAGAACGATGGCAATAGAGTCGAGGGGAAGAACGTCTCATTTAAACAATAGCGAATAAATAGAATCAGGGTGATGTACATCTCATTAACAAAATCAATAGGGTGATGAAGATATAGACAGTTGAGCGGACCAGTACAGTGCTGAGGGGGTGGGAAGGGAGAGGGGGAGGAGCAGAGGGAAAGGGGGGAGAAGAGGGTATAGCTGCGGAGAGGGGAAGGGGGGTGGTAGAGGGAGTAGAGGGAGAAGGGGAGCTCAGTCTGGGAAGGCCTCTTGGAGGAGGTGAGCTTTAAGTAGGGTTTTGAAGAGGGGAAGAAAAGTAGTTTGGCGGAGGTGAGGAGGGAGGGCTTTCCAGGACCGCGGGAGGACGTGGCCCGGGGGTCGTCGGCGGGAAAGGCGAGAACGGGGGACGGTGAGGAGGTGGGCGGCGGAGGAGCGGAGCGTGCGGGGTGGGCGGGAGAAAGAGAGAAGGGAGGTGAGGTGGGAGGGGACAAGGGGATGGACAGCCTCGAAGTCTAGAGTGAGAAGATTTTGTTTGGAGCGGAGGTCGATAGGCAACCACTGGAGGTTTTTAAGAAGGGGAGAGACAGGCCCAGAGCGTTTCTGCAGGAAGATGAGCCGGGCAGCCGAATGAAGAATAGACTGGAGCGGGGAGAGACGGGAGGAAGGGAGATCAGAGAGAAGGTCGACACAGTAATCCGGCCGGGATATTATGAGAGCCTGTACCAGTAAGATAGCCGTTCGGGTGGAGAGGAAAAGGTGGATCTTGGAGATATTATAAAGGTGAGATCGGCAGGTCTCGGTGACGGATCGGATGTGTGGGGTGAACGAGAGAGCCCAGTCAAGGATGACACCGAGGTTGCGGGCCTGAGAGACGGGAAGGATGGTCGTGCCCTCCACGGTGATAGGGAAGTCAGGGAGAGGAGCGGGCTTGGGAGGGAAGATGAGGAACTCAGTTTTGGTATTTGTTAAGCGCTTACTATGTGCAGAGCGCTGTTCTAAGCGCTGGGGGAGATACAGGATAATCAGATTGTCCCACGTGGGGCTCACATTTTTTAATCCCCACTTTTGGAGATGAGGTAACTGAGGCACAGAGAAGTTAAATGACTTGCCCAAGGTCACACAGCAGACAAGTGGCAGAGCCGGGATTAGAACCCACGACCTCTGACTCCCAAGCCCAGGCTCTTTCCACTAAGCCATGCACATTTAAGGCCCCCGTTTAAAAAAAAAAAATAGCCTACTTTCTAATGAGCAAAATGAAATCAGAGTTTGCTACTTGTTGGCCCACATTAATCTTCCCTTTGGATTTGTGGTCTAGTGGTTACTTGATATATCGGTCAGAATAATTGCCTTCTCCATACTAGTGTGATGTGGGTTCGTTATGGTTTGGTGTATTTAGTTAAAATCTACAGAAACTGAGTAGCCTAGTGGAAAGAGCAGGGCCCTGGGAGTCAAAGGCCATGAATTCTATTTTCTGCTCTCCCACTTGCCTACTGTGTGATCTTGGGCAAGTCACTTCACTATTCTGTGCCTCAGTTCCCTCATCTGCTAAATGGGGATGTGATACTCGTTCTGCCTCCTATTTAGAGAAGCAGCGTGGCTCTGAAGGTTGACCTAAAATTGACTTTGCTTTAAAAGGAATGTATTATTTTTAGAGATAAATGAGGGGCAGCCTCGCTTAGTGGATAGAGCACGGGCCTGGGAGTCAGAAGGACCTGGGTTCTAATTCTGGCTGTAGCACTTGTCTGACCTTGGGTAAATCACTTTACTTCTCTGGGCCTGTTACAGAACATGGGCTTGGGAGTCAGAGGATGTGACTCAGTCAAAATGAGCTCACAGTCTTAATCCCCATTTACAAATGAGGTAACAGGCTCAGAGAAGTTAATTGATGCCCAAAATCACACAGTAGACAAGTGGCAGATGGAATTAGAACCCAAGTCCTTTGACTCCTATTGTACTGGGCAATTTCGTTCATAAATTCACGTTTCTTTAAGGAAACTCTCCAAAGCCCTACGATCCTAGTTTAAAGTGTATCTTTTTGATTTGGTTCCCAAGGGACGATAAGCAATTTCTCCAGTTTTATTATTCTAGCCCTTTATGAGACCCTTTAGAATGATCACTGCTATGGGAGGGCTGAGAATAAAGTGGTATACACAGGAACATCTATTAAAGAACCAACCTGTTAAAATATTAACTTCATGTGACAGATGGTAATATGCGCGTTGGCCTGTTAAAATAAGATGTTATTTACAAAACCAATGAGGGCTTAAAAAAAAATCTCCTGAAGGAATACAATCCTGTTGAAAGCATAAACTTTTCTCTGGAACTAAAGTTGGGCATGAAATGGATTTCTTCCTCTTTAGAATTTCTAACATTGCAAATACCTGCAGAACCAGAGTCAATTTAATTTGAATCGCTTCAATCACGCTAATTTATTCTCCCTGACTTAAGCCAAAAAATAGAGACTCTTTAATTAAATAATAATATTCCCATAGAATGAAAAGAACATCTCATCCATAAAAGTTATTATTATTACTTTTCTTTCATTTAAGAGCAGGACTTTTGGCACCCTCAAGAGTCATTTCAGGGCCTTTCATATTCATGAACAAATGATCCCAATTACTCTTCACCCAGGTGAGACATCTTCAGTATCTGTAAAGTCGCAGGAGGATTGCCTAGTTAAAAAGGCCGGTCACTGAATTATTATTTTTTTTTCAACGCAGCCAGGCATCCAACTGAGAGATGAACAGCAGCAGGAGAGTAGAATTCCTTGCAGACCTATCATCGTCTTCAGTGGAACTTATTGAGCTTTTACTTTGGGCAGAGCACTGTACTAAGCACTCCAATGCAACAGAATTGGCGGATACGTTCCCTACCCACAACGATCTTACAGTCTAGAGGGGAGAGAGACATTAATATAACTAAATAATTGAAAATACATAATTTATAGAAATGCACATAAATACTGTGGGGTTGGGGCAAATATCAAATGCCCAAGGCTCACTGATCCAAGCGCAAAGAGGACGCCGAAGGAAGAGGGAGTCGGAGAAAGGAAGGCTTTAATTCGGGAAGGCCTCTGGGAGGAGATGTGATATTGCCATTGAACAAGGTAGAAACCTAGGTTTTTGCAATAAGACCTGAGTATGAAGCAATGCGAATACACTCAGATCTGTCGTAGCACATGTATTCGCTATGCATTCATTCATGCAATCGTGTTTACTGAGCGCTTTCTGTGTTTACTCAGTACAAGAATAAACAGTCACATTCCCAGCCTACAGCGAGCTTAAAGTCCCTGGGTGGAGGTGGGGGTGTGCGGAAGAGGAGAGACAGACCTTAATAAATTTATTTTGTTAATGAGATGTACATCACCTTGATTCTATTATTTTGTTACTGAGATGTACGTCACCGTGATTCTATTTATTTGCTATTGTTTTAATGAGCTGACCATCCCCTTGATTCTATTTATTGCTATTGTCCTTGTCTGTCTCCCCCAATTAGACTGTAAGCCCGTCAAAGGGCAGGGACTGTCTCTATCTGTTACCGACTTGTCCATTCCAAGCGCTTAGTACAGTGCTCTGCACATAGTAAGCGCTCAATAAATACTATTGAATGAATGAATGAAAGAAACTAAATAAATAAATAAATAAATAAATAAATAAATAAATAAATAAAAGATAAGTATATATGGGGCTGGGAGGGGGGAAGGACGAAGGAAGCAAAACAGGGCGATGCATAAGGGAGTGGGAGAAGAGAGAAGGCCTCCTGGAGGAGATATAGTTTCAATAAGGCTTTGAAGGAGGGGGAGTGTAACTGTCTATCGGATTTGAGGAGGGAGGGCGTTCCAGGCCTGAATCAGCATGTGGGCGAGGGGTGGGCGGCGATATAGGGGCTCAGTGAGAAGGCTGGCATTAGATGATCGAAGGGTGCGGGCTGGGTTGTGGTATGAGAGTAGTGAGGCGAGGCAGCAGGGGGCAAGATGATGGACTGCTTTAAAACCAGTGGGTGAGGAGTTTTTGTTTGACGTGGAGGTGGATGGGCAACCACTGGAGTTTTTCGAGAAGCGGGGTGACATGTCCTGAACGTTTCTGTAGGAAAATGATCCGCGTAGCAGAGTGAAGTACGGAGTGGGGAGAGGCAGTAGGCTGGGAGGTCAGTAAGGGGGCTGATGCAGTAATCCAGGCAGCCAATAATAGGCAGTGACCTCCTCTGGGGCAGGGATTGTCTCTCTTTATTGATGTATTGATCTTTCCCAAGTGCTTAATACAGTGCTCTGCACACGGTAAACACTCAATAAAAGCGATTGAATGAGTGAATAGGATTGTATTAACGTGATAGTAGTCTAGAGGATGAGTTTATTGACTATGCTTATATAGTTAGACAGTTGGATGGAGAGGAAAGGGCAGATTTTAGCGATGTTGCGAAGGTGGGACCGATAAGATTTAGTGATGGATTGAATATGTGGGCTGAATGACAGAGAGGAGTCAAGAATAATCCCAAGGTTATGGGTTTGTGAGACAGGAAGGATGGTGGTGACCTTTCATGCCTGGCTGCGTTGAAAAGGTAATTACCCTATTTATTTTGTTACATTACCCTATTTATTTTGTTAATGAAATGTACATCGCCTCGATTCTATTTAGTTGCCATTGTTTTTACAAGATGTTCTTCCCCTTGACTCTATTTATTGCCATCGTTCTCGTCTGTCCGTCTCCCCCGATTAGACCGTAAGCCCGTCAAACGGCAGGGACCGTCTCTATCTGTTGCCGACTTGTTCATTCCAAGTGCTTAGTACAGTGCTCTGCACATAGTAAGCGCTCAATAAATACTATTGAATGAATGAATGGTGTTACCTACGGTGATGGGAAAGTCAGGGGGAGGGCAGAGTTTGAATGGGAAGATAGGGAGCTTTGTTTTGGATGTTAAACTTGAGGTGACGGGAGGATATCCAAGTAGAGATGTCTTGAAGGCAAGATGAAACGCCAGACTGCAGAGAGGGAGAGAGAGATCAGGGCTGGAGATGTAGATTTGGGGATCATCTGCATAGAGGTGGTAGCACAGAAGTCATGGAATGCATTGGGACTAGAAAGCTGTTAGGGAGTTGAGGAACATCCTTTCAACAGTGGGTTTCTATTTAGAAAGTATTGAAATCAATCCAGCAGTGGCATTTATTGAGCCCTTTACTATCTGCTGAGCACTGAATTAAGTGCTTAAGAGAGTATGGTACAATCAATTTGGTAGAGGCGATCCCTGCCCTCAACACTTACAATCTAGGAGAAATAGATGTGTGCACGCCTGTGCCTCTTTCCCCCCGTGCCCTCACCCACTCTATGACTTCATTCTTCAGAACCAGTATGATAGAGGATGATGGAGGAATATTGCTCTCTCCTAGTGCCAAAATCAGGCTCCCAGATAAAAGCTGATCATTTTGGTTTGTCATCAAGAATCCTCTTAAGGTATCTATAAAACAAGCCCGAAAGGGCAATCTGCCTAATTTAAAATCAGATATAACAGCAAATAGTACATTGAGCCATCATCATTGTAATCATCATCAGTTAATCACTGAGAACTTACTCTGCTTAGGGCACTAAAATAGATGTTTGGAGAAACTGTGGACAAATAACATATATACAGTTCTGGTTTAAAGGGGTTATGATTCAGTGGGGAAGACAAACGCCCATAAAAATATAGTCTTCACTTGAAAGATGTAATTTTCAACAATTAACCTAAATATGTACCTCTAAAACCTCTCTTTAGCATTGTAAACCCCTTCCTAGTCTCCCCCATCCAGTCACTGAATGTTTCAGTGAAATAATCTGTTGTATTTTTCTTAGAACCCCTAGGTTTTCTAGAGGATTGCTGCTGTTATCTCTTTTCCATCCTGATGAAGGGGTGTGCCTTTAAGGGTGCAATAATGAGCAGTGTAGGGAGGGAGTGATGGTGGATCTGAGGCCTCAGGCCCTCTTAGACAACCAATCCAACAATGGTATTTATTGGGTGCTCACTTTGTGCAGAACACTGTACTAAGGTCTTGGGAGCGTACAGTGCAATAGTGTTAGTAGACACGATCTCTGCCCTCAAGGAGTTTACAGACTAGAAGGAGAGATAGGCCTTAAAATAAATTACAGAGAGGGGAAGTGGTAGAATCTAAGTATAGACAATAAACTCATCTTCTAGAATGTAAGATTGCTGTGGGCAGGGATTATGTCTACTGAACCTCTTATACTGTTATATTGTAATAATAATGATGGTATTTGTTAAGCGCTTACTATGTGAGAAGCACTTTTCTAAGTGCTGAGGGGGATACAAGGTGATCAGGTTGTCCCATGTGGGGCTCACAGTCTTAATCCCCATTTTACAGATGAGGTAACTGAGGCACAGAGAAGTGAAGTGACTTGCCCAAAGTCACACAGCTGACAAGTGGGGGAGCCTGAATTTGAACCCACGACCTCTGACTCCCAAGCCCGTGCTCTTTCCACTGAGCCACGCTGCTTCTCTATATTGTACTTTCCCAAGTGCTTAGTACAGTGCTTGACAAACAGTAAGTGGTCACTTGATTGAGTGCTGTGGGTTTGGGGCAGGGTTGCGTATCCAAGTGCTTAAGGGGGACAGACCCAGTGCACAGTGATTCAGCAGGGAGGGCAAATAGAGTCGGGGAAAGAGAGGTTTAGTTGACGAAGTCAGGGACATCAGAAGGCCAGGGTATCATGCCGGCCTCTTCCTGTTTCTGGTTCTGGGAATGAGGAGGGCTTCAAGGCTGAAGTGACTGCTGTTAGCCTGGGCCATGGTGGAGATACTTGTGATCCCTGTCCTGCCCTGGCAGGATTCTAATATGGAAAATAATCCAGGAGGAGAAGACAAAAGATATGATGTGCTCAGTGATGATATAGGTCCAAATACAACAGAGTTCAAATTAATAATAATAATAATAATAATGTTGGTATTTGTTAAGTGCTTACTATGTGCAGAACACTGTTCTAAGCGCTGGGGTAGTTACAGGGTAATCAGGTTGTCCCATGTGAGGCTCACAGTCTTCATCCCCATTTGGAAGATGAGGTAACTGAGGCACAGAGAAGTGAAGTGACTTGCCCACAGTCACACAGCTAAGTGGCAGAGCCGGGATTCGAACCCACGACCTCTGACTCCCAAGCCCGGGCTCTTTCCACTGAGCCACGCTGCTCTGTAATTAGTCATCGCTGTTGAGGCAATGCTTCATGAATTAGCTCTGTTATAATTTTGCTTATGCCCTCTCTCCCACTGGGCATTACATCTATCGGTCTATTTCTCTCCTCATCTTCAAACCCTGTTAAAATCTCATCTCCTACAGGAAGCCTTCCCAGACTAATCTCCTATCTTCCCACAATATTTTCCTTTCTATTACCATCCTTTGGTTTTGAATCCTCACCCTACCAAGCTCAAGGGTACTCATCCAACTTCTCTTCTGCCCAGAACCTATACATATATTTACAGAGTTATGTACATATTTATGTACATTTTCTCACCCTTCTCCATTGTCTTTGCCCTTGAATCCATGGCCTTTGGGTGTTTGATATTCATCCCACTCTCAGTGCCATCACACTTATGTACCTCTCTATAAATTATATATTATAAATTATATTAACGTCGGTCTCTCCCTCTGGACTGTAAGGATGTTGTGTCTGCCAACCTTTTGTAGTGTACTCTCCCAAGTGCTTAGTACAGTTGTCTCTACATAGTAAATGCTCAATAAATACTACTGTTGATGATATTTGCAGATATATTTGCATATATAGATAGAGAGAGAAGCAGCATGGTCTAGTGGATAAATCATGGGCTTGGAGTTCAGAGGTCCTGAGTTCTAATCCTAACTCTGCCACTTGCCTGCTGTATGATCTTGGGCAAGTCACTTAGCTTCTCTGGACCTCAGTTTCCTCATTTGTACAATGGCCTTTCAAAGTCTAATCTCACACCTGCTTAGACAGTGAGCCCCACGTGGACAGGACCCAGGTCCAACCTGATAAACTTGTATCTGCCCTAGCACTTAGAACAGTCTTGACACATAGTAAGCACTCAACAAATTCCATTTAAAAAATATTTTTTGTTTTCCCCACCTGTAAATTATTTTATTATCTGCCTCCCCTAGTAGACTGTAAACTCCTCTTAGGCAGACATTGTGTCTACTCACTTTATTGCACTCTCTCAAGAACCTAGTCCACTGTTCTGCACAGAGCAGGAGCCTAATAAATACCCATTATTGACTGAGTGCTTTTCTGAGGCTTTCAAATTAGCAAGGAGGTGGGTTAGAATTACCTCTTGAATTTCGATTAATAATGGCTGGAGAGGAGAGCAAACTGAGGAGAAATTTTCTTTCTTCCTGGTAATGGATATTGCTTAATAGGTGTGACTGACTCCCAGAGACTATAGGGAAAAGCACCGTATCACTACCCAAGTAGAAAAATCCTACTGAGTAATTCTTTAAATAGATCACCAGGAAAAATCCTATCAATCGCACTTCTATGGTGTTTAATTCCCTCTCCCTATAATTTCCCATGTTCCGCTGTTTCCAAGTACTTGTTTAGTTTCCGTCTTGAGTTATCATTCTGCCCAGTGCTAGTCTGTAGGCGTCCAGCGTTTTCATTTCAAACTACCTTTTAATTTGTCCATCAATCTTTTTTGGATTTCATTTCTGCAGTTGCAGCTTACATATATATATATATATATATTTAATAACACAACTCAGTGACCTTTAAATTACTTATACAGTGGTCTGCAATGGGTGGGGGGAATGCAGTTGGAGAGGGAGGCTATATGCTGCTGCTTAAATGTCCTAAAAGTTTTTGAAGTCATTCTCACCACTTGGGTGACTGAAGTGAAAAATCTCTTAAAACAAACATATGACGCAAGCTACACTGGAGAGAGAAGAGTCTTTCTTTCACCCTCAGGGACTGATGCAACTTACAACTGCTGAGTGAATAATTAGTTGTAATTAGCACTAGAAATTGATGCCTTTAGAGATAGTCTGCCAAGTTTTTAAGCACTTTAATACTAATGGATTTTTTTTTCCTCAGGAATAAATCTTTATAGAGGAAGCAAGTGCAAATTGATTTTTAAAGAGCCTGTCCAATACTGAATTTATCTTTCAAAAACATTAGCTTTAAAAACAATTACATTTACCTTTACTATATTTTAATGATTTTCCAATACGTTCATTTTTCTTCAAATATTGTTTTTTGCCACCTTTGTGACTATTTCCTTAGCAAATGACCTCACGGACTATCCATACAGCTAAAGATGGGAATATGATAAAGTATCGTGCATAATGAACCCATTAAGTTCTTAAATCATTCATTCTTATGAAAAAGTAGAACATCCTAGCGAGACTAAAATTGCTCTTAAAACTTTGAAGTGTGGAAAGGGTAAGAAATGTCAACTGCTTCTCTGGAAGGGATTCCTTAGGGGTCAGATTAGCAAAGCAAAGTCTAGTCATTGGTTTGTCTGATAAGATAACATCATGGCAACCCCTACTGTACCCTCCTTGTGGGCAGAGAACGCATCTAACAACTCTGCTGTATTGTACTCTCCCAAGCACTGGGAAGAAGTGTGGCCTAGTGGATAAAACATGGGCCTGGGAGCCAGAGGACTGAGTTCCAATGCCATCTCTACCGCTTGCCTACTGCGTGACCTTGAAGAAGTCATTTAACTTCCCGGTGCCTCAATTTCCTCAACTGCCAAAAGGAGATTTCATATCCTCTCTCCTACTTAGGTCGTGAGTCCAATGTGGGACAGAGACTATACCCAGCCTGATTAACTAATTTTTAATGTTATTTGTTGTGCCAGGCACTGTACTGAGCACTGGCACAGATACAAGCTAATCAGGTTGGACACAGTCTCTGTCCCACATGGGTCTCACAGTCAATCCCCATTTTACAGATGAGGTAACTGAGGCAGAGACTAGTTTAGTGACTTGCCCAAGATCACACAACAGACAAGTGGCAGAGCCAGGATTAGAACCCAAAGTCCTTCTGACTCCCAGATCTATATTCTAACCGTTAGAACCCGTAGCACTTAGAACAGCACTTGACCCATAGTGAGCCCTTAACAAATATCATAGATAAGCACTTGGACAGGGCTCTGCACAGAGTTAGTGCTCAAGAAATAGCACTGATTGATTTTGTTTTTGTCTGTGTTAAAATGGCAACTAGATGTGGTTATTAGTATTCGATAAAGTCAGAAAGATGAAAGGAATTGGAGTTGCTTAGCCTAGATCATGGGAGTCCAAGGGATGAAATAATATCTATCTCCAAGTCACGTGAAGAGATTTTTGAGAGAGGAAGCTGACCAGTTATCCTCCATATTCACCAAGGACCACACAAGAGGGAATTGGTTTAAATAAAGAATGAGAGATGTTGATTCAGCATAAGAAATTTCTTGATTCTATCTAGCTGTCTTTTGTTTCCAAGATGACTGATCTGACTCTAAAATCCTGTCCACGTACGCAGATGTGGCCACAGTGTGGTTGCAATCCATTCCAAATTGAGAAGCAGCGTGGCCTAATGGTTAGAGCCAGACCTGGGAGTCAGAAGGACCTGGGTTCCTATTCCGGCTCTGCCTCTTATCTGCTGTGGGACTTTGGGCAAGTCGCATAGCTTCTCTCTGCCTAAGTTCCCTCATCTGCAAAGTCAGAATTAAAATTGTGAGCACCTAGTGGGACATGGAGTGCTTCCAACTTGATTAGCTTTTATCTACCCCAGTGCTTAGAGTGGTGCTTTCTACATAGTAGTACTTAAGAAATGCCATTAAAAATTGCTTATGCATTTGCTGCTTTGCAAAAAAGATTCTCTACAAAATTGCTCCTGGGATGCCTATTTGTGGAAAGCCTCCATTTAAGGAGAGGAACCCCTCACTCTACTGTGGCCAAAAGGTTGTCTGCCGCAATTGCCAAGGCTCCCAACAGCCCACTGGTGCATGGTAATGATTATTGTCTACCTTATTGATCGCCTACTACTCACAACTTACTTTACTCCTCTAGCCCCAGTTTACTCATATGCCCCAACCAAATCTCTCTCGCCACCGACCCCTTTTCCACAACCTGACCTCTCCATCTTTAGCACCATGGTATATGGATGTTAGGATTAGAAAAGACTATCTGTTATATTCTTAAACCCCTGTGCATCAGGCCCTCAACAGGCCCATCAACCTAATTCCTTACAGAATAGAAAAGATACAAAGATGTTTCTTCATTCCGTCTGGCAGAAAGGCTGGAATATTTGATTTGCCAATTGGAAAGGATCACAACATTTGCATTATTCTACAAGGGTAGTTGCACAGTGTGGGGTGAGTGAGTTTTGGGAGTGATATGGTAGATGGGATGGTGTTGGTAGACTGGAGAAGAGGGAAGAGAATCTACCAATTAGTTTTAACTATTAGGATTGCTTGAATTGAATGGGTCAGAGAAGTCCTAACTCACTCTCTCCATCTTAAATTGTTGTCTTCAGATTAAAGTTGAAGTCACTGATGATGAAACCCTGAGGAAAAGTTTGTCTGGACAAATCTCTCCTGAGTGGAAGAGTGGGTAAATCTGAGTGAAAGTTGGTGGGACTGGCTCATATTCATTTGGCGGGAGTAAGGAATTTGTTCTCCTCTAGCTCATCTCATGGTCATTATACTTATGTGCTTCAAAGGCTTTCCAGCCCTGGAAAAAGAGGTGGCCTAACCGGAGGTGGATTTGCCATCGTGCATCTTTTATAAAAATGATCAATAATAATTATGGTATTTAAGTGTTTACTAAGCATCAAGCAGTTTTCTAATTGCTGGAGTAGATACAAGGTAATCAGGTTGAGCACAGTCCCTGTGTCATGTAGGGTTCACAGTCCAAATCAGAGGGAGGGGTATTTAACCCTCCTTTTACAGATTAGGTACCCAAGGCACAGAGAAGTTAGGTGACTTGCTTAAGGTCACACAAAAACAAGTATCAGAGCTGGGATTGGAACTCAGGTCCTCTGACTCCCACTAGCCCATACTGCTTCTTTTAGGCGCTAAGATTTGTTGCAGCTCTTAATTAAAACAAAAACAAAAAGGTGCTCGTCAGACGGCAAGACTATGCCACTTCTGGGGCAAACTCACTCTGGGACCATCGAGGTCCTTCAGGAAATCCCAGCCATACTGAGTCCTATGATCTAGCTGTGTTGCAGTGCGCCGTCTGTGGGGCACAAACCACATCTGCACCACAATTCTGTACATGAAATACCTTGTGTTTTAATGTTGTGTCCTAATGTTTCATCATTCCTGATGTGCGTGTCTCTGGCCTGTAAGGTCTCTAGACTGTAAGCTCATTGTGGGCAGGGAATGTGTGTTTATTGTTATATTGTATTCTCCCAAGCACTTAATACAGTGCCTTGCACATAGTAAGCACTCAGCATAGCTCAGTGGAAAGATCCCGGGCTTGGGAGTCAGAGGTCATGGGTTCAAATACCGGCTCTGCCTCTTGTCAGGTGTGTGACTGTGGGCAGGTCATAACTTCTCTGTGCCTCAGTTACCTCATCTGTAAAATGGAGATTAAGACTGTGAGCCTCACGTGGGACAACCTGATGACCCTGTATCTCCCCCAGCGCTTAGAACAGTGCTCTGCACATAGTAAGCACTTAACAAATACCAATATTATTATTATTAAATACGATTGAGGGAATGAATGAATAGCCCTTTCTCCCCACTAGTACTCTTAGATGGTGAGCCCCGCCAAGGGCCGGGAACTGTGTCTATTTCCCACTCTGTAGTCTCTCCCAGCCCCTAGTACAGTGCTCTGCACACAGTAACCACTTAGTAAATACTATTACTTCGACTATTACTACTGGATTTGTTTTCCCTCCAAAACTGATACTCTGCCCCTCAAAAATAATTACCATCCTAGGCCAAAGCCTGTGGACTCCATCAGGAAATCTGTCATTTGTCTGCTAGATTGAAAGCTCCTTGCGGGAAGCGATCGTGTCTAAGTCTGTTGTACAATCCCAGGCATTTAGGACAGTACTCTGCTTAGAACAAATGCTCAAAAGATACTATTGATTAATGAAACATAGGTGTAGGGAGGGCAGAAATGACCACTTCTACCTCAAGCAAAACTCCATGGGAGGCACTGTAGGTTGTCCCTGGTTCCCTGCATTCTTGGAGAAAGTCTTTTTGCTATTGTTTTTGTCTGTCTGTCTCCCCCGATTGGACTGAAGCCCATCAAAGGACAGGGACTGTCTCTATCTGTTACCGATTTGTACATTCCAAGCACTTAGTGCAGTGCTCTGCACATAGTAAGCGCTCAATAAATACTATTGAATGAATGAAACAGTACTGGCCAGGAGCCATGAAGCTACAGTGCAGCTACGGGCAGAATTCATTCACTGAATAGCACAAATAGGAGAATCAAGGTTATCCATATTCTTGGCAGATCACTACAATCCGGTAATACTTGAGCACTCTGTAACCCTAATGGCAACCCGATGGGTAAGGACAAGAGAGAGTGGATGATGCTGAGTAAACTGCTATCTCTCTACTCAATTTCTCTGCACAGATTCTAGCTCAGGTGCGACGCACAATCGTCATTCTTGATGAGAGATGCTATCCACCATTGAGCACCAGAGAAAGCATACCTTTCTAAGGTCTGGGTGGGCATATGTGTTCAGTGCTGCATAATTTCCCTAGGAATCATTTTCTTTCTCATGTCCTAAAAGTTTCCCATTTTTGTGATTATCTGAATGATTTAGGTTTTCTCTCCGGCCAGAGAAGCAATAGCGTCCAGAAATGCTTTGATTAAACCTTCCATGCCTTTGATTGGTTTCTGGTTATCCTAGTCTATTTTCCTGTTCTCTGAGCAAGGCTCAGTTGATAGAAAACAAGCATGTTGTTCCTGCAGGAGAAACTTCACTATGTGCCCCAAATGATCCATTCATTAGAATTTTCCAAACGAATGGTATTAAGCAGATCCCTATCTACAGTCTCACCATAGAGTAGTACACTAGCTGCCGGGAGTAGAAACCTGGGGATCAGACTGACAGTAGGTTCCTTCTGTGTTCTTCACAAGGTGATTTTTAATATTACCTGGTGTGATCCTAGAACACTATAGAACAGAGCAGGCAAATCTACAAAGGGATTATATATAAAAGGTGGTGAAAAATCTCATAGCTGAGTTTCCATTTCAGAAGGTATATTCAGAAAGAACTAAAATGAAGCCCTTATCCCTTACTTCTTGTACCTGAAATGTGGAAAATTTTGCTTTTTTGAGAAGGCCCTGGGAGGTACTCTTTATACTTTCAGTCAAAAATTTTAGAGTCAGAAAGGCCCAAATTTTTAATTTGTCAACAACCTTTAGCGAGACGCTTCCTCTCCCTTATTCTGCTTGTAAATTAATCAATGGTATTTACTGAGAGCTTACTATGTGTAGAACATTGTACTGAGTGCTTGAGAGCTTACAATACAACAGAATTAGCAGACATGTCTCCCGCCCATAACGATCTTACAAAAAAAACAGAGCTCTCTCGGTGGGTTGAAAGGATTTCTAAGCCACCGTTTGTTAAACTATTTTAAAGAAACACCACAGCTTTCAGATATTATTGGCAGGAAGATGGGGTAGGTGACCTAATCCTAGGTCTTATTAAGTTACAAATTTTTAATATATTTACATTTTCAATAAAAAGCAATAGGAAGAAAGAGGAAAAAAAGATACAATTAAATGTCAGAATTCTCTAGCGTGGTTCACCTATTTTTTAAAAGTTTGTCTGTTACTTTCTCTTCCCCTTGAAATAATAGAAGGAAAACTTTTAGGTCCTTTTCTAACCTCTAGATGTAGAGAGAGAAATTGGGGTTTTATCAAGTTAACCTCCCCACCTCACTTTTTTAAACGGCATTTATAGTGCTTACTATGTGCTAGACAATGTACCTTGCACTGGGAGTAGAGACAAACTAGTCAGGTTGGACATAGTCTGTGTCCCAAATGGGGATCACAGTTGTAATTCCCATTTTACAGATTAGGTAACTGTGGCACAGAGACATGAAGTGACTTGCTCAAGGTCACACGACAGACCAGTGCAGAAGTGGCATTAGAGCCCCGATCCTTCTGACACCCAGGCCCACACTATATCCCCAAGGCCAAACTGCTTTACTTCAGAACATTTAACAAAAGCCGTAGCAAAACGTATAGAATCTCTTCATTTTACATAATTGAAGGAATGTGACTATTTTAGTTATTTTAGAAAGGTCTTCCCTTCCTTTTTCCCCCAGAGATAGAAAGAGAGAAATAGAATTCAAATGAGACAGGCCACGTAAACTCAGACAAAGAAACTGGTTGCCTTAGCAACAGAGATTCTGTAAAAGATCTCTGAGTTGTACCACATCACCCCACTTGGTCCCTTTCCTCTTCCTGAGTACCTTCCCTGGACTCAAAGCATCTTTTAAAGATACTTCAGCTTCAAGTAGGATGGTCACAGAGTGTCTCTCCCTGCTACCTTGTCTTTAGTCCGCTACCTATTACCAAAATGGATTCAACAGAGGAATGCATCTCCACCATTACTTTAAAAGTCAATTCCTGCCTTACCATGGAAGAGGCAAACACAAATCCTTTGGTTAGTGGTTTGGAACAGCATTTATTCATCTTTGTCATTTTTGAGTCTTGTACGGAATTTTCGATCACGGGACCCAGGCTGGCGAACTGGTAGTTACAGAAAGGTAATGGAAGAAGCTTTTTGAAAGGAATTAGCTCTACAGATTTTCAGTCCACTAGATGACAGCAGTCAAGCCACAATACATGAACCTTAGTTCTTTATAGAATTTTTTCAGAAATAATTGATCTTTCTAAGGGAAGGAGGGGAACCAGCAGTTGAAGGGAGCACAGAGGCCAATTAGATCAGTTTCTGCCCTGCCTGATTCACAAGTGACCCGTCATTTTAGTTCCAATCCAATCCAATGTCTAATCTGTAACAGTATTCAACTCTGTTAATGAAGAGGACAGTTGAAGTAAGATCTTCTTATTTTCAGGGAACTTTCCTATATCGTCAACTAAGAGCGAAACATTCTGTGACGAGAAGGAAGGGTTCACGTTGAAGCAGAGATTGAGAATATTCAAAGAATATTATTGTGATAGTTCCATGTGTGACACAGCTCCCTGGGATGGTACTTTTTTTGTCACTGTGTAGCAAGAATTATATAAAGACCAAAAGGAGGAGGAGGAAATAGCATACAAGAAAGAGCACAACACCCTAGGTGAGTGCAAAATCCACAGTAACCATTAAAGATTAATTGTCTGTCTGAATTAAAAAGGAAATAAAAAATATGGCATTTTTAAAGAGAAATCTGTTTCCCATTAAGTAACTTCCTTTGGATCCTGTCTCAATTTAATAGTAATAGATAATTATGTGTAAGGTCTTGTCTCTCTCTCTCACAATCCATCTCTACCTACTCCTGCCCATTCATGCTAATGGCATTATTAGTCATAATATAGCAGCGGTGAGCACTAGAGCTGCTATATTTGCATCGGTTTTTCCTCTAGAAACCTTGTTTTTTCAGTAAGTTATAACTCAGCCTTAAGAAAAACCATTTGGAGCTAAAACTGGCAGTAAAGGTCACAGCTAGGAAGTGATTTTTATTTCCAAACAAATTTTGACGGGGATTGAATTAGCCATTTTTAAGTTGAAAGTGGGTGGTTTATTTAATTTTATTTCAGTTTCATATTTCAACCTCTCCTCCTTTAATCATAACATTGGGCCCAGCTACTCTGGACTATGGGAAAAAAATTAACATTAAATTCATTTTGCTGCTTTGGTTCTACAGGGTGGGAAGTTTTAGAGCATGAGAATATTCAAGGTTGGGAAATGGATAGATAATATTTAAATATAGTTACCGGGACAGGAATTTGTCAGGATAGGGTAAGGACATAAAATTAAATACCAAGTGCCCTCTTTCATCACTTTCAAGTACCTCCAATTCTTACCTTCTAGGTTTCATGTGAAAGACCACCTTTATTAAGTTTTTCATCAGAGCAGCAGCAAGAACAAAACAGGGCCTAGTAGGCACTGTTCAATTTCATTCTCAATGCCGTGAGGGATCGTAGTTAGGGCCACAGCGAGGCGGACCATCGGGGAGTGATACAGTTCACTGAAGGACGACAGCCGGGCCGGGGAATATATAGGAAACAGACTTATTAATTTCCAGATCCAAGAGGGACCAATGAAAAAGTGGGGCTCTCCTAAGGTAATTGAGGGAAGAGAGATACAAGTGAAATTCAATTAGATGAAGCTCAATTTTCCCTGCCTTGTTTCAGGGAATACAGAACCTCCCTCTTGCTTCCCATGAGGCTGTTCATGGTTGAGAAAATTCTATGCCAAGTAGAAGGCTAGGGGCTAGCAAGACACGTTCTCTTTCAGAGTCCTGTGGGCAGATAAAAATGATAGGAATAGTGAAGGAGCAACAAAACAAATTGGAGGGAAACCTGGGGCCCATAATAATAATAGTTGTGGTATTTGTTTAGCACCTACTATGGGTCAAGATACAAGATAAGTAGGTTTGGACCCAGCCCCGTCCCACTTGGTGCTCACAATCCAAGGAGAAGGGAGATAAAGGTATTGAATCTCCATTTTACAGATGAGAAAATGGAGGCACAGAGAAGTTAAATGACTTCTCCTGGTCTCCCTTCCTCTCCAGCACAAGTGCATGTGTGGACGGCACTGCTTCATTGGTGTATTGTTCATACTCTCTCTCCCTTCTACGTCACCCTTGCCCTTTAATTTGAATCCTTTATTTACCTTACCCACAACACTTATGTCCATATCCATAATTTAATGTCTGTGTCATCCTCTAGTCTCTAAGCTCATTGTGGAAAGGGAATGTGTCTCCCAACTCTGTTATTTTGTACTCTCCCAAATGCTCAGCACACAGTAAACACTCAGTAAATATAATTGATCGTTTGATATCCACAAGGTCATAAAACAAAAATCTTCAAACCCTGCTGCTTTCTAACGAAACAAATACATCCTGCCCCTCTTTCACCCAAACCTATATGCAGTTGTCCTTTCTGCTCAAAGAGGATGCTTGTCTTATGCTGCCGAGTCGTCTCCGACCCATACTGACGCCATGGACACGTCTCTCCCAGAACTCCCCATCTCCATCTGCAATCTTTCTGGTAGTGTATCCATAGAATTTTCTTGGTAAAGCTACAGAAGTAGTTTACCATTCCCTCCTTCCGTGCAGTAAACTTGAGTTTCCTCCCTCGACTCTTTCCCATGTCGCTTCTGCCCAGCACAGGGGAGTTTTGACTTGTAGCAGATGGCCATCCACTCGCTAGCCACTGTCCAAGTTGGGAATGGAATAGATATGCCTCTGCTTGACTCTTCCTCCTGTAGTTGAGACTGGTTGAGTGCTGGAAACTCATCAGTTGTAAGCCCGAGAGGTGGGGAAGGAAGTTGCTGCTGAACATGAATTCATCTATGTATGTGGGTATGGTTGAAAATGCCAATGTGGGGCTAAGAGTCCTGCCTGCAGCGAGCACACAGAAGGGCTAGCCTGTGGTTTGGGTTAAAAAAAAATTTAATAAATAAAAATAAATGATGGCATTTGTTAAGCGCTTACTAGGTGCAAAACACTGTTCTAAGTGCTGGAGAGGATGCAAGGTGATCAGGTTGTCCCACATGGGGCTCACAGTCTTCATCCCCATCTTACAGATGAGGGAACTGAGGCACAGAGAAGTGAAGTGACTTGCCCACTGAGGCACAGAGAAGTGAAGTGACTTGCCCAAAGTCACACAGCTGACAAGCGGCTGAGCCGGGATTTGAACCCATGACCTCTGACTCCCAAGCCTGTGCTCTTTCCAGTGAGCCACGCTGCTTCCTGCGCTAAGCGCTTACTATGTGTCAGGGACTGTATAAGTACTGGGATAAATACAAGCTAATTAGGCTGGGCACAGTCCATGTCACATACAGTGCTCAGTTTTAATCCCCATTTTACAGATGAGGGATCTGAGGCACAGAGACGTGATGTGATTTGCCCAAGGTCACACAGCAGACAAGTGGCAGAACCGAGATTAGAACCCAGGTCCTTCTTACTCCCAGGCCTGTTCTTTATGTACTAGGCCATGCTGCTTCTCTTCACTGTGCTGACATGATTATTGTTTGCAGAACAAGGCACTGCTTCCCTTTTTGCCTTCTTGCATCAGAATCCTTAGTTTCTCCTCCAAAAGAGCCACTCTTTTTTCATTTGCAGTGCACAATGTTGGTATGAATGAGCAATTGACTTCTAGTTTTCAGCTGGGATGTGGGATTGACTGAGGCATTTTACAGTGTCTTTAAATCTTACCCTCTATCTCTCTTGCTTTTGGTTTCACACTTTTAGTTCAACCCAGTACAGCTGTGTTGAAATGAGCGTGGCTTCAAAGCTGAATCTGATTTTGTTGTAGAGTTTTGCCGTTTCCGATTCTGTATTATTAGTAGTAATAATGATAATAATGATAATTGTGTTTTTTGTTATGCACTTACTATGGGCCAACCACTGTAACCAGCCACCGAAGTAGATACAAGGTAATTGGGTCGGATACCATCTCTGTCCCTCGGGGACTCACGTTCTAAGAGTGCGTAAGAACAGGTATTTAACTCCCTTTTACAGATGCGGAAACTGGGGCACAGAAGTTCGAGAAGCAGCGTGGCTCAGTGGAAGGAGCACGGGCTTGGGAGTTAGAGGTCATGGGTTCGTATTCCGCTCTGCCACTTGTCAGCTGTGTGACTGTGGGCAAGTCATTTTGCTTCTCTGTGCCTCAGTTCCCTCATCTGTAAAATGGGGATTAAGACTGTGAGCCTCACGTGGGTCAACCTGATTACCCTGTATCAAACCCAACGCTTAGAACAGTGCTCGGCACATAGTAAGCGCTTAACAAATACCAACATTATTATTAAGTGACTTTCCCTAGGTCGCCCAGCAGGCAAGTAATGGGATTAGAACCCAGACCCTCCGTCTCCTAGTTCTTTCCATTAGGCTACACACGAACATAAGTGACTCTAATAGTAAGCACTTAAAAATATCGTTTTAAAAAAAGTCAGATCTGCAAAAGACCATGCGGAACCAGTCTAATACTATCCTCTTCAGTTGACTCACCTGTAATGAATCTCTTTCCCATTGACCCCTGCCAGACAATAGGACATGAGGAGGAAAGGTGACATAGGGCGGAGGGCAAAGGAGCAAGAGGAAAAAATTCAAGTAATGGGATCCACCTTAAGCCATTTAGGGGGCAGGCTGAAGTCCCTGTTTGTGGTTCTCTCAACTTGGACTGTCTGGTCACTCTATACTTTGAAGCTACCCTCAGTTCAGTTTGTGTGTGTCTACTTTCAGCACCTCACTCTCCAGAAGGTCACGAAAAAACTCCTGCGGGCCGAGATATGTCACCACATGTTCTTCCCCTGGACTGTCTGCATCTCTCCTTCTGTTGATGGGAGGAAGAGTCTAAAAAGGGCAGCAGCAGCAGCCCAACTTGGATACGTAAAACAAACCCAAGTAAAACCTGTGAGATCTGACCTGAAAGATTCCTACCTTCAGAAAAATGTGATTCTGATAGGACTGTCTTTTGTGTTGCATGTATGATTGCTTGGAAGAGTATTTAGCTATAGTGTTTATTAAACATTTACTACAGCCAAGTACTATGTGTGCTAAACACTGAAATAGATCCAAGATAATTGGATCAGGCACGGTTTCTGTCTCCGAGGGGACTCAGGGTCCAAGAGAAAGGGAGAGGTGAGGAAATCAAGGCTCAGGGATTCATTCAAATGTATTTATTAAGTGCTTAGTGTGTGCAGAGCACTGTTCTAAGCCACTAAATGATGTGGCTTGGACAAAGTCGCAGTGCAACCCAGTGCCAGAGCCGGGATTAGAATTTGGGTGTCCTAACCCCCTCCATGTTCTTTCCACTAAACCATGCTGACTATTACACACTGTGGACTTGGTATTTTGCAGTCCATCGGTCCCACAGGGTGAAATCGTACTCCTCCTTTATATGTTTTTGTAAGATGCTAATAAAACCAGGTGCTTGTCAATTCTCTGCCTGGCAGTTGTGTTCAGTACTAATCCGGCTGGATCAAGAAATCAATCTGATTGATAATCTGATTCACGTTATAAGTGAATTAGCATATCCAGTGCATCGAGAACATATGGATATGGTTCACAATGCCTGGATAATAATAAACAAAAGCAATGTTTGGGATATGAAGTCAATTATCCTGCCTCCAAATCGATGTTTTTTCTGTGTTTCAACTGTTCTGTTAGAAAGGAGATATTCTAGGTGGTAAAAATCTCTCTTCCGCTACCTTGTCTTTTCTTTGTTATGGCTTTTCATGCTGCCTCTACTCAAGGCTCACAGCTCGTGCTCTTTCAAAGGGATTCCGTCTTTACCAAATCACCTCCTCATCTGTGGACTCACAGTGGAATGCAAAGTGGAATCTAGGATGTATATTGATTTCCATGGCAACTTAAAGTAATGTCACCAACAAAGGGTTGTGGATCAAGCAGAAGGAAAGCATTAGCAAAGGGAAGGTATGAGGTATCTCATAAGTAAACTGTTTCATGACTTTGTGCCTTTCAAGTTTTGAATTCTAGCATAAAATCCCTTTTGCTCAGGAGAAGTTAGAATGAGCCCTAAAGAGCTGATATGTTGTTATTATTACAATTATTATTATTAATACTATTATTCATTCATTCATTCATTCAATAGTATTTATTGAGCGCTCACTATGTGCAGAGCACTGTACTAAGCGCTTGGGATGAACAAGTCGGCAACAGATAGAGACAGTCCCTGCCGTTTGACGGGCTTACGGTCTAATCGGGGGAGACGGACAGACGAGAACAATGGCAATAAATAGAGTCGAGGGGAAGAACATCTCGTAAAAACAATGGCGACTAAATAGAATCGAGGCGATGTACAATTCATTAACAAAATAAATAGGGTAATGAAAATATATACAGTTGAGCGGACGAGTACAGTGCTGTGGGGATGGGAAGGGAGAGGTGGAGGAGCAGAGGGAAAAGGGGAAAAAGGGGGTTTAGCTGCGGAGAGGTAAGGGGGGGTGGCAGAGGGAGTAGAGGGAGAAGAGGAGCTCAGTCTGGGAAGGCCTCTTGGAGAAGGTGAGTTTGAAGTAGGGTTTTGAAGAGGGGAAGAGAATCAGTTTGGCGGAGGTGAGGAGGGAGGGCGTTCCAGGACCGCGGGAGGACGTGGCCCAGGGGTCGACGGCGGGATAGGCGAGACCGAGGGACGGTGAGGAGGCGGGCGGCAGAGGAGCGCAATGTGCGGGGTGGGCGGTAGAAAGAGAGAAGGGAGGAGAGGTAGGAAGGGGCAAGGTGATGGAGAGCCTTGAAGCCTAGAGTGAGGAGTTTTTGTTTGGAGCGGAGGTCGATAGGCAACCACTGGAGTTGTTTAAGGAGGGGAGTGACAGGCCCAGATCGTTTCTGCAGGAAGATGAGCCGGGCAACGGAGTGAAGAATAGACCGGAGCGGGACGAGAGAGGAGGAAGGGAGGTCAGAGAGAAGGCTGACACGGTAGTCTAGCCGGGATATAACGAGAGCCTGTAACAGTAAGGTAGCCGTTTGGGTGGAGAGGAAAGGGCGGATCTTGGCGATATCGTAGAGGTGAACCCGGCAGATCTTGGTAACGGATAGGATGTGTGGGGTGAACGAGAGAGACGAGTCAAGGATGACACCGAGATCGCGGGCCTGAGAGACGGGAAGGATGGTCGTGCCATCCACGGTGATAGAGAAGTCTGGGAGAGGACCGGGTTCGGGAGGGAAGATGAGGAGCTCAGTCTTGCTCATGTTGGTTTTAGGTGGCGGGCAGACATCCAGGTGGAGACGTCCTGTGTCCACGTATTATTGTGGCATGGGGGCAGGTATCTCCCCTCTTCATGGGTGGGGAACCAGCCTCCACCCTCATGGACAACTGCATGCTTTTATTTGTATATTTATAGTTGTATACTTGTGTCTTGAGAAGGAGTGTGGTCTAATGGAGAGAGCATGAGCCCAGGAGTCAACGAACTGGGTTCTAACTCCAACTCTGCCACATACCTCCTGTGCGACCTAGAGCAAGTCATTTAAATTATCTGTGCCTCAGTTTCTTCATCTGTAAAACTGGGATTTATACTACCTGTTCTCCCTCCTGCTTAGACTGTGAGCCCCATGTGGGACCAGATTGTGTTCAATCTGCATAGGCTGTATCTGCCCCAGTGCTTAGTACAGTGCTTGGCATATAGCACTTAGCAAATACCACAATTATCACAATTATCATTATTATATTAACAATAATGAGGGAGATTTAGTTCACATCCACTCAGGGTAAGCATTTTCAGTCATTTTTCATTGTGGGCAAGGAACGTGTCTGCCAACTCTGTTGTACTGTACGTTCACAAGTATTGGTTCTGTGCCCACAAGGAGCTTACAGTATGTGGGGAAGACAGACATTAATTTGAATGAATAAATTACAGATAGATAATAAGGGCTGTGGGGCTGAGGGTGGGATGAATAAAGGGTACAAATCCAAATGCAAGGGTGACTCAGAAGGAAGAGGAAGTAGATGAAATGAGGGCTTAGTTGGGAAAGGCCTCTTGCAGGAAATGTGATTTTAATAAGCCTCTGATGGCGGGAAGAGTGGCCACCTGTGGGATATTAAAGGGAAAGGAGTTCCAAGCAAGAGGCAGAACATAGGTGAGGGATCAGCAAAAAGGTAGATGAGATTGAAGTACGGAGAGTAGGTTGGCATTAGAGGAGAAAAGTGAGTGGGTTGGGATGTAGTAGGTAATCAGTGAGGAAAGATAGGAGGGGGCAACATGATTGAGTGCTTTAATATCAATGGTAAAGAGTTTCTGTTTGTGGAGGTGGATGGGTGAACCATTGAAGGTTCTTGAGGAGTGGGGAAACATGGCTTGAACCTTTCGTTGATTCAAGTAGCGGCGTGAAGTATAGATCGGAGAGGGGAGAGACAGGAGGCAGGCAGGTCAGCAAGGAGGCTGATGCTGTGGTCAAGGCGGGACAGGATAAATGCTTGGATCAGCGGCTCAGTGGAAAGAGCCCGGGCTTGGGAGTCAGAGGTCATGGGTTCGAATCCTAGATCTGCCACTTGTCAGCTGTGTGACTGTGGGCAAGTCACTTAACTTCTCTGTGCCTCAGTTACCTCATCTGTAAAATGGGGATTAACTGTAAGGCTCATGTGGGACAACCTGATTACCCTGTAACTTCCCCAGTGCTTAGAACAGTGCTCTGCACATAGTAAGCGCTTAACAAATACCAACATTATTATTATTATTATCAGCGTGGTACTAGCTTGCATGGAGAGGAGAGGGAGTATTTTAATGATTTTGTGAAGGTAGAACCGATAGGATTTGGTGACAGATTGAACATGTGGGTTGAATGAGAGAGATGAGTCAAGGATAATGCCAAGGTTACGGCTTGTGAGACAGAAAATGGTGGAGCTCTCAACAGTGATGGGAAAGTTGAAGGGAAGACAGGTCTTCTGACTCCCATGGCCATGCTCTCTCCATTAGACCTCACTGCTTATAAAGAGCTTAGAATCTAATGGGTTCGAGGAAGCCCGTCATTGGGCAGGGATTGTCTCTGTTGCCGAATTGTACATTCCAAGCACTTAGTACAGTGCTCTGCACATAGTAAGCGCTCAATAAATACTATTGAATGAATAAGGTTAATGAGAGTGCCTTTTTATGTGGGTGTGACTGTTTCTAGTGTGACTAATCAATGTGTAACTGAAAAAGTCTTCCTCATGGTGAATATGTATAATATTTCTACCAAGTCTGTTGTATTCTCCCAAGTGCTTAGTACAGTGTCATTCAGACAGCCAGGGCTCAATAAATACCGCCGATTGAAATATAAGCATTGCTCCCTTCTGCATTTTTGCATCTACGGCTAAAGCGAACTTTAGCTATTTTCATTTCTGCTTTAGGGTGGTGACCTTCTTGAAGTGGCTGTTTTGATAGTATCTCTCTCTCTCTCTCTCTCTCTCTCTTTTGATTGTTGAAGCCCACGCAGATCTGACTTCTACTGCTATCTCCCACATCTGTGTCATATCAGCATTCTTTCAGTTGCTTCATAAGCTTGTAGGAGTGTTTATTTGTAGTGCACTAGAAGTCAGATGTAGCATCTGCGGTGGACCCAGGTCTTAGAGTCAGATAGAAAGGTGGACACTACAAATGGTGACTTTCCATGAGATTTGAATTTTGGTGACCTATATGCATCCCCTTCTGTCAGTCTCCCAAAGGACATGCCAGCCTTCTAAAGTTCAGTTCTCAAACTCTGGTTTATTTCTTACCAAAATGGGTGCCCATGAGATATGGACTGAAAATGAAATTTTGAAAAATAAACACATTTCTTTGTATATCCATAACTTTGAGTGAGGTATTTCTAAATGAGTGTTGTTATTTTGGAAGCCTGACAATTAAATAGATATCTTCCTGAAAACAGAATAGTTTTTTGCCTTGGAAATTCCCTTCTATGATCGTGCTCAGGCTGATAGGGAATAAGAAAATCGTTCAAGAAAGTTAAAACACAAGCAATTCAGCTCGTTACCGAGAAGCAGGAAAAATCATAAAACCTCCATTTTTCTCTGTTTCCAGGAGGTGCTTCATACAGACTATCAGTCTACTACTTTTAATGCTACCTAGTCATTTTGGAGGATTTTTCTTTTTTCCACGTGTCTTACTGAACTATACTTGGTGCTGCAATGAGGCTGGGAATTCAAATGCTGACAGAACAGCAGTTCTGGAGCTTGTCATAGTTCTATTCTTTATTTCTCCAGTGTTCACTGGCATTATTCCATGTTAGACAATGACTGATTGTACTACATAGCTAATTACAGAACCTGTGCACTAAAGTGAGTGACAGCTATGAGTCAGAGGGAAAAGAAAATAATATGACACATGAAGAAATTAAACACATGGGGAAAAGACAAATAGAGAATGAAACAGTGGAAATGTAAATTTATATTCATATTGTTGGAGAAGTTCTCCAGAGAACCTCCTTTATCATTGGGCAGTGTTGGAACTGATTTTTTATTGTTTGAAGAATTTGCCGTGGGCGATTACTCCAATTGCTTTTGCAATTCATTGTGAGAGTTTATTTTTGAGGTACGTGGCTTGTTGCGTTATTTCTGTTGGGATATTCCACCATATGGTTTTTGTTTATGCAATTCTTTAGGAGCGAGACAATGTAGATTGTGGATAATGAAAGACATGGTGATAGTAGTGATTGTTCGATATAAGACAAGCCCCCAGCTTGTCTTCATTTATGAAATGTCCCCAGCTATTATTATGACAGGTGAGTTCAAGGAAGTTATTTTTCACTTATTTGGTGGTACCTTTTTGAAGAGATGGAGAGAGCCCTAGGGCATGGTCCAGCTGAAAAAGCATGGGACTGGAAGTCAGGAGACCTCCGCCACTCTCCTGATATGAGACCTCACACCAGTCAATTACCCTCCCTGAGCTTCACTTCCCTCATCTGTAAAATGGGTAAATTTACATCTGTCTTCCTATCTTATAGGAATGCTGTGAGGGCAGATTGGTTGGGATGACTGCATTCCTTAGTAAGCCTGCTCAAACTCCACGAATTCTGGAAAATGCCATTGGAATCTCTTTTGCCAAGTCACTATCTTGGGACTGCTGACATATTAGGGCAGATGGGTGAGGAAGAAACTCTCCTCCTGCCTGCATTTCATACACTTCAGTTGTTTTTCTAGTAGTTGTACTAAACCACCAACCTTCCACCCCCTGACCTAGAGATAGAGAAAACATGAATAACAAGACAATTGCTGTGCCCCCATCTATTTCCCAAGACGTTACTGAGTCTGACACTTAGGTTTGGGTGTGTAGGGGGCGTGGTATTTGTCCTGGGTAGGGATACCACTTGAATTCTCCATATTTTGCCTAGTTAGAGCATCCCATCTAGGTTGGCTCCTGATTTGGCAACTTCATTCTCCCATCTGCCAGAGCTGGGATGTCTCTGGGCCTCTTCTAGTGCTCTAATGAATACGAAGAGGGAATAGGAACATCGGTTTATTGTCAGTTTAATAGGAATACCTGGTCAGGGTGCTGGAACTGAGAATCTTGTCCAGGGAGTACCTGGGACTTGGAGTGGCTCCCTTGAAACCACCTCAGTAATGATTCAGAAGGCCTCCAGGTCACTAAGGTACGGAGTCCTGGTGGGGCATCCAGTGAAGCGCTGAGTGCCAAACTGCTGAACAGGCTCTGATTGATTAATACAGGACTCACAGTACACGATCTCACTTAATAGTCACTCCAAATGGTCACCACAAGACTGTCAATGGCTCTTTAAGGGATCGTTTCCCTTTTAAATTCAGGGAATGGGGAAGTCTGCATGTCCCCATGAGTTTCTTTAAAATATGCCCTGCCTCGGCCTCCTCCCCTTTTTGGTTATCTCACCCATGGGGGAGGGTGATAGTGATTAACACACATGGGTGCCAATCACCATCTGGCCCCAACTCTTCGCTCTTCATCTCCAGAGTAACCTTGTTTGTTCAGTGGTTGAGAGGGGTCTGAGAAGGAGTGGAAAGAGGAAAAGTGTTCTTGATTAAGAGGGAGAGGACCAGAGATTGGTCAGGTCTGAGCATAGACTGAGGGGGTTGGTGGAGGAGGGGGGAAGAGAGAGGGGAGCGAGAGAACAAAGAGAAGGGTCACAAGAGCGAGGGATGCCAAGCAGGGGTGAGTGGAAAGGGGGAGAGAGAAGGTTGCTGTGCAGAGGGAGAAGAGCGCAGAAAGGGCAGGACTGGGGTGGGGGTGGCGATGTTTTCCTTTGTTCTCCCTTTTCAATTTCTTACACCAATTCCACCGATGAAGTCTCAGCGTTATGCATCCTGACTTTTATTCATTGTTTTAATCTTCAGTTTTTGCTTTCTGTAGGCACGCGTAAGCTAAATCGAAGGAAAAGCGGAGACAATCCTTATAGATGATTAAAAGCAGATTAAAAAAGAGAGCAACCAATGTTGTTATTGGTTTACTGAATTCAATGAAGAAAGCCCATTTCTCTGTTTCCAATGAGGATTCCTAGAGGAAAGTCGAAAAGAGCTTTCCTATCTGTGTAACTAGAATCTTTTAGAATTATTCTCTTTTCAAAGCTTCAACAAGGGAGTTTGAACAATACAATATCACCTTTTAGACTTTTTTAATGATCTTATTTTGAAGCAATCATTGTGTGATGATACTTTCATAAGAGAAGTATTTATGGCAAATATATCATTGTAACAGGGATGATTGGGCCGATATTATGTTTTGATTCATTTCAGGCATTGACTGATTTCCCGCAGAGACTTCATTTTTGTTACCTTGAAATTGTCAAAATCAGCATTTTCTCTCCATTTTTTTAAGGCTTCTACTACTGACACAGCACAACAGCCTCAGCACCTCATTTATTTTTTTATCCATTTTTTAAAAGTAATGATTACATCTCTGTCTCTTTTTTTTTTCCTTCACATAATGCATAGTTCGGAGTTCTTACAGAGGAATTCAGTGCCCAAGTAACTTGTTCCTTGTACTGACTCTTCTTGGCCTGAAATTCAAATGTCTGAATTAAACCCCTCAGCGCTTCCCACCTCTATCTGGTGAGGATGTGAGTCTGTGTCAAGTTCAGAGCATTTCATTTGTGCTTCTGTAGCTGTAGTGTTAGAGATATTGAATGTTTTCCCACATTTTGCTATGCCTAAGGTGTTGATCAAACAGACAGATTACATTTTATCCGTTTTCTAAATGCCAAGACCTTTTGCATTTCCAATGTGTATATTACGAGTAAAATGGTTGCAGAGAGCAACGGAAGAGCAATCGCCATAGAATAGCTTTGATTAATACTCTGAATCCAGTCATAGATTAACTGCATTGAGGACATTTAATGACATCCTTTTTCTCGGGATAGATGTTGTGCTTAGCATTTGATTCCTTTTCGCATTCAAAGCCTCCAATTTTGATAGCTGAAGTTAACATCAGATTTTCCAAGCCTCCATGGACATGATCTTATTTCAGCTGATGGGCTGAGAAGAAATGAATCTACATATTTAAAACTCCTTCAGGACTTAGACACGTGTAGCTTCCAATGAATTCAATGGGAGTCTTACCGGCGGAAAGCCCATGGGATACGTCGAGAGTGAAAAATGAGAGCAGTCCGCAAAATTGTGCTTTTTACTTGAAAACCCAGGAGCAGGGAGGATATTGCCAGAAGGGTGCATCTGCCAGGGAGATCAGGGTGAGTAGGAATTAAGGGGCTTCATGCTTAAATGCTTCTAGAACTTCACATCCCAAAACTCAGGGTGGAAGAACTGATAATAATGATGATGGTATTTGTTCAGTGCTTACTTTGTGACAAGCACTGTTCTAAGCACTGCGGGTAGATACAAGCTAATCAGGTAGGACACAGTCCCTGTACCATGTGGGGCTCACAGTCTTAGTCCTCATTTTACTGATGAAATAACCGAGGCACAGAGAAGTGAAGTGACTTCATCAAGTTTACACAGTGGACAAGTGGAGGAGCTGGGATTAGAACCCAGGTCCTTCTGACTCCTGAACTGGTAGCAGGGCCAATATGGTTCAGCACAACTGTGGGGCAACAGAGCCCTGCCCACCTCCATGGCATCAGATCGTGGACTCACTGCAATCTCATTGCCGCTCTCCATCTCTCCACCATTTCCTTTTCAATATATCCCCTCCTCTTGGTTCACCCTGCCCTGGCCTTTCTTCATTTTGCTGCATTCTTCGACCTTATCTTCATTTCACTCCAACTAGAAGTTATCAGTCAGTGGTATTTATTGAGCGCTTGCTGTGTGCAGAGCACTGTACTAAGCTTTTGGGAGAGTACTACACAACAGAGTTGGCAGACGGATTCCCTGTCCATTAGGTTTGTTGCACAGTGACTTTTCTTTCCCTCTCGTGATCTTGTCATTATGTCAGCCACTCTTCACATTCATTCATTCACTGAATCAGATTTATTGAGTGCTTACTGGAAACAGCGCTTGGAAACAGTGCTTAGCACATAGTAAGCACTTAACAAATACCATTATTACTATTATTATTATTATTACAATATAGCAATAAAGAGAAACAATCACTGCCCACAAGGGGCTTACAGTCTAGAGGGGGCAGACAGACATCAAAACTAGTAAACAGGCATCAATATAAATACATAGAATTATAGACACATACAAATATACATCAGTACTGTGGCGGGGGGGAGAGCAAAGGCAGTGAGTCGAGATGATGCAGAAGGGAGGAGGAGCTGAGGAAAAGGGGGCTTAGTCTGGGAAGGCCTCTTGGAGGAGGTGCACCTTCAATAGGGCTTTGAAGGGGGGAAGAGTGCTTCGCAGCTTTGAGGAGGGAGGGCGTTCCAGACCATGGGGAGGATGTGGGCCAGGGGTCGGCGGCGGGACAAGTGAGAACGAGGTACATTGAGAAGGTGAGAGGCACCAGAGGAGCGGAGTGTATGGGCTGGGATGAAGAAGGAGAAAAGGAAGGTGCGGTAAGAAGGGGCAAGGTGATGGAGAGCCTGGAAGCCAATAGTGAGGAGTTCTTGTTTGATATGGAGGTTGATAGGCAACCACTGGAGACTTTTGAGGAAGGGGGTGAACATGCCCCGAACGTTTCTGTAGAAAGATAATCTGGGTAGCGGACTGAAGCAGGGAGAGGCAGGAGGCTGGGAAGTCAGAATAATAATAATAATGCTGGTATTTGTTAAGCGCTTACTATGTGCCGAGCACTGTTCTAAGCACTGGGGTAGATACAGGGTAATCAGGTTGTCCCACGGGAGGGTCACAGTCTTAATCCCCATTTTACAGATGGGGTAACTGAGGCACCGAGAAGTGAAGTGACTTGCCCAAAGTCACACAGCTGACAGGTGGTGGGGCCGGGATTAGAATCCATGACCTCTGACTCCTAAGCCCAGGCTCTTTCCACGGTGCCACACTGCTTCTCTAAAGGGGGCTGATGCAGCAATCCAGTTGGGATAGGATGAATGATTGTACTAATGTGGAAGCGGTTTGGCTGGAGAAGAAAGGGAGGATCTTGATGTGAAGGTGAGACCGGCAGGATTTGTTGATGGATTGGATATGTGGGGTGAATGAGAGAGCGGACTCAAGGATGACACCAAGGTTGCGGGCTTGTGAGATGGGAAGGATGGTTGTGCCATCTAAAGTGATGAGAAGGTACACTCATATGAATACCTGATTTAAGCTTCCTCTGGACTGTGAGTTCCTTGTGGGCAGGGAGCATGTCTACCAACTCTATTATATTGTACTCTCCCAAAGACTCAGTACAATGCTTTGTACACAATAAGCACTCAGTGAATTTCATTGAATGATTGTTCCTTTTATGCATTTTTTACTTAAAATCATTTTGATTGCCTATTATTCTCACCCCCATTTTACTGATGATGAAACCGAGGCACAGAGAAGTTCACTGACTAGTCCAGGGTGTCATTACAGGCCACTGGCAGAACTGAGGACTATTACTCAAATCTCCTGATTCCTATGCCTGGGAAGCAGAAGGTCATGGGTTCTAATCCCCGCTCCACCACTTGTCTGCTGCCTCATCTGTAAAATGGGGATTGAGACTGGGGACCCCATGCGGGATAGGGGCTGTGTCCAATCCGATTTGCTTGTATATAGCCCTGCGCTTAGTACAGTGCCTAGCACACAGTAAGCACTTAACAAATGCCAAAATTATTATTGTTGTTATTTTTATGATTTTTCCACTAGGGTAGTTTCCCTCCAAACTCCCAGAGATTATCTGGAGAGGTGCAGAGTGACTCTACTCTATGGTAATTCTCACTAGATTGGGAAAGTAGTTGGGAGCATTTTATCTTTACCAGAAGTCCTTTTTATCTTTACTAGATTTAAGAAACAGCATGGTCTACTGGAAAGAGCAGGGGCCTGGGAATCAGAGGACCTGGATTCTAATCCCAGCTCCACCACGTTTGCTATGCGACCTTGGGCAAGGAACTCAGCTTTTCTGTGCCTCAGTTACCTCGTCTGTAAAATGAGAAGTACAGTAGAAGCAGCGTGGCTCAGTGGAAAGAGCACAGGTTTAGGAGTCAGGGGTCATGGGTTCTAATCCTTACTCCGCCACGTGTCAGCTGTGTGACCTTGGGTAAGTCATTTAACTTCTTGGTGCCTCAGTTACCTCATCTGTAAAATGGGGATTAAGACTGTGAGCGTCACATGGGACAACCTGATAACGTTGTATCTACCCCAGTGCTTAGAACAGTGCTTGGCACATAATAAGTGCTTAACAAATACCAATATCATTTATTAGTATTTAGACTGTGAGCCCCATGTGGGACACGGACTGTGTCCAACCCAATTAATTTATATCTACCCTAGCCTCTGGTACAGTGATTGGCAAATAGTAAACACTTAACAAGTACCACAATTATTAGTAAGTCCAGAAAACAAGACCTATTCTACTTCCCAGCTTCTCCTCAGGAAGGCAAGGTAGTATGCAAACTACTTAGTAACTGCTTCAGCAATTAGATAAATTACTCCCGTCTCTTTGAATGCAGGGTTACTTAAGAGCCTCGATGTTGTACTGTGGCAATATATATTCTGAAAAAAAATACCCACCAGATCCTTCTAGATACCAATTAAAATTAAGCTTAAACAGGACCAGAGGGGGGGATCAGGGTCATCATTGATGCATAAATGCAATTTTTAATCCTCTCCACAATTTTAGAACAGAGTGATCCCAAATGGGAGGTAGTTCGAGAAATGTTATTTTGATATGAAGGATTAAAACAAGATGTTGCCAAAAGAAAATAAGGAGGTTACAGTTGAAAGGGAAAACCTGCCACCTTGCAGAAAAGAAATTGTACACTATTATTTCTCTACCAAGAGAGGCTACTATATCCCGGTATTTGAGAACATCCAAGTTTTTGGAGGATTTAAAAGTCTGCATGCTCCAGGTTATAAACTGACAGCGAGTCAGTCACTGTGAGTAGTTCTGTCTTGCGGGGACACTGAACCGCTGTTACTTCAAGCCTTCTAATTCTCTGCAGTCCACACCTTGACAGATGACTGCAAAGCCAGAAATGCCACTTGTTCTTTCCTATCCAGGTTGAGTTATTTACCTGAGTGTTTTTCTCTTTGCTGAGCGTGAAGTAAAATAAAGAACTGAAAGAAACCCAGTGGCAGAAACCCAAGAGCATCTCTTGAGCAAATGCTGCAGTGCAGATCAAGGGAAAGTCGGTGCATCTCAATAAGAAGTTTTCAAGTTGAGAAATGCTTTCCAATAGTCACAAGCCAGGCCTTCAAGCCTCATAAATACAACCAAATGCTGGTGTAAAAGATCCCTGGAATCAGTAGGTAAGATAATAATGTTGGTATTTGTTAAGCGTTAACTATGTGCAGAGCACTGTTCTAAGCACTGAGGTAGATACAGGGTCATCAGGTTGTCCCACGTGAGGCTCACAGTTAATCCCCATTTTACAGACGAGGTAACTGAGGCACAGAGAAGTGAAGTGACTTGCCCACAGTCACACAGCTGACAAGTGGCAGAGCCGTAAGTCAAACCCATGACCTCTGACTCCGAAGCCCAGGCTCTTTCCACTGAGCCACGCTGGATCCTCGTCCATGATGTAGGGTTTGTTAAATGGAAACTTGGCTTCTAAGTTTTACAGACAGGTCAAACGAAATAGCAATTGAAAAGCACTATGATGATCAGGTAAAGGTGAAGTATCAGAAAATGAATTGGAGAACTGAGGCTTGGTATGCGCTAAATCAATTTGAATATCTACCCTCGCTTTGAGTTTTCTTTCATGTGTCATCATCACCATCAATGGTATTTATTGAATGCTTACTGTGTGGGCTTCTAGACTGTAACCTCCTTGCGGGCAGGGAATGTATCTACCAACTCTGTTGTATTAGTACAACGCTTAGTTCAGTGCTCTGCACACAGCAAGTGCTCAATACATACAAGTGATTGATTGCAGAGCGCTGTACTAAGTGCTTGGGAGCATACAACAGAGTATATATCTGAAAGCATTTTCCAGATGCCTCCTAACGTTAAAATTATTATTTTAGATTTGAGTATTAGTTGAGGCCTTGAACTGAAGTCCTCGTAGTTTTCTCAGGTTTTTAAAATTTGGAGCGTGGATGAATAATCAGAGTTCTCCAGGACTGACTACTAAAAGAATGTCATCAGTCTTGTATTGCCAGTAACAATCAGGGTTCAGCCATAGCAGAACACAGTGACTATGATGCTTGCTGCAAGTTCAGTGCAGAAGAAGTACAGGAAACAATATCAAATCATCCAACCTCCAAAGGTATTTGTATGCTTTACTGAAGCTTTTGATACCACCAGTATCCTTGAGCTCTGACCACTATGGAAAATTTTACCTGGTCTGAAAAGTTTGCCGGGATTCTAAGTTTGCTCCATAATGATATTATTGGCTGCTTTAGAATTGGAGGTGACCTGTCAGATTCCTTAAACTAAATCGGGACTGGTTGCTAGGTACAAATGTGTTCTACTGAATCTACCCAGCCACGCTCCATGACACCTTGAGGAATCTAGAAGCAAAGTGGTGTAATGAATAGAGCACAGGCCTGGAAGTCTGAAGGCCATGGGTTCTAATGCCGGCTCCTCCACCTGTCTGCTGTGTGATCTTAGGCAGTCACTTAACTTCTCTGTGCCTCATTTCCCTCATCTGTAAAATGGGGATTAAGACGGTGAGCCCTATGTGGGACAGGGACTGTGTCCAACCCAATTACCTTGTATCTTCCCGGCACTTAGAGCGGTGCCTGGCACATAGTAAGTGCCTAACAAATACTATAATAATTATTTCTATTATCATAAGAGTGTCAGAAAAACAATCCAGAGCCATAGGAAACTCTTTCAGATCAGGCTGAGTGCATCATCTAGAGGGTTAGTTCTCTCCCCACCACTTATCCTTGCTCCTCTATTGCTACAACCCAACTTTCCTCCTCTCAAGTCAATCGATTGTTGCGTTTCATTTTCATCTCTCTTGAAATTGACCTCTTGCTTTCTCTGTCCCTCCTACTTGGAACTATCTCCCCTTCAGATCAGGCAGATTACCACTCTCCCCATCTTCAAAGACCTTTTAGAATCACATCTAGTCCTTAATTAATCTCATCTCCTCATTTTATTTCCTCCCCTTTGGACGGTAAGATTATTTTGAGTAGGGAATGGGTGTAGCAACTCTGTTGCATTGCTCTCACCCAAAAGCTTAGTACAGTGCTCTGCACACGGTAAGCACTCAGTAAATACCACTGATTGATCAATCATCTAAGCACCTGAGTCTTTATGCTCTAAGCACTGCAGTATTCACCCCACTCCATCAGTCAGCTAGTCAACTGCATTTATTGAACATGTATTGTGTGCAGAGTTCTGTGCTAAGCGCTTGGGAGATAATATAACAGACATATTCCCTGCTCACGATGAGTTATAGTCTACTATCCCCATAGTACTTATGTAACATATCTCTACGTCAGGTTGTTTCCCTCTACTTATAAATTATTTTAGTGTCTGTCTCTCCCTCTAAAATGTAAAATTCTTGAGTGGAAACCATGTCTACCAGGCACAGAGTAAGTGCTTGATAAATAGTACTGACAGATAGTCTGAATCAGGGAATAGCACCTTCTCTGGAGGCACATTCCAAGAAGACATGCAGAGGAATGGGAATGATTTGTCAGAATCAGCAAAATATTGTAGACTGACAATGAGTCTGAAGAAGAATGAAGTCATATCCTAGCAAACCCTATGTATGCAACCAAAGATCAGCATCAGTAACATGGAAGTGAATGCGATCATTGAATTCTATTTTTTTTAAAAATGGTATTAAGTGCTTACTATATGCCAGGCACTGTGCTAAGCACTTGAGTAGATCCAAGCTAAAAGGGTTGGAAGCAGTCTGTATCCCACTTGGGGCTGTCATAATCCCCATTTTACATAAAAGATAACTGAGGCACAGAGAAGTGAGGTGCCTTGCCTAAGGTCACAGAGCAGACAAATGCTGAAGCCAGGATTAGAACCCCGGTCCTCTGACTCCCAGGTCCATACTCTACCCACTGTGTCACTCTGCTTCTCTATTAACTGGATAATACATTTTCCAGGATGCAAATCAAATCAATGACAATTATTAAGCACTAATTGAGTGCGGAGCATTGTACTAAGTGTATGGAAGAGTATACTACATTAGAGTTGGTAGACTTGTTCCCTGCTCACAAGGAGCTTACTGTTTAGAGGAAAGATCGACAAAAAAGAAGCAATTTATATCAAGAAGTCGCGTATGTTGCAACAGCAGGGCACAAAACTCAGACCAAATTAAAAATAGAGGGGAGTACATGGAGTGTCTAACCTCATGATTGAGAGAACTGCTCCAATCACAGATGTTAGTAAGTATAAGTGCTCAGTACAGTGCTCTGCACACAGTAAGCATTCAGTAAATACGAGTGAATGAATGAATGTTTCATTCAAAGAGCAGGTAGATGGGAAAGCCACCATTTTGGCTCCTTTCACTTCTGTTTGGAAACTCTCAGGTCTTGTGATGAACAAATCCTCTCAAAAGTCTGTGGTGATGATTGTCCCGTGGCGTCGACAGTTAGGACCATAGGCTTGCCACATTCAATTTCTAGAGCAGTTGTATCATCACATGTAGTACTTAACATCAAGTGGCAAAGCAGGATCGGAAATGATGAGGGCCAGGGATGCAGTCAAACCATCTGCACCCTAGCAAAGCTCGACACCTCCTTCACTGGCTGGGAGATGCGAGGAGAATCGACAACATCAGGATACTCCTACAGTTACTCTATCCTGAGCTGAGAGATAAGGAAATGGTACAATTGGGGGTGGGGTGGGGAGGGGGATGGAAGAAACACTTTCAAAACAAAATGAAAAAGTTTCCTAAGGATGTGGCATATCAGTAACAGTTGGGAGGAAGCAGCAGAAAACAGATCAGCCTGGGATACAACTAGAGAAAGGCAGACTGTCGAGAACAAGGCTTTGGGAAGATTGTGACACCTGAAGGAGTGCCAGTGTCATTGGGTAACAGGCGCAATTGTGCAGCAAAAGACCACCTTTACGTGTACACAATACAAAAGGGATGGTCAGGCTTGCATGGAGCTTTTCAGTCAGAGTGATTAAAATCTTACTGTCAGTTGTCAACTTTTAACCCAAAAGATAGCTGTGTATGTGTTGTATTCTTCTTTATTTTATATATATGTACAGACACACACACAGAGGACTCTGCCTATTTTCTGTGGTTTTTCACTCTTTCCATATCCCCTAAGGAAAATATCAATGCAAACCATTTTAGGATTGAGCAGTTCCATTCTTGTCTAACATAATGCCTTTAACAGCCATCAGAGTGGTTGTTCCGCAGCAAAGATCTTTCTGTTTCCCTTAACTAAAGCAGCATCTGGTGCTAGGAAAAGCCCTGAGCCTCCCTGGGGCCTGCAGGTCTAGAAAGTCACTGCTGCATTCTGAAGAACTTTCTCACTCCAGGCTCTGGGAATTTCATTGCGATTGAACTGAACTCACTCAGGCCCAGGGAGACCTTCAAGCTGGCATCCTAGCATGTGTAGTCAACATATTAGAGCACATGGATAGCTTATTAATGCTTTTCTCAAAGAAATCTCCCAAATATAATGATGGAAAACTGCAGGATTTGCATTTAGGAAACTGAGCAATACTAATTTAATGAATGCCTGTATCTTTGATGGTTTTGCTTCTTTCTCTAGCCATTTCTATTTATATTAGCCATGTTACAAGGTTGTTTGTTGTAATTTTAAATTCAGTAGCTAGGCCTGCCAGAACAGGCTCATAATTATTTAGCATCGAAAATTGTGTGTGCCAGTGTTTCTATGTAGATTTCTTGAATTATATGGATTGGGAGATGGTGGTGGAAGAAAGCCAGATCTCCTCCACACAGGAAAAAATAAATCAATATGCGACATATTTATTTTAGTTAAAATAGTTTTTTAGACAGGGATTACCAAGGAGTGATAATTAGCTCTTACCAGAAAAGTTTGAGAATTTACTCTGGCCAGTAATTTGAGCCCAGGCTGCAAAAGTGCTCTCTCCTGTCTCAATCTCAGGAAACCAAGGCTTTCAGTGAAAGGAGAAAAAGGGTCAAAGGTCATCAGGTTTAACCATTTTGACCTTCACGTTTTTGACCCCTTTGTGAATTGTGACTAGAAGCTATTCTGGAGCTTAAATGCTTTTGTACAGGAATAATCTCAAGTTATTTCTAAAAAAAACTTTATGAAGATTTCTACTTGACTAGGTGAAAGATAACACTGCTCACAGATAATTCATGAAATACACCTCGCTGCAGAACATTTAGATTAAAGGTTTAGTTTTAGCTAATAATCTAGCGGACTAAGCAAATACTTAAGCCACAGGGAATTTCACTCTCCTCCCCATGCCAATCATACTCAGACCATCTTAACCAGAACCTTAACTTTATTTTCTCATTTTAATGATATTTCATTATTCCATTAATGGTCTGCAGGAGGATTAGCTGTGATTATTTTCCATTTTTGCTTATACCGCATTGCTGCCTTAACAAGAATTGAAAAGTCGAGCCACCTCAAGTTGAAGACATGGAGGAATTGATGGGTTTCTTCTGAATTCATCTATATGCTCTTGTTGAAATTGTAACTACTAACTTACATGTATTTTCTGCTCCCTTAGAATGAAAACAGTCATTCTTATAATTATGGTGACAATTGCAATACATGATCTGACTGCCTTTATCAGTGTAAATATTCGACCTAAGAATGTGCTTTGATTAGTAATAGAGGAAAGTTTAAACCTGCACCACTGAAAAAAGTGAATTTGGGTTAGGCCATTATTACTATCATCTGATATCTACCCCAGGGTTTAGCATAGATCTGGATTCATAGCAACTAGCTAATAAAAATGATAATTATTATGATGATCATCTCCAGACTGTTAGCTAATTTTATGCAGGGAACACTACTATCAACTCTGTTGTACTCTACTCTCCCAAACAGTTAGTATGGTGCTTTACAGTCCAGTATTGAGCACAGTAAGTGCTCAATAAACACCTCTGGTGATGAGGAGGATGATTATGCCAAATAAGAGAAACAGGAGTTGGGTGACATTAATGGATAACAGTGAAAAGGCAGAGATCTTAATTGTCTCTTTTTTATCTCTGTCTTTTTCAAAAAAATCTCCTTTGACTCAAGAAGCTGAGCAAGAGCCCTGAATGTGATGGGAGGTTGGAAAGCTAAACTAGATTAGGGCAGGATATATCCATATCAGAAGGTCCTGCTGACATATATCTCAAGATATTAAAGGAGTCAGCCCGTGCTACTGCTCACCCTACTAGTTATCATGTTAGAAATCTGTGGGGGAATAAGAGTCCCTGAGAAAGGGGAAGTATTGGGTCCATCCTTGTAAAAGGGGAAGAAGGAAGAGCAAGTAATTATATACCAGTCAGCCTAATGTCAATACCTGAGAAGATACAAGAAAAATAAAAAAATCAATTTGCAATCACTCAGAAGAACACAAGGTACTGGGTAGCAATCACCATGGCTCTGTGGAGAATAAATCATGTCAGACCCATTCAATTTACTTCTTTGAAAAAGTGATTGGCCATATATGCCAGGAGGGAGCCCGAGCGATGAAGTTTGATTCTGTCTCACGTAACATGCTCATCAATTTAGGAAGATATGATCTGGGTCATACTAATATAAGATGGAGGCATACTAGCTGGAAGTTCCCTATCACTTGCCTTCTTGCCTCCTAGACCACCTCCCCTCCTTTTGGAAAGTCACTTTCTCCCCATGCTCTTTCTTTTTCCCCCCTCCATCTTCTCTAAAGAAGTCTTTGTCCCTTTCTCTTTCTCTTTTCCCCTCTCTTCTTTCTTCATTCTCTTCCCTCCATTTTTCCCTCTCTCCCTTCCTTTGCCTCCTTTCATTACTGACCTTCACATTCTTTCCCCTTCTACTCTTTCCTTTTCCTCTTCCTTGGTATTCCTTCTCCACTTATCCTCCAACTTTTTCTTCATCTCTCCTTCCTCCTTTATCTCCTTTCCTCTCCCAGTGTATCTCCTTTATCGATCAATAGTATTCATTGAATGCCTACTGCAAATAAAGCACTGTACTAACAGCTTGGGAAATGCAATAGTATTAATAGGCATGACCCCCTCCTAATCACTGGTGTTTATTGAGCACTTACAGTGTGCAGAGTACTGTTCTAAGCAGATGAGAGAGTACCATACCACAGAGATGGTAGACACATTCCCTGCCCACAGCGAATTTTCAGTCTAGAGGTAGATTGCAAGGAGATTGCAATCTAGTTGGGGAGGCACAGACAAAAATCTATTATAGGTAGCAGGAAGTAGTTGAGCATAAAGATTTGTACAAAATTGATTGGTGGGGCAGTTTGTGAATTAGTTAAGTGCTTGATAGTGTTGAAATAAGATGTGTGTGTGTGTGGTGGGGAATAGCTACTAATTGAAGAAGGCCACCTGAAAGGGATGTGAAAGGACTTTGAAGATGGAGAAAGTACTGGTCTATCAGATATGAAGGAGGAGGAGGTTCCAGGCAAGTGGCAGAGCATGAACAAGAGATCAAAGTTAGGGGAGGAGAGAATGAGGTCCAGTACTGTAGGGGAGCTTGAGAGGAATGAAGAATGGTAGTCATCCAGTACTGAGAGAAGAAAGAAAATAAATAGGAAAGCTGATTTTGTACCTTGAAGTCAATGATCAGGAGTTTCTGCTTGATGTGGAGAGGAATGGGAAATCATTATAAGTTCTTTAGGAGTGGGAAGACTTATGGAGAGTGATGTTTTAGAAAAATGATCTGGGCAGCAGAGTGAAGTATGGGTTGCAGAGAGGAGAGACGGGATGAGGGGGGGTCGCAAAGAAATCGATGTAATCATGTTGGGATATTTTACTTTTAGTATCTTTTCCTTCTATAATATCACTTCCATATGAAGTACAAATGCTTATACTATCTATTCCTTACACATGCCTATTCCCAATATTGTGTCAATACTCATAGTCCCTATTTTGTAATGGTATTTGTTAAGCACTTATTCTGTCAAACACTGTTCTCAATGCAGGGGTAGATGCAAGTTATTTAATCGGGTTGGACACAGTTATCCTCACACATGGGGCTCACATTCTAAGTAGGAGGGAAAACAGGCATTGAAACCTCATTTTAAAGATGAGGAAACTGAGGTAAAAAGAAGCAAAGTGACTTGCCCAAGGTCACACAGCAGACAAGTGGCACATCCAAGATAAGTCAGGTCCTCTGACTCACAAGCTCAAGCCCTATTGTGCAAGTTCGGCTTTAATGAAAAGTGTCAGTGATCACCCTCCCCAAATGGATCTATTGTGAAGAATTTCTGATACTACGAGGCTCTTATAAATGATTCAGTCATAGTTGTTATTACGAGGACCGGAGGGCAAGTCTCAAAAGCGAACCAGAAGCGCATCAGCCAGATCAGACAGGTTCCAAATCTTTCACCTTCTGAGGAACAGTTTTCTCTGTGTCACCCAGATTCCACCTCTCTTTCCCCACCCCCAGGACCCTGGAGGCGAGCAGAGGATTCAGAAGCCCCTTCACAGCCTATAGAATGTAGGGCAGCAGCTGAACCTCATCTGAATGATGGTCTTCTCCCTCTCCTCACACCTACTTCCCCAGCCCTCCCAATCTGCCAAGGCCCATTTCCATCTTTAAAAAGTTTAGCAGCTCACTCCAGACCCGTGAGCCCCCATTCACCAGCCTCTCCTCCCTCTGTACCAAGTGACTGGCCATTAATAGAGGGTGGAGGATGAAGGATTCCTTCTGCCTGGAGACGGTCTAGATTGGATGAACTTTAATGAGCCTATCATGGGTTCACATTCATTGAGTGGCCTGGGATACAAAACCATCTTCTAGGGAGGAGATGGTTTCAGCCTTCAGTTTACAGTCTAGAGGGTTTTGGCCCTTTTAAGAATTTAAGGGAGTAATGAAATCTGACGATTGATAGTAAGGGTTTTATGTTGCCTGAGGTTCTGTTTTTTTATGGATCTCTGCCTTTACTGGCTGCTTTTTTAAAACTGTTTTTCTTAGTTTAAACTAGTTTCAAATGCTTTTTTGACCATTTGTTTACACTTCTTTGTGGTTTCACATTTTATGAAAGCATTTACAAACCTCAGCATCAAAACTCAACATCAGCTCACTCTTATAAGAAGGGAGATTTTTGACTTTTGATTTTTGACAAACAATCAATAGTGGTTTAAGGAAATAATGTGTACACTTTTAACAAATAAATATTGAACTAAGATTTACCAACAAACAGGCTGTATAAAGTAAATATTGAGAATGATCGGATGAAGGGAAATACTTTTTTTCCCCCCCAAACTGGCTCCTTTTTTCCTATGGTCTGGGGCATATGAGCAATTCATTCCAATCCTGCCCACGGTAAAAGTCATTAAATTAGCTATTAATTCCTATGCTCACAAATCCATATTTATCTTTCCCGCCTGTAGTAATACTAATAATATTAATCTTTTCATTTTCCTGATCCTTTCTTCCCAGCAGCTCACTGTTTCAGGCATATTGTCTTTTTTTTTTTTTTTGGTATTTGCTAATTGCTTATTATGTGCCAGGCACCATAGTAAGCACTGGTGTAGATACAAACTAATAAAGCTGGACACATTCCGTGTCCCACATAGGACTTCCAGTCTTAACCTCTATTTTACAGATGAGGTAACTGAGGCAGAGAGAAGGGAAGTGATTTGCCCAAGGTCACACAGTGGACAGGTGGTGGACCTAGGATTAGAACCCAGGTCCTCTGATTCCCAGGCCCCTGCTCTATTCTCTAGGTCACAGTGCTTCCCTGCTTTACCTTACAGTACTTTAGAAGGTATTTTCATATATAGAATGTACAGGTTTACCTAATAATCCTTACAGAAGTTGAGATATGCTGTATTTGAGACTGATAGGAATTTGTCTCTAAACAGGAGCTCACTGACCGGGGGTCAGGTGATTTATCTGTAAATTCTGGCCACTATTCTTTGTTACTACCCTTGCCTGGCTTCCATTTGTTCATCTCAACTAAGGGCACGATAATGCTGTTTCCCATATGAAATTTTAGGAGGATTATTTGGCAGCTGTCTATCAGACTTTGGGAGGTTACAGAAGTACTAGAAAAAGTTTTGGGGAAAATTTAAGAAATATAGGAGTCCAAGAGAAGGGAAGTTCTTCCAAGAGTCCAAATTCATATAGAATTACTAAAATGGCTAAATTGCCAGTTTGCCAAAGAGGAGTGAGTAGAGAACAAACACCAGGATGATTAATAGAAGCTCGGTGTGTCAGGGAATGTGTCTACCAGCTCTGCTATATTGTACTCTCAGAAGCACTTAGTACACTGCTCTGCACACTTTAAGCACTCAATAAATATGACATTGAGGAGAGCATAAAAAAAGAAAGAAGTTGCAACTTGCAAGAAATCCAGTGATATCAGCCCTCCTCTCACAGAAAGGTTAAATAGTAAAACTGTAGGTTAAACCCAAATCCTTAGTCATGTCAACCTATCATACCCATTTATACCCATCCTCAGTATTTATGTATAATTGTACATTCAATTATTCATTCTGATATTTCATCCTGACATAGTCACTCTATAACCTCTCTTATCCTTGTTCTTTTTCCTTTTCCCATCATTTGTGAATACTTTTTGTCTGCTTCTCCCATTAGATTCTAAATTCTCCAATGACAGAGATGTATGTTTTGGATCCTTTTGTACGATAGGGTTCTGTGCTCTGCACACATTAAATGCCATCGATTGATTGACAGAAATTCTTTCACTGATGTGCAGATGTTGGGAGAAGACAAAATTCCCCCATTAGCCCATATATTTTTGGGTAGAGGATGAGAAGCTTAGTTTCTTATAGGAGAAGCTTAGAGGAAATGAGAAACTACAGAAAAGAAGAAAGGTAGGAGCTAGTGAGGTAGATTTGGGTTTCATCTGCATAGAGTGGTAGTTGAAGACAGGCAGTGGATGAGTTCCCCAAAAGAATGAGTGTAAAGTGAGAAGGGGCCCAGAACAGAGCCTTAGAGGTCATCCACAGTCAGGGAGAAGGAGGAAGAGGGAGAGCCAATGAAAGGGACTGAGAAGGATCATCCAAAGAGGGAGGAAGAGAACCAGGAGAGAACTATGTCTGAAAAACTAAGGTTAGGTAGCCTTTCCAGGAGAAGGAAGTGGTACAGAGGATCAAAGGCAGCCATGAGATCAAAGAGGACTAGGGCAGGTTAGATTTGTCAAGAAAGAGGTCTTTGGTGTTGATCATTGTAGTGTTGGACGAAGCAGTTGTGCGCAGCCATGCATCGTTGGTCAAGGAGAGCTTATCGTAACACATTTCCCTTAATTTGAGTTTTGTCAGAATGCAACTTACACCTCATGGAAGAAGTGAGTCCTCTGACATCATGCCCCAAATAGCGAAACATTATTTTTTGAGGGGAGACCCTTGAAGACCTTAGAGGAGAGGGAGAGAGATGCAGGGGGGAAGAGGCCCCGGTGTTTACAAGGGCTGGTGGGGTGATAAATTTCACTCAGATAACAGGTGAGTCTTCTATGCGGGTAGTGAGACCCCCTAGTGTTTTCACAGCAGCTGATCTGCCTCCCACCTTTCACAATGAAATTGAGGAATTTGATCATTCGAAGAGGCTTACTAACTTATTTGTATCTTCGCCTCACCTCATTTCCTGTGGCTTAATTGAATTTCCTCACTTTGAAGTGCTTTGACTTGCTTTAGAGAGCAGGGAAGCACCTAAGTGGGAGCTCTCAACCGCCTGATTCTTGACTTTTCAAAATCTTCTATTTTCCTTGCAGCGTTGCTTTATTTTTCAAGGTAACAGACAAGGCTAAGAGCAGCCCACGAGAGATGAGGAGGAAAGGAATAAGGAAGCTGGGGTGGTTTTGAGAGTAAAATGTCCATAAGATTTTATTCTTGAATCTTTAAGAGTCCTTATTGCACATTCCATGCTCCTCCCTCCTTGGGTAACTCTCTTGACCCTCAATTCAAATTCCCCTAACAGAAAGTGTGCAGAGCAGAGGGATCAGGTCCCTTGACAGAGTTAATAGGTCTGCTGGACATCCAGAAATGGAAAGCAGAGGTTTCAAAGTTGGAATTTCCCTTCTCCCTCACCATCCAAGCCCCTCCACCATTGAGAATTTATTTTCTTGTTTCACGTGACTCCTTTCTGAACAAAGGGTTAGGAGTCACGGTTATGTGTGGGGCATCTATGGAGTCAAGATTCAATTGCTGTCATTCAGCAAAAGGAGACCCAAGGAGGGGATGTTCATATACCACATAACCAAGCTGGAAATCTTTGCCCAGGGCTTCTTCTAATCTCAGCTCTCTCCGCAATTTACTATGTAATCCTGGGTGAGTTCTCCAGCCCCCATTCCCTGTTTCCACAACTCTAAAGTGAAGAGAGTGAAATTGCCCACTCATCAAAGTGCCTAGGAAATGATGCTGTAGAAACATGTGTCTAGAACTATTCCCTGACCTGCCCTACAGAAGTTTGTTTCCTTTTCAGAGGGCATCAATCATCATTTTCCTGCCATGTGACCTTGTTGGCAAAGGGAGGAAAGAAAAGCTGTTCTGGCACTAAATTGCACCCTGCAGACAATAAATCAGTGACAATCAACATAATCCCATGTGAAGCCGGCAGCCAATCAAGTTAAGGAAGCAAGAAAATAGCTGCATGAATAGATTTTGTATTTACATGCGGCAAATTTGGCGTACGTTCCAATTGAGCCGCTGATGAGTGAGACAGACCTTTTAATGGATAGCCAGGAATAAAAATAAAATTATTCTGGTAATAAAAGAAAGCCGATCCCTTTTAGCAATTTTGCAGTTGGGATATTCATTCATTCATTCATTCAATAGTATTTATTGAGCGCTCACTATGTGCAGAGCACTGTACTAAGCGCTTGGGATGAACAAGTCGGCAACAGATAGAGACAGTCCCTGCCTTTTGACGGGCTTACAGTCTAATCGGGGGAGACGGACAGACAAGAACAATGGCACTAAACAGCGTCAAGGGGAAGAACATCTCGTAAAAACAATGGCAACTAAATAGAATCGAGGCGATGTACAATTCATTAACAAAATAAATAGGGTAACGAAAATATATACAGTTGAGCGGACAGGTACAGTGCTGTGGGGATGGGAAGGGAGAGGTGGAGGAGCAGAGGGAAAAGGGGAAAATGAGGCTTTAGCTGCGGAGAGGTAAAGGGGGGATGGCAGAGGGAGTAGAGGGGGAAGAGGAGCTCAGTCTGGGAACGCCTCTTGGAGGAGGTGATTTTTAAGTAGGGTTTTGAAGAGGGAAAGAGAATCGGTTTGGCGGAGGTGAGGAGGGAGGGCGTTCCAGGACCGCGGGAGGACGTGACCCAGGGGTCGACGGCGGGATAGGCGAGACCGAGGGACGGTGAGGAGGTGGGCGGCAGAGGAGCGGAGCGTGCGGGGTGGGCGGTAGAAAGAGAGAAGGGAGGAGAGGTAGGAAGGGGCAAGGTGATGGAGAGCCTTGAAGCCTAGAGTGAGGAGTTTTTGTTTGGAGCGGAGGTCGATAGGCAACCACTGGAGTTGTTTAAGAAGGGGAGTGACATGCCCAGATCGTTTCAGTGGACCCATCTTTCACAGAGGCATTCACTGCGTTAACACTAGTGACTTGTCTCCAGTTTGCTGTTTCTCATATCATACCTACATGATATGGACATGGGCTGCTAATCTCTGAAAATCTTCTGAAGTCAGTAGCCATGGCAGTATATTGTTCCTCTGCTGTAACTGCCCGGTCCTTAGCCCAAAACTATATCTGTAGTGGCTGGAATATGTAAGACTTGATTCAGTGAGTTCACTGATGAATGTTGGATACATCAAAATAAGCTGGATATGGATCACTACTGAGAAAATTAGATCTTGATCAAATGCTTCTGATTAGGGAAGTCAGTCTTGTCGGGGTGGCTGGGACAGGAGTGTTGGCCTTATCTCAGATGCATGAGTGTGTGTGTGGGCTGGGGATGGACAGTTGGGAGGAAGGGGAAGAGGCTCTGCCGTGTCTCCTTGCCCGCCCACTGATCCAAAGCATCTGATGACCTGGCTTGTCCTTCCACCTCTGTCATTCCGAGCGAGTCACCTGAGCTCACAAGATGGAGAGAAATATTTCAGTGCTCAGGAAATCAGCCAGGCAGTTATTGAGTGTTTACTGTGTGCAGAGCACTGTACTAAGCACTTGGGAGAGTACGATATAACAACGTAACAGACACATTCCCTTCCCACTGTGAGCTTACAGTCTAGAGGTCATGAGCGTTGGAGCCTTGGCGAATGGCCTGGATCGACTGAGCCCACAGGATGACACTAGTTGTCTGAGCCACAGGCTGGCCTGTGGAGCAGCCCTGGAACAAATTGCCTGGAGATGGTAGAGGAAGAAGGGAAAAGTGAATCCAGGAGTTGCTCTCTTCAGCTCCTTCTAACTACAGCCTCTCTTCTAAGGCTTCTAGTGATAATAATAAGGCTCTTTCCACTGAGCCTTGCTGCTTCCCCTACCACTAAATACCCCACCAGTAAATACCACTGACTGATTTATTGTTAGGGCTTCCTGGGTCTCAGACTGGCATCCCTGGATTTGTCAATTCATGCTTCTAGCAGTATTGCTGTCCTTACTAATAGTGACAATAGTACCATTACACATTTAAAGTCTTTATGAATTCAGAAGCTAAAATTATCCAACTGAGAAGCAGCGTGACCTAGTGAAAAGAGCACGGGCCTTAGAGTCAGAAGACCTGGGTTCTAATCCCAGCTCTGCCACTTGCTTGCTGTGTGACCTTGAGCCAGTGGCTTGACTTTTCTGTGCCTCATTTTCCTCAACTGTAAAATGGGGATTCAATGCCCATTCTCCCTCTTACTTAAACTATGAGTCCCATGTGGGACAGAGACTGTGCCCAAATAATTGACCTGTACTTACCCCAGCACTTAGAACATATTTGGTACATATTAAGAGCTTAATAAAAGCCACACAAAAAAAAATTGCTTGAGCCCAAGCACCTTCTTCGTGACTAATTAATCCCCACGGGGGGAGCTGAAAAGTCAATGAGGGCTGCACAATCCCAACCCCTAGGCACAACCCAAGACTCCTCCCTGTTGTGCTGACATGTTGGTAGTTTACAGTGCCCGGTACTGCTTAAGGGTTTTGCCTCTTAGTCTCTCTATCCTCCCAGTGATCCCACTTGAATGGTACTGATCCTTTCTTGACTGCAACCTCCTTGCTTCCGTCTTGTCTTGACATCTTTCTGTCCTGTCCAAAATATGTTAGTTAGGACATATATTAAATGCTTACTATGTGCCACGCCCCATGTTAAGCACTGGGGTAGATAAAATCCCTGCCCCACAGAGGGATTCATTAATCCATTTTAGGAAAGGAAAAATAAATTAAATGCAGATTATGGGCAAAAATAGTCAAACAGTAGTGTTTACTGAACACGTACTGTGAGTAATCAACCAACCAATGGAATTTATAAGGCACTGTAGTTGGCACTAGGGAGAAGACCGTAAACTTAGAAGACGTGATCCCATCTTTCAAGGAGCTTATGCTGTAGTGGGAGAGGCAGACTCAAAATCATTTACAGATAGGAGGAAAAAGTGGCTGGAAAAATGGATAGGTAGAATGAGTAGGTGCTTAAATAGTAGAACATGTAAATCAATAGAATCGTAAGTCCTTCAGGTGGTTATGAATGCATAAATGTGAAGCAGCATGGCCCAGAGAAGCAGCGTGGCTCAGTGGAAAGAGCCCGGGCTTTGGAGACAGAGGTCATGAATTCTAATCCCAGCTCCGCCGCTTGTCAGCTGTGTGACTTTGGGCAAGTCACTTCACTTCCCTGGGCCTCAGTTACCTCATCTGTAAAATGGGGATGAAGACTGCGAGCCCCATGTGGGACAACCTGATGACCTTGTATCCCCCCATGCTTAGAACAGTGCTTTGCACATAGTAAGCGCTTAACAAATACCAACATTATTATTATTAGTGGATAGAGCATGGGCCTAGGCATGGGTTCTAATCCTGGCTCACCACTTTTGTCTGCTGTGTGACACTGGGCAAGTCATTTCACTTCTGTGTGCCTCAGTGACCTCATTTTAAAATGGAGATTAAGAATGTGAGCCTGATGTGGGACAGGGACTGTGTCTAACCAGATTTGCTTGTATTCCCCACAGTGCTTGATACAGTGTCTGGCAGATAGTAAGCCCTTCGCAAATGCCACAGTTTTTATTATTATCATTATTATGTAGGTAATGCAAATAAACTGAGGTGGGAGTTGGGGAAGGGAGGACGATGAAAAGACAAGTCCTGATATTCCTGTTTTCTCCAGGTCACAATCTGGAAAATGAAATCCTGAGGTTTTTCCCAGCTTGATATAATTCTATTACTGACCACTTGGGTTCCCTCCAGTTCTCTTAGAAAAGCAGCTTGGCCTAGTGAAAAGAACACTGGGCTGGGAGTTTGAGGACCTTTTTTGATTCATTCACTTATTCATTCAATTTATTGAGCGCTTACTGTGTGCAGGGTACTGCATTAAGTGCTTGGGAGATTACATTACAACAATAAACAGTTACATTCCCTACCTATAACGAACTTGCAGTCTTGAAGAGGGGAGACAGACACTAATACAACTAAATAAAATAAAATTACAGCTATGTACATAAGAGCTGTGGGGCTCAGAGAGGGGAAGAACAACGGGAGCAAGCCAAGGTGACACAGAGGGAGTGGGAGGTGAGGAAAAGTGGGACATAGTCTGGGAAGGTAACCCTGGCTCTTCCCCTTGTCTGCTGTGTGACCTTGGGCAACTCACTTAACTTCTCTTTGCCTTAGTTTCCTCATCTCTAAAATGGGGATCCAATGCCTGTTCTCCCTCCTACTTAGACTGTGAACCCCATGTTGGACAGGGTCTACAGCTGACTTTTTATTCATTCATTCAGTCAGTCGTATTTATTGAGCGCTTACTGTGTGCAGAGTACTGAACTGAGCACTTGGAAAATACAGTTCAGCAATAGAGATAATCCCTGCCCCGATTAACTTGTACCGACCTCAGTGCTTAGAACGGTGCTCGAAACTTGGTAAGTGCTAAACTGCTATTATTATTGTTACTATTATTATTATTCACTCTTCTCCCCACAGTTCCTGGTGGTTTAAAAACTCATACATTCTAGAGTAAATGTTAGTGTACAAAAATTTACACTCTTATCTCAGCCGTGTTTTATTCTAGGGGGTTGCATTTACCAGGAGGAAGGAGGTTGAGGATTTTTGTCCATCTGTTAGGCAGGTCCCCAGAAGTCTCTAAATAAAGTGTGTACAGTGAAGCAGTGTGGGCAATTTCTACTTAACTCCGTGAGTGAAGAAGCCAGCCAAATTAATGACTTCCTCACAACCTGAGATGTGCAGAATAGTAATTTGGGTCCGGGCAAACTGGGGATTTATTGTCAGTTCACAAGCCTCTGAATGCCAGTACTGCAGGTTCTGAACATCTTACCTTACAACTGGGATCAATATTACACTCAGCATCTCCTTGTAAATTTTATTGACCAAGCAGATATTTTGAAACTTTTTCACTTTGTTTTTAAGAATTATTACAAGTCCACTTGATTTAAAGCACCCCGATTCTTGTGTGTGTCTCTCTAGGTGACTAAGGTAAAAAACACTGGCAAGAGTTCAAGGGGGGGAGGGTATCCATTTTATGTTTTCAAGCGACTCTCTTCCCACTGCATCCTCTGAACCCTTATGGAAATGTATCTCTGAAAGAGAAATTATGCTTAGAAAAATCTGGAATCGTTAATATTTACTCCCTTGGTGTATTTGTAGGTGAAAAACAAGCTCCAAGTCCAATACATACAATATTTTGAATTAGCAATATGTTTGCAAGGTATAATAAGATTTTATTTTTTCCCTGTAGTGTTGTATGTTTGAACAAAAGAGGAGATCCTTGCTCTGTGGATATTGATGCGAGTTTGACTGTTTTCATAATTACCTTTAAAATAATGATACAAGCTTATAAATCATTGAGCAAATATATGGTAATACAAAATGAACATTAAGGGAATATTGGAGAAAAAATCAAATGGGAAAAAATAAATATTATGTGTTTTTCATAGCGCAGCAAATCTAGCATGTTACCATCAAAATCAAAATTTTGCCAATCCCCTGGTTTGAGGGGAAACAGAAGACCTACAGATTGGAGGGAATGTTTATCTCCAGCCTCTTTCTGTGCATTCCCTGAAGAAGTAACCTAGACAGCACACAATGTTCTCCTTTCTTCTAAAGTGAAGAAGGTGCTATTATAGGAAGACAATTGCACAAAATTTGCAAAGAGGGGTCTTAGCATTACAACAGAAAATTACTAGAAACAAAGGTATTTCAAAACAACAGAAATGCGCAGCCTTGTCCAAAGGAGGAATAAAGATAAAGGATATTATGGCTGCTGAGATAAGCTTCTGCCCATCTGTAAACAGAGAAACTGGACAAGCTGAGAGAAACAGGTACAAAGTGCACCTCTGTCGTATCAATTGATGAAGGAGGAGACAGAGGTAAAGGTTTACACTGCTTTTTTCCCAATATTACACCTCGTAGGCACTTGAAGTCCTTAGAGAAGAGTGATAGAAATGTCATTGCTTGGGTTAGAGAGATTTAATATAAAAACAACGAACCACAAAAGCATTATAGTGAAAGGGGACCAGAGGGCTGATGTGATAGGTAATGAATGAATCATGCAATCCATAGTATTTACTGAGTGCTTATTCTGTGCAAAGCACTCTACTGAACACTTGGGAGAATACAATATAGCAGTGTAACGGACATATCCTCTGCCCACAACAAGCTTACAGTCTAGAAGTAGAGGCAGACATTAATATAAATACATAAATTACAGACATGTCCATAGATTCTGTAGGGCTGCAGGGGATAGGGGTGAATAAAGAGAGGAAATCAGGGTGACTCATGCCCAGGACCCAAAAGAGTTTTAAACTAATAATAATAATGTTGGTATTGGTTAAGCGCTTACTATGTGCAGAGCACTGTTCTAAGTGCTGAGGTAGATACAGGGTAATCAGATTGTCCCCCATGAGGCTCACAGTTAATCCCCATTTTACAGATGAGGTAACTGAGGCACTGGGAAGTGAAATGACTTGCCCACAGTCACACAGCTAAATGGTAGAGCTGGGAATCGAACCCATGACCTCTGACTCCCAAGCCCGGGCTCTTTCCATTGAGCTACGCTGCTGAATCTCTCTGTCTCTTCAGTGAGGTGGGAGGGGGAATTGAGCTTACTGGGCATCATCTGGGTGAGACTTCATATGGAAAAATAAAATATTTCCTAAACCTGACGCTGTCACTTGATATTCCCTAGGCAGTGATAGATTTTTAAGGTTTCTGTAGCCCAGCCTGAAGCAGCGTGGCTCAGTGACAAGAGCCAGGGCTTAGGAGTCAGAGGTCGTGGGTTCGAATTCCTGCTCCTCCACTTGTCTGCTGTGTGACCATGGGCAAGTCACTTCACTTCTCTGGGCCTCAGTTACCTCATCTCTAAAAATGGGGATTCAAAAATGTGAGCCCCACGTGGGACAATCTGATTACCCTGTATCTACCCCAGCACTTAGAACAGTGCTCACCACATAGTAAGCACTTAACAAATACCATTATTATTATTATTATTATTAAAAGATACAACACAGCAGGGCCCTGCTTGTTGCCTCTCCCTTGAATATCCCTTTGACTCTGGATAGAAATTATCTTCATTATTTGTGTCTGTGCTTTATGAGTATGATTATATTGAACTCCTTAAAGCAAGTTAACTTGCCTGGGTTTGAGTTAATTCTACATAACCTGGATGTTTTTGATGCTAACCAGGTTTTGAACAAATTCCACATAACCTGGACATATTTAATGCAGCCCAGACTTTCCTCTTCTGGGGATAGCTTAGGTTTCATCTTGCGTGATGGCAAGGGAATGGATTTGAATACTTCTAAAGATCCCATCCACCCATGTTATCCTATAATGAGCTTTTTCTGTTGACTCATCTCTTTTGGGTCATAATATGCCAGTGGCATAGCACTGTTAAGTCTTCTAGTTCTAATAGAAGTGCCCTACTTTCAGCTATGGAGATGAACATTTTTTATGGCCACAGATATAAGGATAATAATAATAGTGGTATTTAAGCGTTTACTATGTTCGAAGCACTCCTGGCCTAAGGGATAGACCCCAGACCTGGGAGTCAGAAGGACATCGGTTGTAATCCTGGTTCCACCACTTGTCAGCTCTGTGACTTTGGGCAAGTCACTTAACTTCTCTGGGCCTCAGTTACCTCATCTCTAAAATGGGGATTAATATTGTGAACCTTATGTAGGACAGGGACTGTGTCCAATCAGTTATCTTGCATCTACTCCAGTGCTCAGTACAACGCTTGAACCATAGTAAGCGCTTAGCTAATGCCACAGTTGTTATTATTATTATTATCATCATCATCACTGGGATAGAAACAAAACAATCAAGTCAGGCACAGTCCCTGTGATTATTATCCAGAACAATGCCACCTCTCAGAAGAAACCTTTCCATATTTTACATTACAAAACTCACCTGTTTAAATCCAGTTCATAATAAAATATTTACTTTAATAAAAGTATCTTTAAATTATCTTTAAAAGCACAGTACTGTTTCCTCCTCCCTCCTTCCTTCCCTGCAAGAGGCCAAGCAATCAAAACTAGTCTTTGGCCCTCTACATTGAGAAGATCATACTGATTAGGGCCTATTTGTATTGTTCAGCCTGAATCTCCCCTCTGCATTCAGGAGAGAATAAATAACATGTCCTGCTAGAGAAGGAGGGAAGGAAAATCATCCCTCTGCCTCCCTAGATGCTTTCCTCTAGCTAGAAGTTTCCATAGAAGGCAGGTTGGTCTAGTGGAAAGAGCGCAGGACTGATGGTTAGAAGACCTGAGTTCTAATCCCAGCTCTGCCTCTTGTTTGTGGTATGACTGAAATTCTCTCGGCCTCAGTTTCCTCATCAGTAAAATGGGAATAAGATATCTGCTTTCCCTTCCTCTTCAACTGTGAATCCTATACAGGGTAGGAACTGTGTCTGATCTGACTATCTTGCATCCAGAGGGTCCCCACAACAGCTTAAATAGCTGAGAGAAGCTTCTAAGGTGGAGATAGTGGAAAAAGGATGAAATACAATGTTGTCTGTTGGTGACCTTCAGGATCTGCGGTACATAGATTTACATGGTTTGTGCAGTTTGCATTGATTGGTGTGGGTGAAGGAGAATTAGACTCATTCTTAGTTCCTCATTAAGTGTTTTTACTTCTTCAAGTCTGTCTCCCAAACTCCACTAGAACAGAATTCATTCTTGCTCTCGTTTTCCTTTGAATGGAACTGTCCTGAAGCTTCAGATATTCCTTCATGAATGCTACAATTAATTTTGTGACCTGGCTAAATGGTATTGAGGAAGAAATGAACTGTGATTCAGGAAAAGTTGTTACTGATTCAAATGAAGTCAGCCCAGATAGCATTGATGATGTCCATGGAGAAAATGTGGGAGAACACACAACTACACCTTTAAATGGGAATGATTTGGCTTGTTTAAAATCCATGTGCTGGAACTCTTTCTGCTGAAGATTAAGTTGGAGTTCATCTAACGTGATTACCTTCTTAAGGTCAACCATGGCCCTTTTTCCGGTTACTGTTACACTTATGCCAGTGTGAATTCTCTCTCATCAAATGAATAGACAAAATTCAAATGATACCTCTACACCTACTAAAGCATCTTGTTATTTAGGTATAGATACCTATACAGCTATTGATATAGCAATTTTCAAACCTTTTGATTAATCGGACTCATCACCTAAGATTCCTTCATTGTCTGAAGTTGTCTGTCTCTAAAACAAAGAAGTCAGGTTTTCATTGGTCTAAACAAGTTTTCTGTGGAAAGCAGATCTTTGGTTTCATTGTTCTATAAAGCATGGAGCATCAGTCTAACTGCTACCCAAAAAGAAATGTGATGTAAGTCTGGCTATAGATTTGATACATCACAGGGAGCCTGCCTTCATGAGTTCTGTATAAGAGCAACAATTTTTCAAATATATATTGTCAAAGCTATTTTCTCTCCAATAATATTGCACATAAAAAGTTACAAGTGTAATGGCTATTTTACTTGCTGTTAAAAAGTGCATACAATTGTAATATATACAATGTTGTTAAAATGACATCTGGGAATATATGTAGGTGTTTTTTTTTTCCTACCCGATTTCAATCTACTTTACTACCACTATTTTCTGTTAGGCTACTATTAAAGAATTATTATGTTGCTTTCCCACCTATTTTTTTTTGTCCTTGATTAATTTTACTACCCACATCTAATCTACCCCACCTGATTCTTTGAAAACTACTTGCTTAGTAGAAATGTGACATAGAAGAATTTTTCTATTTTCATCTCTTCCATTTCCCTTCTGCTCTTCTTTCTTAGTTCTTCTCCAAAGAACTAATTATTGGGTCGTAGTTCTGCCTTTTCTTGTTCATTTCTTGTCTACATCTTTTACTCCATTTTTGAAGGTGATTTGCATAGTTTAGTAGTATTGGCTAAAGGGAGCTAAATCAGCAGGGATGTCGTATTAGTTTTCAAGACCTTTCCATCTTGTAGAATTAGCACAGTTCACAGGAGCTGAACTGTCGTTCATTCAGTCATAGGAAATGACACTCTCAAGAGATGAAGTTAGCAATGAATAGAGCATGCTGTTTGTCATTCCTAAATTAATTCTAATGAAATGTAACTACATATCAAAGTTTATTCTCCACTTCTATAGGAGGTGAGAGCATAGACGAATGGACATTATTGCTTTGGGTATCTTTAGGTTCTCCAACTCAAGGGGTTTGAGGCCATGTACCACTCTTTGTGTTCTTGAATCAGGTGACGTGCTTGTTGGGAATGGCATATCAGAGCATAGCCTTTCTTCTGTGTGTGCATGTCTGTGCATGCTGGTATACATATATGCATTTGCAACCTTTTCCCGCTAGCCATCTGGAAATGGGGTAGCATTGTGTTAGAACTTTCATGGGTAAAGAGTTTAAAAATGAAGCCCCGTGTGTCACAAGGAATGCATTTCTTCAAAATAATGACCTCCTAAACTTGCCTTTAAAATTCTATTTTAATTCTAGTGGACAAAGCATACTGCTAAAGTTTTAATGAAAAAATGGGAGAACATTTTAGATAATGTAACACATATAGAAAAACCCATTGAATAAGTTACTGCTGCATCAGGGTCGTGTTGTTTTCTAAAGCATTATTTAAAAACAAGGTTCACTTTCAAAAACTAGCTTTTGGTGATATATCCTGGGTCCCAAAATGGCTCATCCAAACTGACGAGAATTAACCTTGAGCAACCCACTTTAAGCTGTGAAAGACAAGCTCTCCAAGCAACTAAAGAACAATTCAATACACCAACTACAATGAAACCAAATGGAGGTGGTGCCACAATGCTTAGGGTATGGAAAAGGTGGCACAAGAATTGTTCACGTAAAGATTTTCCCTAATTTTCCCCTTTGGGAATTAAGTGAAGGCTATCTGCAAATGAAAATGTTGACAATTGCTGTGCCTGATTTTATCCTGCTGAAAAGTCATAGCAAGAATTGACACTGTTTCATCTTACATTAATAGGCTAGTGCCTTAGAGAAAGGAGTCCTTAAATAACAGTCCACGTTCAACTATCCCATGACGTAAGGGTGGTACACGGGAGCAGATGCACAACCTTTTTAAATGCTGGTGTAATCCTAAAAGAGATGAATAGTCTGTTCCTGGTCAGCCACAGGATCAGACAGTCTCGAACCAAACTTTTCATGATTTGTTTAGGTGTCTGGTTTAAATGGGAAATTTCTATGTGAATTGGGTATTGAATCCTGAACTCTGCATTAGTGATATGTGTGGTAATGTTAACAACATTTAGGCCCCTCTGAAAGAATGAAATACATTGTGTTCAATGAAGATAGTTAATGGGGGAGAAAGAAAATCTATACCATAGAAAACATTTTAATGGTAGTTATTATTTAAAGAGTGGGTTTTAGCCTCATTTACACAAACTCTTTGTTATAGATAGAATTGGCTTCTAGTCATTTCAAGGCACCAAGTAGGCTATAAAAATAATAATTTGTAAAGAGAACAGTTGAGAGAGAGAAGGATTCAGGATCTATACAGCTCTGAGAGGAGACTGAGGCTGATTTATGGGACATGCCCGATAAATCTGTGAATTATCATCTATCGTCTCCCCCACTATAAGCTTCATGAGGGCAATAATAATCATTTTTAAGCACTTATGTTATGCCAAGCATTGTAATAAATGCTGAGGTAGATAGAATCCTATCAGATACAGTCTCTGTCCCCGGGGGGTCACAGTTGAAGAGAAGTGGGGAATAGATGCCCTACCAACATTTTACTGATGAGGAAACTGAGGCAAAGAGAAGGTAAATGACTTGCCCAGATTCACACAGCAGGTAGGTGGCAGAGCTGGGATTAGAACCGCCCCCCCCCCCCCCTTGACAACCAGCCTGTGTGCCTTCAACTAAACCATGCTGCTTTTCCCATTTTAACTCTTTTATGCTTATTTCCCTAAGCGCCTGGGACAATGATCTGTTCAAAGTAGAAATATAATATATACCATTGCTATTCATTCATTCATTCATTCAATCATATTTATTGAGCACTTACTGGGTGCAGAGCACTGTACTAAACGCTTGGAAAGTACAGTTCGGCGACAGATAGAGACAATCTGCTTACTGTGCTCAGAGCGCTGTACTAAGTGGATGAGAGAGTACCTTACAACAATAAACACATTCCTGCCCACAGCGAGTTTATAGTCTAAAGTGGGGGAGACAGACATCAATACAAATCAGTACGATAAAATTACAGATATGTGCATAAGTACCGAGGGGCTAGAAGAGGGGAAGACCTTGGAAGCAAGTCAGGGTGACAGGAGGGAGCGGGAGATGAGGAAAAGTGGTGCTAAATTAGGGAAGGCCTTTTGGAGATGTGCCATCAATAAGGCTTTGAAGAGGGGGAAAGGAATTGTTGGATTTGAGGAGGGTGTGGATGGAGACTAGAAGGGGACCCAGAACTGAATCTTTAGGGACTCCCACAGATAGGGGGTAGAAGACAGAGGAGGAGCCCACAGAGGAGATTGAGAATGAACAGCCAGAAAGATAAGAGGAGAACCAGGAGAAGACAGAGTCAGCGACATAGGTGTAGCATTATGTTACTGTAAAAACTTTTGTCACCCAACTAGTGGATTAAAGATGTTAAAGAGTTAAGAGTCAAGGATGCTCAGCAGGGGTCTCTTAAATGTCACATAAATCCCTTAAGGAATTAAGCCTACGAAGGGGCCCAACGGGTGGATGGGAGAATGGTTTGGTGATCAGGTTAAGTTGAAACTCAATGACTGATGGTAAACTATATCGATCATATTTGAGTGCTTACAGTGTGTAGAGCACTTTACTAAGTGATTGGGAGAGCACTATAGAAAGAGTTGTGAGACATGTTCCCTGCTCACTAGAAGCTAAGGGTCTGGAAGGGGAGAGAGACGTTAATATTAATAAATAAACTACAGCTATGAACATAAGTGCTGTGGGCTCGAAGATGGGTTGCATAAAGGGTGAAAATCCAAGTGCAAGGCTGACACAGAAGACAGTGGGAGGAGAGGAAATGAAGGCTCAGTTGAGGAAGGCCTCTTGGAGGAGGTGTGTTTTTAATAAGGCTTCTTGAGGATCACATAAATGTTTGCTAAATAGATGAGCAGTGTTTAATAATAATAATGTTGGTATTTGTTTAGCACTTAACTGTGTGCAGAGCACCGTTCTAAGTGCTGGGGTAGATACAGGGTAATCAGGTTGTCCCACGTGAGGCTCACAGTCTTAATCCCCATTTTACAGATGAGGGAACTGAGGCCCAGAGAAGTTAAGTAACTTGCCCAGGGTCACACAGCAGACAAGTGTCAGAGCTGGGATTCAAGCCCATGATCTCTGACTCCCAAGCCCGGGCTCTTTCCACTGAGCCACGCTGTTTATGCAAATGGACATGGAGAGGATTCAAACAGTATAAACTCTTGAGAAGCAGCACTTTGCTAGATATAATCAGAACAGGCACAGTCCCTATCTTATATGGGACTCATGGTCTAAGAGGGAAGGAGAACAGGTAATGAATCCCCATTTTTACACAAGAGGAAACCAAAACACAGAGAAGTTGTGACGTCCAAGGTCACCCAGCTAGAAGTGGCAGAACTGGATTTAAAACCCAGGGTTCCTGACTCCCAGCCCAGTGCTAGTTGCAATAGGCTGTATTGCTTTTTAATTCTAATTTTAGTCCATAGTTTAACTATCATAAATATATAAATATATATATGTATTATATGTAATATAATATATAAGCACTTAGTACAGCGCTCTGCACACAGTAAGCCTTAATAAATACGAATGAATGAAAATGGAGGCTTTCGATGTGACACTTTAAAAAAAAAAATATCCTTAGGACTTACCATCTGCCCATAAACTACCGAAGACAATGGAATTCAGGTTGGAGAAGGGTTGGGCACCTCAAACATTTCCTATGTTTGAGAAAGGGAATGTGGGGTGGTGAAAGAGGTGACCACTGAATCTTTAGCTCTATTCCGGGAAACATGTTTTAGTTTCTCTTGAGTGAAATAAAGCTTCTCAGAAATCAGGGTGAAAAAAAAAAATAAGTCCAGGTAGGTAAGGGATTTAAAATTATGCTATCCATCAACTGGGAGTCAAAGTAGAAATGAGCAGGACATTTCCAGGGGGAATTCTTGAGACAGCAACTTGTATTCCCAGGAAAAATAGCCATAACAAATTTGAAACTAGGCTGTGGCCAAAAAGGAGTGAACACATACTTATGATTGAATACACCTCCCTTGGGAAGGTTAGGCTGGGAAGAAGTATGAATTACAGATGAGAGTCAGCAAGTGGTGTGAGAAGAGGAGCAGAAATGGCAACTGAGCTAGTGGGAAGGAAAACAAAAGGGCCATTTTGGATTTACTTAGGCAAAATGATCTTACTAAACCTTTTTATTGTTTTTTTGTAACTATGTAGAACATCATAAATGAATTATCTCTCTCTTCTGTGTCACCCTTGGACTTGGATTTATACCCCTTTTTCACCCCACCCTCAGCCCCGCAGCACTTATGTATACATCCATGATTTATTTTAATGTCTTTCTCCCTCTTTAGACTGTCAGCTCCTTGAGGGTAGGAAATGTGTTTACCAATTCTGTTATATTGTACTCTCCCAAACAACATGCAGTAAGTGCTCAATAAATATAACTGAATGATTGAATTACCTGTTTAATTCCCCATTAATTGCTGGAAATTATCCAGCTCATGAGAATCAGATCCGTGAAGAGCAGTCCAGAATCTGAAGTGTCTGTATGGGAGCGTTTTTCTAGAGAAGCCAACTTCATAATAATAATAACAATATATAAAAAAGAGAATAATAATAATAATGATAATAATAGTATTATTTTCCAAGTGCTTATCGTCTGCCAGGCACTCTATTAAGTGCTGGGATAGATACAAGATAATCAGGTTGGACACAATCCCTGCCCCGTATTGGGCTCCCTGTCTTAATCCCCATTTTACACAAGAGGAAACTGAGGTACAGAGAAGTGAGGTGACTTGCCCAAGGTCACACAGCAATCATTCATTCATTCATTCATTTGTATTAATTGAGCACTTACTGTGTGCAGAGCACTGTACTAAGCACTTGGGAAAGTATAATACCACAATGAACAGTGACATTCCCTGCCCACAATGACAATGAGCTCTCAGTCTAGAGGTGGGGAGATAGACATCGATACAAAAAAAAATTACGGATATATACATAAGTGCTGTGGGGCTGGGAGGGGGGAAGAGCAAAGGGAGCAAGTCAGGGTGATGCAGAAGGAAGTGGGCGATGAGGAAAAGTGGGGCTTAGTCTAGGAAGGCCTCTTGGAGGAGATGGGCCTTCAAAAAGGTTTTGAAGGGGTGGGGGGTGAGTAATTGTCGGATTTGAGGAGGGAGGTCATTCCAGGCCAGAGGAAGGGCGTGGGCTAGGGGTCGGCGGCAAGACACATGAGATCGAAGCACAGTGAGAAGGTCTGCATTAGAGGAGCGAAGTGTGTGGGCGAGGTGGTAGACAGAGAAAAACCAGGTGAGGTAGGAGGGGGCAAGATGTTGGAGTGATTTAAAGCCAATGGTGGGGAGTTTTTGTTTGATGTGGAGGTGGATGGGCAACTACTGGAGTTTTTTGAGTTGGGAGGTGGCGGCCGGTCACATGTCCTGAACGATTTGTAGAAAAATTACCCGAGCAGCAGAGTGAAGTATGGATTGGAATGGAGAGAAACTGGAAGCTGGGAGGTCAGCAAGGAGGCTGATGCAGTAAACTAGGGGGAAATGAGTGATTGTTAAAAAGTGGTAGCGATTTGGATGGAGGCAAGTGGTAGATCTGGGTTTAGAACTCAGGTCATTTTAACTCCTGCTGATCACTATTATTACCTTATTACCCTATTTATTTTATTAATGAGGTGTACATCCACTTGATTCTATTTATCGTGATTAAGTTGTCTTGTTTTTGTCCATCTGTCTCCCCTGATTAGACTGTAAGCCCGTCAATGGGCAGGGATTGTCTCTATCTGTTGCCGAATTGTACATTCCAACTGCTTAGTACAGTGCTCTGCACATAGTAAGTGCTCAATAAATACTATTGAATGAATGAATAGGTGATGCCGGGTAAGTTCAATTTGTAATGACAGCGCTCTGGGAGACACGATCGGTGCCCTCAAGGTGCTTAGTCCTCAAATTGGGGGTACCCTCTTTTACCACACAGCCTCTTCCTGGGTTAGGGTGTGAGGGCAATAGGGTGGACCAGAGAGGTGTTGTGGGGAGGAGGCAGGGAAGAGGAGGTTAACAATCTCTCAGCCATATCCAGAATCCATATTCAACTAACACCTCTGCTCCAAGGCTAGAAATAGGCCTCCATGAGTTTGTATGGACACAAGTCTTGGGTCATTTGCCTGAGGGCTAGCACACGATAGACTGACTAAGTGTAGTTGAGGCTGTTCTGATTTTTAGAATATCGATGGCATCTCCAGCAATAGACATGGACAATCTATAATAAAAAATCCAGGACCGTCCTGGCTACACTGAGCCCTAAGGTCAGTCCACTCTGCAAACCTGATCCGGTGCAGGAGTTCATCAAGTAACATTTACAAATGAGATCTATGTTTGAGAACCGATGCCCGCAAAAGACTCAGAGAGTGAGGTTTTTTGAGTAGAAAAAGGACCCAGGATTCAGAACATCACAAAGTGCTGGGCAGAGTCAATAGAAGAAAAGTGCTACTGGAAACGCCACAAGCTCCTTGTATTTATGACAGAGGATTAGATGTCGGAAATGTCAGTAGTCAGCATAATCGATGTAAGTGTTTCATGTCCAACCTTAAAACACCAAAGCCCCTCATATATAAGTTATTACAATCACAAAAGGCCTCAGTAGATCAAATGATTCTAGGCTGAAAAGTATTAAATTAAAAAGAAAATTCAGAAATGTCTGCGCTTAATTTACTTTTCTGTTCTACCTTTCTTCAGCTTTTGCAATATGTTATCTGTTGAAATTGTAGAACATAGCTACTGAGAAAAAAGATAATATAATGGAAAGTGTCTATCTCTTGTGGTCTTTAGCGGAAGCTGATATTTAAAGGTAGGCAGCTCTCTCAAGGCACAAAGGTATCAAAACCAGGCAGCAAGATCCCCAAGGTCGTTTATGATCCTGGGTGTATGTGCGTGTGCATACACACACGTGTGTTTTCTCTAGGCTAAATCTGAAAGCGCGGGCAGGCCCAAGAATGTACTGACACTTGAAGTGCTTTAATACGATTTTCAATTTATATCACAAATTGGGCATGACTGCAAGGAAATGCAAAAGGAGATTATGGAGGCCACCTCCCCTCCTCCTCGTTACCCACGCTAACTAGAGCGTACATTTTCTGTTAGGGAGGGTGAAAGCTATTTTCTGGAAGAAGCGGAAAATTCATCCGCATGTGCCTATAATTTGGAGTCCTGGAAGACTGCGCCTTCTACCACCTCCCACCCCAGTGGCTGATGAGGTGGTCTCGGTTCCTGCCAGCCTGTCACGAAAGACGTTTTCATTCAGTATCTATTTCATCTGTAAGTAATCATTATGGCAGCCAGATGGCTAGAGCACTTCTGCTCTAGGGAAACAGAGGTTGGGAGCTCAAGCCCTTCAAAATATGTCTGTTTATGTCAATCCTGACCCTGCAGGTAAGCTTTGCTGGAAGAAAAATTGGGCCCCAAGCCCAAAGCTGTTCCATTTACTCAGCCTTCTTAATAATTTTCCAAAGGCTACTAGGATTGCAGGGGCTCTCTTTGGCCCCCAAAGTTGTATTTAGCTTGATTCTACAAGTTTCCCTGCTCCTTGTCCTCAGATCCATTCACCCCGACAACTCCACTTGGCTCCCCATTTTCCTGAACTAAGACAAACCATCTTCCTAGAGAAAGCACGAAGCAGATCCCCCCTCTAGAACCAGCCAAAATGGAAACAGCAAGGAGGTCCAATCCTATTAGAGTTTTTCAGCCCACTGCTGGATTGACCTCAGGCCCATCTGTATTTCCCTAATTTTTAAATTTTTAATTAGTGATAATTATTGAACACTTACTATGTGCAGAGCACTGTACTAAGCAGAATTAGCAGACACGCTCCCTGTCCATATTGAACTTACAGTCTAGTTTTATGGTAGGTATTTGTTAAGCCCTTACTATGTGTTAAACTGTTCTAAGCACTGGATAGATACAAGTTAATTTGGTTGACACTGCCGCTGTCCCGCTCTGGGGGGGTCATAGTCTAAGTAGGAGGGAGAACAGGAGAACTGTGGCACAGAGAAGTGACTTGTCCAAAGTCACACAACAAGCAAATGGTAGAGCCGTGATTAGAACTCAGGTCCCTTGACCTCCAGGCCCATACTTTTTCCACTAGGCCATGCTACTTCTCAATGTCCTGGACACCACTTTCCTTTCCTGGCTGCCTTTACCATCTTGTCTGGCTAACCACAACCAGTCCGTGTAAGCCTGTCAATGGGCAGGGATTGTCTCTATCTGTTGCTGAATTGTACATTCCAAACGCTTAGTACAGTGCTCTGCACGTAGCGCTCAATAAATACTATTGAATGAATGAATGAATGTGGTCATACTGGACTCGGAGTGGAGCAGCAGTCTGAAAAAAATCACTTGACCAACTCAAAACAGTCTGTAGCTTTCAGCCTTTTTGAACCAAACAAGGGTTCCTGGAAACTAAAGAAGACTCATGGAAAGGTGAGCAGGGTGGGGGATAAAAAGACAAAAAGAGCAGGAATGCTCTGGTGGCCAGTGACCAATTCCTCAAGGATCACCAATTTCATATCTCTGATGGAAATTGAAAAATCAAGTCAGCAGTCAGCTGATCGTGCTGTTCTTCCAGGTTTATGCAGGTCAGCCACACGAAAGGAAAGTAAATTGACACCGTCTCCCGCTTGTACACGGTCAGATTCATTGCAAATCTGATCCTCCTTTCTGTGTTCATGGATCATTTCTCTGAACACACTTTGTTGTGACTATATCTTTTAATGATAATAATTGGGGTATTTGTTAAGGGCTTACTATGTGTCAAGCACTGTGCTAAGCACTGAGGTCAATTCAGTAGAAACAGACCAGGCCCATTGCTGCTCTTCACAGGGCTCAAAATGATCTCAAAATCTAAGGTAGCCCTTCCTACTTCCCAGTTTGGAATTTCTCATCAACTTTTGCCTTTAATTACTGAGTACGATAATTTAACGAAAGGGAGCAAGCTGCCTTTTAAAACTCTCTCCAGAAATGTTGTGTTTATTGTTGACTAAGTCACATCATTCAGCACACATGAAGGGAGATGCATATTTAGGATTTTGGAGGGGAGATAACCGTTGTTAAAAAATGCACAAAAAATTTTGCCTGTAAGACAGCAACAGAGTGAATAAAAATTAACCTAAGATTTCCATTAAACATTTCCTCTCTCAGGGTTAATTAGCACAGATACTTTACACTGTGGAAGACCTGAAATCTGTAGAAGGGGAAAGATCTTTGTGGCTTTTCTGTCATTATATTTTAGCTTCAACTAGTTTTTTTCCTCTCTTTTCTTGAGAATTCATTTATCTTTAATGGCTGTACCAAGGATTTATATAAAAGTCTTTGATGAAGTACTGAATCTGACTAAACCTTGCTTGCTCAATCTGTAAAATGGGGACAACCATTTCTTCTTCCATCTAATTCATGTGGATTCTGTGAAGATTAATGAGATCCTCTTCTAAGGAAGCTCTTCGTACTTTTAGAAAGGCTAGCCTAAGCCAGGCTAGTAGTCTTATTAGTCATCTTGGAAACGCACATTTCCAAGCCCTTCTAAAATCACATCTCCTTCAGGAGGCCTTCCCTGATTTAATCTTTTCATCTCCCCACCTTATTTCCCCTTCCTACCACCACTTCAACACTTCTGGATCACCTATGCCCTTGAGTCCTTTGCCTCCTAAGCACTTGGGTATTGGTCTCCTCATCCCTCTCTAAAAGCACTATATTCATATCTTCAATCTCTTTTGCTTCCCTCTACCTGCAATTTGTTTTAGTGTTTGTCTCTCCCATTACATTATAGGAACTTTGAGGACAAGGACAGTGCCTATGAAATCTATTGTACTCTCCCATGTTCTTAGTGCAATGTTCTGCCTCAAGAAATACTACTGATTGATTCATTAATATGTCTTCCGATCCCATGTTACTTTTGGAAAATGACATTGGATTTAGGAACCGTAACGATCTGAAAAACAATGAGCTTGATTCGCCTTCCTGATTGCAGGATATAGTCTATCTTGAGTCTGCACTGAAGTATGGGGAAAATGTGTTACTCTCTCATTCCTGGGGAAAGGATGTTAGATTATTTACCACATCATGGTGGTGGAGAGAGGTGTCTTAGAGGCATGCTGTGCTGTAGGGAGTGTGTTGGGACAGGGTTGGGTTTGCTGGTCCTCTCCTCTGCCAAGTGGCATAAAGAGTCATCTCAGGTGTGGGGCAGGACCATTTTTACGCCTTGGAATTCCTTATAATAATCATCATGGTATTTGTTAAGCGCTTACTGTGTGCCGAACACTGTTCTAAACACTGGGATAGATACAAGGTTATCAGGTTGTCCCACGTGGAGCTCACAGTCTTAATCCCTATTTTACAGATGAGGTAACTGAGGCACAGAGAAGTTAAATAACTTGGCCAAAGTCACATAGCTGACAAGTGGCAGAGCCAGGATTAGAACCCATGACCTCTGACTCCCAAGCCCATGCTCTTTCATTCATTAAATCGCATTCATTGAGTGCTTACTGTGTGCAGAGCACTGTACTAAGCACTCTGCTTCTCTATATCCTTGAAGCTGTAGGTGGAGGTAGCTTGTTTTCCCAGGGGCAGGTTACATTGTGTGAGTCACTTATTCCTGAAGGAAAAAGCATATTTCCTGTTACGTTGTCCCCAAGAACACCTTCCTTATGACTTGTATACCAGGTGAGGTGGAACTTTATCTCTTAAACACCAGTTTGTAGCACAGCGAACACCTCTGGTTAAATGTTTTACTCTTCTCTCCCCTGTATCTAATAGCATCATATGACTTCTACTAGTTCTCGTGAGATTATTTTAATTTAGGGCAAGAAAAGAGAATGGTGATCTTGGATCTTCCCTGTGGCTCCAAGACGGGACATTATTGACACCAATTTTGGGAAATGGATGGAGTGCAGCATGATGAGTGAGCTAGCCATCTGTATGGCTGATTGTAGTTATTTCTACCCATCCAGGGCTTGCCAACATATCCTCTCATGGATAACTTTCTGCTGCTCCAAGAGCCACTTGTGCATATCATAATTAGCAGGCCAATCAGGAAGAGCCTCCTGATTGAGCAAATGTTTTGGCAGGTGGTTGGCCCATTGTATCAAATTCAAAGTGGATTTAGTCTTGATAAAGAAGCTTCAGATTATCAGCCTGGCTAAATATTGATCTCATTAGACCCATTAAGAACAAACAAGCCCATCATCCATGACTATAAAACTACCTTTAATGGGGCATCAAGGATTCAGTGGGAAAAACTGTGGGGAGAAGAAAAAGAAGATAAGGCCATTTCTGCATTCCCTCAGTTGCATAACTCGAGAGGAAAATGTCTGATGTTTCCCTTGTACAATCTTGGTTGTGTGGATACAGTATTCAAATTCTAATACAGAAATTTGGGATCGGGAGGGGGATTGAGGAGTGGAAAAGGAGCTGAGGTGGAGGGAAAGACGAGCAGAGGAAGAAAAGGAGGAGGAGAAAAACGAGAGGGAATATAAGGAGCATCTTTCAAACCCTTCCCCCAGAAATCCTGTCCAGAAGCCTAACCCTCCAACCCTGCCTTTACCAATGACAAGCTTTATTCTGCTACACCAGAGCGTGCATGAAAAAGAAACAAACCCAAAACCTCCCACAAGGACAGCTACTTTGGGAGTGGAAGAACATCTGCTCATACACATCCAAGCATATATTGTATCTACTCCAGCACTTACTAAGGTGCTTGGTACCTCCTCTGTAAAATGGGAATTAAATCCTCCTCCCTTCTACTTAGACCATGAGCTCCATGTGGGTGAGAGACGGTGTCCAACCTGATTATTTTGTATTTGGCCCAGTGCTTAGTACGATGATTGGTGCATAGTAAGCACATACCAAGCACCATTGAAAAACCTCACATAGAAGCACCTAAATATCACTATTATTATTACTTTCCTCCTCCACAATGTCCTGCCTAAGCCTTGTCCAACACAAGGTGGCTGAGACTACATCTGTCCCATTCATAATCAGTCCATCCTATGTGGAAGAGTGAAACAATTCCCCCAAGCCCCGTAAAGAGCTTTGGTTTATGTTATCCCTTTTCCTGCCATGAATTCAGTGCTGCCAAAATGGAAGGCTACAAGAAAAGATAGTCCAAAGAGGAAAAATGGCCAATATCCTCTTAAGGAGTCCAAAGTTTCACAGATTAGAAATAAAAAAAACTGTGTAGTATTTGTTGTGATGGTTTAATGTGCCGGTAATGTATTTGGAGCATTACAGTCTATATTTAAAAACGATTTTTAGGTTTCATGTGAAATGAGATTTTTTTCTAGCTTAAAGAGTATCAAAAACAGGCTCAGGAATAGGCTCACTGAAGAGTTTCATGCTAATGGGTATTCGGTACTACACCTAAACCATAATGAAATCACCAAAGGCATCATAACCCCTAAACTATTCAGCATTTACAATTTTGGGATATATAGGAATGGCAACACTAAATTGAAGTGCAGAAATGATTCAAATCCCATTTAAGCCTCTGTAACAGTCTTGAGAAACAGCATGCCCTAATGGATAGAGCACAGGCCGAGGAGGCAGGAGGAAAACCGAACCGAACTTCTTATCTTCCCACCCAAAGCCTGCTAGTCTTTCAGTCAGTTGTAATTATTGAGCACTTACTGGGTGAAGAACACTAAACTAAGCACTTGGGCGAGTACAGTATGACAATATACCAGACATATTACCTGCTCACAACTGTAGGCAACACCACTATCCTCCCTACCACACAAGCTGTAACCATGGCGTTGTCCTTGACTCATCTCTCATTTCACCCACATATTTCAATGTCACCAAATCCTGTCAGTTTTACCTTCACAACATTGCTAAAATCCACCCTTTCCTTTCCATCCAAACTTCTCCAAGTGCTTAGCCTATCCGGCCTTGACTGATGCATCTGCCTCCTTCCTGACCTCCTGGCCCCATCTCTTCCCACTCCAATTTGTACTTGACTCTACTGCCCGAATCGTTTATCAACACAAACATTCAGTTCATATCTCCCCGCTCCTTGAGAATCTGCAGTGGCTGGTCATCCACCTCCACATCAAACAGAAGCTCCTTACCACTGGTTTCAGTGCACTTCAATCAGCTTGCCCCATCCTAACCTCACCTCACTAATCTCCTATTACAGCTCAGACCATACATTCCACTCCTCTTGCCCCACCTTTTTTACTGTGCGCTGATCTCATTTATCTCACCACTGACACCTTTCCCACGTCAACTCCCTAGTCTGGAACTCCGTCCCCCTCCCTATAAGCCAGATCACCACTTTCTCTACCTTCCTTCCTACATCTCCTCCAAGAAGCTTTCCCCAAATAAGCCCTCCTTTCCCTGGCTCACTCTCCCTTCTGCGTCATCTCTGTACTTGAATCTGTGACCTTTGGACATTTGATATTCACCCCCCACCACAGCACTTATGTACATATCTTTAAATTACATATTATAAATTATTTCTTTATTCATATTAATATCTGTCTCCCCCTCTAGACTGTATGGGTAGGGAGCATGTCTGCTTATTCTGACCTGGGTTCTAATCCCAGCTCTGCCAGGTGTCTTCTGAGTGACCTTGGCCAAGTCACTTAATTTCTCTGTATCTCAGTTACTTCATCTGTAAAATGAGGATTAAGATTATGAACCGCATGTGGGACAGGGACTGCATCCATCCTGATTACCTGTGTCTACCCCAACACTTAGTACAGTGCCTGGCTCATAGTAAATATTTAACCCAGACCATCAAAAAATCAAATATACTAAAAAAGTCAAAATGAGGAAGTATATATTTAAAAAGGTCTAAAGACTTGTTTGGTTCAAAGGGCGATATCCACATCACAACGGCTATACATTCGAGTTTCAGTTGGGTTTTCTCCCGAAACCTTCTTGGATAAAGGTGGACATGTATCCTTCACAGAGGCAGAAGAACAGAACTGATGAACAGAGGGGAGAGCAAGGTGGTGGGGAGGGTATTGTGAAAGTTGCCTGGCACTTCATCTGGAGACATGGTCTGCTAAAAGTCAGAAACCAAAACCAGAAACTTTACTTCAACAGTGTCCTTGGGGCAGTTTGTTCATAACAAACTCACGGGGTCTCAGGAACAATGCTTTAGGAACCATCTCAACCTATCTTTATTTCGTGGCAGTTTCTTAATCCACTTCAGAGACACTGTGGATCAACCCTGCCCTGGGGAACAGTTGACATTATTCGATGCCCCAGCACCATTTTCACCCATCTGGGTTGCTATAGAAAATGTTCACAGCATAAAGCAATTCAGAGAAAATGCCAACTCTTTCTCTTGCTCCTTCAGAGAGGAAACTGTTTTCTCCCTGCTCAGTCCAAATACATACACATTTACCAGATTAAAGGCCCTTGTCCGAGAAACACATTTCTTCTGCAGTTTTAGATGAAGTTGCCTTGATGACCCTGCTGGGGAAGCTGTCTGCCCAGCTGTGTGAAAAGTCCACTGAAGGAAGCCATTAACCAGTTTACCACCTGCCTTAATAGTCACAGATGGAAAATGGAAAACACCTGCAGGCTACAAAATCACCTACCAGGAGTTTCTACCCTGGGAGTAAGCAGGAGAGTGGCAACTTGGATTTAAATGAGTGTAAATGTGACAGAATTCATCACCACCCCTCTCTTTCCTCCTCCCCTGCCCCTCCCTTTTCCATTCATTCAGTTGTATTTATTGAACATTTACTGTGTGCAGAACACCATACAAAGCAGTTGGGAAAGTCCAGTAGAGCAATAAAGAGAGGCAATCCCTGCCCACAATAAGCTCACAGTCTACAGAGGGGGAGACGGACGTCAATACAAATAAACAGACATCAATATGAATAAATAAAATTACAGATTTATACCTAAATGCTGTTGGTCAGGGAAGGGGGGAAGAGCAAAGGGAGAGAGGGTATTGCAGAAGGGAGTGGGAAATGACGAAAAGTGGGACTTAGTCTGGGAAGGCCTCTTGGAGGAGATGTGCCCTCAATAAGGCTTTGAAGGGGGAAGAGGAACTGTCTGGAGGATTAAAGGAGGGAGGCTGTTTCAGGCCCTGAGTGGGACAAGCAAAGTGTCTGACTTGATTATTTTGCATCTAGCCCAGTACTTGTACAGGGCTTGGACATAGTGAGCACCTAACAGGCACCACAATATTTAATTATTATTATATACCTAGCTAATGTTAGCAGTGGCTAAGGCAGCCAGACTAAACCATTGTTTTTGGAACATTTGCTCCTCTCTTCTTCTAGCTGTGAACCCCCTTTCGGCATTCTGGAGCCAGTGTATTGTCTGGATTGGCAGAGATAATTTTCACGTTTTCCACTTGCTAATATTGCTCTCCATCTCTACCCCCTTCCCTGCTACTATGGTCAGCCTCAGGAGCAACAGCAGAGATCAGACAGAGAGATAATCAGTCAATCAACCATTTTTACTGAGTGCTTACTGTGTGCAGAGTACTGCACTAAATACTTGGGAGAGTAAAAGATAATAGAATTGGTAGACACATTTTCTGACCCCATTAAGTTTAGAGTCTAGAGGGTGATACAGACATTAATATATATGAATAAATTATGGATGTGTACATAAGTGCTGAAGGAGGGGTGAATATAGGATGCAAATCCACATGCAGTGGAAGAAGAGAAAATGAGGGCTTAGTTGGGGAAGGCCTCTTGGAAGTGATGGGATTTTAATAAAGCTTTGAAAGTGGAGAGTGATTGCCGGATATGACGAGGGGGGGTGTTCCATGCCAGAGGCAGGATGTGGGCGAGAGGTTGGTGGCAAGATAGATGAGATCAAGGTACGGTGAGTAGGTTGGAGATAACTGGATAATTACTGGCAAGGGAGGAGAATGGAGGAGGAAGAGGAAAAACAAAAAAATAACCCCATCTTAGGTAACTAGATTTCTTCCAGATTGACTTCCAAAAAGTTATTGTCAGCACCTTGAGTCAGGCTGAAAGATCACTCTCCTCATCCAGAGAAATAGATGAGTCCAGGGAGCTTCAACGATAACCAGATGTTAGTAATTCTTTCATTTTTTCACACTGACTTTCAGTGTCAGTTTTGCTGTCACCAACTCTCAATTGTATATTTACTGCAAGAAGACTAAGAACCATATAGAGAGATGACATCCTAAAACAGTCTGCAGTGATCTTTACAGAGCCATGAACAAGCTAGCCTGCAGGTGGTCTGACTTGACTGTTGGTTGCTTAATGGAAACCTCTCCTGCCTACCTGTTTTTTGTTTTTTTAATCAAGGTGCCATCTTGAACCTGGGCATCATTTACTGTCTCTCTCTCTCTCGACCCCCTCTCTCTCATCCCCCTCTCTCTCATCCCCCTCTCTTTCTCTCGCTCACGTACTTTCAGTTGTGAGGAACATTCTTTAGGGAAAGGACAAGTTTCTTTGAACAGGGGAAAAACCTTCTTTGGCTTAGTTTCCACTCTAGACTGAATGCTTGATGTGGGCAGGGAATATATCTACCAACTCAGTTATATTGAACTCTCCCAAGTGCTTAGTACAGTGCTCTGCACACAGTAAGCACATAATAAATATGTTTGCTTGCTTGCTTGATTGATTGTTGAAGCAATAGACAATCTTATGCAGAAAACTATTTTTAATTCAGTCTCTGACCTTTTGCCTCTCTGGAGAAAGTTACAACATAACAAATATTAGAGAAGCAGCATGGTGTAGTGCATAGAGCATGGGCCTGGGAGTCAGAAGGTCATGGGTTCTAATTCCGGCTCCGCCACTTGTCTCTTGTGTGGCCTTGGGAAGTCACTTCTCTGGGCCTCCGTTCCCTCATTGGTAAAACAGGGATTAAGCCTGGGAGCCTGCTGTGGGGCAGGGGCTGTGTCTAAACCCAATTTGCTATATTCATGTCAGTGCTTAGTACAGTGCCTGGCACATAGTAAGTGCTTAACAAATGCCACAATTATTATTATTATGTACATAAAATTACATAAGGTGGAAAAACACTTCATCTGTAGTTGAGGAATTAATCTCTCCCAAACAAGGGAAGCTTGGGATTTTGTTTTGATTTGGTTGGAGTTCAGAAGAGTAATTGGAAATAGCCAATGCATGGAACTAGAAAACGTAAGAGAAAAACATACAGGTTGATAGGCCGGTCTGGTTGAGTCTTTTTTCCATTATTAGTCTCTCCTGTAATCTGGCTGCATTTTTTTGCTTTTTAGTTTCTGTTAGCCGAAAAAGAAGGATCTGAATGTCTGAATTTGTGGAAGGAAAATGTATAGTACTGTTATCTGGGGTGCTTATTTAGTCTTCTTTTCTAGACAATTCTAGATCTCTAGGACTTTTGCAAGTCTACTCACGTACAGATGTTAAGGGTCAGTGCTGGAGCTGAGAATATTTCATGGTTTATTGCTTTTTAGAAATCCTCCCTAGACCAACATGTGCAAGGAACATATTCTGAATAGTGTTTACTTCACTCCTTCCTCCTCTTTTGAGGTACTTCCCCCTAAGCAGCTGCAACTGATTCTAAAGAGTAAACTGTGAGTTCATCAGAAATAAATTCATCTCTCCATGAGGACTCAGGGTGATAAAGGAGAGGAAATGGGAAGAAAAGTAGGGATAAGGGGTGAATGAAGATGAATATCTCTCCTCCAAGTACTGGCCAATAAAAAGCTTGAAAGGAAAAATGGCTGAAAAAAATATAATGAACATGGGCCATTTAATAAGTTGACCTGAAAAGCATTACTTTATCATCAACCAGGTTACACATAGAGTTCACTTACTCTGTGGGCTGATATCTGTGTTAGGAGCCCTGGGTTTCTCAAAGGGCAGGCACTTTCAATTTTCTAACTGCACAAGCATTTAGGTTTGAAAAAGGATAACAATTCTGAAAGCATTTATGTTTCCTACTCCAGCAAGACCTAAGAAGGGTTTTAGGTTCAAGAAGCTCTACTAAAGGTGGCATATGTTTTCAAGGGCAAATCTCTTTTCAGACTATCAGTTAAGGAAAAGATTTATTTGAAATCATTGAATGTAAATTCACTGTGGTCAGGAAACATATCTACCAACTTTGAATTGTACTTATTGTACTGTACTGGAGAAGCAGCATGACCTATTAGAGCACGGGCCTGGGAATCAGAAGGATCTGGGTTCTAATTCAATTTCTGCCTCATCTGCTGTGCGACCTAGGACAAGTCACTTAACTTCTCTGTGCCTCAATTACGTCATCTAAAAAATGGATGAGGTGTGAGCCTCAGACTCTGAGCCTCATGTGAGACAGGGACCGTGTCCAATCTGATTAGCTTGTATCTACCCCAGCATGTTGAAGAGTGCTTGACACATAATAAACACTTAACAGGTACTATTATTATTATTATTATTATTACTACTCTCCTCCAGCACCTAGTACAGTGCTCTGCACACAGTAAGCTCTTGGGAACTTTAAAATTGAGGCCACAATTACACAGACCACCATTTTCTAGTAGGAACAGATTTATTTATCAGTCCATGGGCCTGGTTTTCCCAGTGAAACTGAACTAGACGAATATTTCAGTTAAAAGTACAGTCTAATCTCTGAGTGGTGGTGTTTGTGGGGTGGTTTTGAGATCACTTTCTGACAGTTGGAGAAACAACAAGGCTTTGTGGAAGCAGGAACAGATTCAGGACACCTGGGTTCTAATCCTATCTCTGATATTTGCTTGATCAAGCTACTACACCTATCTGTGCCTCAGTATCCTCATCTGGAAAATGGGAATTAAATATCTGTTCTCACTCTGCCTTAGATTGCAAAGCCCCTGAGGCTTAGAGACTGTGTTTGACCTGATTGTACTGTGCCAACCACAGCACACAGTACGCGCTTAGCCAATACCAAAATTGTTATGTGATTACTGTGGCTGGGATCAGGACTTCCATATCTGTCTAGAAATAGAAGGTGTTATGGATAGAGCACAGACCTGGGAGTCAGAAGGTCATGGATTCTAATCTCAGCTCTGCCACTGTCTTTTGTGTGACCTTGGGCAAGTCACTTTACTTCTCTGGGCCTCAGTTACCTCATCTGTAAAATGGGGATTGAGCCTGTGAGCCCCACATGGAGCAGGGACTGTGTCCAACCTGATTTGCTTGTATCCACCTGAGTGCTTAATACAGTGCCTGACATAATAAGCACTTAACAAATACCATCATTATTATTATTAGAAGGGATTGCCTGGTTACCCTGCACTGTGCCCTGAAACAACTGCCCTTATCTGAATATTCTCTATCCTGGTGATGGTATTTTATTGTCTTCTGAATCCTAAAGGGAGAAGAGAGAGGGAGTTTAGGGAAAGAGGGTTTAAATGGGAAAATTTCCCCAGACCTTGCCATCCCTATTTAGCCATTCTGGCTCTCCTACTAAATGATAACTCACAAAATGGGTGAGGCCACAGTGGTTTTTCCTGCTAAAACCTCAGAATTTCAGTTCCGTTACCACAAATTATACCAGTCCTCCTTACCAGCTATCTCATGACATGTGCCTTGGGGCAATGAGGCATTGGGTGTTAGAATGTGGGTGGCTCAGCAAAAACCATTCTACTCTGCTAAAGCAACTCAAAGTTATTTCCTTTTGGCAATAGGCTGTGCCTTTCCCCTCCTCATTCCTGGACTCAGGACTATGCTTACATCCAGGGCAAGGAGCCAGAAAGGATGCACTATTATTTTCTAGGACCAGCTGTGCAACTCAGTGGTGGCCACACCCATGGATATAGTCTGACTTTCACTAAAATCACCTTCAGCCCAAAGGGCAACTCTAAAAAACTGTCATAATGAAAGCAGGTTTCTGACTTGTTCATTTTCTCTTCTCTAACAGAAACGGCTGTGAACAATAAGAAGAGATGTCTTAATTCTAACACTTGCCTTCATTAATGATAGTATCCAGTTCTGACTGCAAGTTTCCCTCCTCTGGGAGAGCTGGGAAAAACTTAAGAGGAGGAAGGTTAGATGTAAGGGTTTTATGGGAAACAGAACTGAAAAAAATCAGGTTAGGGAGAAGAGCTACGAAGGAGGGAGGGAGAGAGCATTGGGGAAACTATTCCCAATATTTGGCAGATTTGTCCTAGATCTGGGGTTTTATTTTACATTCGGTCCTTATGTTAAAACCTATAGCTCTGCGGCTTCCTCTCTCCCCATTCTTTAGTGTTTCCCTTTCCTCCCAGAAGGGTAGTTCTGTTTGTTTATGATTCAGGGTTTAAAAACTACTGACCTGAAGCTACTGCAGTGGCTGGTACGTTCGCGTTAATAGAGAAAGCACGGACCACTTGGTCAGAAAAAGGCCATCCACAATGTCTTTTGATCTCGTACTCCATGCATTCAAACCACATGGGTAATCAATATCGAACCAAGCTAACGAGGTAAGGGAAAAGAGAGTCATGGAGAAAATAACAAGGTGTCCTTGGAGCCGCTGGCTTTGTGGACTACAACTTAGGGTCCTACACCGTAAGCTGTTTATGCTCTTAATTCTTTACAATGACCAGTAGGAATTTGGATGCTTCCTGGTAACATTGATGTAAAAAATGATCTACACATGAAAGCGTCTTATTTTGCTCAGGTGTGAGGCTACTTCTTTCCTACGTTTTTCTCCTTCTGTCTTTGTTCATAATATTATATTGGCTGTTTTAGACTGTGTTTTTACAAAGTAGAAAAGAACCCTTCGGATTCAAGTCTCAGTCTCAAATTTGCTATTTGATTTTGGAAAGACAAGACATGATGCTTTTGTGTGTATAGATTTCTGTTGTCCTATCTGCAGGATACCATATGTGTTTTAAGTTTTGTTCTTTTCAAATTTTCGACCTAAATGAAAAATTGCAAATGCTTGAGAAAAGACATAAGAATTTTAAAAGGAAGACATAAAACATGAATATTGCTGTATTTATCTGCCGAGTTTATAGTACTGAAAAGTATATTTGATTTTAGCTTCGCTGAGCAGTAATGGCTCTTGGAGGGCAAGATCTTATTGACGGATGCCAGTCTCTGATGTTAAAACCAGTTTCAGTTTTAAAGCTTCAGGAAACTAAGACCATGGGTGAATGTCTTCGTGTTTTACAATGACATCACTCTTGAAGAAGGGAAAAAATTCTTATGTAATTTCTCGAGTAAATTATTCTTTGTTTTTCATCCCTCTATAAAAAGTCCCTGATAATTGCCATATGGAGCCATACTAAATAACTGCTGCCTCAAAAAAGGCCTAGAATTTTCATTTTTAGTTAGTAATTTAGAAACACCCACACAAAGCACATATGTTGAAGGAGAACTACATAGAGTATATGTGTTCAGATGGTCTTGCAATTCTACATCCAATTCCACAGAGATGAATACTTATAAATAAAGTGTAAAAACACCAGTCAATGGGTGAACTTGAAGTTAGTCAATAACAATGGAATATCAACAAAAAGAAAAAAAAGTATTTTGAAAGCCACTTTCTTAATGTTATACTTGAATGTTTCTCATATTGCCTTCCAAACAGAAAGACAATTTGATTAGAGTGGATACAATTTTCTCTGCTTTCCCGCAACAGGAGTGGTATACTCAGGATGATTTTTCCACTCATCACACATTTCATTACTTGTTTCTTTGAAAGACTTGATGATCATTTAATTGTTGGCGGAAGATGATGCTTGTGTTTATGAAAAATGCAATAGATCATTTTTTAAAAAACAAAAGGCAATTACAAATCAAACAATATGGAGGAAATTAAACAGTGCTGCTTATTTTGAAAATACCATGCAGATGGTTGGGAGGGACCCCAGAAAACTCTCTAAGCCTTTCTAGAATGCTTGTACTGGTCCTGGGCTTTCGGGGGGGACCCTTGGGTGTCTGGGTTGAGGGTTGGGTGGACTTGGGACATAGACTGTAAGCTTGTTGTGGGCAGGGAATGTGTCTGCTATTTCATACTTTCTCAAGTGCTTAGTACAGAGCTCTGCACATAGCAAGAGCTCAGTAAATATGACTGATTGACTTATTTGGGCTCATAGTTGCTCTCCTCCAGTCACAGGAACTTTGAGGACACTTTGGGAGAGCACCTCTAGTTCTCTTCTGGATGCAGAGCACATGGGCTCCAGACAGACTGCAAGGCTAAGATGGATGGAGGAGGAGGAGGAGGCCCCTCAGAGTATGACCCAGTCAACTGACCATTTCAGTTGGGATGCTGACATTTTTGTAAGATCCCGTCCCTTAGTAGAGTAGAATGTACCAGTTTTGTGAAAATGCTTCATAGGGAAGATCTGATTTCATGGAGAAGTCACTGTCACCAGTATCCATTTTCACCCGTTTTCTCACCGACTAGATGTTTGTGTTTTGAACTGTAGACCCAGCCTTGAAGCACGTTTTGTTCTGTGAAACTTGTCACAAAGTTTTAGTTTTAGTTTAGTTTTAGAGGGTGTTCCATACCTGTCTTTTGGGGTGTTTCTGGGTAAGCGTATTACTAATCTTTAGTGTCAGTGCAATGGCATTAATTGCAGTCCACAGACCTATTTTAAGCCTTTCTGCTTTCTCCAATTCACCTCTGACTGCGGAGACAGCCTTATTTTTCCTTACCAGATACAAATTTTAGTCGTATTCTGCGCCTGAAGTCAATAAGTACTTTACCAAAATGTTGACGGGATTGAGAAACTGGTCATCAGTTTGTGTGACATCAGAGGTCTTTATAGAGAGCAAGTTACTATTTCCAATTTCCATTTGGATTTCATTCTTCAGAAGGAAAGGTTCTATATAAATCCAAGGTGATATTTTTGTTCATTGTCGTTCAAAACAGTAGAATAGCTTAGGATAGACATTTTTACAAGTCTTCTTGCCTGCCCCAACATTTCATTTTTCCCAGTTTCTGAATGACCTACCATAAGTCGAGGCCTAGGATAGCAAACTTTAGCAGGCATATTTCCCCCTGACTGCTGCTGCCTTCATTTTTCTGGGCCCCTGTTTTCACTTCCCCACCCTTGTAAGTCAGTAGGTGCAGCTGCTGATGGCGTTGGGGGTCATTGTCGTGGTTGTGGAACTGGTGGGGACAGTGAAAAGAGGAAGAGGGTTGTGGCGAAGACACAATGCCAGGTCCAAGTGCCCAATTCCTGTCCCCAAGGTGATGGGGATGATAGGGATGCCTCACTAGTTTTATGGTCTTTGAAATAGTAATATTCATAATGATAATAATGAGAGTGGTTGTTAAGCACATACTATGTGCCAAGCACTGTGCTAAGCATTGGGGTAAATGCGATACAGTCAGATCAGACACATTCTGATGCCCACATGAGGCTCACAGTCTAAACATTTTACAGATGAGGCAAAGAGAGTTTAAGTGACTTGCTCAAGGTCACACAGTAGGCAAGTGGCAGAGGTGGGAATAGAACCCTGGTTCTCCTCTGCCTCCCAGTCCTGTGGTTTTTTTTTTCAAATTGGCCACATTTGCCTTCTACATTAGAGAAGCGGTGTGGCCCAGTGGAAAGAGTATGGGCCTGGGAGTCAGAGGACCTAGGTTCTAATTCCAGTCTGCCACTTGCCTGCTGTGTGGCCTTGGGCAAGTCACTTAACTTCTCTGAGCTTTAGTTACCTCATCTGCAAAATGGGGATTCAGTATTTGTTCTTCCTCCTACTTAGACTGTGAGTCCCATGTGAGGCCTGATTTTCTTGTATCCAACCCGGCACTTAGTCCTGCTTGACACATAGTAAGCTCTTAACTGCCTTGCCTGTCTAATAGTTTTGTTGTCTCTCTCCCCCTTCTAGACTGTGAGCCCGTTGTTGGGTAGAGATTGTCTCTATCTGGTGCCAAATTGTACTTTCCAAGCACTTAGTACAGTGCTCTGCACACAGAAAGTGTTCAGTAAATATGATTGAATGAATGAATGAACAAATACCCATTATTATTATTATTATTATCAGGGTTCTTGTTGATCATGGATGTGGCATATAACCTCTGATCAAGTTGCTAACTTGGATTCTGTATATAATTCTGTAGCTTCTTAAAGTGGAGCCTGCATATGAATATATAATTGCATATAAACCTCATCTACAGCAAGGAATCTGATTTGCTTTCTCTGTGGTTGGTTTGCTCTCTGAAGAAAGCTGCGTGTCAGGAGTGAATTTTAGATGATGGCTTAGGTTAGTTTTATTTAAAGGATTCTATTTCTAATGAATCCATGCCAAGGTCAATACTAAATAATCTAAGTGGAAGTTCTATATCGACAGAGCTGCTGAATTATATTACTGCCAACAACTTTTGTAACTTGAACTACGCTCTACTTAGAAGAAGCAATATTAAGTATTACCAGATAAGGGGCCTAGGATGATTTAGCTTGTCAAATTGGCCTATTAAATCTTTTATGTGCTCTACCTGTAATTGCAGGCTCTAATTATCACACATTTAGTAAAGCAAGTGATAAGGTTTTCAGGAGAAGGATGCGATAAGAGATAAAAATGAAAAGTTCCTTAAATAATTTAACTTTTTAAAGCTCCCATCAACACCAAATGTATAACTCTGATAAGAATGATAGCCAGGGGACTCTTAATCCTGCTATCTCTAAGCAGAAAACATCAAGACAGGGAAATGCCATCATTTTAGCAGAGATGTTTTACAAATTGTTAGGATGTCTCACCCAGCGAAATTTCTCTTCATATTCATCTGCAGTAATGAATAAATGTCACTGAACATTGACTTGCAACACCAAGAGTAAGACCAGAAATATCCCTTTAAGGAGTTGCAAATTCAGCCCATCAATCAATCAATGGTATTTATTCAGAGCTTTCTCTGTGCAGAGTACTGTACTAAGTGCTTGGGAGAGTTCAGTACAACGGAATTAGCAGACACGTGCCCTGCCCATAATGAGCTTACAGTCTAGAATCAGTATTTAAACAATATTGGCTAGTTTTGGTAAAGAATTTCAATAGGTCTGGATCCCAATTCAATTTTCTTTATGGCGTTATTGAGTGGGTAAGACCTTATGGGTTCCAGTGACTTCAGAAAAGCTCCCAGATTCTGAGCGGTAGGATATGCTTCTTGGCAATATTGAAATTGTCTTCATTTCTTTCCTTTGCAAAGCACCGTACTAAGAGCTTGGGAAAGGGGAATTGATTTAATAAACATGATTGTTGCTCACAGCTGCCATCCATCAGTAACATACTAGGGCCCCTGAGGAGAACCTCTAGAAAAGCCACAACTCCCAATGCCCCAGTACAATGAGAATTCAAGAGGGAAAAGACTGGAGAGAGGATGATCAGTGAGGGAATAAATCAAATACCTGGACCAATATGGTGGCTGTTTGGAGGAGAGGAAGGGTAGGTTCTGAAAATGTTACAGAGGAAAAACTGGCAGGGTTTAGCAACTGACTAAATATGGGGATTGAAAAAGAGGATGGAGACAAATGATAATGCCAAGATTATGGGCTTGGGTGACTGGGAGGAAAGTGGTATTGTTACCTTGTTTAAGATGACGGCGTTATCATTAAGAAAGGTAGGAAGACCTAGTGTGAAGAGCAAAATTGTATATCTAAAGCAATCAGGCATAGAAGGTGTTTGTATGTGTGTGTGTGTGTTTTAAAGGAAGATTGGACCATTTTCTATAGATATCTCAGATAACTAGAATGCAGAATGAAAGGATAGAAAATATCCTTTCTATAATTCAGTTCATTTTTCATTGAAATTTTAAAAGCAGAAGCAGGAAGACTTTAGAAAAAAAATAGGAATTCAATTTGTGAGGGGGTGTAAGGTGAGAGATTGTGAATGGGGCAAGTAATTTTGAGAAATACATAACAGGAGTAAAAGGGCAGCCTTTTGAAAAGAAAGATAAAAGCATTGATGTTATTAAGCAGAACTTACAGGAAAAAAAATCATTACGAAACTGCCTGCTATTAGTGAGAAGGGAAGAAAAAAGAGTGATTCTTTTTCTGGAAGCACAAGATATTTTACCCATTTTAAAACCATTTTGGTGCAAAATAAAGGCAAAATGGCATGTGTCTTCTTAAATAGCATCTTCGCCCCTCTGAAAAAAAAAGATAGTAATAAAATAGGGGCTTCGACTGCATTCTTAAAATCCATGTATGGCATAAGACAAACTTCTTGCTAATCCCCATGGAACTGGGGGAGGAAATAAAATGCATATGCCAAGAAGCCAGTCAAATATAGTTGTTGATTTCATAAAGTTAAAAGTATGGAAGCAATTGTATATCCAATGAAGATTTGGGAATGATCTCCTACAAACAGAATGTTGTTTTCAGGGCTAAACAAAATTGGAGGCACACAGTTTCAAAACTTCAAAACCCTCAAAAGAGAGGGTAGGGTAAGGTAAAGAGGCTTTCAGATACTTAAATGTGTGTGTCAACAATATGCAAACAGATAATTTGGGTTCAGGGAGGGTAGTTAAGGATGAGGGGGAAAAGAAGGAATTGTGCTTTTTAGTCACATAAAACAAAATTTAGAATAATTCAATGAATGGGACAAAGCAGTTTTATAAGTGTACTTATGCCAAACTCTCTCCCATTGTTTCAGTTTAGAATTTGGAGCCGAAATCTGGTGTGCCTCTTTTTAAAGGCAAGGTAAAAACAAGTGAAAGTCCATTAAAATGAAAGCAAAGAAGCGGAGGTCATGATTGGTAGAAATCCTAAAAAGTCAGATTCAGTTTCCTCACATATCGATGAGGAAGAGAGGAAGTTCCAGAAGCTGTCAAGTAAAAGAAAGAGATTTGGGAGTTACCACCCAAATGTATGAAAAGAGCTGTTCAGATCAGACAGTAATTATCTCCTTGCACAGTTTTTCAATTTTTACTTTCCAGAATCTTTGGCTTTTCCTTCTGAGTTCCCACCCCCCTCATTTTAACTAAGTGGCTCTTCCCTAAGGCTTAGCCAGAAAAATACTTCCCTCTAAGGCTTTTGTAGTAATTAGGTTAATTGAGAGCAGGTTCATCACTTCGAGCTGGGTTTTCACACACTGTGCTCCAAATCCCCCAAATCTTTTTCCATCTAATCTCTAATGCTGTTCAGTGCTGCAATTTTAAGAGGATTTTTGGACTAATTTTTTAATATGACCTCTAATTTTACAGGGATGAAATCATACAGATTTCTACTTTTACCTCTGGACTGCTTAATGACTCAGCTAACTCCTGCAGATGGAGTAAACTCTCTCTCTAGAAAGGGCTCATGAGACCAGGATCTTTTGTCTGGGGTGTAAACTAGCTTCATTGTGTCCTTGGGTGATAGCCAGTTGTAACTCCTGGTGATTTAGCCACATCTGTGCTCTTGTTTGACAGAGTGCACACTTGGGCATTCACAAGAGGAGCATTGTGGCTCAGTGGAAAGAGCACAGGCCTGGTAGTCAAAGGCCCTGGATTCTAATTCTGCCTCTGCCACTTTCCTGGTGAGTGACCTTGGGTAACTTCTTGGTGCCTTGGTTTCCTCATCTGTAAAATGGGGATTCAATACCTCTTCTCCCTCCTATTTAGACTGTGAGCCCCATGTTGAGCATAGCTACGTCTTGAAACTATCTCAGTGCTTAGTAATGATAATAATGATAGTATTGATGTACTGAAGTAATAATGATAGTAATGATGTGAAGCAGCGTGGCTCAGTGGAAAGAGCATGGGCTTTGGAGTCAGGGCTCATGAGTTCGAATCCCAGCTCTGCCACTTGTCGGCTGTGTGACTGTGGGCAAGTCACTTAACTTCTCTCTGCCTCAGTTCCCTCATCTGTAAAATGGGGATTAAGACTGTGAGCCCCACGTGGGACAACCTAATTCCCCTATGTCTACCCCAGCGCTTAGAACAGTGCTCGGCATATAGTAAGCACTTAACAAATACCAACATTATTATTTAAGTGCTTACTATGTGCCAAGTACTGTTCAAAGCTTTGGGGTAGATATAAGGTGATTAGATTGGACACAGTCCCTGTCCCACATAGGGCTCATAGTCTCAATCCCCATTTTACAGATGAGGGAACTGTGGCCCAGAGAAGTGAAGTGACTTTCCCAAGGTCACACCACAGACAAGTGGCTTAGCTGGAATTAGAACTCATGACCTCCTGACTCCCAGGTCCGTGCTCTATCCACTATGCCATGCCGCTTCTCAAGTACAGTGCTTAGCACTCAATAAGCACTTAACAAGTACCACAACTTAATCGATTTTCACTTTTTCCCACTCAAGAAGAGAATGATAACATGGGGACCTTTGGTGGGAAAGGGAGAGAAGAAAGTCTGTGGGATTTCACCATGTAACCCCAAGCTCTTTACCTGCAGAAGTTATCAGGATCTTGGAGGGAGTTTATATGTAGTTTATCAAGACCTGGTTTTGGATCTAGATGTGTTGTGTCCTATCTCCAGGGAAATTTGTTCACCCTTTTCTCAAATTAGGGCTAGGATTAGTTTGAAATGTAAAGTGGCATTTCCTGATCTTTTCTTTTAGACCTTCTAATAGTGCAGAAAATTGAAACTTCCTAAAGATGAGATCAATTAACTGTGGAACAGACTTCCAAGTGATGGAAGGTACCATTGTTTGAGAAATCTTGAAATTAGATTTGAAAAGCATCAGTTAACTCTGGTGAACAAATACGTCCTGGGAGGATCTTTTTTTTTCTCTGTTTCTAAGGTTCTATCTTAGGTTCTTTTAGTGAGAGTGTTCAAGATGAGAAAGAAAAACAGTGAATGCCTTCTGGAACCTGTCTTGTACTCAAGGCATCCTTTCTATTGCTGTTCTAAATTCTTCGCTGATGTCATTCATAATCTATCATATATAAATCCTCAATCGATGTTTGATGGGTACCATATGAGGAATCATAGTGCCTTGAAAAGGAAGATGAATGTGACAAAAGTAATGAACATAAATTCAAAATAACTCCTCACAAACAAAGATACTCCTGTTTCAGAGAGAGGTGTTCGTTTGCAGTCTGGGTATCCTTCCACATTTGTGGTCTCATCAGTGTAGATTGCTCTTTCTCCTGTTCCCACTGTTTAATTCTTTATTTTATATAGCACTTGCTGCTGACTCCTTCACCTTGTATGCTCTCTGCTTGGAGCTCTCTCCCCCTTCATATATGGCAGACCACCGGTCTCCCCATCTTCAAAGCCTTATTAAAATCACATCTCCAAATGGTCTTGACTGATTAAGCCTGTATCTCCCCTACACCTAACCCTCTTCTGCATCACTTTTGCAATTGGATTTGTACTCTTCATTCACCTGACCCTCAGGTCCACAGCACTGTGCACCTGTCCTCAATTTATTTTACTGTCTGTCTCCCATTCTAGACTGTAAGATCCTTGGGGTCAGGGAACATGCCTACCAACTCTGCTGTACTGTACTCTCAATCTCTTAGAATAGTGCTTTGCAAATGGTAAGGCCTCAATAAATTTGAGCACAGTGAAATAAGGACTGGAGTGGGGAGAGACAAGAAGCATGGAGGTCAGCATGGGGGCTGATGCAATGTATCTCTACCAACTCTGTTTAATTTTACTCTCCCAAGCACTCAGTACAGTATTCTGCACACAGAAAAGTGCTTGGTAAATAACTGATTCACTGGGATAGACTAAGTGCTTGGATAAGCATAATAGGTGTTTAGTGCCCAAGAAAGGACAGATTAAATAGCACACTGAAACACTTTCTCAACCAAATGTCTGTATTTCCATTCTTTTTTCCCTCCATTCTGTAATTTATTTTGGTGTTGGTATCCTTCATTAGATTATAAAATAGCAGGATGGTATTATGGTCTTCCAAGTGTTCAGTGCAGTATTCTGCACCCAGTAGGCCTTCAAATACTCTTGATGCAAAGGAAAGATGAAGATGTGGAGGAAGGATTTTTTTTCAAAGAGCAACCCTGATCCCCCACTATCTTTCTTTTCCTTTTATTTCTTTTTCTTTCCTTTTATGCTATTTTTTAAGTGCTTACTATGAACTAAGCCCTGAGGTAGATACACGTTTATCAGGTTGGACACAGCCCCTGTCCCACCTGAGGCTTACAGTCTTAATCCCCAAAGAGCTGTTTGGCATGTCCCCATATTCAATGTCTAGGTCCTAATTCCTCCTCCTCTTCCACTACTTACTACCAGATTCAGAACTGGAGACCCAATTCAAGTTTTTCTTTACTTTGAATTAATAGAATTAGTTGAAAAGAAAAAAAAAGGATAATTCAAATTATGGCATGATCTTGAGTCAAAATCTGGAGTTCAAGGGCACATTTTAGGATCCTTTCAATCTGGAATTCCCATGTGAATAAAAGAAACAAATAAAACTAATATGGTTATGGACACAATCTTTGCTCTTAATGTTATTAGCATTCAATTGTAGAGAAGACATATTGCCATCTGCAGTAACATTATTTAATAAGATACTTGGAATTACTCCATTTCCTTGATGCATTTGAAAGCAATAGAAACCTTCATATTATGTTCCTACAACTGGGTTATATCTTTAATTCTTTGGGGAAGCAAAGGAGAACATTGCACAAGATGAGCAAGTTAAACAAAGGGATTTTGCAGAGAAATCAGCCATCCATGCAAGAAGAGGAAAAATCGCTTTGCAAAGAGAGGGCGGTAGCATTCTGCATCACATTAAACATGCAGAGAATGAAGAGAGTCAGGTGCCTGTACTGACATGATGGATTTGCTTCTCACCTGCTGCTGCTAACTCATTAAATGAGGGTGATTAAAGAGTTATCAGGAGGTAATACGTCAAAATTCCTGGACAAAGCAATTTCCTCCACAGGGTACTACAGGCTGCTCCATGCCATGCATGGTGACACACACCCACACACCCACACACAAACGTTCTTACACTCTTTGTTGTTCATTCTTAAATTCTCCACTGCCTTCTGCCATTGCATGGTGACTCTTCCACTAGAAGAAAGTGCCAAATCTCCAAATAACCCAGGAATTCTCTCTCCATCTGGTCTATTTGTTACAAGTTCTCATCAGTGATGCTAATGTGATTATTACATTCAGGGTAATCAACAACGTTGAGAAATATAGAAAATCTAGACTACTGGAGATATTTCAAATTATAGAATTTGTCAGCTCATATGAATGAGCTACAACTTTTGGATAAACTATATTAAAATATATTAGCAAACATTTTCAGGGGATGTGGAAAGAGAGAGGACCTGGGTTCTAAGGCTTTCCTGTTGTGTGACGCTGGCCTAGTCACTTAACTTCTCTATGTCCCAGTTTCCTCAACTTAAAATGGGGATTTAGTATCTGGTCTAACCTCCTACTCAAACTCTGAGCGCCATGTGGGACAAGAACTGTGTCTGATGTGATTATTTTGTAACCACTCCAGTTCTTAGAACAATAATTGACACATAGTAAGGATTTAACAAATGCTATAATAATAATGATAATTATAACAATAATAATTGTAAGGATTTGTCTGGCTGAGTATGCAGGTGTTTCCTTGGAGCTAATAATAATAGTAATGATAATATGTGTTTACTATGTGGCAAGCACTTTATTAAGTGCTGGGGTTTATACGAGGTAATCAGGTCAGACAATTTTTGTCCCAAATGGGGCTCACAGACTAAGGGAGAGGGAGAACAGATATTGAACCCCCATTTTACAGTTGAGAAAACTGAGATACAGAGAAGTTGTTACTTGCCCAAGATCCTACAGCAGGCAGGTAGCAGAGCTGGGATTAGAACTCAAGCTGCCTTACTTCCAAGCCAGTGTTCTTTTTCACTAGGCCATACTGCTCCCCTACTGACTGCTCCTGTTAAACACCCTGTTGTATGTTGAACACAAAGAAAACTTAAAATTCTTCACACCCAGAGCAGAATTTAGTGGCCAAACATTTGGAATCCAACTGAAACACAGATCCTAAAGCAAGTGGAGAAAGTTAGAACTGTGACTCAGTTTTTAAGCTTCTCCCTCTAGACTGGAAGCTCCTTGTCGGCAGGAAACATATCTGCCAAATCTGTTGTACTGAACTCACCCAAGACTTTTGGTACGGTCATCTGCAAATGGTAAGCACTCAATAAATACCATTGATTACTTGCCCCTCCCTATCCTGAGTTTCCTCAGTGAGTAACCAGCCCTAGAGCTTGTAAATAGGAAATTTAAGCGTCACACATAAGGTATAAGATGTGTTTCTTATATTTTGATAAATGAAGCTTCCCCTTATGGCTTGCATTGCCTTTTTGCATCTCTTTAGCCCCAAAAGACTGATTTTTAGATTATAGCTATGATTTTTTTAATGGTATTTGTTTGTGCCAGACACTGTACGAAGCACTGGGGAAAATACAAGCTAATCAGGTTGGACACAGTCTATGTCCCACATGGGGCTCACAGTATTATTTTCCATTTTACAGATGAGGTAACTGAAGTTCAGAGGAGTTAAATGATTTTCCCAAGGTCTCACAGCAGACAAGTGGCAGACCTGGAATTAGAACCCAGGTTCTTCTGACTCCTAGACTACGCTGCTTCTCTGTCGGGGATTTAGTCATTGGTTGAGTTCAGATGAAAAACTCCTTGGGGCCCATCTCTTTGTTTAGAAAGGCAGCAAATACCCACTAATTCCCATTGTTTGACTTAATGCAAATGTGCCCAGTTCTGCCAGAAAGCATGTTTTGGGCTTGCATTTTGACTAGAAGGTAATTAGGAATTTAGGAAACATTTGTCAGACAGTGCAAAAGTGTTTGGATGTGGGCCACGATGTTGGAAAAAATGGCCTACATGTATGTGTGTGAAATCAGGCGCAAAGTAATAATAATAATAATAATAATGGCATTCGTTAAGCGTTTACTATGAGCAAAGCACTGTTCTAAGCACTGGGAAGGATACAAGGTGATCGGGTTGTCCCATGTGGGGCTCACAGTCTTAATCCCCATTTTACAGATGGGGTAACTGAGGCACAGAGAAATTAAGCGACTTGCTCAAAGTCACACAGCTGATAAGTGGCTGAGCCGGGATTTGAACCCATGACCTCTGACTCCCAAGCCCGGTCTCTTTCCACTGAGCCATGCTGCTTCTCTACTTCAGAGAAGTACTTCAGCACAAATTTGCACATAGGATTTTGCAAAAATGCAGCATCAGAATTTTAGGAGATCTGGATGTGTTTTGGACCTTTCTCCTTAATCTAGGGCCCTAAAACAGCTCTCATTTTTCTTCAACTCTGGTATCAGTGGAAAGCAGGGATCAGTCTTCTGAGGCTATTGGAAAGAGATAGTTCATGAAAGACCAGTTGCCATCTAACTCCATTACTGTGCCTAGAAAAGTAGTTTTTATGTTTAGAATAGTAGTGATCCTACTCTGTGGTCATAGAGATCAAATGGCCTTTGACCCGTCCACTGGAAAGGATTCCCACTTTTTAAGGATCTGAAAATAATGTGATGGGCTCAGAGCCATTGACTTCAGGGAAGTGAGTTTCACCATTTCACACCCCAGACCGAAGGATCAAGTCCTGGGAATCATGGAAAATAATATGGGCATAAATATGCAAGTACTTCTGGTTGTCATCACTATGGTCATAGATGTTGTTGCCAAACATCTAGGTTCTAGCCATGATTCATTCATTCTGCACATGTTTCCACTCAGCCAGCTACTCTGAATATCTTAATCCAGCAGGGGTTGGTTGGTTGTTCCATCTGCATCGCATTTTCTGAAGTTAGGCCAATAACATCTGTGCCGATCATTATAGGCCTAAGACATTTACAGTTTTCTTGTTGATGATGGGCTGAGCTTCGCTTCTCATTTTTTCACCCTTTACTGCTAACCACAGATTTGGATATGAATCTCCTCAGTCTCCTCCTAATATGAGTCAAGGTATTTGACACTTTTGGAATGGCTCTTTTCTCATGCCTGTGGGAAGAAGGGCAGAAAATATTTTTTCCATTCTGTTGGCCTTTACCATAAGCTCCCTCTAGACTGTAAGCTCACTGTGGGCTGGGACTGTGTCTACCAACTTGGTTATATTATACTCCCCCAATTGCTTAGTACAGTGCTTTGCACACAGTAAGTGCTCAATAAATACCACCGATTGATTGATATTTATAGCAGTAAATATAGACCAGCAACAGAGAAATTAAGACTTTTCCTTGTGAAAGGAAGTTTGGAACCAGCAGGACAAGAATAACATATAATGACTCCTCTCCCTGTAAATATCAGACAACAAGGAATTCATTCTTTCCTAAAACATTTCCCTCTTTATTTGTGGCATAGAGAAGATGGGAAGAAGGCCTGTGTGTGTGTATGTGTGTGTGTGTGTGTGTGTGTATGTGCATGTATTTATGTGTGTATAAAGAGAGCCATCCTTTTGAGAAGCAGCGTGGCTCAGTGGAAAGAGTTAGGGCTTGAAAGGAAGAGGTCATGAGTTCGAATTCAGGCTCTGCCACTTGTCAGCTGTGTGACTGTGGGCAAGTCACTTAACTTCTCTGGGTCTCAGTTACCTCATCGGTAAAATGAGGATGAAGACTGTGAGCCTTATGTGGGACAACCTGATTACCCTGTAGCTACCCCAGTGCTTAGAACAGTGCTCTGCACATAGTAAGCGCTTAACAAATAGCAACATTATTAAATATGCCACTAATGACAATGACTTCCTAGCCACTATTTTCAAAGTGGATGAAAAGACTGATGCCTGACAGATTGATCAATCTTTTCCATCTTGTGTGCACTTGAAGATGATTTCTTGGTACACTGCCATGTATGTCACTTTCAGGGACTGTCCTAACATCTGTCTCCCCCTCTAGACTGTAAGTTGGTTGTGGGCAGGGAACGTATCTGTTATATTATTGTGTTGTACTCTCCCAAGCACTTAAACAGTGCCCTGCACACAGTAAGCACTCAAGAAATACAATTAATTGATTAAAGTCATCTTTTTGATATCCTAATCTTCCCAGACCCTCTACTCCGGGAAAAAGCAGTGCCATCATTTGTTGGTTTCTGGTCTGGCTGTGGGGCGTAGTGAGCTGCTTTTGTCTCCAGGAAGATCCCTACTATATCACTGTTTGAGACTATGCTTTTCTTTTTTATATATAACCATGTTCTTGCCCTCCCAGTTGGCCGTGTTTCCTTTCTATTTATTGAACGCCAAAGATTATATAAGAACCAAACATTTTGCGGAGGTGGGTTCTAGAAATGCCTGTTAGGTTTGTTCAAGAGTCTTTATTAGACTTGGGGGAACTAGGTTTCACCCATATCATTAAACATCAAGCTTAACTCTTCCATTACTCCAAAGGTACATACAATCAGGTCCAGGATAAGAACAGAACTAACCTATACTGCAGCCAATCCATGGTCATCCAGTCCAGTCTCCTGTTTCCCACAAAGGAATGTTGGAGGAAGAAAGTGGATTTTTTAGACTTTCTTGACATCTGTCCACATTGTTAAAATCCACCTTTTAAATCCATCTTCCCACTCCTCTACTAACCTATTATGGATCAACCATCCATGAATTAATCTTAATCCTTCTTGAATCTATTGATATTTTCTGCCTGAACAACCCAGGGCTGTTCTGTAATAGTTATTGTAAAACAGAAATTAGTAGAGATTCTTGCATGGTTTCAAACCCCTTTGCCCCAAGTAAATTCCACAGAGCGGAATTTGCATGGCTTTCAAATCCGAAGAGAACCGAGCTCACGTTATGCACCTCAGAGAACCTTGAAAGTAAACATCATACTTGATTGTTTTCAGAGCTCCAGAAACACTAAAAAAATAATCTGTGAAGGAATGAAATCCAGACCTGCAATTGACATAAATCTCTCCGGAAAAATCCCACTTCACTGTGAAAATTTTCCAATACAACGTTTCTTACCCGCAAAGAGACCTTGGGTAGGTTGGAGGTTAACATCCAAACTGATATTTCCCCTGAAACCTCCATTAAGCCCTAAAAAGTTCATTTGAATGAACAGATTCTGTAACTATCAAGTGAAGCAACAGACTGGGACCAGGGATCAAAAGGCTCAGTTTATGAAAAGATTGACAGAAATAGGGCTGGTGGACAGCTTTATTTTATTCCCATGAAGCCAATTCAAATACCTTTTTCAAAGCATAATTCACCCTACACCTTCTCCTGCAGACATCATTTAATTGTATGTTAACAGCTAGCCGGCTTAAATCTTGAATGCTGCCCCTTAATATCACTAAAAAGTTTATAAGCTCTGAACAGAAAGACATCTCCAACAAGCAACTTTATTTCCTCAGTCAGATAAATAACCCATGGCAGCTACCATAAGCTTCTCTTCTTTTGGAATCCTTTAAGTGCCATGTCTATTCTTCAAAGTGACAAGACTATATGACTTTTACTTTGCTAGATAGAATAAAAGGACCGGTGTATCTCTTGTTAGTTAATTTAGGTCACTGTTGGCCTTTGATGATTTGTTTTTTCTTAGAAAAGATTTCACTATACTGTACTTTGTGAAGACTAAAGCTGGTGTCATTTGGTTTTCATAGCTTCAAGCCCCAGAACAGCAGTAAGACTTCTCATGCGACCCATGGATTTAGAAATGGCAAGGTTAGGTCTTTGTGGGGTTTGCAACAGAGATTTACTGCCTGGAAACTTCCTTTGATAACAAGTTCTACATGATTACTACCCACTGGGTGAAGATGTATTTCCATTCATTGATTTTGACCTTTGGCATATCACTTATCTTCTCTGTGCCTCAGTCTCCTCATCTATAAAATAGGGATTAAATACCTTAACACTATCTCCCCTTTAGACCTTGAGTTCCTTGTTTGGCAGTTACTATGTCTGGTCTTCTGTATCTTGTCTTGTCTTATGCAGTCGAGTCATCTCTGAGCCATAGCGACACCATGGACACGTCTCTCCCAGAAAGCTCCATCTCCATCTACAGTCATGCCGGTAATGGATCCAAAGACTTTTCTTGGTAAAAATACAGAAGTGGTTTACCACTGCCTCCTTACCACGCTGTAAACTTGAGTCTTCACCCTTGATTCTCTCCCATGCCACAGCTGCCCAGCAGAGGTGAGTTTTGACTTGTAGCAGATTGCCTTCCACTTGCCAGCTACTGCCCAAGCTAGGAATCTAATGGATATGTCTCTGCTTGACTTTCCCTCCCGTAGTTGAGACTGATAGAGTACTGGAAACTCTCCAAGTGTGACCCTGAGAGGGGATACATTGTATCTACTCCATCTCTTAGTAGAGTACTTTGCATACAGGTATTTAACAAATACTATAATGTAAAATGAATACACATATGTTTGTGTGTATATATATATATATATTTATACACATGTATATATATATATACATTTTATACATATATACACAAATACATGTACATAAATAGGTGAACATTTTAAATGCTGTTTATCATCAACTGTTTATTCAAGTTGGAGGTTGGAGCCAGCATAGTAATTAATGGAGTTAAAGAAATAGCTGTCCAATTGTTCACATTTGCGTCACAGCTTATCTGCTGTCTCCTTCAGAAAGTGGCATTTTAGCAATTCTTCATTACAGTAACCCTTGTTGCATCCTGTTTTTTGGAATCATATTGACTTCTTTATCGTGGAGTTTTCTTCTCATACTACCTCGCTCTTGTCATTAAAATTCACACATGGAACTAAATCTTTAGGAAAACACAAATCTTTTGGAGGAGACACAGTAGATGGTGCAATGTTGAGGAGCAGCGTGGCCTAGGGGATAGTAGCACAGGCCTGGAAGTCAGAAGGATCTGGGTTCTAATTCTGGCTCTACTGCTTGTCTGCTGTGTGACCTTGGGCAAATCACTTAATTTCTCCGTGCCTCAGTTACCTCATCTGTAAAATGAGCATTAAGACTGTGAGCCATATGGGACATGGATTGTGTCCAACCTGTTAGCTTGTATCTACCCCAGTGCTTAGTACAGTGCTTGGCACATAGTAAGCACTTAATACCATTAAAAAGTATTTACTTTAAAGTCATTTATTCTGCTATGATCATTCTAGCCATAATGGTTGATTAATGTCTAAAACAGCTGCATTGGCCTGCCTTGAGTTCTTACCCTATTTTTGTGTTTAACTATTTAATGGGTATGATCAGTTCACGTTGACTATCAGCAGAAATTATGTGATGAGGAATAAAGCTACAGACTGAAAACCCATTGATTAAGGGTTTTGTTCATATTCCACAGCAAAGTCTTAATTCTGTCCATACAGACTTGTGATCTTTCCTCCCACTGACTCAACTTTATGCTCCTTGAGGGCAGGGATCATGCCTACCAAATGAATTGTACTCTCCCAGATGCCTAACACCGTGCTCTGCACACAGTAAGCACTCAATAAATACCACCAATTGATTAATTTTCTAGATGGAAACTCAGTTTACCTAGTTGCTCGGATTTCACGGGACCTGTTGATTTGTAGTAATAATAACAATAATAATAATAATGATAAGTATGGTATCTGTTAAGCACTTACTATGTGCCAAGCACTGTACTAAGCCCTGGGGTAGATACAAGGTAATCACGTTGCCCCATGTGGGGTTCACAGTCTTAACCCCCATTTTACAGATGAGGTAACTGAGGCACAGAGAAGTTGTGACTTCCCCAAGGTCACACTGCAGACAAGTGGTGGAACTGGGATTAGAACCCATGACCTCTAGAAAGAAACAGGCCAGGTAATCAACATTGAAAAGCGTAACTAAAGAATCACAAGTTTAATTGGCTGGCCATGGCTTGAATATATTATAACTGTTGATGCAGTCAATGAACATTCTTGCCAGCCACATTAAAATCCTGTTGCTTCAGGATCAAGAAGTGGAGAAATTCCTAAGGCAGGACAACCACAGAAAGAAGCACAGACTCTAGCTGTGACATGCTATCAGCAGAAAAATAAGTAAATGCAAATCTCTTAATCAAAATGTTCAACCATTTTTTTATTGTGGGTACTCTTGGATTGTTTTGTGGTCATCCTAATATTGATCTTAACTTAGATTTCAGAACTGAGTTAAAATGTGATGCTTCATTTGGATTGAGAGGTTTCTTTTTCTTCTTTTTCATAATCAGGGTTTCTATTTAAAGGTAGCTTTGGAATGTATAGTTGGACAGATAATTTGAATCATAAATTTATCTCAGGAAATTAAAAGAGGTCACAGGTGAGGCTTTTTATAATGTTGGTATTTGTTAAGTGCTTACTAGGTGCAGAGCACTGTTCTAAGCACTGGGGTAGATACAGGGTAATCAGGTTGTCCCAAGTGAGGCTCACAGTTAATCCCCATTTTACAGATGAGGTAACTGAGGCACAGAGAAGTTAAGTGACTTGCCCACAGTCACACAGCTGACAAGTGGCAGAGCTGAGAGTCGAACCCATGACCTCTGACTCCAAAGCCCAGGCTCTTTCCACTGAGCCACGCTGCTTGTTCAGGTAACCAGATCTCCTTTGAAAATTGGGCTCTAGCTATTATAAAATATATTTTGGGATGCCAAGAAAATGTGGTGTCCTATTGTTTCTTCATTTAAAATCCTTAGGCTAACTCCCTTATGTAATCACAGTAAATATTCCCCAGAGCTATTCCACTTAGCGAGTTGAATTCCTGAATGATCCTGGAATATGATATGACATTGATTGATGTAAGTTTCCAGATACTGAATGAAGGGAAAGTTTCCTAATTCACCCCCTGACTGGAAGTCTCTAAACCAATTAACAAATTTTCGAGTTTGGGTGATTTAAAAACAAATTGAGGGCAGCGTGTCAGGAAAATGTCGTTTAATGGGCAGTAAAAACTAGATCTCCACAGTGACGCTAATGTTAGCTGAGAATAAAGTGCTTTCCTGGGGTTCATTTTCCCATCGGTGGATCATACTGAACGTAGGCGATGCTTGGTCTGAACTTCAGTAGTCATTCTGGGGAGTTGGGCCTACTGAATTCCAGAGGCGGCTCTGTCAATTTTGGGGGAAAAAGTGAAGCTAGACCCAATGCATATAGATTGAGGATCCTACAAATCGCGCAAGATATAGAGGTATCTGCTAGGCATTTTTCTATAAGAAGATCGAGAAAGTGTAAGTGGGTTAGTATGAGAGGAGTGAAGGAGGCGATCTGGGTGGTAATAAGATTAAGAAATTAAGGAAGATAGGTGAATAAGTGAAGTTTGTGTATATATATTTATGCATAACTTCTTAGGGTGGTTGTAAGTACATAGGGGTTAGGGTGAGTGGTAGAATGTCAAAACTTGGGGTGGTGGTGGATTTATTTGGGGGAGGCTTCTTAGAAGGTTTGGAATTTCAGGAGGGCTTTGAAGCTGTGAAGAATAATAGTTTGGTGGATTTGAAGTGGAAGGAAGTTCTAGGTAATGGGGAAAGAATAAATTATTATTTTCATAACTTTTCATAGCCCTGGTCCTAACCTTAATTCCATTTAGTGGATGATATTTCCTCATCACTGTTGCGCTCTGCTATGTTTGCAAACAGCCCATAGGTAAATTCCACTGTCAGAGGCATCAACTTCGAGCCCATGGGGAATCGAGTTTCATATTTCTTTATTACAAATTGTACAGTTTAACAGCATATTTGCACAGCCACCATGAGCCTTTTTTGTCAACTCTCTGTACAGCCTGGGAGGCTTATAGAATTATTACTTCAGTTTAAAGCCTTGAAAACCAGCGCTAGTGTATCCAGATAACAGTGTCCTGCTCCTAAGATTTAGTGCTCATTCGATTACAAGGTAAAATGAAGTTGCTAATAAAGACATGCCATTCTTGACTGCCTCTCAAATCATTTGCTACTTCCACACAGAATTTCAGGGATAAAGTGAAGCATCCCCAAAATAAGGCATCTTCATCCAAATCAAAGAATCAATTAGTGCTATTTATTGAGTGCTTATTATATGCAGAGCATATTCTAAGCACTTAGAAGAATACAAAACAATAGAATTAGTAGACTCAAACCCTGACACACAAGGAGTCTACCATGGGAACATTAATGTTTGACAGAAGCTTGATTTATTTTTTCTACACTTTTTTTTTCTGGTCTCACACCAACATACATAGTTGATTGAAGAGATCACAAATTCAGATTGGGGCAAGGCCAGGGGTTCTGGTCTGGACTGGAATGGCCCCAGAAATCCTTTTAGATTCATTCAGTTCATTCAATCGAATTTATTGAGAACTTACTGTGTGCAGAGCACTGTACTAAGCACTTGGGAGAGTACAATACAACAATAAACAGACACATTCCCTGCCCTTAGTGAGTTTACAGTCTAGTTGGGGAGAGCTGTGGGGCTGGGGATGGGGCAAGTATCAAACATCCAAAGGTCACAGATCCAAGTGCATAGACGATGCAGAAGGGAGAGTGAGATGGGGAAAAGAGAGCTTAATCAGGGAAAACTTCTTGGAGGAGATGCGACCTTAATAATGCTTCGGAGGGGGAAGGATTTCCCGGCTAGGGGGAGGACATGGAAAAGGGGTTACGAGTGAGATGAGATCAGAACACAGTGAGTAAGCTGGCGCTAGAGGAGCAGAGTGTGCAGGCTGGGCTGTAGTAGATTAGTGAAGTGAGGTAGGATGAGGTGAGCTGATTGACTGCTTTAAAGCTTAAGGTCAGGAGTATCTGTTTGACGCAGAGGTGGATGGGCAGCCATTGGAGGTTCTTGAGGAATGGGGAGGTGTGGACTGAACGTTTTTGTTGATAAATGATCCGTGCAGCAGAGGGAAGTATAGAGTGGAGTGGAGAGAGACAGGAGGGTGCAAGGTCAACGAGGGGGCAGATGCATCAGTCAAGCCGGGATAGGAATGTGCTTGGATCAGCATGGGAGCAATTTGAATGGAGAGAAAAGGGTGGATTTTAGCCATGTTGTAAAGGTAGAACCGACAGGAGTTGATGAGAGATTGAATATGTGGGTTGAATGAGAGAAATGAGGACAACACCTTGCTCCAGACTTAACCTGAATTGCTAGAACGAGCCTCTGTTGAAAATATAAAAGCCTCCTTCCTCCTCTAATCCTTTCTGATCCTGGGAGTTTTCTCTCTGCCATAGTGGATAGCACTTTTGGGAAGCAGCATGGCTTAGAAGATAGAGCACAGGCCTGGGAGTTAGAAGGACCAGCTCTTCCACCTGTCTGCTGTGCGATCTTGGGCAAGTCACTTCACTTCTGGGTCTCAACTACCTCATCTGTAAAATGGGGATTAAGAGTGTGACCCCATGTGGGACAGGGACTGTGTCCAACCTGATTTACTTGCTTCTACCCCAGCACTTAGAACAGTGCTTGGCATATAGTAAGCACTTGACAAATATCGTTAGTATTATTATTATTAAGTTGACTGCTAACTCTTGCTCTTAGCTTTTGACATTTATGGAGCTTAAGCTGTTTGTTTTTATCCTTTGCCATAGAAAACACAAATTGAATGTTTCAACCAGAAAAAAAAATGTCTAGGAAGCGCCAATTTCTCCTCTGACCATATTAGTGTTCAGGAGAGGGTCAGGCAGCCTCCTTCATGACTTTGGGGTCATATGATAAAGAGTAGTATTCAAGGTTTGGGTTTTAGCTGGAAACATTTCAGATTCTTACAAATGCTTTCAAAGAAGGAATTGAGTATGATCATCAAGTAGGGGGATTGTAAACTCCAGTAGATTATAAACCCTTTGAAGAGAGAGAACATGAATTTTGCTCCTGCTCTGCTCTTCCTACTCCTTAGGAATGTGCTCAGAATTCAGTAGTCACTTAATAAATACCTTGAATGGGGATTGACACTAATTTAGATAGACTTGCTAATGCCTTGTGATAGTGGTTTTGAATTTGACTAATTGAAGAAGGGTCCTGAAGTCATCGTCGTCATCATCGTCAGTGGTATTTGGAACAAGACCAAGGAAGTATATTTAGAGGAGGAAAAAACAAATTATGCACATATAAAATGGAAAATGACAAGTACAATTACAGAAAGAAAAGACCTGAAGGCGCATAGTCCCAAGGTGAATTATAAGTCAGCAAAGCCTCGCAGTTCTTAAAAAAGTAACATAACACTGAGTTATGTTAACAAGAACATGAACAGGAATAATCCTCTGCTACACTATTAGACTATTATGTCCAGCTTCAGTTTCTCTGTGTAAATAGAGATGAAAGAAAAATTGGATATTCAACATTATTTCCCCAATTTGCAATCTATTTTTATACAGTTTCCCACTGTGAGCTCCTTGTAGGCAGGGATTTCATGTGTCAACTATGTTGAATTGTACTTTCCCGGGTGCTTAGTACAGTTCTTGCACAGACTAAATGCTCAATAAATGCCATGGATTTATTGTAAGAGAAAGGACAAGCTCTCTATCAGTTGATTCTTTCATCTTTTCTCTTTCCCTGCCATTCCCCAACCTACACTCTTCATCCGTAATTATGAGCTAACCTAATCTTATTCTTCACTTTTCCATCTCCTTCCTTTGGTGTGTGCCTTTCTGCTCTGCGGAATCAAAAACGGCATTTACTAAACAGTGACTACGTGCAGATCACTGGACTGAGCACTTCCACTGTACTAAGCCTCCTGCTTCAAATCAGACAAACCACTTCTCTCCCCACCTCCTCCAGGACACTCTCTCTTACTAATCTCCACTACCCTGATAAATTCATCCCCATTAGCCCCCTTAACACTAATGGGCATATTAGTTTATTCCACTTTTAAATTCACTTTTTAGTTAATTTTTCTTACCAATTTCATGTTTTCCCATCTAGTTGATCTGTATTGGTCTGTCTTCCCTGTTAATTAGTAAGTTCTATGACGGCAGGGACTTTGTCTTTTATGAAATATCCAAATGCAGTCATTTCTCCTGTAATGAGGAGTTCGCAATCTTGTAGAACCTTGGGTTAAGAAAAACTAACATTATAATATTCTCCCCATACCCGACACCACCTGCACAACTATTTCTTCCAGCACTCAATTTCAGTGTATCCCGAAAGAAAAATTATTTTGTCATCTTCTGTTTACACAGAGTAAAATCACATATAATGATAATCAGACTCCCCACATTAGATGCTCAGTGAATGCTGATGATGATGAAAATCAATCACTCAATCTTATTTATTGGGAAGGGATTCTCTATCTGTTGCCAAACTGTACATTCCAAGCACTTGGTACAGTTCTCTGCACATAGTAAGCACTCAATAAATACTATTGAATGAATTTATTGAGTGCTAACTCTGTGCAGAGCACTGAATGAAGCACTTGGAAGGGTAAAGCACACAGTGTAACAATCACATTCCCTGCCCACAACGAGCTTCCAGTCCAAAGGGGAAGTTAACAGATAATAAAATCTGGTTGAAAGAAAATGAAAGGAGCAAATTTAGAAACTATTTTCAAAAATAGAATTCTCATGAAGAGATTTCCTTATATCAGTGGTATAAATGAGCTTAAATTGCATCAGCGGGAAGTCAGGCAAATCTAAGTAGCTTTCAGGCAATAAAGGTTAAATGAAATCTGGAACATTTTCCCAAGAAAGATCAAGAAATCTCCACCTCCTAGAGATCTTTAGAATGTGGATCACTGACATGTTTTCTGGCCTTCCAGGAGTCAGGGATGATCTCTTGAAGTGACTTCAGGTTTTAGGATGCTGGGATTCTATTTTGTGGTTCCCCTCTGTCTCTTGTAGTGTGGGAAAATAGAGACAAACATCTCTAAGTCAAAATTTGCTCTCAATTTTTGTACCAGATTTATAGCCTTCATAGGTAGTCATTTAGTTTGCCACTTGCACTCGAGCAATCTCCACCTCACACTCACCGAACCATTTCCTTTCTCTTCCCATATTCCCACATAAATGTGACAAGTAAAATGAAAAATAAGGAAATAAATAAGATAAACTGGCTTTGCAAGTGTACTGCTCTGACAGAAAATGTATCAAAAATGTTTTTGCGTGTGTGTGAAAAGCCCTTCATTTTCCCTAAAGATTCCTATTTTTCTCATTTTGGGTACAGCAAAACCGATTCATAATGAACTTAGGTATAGAGAAATTCTCTTCAAAAAGAGCCAGAATTAAAGTCCTGAGTGGTTTTTGATGTGCTGCAGTGAGCAATGCATTTTGTTTTAAAAATGTAGCTGTCACAGTACCTGTTGCAACTGTTCCAAGTCAATCATTCAGTTATATTTATTGAGTTCTTATTCTGTGTAGAGCTCTATACAAGGTGCTTGGGAAAATACCCTAGACTGAGTAGACATAGTCCCTGCCCTTAAAGAGTTTACAATCTGAAGTCAAGTAGTCAACTTGTGAATTTAGTTTCCAAGTTTATTGGTCTTAGGTGATCTGCTTTATGGCACTGGACCAAATGCACAGGAAAAGCTTTTTACCTTTCAGAATTGCCGATTGGAGACTCTTCCACTGGTTTAATCCAAATGGAAGTACCAGATTAGAGTTCATAATTGGCAAATTTTCAGTGAGGATCCCGAAATGGAGACTTGTCTTTCTGGTAGGACTGTGTCTTTGCTGCCTCGGATGAATTTTTAAGGCAGAAAAGTAAGGTAGATTTTCCAAACTAGACATGGAATAGAAATTTAAAAAAAAATAAAGCTAAGTGGGTTCATTTGTGATCAGAAAGTTTTCTACATGCAAGGAAGCTGGCTGATGGATACAGGAGAGCTGAAGTCGCACGTAGGTGAGATATATATTTCAAGTCCCTCGTTTCTTCTGAACCCTTATAATAGGTCTTTGAATCAGTCAGCTCATCCTCATGGGTAGCTTAATTAGAAACCCAGAGGGTATTTGAAAAACAACAATGAGTTCACTGCCTCTAGTTCACAGTCTTTCTAAGAGTTCAGATTGCAGTTCCTTGTTGGTGCTGATCTCCTAGATAAGGATATCAAGCACTTTGCCCTGCTCATTTCTGAAGTTGTTGGCTGTGTATTTTACATACCACAATAAATTCTAGGCTCATGTGAAATCCATTTAATCTTCCCAAAGCAGAAATTCCAGCAGGCTTGACCCTCTGATGGTTTGAAACTGTGTGACTCTTTTTGTTTTTGAGAGTTTTTTTCTGAATATTTGTTTTGAAAATCCTTTGTTGGAAGTCGTCCCTGATGTGTTCCTTTCTAATTCTAAAAGCTTTGGTTCTGCTGGCTTGGGGAGAGTTTGCACAAAAGTGATTGTCCTGCTTTATGCTGCTGAGTCATCTTCAACCCTAAGCAACTCCATGGACAGATCTCTCCCACAACACCCCTCCTCCATCTGCAATCGATCTGGTAGTGTATCTATAGAGTTTTCTTGCTAAAAATGCCAAAGTGGTTTACCAATGCCTTCTTCCAAACAGTAAACTTGAGTCTCTGTCCTTAACTCTCTCTCATCCCGCTGCTGCCCAGCACAGGTGAGTTTTGACTTATAGCAGATTGGCTTCCACCTGCTAGCCAATATCCAAGCTATATATGGAATGCCCCTTGCTTGACCCTCTCTCCCATAGCTGAGACTGGTAGAGTACTGGCAACTCTCCAGGTGCAGTCCTGAGAGGGGCAAAAGAGATTAGGACTTAATTAATGGCTTACACTTTGCTAAAAGCTCAGCCATGACCATACTTTTCAATTTCAGTGGTTTCTCTGACTCTTTGAACCATCTCTCAGTTGATTCCTTTAGTGTTTGTGGCTATAATATCTGCTCTTCCCTCACTTTCCAATAATAGCATTCTTCCCACTTTATGACTTTCTATATACTATGCAAACAGGGGACCCTGACAATAAAATTTGGGTTCATTTAAAAACAAACAAAATTCCAAAGCCTTCCACCATTCTACCACACCAACCAGAATCAGAATGAATGAAAAAGTACAGTATAATGTCACTCCTCTAAATTTTTAAACACTGTAGTCAAATTCAGTTTGCCAAACTCATGGTGGGCAGGGAATATGTCTACCAATTCTGTTGTATTCTGTTCTCTCAAGTGCTGAGTACAGTACTCTGCACACAGTAAGCACTCAATAAATATCTTCTAGACTGTAAGCCAGGTGTCGGTAGAGATTGTCCCTCTTTATTGCTGAATTGTACCTTCAAAGCACCCAGTACTGTGCTCTGCACACAGTAAGCTCTCAATAAATACAATTGAATGAATGAATAAAATGCAATTGATTGATTAAACCATATGCCTATTAGATGGGGGAAGAGACAGGGCTGAAGGGGGGAAGGAAACTATATCTTCCTCACCCTTCCTCTGCATAAAAGTTTGCCGACTTTGGTTGCTCTCCTATAACCATGCCACAGAATGCAATATTAGGAAAACCCTTTACTTAAGTTCAGAAAAGTGAATTTGGTTGGAAGATAGAAAAGCTACATTTAGTCCCTAAATCTTCTCTTTCATTTTAAATTTAGGAAAATCTGTAATGGCAACACTATCTATCAACATGACCCCCCCCCAAAAAAAGCACCTGAAACCTCAGAGGATTTCAGTGGAAACATTTTTCAAAAGTTGGTGATTTTCAGTGGAGCTATTAACCTTTAACAACTCAGACCCCCCGCCCATTTTAACAGATTAAATGTCGTGTGGTAGAAGATCAAGAAGTATGAAATATGGAGAAAATGTAATGATATTAAGCTGCAGTGGCTGAAGTTTTGCTGGTGATGTGATCTCTTTAGATATCTGCGATGGAAGGTGACTTTAAATGAAACACAAATCAGAGTATTTTTATTTATTGAGGACCTACTTGATCAAATGTCTTGTGCTGCATCAATTGGGTGCTCAAGTGCAAAACAAAGAAGTGACATGTTCCCTGCCCACGAGGCACTTACATTCTAAAGGGAGAGTTAGACATAAAATATTTACAGAGCAGACATAATAGCAAAAAATGAATGTGTAATGGAATGTATGCATACATGAATTGAATAAATAAATACAGAAGTGCTGAGGATTGGAAGAAGTTTCTAAGCACAACTGAGATATGTTACCTAGAGGTTTTCTGCATTAATTCTAATTTGCAAGCTTCTATTAATCCACTGGGCCTTTAATGTGATTTAAATGTATTTTTGTGCATTAATGTAAATACTTTATTCTCTCTGGTGTTCTTTGTATGCTGGAGAGTTAAAAGGGAGAATTTGAGTAAAGCAGTGAAGTGCTGGCTGAGTTCTAAAAGATTTTGTGATTGCTTATTACCTACCTCTTAGATATCAAGAAGGGACAAGAAATGTAAAGTAATGTGCACATACTAGATAGGCACAATCAATCAATCAGTTGTATTTACTGAATGTTACTGTGTGCAAAGCACTATACTCAGTGACTGGGAGAGTGCAATATAACAGAGTTGGTAGACATGTTCCCTTTCCAAACTGAGCTTACAGTATAGAGGGAGATTTTCAGGCACATAATGGGAAGAATTCTTTAATATATTCGCATGAAATTGCATAGCTTCAAAGCCGATATAAATCTAGAGTCTTGACACTGTAGGCCGTGGATTGTGTGGGTTGCCCCTGGTGAGCTGTTTGGGTCAATGTTTTGTCGAAATGTCACCAGCCTTTGTCAGAATGGCTCTCTGGACAATGCTGATTCCTGCTTGGGTTTGCTTCTTGGTTAATAGTCTAGTGCTGCTGAAGTGGGGCTTGTGTTCATAGGCAGTATGAGGCTGTTCATAGGCCTCCACAGACTGGGTAAGATCTGCCTTCACACTCCGATTGTAGAGACAATGCTGGATTTGCTGGGGAATGCTGGCAGTGCTGCTGGGGAAGCATGACCTAGCAGATAGAGCACTGGCCTGGGTTTCAGAAGGACCTGGGTTCTAATTCCGGCTCTGCTATTTGCCTGCTGTGCAACCTTGGGCAAGTCACTTCACTTCTCTGGGCCTCAGTTACCTCATCTATAAAATAGACATTAAGAGTGGGCAGGGAATGTGTCTGCTCATTGTTGTATTATACTTTCCCAAGTGCTTAGTACAGTACTCTGCACACATTATGAGGTCAATAAATATGATTGAATGAATGAATGTGAGACTGAGCCTCATGTGGGATTGGGACTGTGCCCAACCTAATTTGTATCTACCCACGCTAATGCTTAGAATAATGTGTGGCACGTAGAAAGTGCTTAACAAATACCACTATTATTATTATTAGTTTAGTGATGCTTGGTGGGTCTTTCTGTTGTGATATTCCCAACATATTGATCAGTTAGGATGCAGATGGTGGGTTAGGCCTGGGCCTATGTATGTCACCACCAGAGTGGAAAGACACTTGGGTGTTATATTAACGCTAGATTTCCCCAGTGGGAAAAAAATAAGGAAGTATCATATACAAAGACTAAGTCTGATTATTCCGGTATTCTGCTGGAATTATTCCAGGGGCTTCAACCGTATCATCTCCACAGGGGGTTCCTAGCAAGCAAGGATTTGAGTTAAAAACATTAATCTTTTAAGATGAAGTAAAGTCTGCATACAAAATGTACAGAAATCCCAATTGTCATCTTGGGATGAATTCCATGGTTAGTTTCTAGGATGTCACTTCAAACAGATTCTGGAAACTGTGCTTTTTTTCCTCTCACCCATGGATCAATCTTCTTTAGGTTCCTTAAGGTTTTCTTTTGCAATGGAATCTTGAAGCTAACTATTTTGGATGAATGAGATGTAAGAAAATCTTCAGGACCGGGTGGTTTCCATCCAAAACTCCTGAAGGAACTTGAAGGGCAAATTGCCAAATTTATGGTGAAAGGAAAAAAGAATCATAATAATAACATTATTAAGCACTCTCTATGTGCCAAGCACTGCATTTAGCACTGGGGAGATACAATATAAACAGATGGGGCATAGTCCCTCTCCCAAATGGAGCTTGCAGTCTGAGGAGGAAGGAAAACGGGCCAACTATTTGATGATTGGTGAAGACCAAATATAGCTGTCATCCCTGGATTCATTGGTTAGTAAATTGTTCTTGTCTATATGACAAATTAGTAGAATTAATGATTATTTTATCATCAGCAAGCACAGAGAGAACTGGTTGGGAAAGACAGCCTGGTTTCTTTAAGAGGAAATCGCGATTCATTAGTTGGTTGAAATTCTCAACAAGCACACGAATAGAGGACAACTAGCAGTCATAATATATCCAGAATGTCAAAAGGCCTTTGGCAGGTTTCCAAATCTATGTCTTTTTAAAAGATGGTGTAATCATGGGATTGGAAGGCAAAGTCTAAGGAGCAGAAAACCCACTTAAAAATGGCCACTTTTTCAAATGGAAAAATGGGATCCCCAGGGACCATTACTAAAACAATTTTGCATACAGCTTCATAAATAATCTGGAGAAGGGATGCACAGTGAAAACTCCAATTTGCAGATGACACCACCTCTTCTGGATAGCGAAATCCCATGACATGGGATGATACTAGGAAGATGTCTTAAATCTGAGTGAGTAGTCCAAAAATTTGTAAGTGAGCTTCAATATGAACAGAGGCAAGGAAATGCACCTAAAAAAATTAAATCAAGTAGAACAATGTGGGAATGGTTTAGAAATCAGCCACGACTCAGGAAAGATATCTTTACTGATAGTCCTTTCCAAATGAACAGCTAATTGTTGAGCTTCAACAGGAAAGGGAATGGAAATTAGACAAAAGTTATAGTTTTGTCACTAAACTTTACATACTTCACCTGAGCTTGGAATACTGGATTCTGTATCACAATAAAATATACTGGAGCTGGAGTAGGTACAGAGAAGGGCAATTAAAATCAATCAATCAATGGCATTTATTGAGCAGTTAATGTATACAGAGTGTTATAAGTGCTTGGGAGAATATTCTATAATAGACTGGGTAGACACATTTCCTTATCACAAGATGATAAGGGGGCTAGAACAGCTTTTGTAGAAAGATAGAATATATAGCGTGGCCAGTGGGTAGAGCACAGGCTTAGGAGTCAGAAAGAGCTGGGTTCTAATCCCAGCTCCACCACTCTTCTGCTATGTGACGTTGGGCAAGTCACTTCACTTCTCTTGAGAAGCAGCATAGCTCAGTGGAAAGAGCACAGGCTTGGAGTCAGAGGTCATGGGTTTGAATCTCAGCTCTGCCACTTGGCAGCTGTGTGACTGAGGGCAAGTCACTTAACTTCTCTGTGCCTCAGTTACCTCATCTGTAAAATGGGGATTAAGACTGTGAGCCTCACGTGGGACAACCTGATTCCCCTGTATCTACCCCAGCGCTTAGAACAGTGCTCTGCACACAGTAAGTGCTAAACAAATGTCAACATTATTATTATGATTCTCTGTGCCTCAGTTCCTTCATCTGTAAAATGGAGATTGAGTGTGAACACCTTGTCGGATATGGTCTCTGTCCAACCTGATTAGCTTGTATCTGGTAGCCCAGTGCTTAGTACAGTGCCTGGCACATAGTAAGCACTTAACAAATACCATTAAAAGAATTAGGACTCTTCAGTTTGGAAAATCTGGAAGTTTTCAAAATCATGAAGGATACACAGATTAAAAATGCACGGATGAAATGACTGCTGCTCATTCTAGAGTTATGGGATTTGGGGAATCAGTAGTAATTATTAAACATTTCTTTTGTGCAGAGATCTGTAATGTGCTAAGCACTTGGGAGAGCATAATACAGTTGAAAGACAAATTCCAAGTTTACAATGTAGAGGATTGATGACCAATGTTGGTGATTGCAAAATGGTGGTTGCATTCTTGCTAAGGAAATTGCATAGTCTAGTACTCACATACGTGGACGCAGCTGTTTCTCCTGACACCATGCTCAGCTATATCCGAACAGGTTGGTCAGAGGAATATTTACTAATTCCCAGATAGCATTTTAGCCTGAAATAAATAGTGAAAACCTGTGTTCTGGTAGAATTATGTGCTTACAGATATTTTTTATGTATATACACATGTGTATGAATCTAAATTTATATATCTCTAAATTTTTAGTTTGTTTTGCCACATATGTGAATTACAGTGTACAACTGATTTTACAACACAGTGATATCTCAAGACACTCTATTTTTGATTGGTTAAACAATGAAGTCTGAGTTGTGACTTGCAAAGAATGTGGGGTCTCCTACCTTAAAAATCAATCATGCTTCATAATAGCTTGAAAGATGCATAGATATCTTAGAAGAGAAGACATAATGTACAGGAAAGTAAATGACTCCAAGCTTGAAGTGCAATTTAAATATGAAAATATGATCTGAGCAGTGGCTTCAAAACCAAGCCACATAATCAGTCTTCATGATTTAATGTGATTTCTTTTCCATATTGCATGTTTCACATCTGTTTTCCATATTTTGAAGAGGGGTAGCAACAATTTTTTAAGATATTTGCTTGCTAAACTGAAATGTTCTTTCTTACAATCTTATTCATCATGCTTAATTTAATATGAGTTGGCTTCTGAGGGTGGTTAATAGGGTATACATGTAAGCCTTGCTTAAAAATGCCCCCAAGGTAAATTATCCACCTCAGCAGCCAATGAAAAGTGAAGCTTAGGGAGTTACATTTCAATTTATAAGTGTGGCAGATGGACTCATGTTAAAAGAACTTGTTCATTAATCTTTATGCTCTCTAGGAGAAAAGGCATTGTTTTTGGTCCCCTAAATGCCACAGAATGAATTTGATATGGAAACTGAAAATATATGTCTTAATGAATCAGTAAATCAATTTATCGCTAGGATTTTTCCATAGTAACCGCATATAAGTATTCTAACTCTTGACAATTTTGGTGCCCTCGCTTACGTCCTGCTCGTAGGCTCCTATTTCCCCATGATTTATAGCTGCGAACCCCTGTACTGTGTTATCCTCTTAGTGTTGACTCACTACAGACATATCAGAGGTTACTGTGTATGAAAAAGCCATTAAGCACCCAGATGGAAGGCACTGGTAACTTCTGATATATTCGCTGCAAGTGAAGCTCTTTAACAGTTTATCGGCCAGACCGTTCAACAGTGGAAGAACCAGGCAGATTGCAGGAAAAGCAGAGTTTCTGGGGCACAGAGTTATCAATGGATCAGTAAGTGCTGCATTTTAGGGCTGGCTAGGAAGGGGACTCAGTGCTGTCAGAGAGGATGGGAACTAGAAAGACATTTATTTCTTCTGGTTCCTGCCATAAGTGTAATAAATCCGGCAGTGGGAGGCGATGCACTTCGAAGCAGTCCATTAATATACACCTCCTTGGTGCTTCCTGCTCACTGGTAGTTGGGTTCAGTTTTCAAACTTTTGATTGGTGTCAATTCCTCTTTTTCTGGGGATGATGGCTTGGATCCAGCACTTGATCTTTTTCTTTTAATGTTTGTTTCTCTAGGTCAGCTTTGCTCAGGCCACATCTTCTTCATTAATTCTTCTTTCCTAGATGGTTTCATCCTTCCGTCCCCAAATTTGTATCATTCTGATGGCTCTGTTTCCCCTTCAGTGTTACTGAGGGCTTGATCTCCTAAAATGCTTTTACGTTTCTCCAGTTAAAGTTGAAACTGCACCCAGGCCCTCCGGAGGGCCGCCTACTGTCAGGGCTCAAGGGGTGGGCTGTTTCTCTGCATTTCACCCTCCTCCCCCCAGATCCCCACCTAGGGCCATTAAAATGACCCAAGTCTTATTGCCAGTCCTTAAAAGGTGGTGGAGGTTTAAGCCTGAACCAGCCTTACCTGGAGCAGTGGGGAACCTGAGGCTTATCTCCTCACAGTATGTTTCCTACATTCTAGCTCTTACACTGCAGAGCATGGTTAGTGGAAATCTAATAATAATAATAATTTTGGTATTTTTAAGCACTACTATGTGCAGAGCACTGTTCTAAGCTCTGGGGTAGATACAGGGTAATCAGGTTGTCCCACATGAGGCTCACAGTTAATCCCCATTTTCCAGATGAGGGAACTAAGGCACAGAGAAGTTAAGTGACTTGCCCACAGTCACACAGATGACAAGTGGCAGAGCCGAGATTTGAACCCAGGTCCTCTGACTACCAAGCCCGGGTTCTTTCCACTGAGCCACGGAACAGGATGACTTCACCCTCATCTGCTACAGTTCTTTCCTTTTTTCTGCTTAGCCATATTACTCCTGCTCTCTCACTGACTGAGCCTGCAGCCGTTCTTCCCACCAGGTACCTCACAATATATGCCACTAGGCACAAGGGCAATGGGTGAAAGAGTGTGGATGGCTCAGTGCACACAGTCACTACTGAGTGAAAAGCAACTTAAACACATGCCTTCTTAGTGACAAGTCATACCTCTCCCCCTTTTACCATTCATTCAACTTATCAAGGGTCCAGAAAAGGTGCACTACTGTGTTTTTTTAATTAACATCTGTCTCCGCCTTTCTACAAATCTCTTAAACTGTACTCTTTCAAGACTTTAATGCAGTGCTCTGCACACAGTAAGTACTAAATAAATACCACTGATTGGTGGATTGAATTCGTGGACACAGTGTAGTAGAGATTGTATTTCAATTACACACTCATGGCTACAGTCTTGCCATTAGCACTGTCATCTCTGAAAGAAACAGCATCTCTTTTTAATGATCTGCAATCATTTATGAGGGCAGTAGGTTTTCAGAGTCAATGCTGTTGTCTATGGAAAGAATCTAGACTGCACTATTCCAGCTAGGAGTAGAGAAACCTTGTTTCCCCTGACTTCCCCTTTTCTGGAGCAGGCCATTTGAATCAATCAAACTGAGCATTTACTGTGTACAGAGCACTGTACTAAACACTTGAAAGAGTACAATACAGCAGAGTTGGTAGATGGGGTAGTTCCAGGACAGAGGGAAAATATGGTCAAGGGGTGAAAATCCTTAAAAAGAGAAATGTCTTTTCCTGCTTTCTGCCTTCCTGTTCCTTGGAGTTGAACTTCCTTGTTGAGTTATTTGGCATGGTTTATCAACTATTCAGTGATATTTATTGAGTGATTACTCTGTCAGTCAATCAGTTGTATTTACTGTGTGCTCACTGTGTGCAGAGTACTAAGTTCTTGGGAGAGTATAATTATAGCAGACACATTCCCTGCCCACAACAAGCTTATAGTCTAGAGTATGCAGAGCACTGTACTAAGTGTTCAGGAGAATACAATAGAGTTGATAGAGTTGATAGACAAGGAACTTACAATCTAGAAGGGAAAACAGACAAAACAAATTACAGAAAGGGAAAATGGCAGAGACTAAGAATATGTGTGCATAAATGCTGTGGGAGAGGGAGAGGTTTGAATTTCAAATGCTAAAGGGTACAGATACAAGAAACTAGGTGACACTGAAGGGAGGGAATGTAGGGGAAATGAGAGCTTAGTCAGGGAAGGCCTATTGGAGGAGTTGTGACTTGTGCCCATCTCAAGGGGAATTGTCTCCCCTTTGGTTTCAGGTTCTGGATTTACCAGCCCTTCCTGGGGGGTTTACCTCCGTTTTAATTTTGGGGGCTCATTGTGTGAGCCTTTTCCAGGGGAATTTGTCTCCCCTAATGTAAGGCACTCAATGATAAGTTCAAAAGTGAAACCAAACCACCACTGTCTATGGCAGGAAGCTTTAGTCTGTATTTAATCTACTAAAAACAGGGTAGAAAAATCCAACCAACTTTTCCCCAAAGTCTTGCAGATGATCCCACATTGGGGGAGCTTCACTGAGTCTTGCTGCCTGTGGCACGTAGTCCTGGTTGGAGTCTTAGGTGCTTTGACCCTGGCTGCAGTAAGTGTCTCAGTGTATAGCTTTAGATGATTTTTGCCGTGGCCACCCCATAGGTGTCTTGGTTCAGATGGTTTTGCCGTGGCATTGGAGACCAGTTCTCTCCCCCTTTTATCTTTTGTTTTGGTGGGTGTTTGCAGTGTGGGATGCTCAGGATTGCTTGCTGCTGTCTTCCCTTTCTGGGTAAACCCGGCAGGATGGCGACCCCTCCCCCGGGCTTAGCCCTCTGGTTTAAACCCCATCTGGCAGTCTTCCTCCTGCCCATCAGAGCAATTTAGTTCCTCCTCAAACTCTTCTGCAAAACAATTCCATTTATCCTCAGCCTTTCAAGTCCTCCTCACACTTCTCGGTGAGATCATTTAGTTTCTCCTCCAATTCCTCCATCACCCTTATTGCTCAGGGGGTCAAAGAATAGTCTCTTAGGAAATGGCTTCTGCGTTAAAAAATGGAGTTACTCTTGCTCACCACAGTAAAGGGAGTGGTGGTGTGTTAGAGATGAAGGGGGAGGGCATGACAAGCCAGAGGGGGGTTGCCGGCAAAGGATTAGTGGCAAGACAGAAGAGATCAAGGTACAATGAGTAGGTTGCATTAGAGAAGCTAAGTATGCAGGCTGGGTTAAAATAGAAGATCGGCAAGGTAAGGTAGGATGGGGAGAGGCTAATTGAATGCCTTAAAGCCAGGAGTAGAAACGATGTTATCGAGCACCCACTGAATGCAATGAACTCTACTAAGTGCTGGGGAAAGTACAGCAGAAAGAAGTGTTCCCTGCCTACAAAGAGCATTAAACCTAGCAGTTCCAGGCAGGGCATGGAAGATGGCCCCATACTCAGTCCAACCGACCAGTCCATTCGACTGAATTTGGTGTCACATGGATCACATGGTTGAGCCGCTCAATCAGTAGCTTTGTAAACGTACTGCAAATATTCAAGAGGCTGGGAATACCCAAATCTGGACCAATGTGCCCTAAGGATATGGAATTAATTGTGAGGTTACATTTCTTTCGTACCCTGTACCAGCTAGCACTTTGGTCCCTATCCATTCTGCGGAGAACATCCGAGCCTTAAATGAATAACCGAGTGCCTGATGCCTAGCATACACAAATTTCCCAAGAATGATCACTTCGCTCTACTTTTCCAAAATGATGTATTTTAATGCCGAAGTTCCTCCTGTAGATCAGACTTCATAAATCAAAAGTATAAGTGAATTATATACTGTTTTCTCAATTAGGTTAAAAATCATCTCCCTGCCTAGTCATAATGCATCTTCTTCTTGCCAAAAAGAGAGTTTATAGATATTTCTTATTTTATATAGCAATGAGAGTTGAAATGTTTGATGCAAGCAGAGCTAAATTGTAGGGCAAAATGTTAGGGGCTGTTACTTTGCTGATATTTTACTAGTCTTAATGCTTATATATGCCAATTTGTACAGGATCATTCTTGATAATTTGACCTGTAATTTAAAATAAATGTCAGACTGAATGTTTTTTGTTCTAGAAATATGCTATGCTATGAGAGAACTATTTTTTTCCTAGCAATATACCATTGTTTAAAGTTCTTGGATGATTGCCCAGAACATAATCTCTCCAAATACCTTACCTTATCCAGTTTAATGTAAATTTCAATCTCCGCCTTTAGGGTCATGTAATTGCTCCATTTTCTACTCTTATGAGGACTTACATCTCAGAGGGGTTCTTGGGGTGAAGTCCCATATTTCTAGATACTGTAATCACATTTGGGGAGATGCTATAGAATTGGCATATGTTCTCAGGAAAAATAGCCTGGGAATTTTATACTTGTTCTGAGACGGTAAAGATTCTCCCTTCTTATACAAACCAAAATATTGTGGGGATCGATGGCAAGTTTGGGTGCCCTCCAAGGCATATCATGTACTCTTCATTTAAGATGACATTCTGAATTAAGAGGCTATTTTAGTTCATTTTAGAGGTCAGTCATGGTGCCGTTGAAATATTTTTGCCAGTTCCAGACAAAGCTGACTTTATAGCCAACATTGATCTCGTCTCACTGGAAATCAAATAGGCAGTGATACACTACTGAGTTAATGGCAAGGCTCTAATAATAGATTACTTGTCTGACACAGACTTAAAAATGGACCTTTTTTTGGCAGTAGCAGCTGTTGTCAACACGTTGAAGTACTTTTGAGATACCTTCAAGTACTTTGCCAAAGCAGGTGTCTCGAAATGAGCATAGCTACATTTGATGAAGTGATGATTTTTGAAGATGCTACCTTCCATTACATGTTTGTGTGTGCTTGGGTGCATAATTTAATAATAATGTTGGTATTTGTTAAGCGCTTATTATGTGCAGAGCACTGTTCTAAGCGCTGGGGTAGATACAGGGTAATCAGGTTGTCCCACGTGAGGCTCACAGTCTTAATCCTCATTTTACAGATGAGGTAACTGAGGCACAGAGAAGTGAAGTGACTTGCCCACAGTCACACAGCTGACAAGTGGCAGAGCCGGGATTCAAACCCATGGCCTCTGACTCCCAAGCCCATGCTCTTTCCACTGAGCCATGCTGCTTCTCATGCCATGCTGCTTCTAGAAAACGCACTTACTGAATCCTGTTCCATTGCATATTCTGTTGGCTAATCTATCAAGTGCAAAGAATGAAGCTAGTTAAAAAAAATAAATTTACTCTCTTGGTGTTTAATCTTTTTCATAATGTGTCCTGTGATTAACATAGTAATCTGTAACAAATGCTAAAAGTCTTCTTCTAATCATCTTACCATATATTATATTTGACATTTCAGTTGTAGACCCCTGACTCGTCTCATCTGCATGAAGTGGTGAAAACATCCAATCGAATTAGATATATTAGTACTTTAAAAACTCAATTTTTAGACTCATTTAAGGTGGCTTTTTAACTTTCACTTAAAGAATGAGATTGGCAAGGACTAGAAGCAAAGTAGCTGCTTCCTAATGGAATAGAATCCCCGTTTTGATCTTTTTGCTATGTAGAACATGTCTTGATGCTTCTGAAAACAAGGATAATGGTCTGTTTTTGGATTATTTGAGTTAAAGAAAATAATGGGGACAAATGAGAAAAAGCATAGGAAAAGCCTTAATAATCTAAGCAGACTAGCACTTTTATTGGTATCCATGGAAAGACACTGCCTGGTTCAATGGAAGAGAATTAAAACTCCCCAGACCCATTTGTATTCCATTTAGGATGTATTGATCCACAAATTAAAGCAACTTTGAGTACCTTGGTTTAATGAACCATACCTAGCCATTCTTGTCTACTTAGTCACTTCAGTAAACCACATTTTAAAGGTAAGGTGCAAAGGAGTTTTCCAAAACGCAAAACAGAATGTTCCCCCAGTGCACTCCTTGATCTCTGTAGGGGCAAAGACTGAACAAGCAGGTCTGGGAGGAAACCTGTTTGCACAGGTTAAGGTGGTTGAGCAGCCCCTAGGACTAACTAAGGACTAACTAGATTGAAGGTTTCTCCCCCTGGCCTGTTATTGCAGTGATCTGTGTAAACAATCCGAAGCAATACCCAAGTCTGAAGCTTGAGGGGGAGCAGTGAGAAGGGTGAGATTTTCACCCTTAAGGATGATGGATCTTTAACTGTCCCTTCCTCTAAGCAAGGTTGAAATTGGGATTGAAAATATTACGATGGAAGAGTTCCAGACCCAGAATAGTCATCTTTTGAGAAACTGATCTTAACTCTTTTGCTTTTCTTTCAGCTTAGCCTCTTCCTTTCGGTACAGACAATTTGAATAGTCTCACAGCAGCACCTCTCATCTCTACATGAGCCCGCTGGGTAGGAATTGTTTCTATTTGTTGCCGAATTGTACTTTCCAAGCACTTACTATAGTGCTCTGCTCACAGTAAGTGCTCAGTAGTCCAGTAAATATGATTGAATGAATGAATGAATGAATAATTGTAAGCTCATTGTGGGCAGGAAATGTGTCTTTCATATTGTTGTGTTGTACTCTTCCAAGTGCTTAGAATAGTGATCTGTACACAGTAAGTGCTCAAATACGATTGTTTGATTGAGAAATTCAACTTTCTTGACATCTTTGTCAAAAGAGGCTTCTGAATCTACCCCAAGGAGAGAAAAGCAGCATGCCCTAGTGGAAAGAGCACAAGCTTGGGACTTCCAAGGATGTGGATGCTAATCTTGGTACTGCTGCATGTCTGCTATGTGACCTTGGGTAAGTTACTTAAATTCTCTGTGCCTCAGTTACCTCATCAGTGAAATGGTGATTAAGACTGTGAGCCCCATGTGGGACAGGGACCGTGTCCAACCTGATTATCTTGTATCTACCCCAGTGCTTAGAACAGTGCTTGTCACAAAGTAAGCACTTAAATACCACAGTTATTATTATTATTATTGTTCAACATAAGGCTTAAATTAAGCAACCCCACCAGCAGCTAGATTCATAAAGCAAGTGTTGGTCATTTTGGAATTAAGTTTATCTGTAATCCCAAGGTACTCTGAATATGAAGTCTGGCATCTGCAGGAGTCTCTGGCTTTCTTCCTATGGTTAGTTTTCAAAGGATGATTTATCCAAGACAGAAAATGACCAGATTTACGAGGATTATAATTAGAATAGAACAAAGGAGTTGAGAACAAAGGTAAAGTGAAAGTGTTAAGGAACCCAGCAAACCAGCCTAAGCCATCAACTTGGTTTCAGATCACTTCTGACTCAAGCTGTCAAAACTTTGTGTAATTCCTAAAATGTGAAAGTGGAAAAGTTAACTACTTTCAGGAGAGCATTTCAGTGCTTTCTGTTGCCTGCCCTACTGGGTGCTTCCATATAATCTATCCATTCAGCGTGGCTCAGTGGAAAGAGCACAGGCTTGGGAGTCAGAGGTCATAGATTCTAATCCCGACTCTGCTGCTTGTCAGCTGTGTGACTTTGGGCAAATCACTTAACTTCTCTGTGCCTCAGTTCCCTCATCTGTAAAATGGCGATTAAGACTGTGAGCCCCACGTAGGACAACCTGATCGCCTTGTATCCCCCTCTTAGAACAGTGCTCTGCACATAGTAAGCGCTTAACAAATACCATTATTATTATTATTATTCAGGATGAAACAGTTGGATCCTGAGCACTATGTTAGCACAGTTTAATAACAATAATAATAATAATAATCATATTTGTTAAGTGCTTACTATGTGCTAAGCACTATACTAAGCTTTGAGGTGGATACAGTCCCTGTCCCATTTGGGACTCAGTCTCAGTCCCCACTTTACAGATACATTTATTCATTCAATCATTCACTGTATTTATTGAGCACATACTCTGTGCAAAGCACTGTTGTGAGCACTTGAGAGAGTACAGTATAACAACAAATAGACATATTCCAGCCTGCAACGAGCAATGAGATAACTGAGACACAGAGAAATGAAGTGACTTCCCCAAAGTCACCCCGCAGACATATGGTGGATCCGGCATTAGACTTCATGACCTTCTTACTCCAAGACCCGTGCTCTATCCACTATGTCATGCTGTGTTTCAACAAAACAGCTGACATTTCTTATCCATCTCACAGTTGGTGAGGTGGGTGCCTAGCAGTTGGAGGAGGAAGAACTGAGTCTCTCATCCAGTTTTCAGCCTGCTTCTCTACTGTCTTGAGGCTGATGACAGTGCTCTGCACATAGGAAGCGCTCAGTAAATACTATTGAATGAATGAATGATGATGAGAGAGGCTCAGGAAAGCACAATCTCCAATCTCAAACCGTGTAGCAATGCTGTATTTACTGGGAAACTGCAACAGCCTGGAATACTAATGAAGAATGGGATGAGTCTTTTGGGGAAAGGTTCTGGCCAGGCCAGGAATCTGTGAGGCTTTCTCATATCCATGTCAAGGACCTGTCCTTGTCCAGCCATTCAAAAATATTTATGGAGCATTTACTGTGTGCTGAATACTGATTGGGTTCCTAGGAGGAGACAATAAAGTTGATACAACCTATGCTCCCAATCTTACAGTCTAAAATGGGGGGGTAATATGTAATCAATAATATGCAATCATTCAATTGTATTTACTGAGTGCTTATTATGTGCAGAACACTGTCCTAAGCATTTGAAAGAGTACAACACAATGGAATTAGCGGACATATTCCCTGCCCATAACGAGCTTACAGTTTTGAGGGGGAAACAGACATTAATGTAAATAAATAACATGATATATGATTGAAATATATGTATATATGAGCGGTGGTGTTGAATGTGGAGTGAATATTAAATGCAGCATAGCATAGTGGATAGAGCACAGGTCTGGGAGTCAGAAGGTCATAGGTTCTAATTCCAACCCCAACATTTGTCTGCTTTGTGACTTTGGGCAAGTCACTTCACTGCAGCGTGTCTCAGTGGAAAGAGCAAGGGTTTGGGAGTGAGAGGTCATGGGTTCAAATCCCTGCTCTGCCCTTGTCAGCTGTGTGACTATGGGCAAGTCACTTCACTTCTCTGTGTCTCAGTTACCTCATCTGTAAAATGGGGATTAAGACTGTGAGCCTCACGTGGGACAACCTGATGACCCTATGCTCTGCACATAGTAAGCACTTAACAAATACCAACATTATTATTATTCTCTGGGCCTCAGTTATCTCATTTGTAAAATGGGGATTAAGACTGTGAGCTCTTCATGGGATAGGGACTGTTTCCAACCTGATTTGCTTGTATTCACCCCACCACTTAGAGCAGTGCCTGGCACATAGTAAGTGCTTAACAAATGCCACAATTATTATTATTAGTATTATTATATGCTCAAGGTTCACAGATATGCATCTAGTATAGAATGGATTACTGGTGACATATCCATTTCTTCAACCCCATCCACATCCTTACGGGCTGTGAGTCCCTCAAGATTCAGAGTCTGTCTAATTCCTACCTGTCTCCTCTTTCCCAACATTTAGTACAGTGGTTTTCACACATCTAAGCACCAAAAAATATTAGCACTGCAGAGAGGAGAGCTTAGTCACTATAGCCAACTCAGAATCTAGCTCTTGTGGTCAGTCATCACGTCTACCATCTATATTGAATTGTATTCTACCAAGCGCTTAGTATAGTGCTCTGCACACAGTAAGCCGTTAGTAAATATCATTGATCGATTGATTCAAAGATCAGATTTATGCCATAAAATTCTTTATAGATCCAGGCTGAGGGAACTGTGGCCTCTGACAAGCGAAACAGTTGTGATGCCACTGCATCATATAGGGTTACACTCATCTCGTTCTGAGCCTCCCACTTCTCAGGTTCAGCTCGGGCACGGTTGGACTAAAGCCAGGTGGGGTAGGGTAGCTCTATTACCAAACAGGTAGACTGGAAGTGGGGCGTAGAGCTCCCTCTGAAGATGGGATGCTTCAAACGGTCTTGTGGAGGACCTCGCAGGTTCCTGATAGCCCTGGGAGTTTACCCTCTACAGCTTCTTTTTCAACGAGGGAGGATCTGTTAAGTGTCAATTTTCTACTTCACCTGTAATCAACTTTGTTTTCTCCCTTATTTCCTGTTGATTGCCTTAATAATACCTTGTTAAGTATCCCTTCTCTCACTCTCCCTTACCTGTATTTCCCCCTCCCTTTTGACCGAGTCCTCTCCTCCAACCTCCTTCCCATCCAGGAACTTCCCTCCTTCTGTCCAGCCTGGCTGAATCCCCAAACATCAGCTGCAGGGGTGAGAGGCGGGGGGGGAGAGTTATCGGAGATGAAGGAAGTGCATTGAATGTACTGGGGGAGAGAGGCTATACCTCCAGAATGGAGGCTCTCTGACTGGCCCCATCCACATTCTTACAGCCTTATTAAATTAATACAATTTCTGTAGGTACAGAACTGAGAAGTGAAGTGAGCAGCCTCTCCAACCTTCTTCTCGCTGTGGAGTTAACCCAGGGATGTCATTATCTTTGCAATTCTGTATCCACAAGTTGAATGAATGAATGAATGAAGTTTGCTTCTCTTCCCATCTTCCCCACTCCAGTCCCCAGATCTTTGGGGGCTGCTGTTCAGGTGTGAGACTTGGAACTATTGATCATCCCAACCATTCTCCCTTCTTCCCTCCCTTCTTACCTCTCTCCACCCTCCTCTACAGGTTTGTTCTGACTCATCAGTCAGAGGCCTGAAGGTCTACAAGACATAAAAACCCAGTTGGTACTGCCCTGCTTGTGACCAACAAACAGCCGAGGAAACTACAGAGGATGTGGAGAGGGGGAGGAGACCAACTGGACTCCAGTTCCCCCCAGCCATTTCTATATTTGGGAAACCCTCAGATAGTTCCCATCCCACTCTTCCAGTTCCAGCTGCCGGAGACCCCGTGTGGCCTCCTAGTCTATCCTTGGAGCCTCCTGCTTCCTTGCCCCAATCCCCAATAAAATAATAATAACCTTCCCCCAACTGTGCAGACCCCCAGAATAAAAACAGCAGCGGCAGGGAAGAACAAAAGTCATTCTTCATTAATGAAATTTGATTAAATACAGTTCCATGCATTCAATCATATTGGGCGCTTACTGTGTGCAGAGCACTGTACTAAGCGCTTGGGAATGTACAATACGGCAATAAAGAGAGACAATCCCTGCCCACAGTGAGTTCACGGTCTAGAGGAGGGGGAGACATAAGCCCAAGTACACAGTCCATATCTCACATGGGACTCACAGTCTTAATCCCTTATTCACAGAACAGAATAATAATGATGGCATTTGTTAAGAGCTTGCTATGTGCCAAGCACTGTTCTAAGCACTGAGCACTGTTCTAAGCGCTGATGAGTGAGTGAAAGATGACGACTGATGGGGCAGCACCTCTCTCAGGTTGCTTCGAATGACAGTATTTCTCCCCCTTCTGCTTCCTTTGAGCACCCACCAAACCTGCGATGAGGGCCTCAGGAAGGGACAACCCCCTGTGAAAGAAGTTGGTCATCATGAAATGAAAAAGAGTCTGTTGCACTGATCATCTAATGAAAAGGCAACTCCACTCTCATGGGACCAGCATCCACACTCACTGGTTCCCCCTGGAGGGTTCATCAGTGAGCCAGGAGATCTGCTGGATTCTCAGGGTTGTCCTTACCCTCCCAAATAGAAGCCATTCACTTCCCAGGAAGATTAGGCTATTTCTTTTGAAATATTTGATCATAAGTCACCTATGAAGGAACTGGGACATTCTCCTTTAAGATCCACAGACTCCTCTTGTTATCAACAAAGCAAAAAATCCAGCTCCAGCAGCAACCTCAGAAATGCCCCTGGAATTGAAAAAAAACCAAAAACTGTAACTGAGACTAATTCAGTGTTAATGGAGATAACTGCTTTCAGTATTCAGATTCCTGGGCCAAATTATATACATTTCCACTTAGCTGCTCAAGTGTGTAGTTAATCCTTCCCTGGGGTGTTCAGGTGCTGAAGAATCTTCTCAGAGTGGCCTGGTCCAATCTTCCCTTCTGATTACATCTTGGGAATTCATTGGAAGAGCAGGCATTCTAAATGGACAAGTGCCCTTTTCTTAGGATTCCTAATGTGGCTCAAGCAGCCCCTGACCTTGGTGGGACAAGTTCTTAGAGTTATTAGGCTCCCTCCATCCCCCTCTTCCTTCTCGTTCTCCTCCTCTTCCTTCTCTTTCTTCTCTTCCTACTCTTCCTTTTCTGTCTTCTATTCCTTCTCTTTCTTTTCCTTCTCTTCTTCCTCCTTTTCCTTCTTCTTCTTCAAGGTAAGGTTGATACAGACTTGCATTTGATTACCAGGGGGAAGCAGCAAATACTGTTTGTGCCAAAGCTTATAAAATATTCCCTTGCAAATATGTTTTCACAGCAGCCTCAGTTTTCATTTCGGGAAATTGCGCTTGGCCTCACTCTTTACTACGGTGCATAGACTCATTCTCCTGCATGTGCATCCAGCCCCTACCTGTGTATAAAAATCTAAGCCTTTATTACTTGTTCCTCTGGGTCATAGATCACATTGGGTTCTGCATATATCATCTGAAGGGCACTCGTTCAGCCTGACTCAGAGGTAGCGTGCACTGTACATCAAAACCTTCCTCAGAAAGAAATGGGGGCATTTAAAAATGCTTGCTCTGGTGGGAGCATTGGAAACAAAGAAGAAAAATGCATTGGCTTTTCAGTCATTTCCCATTATTTTTGTGGTTTGACACACCGTGAGAAAGCCTGCTTTAATTTCACGATCAGATCAGAATTTCTCTGACCCTGTTGTTTTTGGAGATATTCTACAATAATTCAATAGCATTTGAGCACTGATCAGGTGCTTTGGGGGAAGTGTACGACAGAGTCGACCTCCAGGAGTTTGTGATCTGAAGGGGTAGCAGCAAGTGCAGCTTTCAAGAAGACAAAATTCACAAGTGACATACAGATAGAACACAAGAGTCACAGATACAAGCAACCCAAGAGCATTATTTACAGAGTTTCCCAGCCGTATGATGGAAAAGATCGGAACTGGTCGGGATCAGGCATATATTTCCCTCTCCTTGGTGCCTGAGCAGCACTTACCTGAATGGCATGGAGCCAGAAGAGGTACAAATCTTGCGGTGTCCTGGACAGAGGATGCAACTGATTCTCTCTCAACATCATTAACAGACACGGATGCAGTCAACTTCGAACTGAAGGATAAGCTTTTCCACTGGTCTTTTGGTGATTCATGAGCTAGACACTCGCTTCTCTAGGGCTTCCTGGGTATGAAGTGGGAATTGGTTCTGACTGTAAAATCATAATAATAATAGTAATAATAATAATGATATTTGTGAAGCATTTACTATTGCCAAGCAGTGTTCTAAGGGCTGGGGTAGATACAAGGTAATCAGGTGGTCCCACGTGGGGTCATAGTCTCAATCCCCATTTTACAGATGAGGTAATTGAGTCACAGAGAAGTTAAGTGACTTGTCCAAAGTCATACAGCAGATAAGAGGCAGATCTGGGATTAGAACCCACGACCTCTGACTCCTAAATCCAGGCTATTGCCACTAAGCCATGTTGTTTTTGTAGGACCTGGCCATTCGTCCTTTCCATGAAAATCTGGTTGTATGGAAGGAGAGATACTAACCCTGCCTCCCTTTCTTCCCCACCCCTACCCGACTCCTTCGCCACCCCCGACCAGCGTTTCTCCACTGTGGTTCAATATGATGAATATCTGCAATCCATGGGTATTATCACCTTTCCCAGATCAGACAACCCTCTTAAGGTCTTTTTTTTTCCCCACCCAGAAAATACTTGCAGGAAGTTGTCCTAGCTTCAGAGAGATTAAGGGACTCTCCAGGAAACAGCTGGAAGAGTTGGACTTAATTCCGAATGTCACTTCTCCAGGAACCCCTTTTCTCTGAAAAAAAGTCTTTGGTGTTACTGTTTTGATTTCTCTCTTCCCCCTACGTGGAGAGCTGAAGAGTCTTTATCCGCAGCTTCTTCAAAAACTTCTAGGCTGGGCAGGGTGGATTCAGTGAGGGGAGTGCAACTCCCAGTTACAAGAAACAGATTTCCCTGGATGTTCAGAATGTGAGAGCAACTGGAGAGAAGCATCTCTGGAAATCCCCATGCACCTTTTCTGAAAGTAGCATGATTTTTTTAGTTCCTTGCTGGAAGCAGCAAGACTTAGTGGACAGAGCACAGGATTGGGAGTCAGAAGACCTGGGTTCTAATTCCTCCTCTGCCACTTCTCTTTCGTCCTTGCACTTGAACTTGCACCTTTTATTCACCCCTCCCTCATCCCCAGAGCACTTACGTACATATCCATAAGTTATTGATACTGATGTCGGTCTCCCCCTCTAGACTGTAAGCTCGTTATACGCAGGGAACGTGTCTATCAACTCTGTTTTATTGTACTCTCCCAAGTGCTTAGTTCAGTGCTCTGCACACAGTAAGTGCTCCATAAATATGAGTGATTGATTGATTGCCTACTGTGTGATCTTGAGCACATCACTACTTTGCGTTTCAGGTTCCTCTCCTGTAAAATCCAGATTGGATACCAGTTCTTTCTCCCCCTTAGATCCTGAGCCATGTGTGGGGCAGGGCCTGGGACTAATCTGATATTCCTGGATCAATCAATCATATTTATTGAGCATTTACTATGTGCAGAGCACTATACTAAGCACTTGGGAGAGTACAATATAACAGGGTTGGTAGACGTATTCCCTGCTCACAACAAACTTACAGTCTCTATTCCACCATAGTGTTCTGATCCATAGTGAGCTCTTAACAAATACCACAATAATTACAATAGTCCTCACACCTTTGCAGATTAATTGGATTGTACTTGTTCCAAGACAAACATGTTGGGTATATCCCAACAAGGTAAATCACCTTCAAGTCCATCTCATGTTAGGAACACATTTCTGTCCCTTCAACCTCCCCTAGGCCATAAGCTCATTGTAGTCAGGAAATGTGTCTGTTTGTTGCTTTTTTGTACTCCCCCGAGTGCTTAGTACAGTGCTCCGCACATGGTAAGCACTCAATAAATACAGTTGAATGAATGAATATGATGACCGGACCTCTTGGAGGCTGCTCTCCGAAGATTTCCCAACTTGGCCACGTACACCAGGGATGGAAGGAACAGAAAAAGAGCTTAAAGCCTGAATCGGGGGAAACTGAATTTCTATTAGCCTCACTGGGAGCACAAAGAAAGAATTTAAATGGTTTCGTATTAGGCTATTGCCCGACTGTGGCTGGCCTTTGTTTGCCTGTCAGTTCCACTGCTAGCATGTCCCTCTTAATCTGCAGGCTTGTGGAGGTGCACACTGTAGAAAAACAACAGAGCAAATCCATGTGTATCCAATGCTGAGAGATTTGAAATACTAATTCTTGCCACAAAGCATTTTCTTGCAGGAGTCAGTGGAGATTAGATCTCATCTGGAAATTTTGCACCAGGGCCTTGCAACTTCTTTCCATCAATATTTTGAGATTTTACTTTAGAACTGCTCCAAAGGCTTAATGCATTTAGAAAATGGCTCACTGTTACTGAGGTATTATGGTAGTCCACCCTGACTGCCTGACCTGCTCTAATTCTCCCCCTAGACCTACCTGTTTCTGGAAGATAAGTGCTTTTCCTTCCTGGCGGTTCTTTTACGCAGCGTTTTATTCAGAATCTTTATTACCAGGGCCAATTTGCACTTACCTCCCGTTAAGCTAGGACTTTCCATTGTCCCTGGAAGTTTGACAAGGCTCCTTGAAGGTTTACACTCTATTGACATCTGGCAATAGCAGTGCTGGGTCAGAGAAGATTAAATGGGGTCATTCTATTAGAAGAAACACACTAAGAGAAAGCTAGCTAGCTTTCTGACGGTAAGTTTAGCTAGCCTGTCCACAATAAACACTTGCAACCCTGGCCTTTATCACCATCTGTATTTGCCACAGCACAAATAGCAGATTGTGTGGTCAGACGGTATTACTTCTTCCTTGCTATGAAGGGATCTATGTGATGTGCTCAAAGTTACCACAAAGTCTAGGCTGGAAGGAAGGTGAGAAAATTCTGCCCCCAACTCTGGAGCCTACGTGTAACCTAAAGAACCACCCCAGCTCTCCAAATGAGGAATAACCAGTCACTACTCTTGATAGTGAAGCAGTATGATTTAATGGAAAAAACCACGGGCCTGAGACTCAGAGGAGCTGGGTTCTAATCCCGGCTCTGCCACTTAACTGCTTTGTGACCTAGGTTAAGTCATTTAATTTTGCAGTGCCTCAGTTTCTTCAATTGTAAAATAGGGATTCAATTTCTGTTTTCCCTCCTATGTCCCGATTGTGTTGGCAGCAGGCCAACTTCTAATGGCCAGTGCCATTTCAACCCTAGTTTCACCTTGATAAAAAGGGAATTGTGAGGCGGAAACTCTCACTGACAGTGCCCAGTTGGACTGTTGTTGATCGGGTTAGCGGTGCCATCATGATGTGTCTTTGTGTGTGCTTTCAGACCAATCTGGGAAAATAGAGATTTGGCAACTGGCATCAGGGGTGATGCTTGGTGGATTTTTCTATCCTTTCAGCCCAGATCAGGAGTTAGAACTGCATTGTCAACCTATCCGAGAGGCAAGCAGAGTAGTGGCTGTTGCTAAAGGAAGATGGATCAGGAAGACTCTAAGTATCACCAGCTATACCCAGAATGCCTCTCTTTCAACCATTTTCTTTTTTCATCAAAGAGAGATGCATGTTAGTCTTGTTGCTGTGGAAACTCCGATCCAAATAGAACTGCAGTATGAACAGGTATATAAAGCCTAAAGAAGCCAGAGCACAAATGAAGAGAGTATTACGTATTCTCCTTGTTACCCATTTCCTTTGAGGTTGTAAAAGTGAAGATGGCTTATTTTTCAAGTCAAAGTATATCCCGTATTTTTCTGAGTCACTGCTGTTTTCTAGGTCAGTTAAATAAGGAAAAGAAAAGAAATTATTTGAATGTTTAGGTTTCCTTTTGTTTTACCAGCAATACAATTTAAGGATGATTTAAAAACGAAGCGTTTCACTGTTGTTTTAAGGCTCAGGACTATTCCCGAAACTCAGAGTAAAGTTGGAAGGGCTCCATAGCACCCCAAACCACACTTCTTTTCTGGAGTATTTACTATTTCTGAGACTCCAAGGGAGTTCCATGAGCATTATTAGTCTCACTTCAACATGCACAAAGAAAACCATTTGTGCAGCTGGCCCCAGTGCATTTCAATGTGCCTCTCATTAGCCAAGTTTTCTTTCTGCACACTTGTGGAAGATGCAGACATATATTTTAGGTTATGCCTTGCATTGAGATGTTCCCATTACTTAAGCATGCCTTCTATGATACAAAGGTTTGAAAAAAAAATACAGACTTGTGGAGGATGCAGATTTACATTTTAGGTTGTGCCTTCCTTTGAGCTGTTTCCATTACTTAAGCATGTCTCCTGTGATACACAGGTTTGAAAGAATATGCAGCTGAAATGTGATTGGGAAGCTTATAGACAAAACTACTTTGAAGGGATGAATTTGAGAGAATTTCCAATAGCATTTGATGACTTTTGGGAATTGTTTACTGAAGCCGTTAGATCTATGGCCCAGTAAAATTCACACTTCATCAAATCCCTTTCTAACAGGACTATCTGGATGTTTAACAGGAGCTTTTTAGAGGAAGGAAGATTGTGGTTGAACTGGCTGATTCCACAATAAGGGTAATCATTTCCCTCCTTCCCCGCCCCTTGAATTCTCCATTAGTAAACTTTATCCATGGAGTTTCGAAAAGACAACCCATGCTTAGATTTCCCTTTGAAGAATTAGATTTTTATATATTGCATAAGTAGAGGTGCTCTCTCCCTTCCTTCTAAACAAGTACTTTTGATATATTTGTGCTTAGACACGATTTTTCAGGGCACGGTTCAGTGGAGCTGCTCATTGGTAACGTAGGCTCATTTGTGTTCAGGAATCTTTGAAGGCTCCTTCAGAAATAACAATCTCACAGATGCTGAGTTGCTGTAATTTCATGGCAGACAGCACAATACACTCTCTCCCTTCATGGAATTTTCTAAAGGCTCTTTGATATCTTCTTCCAAGCCTGGAGAATCTCTCCTCATTTTTTGTCACTGTTGTACCCACTTTATTTTTTAATCCTTGATGATTCCCATTATAGAATGCATACATTTCCAAAAATGTGGTGACATTAATTGCCAGATTTGGAAAAAACTATTCAGTGTTAATTTCATTGACTAAAGGAGGCTGCAGATTTCCAATATTCTAGTTGAAAAGAGAAAGGAATTTTTTTTACTCCAATTTCAGATGTTAATTTTCAGTTTAGGCCTGGGCATTCCACTATCCTTCTAATAATCATATGGGATAATGAAATACCTGGGCTAGATACAAGCTAAACTGATTGCATGCTGTCCATGTCCTACACTGTTCTACACTGGGCTCACAGTCTTAATCTCCATTTTACAGATGAGATAACTGAGGCACAGAGAATTTAAGTGAGTTGCTCAAAGTTACAAAGCAGACCAAGAACAAAGCTGGGATTAGAACCCAGGTCCTCTGACTCCCAGCTCCTTGCTCTTGCCAATTGGCACACTGCTTCTCATCATCATCTTCAAAACCCACCTAAAAATCCACTTCCTCCATTCCTTAATTCCAGCTGCAAGCATGATGTCGCATCATCAAGAATCTAAACATTGTAGTTGGTACTTAAACAGAAATTAGGCCAGGATATTATTTCTGATTATCCTTCATTACCAGGCAGATATCTGTCCTGAAATCTTTGTAAGTACCTAGAGTTAAGAATTAAGTTCATAATTTCTTTTTAATTACCCCAGGCTGAAAAGTCTTCATTTGTCTTTTAAAGTGAATTTAGTAAGGGTGAAAAGTGACTCCTCAACAGCCTTGGAGTAGAACATCTAAACATCTGCGGTAATGACCTCCTTCTAGCAATACATTTCCAGCCTTCAGGAGAAGCATGAAGAATGAGAGCGACTTCTGGCTTTCTAACTCTCTAAATCAGATCATCTTAGTTCCCTGATCCCAATGACTTGGAAGAGTTGATGTAGCTTCCATGAGGACTAACAATAGTTTAGGGAAATAATTTAAGCTGTGAGAGAATAAGGATCCTACACCTTTTGGACTCTGTAGCGAATTCCAATATTTGAAGCCACTTAGAGTGGAAGGGCCATGATAAATTGCAGTGGATGCTCAGTAAATTCCACCATTACTACTATTGTTGTCATTCCACAGCTTTTGGTTTGAGAAGCAGCGTGGCTCACTGGAAAGAGCACGGGCTTTGGAGTCAGAGGTCATGGGTTCGAACCCCAGCTCTACCACTTGTCAGCTGTGTGACTTTGGGCAAGTCACTTAACTTCTCGGTGCCTCAGTTACCTCATCTGTAAAATGGGGATTAAGACTGTGAGCCCCACGTGGGACAACCTGATTCCCCTGTGTCTACCCCAGCGCTTAGAACAGTGCTCGGCACATAGTAAGCGCTTAACAAATACCAACATTATTACATTATTAGATCTTCTCACTACACACTCCCGCTGAATGTGAGCTCTCCTTCAGCTGCTACCCCTGTGTGGCTGGCCCTGAAATCTTCCTCATTAATCTCCCCTGTAGACTGTAAACTCCTTGTGGGCAGCGGTCACATCTCCCAACTCTGTTGAATTGTATTTTCCCAGGCACTTACTAGACGAGTGCTCTGCACACAGTAAGCACTCAATAAATACCACTGCTGGACTGAATAATTCATTAATCCCAACCTCTCACCTGTTCTGCAATTTCACATTTCTTCGTAGGTTCAGTTCAATTTAGTCAATCAAAAACAGTATTTATTGAGCTCTTAGTCTATGCTGAGTAAGTGCTTGGGAAAGTATAATGGAGTTAATAGGCAGGATACCTATCTTCAAAGAGTTTATCATCTAGGGCAGGAGATACATACTGAGATAAATTTCAGGTAGGGTGAAGCTAAAGAATATAATATGTACAGTAGTGTTATGGGGGTGGAGGGGGGGTAAGTACCCAAATGTTTAAGTAAGTAATGAAGAAGTGTTGAAGAGGTGTTGGATTTGGGAGATGAGAGATTAATCAGGCAAGTGAACAGAAATAGCTATCTTCCCTCCTAAAGACATTCCTCATCTGTCCCAGAGGTGTCTTCTCAATCCTTCTTTGTCTTTTAACTCTCACATTCCTTGTCAATGACTTCTGCCAGATTTTCCTCCCCAATATTTCACTTATCTGCCCAAATGACCTTCACCCTGGTTCAAGGTCTTCTTGTATTTCTACTAGACTATTGTATTTGCCTCTTCACTGATCTCTTTGCATCCAACACTTACCTACTTTGGCCCCTTGCTTATTTCTCCTCCCCTGCCTGAAACTCTCCTCCTTCCAATCTACTAGGCCACCACTCTCCTCATCTTCAAAACCCTTCTACAAATCCACTTTCTCCAGAAGGCTTTCCCCAATCAATTTCCAACATCGTAGTTTGGGTTTCCCCAACAGTCAACCTTAGAGATTACATTCATCCATAATTCCTTAATGCTTAACATGCATATCAATTTACGTTAATTTTCACTTTATTCTGCTGTTTATCCTTCCATACTCCTTCTGTCAACAGTAGGAGCTATGTCCTTTCTCTTGCTCCAAAATACTTGAAAAACATTGTACCTGCTTATCTACCACATTGGATTGAAAGTTCCTTGAGGACAGGGACCATGTTTCCTAATTATTATACTTTTCCAAGCATTGTGACCCTGTGAAAAGAGCATGGGCCCGGGAGTCAGAAGACCTAGGTTCTAGTTGCTGTTCTGGCTCTCGTCTGCCCTACGACCTTGTGCAAGACAGTTGACTTCTCTGTGCTCTAGTTTCCTCATTTGTAAAATAGGGATGCAATCCCTGTTCTCCCTCCTACTTAAATTGTGATACCCATTTAGGACAGCGACTGTGTCCAGTCTGATTATTTTGTATCTACCCCAGAGTTAGTACAGAGCTTAGCACATGATAAGCACTTTACAAATGCCACAATTATTATTAATATTAATAGTACTAGTGTGGGTCACTGATTAGGTCTTCAGTAAATACTAATGACTGATTGATTTAGACCAAACCAGCCTCCAGCGAGCCCTAATTCATTCATTCAGTTGTATTTATTGAGCACTTACTGTTTGCAGAGCACTGTACTAAGCCCTTATTATTTACTTTAGCAGTCTATGTGTCTGATTATCTAGGTGAATATCCATACTATCCAAGTTTCTGTTCTCCCAGTCATTCAAAGTGAGTGATCATTTTTCCTTTGTCACTCTTTAAAAATCACATCCTTAAGCCTGGAAAGGGAAAAGGGATCTGTTCCATTCTAGGTGCACCTGGTGCGTTTGCTTGCTATTTCAGCTGTGTTTAGACTGTGAACTCGCTATGGGCAAGGAACGTGTCTACCGTCTCTGTTAAATTGTACTCTTCCAAGTACTTAATACAGTGCTATGCACACAGTAAGGGCTCAATAAATATGATTGATCGATGGATTAATTTAGAAATGTTCTCACCTAGCCTCAATCTAACATCGCTTAGTTGTGCAGCAGTAAAGAGGTTGATTTGTAGAATCAGAGCATTCTTATGTTTCCTGTCCTTTCAGTTTCATCCCAGGTTCTGTGTCTGTGGAATGGTGACTAATTAGTTTTTAGGCAAATTAGTCTTCAAATAACATGAGGAGGTGAGAAGTTAATTCTCTCATTTTCTCTTTCTTGATGACTTTCTAATTATTTATGAATATTTTATGGTCACATTTATAGAAACTGGAACTGATGGCAAAGGCCATCTGGGATCCAGAAAAAAAAGAGCTTCCCAGGCCCACAAATTCATCAAAGAGATCTGTCTGTGTGTGGGGGGGGTGTAGTCCCATTCCAGATCTTACCTTCCTGCTTTGGGGAGGTGGTAGAAATACACTATTAAACACTGATGCAGCTCTTTGTTATCTCTAGTGATCTAATAAGCAAACAATAAGATTCATATCTATCAAATCCGGCAACATCCCTTAACTTTCCAAATGTCTAAATAAAGGAAACAGCAGGAATGAAATGATTTGCTTTAGTATAATCTTAGAAAGTTCCACCCATAATGAATTTGCTTTGCAAACCATGAGTTTCCAACCAATTTCACCTCCTCCCCTTGTCAAAAGGAAAGCAATATCACTTTCAAAAGAAAACATAATTTCCTGATTTTGTTGTTGTTGTTTAGTGATTTCTTCTCTCTGTTTTAGGCATCTTAGAGGCGGAATTGATGTAACTTCTTATCTTCTTTGCCTGCTCTTGGTACAAGCTGTGCACAGCATGCTTTCAATTAATTTAAACTAACTTTCCATCTGCTTCAACAAATGTAGAATTTGAGTGAAAGACAGTATGATGGAGTGACATGAAATACGCTGATAGCGAATGCTGATGCGAAAGGCAGTCTTCTGTGGAAAATGCAATAACCTCGTTGCATTCTTCCTACTCCATATTAAAAGCTCACTTTTGTGAAAAATGATTATTGTTTTCAATATTTTTCTAATCAACACAACAGACTAAGGCCTTTGTACAGGAGATAAAGATTGAAATTGTACAGTGCACTGTAATTTGAAGAACTAGATGTGTCATATCAATTCCACTTTAATTGCCATTTTAATCAAGCTTTGGGTTATGGAATTATTTCATTACTTTCCTATGGTTAAAAAAAAGAAGACAAATGTGTAATGGGATTAGAACTCAGAAAGCCCAAGACTCATCATCGAACTGATACACATGTGCTTATTTAGGAGAGGCTTTGTTGTTCTTTGACAAAAAATTCCCTCCTTATAAATTAAAATCAAACAATCAACGGCATGTATTGATCGTGTACCATGTGCAGAACATCGCACTAGGTGCTTTGGTGAAAACGATTTAGTAAGTAGTCATGATCCCAGTACTCAAGAACTCGCCTCAGTGGCTGCCTTGCAGTAAATGCAATCAAGAATTGGCCAGGACTAAATCCTAGGCTTCATCTCATTTTGAATTTCAACCTGGTTTCCAAACCAATTAATCATTTAGGGAGATTTGAGTGTTTACTGTGTGCAGAGCACTGTTCCACTAGTTTGCAGCCTAGAGATGAGCTTACAATCTAGAGTAATTCCAAATTTCTAGATTTCCAATGCAGTAACTGTCTTATAGCTTGAGATAATATAACTCCGCTGGTTGTAAGTTGGCCAGATTTCTGGTCCTGTTAGCCATGTGGCTCAATTCAGCTGAGGGAGAGCCACCTGCAGTTGCTATTGTCTTTGAAGAGGGGGAGGCCTGACAGCCCCTCCTTCACTCCCTCCTAGGTTTTCCTCCTGTCACCAAGGTGGGAAGCAGTCCCAAGACCTGCAGGACCAAACTTTGAAAACTGAGACCATCCCAACTCTTTGAAGACACCTGGTCACAGGAAATTGACATTATGCCTTAAATTTGATCTTCCTCCCTCCCCATTTTTCAGTTGATCAAGCACTGACAGGAATCAAGAGAGACCATCCTACTACAGTCTGGACAGATGAAAAATGAAAACTTTAGCAAAGCCATGGCAGGTAGGGTACTTGTGGACTGATTCTCTCAGTTGCCTTGTGACATCCATTCAGACAAAATGGCCTCTCACAGAGCAAAGATAGCTGGTGGGGAAAATGAGGATGTGAAAGGAGGTCATGAGGTGCAACAAGCCCAAGGAAACCATTCCTAAAGTGACTCACCAGGCCAGTTCTTTGTAGAAGGAAGGCTATTGCCTCCCATAGACTTTAAAGGAAATAAAAAGATTCAGAACCGGGCCCTCAGGTGAAAATCGGGAGCCGGGGTGTGCAGCAGGAGATAGAATAGCCGGAAACTTTGTGAGAATTCTGCAGGTACAGTTTGACCTCGGTGAAGACTTTGATGTGAAAGCTGTAGGGGCTTTCACATTTTGATCATTAACTAATAACCAGAGCTTGTCTTATTCGTTCTGGTCAGAAATAAACTTGGGCTTTAAGGGAAGGTGGATTTTTACCTACCCACAGGAGAGTGAACACCAGCCTTCCAAAGGTGCCCAGGTGGAAGTGGAGAGTGATGCTTAGAATTTCACCAGAAGATATGGCCAGATGCTGGTGGCAGGTTGTCCTAGGGGTGAATGGGCTCCGCTCCATTCTGTTCCCAAACCAACTCGTAAGTGCAGCCCCCAGAAAGACGCTATGGACCCTCTGGATTGCTCTGGCTCTGCTCATAAATGGCAAAAACTGTGAACCCCAAAAAGGCTTTATTGTATTATTTTTATTAGTAGTAGTTGTATTAATATTTGTTAAGTGCTTACTATGTTCCAGGAACTGAACTAAACATTGAGGTAGAGGATAATCAGGTTGGACACAGTCTGTGTCCCACATGGAGCTCACAGTCTTAATCTCCATTTTCTAGATGAGGGTAATTGAGGCCCAGAGAAATTAAGTGATTTGTCACACAGCAGAGAAGTGATTAAGCTGGGATTAGAAACCAGGTCAATCGGTCAATTAGTTGTATTTATTGAGCACTTACTATGGGCAGAGTACTGAACTAAGCAACCGGAAGAGTACAATATAACAGAATTAGCAGACATCTTTCTTGCCTGTAATAAGCTTGCAGTCTAGAGGGGGAGACTAACATTAATATGAATAAATAATTTCTAATATACAATTTAAGACCTCTGACTCCCAAGCCTGTACTCTTTCCACTAGGCCATGCTGCTGCTTCTTTGAAGTGCATCTGAAGAGATAGCCAAACCTATTTAAGGCTGCTCTACTGAAGCACTCTGCAATCGACCCCAAACCAGCCAGGAGCCCAGCCAATTCCTAAATTAACATCATTTACTGTCACTTTTGTCATTATCATACCCCACTTACTGCCACTAAATAATTTTTTCTCTCAGAACTTGATATCCGATCACTTAATCATCAGGATGATGAATCATTTCCAAACTGGAACTTGATTTTTGTGCTGAAAATGAAATAGTCGCCATCTTCTGTCTGTCTTCATCACCATTATCTACTTAATGAGCCCAGGCTACTCTCCTCCCCAACCTATCTCTCGGCTAACTCAGTATTACTCGTTGAAGAATTTTTAGATGTCATCAGTTGCAGCTGTAAGGTATTTGATGAAATGCTCCAACATGAGTGAACCCACCATTTTTCAGGGCAGTGTGTCTGATTCAGTATCAGTGATGTTCGAGTGCTTACTGTGTACAGGTCATGTTAGGTGTACATAGATGTATACACACACACCTATCAATCATTCAGTGATATTTCCTGAGCACTTTCGGTGTGCAGAGTATTACACTTAGAGGTTTGGAAAGTACAATACAATAGAGTTGGTAGATTCCACCCACAAAGAGCTTACACTCTGTAGGGGGAAACAGATGTTAAAACAGATTAGGCTGAGGGGAAGTAGAAGAGTAGCTGTCCTTGGTTTTGATAGATGATGAATCTGACAGTGAGATCCTAATGGTGCCTGCAAATACAACTGAAAAGAAAGTGTCACTGACACTGCCAAGTTGATTGCATGTGGAGATAGATCATTGCTGGGCTGATGGGTTTGTCCCATTCAAGGCCAATCTCTGATTTTAAGCCTTTATCTTAGTACTAAGCCCTTGGGAATAGTCTGACAGCCTGACCTAGTGGAAAGAGCCTGGGACCAGGAGTCAGAGGACCTGGGTTTTAATCCCAGTACTGCCATTTTCCTGCTGTGTGACCCCGGGAAAGTTGCTTAACTTTTCTGAGCCCCGGTTTCCTCACCTGCAAAATGGGGATCAAATCCTACTTCCTCCTTCTTAGACTGTAAGCCCCATGTGGGACAGGGATGTGTCTAAACGGATTAACTTGTATCTACCCCAGGGCTTTATACAGTGCTTGGCATGAAGTAAGCACTAAGTAAATACTGTATTTATGTCAGAAAAGCTGCACACCAATACATAATGGCAAATTAAGCAGGTACATTCACGAGTATAGGGGAGACTCGGGTGGCATGACTAGAGCGATACCTTGAAGTCCCACTTTGGAGGCTTGTCTGATATGAAAAAAATTCACCCAAAGTTGTTAATAATTGATTGCTGGGAGATGACTGCTTGGCTTGGCAGATGAAATTGGCCCCCATCCCCAGAAAAAGCTTTCTCCACAGGCTCTTCTAAGGGAAGAGTGTGGTGGGATTTACGTACCATCTTCATCGCTGAATCAGCATAGCGTAATGGAAAGAACAGGAGCCTAGGAGTCAGACCATCTGGTTTCTAGTCTCAGTTCTGACACTTGATTGCTGGGTGATCTTGGGCAAGTCAATCAATTACTCTGCACCTCAGTTTCCTCATCTGTAAAATGGGTTTCAGCAATATTCTCCTTCCTACAAAGCAGCGTGGCTCAGTGGAAAGAGCCTGGGCTTAGGAGGCAGAGGTCATGGGTTCGAATCCCAGCTCCCCCACTTAGCTCTGTGACTTTGGGCAAGTCACTTAAATTCTCTGAGCTTCAGTTACCTCATCTGTAAAATGGAGATGAAGACTGCGAGCCCCATGTGGGACAACCTGATCACCTTGTATCCCCTCAGCGCTTAGTACAGTGCTTTTCACATAGTAAGTGCTTAACAAATGCCATCATCATAATTATTATTATTATTTAGACTGTGAGCCCCATGTGGGCAGAAACTAGACCTGATCCAATTACCTCGTATCCACTCTAGAGCTTAGTACAGTGTTTGGCAAATAGTAAGTAAGCATTTAAATCCCAAACTTATTATAATTACTAATAATGGTAGTACCCTTAGTTTTGAACTCAACAGTGTCTTCATTAACTTTTCTGCATTTCCTGGTTTTTTTGGTTCCTTTCAGGTATTTGTTAAGTACATACTATGTGTCAAACACTGTTCTAAGTGTATTGGGTTAGTTCAAGTTAATTAGGTTGGACACAGGCATTGCAAAATGCTAGGCTTTTTTGTGATGAGTGATTAAAAACTGAAGATTGGAAATTCTAAAATAGTTCATGGGCACCAAATATAAAAGTAATACAGTGGAAACTCACTGGCTGGTATGTTGCTTTAATTATTAGGTCGAGTTTTTGGAAACAATCAGTGCTGTTTTACTGGAGGAGCTCTGTGGAATAGAGTTTTAGAATCTCTGTTAATGGGGGAGGTGAAAAGACCCACAGCAGGTACTCAATAAATGTCAGTTGTCAACCACAGGAGATCAAATGCTTAGCAAGGAAAAGTTCAGAAGGAGAATGGATTTTGCGAATGTTAGCCTGCTCCTGCTAGTTCCATTGGATGTTCAGAGCTCTCAGTGTGGTCCTTGGAGGGTGAAAATTATCTTTACATTTTAACCCTTTACCTCAGCCTGCCATTACATCTTAAATATAGGTCCGTGATGTCTCTTTGTAGAAAAAAATAATCCTCAGTAACACTGGAAACAACTGTTGCTTTTTGAATTAAGTATCCGTGGAAGCAAAAAAACCAACCCATCTTTTCTCCTCCTAGAGTTATACACCCGACTTGAAAATGTGTCAGAGAACCGCTTAGATGATCTTAATTACAGATACCCTGACAGAACATGTGACATCCAACTTCAGTACTTCTGCCAGGGTAACCATTTTCAAAGGAGAAGGAACATTCCTCCAATCAAACTGAACTGTAAGGGAATGTATTGAGTCTCCTGCTTTCTGTCTGGGGGTGTTCTGTAAAGGGAACATGCCAGATATAAGTTTAACATGAAATCACGTTATATTGAATTGAGATAATTCATGCAGCAGAGTGAAGGAAAGAGGAAGAAAACATCTTGCACCACCAAGAAACCAACCCGCTAAGGTGACAGCTGAAGTCTTTTGGAATAAAAGCAATTGGAAGAAATTCTAGGAGTATCATTTTACACGCCCCCCACCTCCACTCACAAATCATATCACTGGCCCAGGGTAACAGTTTCTTCCCCACTAAGAATCCAGAAGTAAAGTGCTTCCAGAGATAAAGTACACAGGTGGACAAAGCATAGAACATTTGTACTTTGAGCTCTGGGAATGATTATTATGATTACATGATCGGCCCCATCCACACCATGTGAGGCAGGACAAATCGGATTCAGGCACCGAAAGCAGGAAAGAAGCAAATCAGTGCCATTTGACAACAACTGCCGCACTCTTCTCACTAGGAACAAGTTATCTTCATCCCACAGAGAGTGGAAGAGAGGTTTTACTGTGATTATAGTCTACCTTAAAGAGACTGAAAAGTTCAAGTACAAAGCTTAAGTCAAGAACAGGGAGCGGTAGCAGAAGCTGACATAAACAGTTTATGTTGTACTCTCTCAAGATCTTGGTACAGTGCTCTGCACACAGTTAGCACTCAATAAATATGATTGAATGAATGAGGTTTAAAATTGCCATAAACTAGTTTATACATCTGTCCTTGGTTTTCTACGACTATACTATGCACCCCAAGACCCTCTCAGTGCTTCTGAATGCAACAATTAGGATTGATGAATGAGTGACATTTCTTTCATCTCTGCACATAACAATTGATCCTTGCTGCATTTGTGGATGGGTACCATCTGGAGCTTGCATCTTATCTTGAGCCTGGTTCTCGGTGACCCGATCTCTGTGACACCTTTGCCCCTGATTGTTGCATGCCCAGCTGGTCTGTCTCCTGCAGTGATATCTCAGAAATCCATTGCTATGCTGCAGTCTTTGATCCTGACCTTGACTATCTTTTAAAATTATTCTGTCCCCTTGGCTTGCATGAGTCCCTTTTAGTTTACCAATCAGTGAATCAAAACCATCATATTTATTGAGTGTTTCTGTGTGCATAGCACTGTACAAAGTTCTTGAGGGAGGTACAATATAACAGAGTTGGTAGACCTGTTCCCTGACCACAAGGATATTACAGTCTATAATCTATATTCAGCATCTGCTTGGGTATCATAGAATATACATTGCCAGAGTTTTCAGAGCAGAAACACCATGAGAAGCAGCGTGGTGCAGTGGAAAGAGCATGGGCTTTGGAGTCAGGGCTCATGAGTTTGAATCCCAGCTCTGCCACTTGTCAGCTGTGTGACTGTGGGCACGTCACTTAACTTCTCTGTGCCTCAGTTCCCTCATCTGTAAAATGGGGATTAAGACTGTGAGCCCCACGTGGGACAACCTGATGACCCTCTGTCTACCCCAGCGCTTAGAACAGTGCTCTGCACATAGTAAGCGCTTAACAAATACCAACATTATTATTATTATTATTTAAGTACAGAGTGACTAGTGGAATGGAAAGTGGGTGGGGAGAGGAAAGGAAGGATTTTGCAGGGAGATGTGGGAGGAGAGGGAGGAGGTGAAGTTACAGGAAAATTAGAAACTTCTCCTTCCAGCCCGTTGTAGGGAAAAATCAGTTGTTTGTGCCTCTCTGGACATGAAGGAGAAAGTGTCCAGCTTAGCTACAGTTTACCAAGCTACAAGGAACACTGAAAGGTATTAGATGCCCCTTCACTGATACAGAAGTAATTGATATATATTGTGCTAAGTAGTTTCCCCCCTTGTCTGTGAGAGGGTCCCAGGTGCTATTCTCTGTTAAGTGTTTGAGAGATTCACAAACGGGTGCAGAAGAAGTTTGATGTTTACACAATTTTGAGAAGTGAATGAGTGCTTACCATTCTTGCAAGAGGTGGGGTGGTGGAGGTCTAGATCTCCAATTTCTGTCCTTATGGCAAAACTCACTTTTTATTTGAACAATGTAATAGATTTATGTTATCTTGATTAAAAAGAAAACCTTCACACATAAAAAAAGAGTTTTAATAAATAGAATTGAAATGAATAAGTCATGTGATTGATGTTTCCATTTTAGTTTTACAAAACACTCTTTCCAGATAAAGGCAATTCTTGTTTGTCCATTTAGGTACTATCTGGTTTTCTAAATTGTATACACTTAATCACCATCTTTTGTGATTGGAAATTCTTTTATTAGTGATGTAGCATAAAGAATTAGGCAATTACATGGATCATCTAAGGGATTGCAACAATTACCTACAGGTGAACACTGAAATGTTTATTAATCTTTTAATTATTTATGGAAATTTGGGGTGAATTGAAGGGTATTGTTACAATTCATTTAATAGCTGAACACATGCTTTCAGTTCTTCATGCTACAAGGATATTTACTATGAGACTATAGCATTAAATAACAAAAAACCTGTATAAAAGCAAATGGAACTGAATTCAGATCCTAATATAGTGAATTTCTGAGTTTTATCAGCATTTTATGGACCTGACAGTGGCAGAGGGGGTAACAAACAGTCTTTTTACTTGCACATGTAAAACTTAGAATTCTTTCTAGGTGAAAAGGAAATGGTCAGAGAGCTATAGTGTTTAAAGAAAATCAAGGCACTTGTGTAGCAAATAAATTAATTAGTTTTTATTAAGAGCACTGTACTAGATGCTCAAAGAACACCCAAACACACATTTATATATGCATTTCTCCATACTTGAAGAAGATGTCATTTATGGAGAAACTCATTTCTGAGTATGTGTTTGTGTGTGTGTGTAAGAGAGAGAGAGAGAGAGGGATGAAGCCTTGAGTCTAACAGGAGCAAGTGAACGTATATGATACATAAGGAGTAATGACATAAAAAAAATGAGAAACACAAGTGAATTAAGTCAATAACATTTTTTTAATCAAAGGAAAAATGTGTTTTGAATTTTATTGTCCAAGAATTGGGAGCCCAGTTTGCTTCCTCCATGAATTTCTGCATGTATGCTCCTTGGGGGCAGGGAACATCGTTACCAACTCTGGATTATTGTACTTATACTGTACTCTCCCAAGTGCTTAGTTCAGTGCTCTGAACAGAGTAAGCACTCAATAAATATGATTGAGTGACTGGGACTGTTCAGGGTGAAATGCAGAGGTGAGTCAAAGAAGACAGTTCAGTGTTGGGCAGGTATCCCCAATGTTCCATAAGATCCCTCTAGACTGAATTTCCATGTATTTCTGCACATATGCTCCTTGTGGAAGGGAGTGTATCTACCAACTCTTATATGGTACTTTCCCAAGCATTTAGCACAGTGATCTTCACACAATAAGCACTAGATAAATATGATTGCTTGATTGAATGATGGATCCTGTAGTTAAATTTGGGAACTTGGCCTGAGGAAGAAATGCCAGAGGTAGAAGCAGATTCATAGGGAGTTGAAGCTACAGTGATTCTGCTGTAACATTACCTGACTTCCCTGTCTCTCCTTCAGATGGGAGTCAGGGATGGGGTTTCCTTCTTATGTACACCAACGAGCTCATTCCTTGTTCCCACAGAGAGCAGAGGGAAGAATTGGGTTCCATATTCCTGAAATTCAGGAGGTAATATCTCTTAGGGAGGTCAATATCGAGGGTTTATTTCACCACGAAAAAGTGTACCTAAAATTCCATCTAGTATGTGTAAAGCTCTTCTTTTGGATTTGAAGATGATACTCCTGACAAAAAGGCTCATATCAATGTATGAGAGTATGGTTGATAAGGCCAGTGCATGACTGGCAATCACTTCCACACTGTCTGGACATAAAGATTGCTCCTCGTTGACCCGTCGATGCATTTCTCAACATGGCTCACTCCCTTTTTTGGATTGGTGTATGCGACTTTAGTTGATCTGCAGCTGCTGTCTCCAAGATAACCGCAGATTATGCCACGTTATTCAAAGGGTTGCTTCACTGGATCTATAAAGTATTTCTACTGGCCACCTGATTAATGGCTTACCTGTTTCAGTTCATCATAGAGCATCTGTTGAATTTCTGGCTGTGATTCTTTCTCCTTGCAAGTGTTACTTCCAGGGATGCAATGCAACTGAGTATTGCTTTAATGCCAGTCATCGGACTGTATTTCAGGACGTCATTGATTGTGATCCTACTTTGACGTGTGATAAGTATTATACGCAGTTGGTAAGGTGGAACTACTTTCTGGGGGTAGATATGATTTCAGTGGTCAGTCCAGTTCTGTTAGATAATCAGTGTGCCTAGTTTTGCTTTCTGCAGAAGAAGCAGGCTTGCTTGCACACATCTGTCAATCGGTCAAACTTATTGAGCACTTGCTGTGTGCTTAGCACTGGTCAAAGCACTAGGGAGAGTTCAACAAAATAGCTAAAGCACATAGTACATGGGCAAAACAGGTTGCGTATGGAGGGCAAAAGGGGAGAAAATGATTATTCTCTATTCTGAGGGATTATGACTTTATTATATGTAGTACTGTAAAGGAAAGGAGACTTAGGCTAGACAGGGGAGGGACAGAGCCACTGAGCATGTCCCTATTCTGTTGTCTGAGGGATGCTTCCTGATTCCTTGAGACAGGGACTGGGTCTGATTATCTTTCATCCACCACAGTACTTAGTACAGTGTTTGGTACCTAGTGAGTGATTAACAAATTCAACAGTTATTTATTTATCAGCCCCAGAAATGGGAAACAGGGAAGGACTTTAATAACTCTGTCAATATTTTTAAGAATCAATTCACTTTCTACTTATTTACCATATAAGGTGATTCATTTTATCTAGGTTTAGTAGTTATATGTGTGTTCAAATGTGTTATGTGTATATATACCATCATATGTACATATATAATGGGCATAAATATACATAGATATATAATGTGCACATGTAACCACTATGTACATATATATGTGTGTGTGTGTGTGTGTGTATAGATAGATATGTGTATCTATAGATTCTATGCATATAGTGGTTACAGTCATTCCTTTTTTATATTAGTGGTTTCACCTTCTTCTACAAAACAGAAACATCTTACTGATAAGCTCCAAGGAACTCAGTGAACTCCTCTCTCTTATTTTACCTCACTGTTCTCCTAATACAACCCAAACCACACACTTTGCTCTTCTATCTTAAACTTACTCTCTGTGCCTTAATCTTGTCTATCTTGCCCCTGATCCCCGGCCCACATCTTCCCTCTGGCCTGGAACTTCCTCCTCCTTCAAAACCAACAGACCACCGCTCTCCCTACCTTCAAAGCCCTTCTAAATTCACATAACCTCAAGTGACTTTCCCTGACTAAGCACTCAGGTCCTTGTGACAGGAAACATGTCTACCAATTTTATTGTAGAATTGTAGTGTACTCTCCCAAATACTTAGAACAGTGCTTTGCTTTCAGTAAGTGCTCAATAAATACTATTGATTGATTGAGTTCTCCCATCTGCCTCTCCTCTTTGTTACCTATAAATTCGAATCTGTAGCCCAAACTCGAATCTGTACTCCTTAAACTCTTGATATAAACCCCACATTCAGTCCCACAACATTTAGCTACATATTCTTAAACTCTGTCATTTCTCCTTTCTGTAATTTAATGTTTTTCTCCTCCTCTAGACTGCAACCTCCTTGTAGAAAGGGAATGTGTCCATCAACTCTGTTGTAGTGTACTCTCCCAAGGTCTTAATACAGTGCTCAGCATGCAGTAAGTGTTCAATATTATTAATGCTATTATTATGGTACTTATTAAGTGCTTACTATATACCAAGCACTGTTCTAAGCACTGGGGTAGATACAAGGTAGTCAGGTGGGACACCATCCCTCTCCCATATAGGGCTCACACTCTTAATCCCCATTTTACAGAGGAGGTAACTGAGGCCCAGAGAAGTGAAGTGATTTGTCCAAGGTCACATAGGAGACAATGTGGTGGAGCTGGGATTAGAACCTGTTATCTTCAGACTCCCAGGCCCATGCTGTACCCATTAAGTCATGCTGCTTCTCAATAAATATCACTGATAGATTGACTGGTTAGGTTGGGCAGATCTGCAGTCCAAAGTGTCTTCTGGGTGCCATAAAAAAGAATCTGGTTATCCATCTTTATAAGGGATTTCTTTTAATTTTCCACCCTGACTCAAGCAAACACATCTCCATCGTTTATATCAAAGTTAGTGAAGGAAGACTTTAGGCTGGATGATCTGGTTAACCACTTTTCTTTAAAGAATTCTTAAAGAAAGCTTTCTGGAGGGATGAAGGGAAATAAGTTGGATGATAAGCACAACTGTAATATTCTTCAGAGAAGAAGGGAGTAGATCTGTTCACCTGAATCAGTTGAAACCTGAGGGGAATCTGGGTTCTACTTAGTCCTAATTAAAGCTGCAGCACTGAATGTTCTGCATTCACTGGAAAGTCACAAAGAAAGCTTTTCAAGGATCCTCAGTAGTCTTTTGGAATTGGTTTTTTGCCTGTTACGACTGCACACTGTCTGAAACCCCTCACTTTTAAACAGCTCACACCCTGACCCCCGTATTAATACCCAGCAGTACATTCAGTCCACTGGAGCTATTTTTAATGACTTGAGGCCTTAATGAGCTCTCATTGCTTTTGTAGAATCCGCTCTTAATTGCCATCTGCTTGAAATTGAAGGATGTGGCTTTTTTAACCATCCTCCTTGTTTTGAATTGTAATTGGTTTTAATTCATTTATTTACCCTCACTATAGATTTCAGATACAGCAGCCAAAGGATGAGAAATAAAGCCCTTCTCCAGCCCTCCAGGTACCATTTAGAGGCAGAGCAGGAAATAGCAGAGGATCTATTTCACTAGCTAGTGTCAGGTCCTTTGACGTTCACCTGCTCTAATCAGAAGGTAGTGCTCGGTGTGGGGCCGGATCTCATTAGCTTCCTGGGCACATTGCTGTCATTTACCAAGAAGCTGTGTCCCTGATGGCAGGGAACATACATTAGGGTGCTCAGAAAGTGATAAAGACTAAGATTCATGTAAATTACCTCTCAGAGCTTCAGTTATGAGAAACTTATTGTTACCCTGATAAAATAGCTCTCAAGTCTCCTGCTACTTAAATCAAAAAGGGTCTAGAAAGGTAGTGGAAGGAAAAGACAAAAAGGCAGAGAAACCCACACCTAGCCTTGGGCTATCACCCTCTCAGGCCTGAAGAACTGTTCCTTCTACCACTCAAGACTTGGCTTGAGGCTACCACAAAATCAACACATTTTGCAACCCCATTGCCGACCCATTTCTTACCAACTGCTTACACCATCCCACCATAGACTTCTCGCCAATTAAGAAAATGGTTCTAAATTGATGAAAACACTTCGTGGTGCTTGCTCTCCTATGACTGACAGTTCTTCAGGGTCCTCGACTTCATTTAATCTGTATTTGCCTTAATACCAAATACAGTGTGCCCAAAATATCACTAAATAAATACTTCTACTATTTCTCTTAATTAATGTTGGTATTTAAGTGCTTACTATGTGCAGAGCACTGTTCTAAGTGCTGGGGTAGATTCAGGTTGTCCCATGTGAGGCTCACAGTCTTAATCCCCATTTTACCGATGAGGTAACTGAGGCACAGAGAAGTTAAGTGACTTGCCCAGTCACACAGCTGACAAGCGGCAGAGCCGGGATTCGAACCCATGACCTCTGACTCCCAAGCCCGGGCTCTTTCCCCTGAGCGACGCTGCTTCTCTTCTGCTTCATCCAAGCGACCCTCCTCCCTATCCCTAGCACTTGTCTCTCCCACCTCTGAGTCATTTTTCTTTCCAACACCCAATCAGTCAATCATATTTATTGAGCCCTTACTATGTGCAGAGCCCTGTGATAAGCACTGGGAGAGAACAGAAATAGCAGACACATTTCCTGCCTATAATGAGCTTACAGTCTGGAGGGGAAGACAGACATTAATATGACAGCCCACCTGAAATGCCCCCCTCTGCTTCATAGTTCCTTCCCCTTACTCCCTTCCTTTAGAGTCGTGGTTGAAGACTTTCCTGGTAGTCCCCACGTGACCTTGTTACATCGTCCACAACAGTCACCTCAGCCGTGTACATAGCTATCTCTGCAGCTATGCAGAAGGCTGAGGTGATTGTAGTGGGCATAATGACAAGTTAACAAGGGTGATCACCACGAACTATAACTGCACGCACTTTTCCTTTTCCTCCCCATCGAAAATCAACTTCCAATGACAACTATGTTGCCTTTTTCTTTCTGCAAATTCCCTTGATGCCAAATACAGTGCTCTGCTTGTACAAAGCTTTCTGTTTTGTTTATTTATTTTTGTAATATAAACTGTAAGCACACTTTATTTTTCTCCCCATCAAATTCTAAGCTTCTCATGACAAGTATGTTGTTTGAAAATTCTTGTTTTTGAAAATTCTCTTGATGCCAAATACAGCTCTTTACACATAAGTGTTCCCTCAACACTGTGGATAATGATGAATTCCATGTATAGATTCTGTTTTCCCCCTGACTTGCATAGTGGAAGCAAGTCCTCTGGCTCTTCCAAGCACTATCTACCTCACAGCAGGGAGTGGCCTGAAGTGACCTGCTAGAAAAATACCCACTTCCCGCTTGTTTTTCCTAATCTTCTCCCTTAGAACGCAGTGGCAAAAAGCTAATCCCCACAAAGAAGCAATAGTAGAAAGTCCTGTAGAAAGCAGCTGCCTGAAGATGACTCCCGTTTCTGCTGGAGGATCATCTTGGTGTGGGCAGGGAATGTGTTACCAACTCTGTTATATTGTAATATCGTACTCTCCTAAGCACTTAGTTCAGTGCTCTGCACCCAATAAGTGCCCAATAAATACAATTGTTGAATTGAGTGAGGCACAGAGAAATTCAGTGACTTGCCCAGGGTCACATGGCAGACAAGTTTTGGTGCCAGAATTAGAAGTCAGGTCCTTCTGACTCCCAGGCCTGTGCTCTAACCATTAGACAACACTGCTTCTTTCCATTAGCAAAACATTCATTCCTTGAATAAACCTCACTGAATAAGACCCCGCAGCCTGAGGCGAGTAGCATCCCACCCTCTCCCTGCACCGGGCCCCTTCCTGATATGCCCACCATGGAGTCATCCCACAGGGACAGTGGCTACCCAGCAGGGTGGCAGTTGGACCCCCCTACCTCCTCCACCATGTGACCCTGACTATTTATCAAGCACTTACTGCGTGCAGGGTAATAATAATAATGATGATGACATTTGTTAAGCACTTATTATGTGCCAATCACCGTTCTAAGTGCTGAGAGGGGGATACAAAGTAATCAGGTTGTCCCACTTGAGGCTCACAGTCTTAATCCCCATTTTCCAGATGAGGTAACTGAGGCCCAGAGACATTTGTTAAGCACTTACTATGTGCCTAGCACCGTTCTAAGTGCTAAGAGGGGGATACAAGGTAATCAGGTTGTCCCACATGGGGCTCACAGTCTTAATCCCCATTTTCCAGATGAGGTAACTGAGGCCCAGAGAAGTTAAATGACTTGCTCAAAGTCACACAGCTAAGTGGCAGAGCCGGGATTAGAACCGATGACCTCTGACTCCCAAGCCCTTGCTCTTTCCACTGAGCCTTGCTGCTTCTTGCTTGGGAAAGTACAATACAACAGATTTGGTAAATGTCCACAAGGAGCTTACGGTGTTGCAAGGTGGTTGTGGGCAGGGAATGTGTCTGTGTATGGTTATAGTGTACTCTCCCATTCACTAGTACAGTGCTCTACACATAATAATTGCTCAATATAATTGAATGAATACTACAGTCCACAGTCTCAGTCAGTGTCCACTTGGTCTCTGTTGGTTGGTTTGACTTTGGAATGGAGAGAGACAGAAACTTTGAAGGCTACGCCTGCTCGTTACAATGCAAGCCCAGCTGGCAGGCTAATTGCAGGCCGTCCAATAGCCTGCAAACATTTCTACCAGGCCACACAGCTTTCCTCCGTCCTTTCTCTTCTTGCCCACAGTTATCAATGTTTGTGCGTTTAGATGCCTGTACTAACAGTGTGGGTTATCTTTTCAGTTTCATTTAAAATATTCCTTGCTCACAACCTAATCTTTTCAGGCCCGCAGTCTATTGGCCTAGGCTAATTTGTTTGTAGGGCATGGAACTGGAATAGTGCTCCACACTGAGAAGGCATTCAATAAATAATTGTTAGCTGATGGCATGTCTGAATGAGCATCCCTGCAAACATTTCTGGGAAGTATGGCAGTTATGCTAACGTTGATTTGTGAAGTGTCATGGAAGCAGCAGATGCTTCTTTATTAAAACACAATTTTCCATCGGAATCTCTGAACGATCGGAAAGAATTGCTGGCAAAACAGAGAAAAATTGGACCTCGTCTTCAGAGAAGTTTCTGCAGTTGTATCACATTCTTTCCAGAAATTTGCTAACTGAAGGTTGATTCCTAAAGGTTCCTTGAAGAACAAAGATTCCTGAAGCTTATTCATTCATTTATTCATTCAATCATATTTATTGAGCATTTATTTTGTGCAGGGCATTGTACTAAGCACTGAGGAGAGTACAATGCAGCAATAAAAGGTCATATTCCCTGCCCACAATGAGCTTACAGTCTAGAGTGGGGGATACCGACATCAGTGCAAATAAATAAGATTACAGATATGTACATAAGTGCTGTGGGGTTGGGAGGGGGTCCACAAACTAATTTCATCTGTGCCTGAGACATTATTTTCACTACAAAAAGATAGACAAACGATTTGCATTTGGAGGGGGATTCAAGGAGTCTATGAAGACCACCAAAAAAACTAAAATTGCTTCCAGTTTGTTCTTAAGTTCTGACCCTTTGTTGAAAATACTGTACAAGCATCAGGGTGTTACCTATGTTCAGCATACAGTGATATTTACTCAGAATTTACTGTGTACAGAAGCCTGTTCCAAGTACTTGGAGAATTCAAGAGTTAGCAGAGTAGTTCCCAGCCCACTCTTTTACTCTTCTTTTAGTAAAGTAAAGGAAATACTGTGGGGCTAGGATGAGCATCAAATTTGCTCACAGCATTCGCCTAGGTTAGGTCTAAGGGATTTTTGAATGGCTGCAATCACTAAGACTTCTCCCATCTTCACACCTGAGGACCTGCTTAGATTTAAGGTGCAAAATCATTCTCAGGAGCTAACCAGCTAACTTGGTGAATTTAAGAGAGCACAGTTTGCTTGTTCTGATTTGTATTCAGCTCAGAATCATTTAGTCAAGTTTAGCAAACTTGAGACTCATGTAGCAAACTTGCTAGACAGGGGAGAGAATTACTTCAAACTGCCTTCCATTCTCTGATCCACCTGTGCAGCTCTGACTTGATTTGCTCTTACCTTATCACACAGCTGAAGTTCACATTACCAATAGCTCCTGCCACAGCCTTCCAGGTGCTACCTTATTTGGAAGAGGATGAGATCTGCACAAATCATGTTTTACAATGCAGCCAAAAGAATAAGATCTGGAGGACTATTAAGTCAGGCACCTTACTGCAACAATTTTTGCTATTTTTGCTTGACAGTAATGAGAAGCAGTGTTGCCTACTGAATAGGGCACAGACCTGGGCATCAGAGGACCAGGGTTCTAATCTCAACTCGTCCTCTTATCTACTGTGGGACCTAGGGCAAGTCACTGAACTTCTCTATGCCTCAGTTTCATCTGTAAAATGAGAATTCAATACTTGTTTCCCTCCTATATTGGCCTATGAGCTCCATGTAGGACAGAGACTGTGTCCAACCTGATCACTTGGTATCTAATACACAAATGAGAAGTGCTTAACAAATACCACAGTTATTTTTATTATTGTTAGAGTGAGGGCTAATAACATTAAGAACTTTTCTATTTGGGCTTCAGTTTTGATGTGGACTGTCCAGTAGGAAAAATGAAACATTTAAGGTAACAATTAGCATAAAGTCCTCATAAAGTTCCATCTTTTGAGAGACAAGTAATTATGTGATGCTAAATTGGAGTCTTACAAAACTCTTCTCTAATGGCAACTGTAATCAAACACTAGCGGTGTCGGGTTAACTGGTGTGAAATGCTTGTAACTAGCACCAGCATTTTCTCCAGCTCTGAATTTATCATGGGTGATAATAGAAAGGCTGAGAAAGCCTGTTGTGAAAAGCATGAGATCAGCGGAGGGATAGATGAGAGGGAGATATAAGGAGTAGATTAACCTTAGAGGAATGAAGTGGGTTCGTTGGGTTGTCGTGGGAGATCAGTAAGGAAGGGGAGACCTGATCTGAAGGCTTTAAAGTCACTGGTACGGAGTTTGTGTTTAATGCAGAGGTAGATGGAAAACCATCGGTGATTTTTGAGGAGTGGGGAGATTATGGACTAAAGGTTGTTTTAGAAAAATGATCTGGGTAGCAGATTGAAGTACAGATTGGAGAGGGCAGAGACGGGCGTCAAGGAGGTCCACGAGGAGACTGGTATAATATTCAAGGAAAGATATGATTAGTGCTTGGATCAGTAAGGTGGCAATTTGAATGGAGAGGAAAGGGAAGACTTTAGAGATGTTGTGAAAGTAGAACTGACAGGATTTGGGGACAGACTGACTTGGGGAAGCAGTGTGGTTCAGTGGAAAGAGACCGGGCTTGGGAGTCAGAGGTCATGGGTTTGACTCTCGGCTCCACCACTTGTCAGCTTGTGGGCAAGTCACTTCACTTCTCTGTGCCTCAGTTACCTCATCTGTAAAATGAGGATTAACTGTTAGCCTCACGTGACAACCTGATGAACCTGTATCTCCCCCAGCGCTTAGAACAGTGCTCTGCACATAGTAAGCGCTTAACAAATACCAACATTATTATTATGCAGGTTGAGTGAGAGAGAAGTAGAGGATAGTACCAGGGACTATTGTGTTTGCTTTCAAATTCAGTGTATAACCTTGGGGAGTGGACATCCCAAGCGCTTAGTACAGTGCTCTGCACATAGTAAGCGCTCAATAAATACTATTGAATGAATGAATGAATGACAAGAGGCCCTGACTGTATGGCATGACCAAGGAGACACATTTTTAACATGAATTCTCTGCTAGATACTTCCCTCGAATGCCCAAGAACTCCCTGGAAAGCATCTTTCACTCTTATCCTTTGGGTTCCTTGAATCCTTAGTTTCAACTGTTCAGAGTTGCTCATGCAAGCTGTATGTTGTGACATCAACTTTCCCTGGTTTATTCCTAATAATGTAATGATATTTATTAAGCACTTACTCTGTGCCCAGCACTGGGGTAGATATGAGATTATTCAATTGGACACTGCCCCATCTCACATGAGGTTTACATTCTAAAACAGGAATTTGATCCCTATTTAAATTCCCCCCTTCCACACCCTCTCAGAAAGAAAAAGAGCCTTTCGAATCATTTTTGTTTTTACTTCTGCCAACCCCCTTGAAAATAATCAGTGTGGCATTGTATTTAATCATTCAGTAGTATTCATTGAGCACTTATTCTGTGCAGAGCACTGTACTAAGTGCTTAAGAGAGTACGATATAACAATTAACAGACACATTCCCTGTCCACAAAGAGCTTATACCCTCAAGGGACTTTTTATTAGGTCCAAACTTGGCATCCCATGCTTTTAGTTTCCAAGGGAAAGCTTTTCTTTTTAAAAAAATTCCGTATTTTTATGGTCTCTAAGGACTTCAAATTGCCACCTGTTGTCACAAGATAATCAAAAGGAATGTACGATTCATTGCCCAGTTTTTATCTCAACAAATTGCTAAAGTACAACACCATCTTCTTACCTGAGAAGCCACTGTGTTATGGTAATATGAGCTAAGGAAGAACTAGACACAGATATAAAAGCCCAGACATCCTTTATTTGAGCATTTCACAAATAAATTACAAGTTTCTTTGCAACCACATCATAAATCAAAACGTTATTTACACCTCAGAAACAGCAAGCAATTCAGCAACTAGGGCCCAACAGAACAATTAAGTGGATCAGCAACTGAAATGAATATTCTAAGGATATGAACTTTTCTCTCTCTTGAACTTTCATGAAAAAAACAAAAACAGTTGAAATCCTACAACCATTTAAAGAGAAAGTTCATTTTTGGATAAATGCAATCTGACACTAGGAAACAAATGAAATGTAAGTCACTATTCAGCATGTTTTTACCGTGTTAACCATCAGAATCTGCCCTTTTCATTTTGTTTTCATAATCTGAATGCAAATATATGTGCATGTGCATTACATGTAGACTATTGAACGAGGTTCTTTCAATTTCAGAACATTAAATATCTTTCTACCAAAAGTGGAGGAAAAAGATAACTTTCTATGGATGTCCATTATTTTTCCATCTAGCACTTTCACAAAGGCTTCACATAATGTTACAATTTTCTTTTCTAAACCACCAAATCCCAGCCCAACCCCATTTTGGCCAATTTCCTATAGAAAGCTAAAATCAAATGACTCATAAATATTACATCTTTACAAACACCCAGAGGATAAGCCAATTAATAAAGAAATCCATAATGTTAGATGAGAGATGGGTGGAGTAAGCTATATTCCAGTTGTTTTAAATGACTTTTTTAACTCATACCTCTGCCTAAACTGTTGGCTTAGTAGTAATTCATAGAATTAAACTGCATATTTGAAAAACCTATTTTGCACATCTTCCCTCATCTTCTCTGTGTATTTCTCTGGATGGGTATGTGGTTCTCTACTTGACATGTCGATAGGTAGGTGCTCTCACATTTCTTGGGCAACTAAAAACCTGAAGGCACAGTGAAACAACCATGTGAACAGCTTTTTGTTGGAAACTCTACTTAATAACCAGATACCAAAATATTTCTGTACAGAGTCACAGAAGGAAAGAAATGAGATAAATGACAGAGCAACTATAATTTCATCCTCAAATGGAAGTGTTTCTTTTAGTTTAATTCATATGTAAAATACATCCCATGACATTGGTTTGGATAAGTTTAAACAAAAGGAGCTATGGGTTGTCCATTCAAGACAGAGGCTATTTAAATGAATATATGAGAAGCATATTTTCTGAGATGACATACCCATAATTGCTAATAAAAGGTGGTAAAAGTAATATGTTTGGAAATTGAGATGACCATCTCCAAAATAAAAAAAATTGCTTTGTAGATGAGACACTTTACCCTAACACTGTTCTGTGGGACTCTCAAATCCTTTTTGACACCTACCATCAAAATCAGCAGATATTCTTAATTTTGGTCATTTAAGTTAAATTTTTTGAATAAGCAGTGCAGGAAGGCATGCATGTAAAAATGTTAAACTCATGAAGGGCACTGAGAATATTTTTGATAGCCAGGATGTCAAAAATGACCCATCCCACAATGAATACTGTTGTTTAAATTCTTCTGCGTTCTTAAAAATAAATTCAGTATGTTTCTAAATGTAGAAATTTTCATATTCTTTTCATTGAGAGAAACAAAGCAATTAAAAGTTGGTTTTTGTAGATTGTAAACAGAGAGTTGGGAAAGTCATCTTTATTGAAGTAAGACCAGGGGTCTGCTAACACTGAAGGAAAATTGGGGCAGCCATCCACATAATTCAAGAGAATAAAAACACCTTAACCTCAATTCTCTGGACATTTCATCCAGAAGCTTTTTTTTTTTTGGCCTGAATGATCCATGTAGACCAATATGACCAAAAAGAAAATGGGGTTGGAAATGATTTCTGTCAACATTTTTGTTGCCTGTTTTACGTAATGTGAAATGTTGTTCTTTTAACAAAGTCTCATAAATCCAGAAATTCCATAAATGCCATTTCATTGGTTTCTAAAAGCAATGGGATCATTCCTTCAAAGGAGCAGGCAGGAGAGAGGAAGAGGAAGAAATACCTTCCAAATGGGGGTTCCGCTCTGACAGTGCTCACTGGTTAATGGGATGTGACAAGGGGAGAGTCGAAGATGCTGAAATGGGGAGTGTAGAGTAGATCAAGAGTGCAGTGAATGAATGGGAAGTGTTTGAGACCCTTGTGGACCAGCTTCCTATTTCACTCTTATTTAAATATCATTTAGTCAAAGGATTTGAGTTTCTGTTGAAAAACCCATCTCACTATGGTGGAAGCTAAGAGACAGGAAGGGATACACTTCTGTGGAAAAAAACACAAGTTTCTGTCATGTATTCATCTGAAAGATTCCGAGAGTGTATTTCTACTCCTTGGTGAGGCAAAAGTGCCTGGTATCCTGCAAATATTATTCAGGAGCCCGCTTACTCCTTGACTGAGAGTCCCCTGAGAGACAGGGATTACATCTAATTCCCTTTTGTGGTTTCTCTCCCAGTTCTTAATACAGTGTCTGCACACAGTAAGCACTTAATTAATACTCTCACCTCTGCTACTGACAAATGTAAATGTGCTTTTACGTGAATGCTCACCTCAGATTCTTAATAAGAAGCTGCATTCTGAAGTCGGACAACAGAGCTGAAAGTCTGTGCTTTCCCCTTTCAACTGGGACTCTTTCAGATCTGGAGCAGGAACAGGTTGAAAGTGGAGAATTAGTAGCAGGAGTAAACATTTCCTTCTTAGTCAATGGAGGCTGCCCAAAAGACATTGGTGAGGAATGGTCTCTCGCAACAGGGACAGTTTAAATACCTATCCTAGAAATCACCCAATTTGAAGAAAACCCACCTCATCAATACTGCTGCTATTCCACTTAATGTGAGTTTCAATTACAGAAAGACCCAGCAACACTGATATTTGGTACATGGCAGAAAATCAGAGAAAAGCTATTTAGCTAAATCACCCTTGCCCCATTTACCACTATGGAAAATACCATCTCTGTTTGGATTTTGTATGCTTCCAAAATATTTACTTGTGAAATGAATACATGGTACAGAGAGGTATCTTTATATTTTCACTATAATAAAGACAAAATACAATTCTGACCCATAATTACTATAAAAAAGGCTAACAAAAGAAAATGCAGCTGCAAAAATCTATTGCATAAGAAAGCTTTTTTGTTGTTGTTAAACTTTAAGTAAGCAAGTTTATTAAAATGTCCTAAAACACTTACCTTATCCTAATTACTGACAAGCTCTAATAAAAGCCACAGGCTGTTACTAGTATAATTTTGCGTCATATAAAAATTTGGTGTGAGCTTTGATGGTTCAATTTACAATTTATTAACAAGATGGTAATCTCAGTACAACCAGAAGCTTTCTTGTTACCTTTACATGCTCACGGAATAAAAAAGGATTCCTATTCATACATAATGAACATCCTTTATTTTCAGGTTTGCAAACAATGGTTGTTGTTTCACAAAAAAACCAAAATTACTTTTAAAACCATAGGATTGTGTGGACTGTATACGTATGTGTGTACATATATATGTATATTATATATAGAAAATAATTTGTATACACGTGTATGTATGTATATGCATTTGTATATATTTCTACGATATGATTTCTATTCTTCTCTTCATACATCTGCCAAACATCTACTACTTTTAAGGGTGACGGTGCCCCTGCAGTGGGGGAATATATTTTGATGGATGAGCAACAGTCCTGAAAACTCTGAGACCTAGAATCCAGAATGTACCCAAAGGATCAGTAGATGCCCATAAAATAATAATTCAGCCCTTTCCTCGGCAGCTGGTTACATCCCGTATTCTGCTCCTCCCAAGATTCCCTAGTCTCACAGCAGAGTTGGAAAATGGGGTGGAGAGTTGTTCTCACTGACTCTCCGGAAACTGCTGAGGGTTCAGAGAAGAATTTTCAATCGTAAAGCTTTTCCGCCTCCTCTGCCACATCCCCCTTCAGCCCAGCTTGATTGCCGTGGCTGCCTTAAGAGCTAACACCTCTGGGGCTGACGTTTGAGAAGTAGCGTCAGCAAGGAAGGACTCAGCCCATCAGGTCCAGATTTGGAACCAGTATTGTATGATTTTACTCCCACAGTGAGTGTCCTCATCTCAATATTGGTTTTACAGAAGCAGCATATACGAAGGGTTTAGCAGTGACTTGACTCTATCGCTCATCTAGAACTGCGCTGCCATGCCCCCTCTTCTTTAAACGTGTCCAGGATGAATGACATATCAAAACTAAACCTATCACGTATATACTTTCTCTATATAAATACAGTGTATATATACATACATACACTCATACATATACAAATACTAACCCACAGACAAAGTATTTTCAAACAGCGGAATAGCAACATGTCAACGGATATGAAAAAAAAAGTAGTCATTCTCTTTTTTTTTTTTTCCTGCTCCCAGAAGGTCAGGTATGATGTCATGGTCTTTAAACATTCAGTGAAAATCCACATCACCTGTGCAGCTCGCAAGAGGCATTTGTTAATTAAAGCAAGGGCAGATGTTGTCAAACATGGAAGGTACAGTCTGATAGACTAAGTGAAGTTGCAAATTAAACTGAAATCTGGAGCAATTGAGGCCTAGTCGTGAAGTTCAGTAACTGTAAACTGCAATCTTCAAATTGGACTTTTTTTCCCCCCTTTTCTTGTTGCCATGGCAACTGGTAGGTGCGCTTCAAATGTCAGAGGCTCTTACAGACCTGAGTGATGGAAAATATGCAGAGTTACATTGTGATCACAATCTGCTTTAAAAACTTTAGATACATGTGTGATACATTCTCGGTGAGGGATAATGAACACAACTGCTTTAGGGTAACCTGAAAGGTGCAATGTCAGCCTGGAGAGAAGAACAAAGGTTTTGAAGTCCCCTCTGCCCCCCGGTCTTGGTTTGTCTTGGGTCGAAGTAAACCAAGGACTGTTGGGAGACCTTAGCAGCTGTCCTCCTTGAGGTGACACTTTGCAAAGATATGTGCCATTGGAAGGAAAAAAGGGCACGGCAAGGGACTTTTTCAATGGGCACACAGTGGGAGATGGATTGCTGGTTGCCCATTGAACTGTAACCCATTCATAAATAAATAGCCCTTTTAGGATAAGGTGAAAATCCCAGTGATTTAGGTCATAGGCTTCTGCTCTGCATCATTAGCATTTTAGGATTCTTCAGCTATACAATCTTTTCTGTGCCTCCCATCCCTTGTCTACAAAATGGGGATTCAACCCCCGCTCTTCCTCCTAATTAGGCTGTGAGCTACCTGCGGGATCTGATTATGCTGTATCTATCTCACTGCTTAGGGCAGTACTTGGCACATAGTAAGTGTTTAACAATTACCACTATTATTATCATTATCATTATTAGGGTAACTAGCATTGACGATCTGACTCACTGTCCCCTTGCTCAGAGAGAGATACTTTTAAATGGGGTACTAAGGTCTTGGTCTCTACTCTAGCTGGAATTTTTCTTATCCAACTTCCTTGTCTCAGAGTCTTGATAGGACCTAACAGGCTCGGGGAAGAATAAGAATGGAAAATCAAGCCCTGAATTAATCAATCAATGGTATTGCTTGAGTGCTTACAATGGGCTGGGCACTGTACTAACTGCTCGCGAGAGTACAATATAAAAGAGTTGGTAAACACATTCTCAGCCCAGAGTGAGCTTAAACTCTATAAGGAAGTGAATGTGTGAATAAACAGGAACTGAGGAAAATTAAGGAATGTTAGGCCATAGGGCTGCCTTGGAATAATTCTCATCTAAACAATCTCCTTTCGTTGCCTCCACTAATCTACCTCTAAGTGCTTAGCAGATACAATATCCTAAGAGTGTCCAGGTTATTGTTGGTGCTTTTGGAGAGGTGAGTGGACATGAAGACTCAGTGGAGAAATCTACAGAAGAGTTTCACACAGGAATTTTCAGAAACAACAGGGGAGATGGAACATTGTGTTTGAGATTTCAGCCTTTTCATTTGACAGAAAACATTTCCTCCTGACTTAATTCACCCGGGCTCCTGTGTCTGGAGAATTAAGAAAAGAAAAAGGAATAAAATAAGCATTTCCATTTGTTCCCAGGTTTAAATGAGACAAAGTAGTGAGATAGGCTGATCAGTGGACTGGAAAGTGTGGAGCCGCTAATTCTAATCCCAGATCTTTCACTTAATTTTCTGTGGGGCTTTGAGCATACTATTTAACCTCTCTCGGTTTGGATTTGTGTGTCTTTTATAGGAAAAAAATATTACCAATCTAGCTCACAGGGCTGAAGGGAAGAATGGCTAATTCAATATTGTAAAATATCTGGTGGGTACGAAATGCCCGGTAGGTGTTATATTAAAAAACCCAAATCATTATGAAGTATTGTTTCCACTTAAGAATTCAATAAAAATGTAAAGCTCCAAGTTTGGGCCTATCTTCTTTTGCAAAAGAGCCTTTAAACCTTGCACTGGATTTCTATCCCCTTCTGCATTGAAATCAGATTCTGTATCCTCATTTCCAAGACCTTCCATCCCACAGTCCCACACAATTCAACACCTTTCAGAGCTTGATTCTACTTAGCCCAGGTGAACCTACCCATAGCACCTGTGAAAGGATATTTCCATATGCATCTCCCTACTATGCTCAAAATGCCCCAAAGTATACAAAGACTTCCCTTTATTTTGAACTCTCTGAAATCTTACTACCAACTAATCAATCGATCTATCATATTTACTGATAGCTTACTGTATTAAACAGCTGGGAGAGTAGAATATAACAAAACTGATAGACATGTTCCCTGCCCGTAACAACCTATTTCTTTAATGGTTTCCCTGACTAACTGGCAGTCAGTGGATCAATCAATCAATCAGTCCATCAGTGGTGTTTCTGAAGAGGGCACTGTCTGCAGAGCACTGTAGTAAACGCTTGGGAAGGTACAATAAAACATAGTTGGTAGATGTATTCCCTGCCCTTGACTGCTGTCTGCTTCTCCTGTTCCTGAAAGTAGCCCAAAACCTTGATGGCCCAGGATCTTGAAGGCAGAAATGGAGACCCAAGTCTTATTATCCTGGATCATTGTGAAAGGGAAGATGAACTGCTTTATGCGTGTTTTTCTAACAAAGCTAAGGTTGTCTCCCTCCACTCTTTGTAGGGTTAGGAAAAATTACCAGAGGCAACTTTAACTCTCCCCCAAACACGACGGAAGCCTCCTCATTCAGATGGCAACTCCATCCACCCTGTCAAACATGCTGCTATTCAGAGACCTAGTTACGGGACCCTGGGCAACGGACGGTGAGGCCTCCAGTAACTCACACACACGTCATAGTGTGAAAACCGTGAACTCTGAAAAGTAAGTAAGCATTTACTCATAAGCTGGTCTACTTGTTGTAGTGCGGTCTCGGTGTGGTGCAAAATGGCCTGTGCCCAGTGGCTGGGTCTGCATAAGGCATACTGAATTTTAAGAGGATTTTTCCCGTGCAAAAAATCTATTTCTGACCAGTTCCTGTTGGGAATAAACCTCAAGTTAGACACCAACCGATCAGTAGAAGGAACTACCCTATGCAGATAAATCTGATGTTTTAGGCACCACGGATTACAGGCTCTGCCTCAAAATCTGTCTTACAAGAGGAGTTTGCTTCTAATCTGATTCTACCTACTTGTTGAAATGTGCGGGCTGTCTGTTAAAAGAGCAGCTGAAGGGTCTGGGCATCTAACAGCTTCTTTTACTAGTTGTTCCCAACTGATACAATTAATGCAATAGGGACATCAGAGATAAGGAGGCAATAAAGACTGTCTCTCCATCCCCCAAGCTGTACCTCCATCCTCCATCAGAAATGAAGGACACAATTTCCTAGAAAACAGAAAGCTGTCTTTCAACACTGCAAAGAAAAGGAACTTTAAAAATCGGGGCAAAAAAACCAATTGCAGATTCCCCATTTGTTTCACTGAAAACAAAGCTATCTTCGTTTGAAAAGACATGACAAGACCTCATGGCTCTCAGAGGCACGAAAAAGTGTTAGCTTTATTTTCAGGTACATCAGTACACCTTTTAATATGGAAGCATTGATGTTCCAACCATTTTACAATAATAATAATAATGTTGGTATTTGTTAAGCGCTTACTATGTGCCGAGCACTGTTCTAAGCGCTGGGGTAGACACAGGGGAATTAGGTTGTCCCACGTGGGGCTCACAGTCTTAATCCCCATTTTACAGATGAGGGAACTGAGGCACAGAGAAGTTAAGTGACTTGCCCACAGTCACACAGCCGACAAGTGGCAGAGCTGGGATTCAAACTCATGAGCCCTGACTCCAAAGCCCATGCTCTTTCCACTGAGCCACGCTGCTTCTCAAATATGTTTCCTCTGGGCAGGAACCCACTTACAGCCAGTGTGCAACTACTGGGTTTTAATCCCAGCTCCACCGCTTGTCTGTGGTGTGACCTTGGGCAAGTCACTTCACTTCTCTGTGCCTCAATTATCTCATTTGTAAAATGGGGATTGATTCTGTGAGGCCCATGTCCAACCTGATCAGCTTGTATTCACCCCAGTGCTTACTACTTTTCCCTCTGCTCCTCCACCTCTCCCTTCCCATCCCCACAGCACTGTACTCGTCCGCTCAACTGTATATATTTTCGTTACCCTATTTATTTTGTTAATGAATTGTACATCGCCTTGATTCTACTTAGTTGCCATTGTTTTTACGAGATGTTCTTCCCCTTGACGCTGTTTAGTGCCATTGTTCTTGTCTGTCCGTCTCCCCCGATTAGACTGTAAGCCCGTCAAACGGCAGGGACTGTCTCTATCTGTTGCCGACTTGTTCATCCCAAGCGCTTAGTACAGTGCTCTGCACATAGTAAGCGCTCAATAAATACTATTGAATGAATGAATACTACTGTGCCTGGCACATAGTGAGCACTTATCAAATATTTAACCCCCCCCCCCCAAAAACTACTGATATCACCCCACCTCCCCATAAAATTTTGGGGCCTGAACTTTTGCCTGTAGATGCTTAATAATCACTTTGCAATCTCTCAGTCATGTCTCAAAACCAAATCCCTGTAGACAGATGGGACTTGAACAGATCTTGAGAAATTAAATTCCCCATTGGACTTGTAGGCTGATCTGTTGGATGCTTTTGTTAATGAAAAGAGATCATTCTGAACAGTTTATTTCACAAGTTTTGAATTTGGTCTTTTGCCCCGGGAGAAATGATGCAGTCCCCAGAAGGAAACTGCATAAAAATTAATCCCAGACATTTATGATGCTTTGTCTAAAACAAACATTACTCAACACATTTAAGGTTCAAATGGGTTTTGGTTTGAATGAATCACTCTGCAGATTTTGGTCATCACAACCAGATATGTATGACTGGCGTAGTAAATAATAGAGACTTTAACCTTCTGCCTATTTCTGAGTTTAAGTGGAGCCTGGGGGTTTGGGAGGTCCAGTATAAAGGGCCTAGGAGGTCTCCTGGTATCCTTATGGAGGCTTCATGAAACCCTTGCTCCCCCCTGAGGGACAGGGATGATGTCTAATTCCCACCTGTGTATTCTCTCCTTGTGCTTAGTACAGTGCTGTGGATATAGTAAGCGCATAATAAATATGGTTACTATTAAATAGAGCCTGAACCTATGAGAGACAGAGCCAACAAGTCTGCTGTTAGGGTCCTGTACTGCTCCCATCTAGTGTGTGTTTTGTGCGTTTGTGTGTGTGTGGTGGTGGTGGGAGGAGGGGGTGTCACCGTTAAATATGCTCACTCTAAAATGAATCTGTTTTTTCACCTCTTCCAGAAGCAGTAAAGCTGGGTACTTTCCCTTCTCCTTCCAGGAGTCAGCCTTTGTAGGGGGTAGCAAGGCAACAGGAAGATATGTGGGGGTGGGGAGAGAGAAAGGGATTTGCAGGCAATAATCATCTCCCTTAAACCAAAATACACTAGCAAAAGGCAATGGACAATTGGGACACAGTCAAACCGAAAACTCTCTGCCACCATTAACTGGGTGTTTGGGTGAAGCTGGTTGTTGGGCAGAGTTTGGAGGGGCTGCATTAAATGAATAATAGACTCAATTATCACTTTGCCTGGCATAATCTGGCTCAAGAGGTTTGTTCTTTTCCATCTGATTATAGCAGGTGCTGGTATTCTGCCACAGAACCTATATGACAAATATGTTGGTCTATTTTTTAATCAAGAGAATGCAGTGACATTTTCAGTGGGGGTGTTGGTCGATTTTTGTAACCCATGGAAAAAAATATCAGGTGTGTGAACATTAATTTTGTCAGGCCATGGGGGATCCAGAATTTACCAAATCTCCAGGGGCACCTTCAAAATATGTACAATTTGTTCCCTATTTATGGGTAGAGTCAGGCCCAATCCCAATTAAAAGTTCCACCAAAATCCATTTCCCCCCTATATACTTTAATGTTTCTGAATTATCCATGGTTCTGATAGTTTGATTTTTCTAAAATTTTTCTATTTTACTACCCTATTCCAATAGCAAAGTGAACATAAACTCTGATTCTTTTTCCTTGCAGCTGGGTATTTTATGCTTGATTAAAGGTTTGAGAGCCATAACCAATATTGCCCAACATTCACCGAGTAAGCACTCAATAAAAAAAAATGATTGATTGATTAATTCAAGGGACTGATATTTTTGTGTTTATTTTTATTTTTTTCATTTTCCCGCACTGTTGCCCCAAATTGATTCCAATTAGTCATTATCACCCAAGGGGTATGCTTTGCATCTTTTTACAAAAATGTGCGAACCTCTTACAGTACAGTAATACTGCAAGATGGGGAACAGAGTAAACAAAGCAGAATCTCATTCTCACATTTAATGCTTTTCCACCCATAACACTCACATTGGAAAGCACAAGCCAAGAATCCATAAAAAGCAATTTTTCCTGTTTAGAGCATTTTCTTTCCATGCTTACTTCAAAAAGGACAGTAGTACATTTCATTGTATGAAGAAATCAGTGTGAGAATAATATTTGGAACGAGTGTGAGGAAATATAAACAATGAAAGTTCCAATTGATCTGCTGCATATTTTAGTAAAGGCGAGCAAAGTGCCAGACCTTTGTGGTATGTTAAAATTCGAATCTAACTGGCCATAATGCATAAAAACATTTTCCTTCATTTCAGGGAAACCAATGGATATGACAGAGGCAATATTATTTGTAAAACCATTTTGGTAACATGATGTAAATAGTCTCAGCAGAACTCTAGCAGACAAAACACTTGTTCTAACACTCCCATGGCGATTGCTGCAATTGTTCATTTCAGAGAAAAACCCAACCTCTCTTACTGCGCTACTGGGCATCCACAAATGTGGGCAAACACCCTCCAACTCAACCCACCTCCCCAGTATCTCACCTCTCCCTTTGCTAGACCCCAATTAAGCATAGGTTGAAAGGAACCTCAAGAAATTAAAGTATATTCACATCCTCTTTAGCACTAAGGTATTTATTTGTACAACTCTAGTTTCAAATATTTTTGTTTGTCCTCAACAGAGTGTAAGGTTCTTATAGGCAGGGAACATGCCACTTTTTTATTCTCTACTTCCCAGTGCTATACACTGCACCAAGAAGAGGCTTAATAAATGCTAAACTCTGTTACTAGAATAGAGTGGTTTCTGAAAGCACCTAGAGCCTTTTTAATATCATGGCCTAGTGGAAGGAGCACAGAACTAGAAGCTAGGAGACCAGGAGAATAAATAAATTATACTTATTTTATTAATGACGTGTATATATAATGTTATTGATTGATGTCATTGATGCCTGTTTACTTGTTTTGCGGTCTGTCTCCCCCTTCTAGACTGTGAGCCCATTGTGGGGAGGGATTATCTCTGTTGCTGAATTGTACTTTCCAAGCGCTTAGTACAGTGCTCTGTACACAGTAAGTGCTCAATAAATACGACTGAATGAATGAATGAATCAGGCAGAACAAATGCAAATATATTTCAATTTGTATCTTTGCTTGGGGGGCTGGACTCTCTCCCAGCTTTATAGTAGGGCTTAAGAGCTGTTAAAGTGAGGATGTGTTCTTATGAAACTCTATGTTGAGGTGGAGAAGAGGGAGGGAATGTCTTCCCACAAAGGACTGTTTCATAGGACTTCTAGACTGTGAGCTCACTGGGGTCAGGGAATGTGACTACCAACTCTCATATTGTACTCTCCCAAACGTTTAGTACAATGCTCTGTATACAGTCAGACTTCAATAAATACAATTGATTCATTGACCTCTTTGCCTAGGAACATCCTTGGACTACACTATAAAATGGAGGCATGACTAGAGCATTCTGGGAACCAGAACAAGGACCACCCGTGAAGGGTGATCTCTCTGGTCAAATTCCCATTGCCAATTCAGCTCAGGTGGGTTGAGATGCTCCTGTTAGTGCTGGTGTAAGTCTGGCTGAAGGAGAAAACCTGACAGTGGGGCAATGGTAAGGACATTGTCCTGTTTTGTCTCTGATGACACACTGTTCCACCTCCCACCCCTCTACCTCCATAGGCAAAAGGGGAGGACTAAGCCCAATGGGACAATGGAAAGAAAGCTCTCCTTAGAACAAGGTGTAGGTGGAGAAAAGGCTGCTTTAAGTTTGTATGGGGATACAGGGCACAGTAAAAGGACAGTGAATACAGTGCCCTACATTGTACGCCTTCAGGGTGCACAGAGTATCATCATCTGAATAATGGGGATTGAGACTGTGAGCCCCTCTTGAGATGGGGACGCTGTCCAACCTGGTTTGCTTGTATTTAATCTAGCAATTGGTATAGTGCTTGGTGCATAGTAAGAGCTTAATTGACACGTTATTACCATTATTATTATCAGGGTGGCAAATTGGTGAGTTACTGCTTTTAGTATTTCTGTTTCCCCTTGCAACATCTCTAGACAACCTCAAATAGACAATACTGGAAAGGACAGGGAGAGATCATGCTTTCCCTCTGGGACCTCTGCTGCCTCTTCAGGACCTGAGGCCAGGATTCAGCCTGAATTTATTTACTGGCTCAAGATACCTGCAATGAGTAGAAGTTTAAATAGGTCAAAGGAAATTATTGTTTTGTGGGGCTGATGCTTGAAGCTCCGGCAGCTCTCCAGCTGCGTGGGCAATGACATTTTCACCTTTGCTCCAGGCCTGGGGCTGATTAGCATTCATTCATTCAATTGCATTTATTGAGTGCTTAGTGTGTGCAGAGCACTGTACTTAGCTCTTGGAATGTACAATTCGGCAACAGATAGAGACAATCCCTGCCCAACCATGGGCAGAATTGAGCTGGCCCCCTGAGGCATCAGGAAAACCCGGTGGGTTGGTGACCGGGTGAGACGCCCTGGACCATAACTTTCATTCTCCTATCTCCATTCTTCTTTATGCTCAGAACCAGGCAGGAGAATGGTAGAAGGAAGTAAAGGAATGTAGACTTGTCAAACATCCTTCCTTGCTCTTCTAACTCTTGGGCACTAGTCCTGGAATTCCTGGTAAGCAGTCTGGAGCAAGCTCAGCCGTGGGAGCTAAATATTTTGCCTCATACCTACCTCACCCCCCACAATCAGGCCAACTTGTTGATGTAGAACTCTATTTTCTCACCCTCCGCTTCCACCACACTTCATCTAATGGTATTTTTTTTATGTTCATGTCGTGCCAGATAGTCTGCTGAGTGTTGAGAATCCAACTTAGTAAAATGCTTTGCCCAAAGTAAGTGCTCAATAAATATGACTGACTGACTGCCTTATGGTTTGAGTACAAATTTCTCGTTGGGGTTAAAGGTGATTTTGAGATGGAAAGAGCAGATCTTCCTTGCTTCCTGATAGCCCATGGGCCAACGCTCAGCTTGTTTCTTAACTTCACCTGACTTCTGTGCCCAAGTATTTCCACTTGGATGCCAACACTTCTCCCTATCTTTCCTTGACTCCACTGCCTCTACCATTCCCAGCCATTTTCATTCCAAACAAGGAAACTTTACATCAGTTCCCTCCTCTTCTCCCCTCCTCTGTCACTTCCCCCTGAAAATACGCTTTGACCTAAGTCACTTGCCTCTCCTGAAAGGAGACAAATGGAAACTTGCTTTTCCAAAGTTTAAAATATAAACAATTTTCCCTCTCTTGAATTCTCTATTTTCTATCAATTCCCTATCTTCTATCATGCCATTAAAAAGTAACTATCTCTATTTCTCCACTTTGCCTCCTTAGAAGAAAAGATTTTAGAGGGCAAGAACTAGCCATTTTTAGATTGAGGGTGGTGAAATATTTTTGGCAGTATGTAGAAAATGCAACAGTCTAGCTAAGGTCAGTAAAGTAAATGCTTGTAGGACCTCACAGACTGGTTCTCCCTTTACACATGCGCGCGCACACACACACACACACACACGCACGCACACACTCACCCTGCATCAAAAGCCTTCAAATTATTTTCAGGCTTGTTGTGGATGGAAAGGTTTTCTTGGAATAAGGCTTATTATTACCATGTAATAACCCTGCATTATTTCTATTAAAAGGTCAGGTGCCAAAGGGCAAGAAGATCAGCCTGTCTATGTTTTTTTCCAGGAATAGACAGCCTTACTGACCACATGACATATAAAAACGTGGAGTTAGGATGAGTATCTGGTCCTGTTTACAATTTGATTTTGGTGATTTTTATGGCCGTTGAAAGCCGCATTATCTGGCAGTCATTCTGTTCTTTTTGGATGAGTTATGGATTTAGTGACTCTTGAATGGTGTAGTGGTCTATAACAGGGATAATATACAGCAAGACACAATAATGCTCTGTTACATGATTTGATGATGCTTAGATTCATTGGCCTCTAACAGGACAACATATTTAAAGCCATTGCTGTTGATGAGCTAAGAAACCTAGGTTTAAACACATGCTCATCCACATACACACAAACCCACACATTCTATGCCGAAACTCCATGTTTGCATCTGTGACATTAGCTGAAGAACAAGAATGCTTCCTCTTAAACATGATTAGAGCTTATTTATGCCTATGGGAAATTGTCATAAAAAAGGAATGTTCAACCTTTTGGGACAAAGTCAAGCCTAGGAGAGGTTAGAGTCAGTCTTTCCTTAGCTGCAGGTGACACAGGTACAGAAGCTGTATCACAGACCTGTTGACATCCCTTTCTCTGAGGAAAAGTGAACTGCCGATAATAACTGTGGTATTTGTTAAGCGCTTAACTATGTTCCAGGCACTGTACTAAGCGCTGGGGTGGATACAAGCAAATTGGGTTGGACATAGTTCCTGTCCCACATGGGGCTCAGAGTTTCAATGCTCATTTTACACATGAGGTAACTGAGGCCCAGAGAAGTGAAGTGACTTGCACAAGGTCACACCACAGACGAGTGGTGGAGCCGGGATTAGAACCCATGACCTTCTGACTCCTAGGCCCGTGCTCTATCCACTGTGCCATGCTGATCCATAAGGGGTCACTTGCCAGGAAGTAAAGAGATACTCTGAACTCACTGAGCATTAAAAAACCTCCTCAGATTTGATTTGCCTTTAGTTTGTCACAGAAATTTCCCTGGGTAAATATTGTTTCCCAACATGGCAGCGAAACAGCTGACCAACCTGTGTCTGAAGTAACTTTATAGTGTCAACAGACATTGGGGTACACAAGCACAATTAGGCAAGTCTTTACAAAAGATGATGGATGCAATATGCGGTCTGAAATGCCTGGGAAATGCACATTTCCTATTTACATTAAATTCATTTACAGGAACCAAAAGCAGCTTTTTTTGAAGGCAAAGAAGTGGAAGTGATGATTCATTTCTCCACCAAGTAGGATTCCTTAAACACTTGGGTTTTTTGTGTCATACTCAACAAAGTTCTATGTCTGTCAAATAAGGTAGCATGTTTAGACTGTGAACCCGTTGTTGGGCAAGGATTGTCTCTATCTGTTGCCGAATTCCAAGCGCTTAGTACAGTACTCTGCACATAGTAAGTGCTCAATGAATACGATTGAATGAATGAATGGCAATAACATTTTTGCCTGCACCCTTTGAAAAAGTGAGCCTTAAAATAATAATGTTTCCATAGGCTTTTCAATGAACTTCACTTTTCGCATACTTTTACTGCAAGGTTTCTTTGGCTATATGTTTTGCTTCATCTACACCCTCTCAATTTAATCAAAAATTACAGTCAATTGAAAAATCACATCCTCTCCAGGGGTTCCTATCAAAACTAGCTTTGGTTGGATTAGGGTGGGGGTTGATTAATGGAAGCATTCTATTTTGATTTGGGGAGAATGGTTTTATTCAGTGAATGTGGGAAATACAGACACCTTAAAAAAAGATAATGTTTGTAGTGACTGGAATAACCGTCTCAGTTTCAATTTGATTAACTAACACAAGAAGAGAATAGATACTCCACCTTTTGCCACCACAAAGATCTTATTTAAAAGTCTGATCTCATTTTCCACAGCAAAGTAGCTTAGTAGCAGATGTGCAAAATGTAATTTGGACATAATTAGCCCCAGGATACTTAGGTCCCTAGGCAAACTAGAAATTGAGATAGTCACTAAAGCTTCTCTCAAGTTAGCCAGAGAAACAGTAAAGCTAATTCAGCCAATTGCCGCAGAAAATGGACATCAATTTCCTATAGAAAAATATCCCATCCGTGCTACTGTTCCGACAGCCTGACCGAACTAAACACTCAACCCGATTTTATATTTTCTAATGATTTTAAAAAGGAAAACCAGCTTCAATGATTCAGAGACAAAATCTATTATTCAATATTTGTCTCTCCACTGCCACATCCTAATCCATTTCAGGAAATGGATTATAAACATTTCCTTTCCTCTGTAACACCTACTTTCAGAACTCTCTAGCGGGAGTGCTTATTGGCTTGAAATCGAATTTTAGTATGCCTTCTTTTTCCTAATATCTCAAATTTTTTTGTGCAGTTATTTCTCTATAGACCAAAGGCATCCTCAAATAGGGCATCTATGGACTAGGTGGCAAGGTCAGTGACACACGGGACAGCAGTCTTCAGGGGTGTAGCTGGAACCTGCTAAGGAAAATAAGAACTAGGTACCTGGGGTTAGAGGGAGGGCATTTAGTGCAGGTTCTTCTAACCTATCAGGTGGTAACAGCGTCAGCTGATGCTGAGCGATCACCCTGTTTTTGCCCTTGACATCCCCTGCCTCCCGTTGCCATCGATGCCACAGGAATACCACAGGGGCAGGACCCATCCAATCGGCGGGAATTGCACAAAGCACTACCCTAAGGGCTGGGTGGAAACAACAGAAGGAATCCACATATATTCCTCACCCACAGGGTGTGTCCATGGAGATGGAGTGGATCATAGGAGTGATTCTATAAGAACCATGATCCAAAAGAGTCGATTACCACATTGCAGAGGTTTAGAGGGTAAAGAAAAATCTGACCAAGTGTAGCCCAGGGGATTGCATCCATCCCGCCCTTCCCTCCGCCAAGACTGTAAGCTTCTTGTGGGCAGGGAGCATATCTACCAACTCCCTGTTTATTGTACTCTCCCAAGGGTTTAGTGCAGTGCTCTGCACACAGAAAGTCCTCAATAAATATGATTGATTGATTGCACTCTAATGATTCCAGTAAGAGCCAAGTGGAGGGTGGAAAACTGAAAGGTGTGTATTTAAAATTAAGTTGATTTGATTTAAAGTTAATTCTCAGGGAGCTTTCCTCAAGGGACCTCATCTTCGGAAGATGAGTGAGAGCAGCTCCGCTAGGTTTGGTGAATTTCTGGGACTCCCTAGAGCATTCAACAGCTCGTGCAAAATAATATTCTTTAGTTAGGGTAGAAGGAAAAGGGGTTAGTGAAAGGAAGATTGCCCTTCTACTGAACATTCATGGGCTGTATCTACCCAGGCAAATTGAAGTGGGACAATTCTGCCATTTTCCAGTGCATTGGATCAATGTCCAGTTAGTGCAAATCAAAACTCATCACCTCACTCAGTGACACTTTTCTATGTAAAAGTGTGCATGTGAACTATGTGCCTATTTTTCTCTATTCTTCAACTCATTCTTCCTATATAGAGACAAAGGCTAAGCTAGGAAAATGAATTTCTTTAGAAGGTATTCCCTCCCCAGGTTTTTTTTTACCCCTGCCTTAGTTTACCGAGTTAACCAAGCCTAATGAAGCATCCGGATTTTAAGTGATCTGAAAGATCAAAGGTATTCACAACTATTACAGTTTCTGAAGTGGTTAAAAGATGTCAGTTTAACTTTACCTCTGCATCTTTCTGCTCTCATATAGGGAACTGTATCACTTTCCTGCAACACAACGATCAGGTTGAATTCCAGCTTGGGAGCTCTAAGAGAGGGTTCAGGTATCTGATGGCAGTGAGTAGACAGCGATAGCATTCCTCAGATAATTGTCTGGCCCTACCTTCCTATGCCTGTTTGCAGGGAGGGAGTTTTTCTACATTCAAAAGTGTAAAAAGAGCATTTTTGTCCTGGTCACTGGATACAACTAACAAAGCACACTTGGCAGCCACTGACTTGTTTTCTTAAAGCTGGAGTATCACGAAATAGGGTGGATTTAGCCTGATTTTCCCCCTGGGCCCAGATGGCAAGTTACTCATACTCCTCCTTGAGAGCAAAGGGGAGAAAAATCAAGCTGACATAACTCAGACAGGGCTAGCAAAAAAAAGCTCAAATTAATTCTTTGTGGTGGATTTTGTGCTTCTAAGTCATTTAGGAATCTGAAAACAAAACTATCTTTTTAATCACCAGAGTCCTCTTGCAACTATTCTTTTGATATTTGGGCAGTAAATTTCTGGTATCAGTTTTTTTCAAAATATGATTTAACTTTAACTTAACTTTTACAGAAATCCTGTAGATCCATTGGCTGAGGATCCTACTTCTAAGATTTTAGAAAGCTGGGCTCAGACATGGCCTTCTGGGCTATTTATGATATGGATTGGTGGTGTCATTTCAGTTTCTCTAAGAGCTAAGGCAGGAGTAACTGCATAATCTTACTCAAACTGTGAATTTACTCTAGGCTAAAGTGCATCCTTTTCGCACAGATATTTTGCTATGTTTTGTGAGAGAGACCTTCAGATGGAACTCCATGCCCAAATTGGAGAATGCAGTACCACTAGCAAAATGAATAGGACATTTGAGGGCATTATCCTGATAATTTAGGAAGCATGGCCTAGTGGAAAGAGGATAGGCATGTGAGTTAGAAGACGTAGGTTCTAATCTCATTTATGCCACTGGTCTTCTGTGTGACCTTGGGCAAACCACTTACTCCTCGGGTATTTCAATTTGTATAATTTGTAGTCTTTCCTCTATCCATTTTGCTATTGCTGGCCTGGTCTATAGAGAAAAGTGATGAACATTTAGCTCAAAGAGCACCTCATAGAAACTTGCAATTTACTGCTAAAGTCTATTTTAGAAATTATGAGAAGCATTATGGCTTAGTGGAAATGGCACAGGCCTGGGATTCAGAAGGTCTGGTTTCTAATTCTGGGTCTGCCACTTGTCTGGTATGTGACCTTCAGAAATTCACTTAACTTCTTTGTGCATCAATTTCCACATCTGCAAAATTAGGATTCAATACTTGTTCTTCCTCCTTAGACTCTGATCCTTCTATGGGACTGAGACTGAGTCTCATCTGATAATCTTGTATCTACCACAGGTATTAATACGGTGTTTAACACATAATAAACCCTTAACAAATATCACAATGATGATGATGCACATAGATAAATATTTCACCTTCTTTTTACTCTCCCTTTAAAAAAATGTATATTTCAGAAATGACATTACATATCTGCCTTGGATCCAAGTACCCAACAGAGATTGAAAAGCCAGTAGCAAATAGTCTTCAGACCTAACCAAGTCTAACTAAACATCCTGATTTGAAGTGATCTCAAAAACTCCAGGTATTCACAATCATTGCATTTTCTGAGGTGGGTAAAAGATGTCAGTTTAGCTTTAATTCTGCATCTTTCTGCTCTGTTGATGTCGAAACTATCATTTAACACTGTTTGAACTTTTTGTGTGAGTCAGTGCACAGCATTTCTATAACCCGAAATGGCAAAATTTTGTACTAGGACTTTGTCCTGAGCTGGGTCCCAAAATGGAAAAGAAAAATAGGAATATCCTTCTTCCCCTGTTTGATTCCACTTCAAAAGAAAGGATTATAGAATTTAGCCATAATTTAAATTCAAAATTATCCATTTAACTAATTTCTAATCATCCAGCTGGATTCTGTGTGATTCTACTTTTCTCCACACACCTGAGACTTTTCACACTGTTTGACAAATTAATTTCATTGGCGTAAGGGACCAATTGAACACATTTAATTTCTCCCCATCACCTTTTCACTTCCTTTGCTTTCATTTCCTGAGTATTTGTTACTGATCCAGATTCTTCACTGGAAAAAGTGCAGGTGATGAAAGCTTTATGATCGGTGAGCCAACACTCAGGCATACGACCCAAAGGCAAGCTATAGAAATGCATCTGATGCATCTAGAAGCAGCAAGGCCTAGTGAAAAGCGCATGGGCCTGGAAATCGGAAGACCAGGGTTCTAATCCTGGCTCTGCCATTTGTTCGCTGAGTGGCCTTGGGCAAGTCACTTAACTCTTCTGAGCCTCAGTTTTCTTATCCGGAAAATGAGGATTAGATACCTGTTCTTCTTCCCCCTTAGATTGTGATCCCCATGTGGGACAGGGATGTTTATCTGATCTGATTATACTGCATCCACCCAGTGCTTAGTACTGTAGTAAGTTCTTGGCGCGTAGTAAGCACTTAACAAATGCCATAATTATTATTACCAATCCCTCTGGGACAGTGTCTAGGAGACATCATTTAAGCCCCAGAAAATTAGGTGTGTTTGATTGCTGACAAAGGAAACCAGCATCTGGATTTTTGAAATCTCCCTTAAAAAACGACTAAAACTCAAAGTAGCCTGCTGTGCTTTTATGGATTCAGGTAGTGCATTGGTATACCCTTAATCCTTCACAGGCAACCTGTTCTTTTTTTTAATGGTATTTGTTGAGCATTTTACCACATGCCAGGCACTCTACTAAGGATTGGGGTAGATATAAGTTAATCAGGTTGGACACCTGTCCATAGATGAGGTAACTAAGGCACAGAGAAGTGAAGTGAATTTCCCAAGGTCACCCAGCAGGCAGGTGGTGGAAAGGGGATTAGAACCCATGTCCTTCTGACTCCTAGGACTGTGCTCTATCTGCTAGGCCACGCTGCATCTCTTTAAAAATAGGGTTTCAAAGATTTGGTCCTGAGACGATATGAGACTGCAGGTTTAGAACAAGCCAGTTCTTGTAACACTCTGGCTCACAGAAATGCCAAACCCACCTCACCGTGTGGTTTACCTCATTCCAATAAAAAGATCCGGGATAAATGTGGGTAGGAACAATAAAGGGTTAGAAGGGATTTAGAAAAACATGAGGACCTTTAATTTGCCTCCAGCGATGGTGCATTTAATCTATTCAATAAATATGAAATTTCTCCTATTTGTGGCATCATGGTTGTTGATATGGAATGGATATGAGCCATTTTGAGCTAATTAATGGCAACTATAAAAAGGTTTCTTGTGATTAAGCAAACCTGGAAAATATCAGCTCATTCACAACAAGCATAATGTCCTCGGTCTGCCAAGATATTTAGCATCTGCTTTTTAATGCATGAAGATACCAGAATGTCAGGGCCCCAGAGAAGCATGTGATGTTCAAATGTTTAAGCTTCCCTAGGGCAGAATCTCACAGGATCTCAGATGCAGTTTACTAATATTTAAGTGCTTATTATTTGCCAAGCACTCTACCAAATGCTGGGGTAGACACAAGGTAGTCAGGTCGGACATAGTCTCTGCCCCACCTGGTTGATTTTTCCTTGGAAAAAGTGTGAAGGTTCTAAACTATGGACACTTGCTTTATATGTGGCGGAGGCTTGGAGTGGGGGTAGGGGACATGGGATCTAATCCCGACTCTGCCACTTGTCAGCTATGTGACCTCGGGTGAGTCACTTAGAGAAGCAGTGTGGCTCAGTGGAAAGAGCCCGGGCTTGGGAGTCAGAGGTCATGGGTTCGAATCCCAGCTCTGCCACTTGTCAGCTGTGTGACTGTGGGCAAGTCACTTCACTTCTCTGTGCCTCAGTGACCTCATCTGTAAAATGGGGCTTAACCGTGAGCCTCACGTGGGACAACCTGGTTACCCTGTATCTCCCCAAGCGCTTAGAACAGTGCTCTGCACATAGTAAGCACTTAACAAATTCCAACATTATTATTATTATTATTATTATTAACTTCTCTGTACCTCAGTTACCTCCTCTGCAAAATGGGGATTAAAAGTGTGAGCCCATGTGGGACAACCCGATTACCCTGTATCTACCCCAGCACTTAGAACAGTGCTTGGCACATAGTAAGGGCTTAACAAATACCATAATTATTATTATTTTTAAAAATTCCTTTGTCATCAGCAATTAGAGTCCCCAAGCACCTTGTTTTAATACTCTAGTAGTCCGGCTAGTATATTCATCCTTAAATCCTATGTCATTTGTACAACCAAGATTCTAGTGGTGAGTGGGATTAGGCTACCTTGGAGGCAGATTTTAGGGAGTTAGAAGGACTGAGATAGAAAGAAGTTACTTCCTTTATTCATCCCATAACTCCCAGGCCTACAGCACTTGTGTACATATCTGTAGTTTATTTATATTAATGTCTCTCTCCCCATCTAGCCTAAAAACTCACTGTGGGCAGAAAATATGTCTGTTATATACTGTACTCTCCCAAGCACTTAATACAGTGCTCTGCACCTGCTAAGTGCTCAATAAATGCAATTGATCCATCCATTTCTCACTGGTAGATGAACAACCTGGAAAAGGACTCCCAAATTTTATTCCTTCTCTGACATAGTACCTAATGACCCCCCGTACTCAAACCACTGGGCTTTGAGATGATTTTGAATTCACTGAGATGAGGAGGTAGGACTGGAAGGTTTCAGGAGATGAATCCAGACAGCATTCCTTGCTACCAGCTGCAACGGTTACATTTTGGCAGAAGATACCAAAAGAATCTGAACTTCCATTTCCATGGTGAGTTAGATATATCAGTGCATTCACGTTTTCCAGGGTACTAGTAGGCTAATTTATTCCCCTGATGCTACTAAAAGACATTTTTAATTGTTTGACACTAAAAAAAATGCCTTGGGAAATTTTTATGACTTTTAATACTTTGAGTTTTATTTGGTCTATTTTTGTTCAAGAATGGAATGTGAATAACAGCCTCAGGTGACATAAAGCAATACACAGGACCACGCAGTTGTGACAACCTGCAGTGTCTTCATTTCCTTATTTTTGCCCATGGATAAAGTCTGAGGTATATATACACGTTATGTATTCTTGTCTTAGCATATATAAATACACACAAGCACATATATACATTCCCCGCTTTCACTTTCCCACTAATAAGTAATCACATCTTTCTGGTAAAGAAAATTTCAAAAATGTCTCGGAAGGATCAAAGAGATTAACTATCGAACACTGAACACAACAATCGTACACTAACTTCCCCTACCTGTACCTTTTGACTCCCAGGCTTCCGCACTGTTTATCTCAGTTATCGATACACTTGAATTCCTGATTAAGGTCTAAGATTCCCTGTTACCTGTGCTTTTTTTCCCAGTGGAATAGATCGAAAGAGAGAGAGAGAGAGAGCTAGTAGGACAGTTGTAGGACTAGTAATAGCACATATTCTGTTACTAGAATCTCCAGTTTTGAATGGAATGCACGTAGGTAAAGAGAAAAGGAGTCATACTGGAGGACTGACTGACTTTAGCTGTTACTCTACCTCTGATTTCCTACTTTTAGATTCCTTTTAAGACAATATACTATTACTTCAATCACTTGTGCCTATGGGATTCCCTTCTCTACTTTGAAATTCTCCCACTTGTCCCTCCCCAATATGCTGAAACTTAAAGTTGTGACTGTGGTTTTTGGAATAATGTGAATTCCCTCCCCCCCACCCCCCCGCCGCCCGACCCTCCCAGAAAGGTGCCCCACTTAACAGAGGGCAACATCCCAATTAAATCCGTTCTCCCCATTTCTGCTTTGAATTTAAACCAACTTACAAAATAAACTGATGAGTGAAAAGAGAAGCGTTAAGGTCACGCTGACATGAAGGGCGTCTGCTGCACTGCAGTCCATTTTGGATTTCTTGCAGGAACACACTTGTACTTTCAGTTCTATATTGCTACTCAGAGGAGGTTTTCCAGAATCCGACACCCAGACTGGGATGTTGTAATTAGCTTTCTTCAGGCTTTGAAGAAGGCTGACCTGGGCATGAGTATCTGCAAAGAAAAGGTGAGTATCAATTAGATAGGCACACAGATCTTCTTAAAGAGAAGAAAGACAGTGCTTAGTTGGTTGGGATTTTGCTCTTCTGGGCTTGACTGTTTAGAGCTCTGGCAGAATTACAGTCATTGCAGATAAAGACAATAATAATCCCATCACACATTCAAAGTCATTACCAATTTAAAATGGAAAAGTATAACATTGCTTTATCCCCCGAGTCCCTTCCATTACAAATTAAGAATTGAGAAAAGGGTTTTACTAGTAGACCCTCGAAGTTTCCTGCCTGGGAGAAATGTGTTTACTCTACAAACAAATGTGAAAATGCAGTTTAAACAACTAAGGGCAGATCTAAAGCATATGCATACAAATGACTCCTCATCGCCTTAGCAAATGGGGGATTTTCTAAGTTTGTTTTGCTCCAGAATTTTGTTGTCTTTGCTTAAAGGATGATTTATTTAAGGGATAAAGAGCAGGTAGTGATTATCATTCAAGGACAAAACCAATAATTAAAAAGGACCATCAGTCAAAAGCTTGGAAATACATGCTTTCAGGATCCCAAATAGGTAGCAACCCTATGTTTTAGCCAACTGTCTCCTAGATACAAATATTCTTGTTGAAAACAAAAAACAAAGAGTAGGACTAAAAATGGAAAATGGGGTGTGATGTCTTCCAAGTCTGATGGTAGTTCCTCCTGTCAGATACCTTTCATTTCTTATAAGCAATAATGTAAACTAATGTTTTCCTGTGATCAAAAAAATTGACCAAAAGCAGCATAAATACATTTAAAATAGGGATAAAAATACAAATATACTTACAGAATCAAGTAGCAGTGGGAATTATAATAGGAAAACATGTTTTCATGTGGACATCTCTAAGTACTTAATTTCAAAGTGATTCCCCCTTTCCCCCAATCAGGTTGGGCCACAGTGAGAATAACTGAGTATTCATACTTAGTCAAAACATTTCAGAGCTTAAAGAGGAGAGGAAGAGAGATGAGCTAAGCCATAATAAACTTTGCAGATCACCCCAAAGTGAGAGCTATGGGAACAGGATAGTAAAAGATGAGAGTTAATAGTACTGGAGAGTTACATTGGCTTTCTGGTTTCACTGAAAAAGAGGGGGAAAAGAAAGAAGAGAAAGGCACCCAACAAACCTCTAAGGCAATTTGGCATATTAAACAGCTCTTGAATATGCTCAGAGCTCCCCTGGACCATAGTCACCTGGATTGCTACTATTTTGACACCATTTAATAATGGTGAGCACTCTCTCTCACCCCAGTCTCCAGTGCCAGGCATGCTCAGAAGCCACAGAGAGGAAAGAAGGCCTTTCTCGGTGATGTTTCTCTTTAATTATTTCTCGTCAGGTTGTTTGGGCCTGCTTCAAGCAGGGAGTCAACCTCAAGGGGCCCACGCAGCCTTGGTTCCTGCCTGCTCTGCAGGACCCCATCCCAACCTCCTTAATACACTTTCAAAGAAATGTCAAGAATGGCTGCTGAGTGGTAGTTGCTGCTTTATGGCAGCCATAATAATAATGATTGTGGTATTTAAGTGCTTACTATGTGCCAAGTGATAGACCAGTTGCTGGGGTAGAAACGAAATAATCAGGTTGGTCAGTCACAGTCCCTGTCCCACATGATGCTCATTCAGGGTATGTCACCCCGCTCCTCAAAAAATCTCTAGTTGTTGCCTATCAACCTCCATATTAAACAAAAACTCCTCACTATTGCCTTCAAAGCTCTCCATCTCCTTGTCCATTCTTTCATCACCTTTCTCTCCCTCTCCATCCCAGCTCACACTCCGCTCCTCTAGTGCTAACCTTCTCACTGTGCCTCATTCTTTCCTGTCTTGCCGCTGACCTCTGGCCCAAGTCCTACCCCTGGCCTGGAATGTCCTCCCTCTTCAAACCCGCCAATCACTCTTTCCCCGTTCAAAGCCCTACTGAAGGTACACCCCCTCCAAGAAGCCTTCCCAGCCTAAGCCCCCTTTTCCTCAGCTCCCCCTCCCTTCCACGTCACCTCGATTCGCTCCCTTTACCCCCACCCTCACTCGCTCCACAGCATTTATGCATATATAAATAATTCTATTTATATATGTATATACCCATTTACTTGTTTGATGCCTGTCTCCCTCCCCTCTAAACTCTAAGCCTCTTGTGTGCAGGGATTGTCTCTCTCTATTGCTGAATTGTACTTTACAAGTGCTTAGTACAGTGCTCTGCACACAATAAGTGCTCAATAAGTACAATTAAATGAATAAATCAATGAATGAATGAATGCTCATGGAGAAGGCAGGTATTAAATCCCCATTTTACAGAGGAGGAAACTGAGAACCAGAGAAGTTAGGTGATTCTGTCCAAGGTCACAGATCAGACAAGGGGTGGACCTCTGATTCCCAGGCCCATGCTCTCTCCATTAGGCCACACAGTCATATCCTGGCTGTCCTGGCCTCAGCCCTTCAGAAAAGCTCCAGTAGTAGAGTTAATTAGATTTATTGAGCTCCTACTAAATGAAATGCATTATACTAAGCATTTTTCATCGCTCACTTAAGTCTGCAAAGGAGTCCTTATGCAGCCTTACACTTCTCTCAGCAGGTAGAAGAATTGCACAATAATTAACATTCTTTCAACGCTCATGCCCCATGCTAGCCTTGAACATATGAAGATTAAATTAAGGAGGCTGATTCCTGAATGAATATACATTTTTTTATGAGCCAGGCACCTGATCACATAGTAAATCTTCGATGGCTCCTCAAGAATTGTAATGGGTTTGGCTGTCCTTCATTGGCCACAGAAGAGTTCGAAGAAAGAACAGCACTCTGTGCCTGTGCCTTTAGCAGCATGGTATAGTGGATAGAGCACGAGCTTGGGAGTCAGAAGGTCATGGGTTCCAATCTCGGCTCCGCCACACTTGGCTGCTGTGAGTAAATCACTTCACTACTCTGGGCCTCATCTGAAAAATGGGGATTGAGACTATGAGTTCCTATGTCCAACACAATTTGCTTGTCTCAACCCCAGCACTTAGAACAGTGTCTGGCACATACTAAGTGCTTAACACATGGTATGATTATTATTATTATTAATGATAAACACGCATTATGTCTTCATTTCAGAATAAAAGCTTTCTCCAACCGAAAACATCGGGATAACAATGAACAAGTTTCCAAACAAGGTAACATACATATTTAGAATTTTTTTTTTTCTCGATGGACTTACTGTTGATCTTGTTGATCTTCCATACTTTATCAGGGCCAGCTTGCTTGCTCAGTTCAAACTTGAATGGATCCGTGTTGGGATGAAGATCCTTATCTGAAGCTCCTAGGATGACCACGCTAAGATCTTTAGCATCATCACACACTTTTGCTAAGGTCGGATAAATGAGGGGAGCATTGTCATTGATGTCCTCCAGGGTAATCTGCAGAGTCCCAGTGCCAGTGGCTGGAGGGTTTCCTATGGATAAAGAAAAAATGGAATATTGGACCATTTGAAGTTTTCCAGGAACTCCATCTTAAGTGTGGTATTTGTTAAGCGGGTTACTATGTGCCAGACACTGTACTAAGCACTGGGGGGGAAGACAAACAAATTGGGTTGGACACCGTACCACATCGGGCTTTATGGTCTTAATCCCCATTTTACAGATGAGGTAACCGAGGCCCAGGGAAGTGAAGTGACTTGCCTAAGGTCACACAGCAGACAAGTGACAGAGCCGGGATTAGTACCCATGACCTCCTGACTTCCAGGCCCGTGCTCTGTCCTTTCATTCAATGCCTTTTTTCGACCATATTTACTGAGTGCTTACTGTGTGCAGAGCACTGTACTAAGCGCTTGGAAAGTACAATTCGGCAACAGAATGAGGCGATTCCTACCCAACAACGGGCTTTGTTGTCTGTCTCCCCCATTTAGAGGGTGAGCCCGTCGTTGGGCAGGGATCGTCTCTCTCTGTTGCCGAATTGTCCATTCCAAGTGCTTAGTACAGTGCTCTACACATAGTAAGTGCTCAATAAATACTATTGAATGAAGGAATGTTTTGTTTTGTTCTGCTTTCTTTCATTGTCTGTCTCCCCCGATTAGACCATGAGCCCTTCGTTGGGCAGGGATCGTCTCTCTCTGTTGCCGAATTGTCCACTCCAAGCGCTTAGTACAGTGCTCTGCACATAGTAAGTGCTCAATAAATACTACTGAATGAATGAATGAACGAACGGGTTCACAGTCTAGAAGGGGGAGACAAACAACAAAACAAAACAAGTAGACAGGAATCAGTAGCATCAAAATAGATAAATAGAATTACAGATACAGATAACTATAATTAGTATTACAGATATATACACATCATTAATAAAATAAATACTAGACCATGATGGAGAATGACTGGTAGGAAAGAAACCCCTTTTCCCCCCTACCAGACTGTAAGCTCCATGTGGGCAGGGAACATTTCTACCAACTCTGTTATAATGTACTCTCCCAAGGGCTTAGCATGGTGTTCTGCACTCAGTAAGTGCCCCCAAAATATGGTAGATTGAGAGACTGGATGAGAGAGTGTGAATAGTGTTGCATAGACCACTAACACCAAACAATCGGTGGTGTTTACTGAGAACTTTCTGGGTACAGCGCTGTATTAAACACTCGGGAGAGTCCAGTGCAACAGAGTTGGTAGACACGTTCCCTTCCCGTAGCGACCTTCAGTCCATCAACAGTTCCCTCTTGCCGGTTCTCCGTCCTGAAGCCTCAGACCCCAGGATCAGCTGTTTGTCTCAACCAGAGACTCCACCTTCATTTTCCCCTTTATGAAACCAAGACAAGTCAGATAATATCAGCTGTCATCCCTTATAAACATCAGGTTTTTTTGTACAGACTCTAGCCATATTAAAGACAACCACAAGCTACTGGGGTTGAGCAATTGTTTCAGTGAGTTTAAAAGCTTAAAAATTAATAACATCGAGACTCTAGGTACAAAAGCCCAAAGAAAATCAGAACTGGCTTCAGCATTCATTCAATAGTATTAATTGAGCACTTACTATGTGCAGAGCACTGTACTAAGCGCTTGGAATCTACAATTCGGCAACAGATAGAGACAATCCCTGCCCACCGACGGGCTTACAGTCTAATCGGTACTATGTACGGAACTCAGTACACTAGACTTTAAGCACCTTGTGGGTAGGTATCATGTCTATCAACTCTCGTATTTTCTCCACCGCTTAGTAGAGTGCTCCGCACGCAGTAAGCACAAAATAAATACCACAGATTGAATGATATATTTAAAAAGGGAAATTACTTCAGTGTGCATCAGAGAGATGTACATGATTGTGGAATTGTGTTTCCTATCATATTAATCCCTTTTTAAGGTTGACTGAATTGAGACAATTCTTTTCTTTCACTTGGAGGATTGTGTTTTATCTAAGAAATCCTCAAATTGTCTTACGCTCTTGTGTGCCCAATACTATGACTATTCCTGCACTACGGCTTACAGTCTGGGCTGGGGTCAGACATTTGTAGTCTCCTGGGGCCCATCCAGCTTCCAGTATGTTGTAGATTGGCACTATGGGTGATGAGAGTCAAGACATTCCCAGTAGGAGCTCTCATTTCTGGAATGCATTGCCACCACTGACTGGCTGGACAATTCATCTTCCAAAAACAGCACAAAACTCTTCTGTTTCCTTGGGTATAGAGCTGGGGATGACAGTTGGGAGCAGAAGGAAGGCTAGATCAGGTACTTTTCCCCTTGACATTTTGATCACTGACTCTTTCTCTCTAATACAAAAGCCATGTTCACTGTCTCAGGGATTGAATGAGGATCTGCTTTCCCATGTCTAAAAATAAAAACCAGAAAAGAACCCATACACCCAGAAAGAAAAAGAGACACCCATATAGAAGCAATCCAGATGGTCAAAACTAACACGCTTCCATTTATGAAGATGGGGTAAAGGATATGGGAGATGGGTATTGACCGTGCAAAGAGCTACCCAGTGACATTTCAGCAGGGAAATGTGGTCTCAGTTGATATCATTAATCCACCTAGAGTGGTGTAAACAGTAAATAGAAGCTAAGCTCCGCTTTCTGCATAGCAATACATAGAAACACCGCATCTCAAGTTGGAGAGTAAACACCCCTCGGCTGATATCTGACAAAATCCTAACAGGAATGTAATGTGATTAATCCTTATAATGGCAAATGTTTTCTAATGGTAACACTTCATCTGTTTAGTCACATAAAAAAGGAGAACAAATGCAGACCTGGGCACAGTGATACCAGTGTATTTTCCCCCCCTGTCAGCACTAGTTTTAGGGTTGAGTTCCTTTTAATGAGAAAGAAATTATTTTTCACTTTTTATTGGGCTAATTGAATTTTCAGTATGAATCTAATGCATTTTTTGTTCTTGATATATTATTAACTGAAGTCACACGGCAGAATGGATAAAGAGGCATTCGAGTATTTGAAATATGATTGTAAAAGTCAGGCTTTCACGCATTTAATTAAACTGCTGTCTTTACCTTTCTATGTATTATTTCCAGACGATCCTGGTGATGTTTTATGCACCAGCCTAATTTTTTTCCTTAAATCAGTTACAATATCTGCATTTGCTGTTGCATTTCCAATTTACCCTCCAACTGTATTGCTATTTATGGTATACATTTCCTTTTTTGCCTAATCTTGCCGTTTCAATGTCTTCTAAATTATATTTCTAAATCGTCAAAGACAGGGACCGTTACTTCAATTTCTATTGTATGTTTCTGAGAAGACAGTACCCAAACTCTGCACACTATAGCAGGGGATCAATAAAAAGCTATTGATGATTATAACCTTGAATCGTTTTAGGACCGGCCCTCAGATGACCTACATTTAGGGAAAGAATATGGCCACTTCCTTATCCGGGTGACTTATTCTCTCACCTTGATTTACTTAGAATGAACTGAATGAAGATATAGGAGTTGATTTATAGGGCAAATGAAATAAAGAAGGAAGTCACAACATGAGGTTGGCCTCAATAATTGTTTTGATCCCTTTATTAGCTTAGAGGCTTATAGTTTTCCCTCCGCAACTGCTGACAGCAGAGTCAGCATTGGGTGCGGCTTCTATTTATGCCCCTCCCATGGTAACATTTCCTGCCAGACCCTATGACCCAAGACAGAGAGATCCTCCCTTGGCTACTCTGCCCTCCCCATACCCCCTGGCCGCTAGCTGCCAAGCAGGGGGTAAAAAAACAACAACCTGAAAATGATGATCACTAAATCCTCTCAGTACAACCTTCACAGCATCGCTAAAATCCACCTTTTCCTGTCCTTCCAAACTGCTCCCACATTAATCAAAGAATTTATCCTAACCCACCTTGATCACCACATCAGCCTCCTTGCTGAACTCCCTACCTCCTGTCTCTCCCCACTCCATCTCATATTTTACTCTGCCATCTAGATCGTTTTACTACAAAAACATTCTGTTGATATTTTCCCACTCCTCTGAACCTCCAGTGGTTACCCATCCACCTCTGCATCAAACAGAGATTCCTTACCATTGGCTTTAATACTAATGGCTTTCAGAGAAGCAGCATGGCTTATTGTCTACAGCCCGGGCCTGGGAGTCAGAAGGTCATAGGTTCTAATCCCAGCTCTGCCACTTGTCTGCTGTGTGACCTTGGGCAAGTCACTTGATTTCTCTGGGCTTCAGTTATCTCATCTGTAAAATGGAGATACAGACTGTGAGCCCCACATGGGACAGGGAATGTGTCCAACCTGATCTGCTTGTATCCACCCCAGGGCTTAGTACAGTGCCTGGCACATAGTTAAGCGCTTAACCAATATCATCATTATTATCATTTAAAGCACTCTATCACCTTGCCCCCTCCTACCTTACCTCCCTGGTTTCCTACTACAATCCAGCCTGCACAATTTGCTTCTCTGATGTCAACCCAATTACTGTACCTCAAGTTCATTTATCTTGCTGGCGATCCCTCGCCCATGTCCTGTTTCTGGCCTGGAGCTCCCTCCCTCTTCATATCTGACAGACATTCACTCTCCCCACCTTCAAAGTCTTATTAAAAACCTATCTTCTCCAAGAAGCCTTCCCCAACTAATCCTCACTTCCTCTTCTCCCATTCCCTTTTGCATCACCCTTGCACTAGGATTTACCCCTATAACTCCACCCTCTCTCAGCCCTAGAGCGCTAATGTACATATCTGTAATTTATTTTTATAATTGTCTGTCTCCCCCTCTGGTTTGTAAGCTCGTTGTGGGCTGGGAATATGTCAACCAACTCTGATGAATTGACTCTCCCTGGATTTTAGAACAGTGCACTGCACAGAGTAAGCACTCAATAAGTACTAGTGATGTTGACGATGTGAGTGGCTGGATGCAGGTTAGGAGCTACAGAATTTCTGAAGAGATGCCAGGGTCTATAGCTCTTCTCCTGCTCCAGGCTTCATCTACTCACTCTGATGTCCCGAGCAGGCCAGGAAGTCCACTGCTTCCTTCCATCTTCTCCAGCTGCAGCCAAGTTTGGGAATCTGGGGGATGGGGCAGGGGAGTTGGTGGGGGTAAGAGGGAGGCGTCTCTCCTCTCCAGCCCAGCCTGGTTGGCTAAGTACCAGGTACAAGGGGATAGGATTAAGGTCATGACACAATAGTGACCATGTCATGACACAATAGTGACCACATCCTTTCATGTCCAGAAAAGAAATCAGTCTAGAGCAGGCATTTTCAGCCAGACAGCACTGTTAAGATCAAGTGGCTTAGTGAAAAGACCCCAGACCTGAGGTTCTAATTCCAGCTCTGCCCTTGTCTCCTGTTGAATATGCTTAATATCTCTCTGCCTCAGTTTCCTCATCTGTAAAATGGGGATTAAATCCTACTCCTTCTTGGCCGCACCACGTGGGACAGGGACTGCGTCTTACCTGATTACCTTGTATCTACTCCAGCACTTAATACAGTCCTTGGTTTAGAGTTAGCATTTAACAAATACCATTATTATTACTATAACACAATAGAGGATTTTGTGTCACAAGTAATGTGTCAACTCTACAATTCTATTGCACCGTACTCTCCCAAAAGCTTAGCACAGTGCTTTTCACATAATAAGCACTCAATAAATGTGATTGATTAAGAGAAGCACAGGCTTGGGAGTCAGAGGTCCTGGGTTCTAATCCCCACTCTGCCACTTATCAGCTGTGTGACTTTGGACAAGCCACTTAACTTCTCTGTGCCTCATTTCCCTCATCTGTAAAAGGGGATTAAGAATGTGAGCCCTGTGTGGGACAACCCAATTACCTTGTATCTACCCCAGTGCTTAGAACAGTGCTTGGCACCTAGTAAATGCTTAACAAATACCAACATCTTTATTATTATTACTACTGATTACTGAGGCCATGTCGATTCAGTTCTTTGGTGAAATGCAAGGGTGCATTTCTGAAAATTTCATCTGCAGTTGAGTGTCATTTCAATCAACAACATCCAACAAAGTTTCATTGGGGTATCATTTTGAAAAGTGTGCTCCTTATTTAAGCTACACTGAAGCTCATTTCAGTACATTTCCAGAATAACAGGTTCACATCCAGAACACCCAGAGATCTATGAAATGAGAGATTTTACAGGATATGGAGTGCAGCACCAACTACTATCCCTTTCACTTCTCCTTTGCTCTTCTAGCTCTTTATTTTAGCACGACAAGCAAACACTCCCTGCCTGAAGGCAAACCCCTGGATCTAGAGGGTATCTCAAAGATCCTCTACCCTATAATTTTGTCATTAATTAATCTCATAACCAGAGCTCAGCAAATGTTGGCTTAGTTCACCAGTCAAACAAAATTACCACTCTTCAGATGCTCTTGGCTTCTCCTCTATTTGTTTGTATTAGTTTATTTGATGGCTTCTATCATTAGCTCTTTGTTTCCACCGCTGTGTTTGCTAATTGCCCATAGAATTGAAGGGGTGGTTCCTCCTCTACTTTGATTTTTTTTTCCCCATCTGTGACAAGTAACCATGTTTATTGGCTAGGAAAACCTACTTGCATCTAGAGGAGGAGAACGATATTGAAGGACTCCCACTCAAGAACCATGGATAGGGTCCCTGTCCTGAAACTTGAGGCCTGAGAATCTACTAAGAGGAATTGATGACTTCCAATCAATCAATCAATTGCATTTATTGAGTGCTTACTGGGTGCAGAGCACTGTATTAAGTACTTGGGAGAGCACAATACAATAGAGTTGGTAGACACGTTCCTTGCCCACAGTGAGCTTGTGGTCTAGAGGGAGAGAGAGACATTAATAGAAAGAAATAATTATTCTGGTATGTACATAAGTGCTGTGAGGCTGAGGGTACGGTGAAAAACAAGTGTCCTGAGAGTACATATCTAAGTGTACAGATGACGCAGAAGGGAGGGGGAATCAGGGAAAAGAGAGCTTAGTTGGGGAACGCCTCTTGGAGGAGATATGACCTTAATAAGGCTTTGAAGATGGGGGGGGGCTCTGACATTTATGGGGGGAGTTAGGGGGTTTCCATGCCAGATGGGATAGAGGTTGGCGGTGAGATAGATAATAATAATAATAATGATGATGATGGCATTTGTTAAACGCTTATTATGTGCAAAGCACTGTTCTAAGCACTGGGGGGGGGGGATTCAAGGTGATCAGGTTGTCCCACATGGGGCTCACAGTCTTAATCCCCATTTTACAGATGAGGTAACTGAGGCACAGGGAAATGAAGTGACTTGCCCACAGTCACACAGCTGACAAGTGGCAGAGCTGATTAGAACCCATGACTTCTGATTCCCAAGCCCGTGCTCCTTCCCCTGAGCAACGCTGAGATCAGGGCACAGTCAGAAAGCTGGCACTAGAGAAGCAAGGTGTGTGGGCTGGACTGAATCACTGCCATTACTGCTTCAAGTTCTCTCCATTGAATGCAGGTGGAGATATAGACACACAAATATGTATAAACACGACACCAACACATGCATTTTGAAGACAGAGCGGAGTTATAAGATATAGCCTACTGTCTAACAGGTAAATCCCGCAGAGGATGCGATTGTAACTTTAGAAGAAGGTAGTAAAAATTTCATTTCAGTGCAATAGGTTCATGGCAGTTTGGCAAATTAATGTGTTATTATATAAAGCAAAATAGGGCAGTTAAAATGTGAACATTCCAGCAAATTTCTGCCACCAGACAATTTCCCTGTGGAAATGGGGCCTCTTGGCTATTGCTTTAACTCCATTTTCTAATTTAATATAGTGTCAGTGTTAGAAAAAGTCAAGGTTATGTCAGCACTTCCACTACAAAGCCTGGCTTTCACAGACGCACAATTCAGCCTGGAAAATATCCGAAACGAAAACTCTGTTTTCAGGTATTTTCCATTTGTTCGATAAGAAATGGCATATCAGTAATCCAGGCAGATAATCTGTTTATGAACAATTTCATTTCTCGGTTTCCGAGCACCCAGAGGAGCTTTCACAATTTAATTTTTCGGGCATAAGGGAAATACTCAAAATGAAAGGAAAATAAAATGAGCATGCCCCCTACGGGAATCAAGTAGTTACTCTCCTGCACAACATTTTGTGACCTTTAATGAGAGCTTCACTGCTTTAGATCTTTTTGAGCTTTGATCTACAGGACAGAATTTAGAAACAGATTAGCATATGGGTGAGTGTCAGCCCACTGGGTATTAACTCTTAAACCGTGGTTCCCACACATGGTGGGTAAAGGGTTAGTTTTGCCACGGGACTTTATTTTGGAATTCTGCTTTGAATTTTTCTATTTCGGCACTTTCTTCTCTCAGGTCTCTCAAGAAAGCTTTCTTTATCCTATTCCCAACTCTGCATTGGGACTGTCAATGGAAACCTTACATGTGGAGGCAATACTAATAACGGCGGAGGTATTGGTCCAGCATTTTCTCTGTGGTAAGGGCTGGGGTAGGTAGTAGATAATCAGGTAGGACAGTCCTTGTCCCATAAGAGGCTCACAGTCTAAGTAGGAGGGAGAACGAGTAATTCATGCTCAAATTACAGATGAGGAAACTGAGGCACAGAGAAGCTACATGATTCTGCTCAAGGTCACCCAGATGAGAGTGTCATAGCTGTGATTAGAACCCAGGTCCTCTGCCAGGACGTAGTTCTTTCCACTAGGCTACACAGCTTCAAGAAAGATGAATGTGTTCTCCGTTTTATATGTGCCTTCCAAAAGTATCTCGACATTGTCCAGCTGGAAGGGGACAAGCCTGGACCATGCTGGGTAGGACCAGCAACGCCACACAAGAGCTGATTCTGCTCTTCCCCAGCCTGGACATCAGCTTTTGAAGAAGGCACACACAGAAGCGAGTTCTGGCTCGGAGACCTAGCGAAAGAAACAGGAGTCTTGGAGTCGGATGTCCTGGGTTCTAATCTAATAATAATAATAATAATGTTGGTATTTGTTAAGCGCTTACTATGTGCAGAGCACTGTTCTAAGCACTGGGGTAGACACAGGGGAATCAGGTTGTCCCACGTGGGGCTCACAGTCTTAATCCCCATTTTACAGATGAGGGAACTGAGGCACAGAGAAGTTAAGTGACTTGCCCACAGTCACACAGCTGACAAGTGGCAGAGCTGGGATTCGAACTCATGAGCCCTGACTCCAAAGCCCGTGCTCTTTCCACTGAGCCACACTGCTGATCTCAGCTCGTCCACTTGCCTACTGTGTGACCTTGGGGAAGTCACAATTTCTCTGTGCCTCAGTTCCCTCTTCTGCAAAATACATTTTCAGTACTAGTCTCTCTCCTGCTTAGACTGCGATTCCCATGTGGGACTTGATCATCTTGTATCTACCTCAGCACTAAGTACTGTGTTTAACCCATAGTAAGTACTGGAAAAGGATACTGAGCCTCCCCAGACAAATGTAAACACAACAGAAGGAGAGAATCTAGGAGGCCTTGTTGCTAAGGCCTCTTCTTTAAGAAGAGGAGATGCAGGCTCATGTCCCCAAACTACTGTTCTTTTCCCTTACAGCCCAGACAAATTATGCTGCTGAAGCTCTTCTCTCCTCCCAGTCCCCACTCTGGCTGCAACTTTTTTACCTTATTCATTCATTCAGTAGTATTTATTGATCGCTTATTATGTGCAGAGCACTGTACTAAGCACTTGGAATGTACAATTTGGCAACAGGTAGAGACAATCCCTGCCCAGTAACAGGCTCACAGTCTAAACATAAGACTATCAGGGCCAGTTCTGCCTCTAGCCTTCTGATGGGCATCTAGTTGCCAGCATGGAAATAAACCCAGTTTAGCATTTATGTAATATCTCAAAGCAGAAAAGCTTAAAGGAGTGTTTTTTGGAAGCCACTCTGGGACCACACACTGAAAAAGAGTGAATCCAAGTCGCCTAGAGTTTTATGTCCCTTGTGCCACTGACCCCTTCTTAGAAAGGTGTGCTTCGCTTTCCATATTTCCAGATTATATTTGAGACAATCTTGCTGGGTTATAAAATTAAAGGGTTTGATTCTGCAATAGTTTAACTCATGAGTGCACAATTTCAGATAGAAGAATGAGATTTCAAAGTGAAGAAATGGATGCTGCAGTACCAAGGGGACAGTTGGGAGCTCTGCCTGGCAGAAAGTTCTTTGGGAAGAGAGGTTACAATCTCCTTCGTGTCCAATAACGGGGGTCATGTTCTCAGGCTGAAACACCAAAACCTTGAACTTAAAGCCTGGACATTACATATTTATTTTTCCCGTATTATATCTGAGGATTTTGGTCACAGTTTGTCTGCCATGTGCTTAGCAGTGGGGGCATTTGTCTGCCCTTTCATATGTGTGAGAGTGTTACTTTCATCCATTTAAGATTCTAAGGGACAAGGCAGCAACAGATATGTTATGTTAACTTGCTTTCAAGAGTAACTTGTTTTTGTCCAGCAGTTACTGAGCACCCGTTTCACACTCTATTCCCGAGAGGGTATAAGTCTCTTCTTGGCAGTGTAAGACACTAATATCCTAAAATGCATAACTTACTACTAGGGCTGTCTTAGGCAATGGGAAGAATAGGGCCTAACTGACACATACAAAGTTGATGATGGAGAATGACACTGCCCAAAATGGGGTCAGACCCTCCATTGGTTAACTATGAGGAGATATAACTTTGGTAAGCTGATCGAAGAGTAAAATGCAAATTTAAATAAGGAATATGAGACTATTGAATATGGGCGAAGATAGCCAAAGTTAAGCCATATGACGGATTAATGATTAATGAGAATCAGCGTGGCCTAGAGAAAAGAGCACAGGCCTGGGAGTCAGAGGACCTGAGTTCTAATCCCAGCTCTACCACTTGTCTGATGTGTGACCTTATGTAAGTCACTTACCTTGTCTGTGCCTCAGCTACCTCACAGGTAGGACATGTACCTATGATTTGAGAGCACTATTCTAAAACACCAGTAGCCTAATGGATCTTAAATCAATAATCTTTAGTCAGTATTTGGATTATTACAATGAAATAATAATACATCTGGCATTTATTAAGCAGTTACTGGGTGCCAAAGCACTGTGAAAATAGTAAAGTAAGATCCTTAAGATCAAACCAGGAAGACTTGGAAAAAAGCCCTAGACTTTTGCTTGCTAGTCCCAGATCCGTCTTAATAGTTCTTCGGTGGAGTTTCCTATCATTAATGCTTCCAACCATATGGCATATTTGGCCCCCCAGAGCTTTTTTCCTCTCTGTATTATTGGTCTGTTGAGAGGCTGGGCCAGGTGTGGAGATAAAACCAGACTCCCTGGACAGGCGTATACATTCTCCCCCACTGAACATCCTAATTTAGAATATTTTGTGTTTATGATCAAACTCTCCACCACAAATGAGGATGGATCAAGAAGAAAATGCCCTAAATGCTGCTTACCTCAAGCAAACCTGGCTCACCGGAATATTATGACTGGTAGGTTTAACTTAGTTCTGTGAAAATTCATAGAGAGGGTCAACAACACGAAACCCTGGATCATGGACTAAGAGGATGCTAAGGACACAGCAGTTGTCTGAAAAGAGGAATGGTGTTAATTGTATGCGAGCTGTTCAGACTTGGAATCAACAGTTTCAAACCAAGTAAAACCAGCGAACCCAATGAAGGTCAGTTTAGCATCGATGCTAATTCCACTTCTGAAGAGACCTCTACCTTCTGGGTGATGGAATTCAGATTAATAGTTTGCAATCAACTACTCCTTTGTCTTAAGGCTGCCAAACCCATCAGGCTAGTGACCATCTGATGACTCTAAATATATCTACCCCTTAAAATGAATACCAATTCCATTACCATCATTATCTGCAAAGGAAGCATGCTACAGGGAATTAGTCAAATTCAAAGTTGCACCAGCATCTGGCAATCTGATTTTCATGTTGAATTTTATTGTGTGTAGGCAATGATGACGAAAAGCTAAGGAAGTCATCAAACCTCATCAGATAAAAAAGCAGAATAGCAGCAATCTCCTCCTTCTCAGTAATAGTGCCCAACATGAGTATTTAATCATGGAAGGGGTCAGGGCTCAGAGACGGAGAAGGTGAAGCTTGAAAGAGAAGTGGCTTGGAAAAGGAACAGTGTGGCCAAGGGGAAAGAGCACAGGCCTGGAAATCAGGAAGTCTAGGTTCTAATCCCAGCTCTGCTATTGGCCACTTTATAACCTAGGGCAAGTCACTTAGCTTCCCTGTGCCTCAGTTTCCTCATCTACAAAGTGGGGATTAAATACTTATGCGCTCCCTCCTCTAGACTGGGAATCCCATAGGACTTGATGAACGTGTATGGGATAGGAAGAAGAGGATGGGAGGAGGAGGAGGATTGGGAGATCCATTATCCTCTACCTCATGGAGAAGCAGTACTAGAGAAGCAGCATGGTGTAGTGGACAGAGCACAGGCCTGGGAGTCAGAAGGTCATGGGTTCTAATCCCGACTCTGCCACTTGTCTGCTGTGTGACCGTGGGCGAGTCACTTAACTTCTCTGTGCCTCAGTTACCTCATCTGTAAAATGGGGATTAAGACTGTGAGCCCCACGTGGGACCACCTGATTATCTTGTATCTCCCCCAGCACTTAGAACACTGCTTGGTACATAGTAAGCACTTATCAAATACTATAATTATTATTATTATTATTCACCTTAGACAAGAAGGGTTCCATTGAGGTACTTTCATCTCTCAACTGTAATTTCCAAAATTAAATTTACATTTGAGAAAATGATCAGATATTCACTATCACTGTTACAGTTTTAAATTTCAGCCAAAAGTAATCACATTGTTTTTAACAATAGCTATCCCTTCAAGGGATGGTTCTACAGGGATTTACGTGGAACAAAATTCATTTCATTTTATTGGCTTATTTTAGTGTTTCATCTTATTCCTTGTGTTCTATTTAATGTTTGCAAGTGGTAAAGGGCCCAAAAGAGGAAATATATCTGGATTTCAAGTCTTTTTAGATAATGCTGCAGGTATATAGGAATATTTTTTTTCCATATTATAAAGCATCTTTTCTCTGGAAACATGTGCATTGCAAATTCTATTTCAGGGAATGAATATATTGCAAAACCTCTTCATAAGCATAAATAACTCAAATAATAAAATGTCTGACATAAAAAGAGGTTGCATGACATTCAGGCAAGGACTACCCTGGCAAAGTGAATGGGAAAACAGAGGTGGTTATCAAAATAGTTTGAAATGAAAATTCAAATTTTTCACTGAAAATTCAGTTAAAACAATTTTACCTGAAATATGGCTATAATTTTTTTTACCTTTCCTAAATCACCTGGATATTTCTCTCAATAGCTTTTTGCTAGCATAGACCTGTCCTTAGATAAAAAAAAAATCAAAGATTCTCATTTAATTTCTAGGAGAGGCACATTCCCATAAATTATTCCAGTATCATTGCTGAATCAATTAATAGCACTGGGCCACTACTGTGTGCAGAGAATTCACTGTACTAAATACTTGGGTAAGTACAATGGAGGTAAGAAACATCGTCCCTGCCTTCTACATTTACTATTAATTTATTGTATTAATGAAAATATTCACCCAACAGTGCCCCTGAAATTTACTTCAAATGTAAACAACTCCTGTTCCAATATGTAAGAAATACTCCTGAAATTACCACTTGGTGAAATAAATGAATTTATGTGGATCTGCAAAGAGCAAACATTTGCTATATGCAATTATTACTGAAAAATACCATCCATTTAATATGCAATTTTCAATTATTGGCTTTAAAAACATGATTCTGCAATAACAGTTTTGAACAATATTTTCTTGTGTTACATACATAACTGGAACTTGAAATACCAAGAAAAGGTGTATGCATCTTTAAATTATTTTTTTCTTAATGAATACAGCAATTAGTATAAGGGGTGTAAAACTGTCTTAATTGAGTTGCCATAGTAACTAATTGCCTGATTCGATCCAAAATAGCCTGTTTTAGGTGGAATTAATCAGTACTAATTCAATTATAAACACTATGAAGCCCAAAGACAGGTTATGCTACATAGAGAAATTCAAATCTTAGATTCTTATACATCTCTCTTTGTTCCAGCATTTCTTTTTAATTCCTTCAGGAAGAACCAAATTTTATTTTTCCCTTTTATTTTTAATGACTGAAAATATTAAGGTTTGAAAAATTAATTTCAATTTGAATCAAGTGGGACCTGTACTGTCTCTCATGCAGGGCCTGGAAAAACATGAAAATCTGGAACTAGGACCTCAATGTTGCCGAATTGCACATTCCAAGCATTTGGTACAGTGCTCTGCACATAGTAAGTGCTCATTAAATACTACTGAATGAATAAATCAGATCTCAGTACTGGGATGGCCAGATTGTCTTTAGCAGCCTTAAGTGTCTGCTCTTCCACATGTGTGGCCTGTGGTTCATTATTTATTTTTGCTGCAGTGACCAGCCCCACTCACCACTCCCAACTTCAGTTTCCTGGCTGGCTCCTTAGATCTGCCACTGCCTGACACACTTTTCCTCTCCCTCTCACTGCCCCTAAACCCTGTCAATACCAGCCCTGGAATGTCTGCTCACCAATTTGATCTGTACCTCATGGCCATAATATGTTTTGTGTTGCAGCTATTCAGTTCATGAGGCTTGGCCACCCCAAATTTAGGACATTCTAGAATGGTGATGCTGACTCCACACCTTCCCATCAGTCATACTAGAAGTAACAAAGTATTAGACCTGTATCTTCCTCATGGGATATGCTTAGGTGTATTTTGAAATAATTTGGCTTGTCCCTTTATTGTCAGTTTCTCTGACAGTGAATTGCTTTGTAAGAATTTCTGGACTTTGAATTTAGATAGCATTTTTAGATTACTTAATCGCTTCAAAACAGTGCCTAACCCGTAAACAGTTCTTTAAGTCATCTTTGCGCAGGGTCAAATTATCCCAGGGCAGAGAAATTCCAATGGTGCCTGGCAAAGCTGGGAGAGGTTAGTGTGTAAAAAGGAAGGGAAGGGAAAGGCCTTTCAGAAGAAACTCTTTACAGGTGGAGCTTGTAAGGATTAGTGGTGACTTGTGTGAGATTACAAAAGGATGGGTTTGGGCACAGGCTATGTTTACTTCCTCCATCTCTTCTCTTTTTGCTTTATGGGAAAGTGTAGGCTATTTTGTGAGCAGTCAGTGGAAAAGTATCAGCTTGTCCTTCACATGTCAAGCCTGTCTGTGCTCCACAGGAATCCAGGTACTTGCATTTACACATTCTTCAAAATCACGGGAAATCTGGTTCACTGTAACCTTGATTGTTTATTTAAAAATGAAAAATGTTCCTCTTTCACAGACAATTATCTGGGAGTTCTGACAAAGGCTGGCAGCAAAAATGCCATGAGAAAAGGTTGTTAAAGAATCACTGAGTCAAACTCGTCCTCCCAAGAGGAGAGAGGCAGGAGGAACAGGGAGTCAACAGGAGAATGGAGCCTATTGAATGGGGAAAATCAGTCTCAGTCTCTATCTCTTCCTCTATCTCTATAGTCTTTCTAAATAGAGCTGAATGTGTTCATTAGAGGTTTTAGATCAGAAATGTCTCCTTTTAAGCATTTAACAGTGTAGAATAAAGAAAGTAAGGGGGTGAACAGGAAGGGAAATGTTAGATTTTTGGGAAAGTCTGGTGTGTCTAGAGTCCCCTCTATCAATCAATTGTATTTATTGAGCACATACTGTGTGCAGAGCACTGTACTAAGTGTCTGGGAGAGTACAATACAATAGGACAGTCACATTCCCTGCCCACAGTGAGCTAGAGGGGAAGACAGATGTTAATATAAGTAAATTATGGATACATACATAAGTCCTGTGGGGTTGGGGGTGGTGGGGAGTGAATAAAGGGAGCAAGTCAAGACAATGTAGAAGGGAGTGAGAAAAGAGAAAATGAGGACAGAGAAGGGTTCAATAAAGCTTTGAAGTGGGGGAGAGTAATTGTCTGTAGAAGCAGCGTGGCTCAGTGGAAAGAGCCTGGGCTTCGGAGTCAGAGGTCATGGGTTCGACTCCCGGCTCTGCCACTTGTTAGCTGTGTGACTGTGGGCAAGTCACATAACTTCTCTGTGCCTCAGTTACCTCATCTGTAAAATGGGGATTAACTGTGAGCCTCACGTGGGACAACCTGATTACCCTGTATCTCCCCCAGCGCTTAGAACAGTGCTCTGCACATAGCGCTTAACACATACCAACATCATCATGAAAATGGAGGACCTTACAGGACAGCGGTAGGACAGGGTCAAGGGTTGGTGGCAAGAAGCAGCATGGCTCAGTGGAAAGAACACATTCTTGGGAATCAGAGGTCATGGGTTCTAATCCCGGCTCTGCCACTTGGCTGCTGTGTGACTTCGGGCAAGTCACTTCTCTGTGCCTGTTACCTCCTCTGTAAAATGGGGATTAAGACTGTGAGCCCCAAGTGGGACAGCCTGATCATCTTGTATCCCCCAGCGTTTAGAACAGTGCTTTGCACATAGTAAGTGCTTAACAAATACCATTATTATTATTATTACTATTAAGATAGATGAGATCAAGGTACAGTGGGAAGGTCGGCAGTAGAAGAATGAAATGTGTGGGCTGGATAAGAGAGTAGCAAGGTGAGGTAAGGAGGGGACAAGGTGATTAAGTGTTTTAAAATCAATGGTGAGGAGTTTCTGTTTGCAGAGTTGGATAGGCAATGACTGGAATTTCTTGAGGAGTGGGGAAATGTGGCCTGAATGTTTTTGTGGAAAAATGATCTGGGCAGCAGGGTGAAGTACAGATCTGGCATGGGGAGAGGCAGGAGGCTGGGAGGTCAGGAAGGAGGCTGTTACAGTAATCCATATGGGAGAGAATAAGTGCTTGGATCAATGTAGTAGTAGTTTGGATGGAGAGAAAAGGAGGGATTTTAGCGATGCTGTGAAGGTTGAACCTGTTGGTTTTACTGATTGAATATGTGGGTTGAGTGAGAGAGAAGAGTAAAGATGATGCCAAGGATGTGGGCTTGTGGGACAGGAAGGAGGGTGGTGTTGCCTACAGTTATGGGAAAGTCAAGCAGAGGGCAGGATTTGGGTGGGAAGATTAGGAGTTCTGTTTTGGACATGGTAAGTTTTGAGGTGTCAGCAGGACATCCAAGTAGAGAGGTCTTCAAGGCAGGAGGATATGCGAGACTGCAAAGAGGGAGAGAGATCAGGGCTGGAAATGGAGATTTGGGAATCATCCACCTAGAGGTGGTAGTTGAAGGTATGGGAACCAAAGAACTCTCCAAGGGAATGGGTGTAGATGGAGAATAGAAGGGGACCCATAACTGAACCTTGAGGGATACTCACAGTGAGGGGGTGGGAGGCAGAGTAGGAGGTTGCGAAAGATAGTGAAAATGAGTGGCTAGAGAAATTGGTGGAGAACCAGGAGAGAACAGTGTCAGTAAAGCCAAGGTTGGATAATGTTTCCAGGAGAATGGGGTGGTTGACAGCATCGAAGTCAGCTGAGAGGTCGTGGAGGTTTAGGATGGAGTAGAAGCCGTTGGACTGTAGAGTGTAAGCTCCTTGTGGACAGTGAACTTGTCTACCAACTCTGTTACCCTGTACTTTTCCAAGTGCTTAGTACTGCGCTCTGCACGCAGTAAGCACTCAATAAATATGATTGATTGGAAAGAGAAGGAAGAGTTGGTAAAAACCAGGTACGGTTCTTGGCCTCAATAGTATTTATTGAATGTCTGCTGGGTGCAGAGTGAGGTATTAGACACTTGAGAGTGTACAAGAAGAGAAGGTGACAGAGTCCTTGCAAATGAGGAATGTATAATCTATTTCAGCTGGTACTGGCCAGAATGGCAGATCATAGTCCTATTAGTATTAATGTCATTGATGATAATCCTGCCACTCATTCAAGTCGATGCAAATTTCACATGCAAGATTACTTAATTGTTTGTGCCCCAGCATATCTTTCAACCTACCGCTGAGGGAGCTTAAGGATTGGGTGGAGTTTCTCCACAGGAGGGGGGAAAGGGGGCAGGAGGGGAATTCCCAGTGTGAACCTAGGAACCTTAAGGAGCAATCTAGCTTGACGGTAGCCTGATGGTTTTCTGCAAGAAGCAGCATGATTTAGTGAGTAGTTGGGCCTCGTCGAAAGAGCGTGGGCCTGGGTGCCTGAGGACCTGGATTCTAAACCCAACTCTGCCACTTGTCTGATGTATGACCTTGGGCAAATGACTTCTTTTTACCTGTTACCTCATTTGCAAAATGCTGATTAAGACTGTGTGAGCCCTATGTGGGACAGAGACTGTGTCCAACCGGATTATCTTGTATCTACCCCAGCATTTAGCACAGTGGCTGGCACATAGTAAGCACTTAACAAATACTATTAAAAACCCAACAAAACTGGGAACTATCTTCACATTTGCATACATTTGCATCCTTCACTGAATAAAATTCCAAACCTTCTGCAGTTTGTTCAGTATTAATTGCCATTAAATTATACCAATCAGAATAGTCCCAAAAGGATTACATGTTTATTGCACTCTTAAATGTTAACTCTCTACCTGGGTACCTTCCCCTACATAATTTTGTCTCTCCTAAGACAGGCCAGGAATTCTATGCTCACAGAAGCTGTTAATGCAAGAGTTCCTGCACTCTAAAGACACCACCTTAACCTTTTCAGAAAACCAGAACCGAATGAGGCAAATTATGTTATTCATCTCCAAAGATAAAACAGTGAAAACTTGCCAACATAAAAGGTCATACCTTAGCTTACTATAGCATTAAATACTGAGGTGATCAAATTGTTTAACACAGCACTGCTCCAGTTTAGCAGCAAGAGCAGTCTGTCAGTTTTTGCTTCAGGTAAAGTTGGAGAAATTGAAGTTAAAAGAAGCATAAAGGCAGAGCATAACAGTACTATTTATGGAGAATGGGCATGACCTGTAGTCTCTTCTCTTCAATCTAACTTCAATATCCTATCAGATTCTTATGGCTAGTTAGGCACATCATTTAAAGGATTACTATAGCAAAAGTAAAGAATTAAAGCCCCTTTTCAGATAAATTAAGGAAATAAACCACTTGACCCCAAATGTCTTGGGATATTCCAACTGAGCATTTGCTTCTGCAGTAGATTGGTCATGCTTATGAAAAGCAGCGTGGTTCAGTGGAAAGAGCCCAGGTTTGGGAGTCGGAGGTCATGGGTTCGAATCCCAGCTCTGCCACTTGGCAGCTGGGTGACTCTGGGCAAGCCACTTCACTTCTCTGGGCCTCAGTTCCCTCATCTGGAAAATAGGGATGAAGACCGTGAGCCCCACGTGGGACAACCTGATTCCCTTGTGTCTACCCCAGCGCTTAGAACAGTGCTCTGCACATAGTAAGCGCTTAACAAATACCAACATTATTATTATTATTATTAAGATAGTGGAAGCATGGATCTTCACCAAAATCCAAATGGGAATGAAATTCCCACAAACCTATGGTCTTGATGACCATGAATCTGAAAAACAAGCTAGCTCACTGCAACAGTACTGTACCAAATGGTCCCTATGGCCAGAAGGATCAATATATCTTAAAGCCCTGTATACCACAAGCAATATTGGTAATGCTGGAATTTCTAAGTGCATACTGTGTTCCAAGCACTACTAACCACTGGGGAAGATACAAGATAATACAGTCAGATATGGGGGTCACAGTCTAAGTAGGAGGAAGAGCAAATATTGAATTAACATTTTAAAGATGAAGAAACGGAGGCACAAAGAAGTTAAGTGATTCACCCAGTCACTCAACTAACAAACGATAGAGCCGGGACCGGAACTTAGGTCATCTGACTCCTCATGCTATTTCCAGGAGGCCATGCTGGAAATTGGCAGTGTGTTCTTGATTACCTGGGAACAAAAAACTGAAGTGATAACTCAGGAACACAATAATAGTAATTGTATTACTATTAATAATAGTAATGATGGTATTAAATGCTTCTTTGGGCCAAGCTTTTGGCTAAGCACCGAGTTTAATAAAAGATAATCAGATTGGACACATTTCCTGCACAAAATGGGCTCACAATCTAAAGGGCTACATACTTTCCTGGGCTTTTATTCTATTGTCTCAAAATTCCCTTTTAAGCTCAACCCTAATACTCTACTGGCTCTGCCATGGCATCAGCTACTGCCCTCTGTGGATGTTGCTCTGAAATCCCCCAGAACATTATTTCTCCACCCTTTCATTTTTACCAGTCATAATATCCTTATCCTTAGTATCCTTATACAACTTCTGTTGCTTCCCCTATTTGTAATTTGTTTTAATGTCTTTTTCCCCTATTAGAGTGTAAGCCTTTTGAGGGAAGGAATGATGTCTATCAACTTTTTTGTATTGTACTCTCCCAAGAATTTAGCTCTGGGATACAACTGCATGCAGAAAGCATTCAATAAATACTACTGATGGTAGGTTGATACTAAATGCCTGCAATTTCTTTCTCATTTCAACTCTCTGTGATGAATTATTGGAATGCCAATCGATCAATCAGTTATTTATTAAGTGCTTACTATGAGCAGAGTAATGTACTAAGCACTTGGGAAAGGATATTATTGGAAGACACACTTCCTGTCCACAGTCTGGAGGGGGAAAGTAAATTAAAGTACATTACAGATAGGTATATGTGTTGTGATGGCTCAGGGTGAGATGAATAAAGGATACTAATCCAAGCTCAAGGGTGACACAGAAGCGAGAGGGAGTAGGGAAAATGAGGGTTTAATCAGAGAATGTCAGAAGTACAGGCCTTTTTCTCTTTCTTTCCCCTCTTGGTTCCCCCTCTCACCACCTGCCCCACTCTCCCTGGAACTCAAAGACATTTGAAACTCTCTCATCTCATTACTCTCAAGATTAACTAAGCATGGAAATGGCTGAACTAGGGCAAGAGTTGGGTTTCGGGGGGTGGTTCGCCTGCCTGCTGATATCTGACCTGACTTTTCCCTCTCTGCTTCTTGATTATACTCTTCCTGACTGAAGGCCTGCTGCTATTACTGGTGCTGGTGCCTTTTTCAAGTACCAAAAGGATGATGGGACCAGTGACACTCCCTGACAAGAAAACACTCATAAGTACTGAGCACCAACTTCTTCTTCGCTTGGCCCTAACTTACCTGACCCTAACTTACTCCCTTAGGGGAAAGAATGAAGAAGGAGGAGGAGAAAAAGGAGTTGGGAGTGGATGCCCCACTTCAGGTTGCAGACAAGACTCTCCCCCACTTTTTTTCCACCCCAATCACTTCCCAGACAATTTCAGAAATGGGACAAAAATCCCTGCACACTAGCATAGACGTTGGTAAGGCTGAGCTTTCATCTGGGAGCAGGGTGCCTCGTGGAAGGAAGCAGCCCCTGGCCAGCCAGTGGTAAGGAGGGGAGAAGCCTCCTGCTGCGTTGAGGGGGGGGAAGAGAAAAGACCCTGGAACTGTGCACATTATCCACAAATCCAATCCTCCAGCCAGGAGTGAATGAATTGCAGCTAAATGTATTTGTCGTTAAATTAAGCAAGTGGCATTCGATTTGCATTTGGAAAGAGAGAGGAAATAAAAAGCAGGGAGTCATCAGCAATTTCTTCTGACCATACCCTTCCTAAACTTGTCCACCAAATAAAGTCAGCGTGGCTCAGTGGAAAGAGCATGGTCTTTGGAGTCAGGGCTCATGAGTTCGAATCCCAGCTCTGCCACTTGTCGGCTGTGTGACTGTGGGCAAGTCACTTAACTTCTCTGTGCCTCAGTTCCCTCATCTGTAAAATGGGGATTAAGACTGTGAGCCCCATGTGGGACAACCTGATTCCCCTATGTCTATCCCAGCGCTTAGAACAGTGCTCGGCACATAGTAAGCGCTTAACAAATACCAACATTAAAGTCCATTCTCCCCTTTTCATCCTATCAAATGCATTAAATTTATTTGCAATTAGTAGATAAACATGTGTTTCCTTTGGATAGACTTAAAACCACAGTTAATACTATTATCAAAGATCTAATAAATAGCTGTTTTCATTTCCTGGTCAAACCAGTGCCTGGAGACAAATTCCACTGAGTGCCAGAAAGAAACCTTTGACTAAGAGCCACTTTGATTTATTCTGAGCTCTGTTTTCCCACTCTTTTTTGTTGTTGTTGTTTTTTCAAGTTTCTGGGCTGTGCTCAAGGCTCCTATCTCTAACAGCAGCTCTGTTTGTGATGCCATTGTATATTCTCTTTACCAAACAGACCCTCTAGATTTTGCCACATGACTTCCTAAAGGTATTTTTTTTAATTATCTGCAATATATTTCCTACAGGAGGAAAAATATCAAATTCTATATTATGATTATGAAAAAACTCTACCTAAAATTTATTTTCACCCAGTTTTTTTCATTACCTTTTCTTAAATTCAAGAGGAGTTTGAATTCTCTTTAGTTGGGGGAGAGAGAAACTGTGGAACATGTGTGCCAGTCTGACAGAGACTGAAGAAGAATGGAGGAATAGGACCCTCGAATCAACACTGCTATGGAACAGTGTTCCTGCTTCCCCTGAAGTCTTCCTGCTCTTATGCACTCTCACAAGCAGTTAGTACAGTGCTTTGCACACAGTAAATGCTCAATAAGTATGATTAATAATAATAATGGGACAATTCACCCTTGGAACTAAGTTCAATATGGAAAACCTAGGTTGGGTAGGGGAGGTGGGATCAGAGCAAGATGCTTCTCTCTTCAGTAGTTAATAAGATTGTGATTTTTGCTCCTCTGAATCTGGAAAATGAATTGTTGTACTCTACAGAATGGGGGAAGGGAGAATCGGAACCTTTATGAAGTTTCTGAGTGATCTGATTGGGCCCTATTTTCTCCTTTTGATGTTGCAAGAGCACCTACTTAATCCTGGGTATGACCCTGCATGTAATAATACCTGTTACTATTATTATTATTATTATTAATACTTGTTAAGTGCTTACTATACGCCAAGCATTACACTGAGTCCTGGGGTAGATACATGTTAATGAGATTCAACATCATCCCTGTACCCCATGGAGCTCACACTCTAAGTAGGAGGGAGTAGGGTTTAATCCTCATTTTACAGGTGAGGTGATAGAGGCACAGAGAAATTAAATGATTTGCCCATAATCACAGAGTAGACCTGAAGCAGAACCAGGTTTAGAACCCAGGTCCTCTGCCTCCCAGTCCTGTGTTCCTTCCTCTAGGCCACCCTGCTTCTCCCTCACCTCAACTTTCAGTCCTCAGACATTTGGTAAGCACTTACTATGAGTCAAGGACTTTTCTAAGCGTTGGGGTAGATATGAGCTAATTAGGTCAGGCAGAGTCCCTGACCCAAAGTCAGGCACATAGTCTAAGTAGGAAGGAGAACAGACATTGAATCCCTATTTTATAGATGATGAAACTGAGGCACAGGGAAGTTAAGTGACTTGTCAAAGGTCTTGCAGCAGGCAACTGGAAGAGTCAGGATTAGAAACCAGGTCCTCTGACTCCCAGGCCCATGCTCTTTCATTCATTCAGTTGTATTTATTGAGCACTTACTGTGTGCAGAGCACTGTACTAAGCGCTTATTCCATTTGGCCATGCTCCTTCCCATTCTTGTGCACTCTGTCTGCAAAGAGGGAAGAGTTTGGTCACTTTGAGGTGATCCTTCTTTTTCTTCCTGGAAAAGCTAGCTTCAGGGTATGGATCAGAATGGAAAACCTTCCCTGGTGTCTTCCCTAGCAACCTATGGGTTAGGGGTGAAATCCGCCCTACAACATATTATGGCTTAACAGAAGCCTTTAAGCGCGCTCTATCTGCTCTCACAATGGCTCAGAGCCTCCCTTCTCGCACTCCCACCATCCCTCCCCTACCCAGGAGTAAAATAAGGCTCCCTGCCTGGAAAAGAGAAGAAAATTCAGTATGACCGATAACAGTAGAAAGTGATTACTCTAAGTTATGTGGATCCAATCTACCCATCTAAAAGTCAATGCTCACTGATACTGATGTGTCTGCAACTACTTTATATTGATTAGTGAAGCTTTTGGTTGAAGGGATGAGATTGGAAATTATTTCTTTGAAACCTGGAAAGGCTAAGATCTTTTCAAGGGCTACATGAAGAATGTTACAGTTTATTGGAGGTCAACCATGGCCAGATTATCCTGCCTTAGCATTAAATGCCAAGTGGAACTTGATCTATTCTCTAAAGAGGGAGAGCTTATTGAAAATTATCCACAAGCAGCTCATTGCTTGATAGTCCCTTCAGATTGGAGTGATTGAAAGAGTGGATCCCTTAATTAACCCTGAATTTAGCTCTTCTTCTTTTGGCTTCTAGAGGGGCAGCAGAGTACCCTGGGAGACATGGAGGGGGAGTATTCTCCATTAAATTCCACCATTACTACTATTGTTGTCATTCCACAGCTTTTGGTTTGAGAAGCAGCGTGGCTCACTGGAAAGAGCACGGGCTTTGGAGTCAGAGGTCATGGGTTTGAACCCCGGCTCTACCACTTGTCAGCTGTGTGACTTTGGGCAAGTCACTTAACTTCTCGGTGCCTCAGTTACCTCATCTGTAAAATGGGGATTAAGACTGTGAGCCCCACGTGGGACAACCTGATTCCCCTGTGTCTACCCCAGCGCTTAGAACAGTGCTCGGCACATAGTAAGCGCTTAACAAATACCAACATTCATTAGCAAGCTTTGCAATTACTTCAAATGGGAAGCAACATGACCTAATGGAAAGAGGATAGGCATGGGAGTGAGCAGACCTGTCTTCTAATCTCAGCTCTGCCTGCTCTGTGACCTTGGGTGAATCGCTTAACTTCTTTGGGCCTCAGTTTTCTCAACTGTTAAATGGGGATGAAATGCCTGTTCTCCCTCCTACTTAGACTTTGAGCCTCGTGTGGAACAGGGACTGTGACTGACCCGCTGAACTTATATCTTCCCCAGGGCTTAGTACAGTGCTTGACACATAGTAAGTGATTAACAAAATGCTACCTCACCTAAATCATAAGTTCCTTCAGAACAGGGACTATGTTTGCTCACTCTATTACTCTCTACCAAGTGCTTAGTACAGGGCTCCACATATGGTAAGACTGACTGATGAGGATCAGCTGCTGGCAAAGCCCCCATTACTTCCTTCCCATAGAGACTCTTTAAGCTACAGTGAGGAGATGAGACTCACAATGTTAGTCCCCTTTTTACATATGTGATCACTGCGGCACAGAGAATTAAGCGACCTACCTGAGGTCACACAGCAGACAAGTGGCATAGTCAGGAATAGAACCCAGGTCCTTCTGACTCCTAGGTCTCGCTGTTTTGAGGAGATGGGGCAGGGGATTGATGTGCTGAGACTCAGTTGATGGTGGAATATCTGGCAATATTTCGGCAAGGAATAATTGCCTAAAGCACACGGTCCTTTTGCTGGGAGCAGACATGGGCTGCATTCTTCTCCCAACTCAAGATTACATAGAAAGTTCTAATTAGTCTCAAACCCATTCTCTCCATCCAACAGGGGTGGAGTTAGACTAAGGTACAGAGCAACACATTTAATGATAAATCTCACATCTACAATGTAAGTCTTAGTATGGTAATGGCTGCTCAGGGAAGCTAGTTTAGGTCTATCCAACCAAAGGGAGAGGCTTGCTCCTCCAAGCCAAAAAAATCTGGGGAGACCCACAGATGAAATATCTCTAATGGAAGTTGAAAGAGGAAAAGAGAAAAGTGGTCACGTATGGTAGGGTTTAATTTAGGCCTTCTAAGCCAAGAGGAAAAGACTAGCACATCTTTCTTCTAGAAGATTACTGATGCTGCCAAGGCATGGTGCCATGAAAAATAGAAGCCAGACTGGAATATCAAGGAGTTCTAGGGAATAGTGAAGGCACTTAGATGTATAGTCAGAAAAGATCAAACAGGAAATATGTAGCATGCCAAAGCCATAAATGGAAACAGAAAAGCATTTTAAAAAACATGTCAGGACCGAGAGAATAGAAGAGAAATATTGCTCTATTATGAGGTGAGAATGGAAAGCTATAATAGTTAACCTGAAGAGGATTTTCCTCTACCTTCCTCTTTACCAGAAAATGTGAATGAACCAATAACAGGGTTAAGCAAAGAGGATGAGAAACCAAAGTGGAATGGAATGGACCAGGTAAATAATTACTTAAATAAGCTAAATGCAATCAAATCTGCAGGTACTGAAAATTATAGCCTACAGTATTAAAGCAATGGTCAAAGTCACTGTTGAGAGTAAACATCCATTTGGCCATTCCTGGTCTGGAGTTTGGAGGAGTTTTTGGAAAAAGCCATCAGGATGTTTGTATTTGAAAAAGGGAAAAGGAGTCACCCTAGCAATTTATAAATTTGAAAGCACAACTTCTTTCTTACCCAGCTTAAGAAAAATGCTGGGTAAAGATGTCAATTTACCAATATCTTGAAGAAAACACAGTTCTGGGTAGTAACCAGTTTGACTCGATGAAGGAAAATGGTGTTGTCAACCTAATGTAATCTCTTTCTATGACAGAATGATAGGTCTGGTAGGTCAAGGGGAAGCTTATAGATATAATCCACCTTGACTTCTGGCTCGGCTTTTGATTCTGTTATGACATCCTCACTAATAGAGAAGGGAAAAAGAGCTTTATGACAGCATTTTTCAAGGTCAGGTCATGACACAGTACGGGGTCATGCTCAATTATGCACTGGGTTGCAAGTTGTGGGCCTTAACTGCTAAAAGACACCAGGACCACTATCAACAACAGAACCTTCCTTGTTTGGCTCATCTAGCCCCACAGACTGAACTAGGTCATAAGGTTCTTTTGGTGGGGTACAAGATAACCCAGTAATTCAATGGATGCCCAAGAAGCCAAACAGTCATACTTAGAGAGTGACTATCAGTGGACCAGCGTCAACCTCGGGCAATGGTATGGGAAGGGGAGAGATGTGGTAAAGAATCATGATCTCCATTAGGTTTGGGGTGTTGAAGGATATCATCAGAATTCAAAGTGGCTGGGGTAAGTTGGAGAAACCAAGAGACAGAAGTTGAATAAGATGATGGGTTTTTGTTTTTTTTGATAGAGGAAAAAAACAAACTACTTTTCCTGGAGATGGACCAGTAGCATCTATGTAGGAAAGAAAAAGAGCTATCGAAATATACTATTAGAATGAAAAACTCCTTGAACACAGGGGCTGTATCATTTATTATTTTCCCCTACTGTAAATTTATCTTACCGTCTGTCTCCCTTGCCAGACTCTAAGCTCCTTGTGGGGAGGGGTCATGTCTACTAATTTTATTGTGCTCTTTCAAGTATTTAGTACAGTGCATTGTGCCCAGTAGGTGCTCAATAAATACTGTTTATTGATTGGTGATACTGATGAAGATGATGAAGACAAGCGTCTATCAGTAAATAATGGAGTATTGTGTTCAAAAAGTATACATGATACTGGGTTTCCTAAATAGATGTTCCTCATAAAGGAATTGAAATATATTTCAGTGATATGAATGAACTATGATGGAGACAGAATCTGGACTGTAATATTAGGTCTGGTTCTAAACTCCATAATTAGAAGGGCAAAGAAGACTTGGAAATATAATTTGGAAAATAGAAGAACAGTGAAAGAAATTGACATTATTCAGCCAGGAGAAGAGAAGGCTGAGGAGGATATTGTTTCTCCAAAGCTATGAAGGACACTTTAAAAGAAAATGACCAACTGTTCTCCATCTCTGTTCAAGTTAGTAGAGGAGAAAAGGGTAGCATTTGGACTTTGGAGAGATAAAAGCAAGACTGTTCTGTTCAACATAATGTTAAATATGAGATGGACTTGCTTGTGAGAATCTTGGATATTGTTCTCTGGATGTCTTCAAAAATAGGAGAGATTCTTAACTCATTTAGATCTGGACATGCCAGGCAGAGGGGATAATAATCTAGGATTCTGAGTTTTGTTTTTATGTTCCCTTTTCAAACTTTTCATCTAGAATGCTTCAGGCCCATTAAATTCAACTAGTCCGTATGTCTACATTTGTCAGTTATATGCTGTTATCCAGTGGCTAGCCGGAAGTTAATGCCATCTGAAATGACCCCTCCTCTAATTCACCAGAAGGTTAAACGTATCATAACCATGCTGTATTAACCACAAGTGAGACACTGACCTATTTGCCAAAGATCTATTCGTGAGGAAAATGTCCTATTGACCGCATCACAAGGTTATATTTCTATTCTTAAAGGATCTCTAATAGGAGCAGGACTGTCAAACTTCCACAGAATTAGGGAATTTAGTCTTTGGCATAGAATAATTTTGGTAAAAAGTTTTAATAGTGTCTAATAAATCTACAAAATTGAAATTAAAATTGAAGGACCAGCTTGTCAGTTTACTGAATCCATAAAAACAATTATTCTTTTTTTGTGACAATTGAAAAATTGAATGACAAGTTTCCTAATTAGAGACTGCAAACTCACTCTGGATAATTGGGTAATGATTCATAAGTTCCTTCGGAACATACTTCTGTTTCACTGCGATTGTTTCTTTCTTGAGTTCTCATCCTAAACCATCTTTTCCTCTGAATAATTCAGCTTCTGAAATCCTTCCCTATTTTTGGGCTTTGGTCAATGGAGTGGCAAAATGGCATTTCAGCAAGGAGTAAAACTAATATGTTTTCACTGGTGTGTGTCCAAATTGATTAGCTTGTTTCTACCTAGTGCTTAGCACAGTGCTTGGCACATAATAAATACCACAATAATTATTAGCTCATGGCATGCAGCATTATTTTAAGGAAAGTTTCACTGAAATGTTTGCTGCCACAGGGAAGAGGAGAATCCATCCCAAATGTTTAATCAGTTTCCATTTAGACAACTTAAATTGCCTACTTATGTGGGTTTTATCCTTGCAATTCTTTGTGCTCAAGATTGGTGAATGGATCAACAGGGGTGTGTCAAGAGATGAATTCTGGTGAATGGCTTCTGCTTGTCTCCTCACTCTGTTTCATAAATACAAGTCATTCAGTAAAGGAAAGAATGATTTAGATCAAACATGGCACTACACTTGCCTCATGTACACACACACCATTTTTTTTTCCTCTTGGCGGTCAATCTAAAATAATGCAGCTGAGTTCATTGTTCTTTCCCAAGATCATCCCTACAACTTCTTTTCCGTTCCACCCTGAGTTCTCTCTTCTTGAGAAACAATTCTCACTTTTCCTCACATTTCAGAGGTCTATTTTTTTTTCTAATGACCTCTACATGTCCTCCTCACCCACACCACCTCGAGTCAGAAGTTTCATTCTTTTCATTCCTTCTTTCCTTTCCCTATTTCCAAGTATCCCTGTCATGTTGATCCTCTTCCTTCAATTGCCAAACATTTGACATACTCCACTTTTCTTCCATGGCTAACATCAGAAGTGTGAGCTAGATCCCAGCCAGAAACTTCCCACTGAGCACTTCTGAATTATCCTGCACTTGACACCCAACCTATGCACTCTTGGGACTAGAGCACCATATTTGATGGCATTTTCATCTACTGCACAGTGCTCAGGAATTGCTGGTACTTTAATAAACCTATGTGATCCTTCTGTTAGAATGAGATGAAAAAAATGTCAGTATGTGTCCAGGTGAACAGTTCGGTATTTGGAATGGTTGTAGCTGAAGCTTCCAGTAGTGAAGTTTTACTCAACGTTATCCATGGTCAGGCCCTGAAAATCAAATCTTTAATGTAAATAACATTAGGTTTATTTAAATGTTATGGCTAAGGATATCATTTGAGGCTTTATGAATGAAATGTACTGTTTCTCAAAATAAGATACCTGGTTTTAATGTAACATTTCCAAGTCCCAGCAAATGATCACTGCAACAGTCGAATGCTAGCTACCCTAGGTTAAGGTCACCTTCACCCTCTCCTCTCCATATCCCTTGCTCCACCTTCTGTTGAGTCTCTTCCATTTCCTGTACAGGTTAAAGTGGCCTAGGCACAGCATGGTTTACTTTTCAGGGACCTCCAAGCAATAAAACCTCTGATGAAAGGGGTGAAGTTCATTAAGTTCAGCTTAAGAAATGCATGACTTCCACAAGATGGAGTTTTGGATAATTACAAGAACTACCTGCAGTCATGCTGATTGCTGCCCAATTTCCTTAAATGGAAAAACTTGTTAAAACCTTTTTCCAGACTTCAGAGCTGATGTCAGTGCCTTGAGGTTAGACATTAGCTGTTCAGTATTTACAGAAATTCTAGTCAGGCAGAAATTTACTCCTGAGAATGGCAGTAAACTATCCTTGCAGTGAGGTATCTTATTTTTCTGCTTTAGGACAAGTGCTTTTCACTTTCTTGTCAAATCCTATGTGTAACTAAATCTTTCAGTGCCCTCAAAATGGAAAATGACACACTCAAAATGGATATCTTATCATTCATCACTCAAGTGAAACCTAGGGTAGCTGAATGAAAGAATTAGCACATCATTTGCTATGTTCCAACCTTACCTTCCCTGCCGTCCTCATTGGTGATTTACACTAATGTTCAGGATTTTCTCTGCAATTATGCCTAACAAAGATGCTTTATATGAGAAACCACTCCACATAAGGAACATTAATTCATACAATCCAGGAGGTATTGTGATTTAATCAGGGATTTTAATTATATTTGTATGGTCATTTAGGGTGCTTCTTAGTCAAACGGAACACAATGTAGCATCTTTAAATACCCTGCAGGCTTTTAGATGAGCTAAAATGGACAGTGCTTAAAAGATGCTTTTGGCTCCCTAGCAGAGTTTTAATAGTAAAGATATTAAGTCTGGGGAAAAGAATGCACCACATCCAAGGAACATTTGGTCATTTGCAGGGGTTTCCTGTAATAGGCACAGTTCTATTCTAGAGAAATCAGTTCCATCTTAGGTTGCAACATTTCCAATTCCATTTCCCAACAAGTGGCTGTCAATAAAAGATGGTTAGAAAAGGTTCTGAAGGAAGAGTGTGGTGCTAGAATTTTTTTAAGAATAGTTGACACAGCCTGGTTGGGAATCTTATCGTTGAATAGGTGACGACAACGGGGATAAATATCATCTTGCTAACTTCCATTACTCACCACTGTCAATTGCCAGGAACAGTGCTGTGTAGATGTTGTTATGGACAAACGGGGATTCCCGATCTAAAACAGCAGCAGTGTCGATGGTTCCATTTGTAGGATTAATATTAAGCCAGCCAGCAGGGTCTTTGTAAACGGAATACCTGCGAAATCCAACGAAAGCAACAGGTTACCATCTTGAAAACAGTGAAACAACTGCACTTCCATTCATAGGGAAACATGGTCAACTTAGATGGCTATATTATTTTCCTAGATTTGATCTCCTGAGAATAAAAGGGATTTGAACTAGGAATTCCTCTCTCTATAGCTCCTAACTCCTTCCTGATACCTACTCAAAAGCTGTTAACCAAAATACTTTAATAATAATAATAATAATGTTGGTATTTGTTAAGCGCTTACTATGTGCCGAGCACTGTTCTAAGTGCTGGGGTAGACACAGGGGAATCAGGTTGTCCCACGTGGGGCTCACAGTCTTAATCCCCATTTTACAGATGAGGGAACTGAGGCACCGAGAAGTTAAGTGACTTGCCCAAAGTCACACAGCTGGCAAGTGGCAGAACCAGGGTTCGAACCCATGACCTCTGACTCCAAAGCCCGTGCTCTTTCCAGTGAGCCACGCTGCTTTAAGAAGGTGCACAGTGAATAATATACATTGTTGTCATTAGGGTATCTGACTTCTGGATTTGTGCAGGGACTGTCTCTATCTGTTGCTGATTTGTACATTCCAAGTGCTTAGTATAGTGCTCTGCACATAGTAAGCGCTCAATAAATACTATTGAATGAATGAATGAATTTGTGAATATAAAGAAAGCTACACATCATTTAGGGATTTTGTTAGGCAAAGCTTCTAATAGTCTATATTTCTTAGCTGTCGCCATCTGAAAGCAGCAATCTAAAGCAAATGAAAGTCAATAAGAAAACAAATAGACCAGTTGTCAGAAAAGATTTTTAAAAGAAATGGAAATGAGGGGTAGGTTTGAATATATGATTTAGAATCATTCCTTAGCCCCATGCATCCAAAAATAGGTAGCACGAGACACATTTCTCTTATGATACAATAAGAATGTAAGGTGACTGAAGTTTCAGGCCCAGAACATAATTATTGGAAAAATTCTTAGTTTATTCCCATTTCTTTTCCTTTGAAGAAAATAATGTATAGGATCAAAAAAGACCTAACAAGGACTTTCCAAGGTTGATTTTGGGGGAGCAGAGAGGTGAAGTCAACCTTACTAATGTCTCAACAAATTATCTCTGGAACTTAATAGAACAAATGAGCAGGAATCCACCTTCTCCAAAATCTGAAAGAAAATCCAGGGCCATACTCTGTTGAAATTTGTTTCTAGCCACACTACCCCTTTGAGAGAGGTAATTTGGCAATTTGTTTTTGGTCAGCATAACACAGGACTTGCAGGTTAAGCTGTAGATAAGGCAACTGTTTCTCTCCTATCACTTTTTCTTCCTCAGATGAAAAGACAATTTTTTATTTCTTTTGTCTCTTCCCATGTGTTGAGTACGGTGCACCAAAAGGTGTCCCATTAATATCACTACAAACTGCTGCTGAAAATTAGAGTGGGAATTTCACAACATCACCAAGATCCATCCTTCCCTCTCTATCCAAACCCCTACCATGTTAGCACAATCATTCATTCTTTCCTGACTGGATGACTGCATCAGCCTCCTTTCTGACCTCCCAACCTCTTGCCTCTCCCCACTTCAGTCCATACTTCACTCCGCTGCCTGGATTATCTTCCTACAGAAATGTGGAGGGCATGTCACCCACCCCCTCCTCTAAAATCTCTAGGAGTTGCCTATCTACCTTTATATCAGACAAAAACTCCTCGCTTTTGGATTTAAAGCTCTCCATCACCTTGCCCTTTCTTAACTCACTTCCCTTCTCTCCATCTACATCCCAGCCTGCACACTCCACTCCTATGATGCTAACCTTCTCACCGTGCCTGAATCTCACTTGTCTCGCTGCGGACCCCTGGCCCACATTTAACCTCTGACCTGGAATGCCCTCCCTCCTCAAATCCGCCAAAAAATCATAATCTCCCTCTCCCCCTGCCCAAAACCCTACTGAAGGTGCACCTCCTCCAAGAGGCCTCCCCAGACTAAGCCCCCTTTTCCTCAACTCCCCTCCCTTCCACATCACCTCAACTCTCTCCTTTTGCTCTCCCCGCCACCACACAGCACTTACGTATGTATGCATATATCTGCAATTCTATTTATTTATATTGATGCCTGTTTACTTGTTTTGATGTCTGCCTCCCCCTTTTAGACTGTAAGCCCGTTGTGTACAGGGATTGTCTCTCTTGCTGTATTGTACTTTCCAACCAGTGCTTGGCAGACAGTATGCGCTCCATAAATATGACTGAATGAATAAATTTGGTTGTGTAGTCCATGCCAGATGGACAGAGCAGAGTTGCAAAAAAATGTGGGGTTGCTCCCCCCACTGTACACAAGAAGAATTCCTTTTTCCATGGCTGGTCCTCCTTTATGCAGTCTGGCCTGTAGAGATACGATAAAGGGCTCGGCCTAGGGGTGTCATGAGAGGGAAGCAGTTTGGTCTAGTGGAAGAAGGATTGGACTGGGAATCCGGATTCCAGAGTTAAATCCAGTGTTGCTCCTGACTTGTTGGGTGACCTTGGACAAGTCCCTCAATCTCTCTAAACCTCGGTTTACTCATCTGTAAAATGGGGGTAAGATACCTGCCTCCCTAGCTCTTTGTTTGAAAACTTCAATGTGGGACAGGAACTGTGTCCAATCTGATTGTCTATATTTACATAGTGCTTGGGCAGAGAGGAAGCCGCCTGGTCTAGTGGATAGAGCACAAGCCTGGGAGTCAGAGGACCTGGGTTCTAATTCCAGCTCTGCTGCTTGTCTGCTGCGTGACATAGAGGAAGTCAGTTAGCATCTCTGTGCCTCAGTTACCTCAACTGCAAAATGGCGATTGAGACTGAGAGTCCCACCTGAGGGACTGTGATCAACTGATTAGTTTGTAATAAGAATAATGATAATTGTGGTATTTGTGTGCTTAGTTTGTGCCAGGCATTGTATTAAGCACTGGGGTGGATTAAAGCAAATTGGGTTGGACACAGTCCCTGTCCCACGTGGGGCTCACAGTCTCAATCCCCATTTTACAGATGATTTAGTGGAGGCATAGAGAGGTGAATTGCCCTAGGCAACAGAGCAGACAGGTGGCAGAGCGGGGATTAGAACTCATGACCTTCTACCTCCCAGGCCTGTGCTCTATCCACTATGCCAAGATGCTTCTACCATAGTGCTTAATATAGTATCTGACACATAATAAGCACATAACAAATACCATAAAAAAGAGAACATTCTGAATAAATGTTATTATTATAATTAACCACAGAATATGCTACAGTGCAGATTCTGCTAGAGTAAACCCCTTTCTCCCTCCCCGAGATGAGGCCTCTAGGGGGAGAGAAAGCACTGCTCAGATCCCTTCCTGACTTTTGTATGGCCTGATTTTGGTTTCACTTATAGGTTGGTTAATGTGTTTTTTGGACAGGCACAATGAGTGGGATATTTATCCAACTTCTCTGGGATGCATAGGGGAGAACAAGTTCTCTGATAAAACCAGAAATGGGAAGGGCAACAGTCCCACCGTATGACAACTTTCTGGGTTCATTGTCTATATTGTTTGAAGGGTAATTACAATTAAGCCACTAAATTACAGTAGAACAATTTCAAGGTACCATTGGTGGTAACTGTGGTATTTATTAATAATGTTGGTATTTGTTAAGCGCTTACTATGTTCAGAGCACTGTTCTAAGCACTGGGGTTGATACAGGGTAATCAGGTTGTCCCACATGAGGCTCACAGTCTTAATCCCCATTTTACAGATGAGGTAACTGAGGCACAGAGAATTTAAGCAATTTGCCCATAGTCACACAGCTGACAGGTGGCAGAGCCAGAATTCAAACCCATGACCTCTGACTCTCAAGCCCATGCTCTTTCCACTGAGCCATGCTGCTTCTTATTAAGAACTTACTATGTGCCAGGCACTGTACTAAGCGCTGGGGTAGATGCAAACTAATAGAGTTGTGTGAGAGTAGAGCTGGCCAACCCTGATCTCCAGTGGTCTACTTATAATAATATTGGTATTTAAGCGCTTACTATGTGCCGAGCACTGTTCTAAGTGCTGGGGTAGAGACAAGGTAATCAGGTTGTCCCACGTGAGGCTCACAGTCTTAATTAATCCCTATTTTACAGATGAGGTAACTGAAGCACAGAGAAGTTAAGTGACTTGCCCAAAGTCACACAGCTGACAAGTGTCAGAGTGGGAATTAGAACCCATGACCTCTGACTCCCAAGCCCGGGCTCTTTCTGCTGAGCCACGCTGCTCCTCCTTTAACTTATACTCCTAAGCACATAATAAGCCCTTATAAAAATACTCCTAAATAGATGTAGCGGTTTAGCAGCGAGGGGAGAGAGATTTATCAATCAGTAGAGTTTATTGAGGTCCTACTGTGTGCAGAACACTGTACTAAATGTGGGGGGCAGGAAAATAGAGTGAGTAGAGGTGATCACCCCTGCTCAAGAAGTGGACAATCTGGTGGGGGATGCTGGCCCTGAACTCTTTGAACTACTTGCCAGGGTTAAATATATTCATTTTTACGTGGCTTTAAAACTGGATTCTGAGTGTCACTGTCTGCTTCTAGTGTTCCTGTCATTGACTTGAAGGTCAGAAAATTTTATTTCTCCAGGGTGAGAACTAAGGCAGAAATTTAGCCTTCAGACTTTTTGGAGATTCTTTTCCCTCCTTCTGAAAGCAGGTTTGTGGCTTTTATCTTAGAAAATAAAAGTAATGAAAACTGGTCCACGTGGCATAGATCAGTTGGCTGTATATAATATATACAACCTTTATAGCCATCCTTAATTTTCAGAGAGGTCATTTGTGGCAATGAATCCAAACCATTCAATCATTCAATAGTATTTGTTGAGCGCTTACTATGTGCAGAGCACTGTAGTAAGTGCTTGGAATGTACAATTCGGCAACAGATAGAGACAATCCCTTCCCATTGACGGGCTCACAGTCTAATCGGGGGAGACAGACGGACAAAAACAAGACAACTTCATCATGATAAATAGAATCAAGGGGATGTACACCTCATTAACAAAATAAATAGTTTAATAAAAATATATACAAATGAGAAAAATATGGAACGCTTCACGAATTTGCGTGTCATCCTTGCGCAGGGTGGCGTGGGAATCAGATGACTGGGATTCTAACCTTGGCTCTGCCACGTGCCTACTTTATGACCTTGGACAAGTCACAACCCCTATGTGCCTCAGTTTTTTCCTTTGTAAAATGGGGATTAAATCCTATGCTCTCCTACTTAGACTGTGAGCCCCCTGTGGGATAGGGACTGTGTCTAATCTACCCCAATACTTAGTGCTTGGCACATAGTAAGCACTTCTCTATCTTCCACTGTAGATCCAGGTCTCACAGCTACATAGAAAGTTGGACACCACAACCTCTTCACAGACCTTTATAACTTGATATGGAGCTTGATGCTCTGTGGCTCCCATACCTTGCCTGTATAAAATCATGTTTCTATCTCTTTAGTGATTGCTTTGAGTACTTTGTTACCTATACTAATGCAATTCTAGAATGAATTTTTTAAAAATTAAATTTTATTGTCTAGACTAGGAAAAATTCTATGTTAGAAATGTGGCAGAAATAACCTATGGGATTATAATTGGTAGATTAAAATAAGATTTTAAAAAATCTAATCTTGTCCAGTGTCTAAAGTTACTCTCTAGTAGTTAAGTAGACACTCTAGGAGGTGTATTAACTCTTTAAAGCCACCAGAGGTTTGGTGGTTTAAATTCAGCAGTGCCCTAATTTGGAGTTAAAACTCCTCCACATACCTTTCTTGTGACTGTAGAGTAGCTTTAAGTCCTAGAAAGGAGGTAACTGTGTTTGCCACAGTATCCCTGAGAAGCAGCGTGGCTCAGTGGAAAGAGCCCGGGCTTGGAAGTCAGAGGTCATGGGTTCGAATCCCGACTCTGCCCCTTGTCAGCTGTGTGACTGTGGGCAAGTCACTTCACTTCTCTGGGCCTCAGTTCCCTCATTTGTAAAATGGGGATGAAGACTGTGAGCCTCATGTGGAACAACCTCATTCCCCTTTATCTACCCAGTGCTTAGAACAGTGCTCTGCATGTAGTAAGCGCTTAACAAATACCAACTATTATTATTATTATTATTATCATCATCATCCCTGAAAACCCAGGTACACTCAGTTCTACCATTTTGCATGCTTTTAGTATGTATTTTGGCTAGACTATGATTTTATACATATAAGGTTATCCTTTGTAATTATCACCTATGAGACTGTGGGTGACTATCAAGGCCCATAGAGGACCTACAGTTTCCATCATGTCGTGCATGGGAAAAGGCTATTCCATAACGCGTTGTTGCAGTGCCTGGTGTCGTTTTCCATTTTGCCTCTTTTTTTTAAACGATATTTTTTAAGCACTTAGTATGTGCCATGGTACTTAAGCGCTGGGGTAGCTACAAGCTAATCAGGTTGGACACAGTCGATGTCCCACACGGGGCTCACAGTCTAAATCCCCATTTTACAGCTGTAACTGAGGCTCAAAGAAGTTAAGTGAAATAGTCATACAGCAGACATGTAGTGGAGCTGGGATTATAATTTAGGTCCTTCTGACTCCCAGGCCCGTGCTCTATCCACTAGGCCTTGCTACTTCCCATTCTTGCTGCTTATCTCTCATTCCTTTCCAAACAGTTGCTTGAAGAGAGCCGCTCCTTTCTTGGTAGCCCTACTGGTCTGTCCTCAGCAATGGACTCTGAGTTTTCAGCTGGAATGTAGCATTGTCTGATGCTTTGATTTACTGTATCTTTAAAATGTTTCCTCTGTTCTACTTCCTTCTTATTTCCAAGTTCAGCTCTCCATACAACAGCTGTTCGGGTATTCTGCTGTCACAGATCCTTCTCAGGTATCCCACCCAGCTAAGAGACTGGGTATATTCCAGAACTTGCCTGTTCATGGTCTTGTATGACAGAATATGATCAGGGCATCAGGGAATGTATGCATTAGGGAAGCAGCGTGGCTCAGTGGAAGGCGCACGGGCTTGGGAATCTGAGGCCATGGGTTTGAATCCCGGCTCCACCACTTGTCAGCTGTGTGACTGTGGGCAAGTCACTTCACTTCTCTGTGCCTCAGTTACCTCATCTGTAAAATGGGGATTAAGACTGTGAGCCTCACGTGGGACAACCTGATTACCCTGTATCTACCCCAGCGCTTAGAACAGTGCTCTGTGCATAGTAAGCGCTTAAATACCAACATTATTATTATTATGTCCAAAGGTGCAAACCTGCTTGGATTTGAGGCACCATGTTATTGAAAGAACTGCTTGTGCCCATGTTGGGTAAGTATTACAAGACTAGTTTCACAAGAATGAAATCCTGGGAAGCAGCATGCTCTAGTGAATAGAGCATGGGCCTGGAGTCAGAAGAAACTGAGTTTTATCTCCCCCCGTAGAATGTAAGCTCATTATTGGCAGGGAATGTGTCCGCCAGTACTCTTGTACTGTACTCTCCCAAGCACTTAGTGCTATACACATAGTAAGCGCTCAATAAATGCCACTGATTGACTCTAATCCTGACTCTGCCACTTGTCATCTGGGCAAGTCACAACTTCTCTGTGCCTCAGTTAACTCACCTGTAAAATGGGAACTAAGACTGTGAGTCCTATTTGGGACATGGACAATGTCCAATCTGGTTAACCTCTGTCTACCCAGGGCTTAGTACAGTGCCTGGCACATAAAAAGTGCTTAACAAATACCAGTAAAAAGAATAAAAAAGAAAAGAGAATGCAACCCTTGTGTTATAGAAGATCTGAATGTATTGGGTAATCTTGAACTCAGTGGCAGAAATAAAGATTATAAATGTGTATTTGATACAGGGTATCATTCTACATGTACTTTTTAGAAATGACCTGAACATTTGCCTCGTCATGTCTTAGAATTAATTATTTAGTACATCACTAGGGACACAATTATCTGAAAGGAAGACAGTGATTGAAAAACCAAGAAATTGATGCAAACAATTTAATGAATTGAGGTAGGAGCCTCACCCAATGTGCACTTCCAACTTGAATAATCATTTAAATACTAAGCTGTCCTCTCATGAAGATATTAATTCATTAATCATTTCATTTTACAGGTAATTCATGCTTCTCAGTTCCTTTCATTTTACAACTTTGGAACAAATGTAGAGGCAAGAAAATTAAACAAAGGTGATGTAAATAATTCATAAACTATTATAAGGCAACAAGTCCCCAATTAACACTAGACTAATTTTAAGAAGGTTCAACATATTTGAAATAATGAGAATTTAAAATGAACTGTATTATACTCCCTGATTGCTTCTAAAAAATCTCGGTCGACATAAAGGGATAAATTATATAATTATATAATCTGCCATTTAACCTACGAGCAATGAGCTGTTCTTTGTTCTTCTCTCAGTAAATTTTTTTCTTAAGCTGCCACTGTTTTCTGAGGCTGAGATGCTGCTGCTTGGGAGAAATTGTATTCCTTCCTATGTGATTAATAAGACTGATACATCCTTGAAGAGCAAGGATATAAGAGAAAGTAGTTCAACTATTCCGCACATTTCTCAAAAACCTTTGATGCCGTTCCTCTACTCATTGAGGAGAAACTCCTGACCAATGGCTTTAAGACAAGCCATCAGCAAAATATTGCCTATGATGTCATGTGCTGTACAGTGTAATGACATCAACACATTTCACTACATCAAGTAGAATAATAATAATAATGTTGGTATTTGTTAAGCACCTACTATGTGCAGAGCACTGTTCTAAGCGCTGGGGTAGATACAGGGTAATCAGGTTGTCCCACGTGAGGCTCACAGTCTTCTCCCCATTTTACAGATGAGGTAACAGAGGCACAGAGAAGTTAAGTGACTTGCCCATAGTCACACAGCTGATAAGTGACTGAGTTGGGATTTAAACCCATGACTTCTGACTCCCAAGCCTGGGCTCTTTCCACTGAGGCACGAATATGTTGGGCCCCTGCCAAATTTCTGAAGTCGGCCAAGGAGAGATCTTCAGAGGTCTTTTGCTCTTGTTCTTTTTACTGAAGATTAGTCAGTCAATTGTATTTATCGAGCACTTACTGTGTGCAGAGCACTGTACAGTGTAATAATAATATTGGTATTTGTTAAGCGCTTACTATGTTCAGAGCACTGTTCTAAGCGCTGGGGTAGATACAGGGTAATCTACAGGACACAGGGTACAGGGTAATCAGGTTGTTCCACATGAGGCTCACAGTCGTAATCCCCATTTTACAGGCAAGGTAACTGAGGCACAGAGAAGTTAAGTGACTTGCCCACAGTCACACAGCTGACAAGTGGCAGAGTGGGGATTCTAACCCATGACCTCTGACTCCCAAGCCCGTGCTCTTTCTACTGAGCCATGCTGCTTCTCTGTACACTTTGGAGAGTACAATAGAATAAGCAGATACATTCCCTGCCCTCAAGGAGCTTGCAGTCTAGAGGAATATAATTAGTTGTACTACTAATATTTTTAAGCTCTTACCATCCTGTTAAGAACAAAGCTCTAGGAAAGAATACGCAGTTGGGAATTAAACATGGTCTCTGTCTCGAGTGGATTCATAATCTTAAACTGAATGCTACTTGCCACACTTAACATGTTTTTCTGCCAAAGAACAAACTTGAACCAAGACTCCATTTTAGGATTCCCCTGTTTTTCAGGCAATTCACTTTTGGGACTCTCAAACTCACATCACCCAGATTAATTTAGGGCCACAAGGAATTTAACTAGGAGATTAAATTGTAGTTATCAAAACTGTGCCCTCTCTCTCCCCTCACCCTTTCCTCTCATTCTCCCTACCTTCCCCCCTCATCCCGGTCTCCTCCATTACCCACCCAGAAGGGATAATGAAAAGATTGCCCTTAGCTTCTCTGCAGATTTACAGTTATGTAAAGTCAGACTTTGGCCACTTGTCTCTGGTTGCTTCTTTATATTTTTGACATTTTCTAAATTGTCCCTTTTACAAACCCTTCAGTGTAAAAACACCAGTGCACATGATGCATTCCCCCCCACCGCCACCCCCAGAATTCTGGATCTCACAAATGCCTTTGCCTAATTAAACTGGAATTTGCTAGGCAATTTATCTATGATGTGTACACTTGTTTCAGGAAAAATCATATAAAACTGAACTGATTTCAATCAGTAGCGTAGCTTCAGTGAAGACACGCTGAGAGTGGAAAAAGCCCACCTCCTAAGGATTCTTAGCTTTAGATGTGGTTCACTGACTGGCAAGCCAGTTAGTACAGTAGACAGATCATTCTAGAGGAAGATGGAGCTGGTAGGGAAGAGACCATTTATACTCGACCTCTGACCCTATAACTCTCCGTACGAAACAATTTAGTATCAGCAAGGATTGGCTAAAAGGGAGTCGTGGGAGCTGCCAGGGATGAGGAATCATTTCCAGATGCTGCCAATGGTGGCTCGAAATGCTGGAAAGCTTTCCCCCCTCCCCGCCCCCCAAACACACACCCTCAGCCCTGGCCAGAACCACAGGTCTTGGCAAAAGGGTATGAAGGAAAGAGATGGAAAGCAAAATGAAGCATATTGCATATGCTGAACCCCACCAGGAGAAGCACAAGCAGTGCCAAACTTAATATTGGAATCACACACAGCTGCCAATTTGATCCATAACGCTTCTTCTACCTCCTGCCTGTAGACTGGAAGTTAGGAATTTGGTAGAGCAAAAAGAGATGTTTGCATGTAGGTAGGGGAATTTGGATCAGCCATGGGGACTACCTAAGGCATGAAACAAAAATCTGGCATTCTGTAAAGTTCCCATGTGAGTCGTAAGAACATCAGGTTAAGGCCTTGCAAATGTTTTGAGTTTTTCTTTTGACAAAAAGATCAGTTTGATGCTGTTGCTCATACAAATATCCCATCAACTCAACCCTGGAGAAGTTAATGATATAGGGCTTGGGAAATGGGGAAAAGAAAACTCTTACGAAAATTATTGCTTTTGTTTTCTACTGACCTTTAGAAAAAATAATTATCTAGAAAGAAGAAATGTTAGTGTGTCTAAAATTTCTGATTCCTCAAGTTCAAACAAAATAAACCTGCTTCCCTAGACACAAAGACCACAAATTGATTGGATGATGAATAATATTCCCCATTCAGAAATAAACTCTGGGCCCTTTTGTTGTTTGTCCCTTAATGTTGAAATACTGACACTTCCCAGCCTGCTTCTTCCCAGCAATCTATCATTCGGGCAATAGTACTTACTGAGCACCAACTGTGTCTGGAACACTGTTCTAAGCAGGAGAGTTTAAGAAAAAAGACTCCCTGACCTCATGAAGTTTATAATCTGAAATTCTACTCTGTGTCTTTCTTGAAGGACCAAAAGGAAGTCATAAACATTTTCTTTATGCTAATATGATCACTCCATGAAAATTTCCCTTTGTCTTCCAAACTCCCTACCGATTAACCAATGTAATCTATTGATTTCTCTATGTGCATACGGCAGTTTTTGGCCATTCATGGATATTTTTGTTTGAGGTTTTGCCTACCTACATTTGGGGAGACACATTCACAGGTGCAGTGACAACTCTGGTGCCCCCCTCAGCCTCCTACCCTGAGCCCTAGCTATCTGATATCCCTTTGGTCACCAGAAGGTATAGAATCAGAAAGTAATGGGTTCTAGTCCTGGCTCTGCCACTTGTCTGCTGGGTGACCTTGGGCAAGTCACTTTACTTCCGTGGGCCTCAGTTACCTCATCTGTAAAATGGGGATTGAGACTGTGAGCCCCACGTGGGACAGGGACTTGTCCAACCCGAGTTGCTTGTATCTACCTCAGCACTTAATACAGTTACTGGCATTTATTAAGCACTTAACAAATACCATAATTAATTATTATTATTCAGTAGTTGACTGTCTCCTCTACTCCCATATTCCTGGAAAGCCCAGATAGCTAGGACTTGTTGAATCTATTTTCACCATTGGACACCGTTGGTATTCACCATTCCACCACATTCTTAAAGGATTCCTCTAACCAAACCCCCACAAATGCCAAAGGATCACAGAATAAGTTTATTTTATTTATTCATTTTTTTCTTTTTCATTACCCTTTGTATCTGCTTTCTGCTTTTTTTTTTTTACCTATTCCCACTCTATACATGATTTGTGTCTGCCTGTCTCCCTCATTAGATTGTTAATTCCTTGAAGGCAGGTCCCATGGTTTTTTTCTCTTATTGTAAATTCCACAGGACTTAATCCAGTGCCCTATCTCATATTTGGTATTTATTAAGTGTCTACTGAGTGCCAAACACCATAGGAAGGGCTTGAGAGAATACAACTGATGCCAAATACATCTAGGAGCTGGCAATCTAACGGGGTGGAGGGATAAACAAAAATGACTTACAAATAGCTGAAGCAGGAGTTAGAACAAGGGTACAACAAAAAGTACCACCAATGTATCAGAATGGAATAATTGAATACACAAATACTCTGGCTAGACATGCAATGCACATTATGGACAAATGAATCTCAAGTAAATTAGGCCTTGATCAGTGTCTAGGATATTCAGTGTTTGATACCCTTTGAAAAATATGGGGGCAAAAAGGATCCAGAATACAGAACATCTTTGTTCACCTGAGCTGATCAATGTGCAGTAGAGCTGGGTGCTCGCTCTACAACCTAGATCCTGTTAAGAACATTTCTTCTAACTTGGCAAGACACAAGGTACCATACTTAACAGCACACAGAAATTGGTACCAAGTAGCTTGCCATCCTTTGGGGGTGATCCTGTATATTTTTAAGTGCTAACAGAATAATGGTTGACAACTTTCTCATATCTGACTAGGGAGAGGGGATCAGGGAAGGTTTGGGAGCCATTTTAAAAATCTCACTGTACTGTTCTGAACAGGGCTGTGAAGCTTTACAGCATAGTCTTGGCCACGCTCGTATGTTCACTTTCATTTTCCCTTCTTACTAAATCTCTTGGGGGGAAAAATAATAATAGTAATAGTAATAATAGTAATAAAAGTAATACCAAGCACTGTACTTAGCAGTGGAGTAAATACAAGATAATTAAGTCAGACACAGTCACTGTCCAACATGGCACTAACAGTCTAAGAGGAAAAACAGAAGTCACTACAGGTATGTGATACCCCAAAAGGTGGTCAATGACTCCTGTTGGTAAATGCAATAATAAGATGCTAATGTAACGGGAAGTTGAGATTGGGTCAGAATGATGTTTTGGTGTCCTAAGCTTATTCATGTCAACGCACCAGCCTCACTAGCACTCATTTGCTTTTTATCCATTCTCAGCACTTACACATTTTCAATGATTTATTCAGCTATTTCATGCTGACATTCATACCACTATTGATTTTAACCCTGAACTTCCTCCTGTTCCCGCCATCTGTAAATCATTATTGTACGTCAGAATCTGCCACTTGATTGTAATCTCCTCGAAGACAAAAAATATGGGTTTTGCTTCTGGTTTGAAACTCCTCAGTGCACAGATTTCTGATATAATAATGTTATTATTTGTTAAGCGCTTACTATGTGCAGAGCACTGTTCTAAGTGCTGGGGTAGATACAGGTAATCAGGTTGTCCCACGTGGGGCTTACAGCCTTCATCCCCATTTTACAGATGAGGTAACTGAGGCACAGAGAAGTTAAGTGACTTGCCCACAGTCACACAGCAGACAAATGGCAGAGTTGGGATTTGAACGCATGACCTCTGACTCCCAAGCCCGTGCTCTTTCCACTGAGCCACGCTGCTTCTCATGACCACACTTTATACCAAAGTTCACTTAATAACTTTGTGGCTCATGGGTCAGTCAGTTACTGCTCAGTATATAACAAGGATCGATAGATTTGAACTACACTGGGATCCCTGACCTCATTCCCTGTTCTCCTGGGCAAGCTGGGCAGTGGCTCCTCACCTGGTCTATGAAGATGGTAGCCTGGGGCTATGGAACCAGTACTCCAGGGACTTCCACCCCAACTCCAGGTGAACAAAGTTGGAGGGGGAACATTGGACTGGATGGAAAAGTCACTAGAATTGGAGAGGGTCTACTCTATTCTCTTCAGAGACCTAGGAGGGAACTTTTGAACCTATGTAGCTGAGGACTACTCCACCAAAAAAGGGGACTTGACATTCTGTGTTAAAGGGGAGAAATCTAGGGGGCACGAGAAGCACACTGGGCTAGTGCAAAGACTCTGGACCTAGTAGTCAGAGGACGCGGCTTCTAATCCCACCTCTGCCTACTGCTTGTTGTGTGCCCTCAGGCAAATCACTTCACTTCTCTATACCTCAGTTTCATCAACTTTAAAAGGGGGATCAAGGACCTGTTGTCTCTCCTACTGACACTTTGAACCCTTATGTGGGACAGGGACTGTGTCCAACCTGATTAACTTGTATCCAACCCAGCAGTGCTTATAACAGTGTTTGACACATAAGTGCTTATCAAATACCATAATGAAGATACAATAGTATATCTAATTAGGTGATATTTTAGTAACCTGCTGCTCCTGCTACCTTACACAGATTTCTCTTCATTAGCTGTAAGCCTTCAACCTCCCTAAACAAAATGAATAATACAGTTCTTAATTTTTTATTTCAATTGTTTTGATAAAATTTAATACATACAAACATGGACCAGGAAGTCTAATAACTTAGTCAAGTGACTCAACTTCTATTTATTTGTCGATCCTGTTATAATTTACTGATAACATCATTTGCATGCCATGCCCTCTTCTCTAGTCTCCAGGGCCTTTAGGATAACTTAAAAAACAAACATAACAACAGCTATATTGGCTCCTTCCAGAAGTCAATAAATTATGCCATTTCAAAATCTACCAGCTGCCATTTAAGTGCTGGTTTGATTGAACAGATAAGCCTGTATTGTGCTCTGAAGGTCACTGAACACAGGCTCTGAAAGACCATCAGAAGAGTCAGGTTCCAAAAGGCAGGGACTCTTTCAGAAAGGCACTTTCCTGCTGGTGGCAAAAATTTGCTCTTTAAGAAACCATTATATTTAGGTCAAAGTAGGGAAAAAAGTTGTACCAGATAATTGGGCCCCAAACAGGACTGGGGGAATGAGGGGTAAGCACCGCCAGGACCTGGCCCAATCAATCAATAGCATTTATTGAGTGCTTACAATGTGCAGAGCGCTGCACTAAACACTTAGAGTACAGAATAACAGAGTTGATAGATATGTTTCTGCCCTTCTGGAGCGCAGACCAAGGAGTCCTCTGGGTGGTGTCTCCACTGGCCCTGGGTCACTCCCATCTTTGCCAATAGACCAGGTGTGGATTCAAGACCCCTGTTAGCTGATGGACACCTAAAGGGGAGAGACAACCACTGGGAACAGGGGCCTGGGTTCAAGTGAGACCACCCAGGAATTATCCTGGCCCATCCAAATTTCCCATTACATGAATACCTTTTCAGTAAAGGGATCTATATTAGCGCAGTGCACTTTGACACGCTCCCTGTACCTCAGTATTTTTACTAGGGTCCCATTCCAACTAAAGGTCCTCATTGCTTAGCAGAATTCCTCCTTCATTTAGGACATATTGGTAAAGGCAATTAAACATTCAACTAGACTTCACCCTATCATTTAATAACTCAAGCCAAACGTGCATGTTTGCTAAACAATCCGTGACTATCCCAAGGGAAACCAAATAACAGTCAAATAACAAGTTAAGGAACCATATCTCTGTGAACATGACTTTCAAATGTAATCAGAATTACCTGCAATGTTCAATTAAGAACCCTGTCTCTGGGTATCTGGATGCTGCCTCTCTGCTTCCAGCGTTCAGTAGTCTTTTTTTCTATTTTTTAACAGGACTGTTTCATGCTATAACTATTTTATGTCCTGTGCTTATTGACAGGTTCAGTGAGGGATACAGTGAGATGATATTTTCTCTGTTCCAGATCTGCTTGCTCATTGAGAGAAGCAGCGTGGCTCAGTGGAAAGAGCACAGGCTGGGGAGTCAGAGATCATGGGTTCATATCCCGTCTCCGCTGCTTGTCACTTGTGTGATTTTGGGCAAGTCACTTCACTTCTCTGTCCCTCAGTTCCCTCATCTGTAAAATGGGAATTAAGACTCTGAGCCCCACGTGGGACAACCTGATCAATTTGTATCCTCCCCAGTGCTTAGAACAGTGTTTTGCACATAGGAAGTGCTTAACAAATGCCAACTTTGTTAATATTATTCTTCAATGTTCTAATTTCTGTGTGTGTGTTTGTGTACACACACCACCGTACTTAGTTCCACCCTCAGCTAGTAGGAACTTGGAGTAATCCAATTTTTTTTTTCCCTCAGTAGAAGCTGTACAACTTTTACATGTGACTAAAGAACCTAAGGGATTGTTTTACAAGAGGTGAAAATTTTATCATCATGAAATTTAACATCATCAAGATTCCATAGACACGAGTCAAGGTTTTGACTTTAACTTACAAAAAAATCTGACATCCTTATCAGCTCTTTAAAATAACTTTGCCAAAGGAAAGATGATGGGGAAAAAAAAATCACTCACCTTTCTACAAATTACTTTGGACTCCTGGTAGTGCACCATTTGAGGAGGAGCAGATTACTGGCCCCCTCAGACTATAATAGCACTATTAACCAAATCAGAATTCATCTTTTTTTGGTGATTATGAGTCTCCAGACCTGTTTTGAAACTCCTCCACATACAGATTCCTGATGTGACTGCATTTATGCTCTTATGCCAAAGTTCATTTACTAATTTTGTAGTTCACGGGTCAGTAATGAGATTCAGCCATTTCAAAAACCAATTAAGGCAATGAGTTTGTAACATGCTGCTCCAAGATTCTGCAGTAAAATTTTGATCTATGTCATTCTCTCCTTTGACCATTCCTTTTTGGGTTGTGGGTCATTTATGAGGCTCTCTCTTCAACTGAGAAAAAGTAAGAAATTATGTTTTCCAGAACCCATGAAACTTATGAACATCCATTGGTCTGGAGCATTCCTAAAGAATAGAGACAGTTACTTCTACTTCTAGATGGAAGACTTGAATCTTTAATACCGTGCCTATAATAACAGTAATAATTGTTGTATCTGTTAAGTACTTATGTGTTAAACACTGCACTAAGCATTGGGGTAGATGCAAGATGATCAGGTCCCACATGTGGCTCACAGTCTAAGCAGGAGAGAGAAGAGACATTGAATCCCCATTTTGCAGATGAAGGAATCGAGGCACAGAGAAGTTGAGTGACTTGCCCAAAGAAGTTTCATACCAGGTGAGTGGCAGGGCCAGGATTAGAACTTGGGTTCTATGATTTAATAATAATGTTGGTATTTGTTTAGCGCTTACTAGGTGCCGAGCACTGTTCTAAGCGCTGGGGGAGAAACAGGGTAATCAGGTTGTCCCATGTGGGGCGCTCACACTTTTAATCCCCATTTTACAGATGAGGGAACTGAGGCACAGAGAAGTGAAGTGACATGCCCACAGTCACACGGCTGACAAGTGGCAGAGCCGGGAGTCGAACTCGTGACCTCTGACTCCGAAGCCCAGGCTCTTTCCACTGAGCCATGCTACTTCTCCATGATTTCTATGATTTCGAGTCCTGTGGACATTTCACTAGGTCACCCTGCTTCTCTACAAGCCTGGTCTCCCAGGAATCTTCCAGAAAGAAAAGGCAAAACCAAAAGATGCAAGTTATTGTTGACTGCTTCTCTGTAACTATGACTTGTTTATTCTATGCACAAATGGAGTGTTAAATCCTTCAACTAGTAGAAGTAGTAGCACTTATTTAGTGCCCATTTGGCATGGTGCTCTGTACTAGCTGCTTGGGAAGTATTATAAAAATGGTCTTTGTTAAGGGTGTACTAGGTGTTAAGCATTGTTCTAAGGGTTGGGGTAGAAACAAGCTAATCTAGTTGGACACAGTCCCTGTCCCACATGGGGCTCATAGCCTTAATCCCAATTTTAGAGGCACAGAGAAGTGAAATGACTTGCCCAAGGTCACACAGCAGACAAGTGGTTGAGTGGGGATTAGAACCCAGGTCCTTCTGACTCCCAGGGCCATGCTTTATCCATTAGACAGTTTCTCTGTCAATAAGAACTTAAATGCTAGTGTTTGAAACAAGCGTAAAAAATCCTTACAATTCAAGTAGTTAAAAACTCAATACGTTGTATAAAATGAGTTCTAAATAAATCCATAAATAAAGAAATGAATCCGCAAGTTGTAGAGGGGCTAAAGAGATGCTTTAGTTCAGGTTTTGGAAAATTAGTCAGGAAGCGCTTGTTGGAAGAAGTGAGATTTTTGGAGGGCTTGAATGTGGAGACAGCTGTGATCTATCTGATGTAGAGAGGAAGGGAGTTCCAAGAAGGAGGAACATCGTGAGTGAGGGGATGGAGAAAGGAGAGTTGAGAATGAGGTGGAGCAAATGGGATGCCTTAGGAAGGGTGAAGATTCCACTGAGGAGTAGAAGAAGAGAGCAGATAGGTAAGGTAGGGACAAGATGGGGAGAGTCTTGAAGCCGATTGTGAAGAGTATCTGTTTGGTGGCGAGAGACATTGGAAGCCAGCGGAAGATTTTGAGGAATGGGGAGTTGGGGGTCAAGTGCTACTTCAGAAGGAAGATGGTCTGTGCAGCGGCAAAAGGTAGTATAGACTGGAAGGGTAAGAAGCTGAAGGATTGGTAAGGAGGCTAATGTAATATCCCAGCTGTGGCAAGACCGAGGCTAGTACCAGAGTGGTAGCCATTTACCTTGGAACAAAGGAGCAGAACAGGAAGATCTGGTGACTAAGAAAGGTTTATTAAAATTGGATCATTCTGCTTACATGAGCCTGAATCTGAATAAAAATCCTGCTACTACTAATGAATTACTATCTGCACTGTAGATTCTGAAGATGAGAGGCTGAAGTCACCAGTGCTCTGTCAAGCATCAAGCGAACAGTGTTAAACTGTGGTTTAGGGCCACTGAGTGAAGAAAAAACTTAGAAAATGGAAAAATCAATTGCTGGGGGTGGAGGGGGGGGTGACAGCTTTTCATGAATTGCCCACTCAGGCTAAGGGGGGGGATGATGTTTAAGGAGATATTATGTGGAGGATTTATGATTTTCACAGTCAATGCAAATATAGGATCTGTACAGTTTCTGTTTATCAGCTTCCAAAGAGTTGATTTATGGTCCTTTAGTTATACTATGTATTCTGACTGGCTGAGAAAATCAACTGGCACTGCAACAAAGGAAATAAAACCTTCATTGAGTATGACTATGGTTAAGAATTTGCATAACCTGATTTTCTGCTCTAGAAAAATTAGTGATTGGAACTGTCATCATAGGTCAGTCATTAAGATTTTTTTTCCAGAGTTGATTATCTTGTCTATTGCTTCATTATAATTCTAGTCATTTTGGGTTGGTGAAAGTTTTGTTTCTGTTAATTAAAAAAGGCTGCTATCCCCTTTTTCCTATTCTGAATTCATTATGGATTTACTGGCAGCAGTCTAGCCAAGGGTCTGCAAAAGAAATTCTTCACTAATGATGTACCATGTAACTTCTCACCTGCCCATGAAATGACACATGGTCATAGAATAAAGGGACTTACATGCTGAGAGGAGCATAAGCAGGAATGACCAGTTTGGGGATGGAAATTTGGGACTGTATTAGTTGGGTCTTAGTCTTTTGATATTCTGCAGCTGAGTCACTCTTCATGGTGTTTTCCAGGAAACGGTCACATCAGGGCGCTGATGGAAGCCACCTTCTAGAAATGGAAATTGGGCCACAACTAGAGGTGGACTACTTCCACTCAGCAGGAGGAATAATATCTCATGATGCCAGGCCACTGGGTGGACATTCCAAGGTCAGAACATCTGGGGTTAGGGGATAAAATAATAATAATGATAATTATGGTATTTAAGTGCTTACTGTGTGCCAGGCACTGCTCTAAGCACTGGGATGGATACAAGCAAATCGGGTTAGACACAGTCCCTGGCTCATATCGGGCTCACAGTCTTAATCCCCATTTTACAGATGAGGGAACTGAGGCAAAGAGAAGTGAAGTGACTTGCCCAAGGTCACACAGCAGACAAGTGGCAGAGCTGGGATTAGATCACTTGACCTCCTGACTCCCAGGCCCGAGCTTTATCCACTACACTATGCTGCTTCTTGCAAGACAGAGAACTGAGGAAAATGAACTGAAATATTTTCTTTTTGTCTCTCACAAGACCACATTCTATTTTCAGCAGACCCACAGGAGAGAAGCAGCCTGGCCTCTGGATAGATCAGAGGCCAGAGAGTCAGAAGGTCAAGGGTTCTAATCCTGGCTTTGCCACGTGTTGGCTGTGTGACCTTGGCTAAATCAAGGTCTGTGCCTCAGTTCCTTCATCTGTAAAATGGGGATTAAGACCACGAGTCCAATATGGGATCGGGACTGTAGGCAATCAGATTTGCTTATATTCCCCCCCAGCATTTGGTACGGTCCCTAGAACATAGTGAAAGAATATCAGTTAGCTCACATTCTCTCCCAGACAAAGGTCCATCCATCATTATTTTAAAACTCTTGCCCAAGCTAATTCCCTTTTGCTATCCAATTGGCATTAATAGGAGAGAATCACTTCTTGAACTGACAGTCTCTGCAGATGTGAGAGATATAGGATCTCTACCTGGCTCAAACAGAAATGTACCATGCAGGGAAAGAGGAAGCTTTAGGGTTGCTGTTCCATGGACCAAATTACACAGGGATATACATCTACTATGCTGTCCCAGCTCCCTAAAAAAACCATTCCAGGTTCATCCCGGTTCCCCCACTTGCTGGCTGTGGGACCCTGGTGAGTCACTTAACTTCTCTGTGCTTAGTTTCTTCATTTGCAAAATGGAATTCAATACCTGTTCTCCCTTCCCTTTTGACTGTGAACCTCATGTGGGACAGGGACGGTGTATAATCTGATTATCTTGTATCAGCACTTAGTACAGTGCTTGTCCCATAACAAGTGCATAACAAATACCACAACTATTATTGTAGTGGTTATTTTGAACTAGCATTTATGGGTGTACAGAGTCAGCAGGAACTGTCTCTCCCTCAGTGGGAGATGGTATCAGACCATCTCCAATCTTCAGATAAAGCCCAATCATTTCCTTCCATGGATTTTCTCCCTTGCTGCAAGGAGCAAAATGAGGTTAATTGTAGTAGTACTGTCCTTTTTCCTAAGCATTCATTTCAGTTCACCATATCTGGGGCTCCATTTCACTAATTTCCCTGCTGAAACACTGAGGAAAAAAATCATTCTCTCAGGGGCAGAAGGCTACAGAGGTTTTTGTGCTTTGATTTGTCTTTCCATATGTGATTGTCACAAAAATCCTTGACACATTAGTTTTATGATTATGATGAAGATTATGATTATGATGATGGTACTTGCTAAGCATTCACTGCATGTTAAGTACTCTTCTAACTGCTAGGGTAGATAGAAGTTAATCAGGTCAGACAGTCTGTGTCACACATGGGGCGCACAGTTTAGGTAGGAGAGAGAACAGATGTGAGCCCCTAGTGGGCCAAGAACCATGTCTAATTCTCTCAACTGGGTACTTTTTTTTCCCACCACCTAGCACAGTGCTTTGACCACAGTAGGCTCTTAATCAATACGATTACTAGGGAAGAACCATGGCCTAGTGGATAAGAGCACGGGCCTGGGAGTCAGAAGAACCTGGGTTTTCACCCTGGTTCTGCCACTAGTCTGCTGTGTGATCTTGGGCAAGTCACTTCACTTCTCTGTGCCTCAGTGACCTCATTTGTAAAATGGAGATTAAAAGACTCTGTGCTCCATGTCAGTCAGCCTGAATAACTTGGATCTAAGCCAACACTTAGAACAGTGCTGGGCACATAGTAAGCACTTAATAAATACCATCATTATTATTAATAGCACCACTGGGAGTATAAGTTTTCATTTGGCATTTGTGTCCCATGAAATATCATTTGGCTCCTCATTCAGCATCATTCTCCTTTGATCGCTGCAGTCTCACCTACACCGGGTATTCTCTTCATCCTTTAAAGTACACTGTTGTCTGTTACTCTACAACTCACATGTCATTGGGTTACTGGTTAGTGATCATGAATCTTAAATCTAAACAATTGACCAAGCTTTGTAAGGAAACTGTAACAAGTTTATGAGAGAGACTTTGGACTTCAAATTGAAGTGAAAGAACAATTTAGGAGCTACAGTAATGATCTGTAATAGAAGCGGCTGCTTTAAGAAAAAAACAATTCTTATACAAGATAAATGGGGTGAGACTCTAGTCTTTACTGTACTGAAAGATATTCGGCTTTGCTGCTTTAAGAGCCGGATCACTGGCATGCTCACTAAGTGTGTGCTATGTCACAGGGAAAACATTTACCAGGAAAATGAATCTTAGTCCCACAGACAATGAATGGATAACAACACAAAAAATCCAATAATAAGAAATATCTTTCAGGCCTGTCCCCAATAGCAACTATATGAAAACATCTGAAGGCAGAATGTGTCTGAAAGCAAATTTTAGGTTTAGAGACACTCTGTTTCTGGAAAATCGGTGTACTTTAGGATTGCATGTGGCTCAGTAGGACCCAATTATAATGGATATGGGCTCTCACCTACCTGCAATGGTCCATAAAAATAGAAAGTGGTTGAGGGATGGGGGACGGGTGTGTGTGTGGGAGGATGGGAAAGTGAGAGTTGTGGTGGAAAGGGTGCCTGGATAGATAGATAAACATGGGGGGGGTGAAAATGAAGGTCCCATGGAGTCAGGGAGATGAGCAGTTCATAAAATGCTCTGTACCCTTTGGACCCTCAATAAATATTTTTTGATGTGAATAATCCCACAGAGTGAGTCTGCAGGTAATCTCAGTAACCCCTGTGGCAGAGAAATAGCTGAAAATGGCCTGGTTATTTTAAGCCAAAGCTCTGATAAAAAGCTGAACTGAGAATAATCAGTGTTGACAAGGGGAGCTGGATTATATGCATTTAGAGCCCGGGGGACTGCCCTCCCATCATCTCTGGAGCTGAGTGTAGTCATCTGAATCCAGAGAGTGACTCCCACTTTCCTCATCCCTCAACAACCCCCTCCCTCCCCTGCCCAGTGCCATTGGTTGTCCCTTCTCTACACCCCAAATTTCAAAAGGAAAGAGGGGGGTAACCTGAAGAAGAGGGAAATACCAATACTCTCATTGTGCACAGCTGGTATTGAGCGTTCGCTGTGGTGAGAATATTATACTATTAACACAATTATTATATTTGATTTCAACCCTCAAGGAGCCTAGAATCTAATGGGGAAGACAAGCACACATAATCTGACATACATGAAAACAATTTTATATAAACTAAAAGAAGATAAATACATCAAAAACAAATACTTATGAACTTATAAAGTACTGAAATGTCTGAGGGGGTGGCATACTGGGATAGCTGGCAGAGGGAGATTTTTAAACAGAAAGGAAGGTATGACATTTGGAAGAGAAATTTCATTTCCAGAAGTAGAAATCATCTTAAAGTTCATGAAGGCTCCCCATCTTACATCTCAGTTCTCTACACCCGCTGCTCCTCAACTCACTCTTTTTGTTCCTACAAAGCTAATCTTCCCATTGTACCGCACTCTCCTGCCTCCTGCTCATGCAGTTCTCTGGCCTAAAACTCCAGCCAACCTGGACAAAACCTGCAGGACACAGCTCTTCCCCCATGTTCAAAGCCCTTCTCACATTCTGCTTCTTTCAACAAGCATTCCCTAATTAACTCCCACCACCCTGAGTAACAGCAACCAAACCGCCTCTAGTATTTAAATATTTAGATCCATCCTCAGCACTCGTCCATATGTGTATATTTGATTTTAAAGTCAATTATTATTCTGAATTCTTTTGTAAGTATTTTTAGGTCTGTCTCTTCTAATAGAATGTAAATTCATAGTGGTCTGGAAACATTTCTCATGCTTCTGTTGTTCTTTCTCAAGCGTTTAGTATGGTGTTTTAAACTCAGCTAGCTCTTAAAAAAGATCATTGATCAAACATCAAATCAAGAATAGGAATGCATATCGGTCCCTTTTAGCATGGGGGTCAAGTTACAAGTCATTGTGTGACATTGTCTCTTTTTCACTTAAATTTGAATAAGCAATCAATCGAGGCTTACTGTTGCGGAGCAATTGTTCAATTGGTAGCATTTATTGAGTGCTTATTGTGTGCTGAACCCTGCACTAAGGGCTTGGGAAAGTACAATACACGTGAGTTGGCAGATATGGTTACTGACTACAGGAGGCAAACAGTCTGGAGAGGAGCTTACAGTCTAGAGACTAGAGTCTAGAGCCTGTATAGACCACACTGCTGGAGTCAGAAAGGCCTGGGTTCTAATTCTGACCCCACCAAGCGTCTGCTGTGTAGTTTGGGCAAATCAGTTAACTTCTCTGGCCTCAGTTACCTCATCTGTATAATAGGGATTAAGAGTGTGACCCCTTCGGGGACAGGGACTGTGTCCAACCTAATTTATATCTACCTCAGTGCTTAGAACAGTGCTTGGCACATGGTAAGCAATTAACAAGTACCATAATTATTATGAGTATTACCAAGCTTACCAAATTTGAAATGCCTGTGAAATATTGCTTTGGAGGGTTAAGGCTTAGTGGTTCCCTCACTTTTAAACTCAAAGATAACTACAGGTTTCAACAATACATAATTCATTCCAAGTCCATTCTGTATTTCTATGATACCTTATGAACACCCTTTATTATGCGGGAAGACATGCCGCAGTCACTCTGTAACTAGAAGGTCATGTCTAAACTCTGGTGTTAGATAAATGGCACTTGTCAGGGCAATGATTTAGGAACTTGGCCTTTCTGCAGCACTGGGGTCCAAATGAGGTAAAATCCAGTCAATGTTCCAGTCACCTGCCACTGAATAATGAAAAATTGAAAACTGATCATTAATTTATTTTTGCTATGATGACCTTGCCCCTCTAATGCACCTGAAATTCTAAGGGAGAGTACAGAAGTGATGAAAGAAAGAAATCTCCCCTACTGATAAAACATCAAATTTAAAATCTGCTAAATCTGAAAAGTCAAAACCATCAATCAATTAAATAATAGTATTAATTGAGTGCTTACTCTGTGCAGAGTGCTGCTGTAAGCACTTGAGAAATGACAATAGAATTTAGTAGATATCGAGCCTGCCCTCAAAGAGCTTAATATCTAGTGGGGGCGATAGACACTAAAATGAATTACAAATAGGGGGAAGCAAAAGAGTTTAAGAAATGCATCTAAGAGCTATTAGGAGGCATCAGAGAGAATGGTATATGAACACACAAAAAAATCCAGTTCAGCAAAAGCAAAATAATTTGGGAGAAGGATGGTGAAAGTTTTGCAGAATGTTATCCCACAAAGCAAAAACTAACTTTGATTCATTTTTATAAAGTTTAAAAAACCTGCTTATTGAATGAATGATAGTTTCATCATCACAAAATACTTGACGACTTCTAGCCAATAGCATTTGTGCTTATGAAGAAAACAAAGACTTCAAAAAACTGTATAAATACTGTGAAATGATGTGGCATTCATTTAACAGTGAACATCTGAGTCCTGCTGTGGGTTTGGGTGTGAATTAGAGAATTTATTATAACCTGATTCAACCAGCCCATCTGGTTCAGGAAAAGGAAGTGTTAAGCTATAATGGTCTGAATTAAGTCAGTTCTGAGAGTTCCTGGCTGTGACTCTGGGAATTGTGCCACCTTGGTTAGGTATCTGTGATCTTAAGCAAATCTCTCATTAGCTTTGTGATTTGGTCAGCATATCTTTAGAATGACCTGATTTTGGCCTGTAAGCCCTCTAAGTTGTCTCAGGACATGGATTTCTAACAACTGAATGGGTAGTCTGTATGGGTTACTGGCCGAGGAACCCGAGAGAAATTCAGAAAAACCACTAGGGAGTTCTCTGTATCCATAACTGACATCTGGAAGAAGTTTAATTTAAGGTACCTAAAGAGAAAGAGGGGGAAAACTATATCGAATTCAAATTACAACACTCCTTTTCCCCACCAGATTCACAAACTTTCCTGAACACACACAAACTCCCAAAACTTTGCAAAGTTCCTTAAGCAGATATAGTTCTGAGAAGGTGTTTCTCAAACAGCACAAGCAGGACCTTCAGACATCTAGTGAAAGAGCGCAAGGCAGGCAGAGAGAGAGAGAAAGAACAGACAATCAGAGAGGCTCCTTTTTAAAATTTAAAAGGCTTTATCCGACTTGACTGACCCTAATAGCCTGGTGACTTTGGCAAATGTAGTTCCTAAGAAGTTTCCTACTTCTCAGTCCCTTTGACATCAGTTTCCTCCCCCAAGGGAAGTCTGAACATTATCACCCCCTGGCGAAGCCAACCCTCGGCTCCAATAATAATCATCTGACAAAGACTAGTGAGTATATTTTGGGGTCTAGAAGACTGAAAACAGCTACAAATACCGAGACCTTCTTTCCATCTTTCTAGCCGGCAGTGCCAAGAGCACAACAAATCAGGCCTGGCAGTCTTGGGAGGGAGAGCTACTTTCTTCCATGCTCACCCTCGATTCCCTTATTGTGGCCGACCGGGGCAAGCTGAACTCCCTCCCCACGTGATAATTATAATGATGATATTTGAGAAGCGTTTATTATGTGCCAATCAAGCACTGTACTAAGCGCTGGACATGGCTCTGATACCTAGGTTCCTGAGATGCTAAAAGTGCCTTGACTACTGCACTTTAATTCAGTGTCATTTGCCACTTGTCCCAGAGACGTCCCCTACACCTGGATTCTGTAGAGTCCATGCCACAAAGCCCAAAGGGGGACACCATCTCCTTTGACCACCGCGACGGTCTCAGAGCAGGTGGTTTTCAGACTTACGGCAAGCCACTTTGCCTCTTCACAAGGAGGGAATGAGAGGCCAGTGGCCTGATGGAGAGGCATGCACATATATAATGACACTAATACAGCAGGGTTAAACTTCTTACTGTCAAGAGGGCTGGCTCTTGAGCCTTTGAAAGTTGTGATGGATTTTACTACACCATTCACACTCTGCCAAAACCCTTTTCTTCTCCTATACAGGTATAATATATTGCATGCAGAGGGCAAACCTCATGGCAGGTTGAAAAAATGTCATAGAAACTCCCTGTGTCCTAAAGATATTGATGATATTTGACCTGTTAGCCAGTTAATGGCACGGGTGGGAAGGAGGGGCCTACCATTCACACTTGTGGTCATAATTCAGCCCAGGAGGACTGAGAAAGGTTAGGAAGAGGGAGGATTTTTGCCATGAGATTATCCGGTTCTCCCAAGGGGATCTGGCCCCGTCTGGACCCTGCTCCTGTTCTGCGGATGGAGACTTCCCAGATGCTCACCAAACAAACAAAGGAATAGGCCCATATCTGGCTAGATGCTCCTAGGGTATAATAATAATAATGATGCTGGTATTTGTTAAGTGCTTACTACATTCATTCATTCAATAGTATTTATTGAGCGCTTACTATGTGCAGAGCACTGTACTAAGCGCTTGGGATGAACAAGTCGGCAACAGATAGAGACAGTCCCTGCCGTTTGACGGGCTTACAGTCTAATCGGGGGAGATGGACAGACAAGAACAATGGCGATAAATAGAGTCGAGGGGAAGAACATCTCGTAAAAACAATGGCGACTAAATAGAATCGAGGCGATGTACAATTCATTAACAAAATAAATAGGGTAATGAAAATATATACAGTTGAGCGGACGAGTACAGTGCTGTGGGGATGGGGAGGGAGAGGTGGAGGAGCAGAGGGAAAAGGGGAAAAAGAGGGTTTAGCTGCGGAGAGGTAAAGGAGGGGTGGCAGAGGGAGTAGAGGGAGAAGAGGAGCTCAGTCTGGGAAGGCCTCTTGGAGGAGGTGAGTTTTAAGTAGGGTTTTGAAGAGGGAAAGAGAATCAGTTTGGCGGAGGTGAGGAGGGAGGGCGTTCCAGGACCGCGGGAGGACGTGACCCAGGGGTCGACGGCGGGATAGGCGAGACCGAGGGACGGTGAGGAGGTGGGCGGCGGAGGAGCGGAGCGTGCGGGGTGGGTGGTAGAAAGAGAGAAGGGAGGAGAGGTAGGAAGGGGCAAGGTGATGGAGAGCCTTGAAGCCTAGAGTGAGGAGTTTTTGTTTGGAGCGGAGGTTGATAGGCAACCACTGGAGTTGTTTAAGAAGGGGAGTGACATGCCCAGATCGTTTCTGCAGGAAGATGAGCCGGGCAGCGGAGTGAAGAATAGACCGGAGCGGGGCGAGAGAGGAGGAAGGGAGGTCAGAGAGAAGGCTGACACGGTAGTCTAGCCAGGATATAACGAGAGCCCGAAACAGTAAGGTAGCCGTTGGGGTGGAGAGGAAAGGGCGGATCTTGGCGATGTTGTAGAGGTGAAACCGGCAGGTCTCGGTGACGGATAGGATGTGTGGGGTGAACGAGAGAGACGAGTCAAGGATGATACCGAGATTACATGCCGAGGACTGTTCTAAGTGCTGGGGTAGAGATGAGATAATCAGGTTGTCTCCCATGGGGCTCACAGTCTTAATCCCCCTTTTACAGATGAGGCACAGAGAAGTTTAGTGGCTTGCCCAAGATCACACAGCAGACAAGTGGCGGAGCCAGGATTAGAATCCACGTCCTCTGACTCCCAAGCCCGTGCTCTTTCCACTAAGCCACTCTGCTTCTCCAATCTAAACTCTCCCAAGGCCACTGCACACCCCCTGAGAGGCCAAGGATGCTGGAGGCCCCCTTGGGACAGGGGCACTCTGAAACAGTGAGCTTGTGGGCTCTGAGGAGATGCCTCTGATTTAGGATGGCATTGAATGAAAGAATTGGCCCAGTATTTGGTGATTTTAGTCTGTCCGGTCCCATGCGCTGAACTATGAAGCGTCTGCAGCACCTCTCTGCTTTTCTCAGCCTCTCTTGGGTGGGGAGGAGCACCGTATCCATCGCCCACCAAGGGCTGGGATGGTGGGATTGCTCCACTAGAGCTAAGCTGCTCAGATGGTAGAAGGGAGGTACAAGAAGCACTGGACCCCAGCACAAACTCTTTTTTCCTGCTCTGAAGGAAGGCTCGAGAGAGATGATAGGGAGGGGAGTATTCCTGCTGCCCAACTGTGTTCCAAACTGTTCCTCTCCGGAAACTGCACGGATGATGATGATGATGGTATTTGTTAAGCGCTTACTGTGTGCCAAGCAATGTTCTAATTGGTGGGGTAGACACAAGGTAATCAGGTTGTCCCATCTGGGATTCACAGTCTTAATCCCCATTTTGCAGATGAGGTAACTGAGGCACAGAGAAGTTAAGTGACTTGCCCAAGGTCACACAGCTAAGTGGTGGAGTGGGGATTAGAACCCACAACCTCTGACTCCTAAGACCAGGCTCTTTCCACTAAGCCATGCTGCTTCTCTATGGGCTTTGTAGTATCTCAGAGGGAGAAAAACATTTTTCCTCTCTCCCCTAAAGGGGCAGAAGAGGATGTGTGAAGCAATATTGGTCTTCCCTTTCTGACATCTCCTCTCCTTGGTAAATGCAGAGATTCATTTGAAATCTGCCAGTATGTACTCTAATAATTACGTACACTAATAATGTATTCTATTCTAGCACAGCTTTCCTCCTTACAGGACTTCCCTTGTAATGCTTTGTTTTCCTTAGGAGAAACTAATTCAGTGATTTGTATGAATCGTTCTTTTTAAAAAAACCCTCCAACTCTCTCTTTTTAATAAGAACCAGTAAATAAGCCTGAAGGTAAAATCTATTTGTATTAGTCCTAAAAGCTAATTATACACCATATCTAGCACTAACACACTGGCAAAATCAGGGATGTAATTGTTCGAATATTTGTTGACATATGCAAATTAGCTACGGCTCTTTCATTATTAGCCATACCTCGGAAATTAATCAAAACGTGAAGAGCTGAAGGTGAAGTTCCTGGATGTATTCTGGCTTGAAAACTACCAAAGTTTTTTGAAACACAGTAAGTTTCCTATTTTGTTTTTCATTTGCACTGTGTTGTTAGGCGCACATTTATTTCCTCTTTTCCATTGGGAGAGTTTGCCTCTCACATTCTTCCCAGAGTAAAGCTCTGAGAGTCACGTAGCAGACTTCAGAACCAAAATGTCAAGCAATATGCCTATTGCAACTCATGTGGACCTTCAAAATCATTTTCCCCCCAAAGGAGCAGAAAATATAGGAAAACTGAATGACCACTATGCAACCAGTTAGTTGGGTCAATAGAGTTTCAATGGGATGGCAGCTAATGTGGCCAGAAATCAGGCTGATGTCAGCTGGAAATCACTTAAGTAAGCAGCAGTGAAAGAATCATTTCCACCTGCACCCTTCTGGAAATTTCAACGACAGAACTAATTGTAGGTGAGGCACGAGGACTTTCTAAAAGGTATTTCTATTAATTTAGAAATTGGGAAAATACATGCTAATAAACCCAACCCCCTAGGGTTTTCCTTATTTAACTCTTGTGGAACCCCAGGGAAGGCACAAGGATTTACTGGTGCCAGGCTTCTTAATATCAGTAATCATGCAATTTCATTTCTAGTTCGCCTATTGAAGGGTTGAAGGGTTTCTTTACTGCTTCCTTCATCTTTTTTTATTTACAATTCTGAATTGGAAATGCTTGATCAGAACTTCCCATCTAAAGTTTAGGAGATAAATGAGCTACCCTAATCTCCCAAAATGAAAAATGACTTCGTGTGTGCTTGGGCATACACCCCCATCCTCATCCACATCCCCCCACACACTATAAACTATTGGAGTTCTTGATCCATGGGAACGAGCCAAGTTAATTTTCTATAGAACATAGGGCTCCAGCCCATCAGTTAATGGGGGAGGTAAAAACACAAAGCTAGTACTCAATCACTGTCAGCAGTCACAGCAGTAGGGCAAGCATACAGACTACAAATCCCCCCCCACCAAAAAAAACAAAAAAAAAAACAGTGACCTGCTGTTCTGAGCCCTAAGCTCTGCCTTCCAGGGCCAATATTCATTACAAACTTCTTCCACCTTCCTTTCCCTCCCAAACACACAGCCAGCTTGCAAGTTGATAATTTTAGGATCTTTTCTTGAAGGACCCAGTAGCGCTTAGTACAGTGCTCTGCACACAGTAAGCACCCAATAAATACAATTGAATGAATGAATGTGTTCATTACATCAGTGATATATAAAAACAAGCAGGAATAGTCATTTAGCTATGTGACTACTGAATTTTTACTCAGAAGAATGACATTTTGACATCAATCAGCAAAAGATGAAAAATGCTTCTGACCCATCAAATTAAATTTCCCATAAGAGAGAAGGCACTCTCCAAAGTCACCAATAACCTCCTCCTTGCCAAATTGAATGGACTCTAGAGGACCCTAATCCTCCTTGACCTCTCAGCCACCTTTGACAAAATTTGCCATGCCCCTAATCTGGAAACACTATCCAGCCTTGTTTTTACCATCATAATTTTCTTCTGGTTTTCCTCTTACCTCTCTCACTCTTTCCCCTTACTTTCACTCACTCCTCTTCTGCCTCTCAGTCCCTAACTGTGGGAGCCCCTCAAGGCTCTGTTCTGGAGCTCCAACTCTTCTTATTTCCCACTTGCTATCTTGGAGATCCAAGCTGTTCCCATGGCTTCAGCCATCAGATCTTTGTGGATGACTGTCTCCTGGCTTTCTCATTAGCCCTGGACTTTCCCCTATTCAGTAACCTCAGATTTCCTTTCGCTTCCCAGATATTACCACCTGGATGTCCAGATGCCACCTAGAGTTTCATATGTTTAAAACTATTTTTCCCAGTAAGTCCCTCCCCAAGCCACTTCTTCACCTATCTTTCCCATAATTGTTGACAACATTATCCATCCTGTCTCTGAAGTCCACAACCTTGGTAATATTCTTATCTACAAGCTCTTTTTCAACTCTTCCATTCCATCTGTTATTATATCCTGTTAGGTTTTCCTTCCTAGCATTTCTTAGATTCACTCATTACTTTCTACCCGAAAGACCACCATCTGGGTCCAGACATTTGTTATTTTCCAGCTGGATTAATGTATCATTCAATCATATTTATTGAGCACTTTGTGCACAACACTGTACTAAGACCTTGGGAAAGTACAACACAACAAAAAACACATTCCCTGCCCACAATGAGCTTACAGTCTAGAGAGAGGCAGACAATAATAAAAATAAATTATGGATATTTACATAAGTGCTGAGGCGTTGGGTGGTGAATAAAGGGAGCAAATAAGTGTATTGCAGAAGGGATTAGGCATAGAGGAAATCATAATGGTGTTTATTAAGCAATTACTATATGCCAGGCACTGTACTAAGCACTCGGGTGGGTACAAGCAAATCAGGTTGGACACAATCCCTGCCCCATGGGGGACTCTTAGTCTCAATCCCCATTTTAAAGATAAGGCAACTGAGGCTCAGTGAAATGACTTTCTCAAGGTCACAAAGCAGACAAGTGGCAGAGCTGGGATTAGAACCCATGATCTCTGACTCCCGGGCCCATGCTTTATCCACCACGCCATGCTGCTTCTCATGAGGAAATAAGGGCTTAATCAGGAAAGACCTCATGAAGAAGTTTCAATATGGCTTTGAAAGTGGGGAGGGTAATTGTCTGTCAGATACAAAAAGGGAGGGAATTCCACTCAGGGGCAGGATGTGGGTGAGAGGTCAATAATGAGATAGACAGTGTGTAGGTTTGCCTTATAGGAGAGAAGGGCGGCATGGTTTGTATAGGAGAGTAGCAAGGTGAGGTTGGAAGGGGGAAGGTGATTGAGTGCTTTAAAGTCAGCAGTAAGAAGTTTGTGTTTGATGCAGAGTTGGATGGGCAACCACTGAAGGCTTTTGAGGAGTGGGGAAGCATGGACTGAATGTTTTCATAGAAAAATGATCCGGGCAGCAGGCTGAAGTATGGACTGGAGTGGGGATAGACAGGAAGTAGGGAGGTCAGCAAGAAGGTTGATACAGTAATCAAGGTGGGACAGGATAAGTGCTTGGATTAATGTGGTATTCACCTATAAATCATTCCATTCTCTTTTCCCTTTCAACTATTTTGTGCTTATCTTCCCCTTTAGATTGTAAGCAACCCAAGATCAGAGAGAACCTCTATTTATCCAACTGTAATTTTCCAAGTGGTTGGTACAATACTCTGCACAGAGTAGGTGCTCAGTATATATTACAGATCGATTAACACCCTCCATAAGTTTCAGTGGCCTGTAACTTAATTCACTTATTTACCAAACCTAAGAAAAAACATTTGGGTAAGAATAAAGCAGGGTGAATGATGGATAATTTTTCCTCTCTGAAGCACTGTATCACTGGGTATCATTTTGAATCAAAGGCCATCTTGTTTATGGGAAAATTTGATTTTCTGACTAGATTTTTTTCATAAACCATGTTGGTTACTATCCAGCAGTACATTTTTCTCTTCCCAATGTTGCCAAATACATTTCCAGATGCATTCTGTAGTATTTTTTCTAGGCATTGAAGTTAACTTGAGCGATCAATAATTTCCAGAGGCTAATTAATGATTATAGCTACAAGACTCCACTCACAAATTAGAACCACATCTAACAGATAGCTTTTACAATGTTAAACGAAGGCTGCATTAGGAAGAATATAGAGGAGAACAATTAGAATGGAATCTGATCAATTATCCATCAAAAATGAGATCCATAAGGAGCGAAGAAAATGTTGACAAGAGAGACACATGTAAGAGAGACCAGGTTGCTGTTGCAAAATGCCTCTCCTAGCTCAGCTGAAGACATTTGTTAATGCTAGAAAAAACATCCCATGGAGGAAATCCACACACGGCCTGTCAAGTCAAGGTCAGCAGAGATAAAGTGGAAAGGTTCTTGAGAATGAAGAGCAAGTCAGGGCTAAACATTATTAAATTCAGATAAAGCAGAGAAAACAGTTATCCTCTGAAGAGGAAATATACTCGAAGTGTTAACCACAAGGAATTCCTGACAATAAACAAGAAAAAAACAAAATGATTATTACATACTACATAAATACAAAATAGACCACACACCTAACAACACTCCGATTTATTGTTTCTCTGCCAAGCTGTTTAATCATGCCAAGGGAATCATGGCTGAAGACTAAAGGAAGCTTTGAAAGATGACTTGGAAGTACAAATCATAAAAAAGATAATTAAAAAGCTACAATATCCTCTTCTTATCCCTAAAATGGTTAGCATGTCAAAACTCTGAGCAGAAATAGAGAAAAGACAAAAGGCAGGCACCATATTTTGCTTTAATGTATGTTGAATGAGCCAAAGAAGATTCCACATCTGGCTCCAGCCATAAGAACCAGGGGACTTTCTCCAGCTTTATCTTTCATGAAAAAGTTAATCAATTCATTAAAAAAAAGTCCTGGATTTTCCCCCCTCTGAGTTTTTCAGTAGATCCAGACAGTCTGAAAGCTGCATCCCAGAAATTTGGAAAACGTCAGTTACGAATCAAATCTCAGATTTTTGAGTTTAGGCAACTTTTCAGAATCTTTCAAACAAAGAGCTGCAGTCTTAAAAAGTTGGCACATCGAGGACCCAAACAGGAATCAATCAATCATTCAACAGTACCTATTGAGTGCTTACTGTGTGCAGAGCACTGTACTAAGTGTTTGGGAGAGTATAATATGACACAGTTTGTAGACACATTCACTGCTCACAGGGAGCTTATCATCTAGAAGGGGGAGGAGAGACAACAAAATAAATTACAGATATGTACCTAAATGCGGTGGAGCTGAGGATGGGGTGAATATCAAATACTATTGAATAAATGAATCACGTGCCCAAGGATACAGATCCCAGTCCACAGGAAAATCCAAGTGCATAGGTGAAGGACTAGGTGAGAAAATTCCTAAAGCAAGTAATGATGCTATGAATTGGGATAGAGTCAGTGGGACAAAACCTCACTTGGAATTCCTGAAAAATTGACTCATTCTTTTAAAGTTAGGAAAGCAGAAGAGAGAGAAAGGACAGAAAAGGTAGAATTTACATCTTGTTGACAACAATATTAGGCAGAGGGAAATGAAAGGAAGTTTAGGAGTCACATATAACCAGGCAAGATATCCCACATGAAGAACAAATTATATAATGCTCCATTCCATCATAAATTACTGTTCTTACAATATTTATATAACAGGGGCATTGATAAAAGATGTTGAGGAGTCAGTCAAAGAATGAACAAGGAAATGTATAGATTGTGTGAGGCATGTTGGAAATTTTGAGTCATAAGCACTACTTTAGTGAAATGCTTAACTGTTTAGCATTGTTCCGAAGAAGAATTTGACTTGATCCCCAGTGTTATTTTTTGAAAGCATTGTTTGTTCCTTTCCCTAAAATTTCCATAAAAAAGCTTAAAAATGCATTACATTTCTCATTGTTGTATTTTCAATTCTTTAACAAAATTGAAGGCAAAAAAAGATCTAAGGAAAAACACACCGGAAAATGTAGCACTTTTTGCTAGATTTGGAAAACAACCTTGGTTTAAATATATCTTTTCTATAATTAATTTATTTCAGGCATAAAACACAATGCTATACATGGTACATTACATTTAAATTTTGTAGTGAAATTATCCATAGTACATATGCGAACATTAGATGTTCATATAGAATATGTGGATCAGAAAAGGGGAAATAAAACAACATTAATTTGAAGAAAATCCCAATTGCATATTCCTTTATGATGCAAAGGTTTATGACTTTGGAGCTCGTTCTTTTAAGCTAAATTCTTGCTCATCACCAGAAAGCTGTTGATCAGGGTGGACGGGGAAGGATTTCTTGGCCTTGAGATTACGCTCTCCTAGATACCTCTGATTGGCCTCTGTGACCATGCTCAAAAACTAACCTTCTTATATCTCGTGTCACCTTTCATTCATTCATTCAATTCAATAGTATTTATTGAGCGCTTACTATGTGCAGAGCACTGTACTAAGCGCTTGGAATGAACAAGTCGGCAACAGATAGAGACAGTCCCTGCCGTGTGACGGGCTTACAGTCTAATCACGGGCTTACAGTCTAATCACGGGCTTACAGTCTAATCCTGCCTATGACCATCACACCATTCCTCAGCTTGGAGCCCCTCTCCCTACCAAAAATCCATCAGACCACAAACCCTTCCAATATTCCAATCCTTCGAAAGCCCACTTCCTCCATCAATGAATCCCCAGTATCCCAAATCTTACAAATCCATCAATCATCTATAGTACTTGTAAACCTGGCTTAGTGGATAGAGCATGGGCTGGGAGTCAGAAGGACCTGGCTTCTAATCCCAGCTCTGCCATATATCTGCTGTGTGACCTGGGCAAGTCACTTAACTTCTCTGGGCCTCAGTCACCTCATCTGTAAAATGGGGATTGAGACTATGAGATCCATATGGGATGGGGCCTGTGTCCAGACTGATTAGCTTGTATCTACCCCAGTGGCTCAGTGGAAAGAACCCAGGCTTGGGAGTCAGAGGTCTTAGGTTCGAATCCCGGCTCTGCCACTTGGCAGCAGTGTGACTTTGGGCAAGTCACTTAACTTCTCTGTGCCTCAGTTACCTCATCTGTAAAATGGGGATTAACTGTGAGCCTCACGTGGAACAACCTGATTACACTGTATCTATCCCAGTGCTTAGAACAGTGCTCTGCACATAGTAAGTGCTTAACAAATACCAACATTATTATTATTATTATTAAAAATGCTTCACACAAAGTAAGCCCTTTATACAGTCCACTAGACTGTAAAATTGTTGTGGGCAGGGACCATATCTATCTACTCTGTTATATTTTACTCTCCCAAGATCTTAGTACAGTGCTAAGCACCTAGTAAGCACTCAGTAAATATGACTGATCATGCTCATCGTATTCTGTATATTAATTTATTCAGTTGTACATTCACTTATTTTGATTATTTTGCTCGCATTGCTTTAATGTCTGCTTTGATTGCATAAAAAATGAACTTCTCTGAGATTTAGAGCGTAAGCTTCTTGTGGGTGAGGAACATGTCACTTGTTTTTAGTCTTCTCAACACTGAATACATTACACTGCACCCAGTGGGTGCAGCTGATTCCCAGGCAGTCATTGCCACTTACCAAGGCCAAAATGCCAGCCGGGCCCTCCTGTCCGTTGCATGGCACAGCACCCATAGACAGTAGTTTACTGAGGCAGAAACCTCTGGCCTCCTCACCAAGAAAAAGCAGGACCTTCAAAATTTGGTCCGAAACTTGCCTTTCTTGGAAGGTGAGAGGTCTGGTCCACAGCAAGTCAGCTGGTCGAGTTGATACGACATTGTCTGAGGCTGACCAACTCAGGCCTAGGAGTGTTATACCAGGTCAGCCTTCCCCTTTGACTGTGAGCTCCATGTGGACAGGTCTGTGCTTAACCTCATTATCTTGTAGCTTCCCCAGTGTTTAGTACAATACATGCCCGGGATATAGTAGGTGCTAACAAATGCTATATTGTACTGGGCACGGAGCAGCTCCAAGTTGAACAGAGTGAGATCCTCTTCCCTCTCCTCCTACAAGTCCCTCTTTCCACCAAAGCACAAACCAATTACTCTGTCAGAGGTTCAAGCTCAACTTATGTCATGGAGCCTCCTCAGGGGGCCCATAGCCAACGTATAGGCAGACAGTAAGAACCATGTTATGATATCACAGGACTGTGGCTTCCCCATAGATCTGTTGATCAACTACCTGGGTTCTGGAATGCTAAGATAGCTAAAACTGGTGGGGGAGATGGAGAATCAGGGCTGAGAGGGGGTTCAGGTCAGGGCTAGGCTGAGGGTTGGTTTTAGGGTGATTCCACAGTCACTTCTGGAACGTATGGAGTTTCCCTCTCTGGTTGTTGGCAGTTCAATGTTCATATGGTCCCTCACTTACTCTGGTCAAAAATGAGTATTTCAGGGAAAGAATCATCTTGAAAATTCACCTGGTTGGCAGACGTGGCCAGTTTCCCAAGTTCATCACTAACTACCAAGATACGTTGAAAAGACGGGGTTCAGGCAAAGTGAACTGATTCTGAATCAATGTTCTTATAGGGGCTGAGTCTGGCCTCCAGACCCCTAATCAGAATATAAAATGCAGAGACTTTCTCTTAATTCACAGGCACGTTGTGAAGTGCCATTATTGACTTTTACTAGTTTCTATTGTACACCAGAAACTAGGGTAAATTGGATGTCTTCACCATTTATTCACACTTGGAAAAGCTTGCTAATTGTGCTGATTCCTTTCAGATAAAAATCCCTGAAATGGATCCATTCCTATTCATTGAACCATTCTGCTTACAAAAGCCCTTTCTCGCTTTTGTTTTCTCTGTTTTGTCCTCACACAGCCGGCTTTCTTCAGACCTATTTCACAATGCTGTGCACAAGATACTTACAGTGCTAATGAAATGATAAAAAAGTTTATAATAATGACAATAACTTGTGGTAGACAGATGATTGCTTTAGAGGGAGCTTGGAAACTACCTTATTCACATTTGAGTCAATTAGAGAAGTGAGAAAAAATCAGGGAGAAAATTAAACTTTCAGTGCCTTTGGACTAACATGGAAAGCTGACGAGAAAAGATAGAGGACAGAACTGCATAATGAAAGGATGCCCTAAACACAAGGAGAAAGAAAAGGTCAGGAAATAAGTAGACTATATGCTCATTATTAATAGAAAACAAACTGTAAAGGAGAACTCAACCAGATAAAGGATAAAAACCTTTGAAATAAGTGTTTATTTCATGGTAATTGAAATCAAATGAAGGATTTAATTCAATGCAAATGAGTTATGGAAATATTGTGAAGGAAGAGGGACACTATTGATAAGAAAACCCAGTTCTAACTGACTTTTCACATCTTGTAATAGTCACCTTTTTTTTGGTATTTGTTAAGCGCTCATTATGTGTCAAACACTGTTCTAAGTGCTGGAGTAGATATAAATTCATCATGTTGGACATAGGCCCTGCCCCTCATGGGGCTCACAATCTAAGTAGGAGGTAAGAGAATTAATTCCCATTTTTACAGTTGAGTAAACTGAGGCACAGAGAAGTTAAAGTGACTTGCTCAAGTTCACACAGCGAGTGATTGGCAAAGCTCAGATTAGAACAGGTTTTATAAGGGGTTGCGCCATGAGGACACACTCAATTCCTCCATAATGTGTTGTGTTGTGTTGTGATTAGAATGGTATTAAGAAGTTAGGAAACATCTAACAACTTGAGCCTATTTAGCTACACATGCATGTGACAGCTAATAAAAGGAGAGGTCTCATTAATGTGTTTTGGTTTTCAAAAACACATCCTTCAGGTTATAGGAGAACTTGGTGTGATAAATAGTTTCTTGATGTGAGTTAAAAAGGAAGAAGATGCAAAGGACAGCAATCTATATCAGTACATTCTAAGTGTTCATGTGTGTAAATATTGTATAACAATTTCTTATTTTGTACCTTTTGTACTTGTTCATCAAAATAACTATAGTTTTAGTGGTTAAAAGGGAAACTAGAAAGCAAATAATTTGTTAAACACTTGTTAAACACTTACTATGTGCCAAGCCCTGTACTAAGCACTGCATCAGTTCAAGTTAACTTGGTGGGACAAAATTTCCATCCTGCATGAGGTTCACAGTCTAAACAGGAGGGAGAACAATTAGAGAATCCTCATTTTACAGATGAGGAAACGAAGGCCTAGATAAGTTCAGTAACTTGCCCAATTATGATTCCCCTGTCCTTTATGTAACAGATGAAATGCATTCCCAAACATTCATAAATGGGCCATGTACTTGCATTTCTGTAATCTGACTGGACCATGTCATATTTTTAAACTTCAGAATTTTAAATGTCTATTTATTAACTCTGATAGCTGTGGTTATTGGTTTGTTGCATTTATGATTGCTCCCAGGGATGTATGCATATGAGCATGCTCACTTTCCTTAGAATCCTCCATGAAAGTGAAATGTTCCTTCCTGTGAGGCTAGCAGAATTATTAATGCATTTGAATGATAAAAGTATAAAGAGGTTTAGCCAAGCTCCAAAATGACCCATCCTAGAGGGTGTGTGCTTGAGAAAAGAGATCTCTTTATATTCCTCCACTGGAATGCACAGGTGTTGAAAGAACATATGCATACCAAATTTCTTACTATTTCTGGATCTCTTGGGCCCAGTTATTTCCCTTTATTGAGTTGGAGGAAGGACAGACCATCATAATGACACCTCATTTGCTTTTAAGGGGGCTTTTCCAATATACCCAGGGCATTAAAGTAACCACTCTTGGTTACAGCCCAGTTTAGTCCATTCATTTATTCATTTATTCAATCGTATTTATTGTGCTTTCTATTCATTCATTCATTCAATAGTATTTATTGAGCGCTTACTATGTACAGAGCACTATACCAAGCGCTTGAAATGTACAATTCGGCAACAGATAGAGACAGTCCCTGCCCAACAACGGGCTCACAGTTTAAAAGGGGGAGACAGACAAGAAAACAAAACAAGTAGTCTAACGACAATATCATCAACAAACATAGAATTATATATATATATATATATAATTAATAGAATAGAGTAATAAATAATATATACAAATATGCACAAGAGCTGTAGGGAGGGGACGGGGAGAGTTTTCTAGAATCAGCAAAGATGGAGTCCTGGACACTAAGTATGAAAGTCTTATAATCTCACAGATAAGTTGATACGACCTCTTCATAATAATAATAATAATAATAATAATATGTGTTAAACACTTATCATGCCAAACCCTATGTCCTGGAGTAGATACAAGATTATCAGGTCAGACACAGTCCCCGTCCCAGATAGGGTTCACAGTCTTAAGAAGAAGGGAGAACAGGTAGTTAATCCTCATTTTACAGGTAAGGAAACTGAGGCACAGTGAAGTTAAGTGATGTGCCCAAGGTCACATAGCAGGCACATGGCAGAGCTGGGATTAGAACCCAGGTCCTCTGACTGCCAGGTCTGTGCTCTTTCCACTAGGCCATGCTGCTCTCTCTCTCCCACCAATCAGTGCTCAGAGACCAGGAGCATCTCTGGCTGTCTGGTCAGTGTAAAAGATATTGGGTACCTTTTGCCTCTTTACACATATGTCAATCATTTGCTGACTTGCACCTACAGGGAATAACAGAAATTGTGGTATTTGTTAAGCACTTCTTATGAGCCAAAAACTGTGCTAAGCACTTGGGAAGATGTAGTAGAGTCTGATAATAATAATAATAATGGCATTTGTTAAGTGCTTATTATGTGCTGAGCACTGTTCTAAGCATTGGGGTAGATACAAGGTAATCACGTGGGGCTCACAGTCTTAATCCCCATTTTACAGATGAGGTAACTGAGGGACAGAGAAGTTAAGTGACTTGCCCAAAGTCACACAGCTAATCAGTGGTGGAGCTGGGATTAGAGCCCATGACCTCTGACTCCCAAACCTGTGCTCTTTCCATTAAACCATGGTGCTTCTCTACAGATACAGTCACATCAGATATAGTCTCTAGTTCCACATCATTCAATCAATCAGTGGTATTTATTGAGCACTTTCTGTGTAGAACACTACACTTAGGAGAGTACAATAGATTCTGTAGTCACAGTCCCGGCTCTTGAGCCGAGGAGTTAAAAATGTATTAGGCACATGGGGCTCACAGTCTAAAGGGGAGGAAGAACAAATATTTGACCTTCATTTGACAGATGTGGAATCTGAGGGAAAAAGAAGTTATGTGGCTTGTCCAAGGTCACACAGCAGTCAAGAGTCCCTGTTGGAATTAGAACTCAGAACTCTTGACTTCAGTCCTGTGCTCTTTCCCCTAGGCCATGCTGCTTCTCATTAGCTAGTGGATTGAACAGAGAGGGGTTCTTTCAATTTAGTTCTCCCTCTACTCCCTTTTACATTTTCATGCAACATACACCAGATACAAACTTAGCAAACCTGAGTCTTCGAAAAGCTCAATCCAGGGGATGGCCATCATGAGGCATAACAAAGTGCATAATTTCACTGATGCTCAGAAACCATTTTCCTGAAATCGGCCTCTTATTACTAGACTAATAGAAAAAATTTCAATCGAATTTCAGAAGATTTTTTCCAATTACAGTAACATTACAGAATTCTATTTAGTGAGAAATGAGCACTGAAGCCTTGCAACAATTTCCTTACAGAGCTTAAATTCAATCCCAGGAATAGTCATATGTAACTGGCCAGGAAGGAAGGATGTTTAATACCTAGAAACCTTCAGATCCAGGAATATTGATTTCCCTTAGTCACTAAAACTGCCCATGAATTATTGGGAAAAGCCTCAATTTGGGGATGTTGACCTTGTGTACAGTTGAAACTTGCAAATATCAACAAAAGGCTTCAGGCTTTCATATAAAAATCAGGACAGAGAAGTGTATCTTCTTAACATTTATCTGAATTTCGAGGAATTTTAATTTTTCCGGAAACTGGGAAGGACTGACTACTGTCTTGGTTGTCAGCTCTTGAGGGCCCTTGTTTGACTCTTGACACTCCTAGTATTTTTAATCTAACCACTGTTCGACCCTGGTGTGATGTGCAGTTTATGTGATGGTTCTTGTGAGTTGTGGTTTTTGTTTTTTTTGGTAAATGCTGGGAAATTTCTAAGTTGCACTTTAGCCTTTTCCATGTGAATGACCTCCCTACTTTTCAATTTTATTTACTGAGTGCTTACTGAGTGCAGAGCAAGTACAATTTGGCAACAAATAGAGACAATCCCTACCCAAAAAACGGGCCTATTTATTGTCAGAAAACATGTGGAGGAGCCTCAGAAGGGGATTTTAAAACATGCCTGTTACATGACTGATCTACATGGAGATGGCAGCAATGTGAACGAGGTCCCACTCTTCACACAACTAGAGATAAACTAGTTTGACCTAACAACTAATTAACTAAGATTATTGTGGGAAGGGAATATATCTGCCACCTGGTGTTGTGCTTAATACTCTCAAGCTCTTAGTATGTGTTCTGCCCACAGTAAGTGCTCAATAAATGCCATTGATTGATTAATTAAGTGAACAGATTCAGGAAACAGCAACAAATAAAGAAGGGTAGTGTGGATCAACAGTCTAAATTTGCCTAGCAAATTGGACACAGATTAACCATTCTGCCCTCATTATTGTTCATCCCTTTGTCCAGATATGAGGTGGAGCCAGGAGTAGTGGGGAGCAAGGAAATGAGAAGATGAAGCAGGCATATGGAGCATTCAGTCATATTTATTTAATGCTTATTGTGTGCAGATTACTTACTAAAATCTTGGGAGAGTATAATCCAACAATAAACGGACACATTCCTGTTTCACAATGAGTTTACAGTCTAGAGCAGAGTTGGCCCTCAAGACAAAGTGGTGTTGGGGTCACGGGTGGAGATGGAATGGATAAAGGGAGGATTAAATCAGAGGATTAAGCCCTTCCTTGGGGAAAAGCATTAGAAACACTCTCCTACCTCAAAGGCTCACCAATGATCCAGTCACCACCTAATGAGTTGTTAACTAGTTGGGGTACACAACAACTTTCAAACTCAGAAATTCTAATCTCATTCTCGCAGGAATATTTTGGTGGAGTATGGCTAAGGCATGCTTTTTTTCTTTGACTTTTTGAGAGGAACTTTCCAAAATAACATACGGCCAAAACAAATCTTTGCCAATTTCCACCTGTATATTCTCTCCCAGCATTTAGTACCGTGCTCTGCAAATAGCACATGCTTAATAAACACGATTATTACTACCAAGCAGCTGTCATGGGGAGAGTTCCATGCATCCAAATGGTGTTTTGGGGGAATTCCCTGCCACTAGTCTGGGTTTATGGTTCCCCTGGTGATAGGGGAACCCTGAAATCAACAGGCCTGTTGGTTCACTAGAGTAGCTATGTTAGTCCCTGAAAAACTGTTCTAGCCTCTTGGAGGGGCTTCCAGCTTTAAGAGTCTGCTCCATCCATCCCAATGGCAGCCTCTCCATCTCTGCTGAGGGGCTAAAAGAGGGCCCAGTAATGCTGGAGAGGGCCTCACTTCTGGAGTTAATATGGCCTTATTGTTTCCTGGCCCTGGCTTCTAATCAGCAGTGGCTGGTTTGATTGGGAGCCTTTACGCTCTGCTTGTCTTTTCTTTCCTCTCCGCTGCTTTAACATCTCAAGGAAGATTAAAAGGGAGCAAAAGAGGGAGAGGGTAGAACACAAGGAGCAGTGTGGCCTAGTGGAAAGAGCAAGAGCCTGGAAATCGGAAGAGCTGGGTTCTAATCTTAGCTCTGCCAATTGTTTGCTAGGTGACCTTGCGCAAGTCACTTAACTTCTCTGTGCCTCAGTTTTCTCAGCTGAATATTGGGGATTAAATGCCTGTTCTCCCTACTTAGACAGCGAGCCCCATTTAGGACAGGGATTGTGTCTAATCTAATTAACGTCTACCTACCCCAGTGCTTGCAACTGTGTTTGACGCAGAGTAAGAGCTTAACAAATAATAAAAGAAGGGAAAGGAAGGTCAAACAATAATGCATTTAGTAGGACAGGAATGAGTGAAGCCCTTCAGGAAGAGAAGTAACCGCAAAAAAAAATTGGAAATTGGCCCACTCTTCCTCCATGGGCATCAGTCCCTTGGCTTGCCTGCAGAGTTTGGCAGGACTTTGGGTTTAGCTTTTCATAGACTGCTTCTGATTAGACGTTAGATCAAATGAGGAGAGGAGTTACAGATTTCACAGTGCTTAATTCCTTTTCCACAGAGGGCATGGGGTTTGTCTGGAGGCAACAGTTTGGGTCTCTTCTGAAAATAGCATAGGTGACAGCTCCAAGTCCGCCATCTCGCAGAGCGTATCATCTCTTCAACAGACGTTACCCTAGGAAAATTACCTTGGGAGGGCACCCTGGGTGCCTTCTGGAATTGGATGAGGGGATTTAGCAAGTCCTAAAAAACTACACAAATGCAGAAGCTACTTATACCAAACGGTTTTTTAATCCATACAATATTGCACCGACCCTCTCCAGAGCAATGCAGCAATTCTTCTTTGGACTTCTTCATTTTAACTGCTGCTATTATTGATAGGCTGGCCTCTGCCTGCAGGGAACCATGGTAACGTAACACATCATCTGTAGAGCTACATCTGTATCTATTTGGCCTCATGCATACTTTCCCTTAAGGATACAAAATAACTCTTTGAAGATCTTCCTTGGTTGAATGGAAATACAGAATTGTGAAGATATTCAGGAAAATAAAAAATGTGCTACACCGAGCACAGAGTCACACTTCATACAACATAGAACAGAACTGAAGAGTTCAAAAACATTTCCTCTAGTTACGATCCTTGATAGCACTAATAATTGAGATATTCTACCCTTTACCATTCTTAGTCTATAACTGCAACCAGCCTAAACTGAAGTAATGACAAAGTGAGTTATTATAGGTTCTTACTTCAACTTGAAACTGATATACCTCATTGTTATATTTTTCGGGAAGCAGGGCAATACTGTCTCCTCACTGACATGAAAAATGTGTCATATAATTCCACAGTTCAGAGCCATTCATTTTCAACGCCATGATGGTTTTGAACATTATGTGGAATAATGTTGTTTGGTTGGGAGGGGGAGAAAACATTATTGAACTTTTCTTAAATAATATATTCATTCTCATGAGTCAGGAATCTGGTCATCCTAAAAGAATATCAATTATTTTGATTTTTTGGCTAATTTAAAAACATATTTCTCAATAGATTACCTGCAGTTATTAAATGTGGTGTATGGTACCCCGAACAGATTTCAGTTTTTAGGAAAGCAGACTGTGGCTACGTAATAATTATTACTATTTTGCTGCTGCAATTTTTGAGCTCATTTTTCTAATTTTGATAGCAGAGGGCATCAATTACATCTTGGCCACTGTTAGAGAACATCTATTTCTTTTTTAAATATTTCATAGGGCTTACAGTTCTGCTTTCCTTTCTTCCAAATCATGAGATGTGTATTTACCTCCAGAAATGATAAATGCTTGCTTTTTCTATCTACCTTAGACTCAGTTCTCTCTGTCTTTCACTGAGAGAGAAACCTAAGTACTCCTGAGGTAAACTTTATTGATTGGATTTAGAACAAACTCTGTCAACTTCACCATGGGGACACATTCATCAGCCTGGACTATCTGTCCCTCACACAAACCCGTGTAACACATCACACCCAATTTTCTCCTTTGAGGCCCATAAGGAAAATATCCTTCTGGAAACTTCTTCTATGCAGGTTCCCATATTTTTCGGTCTGCTTAGGCTGAAAAAGAAAATGTCTGGGCTGCTCAGTGGCTAATAATAATTATTATTGTTATAATAATGGTATTTATTAAGCCAAGCACTGTGCAAAGCCCTGGGTTAGGTAAGAGATAATCAGATCAGACCCAGTTTCTCTCCTACTTGGGTTCACAATCTAAGAGAGAGGGAAAGTGGTTAATTTACCTCCATTTCACAGATGAGGGAGTTTATGCCTCCACCCTCTTCATTTTTCTCAGGCACTTAAAAATGTGAAATTGTTAGCTGGGCAAAAATAATGACTTACCCCTCATCTAAGGCCATCAGAATGGTGTGGATAACTAAGAACTTTGGGCGACAAATACTTTGAGGTATATATGTCTTGCAGACCTGGCGATTAGACCAGATCTAATTTATTTATTTATTCATATTAATGTCTGTCTCCTGCTCAAGTCTATAAGCTCGCTATGGACAGGGAATGTGTCTGTTTATTCATTCTTTCAATCGGATTTATTGAGTGCTTTCTGTGTGCAGAGCACTATACTAAGCATTTGGAATGTACAATTGGGCAACAATATTTATCCTTATATTGTATTCTCCCAAGTGCTTAGAACAGTACTTTGTATACAGGTGTTCAATAAATATGATTGAATGATTGAATCTATTGCTATTCTTGTCAGTCAGTCAAATTAATTGAGCACTTACTGTCTGCAAAGCATTGTACTAAGCACTTGGGAGAGTACAATGTAACAGTGGGTAGTCATTCAATTGTGTTTGAGTGCTTACCATGAGCAGAACACTGTACTAAGCACTTGGGAGAATACTAAACAACAGTAAACAGTGACATTCCCTGCTACAACGAGCTTACAGTCTAGGCAGGGGTTAGTAGACAGTTTCCCTGACCACAATGGGTTTACAGTCTAGAGGGAGAGTCAGACATTAATATAATTAAATTATGGAATGTACATAATAATAATAATGTTGGTATTTGTTAAGCGCTTACTATGTGCCGAGCACTGTTCTAAGCACTGGGGGAGATACAGGGTAATCAGGTTGTCCCACGTGAGGCTCACAGTTAATCCCCATTTTACAGATGAGGGAACTGAGGCACAGAGAAGTTAAGTGACTTGCCCACAGTCACACAGCTGACAAGTGGCAGAGCCGGGAGTCGAACTCATGACCTCTGACTCTGAAGCCCAGGCTCTTTTCCACTGAGCCACGCTGCTTCACATAAGTGCTGTGGAGTTGAGGGAAGGGGGAATATAGGGTACAAATCCAATGCAAGGGTGACACAAAAGGGAGTGGGAGAAGAGGAAATGAGGGATTAGGGAGGGAAGGATTCTTGGAGAAGACGTGCTTTTAACAAGGCTTTGAAGGTGAGGAGAGTGATTATCTGTCCAATAAGAGGGAGGGAGTTTCAGGCCAGAAGTAGGATGAGTGAGGGAAGAGACAGATAAGATTCTTTTCACCTGCTAAAATTGACTTCTCACTTTTAACCTTTTGGGGTTAAAGACACTATTCATTCATTCAATTGTATTTATTGAGCACTTACTATGTGCAGAGCACTGTACTAAGCACTTGGAAAGTACAATTCGGGAACAGACAGATAGAGGCAATCCCTACCCAACAACAGGTCACATACTCTTTGTTCACTCACTTTTAAAATAATCATGTGGGCATCAGGGATTCTCATCTCCTCAGTGGTGGTTTACTCTACAGGCAGAATGTGTTCCTTGGGTGTGACATTTACAATTGAAAATTAAATTGAATTAAATTAAATTGAATCTATCATTGAGACCTATTAGACTTAACACTGAAAGAAAAACCCATTACTTTACTCACTTCATTTTGACTCCTCCCATCCACCATAAAAGCACTCTCTTCAGTCACCAATGACCTCTTCAGAGCAAAAGCCAATGGACCCTACTGTAAATTAAGTATCTTGGGATACAATTGCAGTATCTATATTTTAGCAGATGTATAATTAAATGGGAATTATAGGACATTACTGATGACACATGTTCTGCTACTAATAAAATATTTCTTTGCTATCAGTTTAATAAAACCTCAGTGATGGGAGGTAACAGAATTGGATTGGGTTGGATAGAGGAGATGCATAGCAGAGTTCAAATTCCCAGTGTTTTCCCATGACAAACCAAGCCTGGTGACACTGAGTTATCCATTGTTTTAACAAGAGTTCTCTTAGTTTGAAGGAAGCAAGAGAGATGAGCAAAATGATGAAACCTGAATCCATTTACTATGAAAAATAATTTACTGAAGTTATCGAGTGGGAAATGGGTCCTTATGAAAATAGGATCTCCCGCTCTAAACCCTAAACTTGGTTAACAGCTCTTTCCCTGGTGATGCTTAAATAAACAAGATGCACCAATTCACCTGGACCAGAAAAAAATATATTATGGTTTCTGCTACATCTCCCCTTTCTGAAACTCTGTAGGAAGTGAGGCCCTGGCTGGCTGTTTTGATTCTATGATCAGTTCTCTGTTCATGCTCTTCAGTGTAAAAGAAAAACACATCGCTGTCTTTTTGGGAATCAAATTCTGAAAGTGTTTCACAGGAACATGGAGAGTGAGGATATAAAAACATCAGATGCTTGCTACAGGATATTAGACAGCCAAACTGTTGACTCCTTTCTAGTCTGGGGGCTCATCTTCCTCACTGCCAAACCTATTTTTCATACCCAACCAATGAACTCTAATGTAAAATTGTGAGAGGAGGTGAAGAATGAAAGCAGTGTTTTTGAAGTAAATTTCCTTTTGCTCTCTCATTGTCTCCTGCAGCATAACCACAGAGCAGAGTTGGACATTATCTTCTCCCCGGATGGATTCTTCAAATTGTAAATTGAAACAGAGACCCAAGCCTCTGTTACTTTCTGGCACAAGTCACAGTGTAGAGAGCTCTAGGAGGGGAAGGCTGAAATCTTCAGTGGCAACTTATTTTTTTCTCTTTTCTCTAAATAAAACAAATACTTTGTATTTTACTGTCTGGAGACAATCCTTGAAAAATCTATTAAAGATTTTGTAATCTTTTATTACAAGTGATGGTGATTAAGTAATTATTAAGTAATTAAGTAATTATTCAGTAATTAAGTAATTATTAAGTAATTACAAGTGATTATTAAGTGATTAAGTAAATACTAGGCTTAATGTAGTTTGGCATCAGTATGCATGTATGCATTTGATTTAATCCCATTGTTCCTGTCTTTTTAGGTAAGCTTTCTTTTCAATTTCTGAATGGCCCTCCAAAATAAGTGTGGTGAATTGGATGTTCAATAATCCTTGGAAACTTTAAAATGACTAAGGTTGCTTCAGAGTAAGATGAAATGAAACCCCAGATTTGTATATAAGAAATGTGGATTGGCTCCTCATTCTTGAAACAGGATTCTTAGTTTTACTTGAAAATAAGCTGGCAACAAAGTACAAAATGTGTATCTTGAATTAGTTGCATGATTTATGGTTTGTGATTTCATGACACATGGTCCTGCAGTTTAACAGGCTCGATCGGGATAATTCAGGAAGACCATTTTCTTATTCCACTGAATTTTAAGTTTTAAAATGACTAAACACAATGTTAATGGTTACATTGTGAAAGTGCATCCTGCAGATTCTTTACCTACTAAAAATACTCTTTCAAAATCTTGATTAAACAGGCAATATAGCTTAAATAAACCAACTCACTGTGCCTCTCTCTTGTCTCTCGTCCTTCAGACCCCTTCCTTCTGCCCTTTTTCTTGCCTGGAACTCTTTTTCCCTTCATATTCATTGATTCATTCAGTAGTATTTATTGAGCGCTTACTATGTGCAGAGCACTGTACTAAGCACTTGGATTGTACAATTTGGCAACAGAGACAATCCCTGCCCAAAGATAGGCTTACAGTCTAATCTGGGGAGATAGACAAAAGACAACATAATCACAATAAATAGAATCAAGGGGATGTACACCTCATTAACAAAATAAATAGGGTAATAAAAATATATACAAATGAGCAAATGAGCACAGTGCTGAGGGGGCTTATCTGAGGAGAGGTGAAGGGGAGAAAGGGGAGGGAGCAGAGGGAAAAGGGGAAGCTCAGTCTGGGAAGGCCTCTTGGAGGAGGTGATCTGAAGGATGGTCTCCAAAGATCTTTCAAAGCCCATCTAAAAATCACATATCCTCCAGGTGGCGTTCCCCAGTTAGTTTTTCCATTCAGTCAATCCATGGATTTACTGAGCTTGGACGAGCCGATATAGTAGACATGATCCTCGCCTTCAAGGAGCTTACAGTCTCAAGAGGAGTTCTCTGGTAGTAGCTCTCCAACTCTCACACCGACCCTCTGAACTAACTACGCACTTATATTCTTGCAACTATCTGTAGCGCTTTTGCTTATACTCTATTGCTTAAACACTATTCTGGTTCTTATATAATTTTAGCTAACTGGATGAAGCTCTCTGTGTTGTAAAATTCAGATCGGACTCTTGGAAATCAAGGCGTTGATAGGGTTCTGAATATATCAAGTTCATAATAATGCATGAAGTTGCCTTTGAAGAAATTTAATATGAGTCATTTGATCTATAAAATAAGCCTTCAACTGTGTCCTCAGAGGTCAGTTGCTGGGCCTTAATCTAATTCAACTCACATAATTGCATCTAAAAATGAAAAGTTTCCATTCCACAGAGCATTATAGTAGCAAGGATCCTATTTTTAGCAACCTGCACTTGTCAGACAAGACTTAAAGCCTTTTTAATTTAGTTATTTAATTAATTAGACCGGCTTCAAGACCATAATGAAAATTTTTTTTTTGGCACTGGTGATATTTTCCCAGCATAAAGTTATACCACTTACCAAGATGAAAGTTGCATTAATATATTTACATAAATAATTAAAATTCCAACAGTAGAATGGATATAAAAATGTATTGCTACCATAAAACATAAAACTGGAGAACATCACTTTAATTAAAAATTACAAAGACACCTCTATAAATATCTTATTTATACTTTGAACCAGTCCTGGATTTGTAGAAACAAGAAGGAACTACCCACACTGCGCTCAAGGAAAAAAGAAATATTATCGAGGTCAGCTACTATGTATAATTAAGATCAACTGTTAATAATGGATTTCAGCAGAGTAAGGCTCTGCTTTAATTTCCCCAGGTAGAAATGTTATTAAATTTGGCCTTTAACTTCTCACTGACACATACACTCAAAACTTCTGATTAAAATTTAAAAGGTAGGAAAGAGACACCCAAAATTAAACTCTTAAATCTGGCCCAGAAGGAACAGAGAGATCTGATGAAGAAATCAACATTTAGAAACTTCATTATTCATTGTTTAATGAGTGATGAATTAGAATTAGTTGGAGGCTACTGGTTTGGTAAAATGTTAGGAGACGGAGAGGGATGAGAATTTTGCAGAAGAGCATAGGCTAGTGATAAAACACTTGCAGTTTCAGTGGAAATTCAACCGAGAAGCAGTATGGCCTAGTGGAAAGAGCATACAGCTGGGAGTCAGAGGATCTAGGTTCTAATTACAGCTCTGCCATTTTTCTCTGGTGTGACCTAAGGCAAGTCATTTCACTTCTCTGCGCCTCAGTTACTGTAACTGTAATATGTGGTTACAACTGTGAGCCTCATGTGGGACATGGACTGTGCCCAATGTGATTATTTTGTAACTACTCCAGTGCTTAGTACAGTGCCTGGCACATAGTTGGTGCTTAACAAATACCATAATAATAATAATAATGTTGGTATTTGTTAAGCACTTTCTATGTGCAGAGCACTATTCTAAGTGCTGGGGTAGATACAGGGTAATCAGGTTGTCCCACATGAGGCTCACAGTTATCCCCATTTTCCAGATGAGGAAACTGAGGCACAGAGAAGTTAAGTGACTTGCCCATAGTCACACAGCTGACAAGTGGCAGAGCTGGGAGTTGAACTCATGACCTCTGACTCCGAAGCCCAGGCTCTTTTCCACTGAGCCACACTGCTTTCCAAGGAAAAATCAAAAACTGACTCAAAAGTTGCTCACAGTAAACCCTGAATGTACAGAACAGTTTAGATGATCATTAGCTGCTGGTTTCTGATATCTCTGGTTACGACTCTTCTAACTCTAATATTTTTTTTTGTTGGACACTTTTATGTTGAATTAAGCAACCATATTCAATTTTGTATCTCATCTACATGAAGTTTTTCAAACTCTCTATGTTGCATTTTTCACTGTTAACTTCTCCAGTTTGTCTAAGCTTACAAATGTCTTCTATCACTAAGCTTAAAACATGAAAATTTGAAGAACAAGAAGAAAAACTGACTGAACTGTATAGTTCCTGATAGAAATCAATCCAGGATGATTGGCATTTCTCAGAAATGAGTATCTTGAGAAATCTGAATCTGATTCAGATTGTCAGTGGTCAAAGCTTAGGTTCAATTTGCATCAAGACTACAGACTTATTCCCTCAACTGTCAAATGGGGAATAAGATTTTGAGCCCCAGGTGGGACAACCTGATTACCTTGTATCAAGCCCATTGCTTAGAATAGTGCTTGACACATAGCAAGCACTTACCAAATACCAACAAAAATACCATAATTATTGAAAAAACAAACTGGAACCACTGGCTCTTTGATATCATTTGTGTCACTGTTGTACAAGCAGCAATACTGCTCTACAAAGTACAATTACCCTTTTCACTGTAAATGTCAATATTTCTCTAAGCTCTTAGGTGCTGATTTAGGGATTACTCAATCTTCCCTCAACTCATTATGCTTTATCATCATCATCATCATGAAAAGTATATAATGATTTCCTACTGGGTGTATAATACCAAACACTTGGGAACATTATGCTTAATCATCATCATCATGAGTATATAATGAGCTCCTACTGGGTAGAGAACTCCAAACATTTGGGAAAATACAATAAATTGTATTGTGTAATAAAATAAAATACATTGAAGGTTCAATCAATGCCTTCAAAAAGCTTATAATCTAACAGGAGAGATAGGCAGAGCTGAAGTGTAAGTATTCTCCGGGAACAAGCATGAAAGTTTAGAGATTATTACTAAAACCAAATGTGTTCAGGGTAGCTGCAGGGAATGACATAACCAAGAAGGTAGGGATCAATTTGCTCATGCTCATTAGAGGAGGTGGCATTTAAGGAGGGGTTTGCAGATGGGGAAGGACATTGGTGGGTTTTAGTGGGGAGGGAGATCCAGGAAGAGGAAAAAATACACAGTGGGTCACAAATGGAAGAGAGATACATCAAGAAGAGAGGTTGGGAGGAGCCAAAATATCACCTGGGGTGGTAAGAAAACATCTGGCGGAGAGCCTTACATTCAGTGGTTAGGCATTTCTGTTTGATGTGGACAACCAGTGTGGACTAGTGGAAAGACCATGGGTCTGGGAGTCAGAAGGACTTGGGTTCTAATCCCAGCTCCACCACTTGTCTGCTGTGCAACCTTGGAAAGGTCACTTAATTTCTCTATGCTTCAGTTATCTTATCTGTAAAATGGGGCATTAAGACTGGGAGCCCTGTGTGACATAGGGACTGTGTCCAACATGATTATAATTGTACTTACCCCAGCACTTAATACAGTGCCTGACACATAGAGGAACTTCACAAATAGCATTAAAAAAGAAAAAAAAAAAGTGGTAGCCGTTAGAGGTTTTGCCTTGAGTGTGGTTCAACGGTTCCAAAAAGAGAACTGAGAAGCTTCATATCTAGTGGATGAATCATACCAAATTTTCAAATGGATTTTTATAAAATTTGAAAAGGAGGGTCTTTAATATGCTTACATTTGCCTTCAAAATCCATGCACTCCAGCCCGATGGGAAAATGGTACACCCATACAAACCTGTCTGCTAGTGAGGAACCACTGACTGATTGGTCTCATCTCCAGGTACACTTGGGCCCTGTGATAGATTCTATCCCAACCTCAGGTGATTTATAGCAATCACCATCAGTTTCCTTAAGGCAAAGAGATGGACATAATAATAATAATAATAATCGTACTTAAGTGCTTACTTTGCTCCAAGCACTGTTCTAAACACTGGGGTAGATACAAGTTAATCAGGTAGGACACGGTCACTGTCCCACTTGGAGCACACACTTTTAATCCTCATTTTACAGGTGAGGTAACTGAGGCCCAGAGAAGTTAAGTGACTTGCCCAAGATTACACAACAGACAAGCCTGGGTGGGCAGGGATTGTCTTTCTTTATTGCTGAATTGTACTTTCCAAGTGCTTAGTACAGTGCTCTGCACAGAGTAAGCACTCAATAAATACAGTTGAATGAATCCGAGTTGAGCTGGGATTAGATCCCAGGTCCTTCTGACTCTGAGGTGTGTACTCTAACTCCTAATCATGCTGTTCTCCCTTATTTTGGCGCTCAGCTCTATGGTACTGCAAGGAGTCGGGGTGCTGGCAAACCCCGACGAATCACCATTTCCTTCCATTGTGCGATAACTCAGCCCAACACAACCCTGCTGCCTGAATTATCTGCCCTTCAAAAAATGGGAAAATCAAGCTCTATTACAGGTTGGGTGACATTTAGAGGCTTGTTTACACACAAAGTTGGCTGAAAAGGTGGATTTTTCTCCTCCAATAAACTGGTATGCAAGAGGGTCATTGTTCCTCACCTCTGCCCGAGATTAGTGGTCATTATTATTTTGTGATTCCTACCTTGCAATTTGTTCCTGAGTTGAAGCAGATCTCAACTCTGTAAATCATTTTGTGGCTGTTGCTACCTCCACAGATAATGTCTTAGACTTCGGAAATGACAATCTTTGTTGATTTGGCATTGAACAAGTCAATTTTACTCTCTTTTCATCTTTTTGTCTTTGAAAGTGCAAGTTCCCTTTGATTTTTATATCATCGGAGAAAATAAATAGGAAGCTCCTATCCAAGTATTTCTGTGTTGGACATGATTTCACCACGTATTCATTTGGGTTGCCCTATGAAGAATATATATAAGATCAGGGCAGTAACTCAGAGCATCCAGAATCTAATAATAATAATAATGTTGGTATTTGTTAAGCGCTTAGTATGTGCAGAGCACTGTTCTAAGCGCTGGGGTAGATACAGGGTGATCAGGTTGTCCCACGTGGGGCTCACAGTTTTAATCCCCATTTTACAGATGAGGTAACTGAGGCACAGGGAAGTGAAGTGACTTGCCCACAGTCACCCAGCTGACAAGTGGCAGAGCTGGGATTAGAACCCATGACCTCTGACTCCCAAGTCCGGGCTCTTTCCACTGAGCCACGCTTTGGGTTCTACATTTTTTGATTAGTGCATTAGAGAGCACGATGTAAACTGTTGACCTGGGAGCCGGGAGGTCAGGATTCTAAACCCAACTCTGTCACATACCTTCTGTGTACTTGCAGGTAGTAAATCGATTAATTTCTCTGGGCCCCCATTTCCTCACTTGTAAAATGGGGGTAAAATACCTGTCTTCCCTCCCCCTTACACTGTGAGTCCTGAATGGGGGCTGGATTATGCCTGACCTGATTATCTTGTATAATAATCATAATAATTGTGGCATTTAAGTGCTTACTATGTGTCTGGCACTGTACTATATGCAGGGGTGGATTTAAGCAAACTGGGTTGGACACAGTCCCTTGTCCCACATGGAGCTCACAGTCTCAATCCCCATTTTACAGATGAGGTAACTGAGGCTTAGAGAAGTTAAGTGACTTGCCTAAGGTCATACAGCCGACAAATGGCAGAACTGGGATTAGAACCCATGACCTTCTGACCCTCAGGCTCGTGCTCTATCCACTACGCCATGCTGCTTCTTTACCCCAGTGCTCGGTATAGTGCTTGGCATTGTAAGGACTTAACAAATACTCAATTATTATGATTAGTACTAATAGGTGAGTAGAGCAGGTGCACTACTGCTTCAATCACAGAGTCTTTGGCTCAAGTTGGCGAGTTGTGAACTCCCCCAGACACTTGAACAACGCAGCCACCTCAGGCTGCATTTCCAGGGAGAGAGGAGGCCTGACCAGAAGCTCCGAGGAGTTGAAGGTACGCAGTGGTACTTCAGGGTGACTGCTGGCCTTCTTGCCCTCCTACATGAAGAGAGTTTGAGGAGTTTCCAAGAATGATGCAAAATGCATCATGAAGCAGCATGATCTAGTGGAAATAGCATAAAATTGGGAATCAGAGGACCTGGCTTCTAATGCCAACTCTGTAACTTGTCTGCTGGGTGATCTTGGGCAAGTCACTTAAATCCTGTCCCTCAATTATCTCATCTTTAAAATAGGAATTAAGACTTGGGCCCCAGTGTGGGGGGAGACATGGACTTTTTGTTATGGGCAGGGAACGTGTTGCAATTCTGCTGTATTGTACTCTCTCAGGTGTTCAGTACAGTGCTCTGCACACAGTAAGCTCTCAAAACATACCATTGAATGATTGATTGATTGTGTCTACTCCGGCACTTAGTATAGTAAATGGCACATAGTAAGCACTTAATAAGTACCATAAAAATATGGCTGTGAAATGGAATTAAAGAATAGCTGAGGGGAGGGGGCCATGGCAATTAGTAAAAGGTAGGCAAGCCTCAGCAACTCCATCCTCCAAAATATTCTAAACTTAATATAAACAACATAGAGCCCAAACCCACATGCCTTGTGAAAACTCAGTCAACATGGGATGATGATCACATCTGTGGCAAAGCCAGCTTCACTATGGTTCTGGGCCCTCAGAACCGCAGCCTGATACCAGGTCTCAATGAAGCCTTGGCTTGCCCATGGAAGCGTCTGAACTGACCTGAAACCTGCAAATGGCCAGTCTCCAAGGGACAGAGTGTCTACTGCTCCTGGATGTTAAGCTGCTAATACATTAAAAATCAAACTTCCTGTAGGCAGGGGATTAGGAAAGCAACCAACCTGGCCAACAGTATCGAGTTAATCTCAGGCACAGAGGCTGAAATTGACCATATGGCTTCAGAATAATAATAATAATAATAATAATAAAATAATTATGGTATTTGTTAAGCATTTACTATGTGCCAAGCACCGTTCTAAGCTCTGGGCTAAATACAAGGTAAACAGTTTGGACACAGTCCCTCTCCCACATGGGGCTCACAGTCTTAATCCCCATTTTTCAGACGAGGTAACTGAGACAAAGAGAAGCAAACTGACTTGCCCAAGGTCAACCAGCAGACAAGTGGCAGAACCAGGATTAGAACCCACTTCCCCTGATTCTGAAGCCTGTGCTCTTGCCGTTAAGCCGGGCTTGGATGCTATCAATAGTCAAATGGCAGAGCTCATCTCTACAAGTCCCTGCCAAGACTCCATCCAGCAAGGGTGGGGAAAGGGAGTTATAGTGAAGGTGTCATGAAAGAAGAACCTTAAGGTCTTCTGATTCAGCTTCTAAGTTGCTGCTGTTTAAGGGTCAGGATTTCTTGGCAGAAGGAAGTAATGAGGAAGATTTTCCTAGACTGTTTTGTCAGCTAAATGCTGAACTCTATCGGAGCGGTACATTAATGTTACTAGTGATCGGTTCTTACCTCCTATGATTTGGGCTCCCAGTAGCATCATTAAAAACCTCACAAGGTCATCCTGTCTGACTGAGGAAAACAGGTAGCAAGAGAGTATTAGCAGAAAATCCCCTTGCAGAGTTTTTCCTGATACATAGCACGTACAGTGTCTGCTCTCCTGGGGTCTCTCTCCTTGCTGTGCAAGATCAAAGGCTGCAAATAATTAATGAGCCTTTTCTTACCAAATAGCTCCCATGAAAACAGTTCAACCTGTCAATAATATTAGCCCTGTCTTTGCTCAGCTCAACACCAACCCCAAAGGGAGTAAAGGAATTCTTCTGACAAGTGCCAGGCTTTGAATAATGCACCTAAGGGTCATATTGCTTTTGTTGACGGTGATATAGATTTCACAGTGCTTGTCCGTCCATCAACGGAAATCTCTGGCAATGGTGAATGGAGAGTGATGGTGGACGTGAAAACAGCTAAGTGAAGTGAATGAATAAAAAAGCCTGCATTTTGTTGAAAGCAGGAAGAGTAACCTGTTAAAAGTCATCCTTTAGATAAGCCAGTTTGTAAATGGCAGTGATCTCAGGGGCACCAGCTGCGAAAGGATGAGATAGCCCACTATATTAGCTGGATTTTCCAAGGTGATTTGAAGAGTTGAAATCCTTGATTAGGGTTGTAACTCATGAACTTTGGGCAGTATGAATTCTTTATATTTTCCTCTGGTTCTCTCTAACTTTTGCCTGGGCACACTGTTTCCTGAGATGGGCCCCAGTAGGTTTACATGCATTTAGGCAGCATATTAGCAATGATTTCTTTTCTTTCTTTCTTCCTGGACAAGAATCATCTATTCAGACTTCTATTTTAAAAACCCAAAATTACATTTGAAATCCTTTAAAGACATTTGAGAATTGTATTACTACACTACACTGAGTTAAGGTACAAGGTCTCCCCAGTGAAAGTGTGTTCATATACATGTAAAACTGCTCAGCTCCTTTCCCAGTATTAGCGGCAAAAAAAAAATAATTACACTTTGGATTTATGTATTCTCTCTTAGCATCATCTAGCTCCTTTAGAATATTTTCTACTCCAAAGATAATCTCCAATTGGGAAAGGAAAATAATTTTCAGGTTTCCAAAGCAGTGTTCTTCAATGTAAAGGAACAGAGGAGCCATAATATGTTGATTGAATTATATTAGGCTCATATCACTTTCACATCAAATACAAATCATCTATCACAGAATAGTTTTATAATTGATTTTTTATTCTCAAATATAGGAGGTGCTACTACTCAATCCCTAAATTGAATCTCTAGAAATATGTATGAATGTATGAGGAATTAAATTTCAATACACTACTGTTTCTCTGTTTTTGTTCATAAGTGACTCATAATAATAATAATTACAGTAATATATAATATGTGCCAGGCACTGTACTAAGCACTGGGGTGGATATAAGCAAACTGGGTTGGACACAGTCCCAGTCCCTCATGGGGCTCCCAGTCTTAATCTCCATTTTACAGATGAGGTAAAAGAGGCATAAAGAAGTGAAGTGACTTGCCCAAGACCACCCAGCTGATAAGTGACAGAGCCAGGATTAGAACCCATGACCTTCTGACTCTCAGGCACCTGCTGTATCCACTATGCCTTGCTCCTTCTCCTGTTATTAACTAATGCACTTACATAAACTTACACAGTCAAAGAACACTGTCTAGTTGGAGGGTTTGTTTGGTGACCAGTTAAGGATTTGACAAATGCCTAGGTAAGATATGGGAATTTAAGACAACTTTCTTGGTTTTTTTCCAGCAACAGTATTTATGAGCAGCTACTTAATACAGACTCCTGTACTAAGTAGTTGGTAGAGTACATCAGAAGCAAAGTATATGTTCCCTGCCCTCAAGGGGCTTACAATCTATTAGAAATGAAAGGCAGATGATAATTCCTAACAAATAGTGGGAGCAGGCAAAGGAACAAGGGTATTAAGGAATGAAATAGCAGAATAATTAAACAAAACCAACAACAAAAGTCATGGTATTTGATAAGTGTTTACTATGTACCAGGCACTGTACTAAGTCTTTGTGTGGATACAAGCAAATTGAGTTGGACACCTTCCCTGTCTCCCAGGTGGGACTCACTGTGTCAATTCCCATTTTACAGATGAGGTAACTGAGGCACAGAGAAGAAAAGTGACTTGTCTGAAAGCAGACAAGTGGTGGAGCCAAGATTAGAACCCATCACCTTCTGACTCCCAGGCCCATGCTGTATCCACTATGCCATGCTGCTTCTCCAACATAGAGTGAAATAAATGTAAATTTGTTCTATTTACCCCCATCACCACTTTAGCAATTCTGTGATGCCTAAGCTCTAGGTACTCAACTCCTGTAAATACTTATTTGCACATATTTATATTCTATTCCTTCCCCCACTTATAATTTAATGTTTGTCTTCCTGGCTAGGCTGTAAACCTCTAGAGGACAAAGATCACGTCTATTGTACTCTTGCAAGTGCTTAGTCCAGGGTTCTTCAGAGAGTAATCACTCAATAAACACTATAAATTCATATTTGATAAGGGTGGCTGCTGGATTGATGTAACATGGAGTAGTGGGATTTAATCGGGGTTGGTTTCCTAGAGGAGGTGGGGTTTGAGGAGAGCTTTGAAGATGCTTCTGCTGTGGTCTGGAGAATTAGGAGGTGGGAAGTTCCAGGCTAGGGGAATGGAGGCAAGAGATTAGAGGCGAGATAGAGACGGGATGGTGGAGAGCAACATATAGTTAAAAGGTCAGCTTGAAAGGAATGAAGAGAGGGTAAAAAGAGGTAATATTTAAGATTAGGCCTGGTGATGGAAAGATTCTTCAACCACCTTGACCCCTTTCTCACCTTCCTTCTCTCCTTCTCTCTGCCCACTCTGATCCTTGGAGACTTCAACATCCATACGGATGTACCCGACGACTCCTCTGCCGCCCGCCTGCTATCCCTCCTCGACTCTGCCGACCTCCTCCTCCACCATACCGCGCCCACTCACCGACTCGGTCACACCCTCGATCTTGTCATCTCCTACCGCTGCACTATCTCCTCACTCACCAACTCTGAAATCCCTCTCTCGGACCATAACCTTCTCACCTGCCTCATCTCTCACACTCCCTCCCCCTGCAAATCTTCGCTACTGCCCCACAGAGACCTCCGCTCTCTCGATCCGATCCGTCTTTCCAATAGCATCTCGCCTCACCTTGCCGCCCTGTCCTCTCTTCCCACTCTCGACGATCAGGTCTCCGCTCTCAACTCCACCCTCTCTACTCATCTCGACTCTCTCGCCCCCCTTTCCCTCCGCCGCTCTCGCGCCACTAACCCACAGCCCTGGATCACCTCCTCCGTCCGCCTCCTACGCTCGAGCTGCTGAGCGCCGCTGGCGAAAGTCCAAGCACCAAGCCGACCTCACACACTTCAAATTTATCCTTTCCTGCCTTAACTCTGCCCTCTCCTCCGCCAGGCAAAGCTTCTTCTCCTCCCTCATCGACACCCATGCCCGTCACCCCCGCCGATTGTTCCGGACCTTTAACTCTCTCCTTAGGCCCCCTGTTCCTCCCCCTCCCCCATCTCTCACCCCTAATGATCTGGCCACCTATTTCCTCACGAAAATCAACACGATCAGGTCTGAGCTCCCCAAAGTCACCCCTCCGCCTCTCCCCTTCCCCCCAACAACCCCCTCCCCTACTTTCCCATCCTTCCCTGCAGTATCCTCAGAGGAGATCTCCTCCCTCCTCGCAAGTGCCACCCCCTCCACCTGCGCCTCGGACCCCATTCCCTCTCACCTTCTTAAAACCATCGCCCCTGCCCTCCTCCCTTCCTTAACTTCTATTTTTAACCACTCAATCTCCAAGGGCTCCTTCCCCTCTGCCTTCAAACACGCCCACGTCTCCCCCATCCTAAAAAAACCCGCTCTTGACCCCACTTCCCCCTCCAGTTATCGTCCTATCTCCCTACTACCCTTCCTTTCCAAAATCTTAGAACGAGTCGTCTACAATCGATGCCTAGAATTCCTTAACTCCCATTCTCTCCTAGACCCCCTCCAATCTGGCTTCCGTCCCCTCCACTCTACCGAGACTGCTCTCTCTAAGGTCACCCATGACCTCCTTCTTGCCAAATCCAATGGCTCCTACTCCATTCTAATCCTCCTTGACCTCTCTGCTGCCTTTGACACTGTCGACCATCCCCTCCTCCTCCGTACCTTATCTCACCTTGGCTTCACGGACTCTGTCCTCTCCTGGTTCTCCTCTTACCTCTCTGGCCGATCATTCTCGGTCTCCTACGCTGGAGCCTCCTCCCCCTCCCATCCTTTAACTGTTGGAGTTCCTCAAGGGTCAGTTCTTGGCCCTCTTCTGTTCTCCATTTACACTCACTCCCTCGGTGAACTCATTCGCTCTCACGGCTTTGACTACCATCTCTACGCAGATGACACGCAGATCTACATCTCCGCCCCTGTCCTCTCCCCCTCCCTTGAGGCTCGCATCTCCTCCTGCCTCCGGGACGTCTCCACCTGGATGTCTGCCCGCCACCTAAAACTCAACATGAGCAAGACTGAGCTCCTCATCTTCCCTCCCAAGCCCGGTCCGCTCCCAGACTTCTCCATCACCGTGGATGGCACGACCATCCTTCCCGTCCTGCAGGCCCGCAATCTCGGTGTCATCCTTGACTCGTCCCTCTCGTTCACCCCACACATCCTATCCGTTACCAAGACCTGCCGGTTTCACCTCTACAATATCGCCAAGATCCGCCCTTTCCTCTCCACCCAAACGGCTACCTTACTATTACGGGCTCTCGTTATATCCCGGCTAGACTACTGTGTCAGCCTTCTCTCTGACCTCCCTTCCTCCTCTCTCGCCCCGCTCCGGTCTATTCTTCACTCCGCTGCCCGGCTCATCTTCCTGCAGAAACGATCTGGGCATGTCACTCCCCTTCTTAAACAACTCCAGTGGTTGCCTATCGACCTCCGCTCCAAACAAAAACTCCTCACTCTAGGCTTCAAGGCTCTCCATCACCTCGCCCCTTCCTACCTCTCCTCCCTTCTCTCTTTCTACCGCCCACCCCGCACGCTCCGCTCCTCTGCCGCCCACCTCCTCGCCGTCCCTCGGTCTCGCCTATCCCGCCGTCGACCCCTGGGTCACGTCCTCCCGCGGTCCTGGAACGCCCTCCCTCCTCATCTCCGCCAAACTGATTCTCTTTCCCTCTTCAAAACCTTACTTAAAAATCACCTCCTCCAAGAGGCCTTCCCAGACTGAGCTCCTCTTCCCCCTCTACTCCCTCTGCCATCCCCCCTTTACCTCTCCGCAGCTAAAGCCTCATTTTCCCCTTTTCCCTCTGCTCCTCCACCTCTCCCTTCCCATCCCCACAGCACTGTACCCGTCCGCTCAACTGTATATATTTTCGTTACCCTATTTATTTTGTTAATGAATTGTACATCGCCTTGATTCTATTTAGTTGCCATTGTTTTTACGAGATGTTCTTCCCCTTGACGCTGTTTAGTGCCATTGTTCTTGTCTGTCCGTCTCCCCCGATTAGACTGTAAGCCCGTCAAACGGCAGGGACTGTCTCTATCTGTTGCCGACTTGTTCATCCCAAGCGCTTAGTACAGTGCTCTGCACATAGTAAGCGCTCAATAAATACTATTGAATGAATGAATGAATGAATGAGTTGATGCAGAGGTAGTTAGCCTTTGAAGGTTTTTGAGGAGTGGAAAAATTTACATTTCAAATGAATGGACAGTGCCTCTATCCTCTTGTTTTGTGACATCTGTATATTTGACATTGTCTTCCATCATTCACTGTCAATCTGACTCACTGTTTTACATCCAAAATCTTTTAATTATGACAAAATTCTGACACCTTCCCTCTATCTCCCACGATTACAGACTTTGATTGAAGATGAACTGTACTCACCTAATAGTCTGGTGCTGCAGGGTGTCGGGATCTGTGGCATTCACTGTCAGCACCACACTGCCAATGGAGATGTTCTCCCGCTTAGTCACAGTCATGGGATCTGGATGGAACACTGGACCTTCGTTTACATCCAAGACGGTAATCTGAACTGTGGCTGTGGAGCTGGGTCCGTAGGCAACATCTGGAACTAATGGGTCTTCATTCTCTACTTTGATCAGCAGTGTGTGAAAAGCCGAAATTTCATAATCCAAGGGCTGAAAAACACATCAAGACATCTTAGTACAGTCATGTACACATTCTTAAACACATGGGCCACAGCTCAGAGCTGGACAGAGGCTTGATTTCATTGTTTCGTTTATTTTGAAACTGTAGATTTAAGGAAAACACAAAATACTGGCTTCTCTTGACCCTAATTAATGGGTGCAGCACTAGCCATTCGACATTCTGAAAATTCATCAACTCAAATGATAAGAAGACAATCATATGCTCTATTCCTTCAAGTACCGTCTATGTAGATAACCAGGAAGTTTGGGTTAAGTTGGACTAAAAGCACAAGTACTCCTAGATACAGCTCCAAGACATTTGCTTGACTGAATGGCTCATTTATACTCCTTCCCTTCCCCGCAGATAAATAAATAGTTCATTATCACTAACTCTCTCCAAGCCTTGTATTTTCTCAAATATTACAGGTGTTACATTGTTTCAGTCTGCTAGACTGTAAGCTCCTTGAGGAGAGGGATTCTGTTTACGAATATCATTATCCTCACCCAAGAGCTTAGTTCAGTGCTCTGCACACAATAGGTGTCCAATAAATCATATTGATCGATATTGCCAGGTCCCTCTAATGTCAGAAGACAGTAAAAGAATTAAAACATTGCTAGGGCCTCTTTCAAAAAAGGCCCAAAAACCAACGTTCTGAAATAGTTTATTTCTCCTACTCATCTATTCCTGTAGCTACCTGTATTTTGAGTATTTTCTAATCCATGACAACTATAAAATGAGGGTGAGTTAACTAGATTGCATTACTGATGTCCCATTCCCCTGAGCTATATCTCTAACCTCTCGCAGGAAGAGGAGTTTGTCAGTACAGTCTGGGAAATCTTGGATGCCCTAGCCATTTTTGTTTTAGTTTTCTTTCCAGGAATAAAAACTGTTTCGGATTCATAGAGAATAAAAATAGTAGTAGTAGTAGCATTTATTAAGCTCTTACTGTATGCAGGGTACTGTATTGAATGCTGAGAAAGAGCATGCAGTTGGGAATGAGAGATAGACTCTATCCCTCAAGTGGCTCACACTCACTGTAGACAAAATGGAGTTTTTCCAATAAAGTTCCAATTTCCCCCATAGGTTGCAACACAAATAGCTTTAGATAACAAAAGGAAAAATGTCAGTATAGATTTCTCTTGATGTTAATTCAGGGTTTATCACTTGATTCCTAGAATCCCCCCTCCCCCAACTATGCTTTTTGACTTAAATGATTCAGTAAATTGGAATGTCAAAATACTAGGCTCTGTGGAAAGAGCATGGGCTTGGGAGTCAGAGGTCACGGGTTCGAATACTGGCACCGCCACTTGTCAGCTGTGTGACTGTGGGCAAGTCACTTAACTTCTCTGTGCCTCAATTAACTCATCTGTAAAATGGGGATGAAGACTGTGAGCCTCACGTGGGACAACTCATTACCCTGTATCAACCCTTGCGCTTAGAACAGTGCTCGGCATATAGTAAGCGCTTAACAAATACCAACATTATTATTATAAAATCTGATTTAAATGAAAGCAGCCATATCATCCACTCTCTTTTCTCACTTGGGCCCAAGAGAATACTGGTTATGCCCCCATTAGGTACAGAGGTGAAATGAACGATTCATCATCCTTCATTCCAATTTTTCCCTCCTCCAGTATGCCCTGTACAGCTGCTTGTATCTTCTCAGTACAGACTGGATAAAGGAGGGAGTAGCTGTGATCATTTCCAAGTGACTGCGATCATTTCCTCTGCTGAGACTCCATCTGCCTGTGTCCATATTTCAGCTTGTTCACTCTTTAGTCCAGTGTTCCATCTAACAGGTGACAGGACCTTTCTAGGGTTTCCATTTATAACCCAGCTTGTAAGATTTCTTACTGTTCAAAATCAATGCTCTGCACATGGTATATGCTCAATAATTACAACTGAACGAATAAATGAATGTTAGCTCTGTTTTGGTTGAGACACCACGGAATAGGATACTGAGGGGAATGTGGAATCACCTTTCCTAAGAATCACGAAAAAATGTGAAAGAGGCTCTAGGTGTTTACAGTGGGCTCATGTCAAGGAGCAGAGACACAGACTAGATGATCTCCTAGGGCCCCTGTGATCCTCCAGATCGACTGAACAAACGTGATACAGTTTGTAAGGTCAGAAGCCAGTTGATGTGCCAAAGACATAATGACAACAGCAAAAGAGATACAGTTGTGAAAGCTAGATAAAGCACGATAGGAGAGTTTCAGGAAGAAAAATTGAGTTTCCCATCCATTGAATCAGTTTGACCTTAATAAGCAATGAAATCCATTAAGCCATTCATGAAAAAAGTACTGAATCATGTGCCAAGAATTTCAAAGAAATCCATGGCGGACTTCATGGAAATCATTCAGCAGGCCTGTGGAAAGTCAGTTGTAAGACTAAAAGAAATGCATGATCTAGTGTCTCTCTGGAGTCTTTAATGGGAAACCATGTGGGACAACTTTGAAGGTAGATGCAGTTAGGTAGATGCTTGTATTCTCTTAGCCTAGTGGTTTGGAAGTAACAAGAGGATATGTGGTCTGATCGGAATAAGGAATATTACAAGTAAACTTCTGTCAGAAGGATAACAAATTCTGTGGGCCAGTTAGCTTTCAAAACCAATATGGTGCACAACTTAAATTTACCCCATAGTTCTAAATGCCTTCTAATCTAGGATAGGCAGTGGAGAAAGCATGTGACTAGGAGCCAGATGACTTAGGTTCTCATACTGGCTCTTTCTCAGCAGTGTGGCTCAGTGAAGCAGCGTGGCTCAGTGGAAAGAGCCTGGGCTTCGGAGTCAGAGGTCATGGGTTCGACTCCCAGCTCTAACACTTGTCAGCTGTGTGACTGTGGGCAAGTCACTTAACTTCTCTGGGCCTCGATTACCTCATCTGTAAAATGGGGATTAAAACTGTGAGCCCCACGTGGGACAATCTGATCACCCTGTATCCCCCCAGCGCTTAGAACAGTGCTTTGCACATAGTAAGCACTTAACAAATACCACCATTATTCTCTGGCTTGATGTGTGATGTCAGACAAGCCACTTAAACTTTCTGAGCTTCAGGTTCCTTATACGTAAAATGGGGATAATAATTGAGTTCCCTTACTTCCCTCAGAGGGATGTTGTGAGGATAAATTCAAATAATGACGATAAAAATCTATAATTGGAAAAATAAAAGCACTATACAAAATATTATTATTTTATATTATCATTGCTTACTTTAACAACGGAGAGCATTCCCTCATTTGTTTGTGGATTGGTGTGTATTTCAAAACTCTGTCCTGGGTTTCCATTGATGATGGTGTAGACTGCCCTCCAGGCTCCCGTAGTGGGGTCATCCTTGTCTTCCACGGTTAAATTCACAATCACTCCAACAACCCCTTCCTTTACTGTGGCTTGGAACTGAAAACCAAACAAGAAGAAAATGTTCCCATTTTCAATGCAAGACCAGCCTTTTCCCATACAGTGGTATTGTTTCAAAACGTCAACAGAGATGAATAATTCTAGAGTGGACCTAAATGCAGTTTTTGAACTTGAAGAAATTGTATTGGAGTTACCCACCAGTATCTTATAGGATGATTGGAAGGTTTAGCAAATATAATGATAATAATATTTGTTAAGCCATCCTCATCTTGTCTTATGCCGTCGAGTTGTCTCTGACCCACAGTGACGCCACTGACACATCTCTCCCAGAACACCCCGCCTCCATCAGAGATTGCTCTGGTAGTGTATCCATAGAGTTTTCTTGGTAAAAATATGGAAGAGGTTTACCACTGCCTCTTTCCACACAGTAGATTTAAGTCTCCACCCTTGACTCTGCCATGCCGTTACTGCCCAGCACAGGTGAGTTTTAACTTGTAGAAGATTGCCTTCCACTCACCAGCCACTGCCCAAGCTAGGAATGGAACAGACAGGCCTCTGCTTGACTCGCCTTCTCATAGTTGAGACAGGTAAAGTACTGGAAACTCTCCAGGTGCGACCCTGAGAGGGGTATTAAGCCATTACTATATGCCAAGTACTATACTAAGCATTGGAGTAGATTTATAAAAATCAGGTCTCACAGGGGGCTCAGTCTAAGTAAGAAGGAGAATAGGCATTCAATCCACTTTTTGCAGATAAGGGACCTGAGTTACAGAGAAGTTAAGCGACTTGCCCAAGATCACACAGCAGTCGTGGCAGAGCCAGGATTAAAACCCAAGTTCTCTGACTCCCAGGCCCCTGCTCTTTTCACTAGGCCAGGCTGTTTCCCTGTTTTCTAGTTTTATGGTTCTATAAAACTATACATAGCTGGAATTGAAAGCCTGAATAGAAAGGTAAATAAGGATTGTTTGAAACGGAAACTTCTTCATTTAAAGATCAAAATCTCACTTCCTCTCAGCTTTAGAGTGTTCTGGAACTAGAGATCCTCCCTGTCCTATTAGGAATCACATTCATTAATTTTTCTGGGTTCAGATGGGAGGCTCACCTGAGATCAACCCTGCCTTTTAACATTGGCCCTGAAAAGACGAAGGACTCTTCCAAGTCCTACCAGGAATAGAGCCAGTGCATATATATGCCAGATGCCAACTGTCTTGGGGAAGTGCCAACTTTAATGGGAACGTAGGGTGGAGAAAAAGATTGGGGCGGCAAGATGAGTTCTGTTTTTCAATATATTGAGTTTGAAGTGCTGGTGGACCATACACCTAGAGATGTCCTGTCCCGGCTGTAGGCCCAGGATAAAAGAGAGGCTGATTGCAGAAGATCCCAAGAATGCTGATTGCCCCCATGCGCCACGGTGGGGGTACGAGAAACTTTGCTTTTGTTCTTATATTTTAAACCCCAGGTGACATCCATAGGAGATCCACTTGAGGCACAGAGAGGCACTTGACTTCTCTTAATTTAACTGTCTTAATCCCCATTTTAAAGATGAGCTATCTGAGGCACATGAAGTACTTAACTTCTCTGTGTCGCCGTTAGCTCTTCTGTAAAATGGGGATTGAGACTGTGAGCCCCACATGGGACATAGACTATGTCCAATCTGATTACCTTGTATTTATCCCAGCACTTAATACAGTACCTGGCACATAGTAAGCGCTTAACAAATACCATTTTTTAAAAAAGAGACTCAAGAGAGAATAGCCATGCTCCACCCATGAGCCTTCTAATACTCTACATTTACTCCACAAAATAGTGGCCCTGAATATTCACTGATCTTTCCCCAGGGACTACACAGATACAGCATGGGGATCTTTTCCTGCAGTAGGGGATAGCCCAGATGTCCTTGAACTGCTAACCATATCCATTAGGGAAACTTCAACTTTGGTGGAGACATCATTGATTCTAGTCGATCAATTGGCTGTGGAACAGTCCCATAATGATCCAGACAGAGTGACTTCACCTAGAAGGTGAGCCCCTTCTTAGGAAATAGAGTGACTACTAAAGGAAGTCAGGTCTGTCCCGTCAGGGTTAGGAAAAAAATTAACAAGCAAAAGGAATAGATTGGTTGTAATCATTATTTAAGGACCATTCTCTGATTCTCATGTATAAAGCCATAAAAGTCCCATTTTTTTCTATGCTCTCCATTTAGAATCTCAAGTAGATTAATCAAATACTCTTGTTCTACTGCTTCAATTACAAGCTTTAATATTGTTATGAATTCAAATATACAGTGCAACTCCACTTTAAAACAAAATAATGATCCTCCAGATTTCTGTAGCAACTTCCACTCCACAATTTCAAATTACTTTATAAACATTAATTTACTACCCAAACTTCCCAGGGGATATAGCGACTTTTAGAAACTTTCTATTAGACTACAGACGACTTAGGAGTCTTAATTTTCTGGTTTTGTCTCAATGTGCGCAAACATACCTCAACATCACCAACCTTAAATAAAACATCAACCATGGCAAATGTGCTTAAGAAATTATTTTACCCTACATGAGTAGCATTGCAATTTGCTTCTTGTGCTTGGTTACCTCACAGGATTTCATGCCATTAATTTAAAACTGAAAATATATGGGGTTTTTTGCTTCTCTAATTCTTTCAGGGAAAATTGTTCTTTACTTTGCATGAATAATTTTACTCTGTGCCCCAAATATCCCATTGGACTTTTTCAAGAATTATTAATGTACATACTAATTTTTGAAGATAAACCGACTTCTATTTTATCAATCAATCAATGGTATTTATTGAGTTCTTACTGTATACAGAGCACAGTACGTAGTACTTGGGAAAGAACAGAACAATGAAGCTTGTAGACATGTTCCCTACCCTCAAAAAGCTCACAATATAAAGGAGGAGACAGACATTACAATAAATCAATACCTTATAGAAACATACATGAGTGTTGTGGGGCTGAGGATGGAGTGAATATCAAGAGCAGAAATGATATATGTCCAAGTGGATAGTCCGTGCAGAAGGGAGAGGAAGTAGGGGAAAGGAGGACTTAATCAGGGAAGGCCTCTTGGAGGAGATGGAATTTTAATAAGGCTTTGAAGATGGGGATCATGGTCATCCATTGGATATGAAGGGGAAGGGAGTTCTAGGCCAAAAAGAGGACGTGGGTGAGGGGTTGGGAGCAAGATAGACAAGATCAAGATACAGTGAGTAAGTTGGTGTTAGAGAGTTGAAGTGAGCGGTTGGGTTGTAATAGGAAATCAGAAGGAAGTGTGCTGGGAAACAACACAGAATGGCCTAGTGCAAAGAGCAAAAGCATGGTTCTGGTATATGACCGCGACTAGTAACTGGAATAGCTGGTAGAAAGTTAAAAATAGCTGAGATAGGTGATAAGTTCATTCATTTTACTTTGAGTTCACTTTAATTAAGAAGCAAAATGATTAATATATTAACTTTCAAGAAGGTCAAATGAAACCATAATATCAAACACCAGTTTAAATGAAAGGACGGTCAAAGTTTCTCCTCAGTTTTAGGTTTCCAAAATGTATAAATTTAATTTTCATAGGATTTATATTTATGTATATTCAAAGGCAAATCCAAACTAACAGACATTTGCAGAATCAAATGCAAATATTTTAGTACAAATGTTTCTCTTTTGAAATAGCTAAAATAGCAAATGCATCCAAGTGCCAAAGAGCTGCTTATTTTTTTTCCTATGTTTTATATACAAAATGAAGCTATACAGACTCCTCTTTACATTGTCTTGGTCGTCAGTTGACGTTTGTTGAGAAAACTCTGAAGGTGTGATTACATGAGTAAAAGGTTTGGTAAATCATGGATCCAGTCTTCATGTGATTGAATATGGAGAAAGGAGGGGCCTGAGATACAGGTGTACCAATAAATTAATAAAGCAAATAGAACACTAAATAGCCATCATAATATGAATACTTAATATTAAAACAAAAACCCAGAAATAAATCTCTAGAGAATGTCACAGGGTAATGAGAAGACCAGGTAAGTCTCCGTAATCAGAGAAGGGCTCGGGGGCGGGGGGGTACTTTTTAATTTGGTTCTCTAGGTAAGGTAAGCACCTACTCCCATTTCTAACTAATGCCAGTACTGGCCATGACTGAGGATATCAGAGTTTAGTTGGGGAGAGTATTAATTGTGATGGGGCCCTGAGCTCCCAGCTCACACCCAACTTCCAATTCATTCTTCCAACTGACCACTTTGTGTTCCATTTGGGGAGCAGCTCCCTCACTTGCATTATTCTTTCATTATACCTTAGTTCATAAATGGGTGTGAGGTGGAAGGTGTGGATTAAAATACTCCCATGTGGCTGAGGAGGGACTCTGAAGAAGGGGAGGAAGAGAAAGCAGTAGATCTGAGTGCTGCTCTAAATAAATAAGAAGCAGGTTTGGCAATGGAATAAATATGTGAAGTAAAGGGTTCAGGGTATTAACCATCACCCTGATTGCACAAGCTGTAGTTTTGTCAGAAATCTAGAAAACAGGTGGAATCTCAGGACTACCCATTCACATATTATGCTGCAACTTCACACGTGGTTTCTCATCCATAGCATCCACTGACTATTCCAGACCTTTAACTTCTTCCCATTGACTCAGGACTCCTTATTTTTCCTCTTTAATCCATGATGATTCAATTTATTATTTTCTTGACAAGATAGGACTTTTTTTTTCCTAAGCTCGCTTCACATCCTCAATGTTCTCCTGTCCTCATATCCACATTCTCCTCCTTTTTAGCTGTTTCCCCAGATGAAATGTCCCACCTTCTCTTAAAACCTAATCCCTCCCTCCACCTGTGCTTTGGACCCATCTCCTCTCAGGTTTTAGAGACATTCTCTGACCATGGTTTTGCTGACAGATTGCTCTTCTTGTTTGATTTTTTTTTTCAACCTCTCTGACCAATCCTTTTTGGTTTTCTTGTCTGGCTTTTCATCCTCTCCTCACCATTTTACTGTTGGTGAACTGTAAATCTTATGCTGGGGCCTGTATTCTTGCTCTACAGTCACATGATTCTGGCTACCATGGAGAAGGGTGGGCCCAGTGTTAGGTGAAAGGGTAAGCAGTTTTGTTTTAGCTATGGTGACTTTAAAGGGCACAATTTGGGTAGACTTTAAAGGGCACAATTGGGGTAGATCAGAAACAGAGGCAGGCTAGACTAAGGCGGAAGATAACTAGGGTAGGGAAATGGACTTGTGCATCATCGTCTTACAGGCAGTAATTCAAGTCAGGAGAATATTTTTTTTTCTAAATTTGCACAAAGATCATGATTTAAAATTACACTCTAATCCCCGAGAACAGCTCCCGATGAATTTCACTAAAGAGAATGGCAACTGATTTGTCCAACTGTGATCTAGAGCTATAAAATATTTGACAGACTTGAATAGAATGGAGATGCAATTAAGTGCCTTAAATTCCCTCCTGAATGTTCCTTTGAACAGGGCATTGAGGACCTAGCCACCTCTCAGAAGGGTTGTCAAGTTTCTATGTTGCTTTCTCAGATGTAGGAACTGGTTTTGGTCAAATACCACATTAGTGGCAGATTTATGATCTGAAACCATGAATAGAAAAGAAGCTGAAATGACAGAGAAAAACCAATAACTATTCCCTATAATTAGGGAGTTAATTGATTTCAGTCATCTTAAATATCCACAAGTCCCTGAAGCTCTATAAATTCAGAAGAAAGGAGGCTGAATTCAAAAAGTATTTAAAATTTACCTAACAGCAATTACTTTAAAACATTTTTAAAGGAAAAGTAATACTCTCTCAATTTGACTCATTAAAAATGTGAATTTTAAGGCATATGATAGACACTCGATGCACCCAGAGATTTCATACAATGAATAGACTCCTGTTAATAATGTTACATATGCCTGGTTAGTCTACATACTTTGAAGAAAATTTAAGCACTCAAAGATGTTCCCAGTATTTGCCCTGGGGCGGGGAGGAAGGAGTAGCTAAAGGGAAAAGGAAGAGAGACATGAAGGGGTTGTCATAATCAGGGGATCAATCAATCAGTGATCTTTATTAAGCCTTTATTGTGTGCAGAGCACTATACTAAACATTTAGGAGAGTAAAATAAAATGCAGTTGATAGACTTGATCCCTGCCCTCAAGGCTTTAACAGTCTAATGGGGGATACAGGCACTAAAATAAACTATGGGGAAGGGAAGCAACAGCAATTAAGGATGTTTTCATAAGGGCTCTGGGATTATGGATGGGATAAGTCTTTAAATGCGTAGGAGGTGGGACTAAGTCCAGAGGCCAGGCAGTAGAGAGGGAAAGTAGAGTGAGGGGATGAGTGTTCACAGCAAATGATGGATTGATTGTCTCCAAGGGAGCAATCCCATTAAAGCTGAGGAATACCTTCCAAATTCAGTCACCTCTAAGGAAAAAAGGGTTCCTAGTAGACCTTTCTCCCCAAAACCAATATGACAAATGTCTTCCTGGTTCTGAAGATAATTTATAAACTCTGCAGAAAAACCTGGGTATAGGAGTTCCTCCATCTTCTCCCTTTTCTCTTACACTCCCTTGCACCGATTCCCAATAGCTCCTTGCCTTAGTCATAAGGTAATGTAGGTTTCTCTTTAATTTACTGCTCTTTGGGCTCTTACCAATTGTTGGTTGATTGTCATATGCATTTTAACTGTGTTGTGGAGCCTGTTTTAGTCCATGTTCAGGAGAAAGACTACACTGATAGGGTGGATGTATTCATATTTGCTTGTCTTGATCATTTGCAAATTAGGGCATCACCGTAATTGACTGAAGTCAATGTAGGATCACGAGATACCAATCTAGGAATTCATTGAAGAATGAGGAAGTGCATGAAGAATGGAAAATGATATTATTATTATCATCAATATTATCATTATGGTACTTTTTAAGCACTTACTATGTGCCAAGAACTGTACAAAGCCCTTGGGTAGAAGATGCATGATCAGGTCTTACATGGGGCTCACAGTCTAAGTATGAGGGACACAGGTATTGAATCCTCACTTGCAGATGAGGTAAGTAAAGCATAGAGAAGTTGAGTGACTTGCTTAGGGTCACACCTCAGGCAACTGGCAAGATTTCAGATTAGAACTCAGATCCTCTAACTCCCAGTCCCGTGCTCTTACTTCTAGGCAATACTGCTTCTCAGTTAAGATAATGTCCCCAAGCACAGTACTTAGCCCTTAGGACGGTAAAAAATAATCAGGCACATATTTTATAGCTTGAAGCATGCATTTCTTAGAAAACAGGATCTTGCCACAGCTCAACTTCAATACTTAGCAAATGAATGATAAAAAATGTGCATAGATTGATAATTGCCCTCCAAACCTCATTTAAATTCACTGCAATGTGATCCCCTCATCAAGAACAACCAATTACAACTCCAGTTCAGTTTGTGTTAATCAGAGCAACATTTTGACTGAAGGTGTTGACGGTTACTGGTATGTTGTTTGTTTTCTCTTTTAGATTCTGTAGTGATGAAAGATGATGGGAGTCACTGCTCCACTCAGCTTTGTATGCTGTGAGCTTAAACAAATGCAAGCTGGAAAAGAGGAAAATATACACTAGATAGTCAGAAAGACATAAAATCAAAAATCTGGCTTCTTGATGTCTTCTGCACCTGTTCATCTTATTGTGAGAGGTACATTTGTCGTTAGGTAATCTTAATTGGTTGGCTCAAGTATACATTCTCGATCATTTTAAGAAAGAATAAAAATATCCCTAGAGAGAAAATCTTTTAGAAGAAAATTCAATTATTGCCTTCCAGATTTTCATGGCAAACAAATGTAACCAGACAGTTTGAAATATATGATGGTTACACTGGGCACCTACTACCAGTCCCACGCATCTGGCCTGCCTCCTCTGACCCATCTCCAGCCCAACCCCAACTCAAGAACTTCAAGGTTGGCCTCTGCCCAATGGACTTCATTTCAAGCCTTTCCACTCCTTGACTCAGATCCTCTGCCCTCTTCTCAGCATAGTTCAGGTCAGCCAGCAGCCAATATAAAGGAGGGAACAAAAAGCTGCCTCACTCCTGGTACACAGTCATTAGAGTAACCATCCAGTTTAATACTGAAAAGTTCGACTTTCAGCCGGTCTCTCCCCTGATTGAAGTGGATTTGACACGAGCGCTCTTGTTTTCAGCAACCAGCTGCCCTCTAACATGACTACTACAGCTGAGTTCCATGAGCTAGATATGAATCTCAACATTCCTGAGAAATGCTCTGTTTTGGGCAAACTCAATATACTTCCATTAAATGAAGTGTGAAAATGATAATAATAATTGTGTCATTCGTTAACTGCTTACTCTATGCCAGGCACAGTACTACGCACGGGGGTAGAGGTAAGCAAATTGGGTGGGGCTGCGGTCTCAATCGCCATTTTACAGATGAGGTAACTGTGGTACAGAGAAGTGAAGTGACTTGCCCAGAGCCACAAATGTACGGATGAAAACCCCTGCCTACAAGACTGCGACTGATGCTTTCGGACAATAAGTTCTAGGATCGTATCTTCCTACTATTGGCTGACTAATGAGTCAGATATAGGCAGTGTGAAAACATGGGAGGATTCTGTGAACATTTTTCAATGCCTGCCGTTTGTTTATTCTGCACATAAAATATGCTTATTAGGTCTGTTATGAAACTGGCATAGCTATATTTGATAGGGGAAATTTGCTTGTGTAAGACATTGCCATGGAAATACTTCACAGTAGCTACAGATTTTCATCTTGGGCTTCATTGGTTGGAGATCTAGAAGAAGCCATTAGTTATGTATTTCCCAAATGTCAACCACTGACATTTATGGTTTGAAGCCACTTGCATATAGAAACCAAACACTCTCCAATTTAAAGTACAGGTGAATAATTCATTTGGGTTTTGATTATGTAAATGGCATACAGTGACATGTTAGAAAATGAAAAGGAAAATCACAAAATAGGGAGCATAAGGAAGTTTTTACTATTTTCTTTGCTGGATACAAGAGGTTAGGTACTTAATTTCATTTTAGATTTAAATTTCTCTTTCACTTGATTTTCTATTTTTCTGGAACGCACAATTTTTTGCCTCTTAAGGAAAAAAAAGGAAGATGATTTGATTGTGGGCCGCAGAGAGATTTTCAGCAGCTATGAAATCAAGCATAATCATTTTAGGCGAACACAATTTGCAACTTTGGGGAAGAATGAATTCTAACTTTACCATGTGAATACCACATAACTCTATAATGAAACCTCAGTTTGGTTTACCCAATTTTGTGAATTGTCAATAGTAAGGGCTATCTTTTGTCATGGAACCTAGCTCTATTAAACTAATGTGCATTCAAGGAATATTTTTGAAATTGCCTTTTTATGAAACTATGCTTCAGAGTTCTATCAGAGTCATCCTTGTAAAAAACATTGGGAATTGCAAATAAGTTGTCTGATCAGAAGGTACAACTTGGGTTCATCAATACCAAATACCCTTTATGATACATGAGCGAGTTATAATTGTCAAGGCAGGGGCTGATTACTAGGCTAATTGAAGCAGCATGTGAAGCAGCAGGACCCAGTGTGAAGCAGCACAGGCCTGGGAGTCAGAAGACCTGGGTTCTAATCCCAGCTCTGCCTCTGTGCCTCAGTTCAACTAGTTTTCACTCCTACTTGGTCTCTGAGCCCCATGTGGGACAGGGACTATGTGCAACCTAATTAACTTGTATCTACCCCAGTGCTTAGAACAGTGTTTGACACATAATGATAATAATAATTATTATTATGGTATGTTTTAAGCGCTCACTGTGTGTCAGGCACTCTACTAAGCTCTTGGGTGGATACAAGCAAATTGGGTGGTACACAGTCCCTGCCTCATGTGTGGCTCACAGTCTTCCTCTCCATTTTACAGTTGATGTAACTGCGGCACAGAGAAGGGAAGTGATTTGCCCAAGGTCATATAGACAAGTGGCAGATCTGGGATTAGAATCTCTTGACTCCCAAGCCCATGCTCTCTCCACCATGCCATGCTGTACATTACACCGTTAAGCACATTGTAAGTGCTTAATAGATACTATTTAAAAAAAAATCAACCTGAAATAACTGAATCCAAATTTTTTTCTTCCCTGTTTTTGATGCAACAGACAAAGAAAATCTTAATTCCCACCCAGTCCATGAAACACAGTGCTAGTCCTGCCTCTATAGGGAGGGGGAAGGGGTGAAGCTGAGCAGTTGCTGGTCATGTGCATTTCCTTATTCTAGAGACACTGAGAGCAAAAAAAGGAAGAGTGAATGGCCAAGAGGGGGAGATGTTGGCATCAATGTGGGCGGCCAGGGCAGTGGAAAGTTGAAAGATAGAACGATTTGAAAAACTATTTTGAAATCTGCTTTAGCAGCAGATCTGTCTGTGAGTAGGAAATTGACTCGGTGAATATGATCTTCCTGCCAGAAGATTTTATGTAATCATATTTGTAGGTCTGATCTATGAAATGTACTCAAATCTAAAGCCCTGTTTTCCCACAGCTTCCGATGGGGTAAATTTTTATGGTTAGAAAATAGATCGTTGGGTGAAAGGATTCTCTGACCGGAAGAGAGCAAACTATACTATTCACCTTTAAATGGAGTCAGCATTGCCTAAGGACCACACAGACATGCACTTTTCAAATTTACGAGCCCGTTTACAGTTGAATTCAATGAGCCTGGCTCCTTCCCAGCAACCCATCTCCTCTCTATTCGCCCGGGATAAATAGAAAGCAATCTTTAACCAGCAGACTTTGTTCTTCAAGGGGGATTGGGAAGGTGAGGCAGGAGGAGAAATAATGTTTTATACCTCTGACTCAAAGTCTTCGAATAGATCCACTTCATTCTGAATCTCTGCCTGGATGACTGTTTAGGTTATCACTAATGAGAGATTGAGATGCCTGGGGCCAGTGGAAACCAAACCACCAATTGTGACATGCCACTTGCTTTTCATTCCAACCTTTTTGTCTTTGGGACTAAAAAAAGTCCATCTCTAATCTCTTGAGCTACTGAAAAGTTGACACACTTGGTTGCTAGCATCCTAATATATACAGGGAGAAGACAAAACAGCCTGCTTTCATTATGAGGGATTTGTACAAATTCGTATTTGGAATTGACTCTCAGCCTCTAATTTATATTTAAATCCCAAATATCTTAGTCAGAAGAACCAACGTCGGGTACATGGCTGCCTTCTGCCCCACCGATTACTGCTTCAAATAGGGCCCCAAGGACCGGATTCTTATTCCCCACCTCACCTCTACCTGCCTCATCCTGCTTCCTTCAAACAAAGTCCTGTTGAACATAATAAATTCACCAGGGAGCAGAGGAGAATAATCATCAACCCCAAGTGAATTCGTCCCTTGCTGAAGTCAACAAGAAGCAGCCAGAAAGGCCTTAGTCAACAGCTGAAATGCAGAGAAGAAAGAAATGATCATTTCTTTTGTGTTTTAGCTACAGAGTTCTGCAGCCCAGCAGGTGCAAATTTTGTTGGATGAAAATGATGCCCAACTATTTTTGCCCTCAAAGGTGGGGAAAAGACAGAGCTCGATAAAAACTGAGCTAGAATGGCACTGAATTCACCCTGCCTTTCAGGAAAGGTTTGCTGAAGTGTTAGGTGACTGCTGTGAGCTTTTGTCTCTATCTCCCTCTTCCTCCTTCTTTCTCTCTCTCTCACACACACCCTCTTCCTCCCTTTCCTCTCTCTCTCTCTTTCCTTCCTTCCTCCCTCTATCCCTGTCCCTTCTTTCTCTTCTCTTCAGCTGCTTGCCAGAGTATGTACCTGCCTGACTGCCCATATTTCCTCTGCCCTCCTAATGATCTTTGGGGATGGAATATGTCACCTGCCATGTCAACCCTCTCCCTTTGGGGGAAGGCTTCTTGAAGTGGTTATGCTTCTAAGGATTCCAGATCTGGTAATGGCTCCATCTTGTACATCTTGTTCCTTCTTCTTGCTCTCCCCTCTCGTATACACACCCTGCTTTCAGCCTCTTAGTAAATGAAAATGATGGGCATTCCATTTTCTACAAGACTTTTGGTGACAATCAACGTATTATCGTCAATAATAATAATAATAATGTTGGTATTTGTTAAGCGCTTACTATGTGCTGAGCACTGTTCTAAGCGCTGGGGTAGAGGGCAATCAGGTTGTCCCACGTGAGGCTCACAGTTAATCCCCATTTTACAGATGGGGGAACTGAGGCACAGAGAAGTTAAGTGACTTGCCCACAGTCACAGAGCTGACAAGTGGCAGAGCAGGGATTCAAACCTATGAACTCTGACTCCCAAACCGGGGCTCTTTCCACTGAGCCGCGCTGTCAATGGAAAGTAATAAAATCAAAGGACACAAATTGTGGCAAAATATAATTTCCAATAACGTAAAAATGGGATTTCACTGTGAATGGTCACTGAATCAAATTTTATGTGGTCAAAAGCAAAGTGAAAACGCAGAATACCTTAGCAAGAGAGATACCCAGTTGATTCAGTAGCATGGTGTATTTGATCAGTAACCCACTAAATGGGTTTTTTCTTAATATTCTTCCTTTAAGTATTTCTTCCATGGATAAATATGCTAAGTGTACGAAGAGAAATAATTGGAGAAATTTCCAGGCATCTTGGGCAAATTTGAGAAGTCCGTAATTTGAAAGAAATTTCTCTTCAATGGTCATTGGAGTAGCACTGTTCGATGAGGATTTGAGCCATTTGAGCCAGTTAAGCCATGCTAGTCATGTACTCCAGGCATTATAATGCAATTTAAGTGCTCCAAACTGTAACTAGAATCAGATTTTGCCAGCTAAAATTCCTGTGTAAGGCCAAAGGAGAACATTTTAGGACTTGATTTTAGAAGAGTAGAGTCAGGTAAGAAATGCTGGGGAGAGCAGGTAAGGTGAAACTTTCTGAAGGACCTCTACATCTGACGATAGCAAAACTTTAACTGGAGATGGGGGAAGACTGAAGAGTAGCTTGGCCAAGAGGCCTATTCTATTCTTGTTCAATCCCAGCACAATCTCCACTTGGTAGGAAGATAGGTAAAAAGACTAGGCATAAGTCAGTTTAAAAATACAAAATCCCCAGAAAAATCAGCAGGCCTCTGCAGCCAGTAACCCCAAATGACAAAGAACGGACCTCTGATTAAACAGGGATATGGTATGTGGGAAGGCGGAGGGGTGGGGGGAAGAATTGACCAAGCAATTTCAGAATTAACTTGTTGTGGGATTTCTGGAACATAGAAAATACAGAGCACTACCTTATAAAAATGGTATTTTTTGACCAACGTCACTTTCCAGGAACGTTGCAATACTTACTCACAAACATGTACATGATGATTGTCATCAAAAAGAATCTAGTATCTTTTAAGTTATAGACATAGTCATTATTTACCTAATTATCCCACTACAGTTGACATCATTCCCATCTTATATACCCCAGAAATCTGTAACCTTGCTTTCAGCCTTGATCTTTCACTGATTTTCCACTTACATTCAATTTGTTAAATTTTGCTGGTTATTTCAGCGTGGCTTGGTGGAAAGAGCATGGGCTTGGGAGTCAGAGGTTGTGGGTTCTAATTTGATTCCGCCACTTGTCTGCTGTGTGACCTTGGGCAAGTCACTTAACTTCTCTGTGCCTCAGTTCCCTCATCTGCAAAATGGGGATTAAGACTGCGAATCCCAGGTGGGACAACCTGATTACCTTGTGTCTACCCCAGCGCTTAGAACAGTGCACTGCACATAGTAAGCACTTAACAAATACCTTAATTATTATTATTATTATTTCCCAGATCAGCCCCTCCCTTTCCATCCAGTCACCTCCCTGGTCCAAGTGCCCATCGTATCCTGGTTCATTCTCAATCTCTTTAGCAGGCTCCTCCTCTGACTCCCACCGCATAACTCTGGGAGTCCCTCAAGGTTCAGTTATAGGTCCCCTTCTATTCCCCACTTACATCTACTCCCTTGAAGAACTCATTCACTCTCATATCTTCAACTACCATCTCTATGCAGATGATTTCCAGAACTACATCTTCAGCTCTGATCCTCTCCTGTGCGATTTCGTATTTCCTTCTGCCTTCAGAACATTTCTACTTGGCTGTTCCACCACACCTTAAATGTAATATGTGCAAAACAGAACTCGTTTCCTACCCAAATTCTACCTCTGCCACTGATCTTCCCATTACCATAGATAGTTCCACCATCTTTCCTGCTCTCAAACCCATAACCTTGGCATTACCCTCAACTCCTTCGTCTCATTCAATCCACATATTCAAAGCTGTCTCCAAATTCTGCCAGTGCAACTTTCAGAACATCACTAAAATCCACCTATTCCTCTCCATTGAAACTGCAATCACATTGATCCAAGCACTTACCCTATCTCACCTTGACTGCTGCACCAGCCTCCTTGCTAACCTCCCTGCTGTCCGTATGTCCCCACTCCAGTCTACAATTAACTTTGCTACCCAGATCAACCATTCAGCCCATGTTTTTCCAATCCTCAAGATCCTCTGGTGGTTGCTTATCCAACTCCATATCAAGCAGAAACCTCTTACTATTGGCTTTAACTCAGTTACCTTGTCCCCTCCTATCTTAGCTCCCTACAACCCATTCCAGTCTCTTCACTCTTCTAATGCCAAGCTACTCACTGAACTTCATCCTCATCTATCTCAAGCACTGACCTTTCCCCCACATCCTACCCCTGGCCTGGAATGCCCTTCCTCTTCATATCTGACAGACGATCACTCTCCCCACCTTGAAAGCCTTATTAAAAACGCATCTCCTCTAAGAGGCCTCCCCCAACTGAGTCCTCATTTCCTCTTCTTCCACTAAATTCTGCTTCGCCCTTACACTTGGATTTGCGACCATTATTTATCCCACCCTCAGCTCCACAGCACTTATGTACAGCTTGGCTTAGTGGAAAGACCATGGGCTTGGGAGTCAGAGGTCATGGGTTCTAATCCCGCCTCTTCCACTTGTCAGCTGTGTGACTTTGGGAGAATCACTTAACTTCTCTGTGCCTCAGTTACCTCATCTTTAAAATGGGGATTAAGAATGTGAGCCCCATGGGGGACAACTTGATAATTTTGTATCTACCCCAGCACTTAGAACAGTGCTTGGCACATAGTAAGTGCTTAATGAATACCATTATAATTATTATTACTTATGTGTAATTTATTTATATTAATAGCCGTTTCCCCCTCTGGACTGTAAGCTCACTGTGGGCAGGGAACATGTCAAACTACTGTGTTATACTGTACTCTCCTCAGCACTTACTATACTGTTCTGCACACAGTAACTGCTCATTACAAATGATTGATCGATTGATTAAATTATTATATCTGTCTCCTCTCTGGTCTTCCTGTCATTAGCCTCTCTCCTCATCAGCCCACACTTCACTGTGCTGCTTGGATTTTTTTTCAAAGAAGCTATTCAATTTATATATCTTCTATGCTACAAATCCTTCACAGGATGGCCTTTTCTTTCCTTGACAAGCAGAAAATCTTGACTAGTGGATTTAATGCACTCCCCCACATCTTGGCTTCTTACTTATCAGCTTTCTTCTCTCACTGCACCTCAGCTTGCATTCTTTATCCAGACACACCCATTAGAGTACAATAAAACTGAGGCATAGGCTGGGAAGCATAACAAATCGTACCTTGACCGACATCACATGGTTGCTTCCAACCATTTCTTCCTACACCAGTTCTATTTGTGTCAACTTGTGAATTATGTTATACCCTGAGCAGACTTGTGTGGTGGGATGAATGCTCCTTAATTTATTCAGTGCTATATTCAAATCAGGTAATGAAAGGACATGCTACAGTGAGTCGCAACATGGCGTAATGGATGGAGCACAGGATTGAGAGTCAGAATGTCATAGGTATTAATCCCAGCTCTGCCACTTATTTGCAGTGTGACCTCGGGCAAGTCACTTCACTTCTCAGTCACCTCATCTATAAAATGGGGATTGAGACTATGCACTCAACCTGGGACAGGGACTCTGTCCAACCCGATTTGCTTGTATCCATCCCAGTGCTTAGTACAGTGCCTGGCACACAGTAAGTGCTTAAGAAATGCCACAGTTATTAATATTAGATGAACTGGTTAAAGAGAGTGGTTTTTGTACTCATAGACTCTGATTATGAAATTTGCTTGTATCCATCCCAGTACTTAGTACAGTGCCTGGCACACAGTAAGTGCTTAAGAAATGCCACATTTATTATTATTATTAAACTGGATAAAGAGAGTGGTTTTTGTACTCATAGACTCCGATTATGAAATTCACCTCTTGGGACATTTGTGACTGAAAAACGTAATAATAATAATAATGATAGTATTTGTCAAGCGCTTAATAAGTGCCAAGCACTATTCTAAGAGCTGGGGTAGATGCAAAGTAATCAGATTGTCCCACATTGGGCTCACAGTCTTAATCCCCATTTTACAGATGAGGTAACTGAGGCACATAGAAGTTAAGTGACTTGCCTAAAGTTACACAGCTGATAAGTAGCAGACCTGGGATTAGAAGCATAATATGAGATCCACAAACCCATCCACATCAGAAACTCACCCAACTACCCTTTGTTTTGCTGTCACGGTTTGGGTTGCAGTACCCGGCACATTTTTCATTTCTGTCTGATGATTCTCTGAAATATCACTGATTTAAAAAGTTGCTACTTAATGAATTCAGTGCCTAAGCTGGTCTGTCTACCATATCTGTCTCCCAACTGTAACCAAAAAGTGATGACTGAACATGTTATCTCCTGAGTTTATCTCCTGAGTATTACTTTCCTCTTGTGGAAGGGCAATCAGTCAATGACCACCATCTTTAACTGTTCACTCTCCAATGGCTTCTTCCCCATTGCTTTTAAACATGCTCTTGCCTCCCCCATCATAAAAAATCCCTTCCTATCCCCACGGCTCCCATCTCCCTCCTAGTAATCCTCTCCAAACTCCTTGAGCCAGTCTCAAGCTCCTCTCCTTCACTACTCTCCTTGACTCCTTCCAATCTGGCTTCCATCCCCTTCACTCCATAGAAATTGCCCTCTCACAGGTCACAAATGATCCTCTTCTTGTCAAATCCAATGGCCTCTATTCCATACTAATCCTACTTGACCTCTTGTCTTCAACAGCTGGGTCTTCCTCAAATTTCAGTTTCTATTCTCTATCTACACCCACTCCCTTGGAGAACTCATTTGCTCCCATGCCTTCCACTACCACCTCTATGCAGATGATTCCCAAATCTACATTTCCAGCTCTGATCTTTCTCCCTCTCTGCAGTCTTACATTTCCTTCTGCCTTCAAGACATCTCAAATTGGATGTTCTGTAGTTCCATCAAAGTTTGCATGTCCAAAACAGAACTCCTTATCTTCCACCTATACCCCGCCCTCCTGACTTTCCAGTTACTGTAGATGGCATCACCATCCTTTCTGTCTCACAGGCTCATGACCTTTACGTTATCCTTGATTCCCCTCTTTCGTTCAACCCACATATTCAGTGTCACTAAATCCTGTTGGTTCAGCCTACACAGTATGGTTAATATCTGCCCTTTCCTCTCCATCGAAACTGCTACTGTGCCAATCCAAGCCCTTATCCTTTCCTGCCTTGATTACCGTATTAGCCTCCTTGCTGACACCTCAGCCTCCTATTTCACCCCTCTCCAGTTCACACTTCACTCTGCTGCCTGAATAATTTTACCTCAAGAACATTCAGTCCATGTTTCCCTACTCCTCAAGAACCTCCAGTGGCTGCCCATCCACCTCCGCAACATACCGCAACATACAGAAACTCCTTGCCATCAGATTTAAAGCACTCGATCACCTTGTCCCCTCCTACCTCACCTCGCTACTCTCCAACTACAACCCAGCTCACACATTTCACTCCTCTAATGCCAACCTACTCACCGTACCTTGATTTTGTCTAACTCGCCACTGACTTCTGGCCCACATCCTGCCTCTAGTCTGGAATGTCCTCCCTCCTCATATCTGACAGACTCTCCCCCTCTTCCAAGCCTTACTGAAGGCACATCCCCACCAAGAGGCCTTCCTTGACTAAGCCCTCATTTCCTCTTTTCCCACTCCTTTCTTCATTGCCCAGATTTGCTCCATTTATTCACCCTCCTTCCCCCAGACCCACAGCATTTATGTACATAACAGTAATTCATTTATTTCTATCAATATCTCTCCCTCTGGACTGTAAGCTCATGTGGGCAGTGGGCATTATATTGACCTCTGTCAAGTGCTTAGTATTGTGCACTGCACTCAGGAAGCGCTCAATAAATATGATCGATTTTACTTACTGCTTGCAGAGCACTGTACTAAGCATTTGAAAAAGTACAATCTCAGCTATTGTTTTGCCATGAGGAGATATGCCACGGCAGGACCCGAGCACTTCCACACTTAACTCTGGCAATTCTCCCTTGAAATGGTACTATCTGCTGTAATACGAGACTTGGGAAGGAGCAAGAGTGTAGCAGTGTGTTCTTAGCTTTCTTATCCCTAGAAGAGGGAATTGACTGCAGAGTAGATTTCACTGGTACATCTTTTGACTTTTTTTATTTACAAAGTCCTGTTTTTGTAAGATTATAACCCGGCTCCTCTTCCCTAGTTGCTGATATTTGCAAATCTGGGTTTGCAATATTGTCAGCACGAAGGACTGTTTGTGGCACATAATTAAATGCGATGCTTGAATTAAACTTGACTGTATACTTGGTACACAAACAATTACAATGGTAAACAAAAATCACATTCAATTTACCCTTAAAGGGCATTTACTTTGAGGACTTGGAAAAACAAAGGGCATTGGCTGTTTTCCAGTCAAGTGCCTCAGAATAAGAAGTTTCAGTAGACTGCCAGAATGTGATGGGGATCCAGAAGTTGTTTGTAGTACTAGTATTATTTATTCAGTGTTTATTGTGTGCAGAGCACAGCACTACAGGGAGAATTTGGCACAGAGCCTGTCCCTCAAAGGGCCGGCAATCTAAGAGTAGCACCTGCCTACACGAGGAATTACATCTGCATCACCCTAGTCAGATGAAAATTTAGCTGCTTTCAAATGCCTCTAATAAATCTCACCATTATATATCTCCATTTCCCTTGGACACCTTCTTTGATGGCTACTTCTCCTGTGGTCAGGATATTATTTATGTAATTGAAACTCCTCAAGCTCCAACTTAAGCCCACTTTATTGTGTTCAGTCTCAATGATAAAATAAAATATGAAGTCATCAGCTGCTGAATAATTAACCCTTTGTTCACTGGGATACTCTTAACACTTCTATCTCTAACGGACATTTAAATTACCCCATTATAATCCATTTTGCTTTATTAACAGTTCAGATCTCAGATTTAAATGCATGTAATGAGAAAAATTATTATTAGTGAATATTAAATTTATAGCTGGGACAGGCTGGGATAAACAGTTGCTCTCATAAATTGCCCTTCAAAAGAGCTATATTATACTTTAGCAGGAATTATGAAACATAGATGAGATGTAATAAACCCATTTATAATTATAGTGCAAATAAAGTATTCATTACAGAAGTAAAATTACAGGAATATTCAGATACTCAAATGATAATGATACGATGCTCTACAGCTTCATGGCAAAAATCAGGTTTTGTTTATGAAGAGTGTGAAATGGGAAATTCTGCAGATGAATAGGATTAATGGGAGGTAAAAATATAATGTAATTGTCTCCCAAATGTTCTAGGATCCCTTCTCTTCCCTCAATACCTTTTCTACCAGGGGAAGCTCATTCCCTTTCATAGATTCAACACCTCTGTGCGGATAACTCCTAAGTCTGCCTCACTAGCACTGACATCACACCTGTTCTGCAGTCATGTATTACCTCTTACAACCAGAACAGTTCCACATGGATGTCCTACCTAAATGTACCCTCCCCAGTAGTCTTTTAAACCCAGCTTTCTCATTAAAATTGTTACCATCACCAACCTTCCTGCCTCTGAAATCCACAGCCTTCAAATTATCCCCAGCTGTCCCTCCCTTTCAACTTCCACATTCAGTCCGATGACAAAGCCCATCGATTTCACCCCATGACATCTTCCCTCCCCTCCGTCCAAATGGCTATCATCCAGGTCCAGGTGCTTGTCGTACCTTGGCTTGATTACATTATCGGCCTCCTCACTGATCTCTTTCCTGCCTGCAATCTCTCTCCATCCAGTCCATAACTTACTCTCCTTTTTTTTTTTTGTAAACGTCATTAAGCACGTGTTTCCCTACTCTTCAAAAACTTGAAAGTTATTCATTCCTTTCCATATCAAGGAGAACCTCCTAACTATTGGGTTTAAGGCACTCCATTAGCTACCTTATTTTATTTATTATTTATCTAATGTTTTCTCCGACCACGCACCAGTTTGTACTTTTCGTTCCTCTCAAGTTCATCTCCTTACTATGGCTCATTCATATCTTTCCTACCTCCAACCCAGAATTCTCTTCCCCTTCTATCTGGCAGAACTCAGCTCTCTTCAACTTCACAATACTTCTGAAATCCTACTTCCATGAGCAAACCAAAAAGATGAAAGGATCCCATTCTTTTCAGGAAACATATAGTGTTGGGTAATTACTAGAATATTCTACTGCATTGTTTCTACAACTACTACTAATGTTAACTGTGGTGTTTATTAAGGGCTTACTATGTGCCCAGTACTGTAATAACTGCTTGGTTATGGATTGTGTCATCTGATTACCTTGTGTCTACCCCAGTGCTTAGAACAGTACTTGGCACATAGTAAGTGCTTAATAATATCATTAAAAAAAGAAAAGTACTGGAGTAGATACAAGATAATCAGGTCCCACTTGGGGCTTACAGTCTAGGTATAAGGGAGAACAGGTATTAAATCCCCATTCTGGTGATGAAAGAATAATAATAATAATAATGTTGGTATTTGTTAAGCGCTTACTATGTGCCGAGCACTGTTCTAAGCGCTGGGGTAGACATAGGGGAATCAGGTTGTCCCACGTGGGGCTCACAGTCTTAATCCCCATTTTACAGATGAGGGAACTGAGGCACAGAGAGGTTAAGTGACTTGCCCACAGTCACACAGCCGACAAGTGGCAGAGCTGGGATTCGAACTCATGAGCCCTGACTCCAAAGCCCGTGCTCTTTCCACTGAGCCACGCTGCTAAGGCAAATAGAAGTTAAGTGACTTGCCCAAGGGTACACAGCAAGTAAATGGTGGATCCAGGATTAGAACCTAGGTCCTCTGATTCCCAGGTCCATGTTCTTTCCACTAAGCCTTGCGGCTTCTTTCTAGAATAAAACTTTGGCCCTTCATAGACATGGACTGAATGCTGCTTACTTTCTTTCAACAAGGAGAAGAGCCTTAGTTTATCGAATTAACAAACAAAACTAGTTAAAATAAACACTAGTTAAAATGGTCGAAGTTTTTTTATTTTCTTCACTGGAATCAGAAATGCACTAGTAGGCTTTTTTTTTTTAATGGTATTTCTTAAGCACTTACTTTGTGCCAGGCAGTGTACTAAGCCCTGGAGCAGATCAATCAATTAATGATATTAATTGAACGCTTACTATGTGCAGAGTACTGTTCTAAGTAATTAGGGGAATAAAATACAATAGAATTAGAAGACATATACCCTGCCCATACAACAAGCTGAACAGATTGGATGCGATCCATGTCCCACATAGGGCTCCCAGGCTTAATCTGCATTTTACAGATGAGGTGCCTGAGGCACAGAGAAATTAAGTGACTTTCCCAGGGTCACACAGTGGACAAGTGGTGGAGCCAGGATTATTCACTTGATGGACTCCTTGCTGTTACTTCAGCAGAGGATGAGCATCATGGCCTAGTGGATAAAGCATGGGCTTTGGAGTCAGAGGACGCAAATTCAAATCCTAGCCTGTTCTCCCTCCTAGTTAGACTGTGAGCCCCATTTCATTCATTCATTCAATCATATTTATTGGGCACTTATTGTGTGCACATCATTAGGCACAGGGACTGTGTCTGACCTGATTCACTCACATCTACCCACTTAAAATAGTGATTGACATACAGTAAGCACTTAACAAATACAGCAACACTAATAATAATAATAATACTTCTCTTTAACCTATTATCCATATGAAAGGCATCACAAGATGAGATCATTTGATCTCTGAAAGGAGCTATCCCTCAGAGCTTATTGCTACTGGGTCAGTCCATTGTCTAGGTGAAAAATTTACCTGCCATTTATTGTTTATCCCACAGTGTCAACCTGAAGTTGGTTTGCTTTAAATGCCTTTCTGGAAATAGAGGCTAGGACTCTCACCAGCTCATCAGCAAGCAGATTCAGAGAAATATCTTGCTAGAATGCTCATGTGCCGTGGTTTGCAGCTTATGCTGAGTTTTTGGTTATAGGTTTACCACATGTTTCAAATGAGAGGCCAACAGATATTTATTGCTTATAATAATTTTAAGTCAAACTTCAAATATTTTCTATTCCAAAGAAGAAAGAACTTGAATTCTAATAAAAAGACAATCTCCAACTCAGTCCTCTGTTTATTCAGTCCTTTCAGAGTGCAGTTATTAGAAAAAGAAAACTTCAGTGGTGTCCTGAGATCACTGTGGGAGTAGAAACTTTTATGATTAATGACCTCTTTTTTACCTCCTCTTTTTTGCCTTGTACAGATGGATTTATTTTCATCCAATCTCACACACGCAGGAAACCACAATATCCTTATTGCTCTTAAAGCAAAAAGTAGGGCTAAGTTTCTCATCCCAGTAGCATAAAACAGATCTCTTTATGGGTCAATAAAGTAAGAGATAAGTTACTGGGCTACGAATCTGGAGCGGTTTGCCACTTAGACAATGTATTTTTCCAACTAAAGATTCTTCTCTCGATTTTTTTCCTCATCAGTCCTGATTTCTTCATCTTTGGCTATTTCCCTCATTTTTCGGAACTAGTTCATCTATGTTAATCAATCCTTTAGAACAGTCAATCAATCAATGGTATTTGTTGAGCACTTACTGGGTTCAGAGCATCGTACAAAACACTAGGGAGAGTACAAACCCTTAAGGAATTTGCAGTCTAGATCCTTAAGAAATCAGTGTTCTGTGCCTTTCTCCCAATCTCCCACCCTGCTCACTTGCCACCATCTGCTTGGACCCAGTTCTCTTCAGCAAAGCCATAAGTTGTAGTTTGAGGCTTAGGACTCTGCTTTGGTTGGATCAGGGTGCATTGAGTAGAGCTATACTTAGTGGAAACTGCAGTTTCTTTCCCCTTAAAAAGGACTACTGCATCTTTCATTCATTCATTCATTCATTCAATAGTATTTATTGAGCGCTTACTAGGTGAAGAGCACTGTACTAAGCGCTTGGAATGTACAATTCGGCAACAGATAGAGACAATAATAATAATAATATTGGTATTTGTTAAGTGCTTACTACATGCAGAGCACTGTTCTAAGTGCTGGGGTAGATACAGGGGAATGAGGTTGTCCCATGTGAGGCTCACAGTCTTCACCCCCATTTTACAGATGAGGGAACTGAGGCACAGAGAAGTGAAGTGACTTGCCCACAGTCACACCGCTGACAAGGGGCAGAGTCGGGATTCAAACCCATGACCTCTGACTCCCAAGCCCGGCTCTTTCCAATGAGCCACGCTGCTTCTCTACAATCCCTGCCCAATGACAGGCTCACAGTCTAATCGGGGGAGACAGATGGCAGAGCCAAACAGAACGAAACAAAAAGCAAGACAACATTATCACAATAAATAGAATCAGGGGGATGAACACCTCATTAACAAAATAAATAGGGTAATAGACAATATATACAAATGAGCATCTTCTTCCTTGCGGATCTCCCTGCCTCTTGTCTTTCCCCATTCCAGTCCATTATTTTGCCCATCTATCTCCACATTAAACAGAAACTTCTTACCATTGACTTTTAGCCACTCCTTCAGTCACCGCTTCCTACCTCACCACAGTGATCTCCTACTATTGCCCATCCTACACACTTTGCTCCTCTAGCACTGGCAACCCCATCTCATGCATCTTACCACCGATTCCTTTTCCGCGTCTTCCCCCTAGCTTGGAACTTCGTCCCCATCCATATACACCAGACCACCACTCTCCCCACCTTCATAGCACTGTTGAGGTCACATCCCCTCCAAGAGGCCTTCCCCACTTTAAGCCCTCTTTGCCCGGCTCCCTCTCCCTTCTGCATTACCTATGTACTTGGATCTGACCACTGGGCATTTGATAGCCGCCCCACTCTCCACCCCCCAACACTTGTTTACCTATCTTTTAAATGATACATTATAAATTATTTATTTACATTAATAGCTGTCTCCCTGTCGAACCTATAAGCTTGTTGTGGACAGGGAATGCATCTGCCAAGCGCTTAGTACAGTTCTCTGTACATAGTAAGCACTCAATAAATATCATTAACGATGATGATGATGATGACTGGGGCCTGTTAGGAGCCTGGAGCTGACTCCTCCTGAACGGTGCTGTCAGAGTTACTTCTCTGCTAAAGATACCAACCAAAACTAAGTTACAGTTACCACAGAGACATTTTATGCATCTTTATTTCTCTTGTCTTGGAGGGCTTAAGAGGGGAGGCTCTTTGGACCTCTTCTGGTCTCTGCAAAGCTCAGCCCTTCCTTCTGTCTCCTCATGAAACCTGAACATGTTCTCTCTCTCCTTCTCGGTTACTTTTAGCCAAAGGCAGCTACTGCCACTGAGGAATAATAACAACTGTGGCATTTGTTATGTTCTGACCATGTGCCAAGCCCTCGACTGACACTGGGGTAGATATAACCTCTTCTGAGGTTTCTTAATTATAGCTTAGAATTCTACCTGATAGTTGTCCCTTCTCTAGCCTCCTTGCCATCTTTCCAAAATTATACAGGACATCCAGAATGACTTTTCTCCAACAACAGTGTGTTCAGATTTCTTTCTACTAGATTTCCTTCTTGAGGTTTCCTCTTCCCCAATGCCCAGGCACTTCCCTTCCTTCATCTTGGATAAATTTACTCAATGTCTACTGTCATTCAGAAGGTCCTCCCTAATGAAGATGTCACATAGGAGAACAAAATGTCACATCCCAGGATCGTAGAACTCAAAAGAGTTATCATCCCCTGGACAGTATTTATTATAAAGAAAATATTTTTCTCAAAATGTTATAACTACTATGCATTCCCTGCTCCCTCTGGATCCTCTACCATCTTTTGTGCTACCATGTTTTAATAGTCCAAGGATATTTCTAGCCACCTAAAGAAATATTTCTTGATAGATGCACTTCTCTGCCCCATCCAACTTGCTGAATCTTCTCATTACATTCAAGTAACTCAAGAACGCTTCCTGGCTACTTGAAATATTGTTAATTACCTCTGACTTCATCCTGGTTTTGCCCACATACACTGTCACTTCCCCCAAGACCATATGACTTTAGTCTTTATTTTCACACACTATAAATAAAATGAAGGCTTCTTAGGGATTTGAGAGTCTTGAGGCGACAAGTTGAATTTATGTAATGAAATATCTGTTGAGACAGTACCACTAGTCTGAAGAAATAAAAATTTAGTGGTTTAGATCATATTTTCTAGTTTCCTTATTTCTTTTTAAACATTAGGTTCACAGCCTAATGTTTTCCAGATCTCAAGTCTGTATATTTATTGGTTTGCACGATTTGTAAACAGCTTAAAACTAGGTAGCTGCCTCGCTTCCTTTTATATGAGATACAATTTGGTATAATACGCTGTCTAAGTACAGCCAGTTATCCTATAACGCAGGGGTTGACATCACTGCAGAACCCTTGGTTCCAAAAAACTCACATTCTTATATTCATGGGGTCTGGATGCTAAGTGGGGCACAGCCATTACTTCTGATACTGAGCTGGGGGAATGTTTCCTAATTCTGCCACTGTACTCAATCTCCCAAACTGTGGGAAAACACATTCTGGCATAACTAAGTAAAAGTAGTAAATAGAATTTAATAGCTTGCTATATCAACTAATTACTTGGTAATGTACTCCTTAAACACTCTACTACTCAGCCCAGCTCCACACTTAAGCAAATATCCTTATACTTATTGCCCCTGCACCTAATGTAATGTTTGTCTCTCCCCCTAAATTGCAAGCTCCTTGTGGGCAGGGATCACATCTAATTCCAGATCTGCCACTTGTCTGCTGTGTGACCTTGGGAAAGTCACTTCACAGTGCCTCAACTGACCCATCTGTAAAAAAAGGATTAAGACTGTGAGTAACAGGTGGGACAGGGACTGTGTCCAATCTGACTGGCTTGAAGCAACATTGTGGATAGAGTCCAGACCTGGGAGTCAGAAGGACCTGGGTTCTAATCCCAGCTCTGCCATGTGTCTGCCCTATGACCTTGGACAAGTCACTTTACTTTTCTGTGCCTCAGTTACCTCATCTGTAAAGTGGCGAGTAAGACTGTGAGCCCAATGTAGGGACTGTGTCCAACCCAATTACCTTGGATCTGTTCCAGTGCTTAGTACAGTGCCTGGCACATGGTAAGTGCTTAACAGATACCATTATTATTATCTATCCCAGCATTTACTACAGTACCTGGCTTCTAGAAAGTGCTTAAATACCAGCAGGAATGAGTGTGTCTGCTATGTGGTTGTTTGGTATTCTCCCAAATACTTAGTATAGTGTCCTGCACAAAATAAGCATGCAGTATGACTGATTGATAAAGTAAGTAAAATCTACCAACTCTAAGCACTTAGTACAGAGCTCTGCACACAGGAAGAACTCAAATAGCATTGGTTGATGCATTGACTGATCAATGACTCCTGCAAATGTATGTAATATAGAATTACAAATGTATGCAATATAGAATCTGTTGCCAAATTGTACGTTCCAATTGCTTAGTACAGGGCTCTGCACACAGTAAGTGCTCAACAAATACAATTGAATGAATGAATGAATGTCTTTACATCCACATGGAATGCCATCTTAGTGGCATGTGTTTTCAGGCACACCTTCATGCAAAGATAGGATCTCATTTTCAGTGGCATCATCCAGAGGCCAAGATTCATTTTTTTTCTCTCTCTCTAAATATATGCCACCAATAACTCTGTTTCTAAACCCCAAACTCAGTCAGATAAGTGTCAGACAGAATGTTTGTCAAAGAACACTGTCTTGATTCTGCTCACTTTTCTTATCACTTTGCTGAAGTGTTAAGTATTATGATCTCATGTGAAAGGTAGCAAACACTTTCTACAAGAATGCAGACAATAGAGAAATCTGCAGTTTTGGCTACGACAAACTCGCTATAAACTTAAGCATTTTTTAAAAAATGACATAACTTTTTAATTGCATGCATCACAAAATGTTTGTGACTTGTGAAGTGTCTAAAAAAAAAATCTCAATCTCTTAATTTGTTATTCCCCAAATAGTGGGATATTATGGGACACAAATGGAAAAAAGAATGAAGGAGAGAAAAATGAGGCAAAACCAAACTTTTAATGCACATGTGTGTCTATGCCAAAGCAAATAAACTTGACTTTAGGCAGGATTATTTTATAACAGACCACCATGGACATGAGTGCTCTGGAGTGAAGAGTTACTTGAAGGGACTCTAACCACCTCACTAACACGCTCCCAATAAAATACTAGTGGAATTTAGAGGTATAAACTCAACTTTCAGTGGAGCCTGCCAACATTATAAAAAGCACTTTTGAGGGACAATAAATATAACCAAATATTGAGACTCTATGAAATCCTGTAGCCAGCAACTGTTTCTCCCCTAGGAAGCAAGGAGAGTGCTGTGTAAGCAAGGAGATGGAAAAGAATTTCGTAATTCCGTTTCTTTCCTTGAATAAGCTCATAATGACAGAGGTGAAACATAAGAAATGATTTCAGGAGAGAGAAAAATCCCCATGGGAAAAAAAATCTATTCAACACTGAAATAAAATATTTCCTAATCTAGCTAATGCTACTTTTATGCTGATGCAGATGATCATTACATTTATTAGAGACTACAGGGAGTTTCCAAGCATGGACACCTGATTTCTACATTAACTAACAGAGCAATAATTTTCTGATGTTTTTCTCAGTGGCTAATATATAATGCCAGGCCTCTCAAACAGTAGTATCCATCTCACAAGCTTTGTGAAACTTCAGTGACAAACTCATTAAGACCGGGGTCCGCTTTCTGAGTCCAACTGTTTTGGGAAAACTGTGGCCCTCGGCCTAGGCCATGGTAATTAGAGTCTTGATTATTTTAAATAACCAGGGGTCAAAGGTTATGTAGCACCACAGAACCATAGTTAATTTAATCAATTTAGCTAGTGAAGCAATTAAAAAGAAATATATTCCAATGGCACCACTTCTACATTAGGACATGTGGGTAGAATTTCCCAAGTTTTAGAAGATGACATTTTTAGGTAGAATTTTAATTTGATGAATTGTCCACTGGGAATTTTCAAATGCAATTATCCCCCTTTAAATAAGACACTATTGCTGGACAGCCAATCCCCAGCTACCCTTAGTACTTACATATTCTATCCCTATCCCCAGCACTTACGAAAATATGTACATTTTAATTTGTATCTTCATTTGTACATTCAATGGCTAATTCATCAATTTAATCCTTACATATTTGTACTCCCACCTATTATACCTTCATTCCTCCTGCTGTTCTCATTATTTGTAAGTACTTTCCATCTCCCACATTAGATAAGATCCTTGAGGACGGAGAACACGTGACTTGCTTGCGTTATATTCCCCCAACCACAGTACAGTGCTGTGAATTCAGTAGGCTCTCAGTAAATCGCTAAGCTGAGGGAGAAGTGAGCGTGCCACAGTTAAGAGTGAGGGAATAAATATAAATAATGGACACAAGTGAAAACTTAGATGAATAACCTATTGTCGGTCAATTGGGAGCCTTTTCCACTGGGAAATTGGCTTTAAAAGGGATAAACAAACAGAAAGAAAGGGTGTTATTGGTTCTTATTATCACCCGCAACGATATGCATTGTTGTCTGCTTGCCGATATGTATTTGCTGCTGTATAAACTCTGCCATAGTCTACTTTCTAAGACATCGGTATGGCATACTACCAATATTTTGCTCAGGCTTGGTTCAACTGTTCCATGTCACGCCTTCCCTTAAGGCTGGTATTCTTCAGCCCAACAGATTTCAATATTAATCAGCCTTAAACTTTTAGTTAAACTTCCACCTGTGACATGTCTGCACTGGCTTATTTTAAGGAGCTCATTTCTAAAGGTATATTTTCTTTTCAGTATCTCGTCATTAAATATTCAGAAGCCGAGAGAGGCATAGAAATTTCTTTTCCTAACAGGGCCTTTTTTTTAGCTCTACCAATTTAACAAACTAACAGGATTTATCTGTCTTCTATGAATTATGAAATTCTGTTCCACTAACTGTTCTTGTGCTCATCCTACCTAATTCCAGGGACACCAGAAGCATTCAGTGTGGGGCTAGATGGTGGTCATGTTTCCAAGTGGCTGATTGCCTTACCTTAGGCTAATCCCCAACCCCCTTTCACCAAGTCCCTTTCTCCTGTAGGGCAGCTGAAGGAGAGATTTAGGGTTCACTGGGGAAATGGGCCCCTCCTTGTAGCTTGCCAACCCTGCCATTAACAGCCACTTGCCTTTGAAAGAAGATAGTGCAAACCTTTTTGAGGGCTATTTTTCTTTGTACAATCACAGTTTTATTGGATGGAGAGTCACCTCTATTACTTCCTTCACTTATATTTTCATGTTTTGATTTGGGATCAAAACCCATTTTTCCCACTCTTCAGTTTAGCTCTTGATGGAAAGATTAACTACTACCTGACATTCCATAAGGGCTTCTATGAAAGAAACTCTTGTCAAGGGCAACTTCAGCTGTTTAATCAGCAGATTATTGACACTGTAGACAAATCTAACTCTTTAAGTGACGTTATAGCCCATCATGTCTGGCCCCTTTGAACAATGTTTTATTGTGTGTAACACAGACAAACTGCTCTCTAAATGGCTCCTCTGGAGCCGTATGGACAAATTGTGTTAACGTGACTTTGCTGCTTTCTCTACTTATCCAAGTATAACTACTCCTTAGGGGATTGCCCATGAAAAGTTGACTTTGCCCATGTGCAGACACCTCTTGGCTAAATGAAAGAGTTCCATCATTTTAATGGGCCTCATCTAAAGACCAAACTGTTTTCCCACTGATAACCTGCTCCCCTCTCCCAAACTACCATTTACCCCCAAAACAAGCTGTGTTTTAAGTTATAGAGAGGCCATAGAGAGGAATAAATGAAGCCAACAGGATTTTTTCCTCAAGCAAAACTGGCTTTTTAAAACCTGAATTTCATGGGGCTCCACATCCAGAGAATCGTTTCATACATTTGGCCCAGACAGTTAAGCCAGTGTGAGAACTTGCAGATTTTTACGGCGCAGTTTCAGCAGAAGCCCATAAAGCTAATGGTTTTGTAATAGACATGCTGCCAGATAACTTAGGGATATATTCTGCATTCATTCCATGTTACATTCATTCACTGCATTCAAAAAGCATCAAACATGTCTTTACACTTCTGCTGAACCATGCCCAGAAATGTAAGCCTGGGTACAGGGAGTGAATGTCCTTGAACTTTTGCTTGGATTTCTTCATAACAGCATTTGGGCTTTACCTTCTGTAAGGCCAGAAGAGTTCTGCCTTTCTTCAGTCCACCACTGGCCTGGTTTCTGTTTAGACACAGTTTTCACTCGTAGACAGCTATAGGGTCACCACAAATAAAATAGATACTTTCTGAGTTTTGAGGCTAACAAGAACTATGGATATTAAAACCCCTTTCTGCTGTTCCTATAGTTTCTCTACATTCGTGACTCAAAGCTCAACCTCTTTACCTGTCTTGCTTTAGATGGCACCGGACCCCAATCTAATAATAATAATAATAATAATAATGCTGGTATTTGTTAAGCACTTACTAAGTGCAGAGCACTGTTCTACTGGGGTAGATACAGGGTAATCAGGTTGTCCCACATGAGGCTCACATCTAAATCTCCATTTTACAGATGAGGTAACCGAGGCACCGAGAAGTCAAGTGACTCACCCCCAGTCACACAGCTGACCAGTGGCAGAGCTGGTATTCGAACCCGTGACCTCTGACTCCCAAGCCCGGGCTCTTGCTGCTGAGCCACGCTGCTTCTAATAGATTAAATGCAGGTGTATATTTGCTCTCTGAGTGGAGGAAAGGATAGCCTCATGTGACTTCACCTGTCAGTCTTCCATCTTGATAGCCAGGGAGTTTTCCATTTGGATCTGGAGTGTTCCAGTACCTTGCTTGTGCTGAATAGCCTTGAAGAGATGGGATTTAAATTGTGTCGAGGATATTAGACTAAAGTGAATGAAGTGAAGAGTGTACTTCTCGTTTATATCTCCGGAGTGATAAATGTGAGAGTGTAATTTTTTTTCTAAGGCAAAGAAAATGGGAAACCAACACGGGTTTCAGACACATGAGAAATAGCTTATGAATTTAGATGATCGCTCGGCAGAAATAAATTGTACATCTGTTCATTCATTTTAATAAAGCGGGGAAATGACATGCTGCTACAGCCCTTTGAGAACCCTGGTATTTTTAAATTATGATCCTATAATAGTAGCATTAAAATGTATAATTCAGCCAGTAGTTTCTGAATTGGAGAAAAAAAATACATTTATAATCTAAAAGTTCAGCCTTCAGAACGTAAATGGGAATACGCAATGCTTCTTGACCAGTTAGGAATTAGTCCTGAGGGGACACTGCAACACCCTGACCATAAAAATGTACAAATATCTCAGATGAAACTTTTTGGACTGCTGACAAAATCCCTTTTGCTATTCTCTGTCCAGATAAATAATGCAGGTAAGCAACGTCTAGCTAGCTGGCTTCATTACTGCCGATGGAATAGTAGTATATGGGTTCCTCAGGCAATTACAGATTACTATTTTTATTGGAAAAGACTCTAGGTCCCTGCAGATGGGGTTTTTCAGTGCAGCTTGGGTGAATGAAGAGGGCAAGAAACCACCAAGACCCTGGAAAGGGATTCGGGCCAATGCACAGTTACAGAACTGAGTCTCCACTAGTATTTTTTTTTACTGTGAAAACTCAGAGCCAGGATGTGTTGATTCATTCAATCGTGTCGATGGACTCACCATATTCTTTTAAACCCAATATTTATTTCTCTCTATAATTATTTACATAGTGAAGTAGAGAGTTATCTTAGTCTGAAATGGTAGATGTCCTGTGGCCTCAGAGAGGTTAGTGAAATGTCTTTCAATTTCTAGGTAGCAAAAAAAGAGCTTTTTAAATCAATTAGCTATTTCTCAGTTGTTTCATCGATCACCTGAGAGAGCTGCCAAGAAGGCAAAGAGAAGAATAAACCAAGAACAGCCTGTGCTAAAGATGAAGCAAGCCCAAGCCGGAGTTGAAGCTGGTTAAGCCATCTCCTCCTGCCTCCCACTAACTTATCAGATGAATGTGGGTGGAATGCTTAAGTATTTAGTCTATGGAGAAGGGAAGAGTGTCTCGCTGAGTGGCAGTGTCTGATCCTGATGTTGTAAGCAGAGTCCTTGAATTTCACAGTCGCCAATCACTAAGCAATATGATGTTCACCTCAGGTCCAGGAGGTAGTCACAAAGTGCTCTCTATAGGCAGTCTAGATAAACAAGAGTTAATGGAATTTGATTCCCTAGTGAAAACAGGAAAGATGAAGAAAATACATACCTTGGGGATGAAGAAGAACCTTAGGCCAACACTTTCCAGTGACAGAACCCTACAGGTTTATTGACTGAAAGCACATTTTAATTATATGGCTTGAAGAAAGAAAATAGTTCCCAGATACCACTAGAAAGCCCTCAGCATGTGGCATGATCAAACTGTTTCTGTTACTAATAACATTATAAGATGGATTCGTTTGTACAAGAGACACTGGAGAGTTCTACATCCATTGGTTGGCAGATTTATCTAGACATAACTTCCAGGATATTTTAAATTACGAAAACCTGAGGAGGTTCCATTTTCTATCACCAAAAATACACTCTTCAGTTGTTCTCAAATACTTTTCCGAGGCTCTCATGTATACCTCAAAATTGGTTAGTCATCTAACTCTGGGTTTGCTTTGTTTCTTGACATTTCTCTCATCTCCAATTCCACTTAGAGGGGAAAGTGCTGATAATTCATGGGAAGTCCCACTGTTTTCAGATTAATTTCAGCTGGTTGCTTGCACCCACAAATACTATCAGTCTATAAAAGAAGCAGCATGGCTCACTGGAAAGAGCACGGGCTTTGGAGTCAGAGGTCATGGGTTTGAACCCCGGCTCTGCCACTTGCCAGCTGTGTGACTTTGGGCAAGTCACTTAACTTCTAGGTGCCTCAGTTCCCTCATCTGTAAAATGGGGATTAAGGCTGTGAGCCCCAAGTGGGACAACCTGATTCCCCTGTGTCTACCCCAGCGCTTAGAACAGTGCTCGGCACATAGTAAGCGCTTAACAAATACCAACATTATTATCAGTCAGTATGCTACTGCTAGTCCATCATTACTATAAGTCACCTCTAGATCTGGTGAACCTCTAGACTGTAAGTTCATTGTGGACGGGGAGCGTGCCTGTTTATTGTTATATCGTACTCACTCAAGAGCTTAGTACAGTGCTTTGCCCACAGTGAGTGCACAATAAATACAACTGAATGAATGAACCAAATCACAGTTTTTGCCCTTAGTTATGTGAACCAGCAAGAAGCAGCATGTTCTAGTGAGCATGGGCCTAGAAGGCAGAGGGCCTGGATTCCTATCCCACCTCTGCCAGTTGTCTGCTGTGTGACCTTGGGCAAGTCACTCAACTTCTCTAAGCCTCAGTTACCTTACATGTAAAATAAAACAGGGATTAAAACCAGTTCCCACCTAATAAGTCCATGGACCCCTTTTGGGACAGGATCTGTGAACAACCTGATTATCTTGTACCTATCCCAGTGATTAGTACAGAGCTTGGCACATAGTAAGCATTTAACAAGTACCATTTCTTAAAAAAGAGAGAGATATTCTGCCTGGAGATCCTAATGACTCTAAAGAAGAAACCCAAGATAAAGCAATAGGGTGGCTATGGGTTTCAGTGAACTGAAAGCTAAGGAAAACCACTAACTAGACCAATTATCTGTGGTTTACCAGTGGTGGGATGTCTTGCTCTGAATGGTTTCTGGGGCCTTGGATTGGCCTTATTTTGCGATGCTAGTGTGTATTCTCCTCAGTGTAATAATATTTTTTTAGATTTCCAACCCCCGAGCACACATTTTGGAATATCGTTTCATGAAAGAAGATGCGTTAAAACATAAAGAAATATCAATGGTGACCAATGACATGTGAAAAGAAATGGCTTTACACACACCTATTATGTAAATAATAATAATAATGTTGGTATTTGTTAAGCGCTTACTTTGTCCCAAGCACTTTTCTAAGTGCAGGGGTAGATACAAGGTAATTAGGTTGTCCCATGTAGGGATCACAGTCTTAATCCCCATTTTACAGATGAGGTAAATGAGACACAAGGAAGTTAAGTGGCTTGTCCAAGGTCACACAGCAGACAAGTGGCGGAGCTGGGTTTAGAGCCCATGCCCTCTGACTCTCAAACCTGTGCTCTTTCCACTAAGCCAAGCAGCTTCTCGTATCCCAGGACACATCTAAAATGGAGATTTTCCCAGTGCTGGGTAGACCAAACAGGTAATAAAACCCAGTAAATAGCAAGGGAGAGTAGATTTCCACTTTTTAGTCTTATGGGTAGAGTCCAAAGGATTAGACATTTGAGTAAACAAACATACATTAAGAGACTACCTGACAGGAGAAGAAAGTACTACCCTTTTCTAAAACCCCTAGAGGCACATATGTTGAGGAGAAACAAACTTTATAGCATGTGAATGATAGGCTCAATTATGGAGACTGGCTACTTTTCTTATAAATTGCTCTGAGTTTTAGTGAGAAGAGCTGTTCACTTAGCTTGGAGGTAGAGAACAGCATTGACATTTTAAAAGACATTTAACAATCCATCAATGGTATCTGAGCACTTACCTTTTGTAGAGGTCATAGCTACAAGACTGTAAGATCCTTGAGGGTAGGTAAATGTCTATCAACTTTCATGTATTCTCCCAAGCTTTTAGTACAGTGTTCTGAAGAAATACCACTGATTGACTGCAGGGCATTTTACAAAGCCACTGGGAAAGCACACTAGAAAAAGTAGGCATATCCCCACCCTTAAAGAGTTAACAATTTAGTGAGTGAGGCAGACATTTAAATACACTGCAACTAGGATACATTTCATATAGCTACAACAAAAAATTTACAATCTGGTGGTGACCAGATAATAATTTGCTATTTTCTGGTTGAAGAGACTGGAGTCAGAGGTGGATACCTAGGAGTGTTTTGTTTGAATACATCTTGACTCATTTTTGTGGGTTTATTTTTATTGGTTCGCTATTTTAATTTTCTAGAGCAGAAGGAAAAGCGATATTTTGTCTAAATAATGCTGACATTTTGATTCGTAGGCACAGATGGGTGGTACATTTGGAAAAAGCCAAATCTATTTTAGTGTTGTAGAAAAGCAACCAGACAATCTAGGAATTTCACTGTCAAGAAAATAACTAATTAAGTGATGAGTGCATATGTGTATGCATGTACAAATGTCGCATCCACACACATTATGGGGAAATAGGAGGAATAGTATTAAAAGGATTAGTCTTTAAATTTTTTTTTCAATCTCAAATTCCCTCTGGACAAAGTAAAACACAAACACAATATTAACTAACATAATGTGCAATTGCTCTTCCACAGATTTAACTTTAGGACAAATTGAATATGTTCAGATCTGTACTAGATGATTTTGTTTAATCCCACTTATGGAAATAAACTCATATTGATGTCTGTAGCTCTTTGGAATTCAGTGATAGCTTGCCTGCCTTCTTCCAGTTCCTTTCAGTATTATTTACAATATAAATTTTTATGGCATTGAATAGGAGAAATGGGACGATTTATTATTCTTTGCATTTTGTTTCAAATACATGGCCTGGATTTTTACTTTTAGTTGACATCGTATCTAAAACTCACCAGTGTTCTTAGAAACTCTCAGATAGACTTCTCTATGAAGTTCCCAGATTAAGCCCCCTCTTCCTCTGCTCCCCCTCCCATCCCCATCACCCCTACTCGCTCCCTTTGCTCTACCCCCCTTCCCACTCCACAGCACTTGTGTATATGTGTACATATCTACAATTATAATTCTATTGATTTTTATTAATGATATGTATATACCTATAATTCTATTTATTTTTAATGATGCTACTGATGCCTATTTACTTGTTTTGATGTCTGTCTCCCCCTTTCTAGACTGTAAGCCCATTGTGGGCAGGGATAGTCTCTATTTGCTGCTGAAATGTACTTCTCAAGTGCTTACTACAGTGCTCTGTACACAGTAAGCACTCAATAAATACGATCAAATGAAGTTGACAGTTTAGCATGATCTATTTCCTAGTGGCAAGCTGAAATTATTCATTGGAAAAAAAAAAGATAACTTATTTCTGTGATTCTCTTATCTCCCAGTCTGAACTTCCTAAATGTCATCATATTTTGCAGACTGTATTATGTCATCATATTTACCTTCAGCGCTTCACAAGCAGAGCAATATCTTGAAGCTATAGATCTTTTTGGTGTTGGTGTGTTTGTTTTTAGTAGAAATAGATGGAAGAAATATTCAAGGGTAATGGGCATGGGAATGGTTTAATGGTGAGGAAGCCCCATCGGTACCAAGAATTGTTGTTACCAGAGTTACTGTTGACTGTCTAACGTAACCAAAGGGTGAGAAAAGGCAGGGACTTTGCATAGAGATTCACCCTGGAATTATGTGAACCAGATCATTCTGATTTATTAAGAAAATATTATCGTGGGTGGCTTGTGCTTGGCACCACTCTGAGTTGCTGGATTTCTTGGGTCCCCAAAACCGCTTAGTCCAGTGCCTGGCATTAAGTGCTTTACAAATACCATAATAATAATCATAACCTTTAGGTTACCACATTTAGTGATCATTTCTATTCATAAGGCTTTGCCAGTATTTGTGCTAATTAATACTCTCTGTCGTCTACCAGTTGGGAAAGCTAGTCACAGCTAATGTCCCATGTAGCAAAAAAAATCTGGTTAGTGGGACACTTCGTGTTTTGTATGATCTTGGTGGAGGGAAACAAAGCAATGAAGTGTCCCCTTACAAAGGGAGATAAATGGAAACATACAGGCTTGGAGCTTTCCAACATAGTCTTCTTTCATTATGTAACAGGGCAAAAAGTTGCATTTAAGGACATCATTGATAACTGCAGGAAGAGAATTTACCATTTCACAAAAAAGGAATCTCCTGGCCACCCTTGTATATATCTTAAATAAGCTCTTAGTACAACGCCCTGAATAGTAGTAATAATAGCAATAATTATGGCATTTGTTAAGCACTTACTATGTGCCTGGCACTTTACTAAGCCCTGGGGTGGAAACAAGCAAATCGGGTTGGACGGTCTTATTCCTCATTTTACAGATGAGCTTACTGAAGCACAGAGAAGTGAAGTTGACTTGCCTAAGGTCATACAGCAGGCAAGTGATGGAGTTGGGATTAGAACCCATGACCTTCTCATCCCCAGGCCTGTGCTCTATCCACTACGCCATGCTGCTTCCCTAATAAGACCTCAATAAAGACCACTGAATGATTAAATACTTCACCAGTTCTTCCCGTCTGCAGTTAATTTAGTATGCCCCCAAAGTTCGCAAATTTCTTAATGATAGGGCTCATAACTACTAATTTTATTGTACTCTCCCAAGAATATTACACTTAATAAACAATGATTGATTAATTAGGAAATTGGTGGAGCACATAAAGTCATTTCTCTACTCTATCAAATGTTATTTTCTCAAATATAGTTGCTTAAATACAGATGCTCAAGGCATAGACTATAGTATGGCTATTGCCTTTAAAATTATATTGGTGTGATTTACACCCTTAGACTTAAACACATCTCATTATGCTCATTTTAAAGTCTGAACCTCAGAGAGTTATTCAAATCCAGTCATCGAGTAAATGTAAGAGGCTAGCACTGTTTCCCAGAAAACTTCAGGCACTTTTAAGTTTTTGCAAACATTGCCATTTTCTGGCATCACAGATATGTTTTATAAATTAACAGATGGCAAGTGAACTATTTTCAAAATGAAAAATAATGTATTGGAGAGCATGGCTTTTTAAGACTCATAGTAATAATTTCAAAGAGAAGTGAAAGACCCTTGAGTTGGTGACAATTTTCCAGGAAGCTCTTGGCTGCCTTTTCCACTGAACCTATGATTTTCTGGCAGAACAAGAGTTGGAGCTAAGCACCCTACTGAATTGTGTCCATAACTGAGAGGATTTGCATTCTTAGAGTCTGTGGAAATCCATATTGGGGTTATGCTAATGATAAATTCCCTGACTCACTCAAATAGGTGAGTTAAATGAGTTCCTCTTTTGGGGAAGCAGCATTATGTGGAAGATATTTTAAGTAGTAATTTATTAAATGGAAGACTGGAGTCCCTGATGAGTCTATTTCTCTCACGGTAGGGGGAGCAGGTAAGTCCTAGTAATGGAAAAAACATAGGTCTGGGAGTCAGAAGACTGGGTTCTTACCCCAGTTCTGCCACTGGTCTTCTGTGTAGCCTTGGGCAAGTCTGCTTCCCGTGCAGTGGGAAGTGCTTACTATGTGCTGAGCATTATACTTGGGAAGCAGCATGGCTCAGTGGAAAGAGCCCGGGCTTGGGAGTCAGAGGTCATGGGTTCGAATCCCAGATCTGCCACTTGTCAGCTGTGTGACTGTGGGAAAGTCACTTAACTTCTCTGTGCCTCAGTTACCTCATCTGTAAAATGGGGATTAACTGTGAGCCTCAAGTGGGACAACCTGATTACCCTTTATCTACCCCAGCGCATAGAACAGTGCTCTGCACATAGTAAGCGCTTAACAGATACCAACATTAATTAACCTCTCCATGTCTTAATTTCCTCAGCTGTAAAATGGGGATAAGATACTTGGTCTCCCTCTTTGATGGTGAGCTGCATGTGGGATAAGGACCTGTCTCTAAACTGATTGTCTTGTCTTTACCCACCACTTAGTACACTTCTTATCACCTTGTCAGCTCACTGTGGGCAGGGGATGTGTTTGTTTCATAATAATTATGTTCTTTGTTAAGTGCTTACTATGTGTCAGGCACTGTTATTTGTACTCTCTCAAGCACTTACTACAGTGTTCTGCACACAGTAAATACTCAATAAATTGGTGTCATGGGGAGCAACTGAAAGTAAAAAAAAAAAAACTCCAGAATTTCTCCCCACCTAAAACTCAGGATTATGGTCTGGGTGAATGGGATGCTTATATCACTTAGCTCTACTTCCACTTTTCACCATGATTTTAAGCTGGTGAAAAATAAATATAACTGCCTGAATGAATGAACCTAGTAAGCACTTAATAAATACTATAATTATGGAGGGATTATTCCTCACTCTCAGATATCACTTTTTTCTATGGCATTTTCCCTTCAAAATGGCTCAGATCCTTTATAAGTATTGGGCAATATCCATGGTTTGTCACCTGCAACTACTGAACTCATTCAGTCATATTTATTGAGTGCTTACAGTGTGCAAAGCATTGTACTAAGCACTTGGGAGGGTAAGATATAACAATAAACAGACACATTCCCTGCCCACAAATCCAATCAATCGATTATAGCTATTGAGTGCTTACTCTTCAGATCTTGGGAGAGTACAATATAGCGATCAATCAATCAACTGTATTTATTGAGCACTTACTGTGTGCAGAGCACTGTACTAACTGCTTGGGAGAGTATGATAAAATATTGTCAATAGACAAGTTCCCTGCCTACTTCGAACTCCACTAATATAAACTGGATCTTCAGAATCAGGGAGGCTTAAAATCATGGTGAAAAGTGGAAGTAGAGCTAAGTGATATAAGCATCCCATTCACCCAGACCATAATCCCGAGCTTTAGGTGGGGAGAAATTCCACAATTTTTTTTTATTCTCAGATGCTCCCCATGACACCAATTTAAAACTAGTTTCCCCTGAAGTCAATCAGAGTCAGGGAACTGAAGTGAGACCGTGTGCTCTCTCCATCAGACCAAAGTACATTATGCCTATGGTTTTATTAATTTTATGTACTCCAAATTTGTTTCTGGCCTTACAGAAAAACTATAACAATATAAGAGCATCAGAGTTGAAGATACCTGTGTCAGCAGTCAGCATTTACTCCACTATTCTAAGAAACTCCACGGTACCTACCAACTCTGTTATATTGTACTCTCTCAAGCACATAGTACAGTGTTCCGCACATAATAAGCATTCAGTAAATCCAACTGATTGATCGAGTTTAAATTTGATGCACATTTTATTGGTAGCTATGCTATGTGCTAAACCTTTTTTCTGTGGTTGTCAACTGATGGCAAATATTCCACACCATGTTGATTTCTCAGGAAGTAACTGATTGGGATATGACATAGCTGGGACTATGCTTGGCGAAGTCTCCTCAAATGAAGCTGAAAGCAGAGGCCCTGAATCGTTGATTTGAGTGTGGCGGAGGCGGCGGTCATTCTTCAAAAACTCATTCTCCCTCTCGTAATCCTTTTCTTGTCAAGGTGTTTGATTTCTTATGTTGCCTGTTGACATTTGTTGAGAACCTATTGGTTGCTTTTCACCAGAATCTTGTCCTAGGGTGCGTCTGTGATAAGCATGGCTAAATTCACCAAGTCGTGACTTGTGTCCAACCCGATTTTCCTATACCATCCCAGAGTTTAGTAGTGTCTGGCACACAGTAAGCGCTTAACAAATAACACAATTATTATTATTATGGAAGAATTCCAGCTGAACAACACATGCATCAACACTGCTCTCTGAATAACTTGAGCTGATTCATTTGGTGATGTCCTCAGTTTGGGTGGCTAGTCACTGCCGGGATAGTGATTTCATTGTTTATAAAGTAAGGCTGGACTGGGGTGTGTGAGGTTAGGCAGGACCAGCCAGGCTCATCTCTCTGACCCTGCTGTAATGAAAACTACCCAGTTGGGAGAGCGCTGTGGCCTAGTAGAAAAAATATGGGTCTGGAAAAGAGAGGAACTTCTTTCTAATCCTGACTTTGCCACTTGCCTACTGAATGATTTTGGGCAGGTCATTTTTCTTCTCTATGCCTCAGTTACTTCTTTGGAAAATGGAAATTAAATCCTCCTCCTTCCAATATAGACTGTGAGCCCCATGTGGGATAGGAACTGTATCCAAACTGACTATTTTGTATCCACCCTAGCACTTAAATACAGTAGCTGGTACATAGATAATAATAATAATAATAATGATATTGGTATTTGTTAAGCTCTTACTATGTGCCAAGCACTGTTCTAAGCGCTGGGGTAGATACAAGGTAATCAGGTTGTCCCACCTGGGGCTTGCAGTCTTCATCTACATTTTACAGATGAGGTAACTGAGGTACAGAGAAGTGAAGTGACTTGCCCAAGGTCACACAGCTGACAAGTGGCAGAGCGGAATTGGAACCCATGACCTCTGACTCCCATGCCCGGGCTCTTTCCATTAAGCCAAGCTGCTTCTTTTACACAGTAAGCACTTAACAAGTTCCTTAAAAAAAACAAAAATTGGGACCTACCCATTTGGGGAAGTAGTGTGGCCTAATGGAAAGAGCAAGGGCCTGAGAATCAGAGGACCTGGGTTCTAATCCAACTGCTGCTCTTACCTGCTGGGTGATTTTGGGCAAGTCATTTAACTTTGTTGAGCCTCAGTTTCCTCATCTGTAAAATGGGGAATCAATTCATTTTTAAATGACATTTGTTAAATGCTTACTCTGTGTTAAACACTATTCTAAGCACTGAAGTAGATGCTAATGAATTAGCTTGGACACAGTCCCTGTCCTGCATGGGTCTCCCAGTCTAAATAGGAGGGAGAACAGGAGAACTGAGATGCAGTAGGAAGTTAAGTGATTTGCCCAAGGTCATAGAGCAAGTATTTGGCAGAGCTGGGATTAGAACCCAGGTCCTCTGACTCCCAGCCTCCTGCTGTTTCCACTAGACCATGCTGCTTCTCCCTCATGTTCTCCCTCTGTCTTAGACTGTGATCACAATTAATGAGAGTGGCTGTGTCTGAACCGATTATCTTTTTTCTACCATAGTACAGAGCTTAGCAGATAGTAACCACTTAAATACTATGATCATTATAATTATCATTATTGTTATCGTTATTAGTTATTATCACTTAGACAGTGAGCCCAAAGCGGGACTTGGACTATGTCCAACCTAATTACCTTGTTCCCATCCCAGGGCTTAGAATAGGGCTTGACACACAGTAAGAGCTTTACAAGTACTATTATTGTTATTATTATCATTATTATATTATTGTTACTGCTGGAACCTGAGCAGTTGTGAGGGTCTGGGGAAGGAGAGAGATTACCTGGGTTCTCATTACCATACTTTCGAGGCAGGATTCACCACTAGTAGCACGACCCACACCCAAAATAATGTCGTGCCTTTGGACATTTAAATATCCTACGTTAGGCAAGAAAGAGGTCAGTTTTGTACAAAAACAACAAAAAAAACCTTACATGATTTTTCCTTGGGATTTCAAATCTTGCCCTTATGCACCTTTGATTTTGGGCTTGATGGAAACTTTAGAGGTCCTCCAAGATAGCAGGGTCCAAGTAAAAGGCAATAGCTGGTGTCCACAGAACATAAATGGCTTTCAATGTCAAGGTGTTTTAGGCTCCTCCCTCTCTAGATTGTAAGCTCCTTGTGGGCAGAGAATTAGCCTACCAGCTCCGTTGTATTTTACTCTCCCAAGCACTCAGCACAGTGCTCTGCACACAGTAAGCATTCAATAAATATAGTTGATTGACAGATTGATTACCTGGCCTAGGGCACTTCAACCTGCACTTTAACCTTACTGCATTGTCCCTCGTCTGCTAGGAATGGGCAGGACAGCCTATGCCCAGGAGATGGGCAGTGATTTCACTGCTAGGGCTAAATGGAGCTACTTGGTTCAATTCTCTGCAGACTTGGTGGAGCAGTATCTCATGTGCTCCCCTTCCAACTCCTTCCTGCCATCCATCCCCATGCCCTTGTGTGGCTTGTGGGGCCTAGGGAAGGTGCACTCCCTCTTTCCCTGCTGTCCTTCCCTTCTCTTCCCTTCCTTCCTTTTTTCCCTCCCTCCTCCTTCCTCCCTCCTTTTTTCTCTCCTTCCCTCCATCATTTCTTCCCTTCCCTTCCTCCCTCCCTTCTTCCCTCTCTCCCTCCTTCCTTCCTTCCCTTCCTCCCTCCTTTCTTCCCTCCCTTCCTCCCTCCTTTCTTCCCTCCCTTCCTCCCTCCTTTCTTCCCTTTCTCCTTCCTTCCTTCTTTTCTCCCTTTACTGATAGTGTAAAATGCAAGTGCAGCAGAAAACCCCCCAACTGTCTGAAGTCTCAAAACATAAAAATTACCTTCAGCAAAGAGACAAACAAAATTGAGGTTACTTTACACCTGGGATTCAGAGAAAACATCTGTTAAGCAAACTAATGTATCTTTGAAGCCAAACCATAAACTCTATTTCTACACGTGGGGAAAAAAACCTAAAAAACTTTAGGTTTCCTGGGAGATTTTAAGATCACCTAAATAACAGCAACACAAATTATCCAAAAAATGTCTATGCAGGATGCATAGCAGAGAATCTAGGCAGATCTCACCCCTGCAATATTGGGGCTTTGTAGTAAAAACAGATAAGACTTCATTTGTGAAAAGGGTCCATATAAGCCAGTCAAAAGATTGCCTTGTAATTGGCCTAGAAATACACAGAGGAGGAAAACCATTTCAGGGAATTTCACTATAGCAATAATATGATTAACCCATACTTTCAGTCCATAAAGTAGTGTATTTGTTTCCTAAAAAAATGATTTTTTTAAGAGTATAGACAGTAATGGAAACAATAATTTGAATTTCTAGTCACAGAAAAAAAATTGCCACTGATACTAAAAGAAAACCAACTAATCTAAAAGTAAGCAAAAAGAGATAATGGCCATAAATCAAGGCATTGGAGTTATTGTTTTTGAGCAATTCTACCTTCAATAGCACTCCTGAAAAATCAATCTTTTTTATAACTCTTGTCACTGTTAGAGAAGCTTGAAATACAGATCAATCAAACCTTAGCATGGGACTGTACAATGAGTATTTTTTTTAATCGAATATCTCGGGTCTTATTACAGGAGGCCGACTCAAGTGGTAGTTTATTATTGGTGAAAAACCAAGGCAAATATTTCTACTCTGTTCACTATTCATAAAAGATTCCCCTGTTTTCAGGACTACCTATAGAACTTGTGAAATTTGTGTAGGAGAAAAGAAGCCCATCCTCCTGTTCTTATTTATAATGGTGTTGAGAGAATAATTCAGCATGTACAGCCATTCGATACTAAGTCAGATAGGAGGTGGGGTAGTGCTTCTGTACTGTGAATATTGGAATCTGTAATTCTACCATGTCAAATGGAAATAGAAGCTTGCAAGGGAAGGGCCAAAAGGGATGACAGGAAGAAACAGGATGCAGTGAAGGGATGGGAAGGAAGAGGAAGAGAAGTGAGTGAGAAATAGGAAGGAAAGGAGAGAAAAGAAAATGGGAAAGAATAGGAAAGTGGTGTTCCAAGTAAATGTGGAATGGGGTCTCTCCTGCTGTTTTGTAGTGATAATAGCCAATGGTGGCTACACAGGTAGAAACCCAGGGGTCTGGGGACAAGGAAATAGAGACGGAAAGTCTCGATATTAGAAATCAGGCCCGCCAGTTGCTAGGAATGAGATAATGAGGCGCCAAAGCGACACTCAATAGGATGGAAGAGGATGGAGGAAATTCATTCATTCAATAATATTTATTGAGCGCTTACTGTGTGCAGAGCACTGTACTAAGCTCTTGGAAAGAACATTTCGGCAACAGATAGAGACAATCCCTACCCAACAACGGGCTCAAAGTCTAAAGGGGGAGAGACAACATGGTTATGTGACTTCAGTGGGTCACGTATGTCCACAGCCATCTCTGGAATGCTTGTGAGAAAGTGAAGGTCTTATTATTTGCATATGATGTGTAATAACGTATCAGGCCATATAATTAGTCAAAGATCCTCAATGCAAAATGTCAGGGACTCAAACTAACAGAAATCTCAGTGTTGTTTACCTTTCTAGGTATTTCCTCTGCAATCTAGAGTTAGGGATTTTGCCTATTTATTTAACATTAAATACAACAGAGCATCTACGGCTTTAACCACTGATGGGTTTTCTATCATATTTGCATACAACATAAGTGGAGCATAATAAATGTTGAAAACAACACAATAAGAAATACAGAATCAGGAGGGCACAGGATCAAGGGAGTATAAAAAGGTTCTGTAGCAAAAATGAACTTTTTTTTTTTTAATTACTGGCTCCCAAACCGACTTTCTATTGCAGGGAAAACCTATTTTGTATCCTTGGTGGCTTTCAGTCTGGACTCCCATTCTACGCTTATTTAAAATAATTATTATGCTAAAATAATAACACTTCAAATCAATTATTGTGAACTGCACTACAAGTAAAAATGGTATTTCTTTATTAAAGCTTTTTTCTTATAAAATTTATTCGAGTCAGGATTTTGCTTCATGAAACTCTGTGTCAAACTGTAGTTGTACAAACTGACCAAGCTAAAACACCTATTGAAAAATACATTTTTAGGGCAATTGATTTCTCACATAGGACAGCTGCTCAATGCCAATTGTGTGCAAAGTGGTTCATCTTAGTAGTTAACAACTAAGAGTATTTCTACTATAATAACTTTGATGAGTGAACACAGTTATCATTAGAAACTTAATTTTTTACCTCTTTCTTGGTGAATTCTGGTGGATGATCATTTTTGTCATCGATGACGATCGTAGCTGTGGCTGTTCCTGTTAGCCCTACATCCAAACCAGCCATATCTTTAGCTTCAATGATCAGCTCATATTTAGGATTTTCCAGAGTCTAAAATACAAAAACAAAACCGAAACATGCGATTTAGATTTTGACAAGAATAGACATGACATTGATTTTGTTTAGTTGGGTATTGGATGTACCCCCAATAGTTTTACGGCTAAAGAGTTGTGTGATTTTCAGACAAATGGCTGTCTTTATAGCCTTAATTTCACTAGTTCTCATCTTACTCTGTGCTTTGTGGAATTAATCTCAGTGAGGAGTTGCCTTTAAAGATAATGAGAACAAATGATGAAGGGCAGCTATGTGGTGTGCAAACGGACATGATAAATTGTTCTTCAGAGTGACCAGCTGTATGTCCCAAAGACAGAGGGTTGGTTAGCAAAGACATTGGAAATAAAAAATGCTTAATTTCCTTCTGGGCAGGAAATGTTTCTGCCCACTCTGTTGTATTGTACTCTTCCAAGTGTTTAGTACAGTTCTTAGAGAAGCAGCATGGTGTAGTGGATAGAACATGGGCCTGGGAGTCAGAAGGTCATGAGTTCTAATTCTGGCTCCACCACTTGTCTGCTTTGTGAACTGGAGCAAGGTACTTCAATTCTCTGTGCCTCAGTTATCTCATCTGTAAAATGGGGACTCAGACTGTGAGTGCCACATGGGACAAGGAATGTGTCCAATCCGATTGCTTGTATCCACCCCAGCACTTATTCATTCATTCAATAGCATTTATTGAGTGCTTAATATGCGTAGAGCACTGTACTAAACACTTGGAATGTACAAATCGGAAACAGATAGAGATGGTCCCTGCCCACTGACGGGCTTACAGGCTAATCGGGAGACAGACAAAAACAATAGCAATAAAGCACTTAAATAAAGCACTTAGTACAGTGCTTAACAAACGCCATAATTATTATTACTATTCTCTGCCTATAAGTTCTCCATAAAGTTCTGCTTCAATTCTCAATCAATACTATTGATAATGTTACCATTTAGATCCCTGAACTCATGCTAAAGTCTGAATGAAAACAGCAAGTAAAACTATTCCTTTATAACAGATGAAGAAAATGAGGAGCAGTAAGTGGCCTAAAAATTCAGGGACAAAGTGGCTAAATGAATGTGTATTCATTCATTCACTCAACCATATTTATTGAGCTCTTACTGTGTGCAGAGCACTGTACTAAGCACTTGGGATGTACAATTCAGCAACAGATAGAGACAATCCCTGCCAACAAAGGGCTCATAGTCTAAAAGAAGCACATGGAGCAGGGGTATTCTTTCATGGACGTTTCTAATGGAGTTTTGCAAACTGGTCCCAAATCTGTACCTTTAAACTATGAGCATCAACCTGATGTTTGTAATGTTCTAGTGATGTAGAAAAAATTACTGTCCTGCAGTCACAAACCTGTAGAGCTGCCTCAGAGCCTGTTCAACGACATCTGACATCAGCTTGTCCACCTGACTGAAGGACAGTTATTGTGGACTTTTTTCTGCCCTATTTATGTCTCTCAAAGCTGTAGTTCCAATCAGAGTTGGGGTCTCAGAGTAGCAGTAGTCATTGGGAGAGATTCTTGGGTTATTAAGAGGTACATATGGGCACAGCATTTCATAGCTAAAAGGCAAAGTTTTCTGGCTAAGGGATTGCTTGTCCAATCCAGTCTCTTGGTTAACTCAAGAGCCTCCCCAGTGGCCTCAAGATAATGGAATTTAGCTCTTTTTGGCTAATTTCCACCAAATAATCATTGCCATTCCCCAGTCAGACTGGTAATGACAGTGAGACAGACTGACTGTCTCTCAGAATGGCAATAACGTTTGAAGCAAATCTTCCTTTCATTCAGTCAAGAATAAGGCAGACAAGTGCTTCACCAATTGTCTGCTGTGTGACCTTGGGTGAGTCATTTAATTTCTCTATGCCTCAGTTACCTCATTCGTAAAATGCAGATTTAGATTGTGAGCCCCAAAATAATAATAATTATGGTATTTGTTAAGCACTTACTATATGCCAAGCACTTTTCTAAGCAGTTGGGTAGATCTAAGACAATCAGGTTGGAAACAGTTCCTGTCCCACATGGGGCTCACAGTATCAATCCCTATTTTACAGATGACGTAACTGAGGCCCAAAGAAGTTAAGTGGCTTGCCCAAGGTCACACAGCAGACAAGTGGTGGAGCTGGGATTAGAACCCGTGACTGCTGACTCCCAAGCCTGGGCTTTTGCCACTAGGCCATGCTGCTTCTCTATGTTGGATGCTTGTCTCTAGACTGGGAGCTCATGGCCAGGGAATATGTCTGTTTTGTTTTACTCTCCCAAGTTCTTAGTACATCGCTCTGCACACAGTTAGAGCTCAATAAATATGATTTACTGACTGATAAGGACTGTATGTCCAATCTGATTAACTTGTATCTACCCCAGCCCTTAGTAAAAGTACCTGGCACATAGTAAGCACTTATCAAATACCATTAAAAAAATAACAGCTCACATTTGTGCCGATAAAAGGTATGTGTAGCTTGCCATTTTTGTCCACATAGACATTTGTTTTATTCTAAGCAGACTTATCCTATATGGTAGTCTAAATCATTTCACTCTTACATTGTGTCTCATTAAGATTCACTAGGTCTACCATTTAAGGCAGGTTCCTTAATGTTTCTGGGCTATTAAAATGAAGGTTAAAAAGAAGATCGATTACTGAAACAAGCATCAAAACTATAATAGAGGAAGCCCTCAGTGAAGACCAGTGCCAAGACTTTAAACCAACTCACTTAATTAGAGGTACAACAGCACATATGGTTGCCCAGAAACACATGGTGCATTATACTACCCAATGTAGGGGGAAATAAATATCCAGTGAAATAAATATTTTTCCCATTTTATGCAACTTTGCCATGTGTTATAGGGCCATCTGATTGAAGACCCATATGTCCTGCAATGCTGACTGACAATAGGGATTTAAGAGCCATGACAAGTCTCACAGTAAAGGGAAACACCTGGCCTAGAGGAAAGAATATGGGCCTAAGAGTTAAAGGACCTGGGTTCGAATCCCAGCTTTTGTCTGCTGTGTGATTTTGGTCAAATCACTAAACTTCTCTGTGCCTCAGATTCCTCATCTGTTAAATGGGGATCAGATCTTACTCCCTACTGTGAGCCTCATATGGGAAAGGAATATGTTTAACCTGAATATCTTGACTTTACCCCCAGTGCTTAGTACAGTGCTTGACACATAGTAAGTACTTAATTACAATAACAATAATAATAATGTGGGGGGGATTGAGTATTTTCATCCCAATTTTCCCTTTACAAGTTGGAGAACAGATTATCCATATGGGCATGCAAAACTCATTCAGGATACCAGCACCTCTTTTGATCTCTTAGAAGTTACTTGTAAAGATAGGGAAAAAAGAAGTTTCCTTACAGAATAAGGACAATAACACTAACAGCAACGATTATGCTATCAATGATAATAATAATTATAATGGTATTTGTTAAGAACTTGTTATGTGTCAGGTATTGTGCTGAGCATTGAAGCAGGTATTAAATAATCAGATTGGTCATAATTTGAGCTATATAGTGCTCAGTCTAAGGAGGAGGGATTACAAGTATTTATACCTAATTTTACACGAGGAATCTGAGGCAAAGAGAAGTTAAATGACTTGCCCAAGATGACACAGCAGCCGACAGGCAGAGTCAGAATTCAAACACAGATCTCCTAACTCCCAGTCCAGTGCTCTTTCCACAAGACCAGACTGCTTCTTTCCATTTTTCCCCTTTTTGTTTAAAGATCATCTAGAAAAGCCGCTGACTCTCATTCTCACCCAAGTGTTTGTCCACTCCCTGAGTTGTTAGATATAAATTCACTCTTTGAAAGAAAATACTTTTGAGCCCTAAAGTATGTTGAAGCTTGGAAATCTCTCCTGATAATGGGAGGCTCTGCTTCACCTTGACTACCATAGGGAAATAGCCAATTTAATGCTAGGAACCCAGCAACCCTAATATATCATCCGGCCATGCAGTTAGTCCCTAACTTCTGGCTAAAAACATGCTATTTTATGCATGTTTTCTGGCTGTTGTAATACATTCAAGCTTCCCTGACCTCCTGCATAAGCCTCTGCAAACACAGACATTTTTTCTTTATGAAGTGGTTCGGATACTCACTGAGGGGACACCCAGAGTTACGACCCCCTCACATGGGGCAAAGAGGATAAGTGTGAAAGGGAAAATAGCCTCATCCCTGAGTAAAAAGAAAGCCTGGCAGTTCTAAAACATTTGTATAAGAAATTGATACCTGGACTGGAGTGGGCAAAATTGAATACAATATTTTATTAAGCATTTCAGATTCTTTTAAATTCAAGAGTTCACCGGAACAGAATCCAAATATGACACAAAATAGGACTGAATAGGAAAATAGGGGAAAAAAATCACAGAAAAATTCAATCTTATCAGCCTTCTTATTCATATAATCCATATTATTTGCTTTTTAAAAAAGTTAAACATTTTCCTATGTGCCCCCAAAGATGCAACCCTTCATTTGTGCTTCTTTCTAATTTTACCAACTTCTCTTGGCATCTACTTTCTTTCTCCACATTTCTGTGAGGTAGAGAAGGGAAGGATTATTTCATAACTGTCATGATAGAGAAACAGAGGGACTTAAGGGCTAAGTACTTACTCTGGGCCTTTGAAGGAGCCAAGTTCTGCTATTTCCTAGTTGAATATTTCATCCCACTGTTTTCCCTCAACATTTGACCTCTTCTATTTTTTCAAGGGGGTGGTCATTTGTGATTAGGAAGAACCTTGGGAAACACTTGTTTTATTATTAGTCCTGATTAGCTGATGTCAGCTCTCTTTCTCTGATGCCTTAATCAATTCACCTGTTTGCCCTAAATTGGTTCCACTGTTGGCAAAATAGGAGAAATTTATACTACTTAGTAATTGGAAGAAATGAAGTCTTATAGAAAAGGTCTGGGTTAATGTTGTTAGTATATCTGCATACTTCGTTCCTCTGGTTCTAACCTTCTCACTGTGCCTCGATCTCACCTTCCTCACCACCGACCACTGGCCTGGAAGCATTCCCTTCCCAAATCCACCAGATAATTACTGTCCCCCTTTCAAACCCTTACTGAAGGCACATCTTCTCCAAGAGGCCTTCCCGGATTAAGCCCCAGTTTTCCTCATTTCCCATTCCCTTCTGCATCACCCTGATTTGCTCCCTTTGTTCTTCCCCCCATCCCAGCCCCACAGCACTTAGGTGTATATATCTGGAATTTTATTTATTTGTATTGATGACTGTTTCCTCCCCCCCCACCCGCCACACACACACACACACACACACTGTGAGCTTATTGTGGGTAGGGATTGTCACTCTTTATTGTTGTATTGTACTTTCTCAAGAGCTTAGTACAGTGCTCTGCACATAGTAAGTGCCTAATAAATGACTGAATGAAAGAATGAACTGTATTACGGTAGGACAGGGAGCTGTTTGCTTTCAAATACTGTATCACTTGCCTTGTGAACTGGTATAGTTAGAAAAATTCTAAGCTAGAGCACCTGCAGTAACTTCAAACAATTCAGAAATACAGTCTCGCTTTCACTGACTTTCCTAATGTCCAGAATTACAAGGAATTCTGGAGATAAACCTGAGCCACTATCAAGTTACCTTTCCAAAAAGGATTTAGCAAGGTAATGAGCTCTAAAGCAGAATTGCGGGGTAATTATGCACTACCAAGGAAAAAAAATTTAAAAAAATCCTGTTTACCATCTGCTAGATTATATGAACACTTTTGTAGGGGCCATCCACAAAATCAACAACAGAGTGAGCTCATTATTTATCCTGGAAATTTCTCAACATATCTCTGCAGGGTTATAATGCTGCATACTTTTGCTCATTACTGGTCTGGAAAGAACATAAATCGATTCATTCTATTAAATTTGACTCACTGTTGTTGATGGTGATGAAATTTATATTCAGGTGATTTACATATTCATGTTCATAAGATTCTAGGGACTTTCTGCATTCCTGCGCTTTGTCCACATCTAACTTCAGAGATATTGAATTTTGTGACCTAAACACCTCGGCAGCTCTATCTTTTTTTTCCCTGCTACATTTAAAATATTGATCTTCCACCAATGCCCTCATTCCCTTACTGTGTTTGTGATCACAAGGTCTCTCACTGGTCTGGAGAGCTTGTATGAGAGAAAGGTTCAGGAAAGAACCCCCAAAAAGAAGAAAAGAAAAAGTGCAAAGACCAAACATCTCCTTAAGTGAATTAAAACACCTGACTTCTCGGGGACAAAATCATCTGGCCCAGACCTAGGAAGGGCTCGGTTCTTAAAGAACAGCCACAAGCACTAGATTACAGATTGCATTCCCTGGTCCGGAGTCATGGGGGCTTTGAGTCATAGGTTATTTGGGTTAAGCATAGGGCAGTTAATTTCACATTTTCATTATTTCTAGAATCAAATTTGGGTTTGTTTTCTGAGGAAACAATATGCAATATGGTTTCATTTATGGAGTGTTTATTGTGCAGGTGGTTTGGGAGTCTAACATGCTGAATTAGTGAGAAAATGCTGATGAACACTGCCTTTCAAATTTTAATCATTTGCATTCTCACCCTTCCAACATTTTGGATGGATTATTGAACCTCAAACATATGAAACAAGTTTACTGACTCCATCTTTTCCTCATACTGTTTGTCAGAAATTCTAACACCTAGAATTGATGGTAAAAGAAATGAAAATTTAATGTTTGAAATCACTATTATTTATTTATCCCTGAATGCTATTGAGCTAAACACAATGTGTACTGAATGTCTTCCAACCCAGAAGAATCATTCCAAGCTTTTAATATGACTCAAATCACTTGAGAATTCAGCACAAAGTACAAACCAGGCTCACCAGTTCACTTGAAGCTGCCTCACTGCCTCCCCTTCAGCACTTACTGAGCACCTCCTGACTGTGTAGTACAACATACTAGGCACCTCACAGAAAATGATAAAAGTGAAAGGCACAGTTCCTACCCTTAAAAACTTAGGTATTATATACCAAATTATCCCCTAGTTCATTCTTTTGCCTCATTTTCCTAGAAGGTCTGTCAGGAAGGTAAACATAATTGTTCTACTGTTGACTGAACAAGCCATAATTCTCTAGTATTTACTGAGCACTAAGTCTAATGAGAGCTCTGAATTTGGAAGAGCACAATAGAGTTAACAGACATAATTCCTATGCTCAAGGATCTTACAGTCTAGCAAGGGAGACAGACATTAAGATAAACTAGAAGTAGGTGAAAACTGTTTTTTACCAAGAAAACTCTATGGATAAAGTTCATAAAGTCACTTTGGAGTGGAAGCAAGAATTATGAGGTGAAAGCCACAGAATTTAAAGATATATACATAAGGAAGGAATAAATTCCCAAGTGCTTAGGTGAGGTGGGATTGTTAAAGTGGTGGGGGGGTTGAGGAAACTATTAAGGGGAAGCGAGAGATTAATCATAGGAACGGTGAAACTCACTATAGCCAGAGCCCTGTGTTGTCCAAACTGAAATTTGGGGAATAGAATAGGAAAGATTCAAATGGAGGGCAGGAGTGGCAAAACATATAGGTCAAAGAGAATCAAGAAAGAGAAAATCTCCAAACATACAAGTTACAAGACCCAGAAGAAGCTGTTTTAAATGAGTTTTTCTCTTAGAATCAATCCAGATCAGACAACAAGTCACATTTATTGAGTGCTTACTGTATGCAGAGCACTGTACTAAGTGCTTGGGAGAGTACGATATAATAGACATTCCCTGCTCACAAGAATCTTACAGTCTAGAGGGGAGACAGACATTACTATAAATAAGTAAATTAGGGATATGTAAATAAATGCTGTGGGGCTGGGTCGGGCAGGAGGGTTGAATAAAGAGAGCAAGTCAGGCCAGAAGGGAGTGGAAGAAAAGGAAATGAGGGCTTAGTCAGATGTTGATGATTATTTAATGTGCCCAAACAATTTTGCTCTTTCTCCATATATCTGAGTAACTGCTCTCTCCCAGTCCATCAGTCAATCGCATTTACTGAGTGCTTATTTGGTGGAGAGCACTGTACTAAGCACTTTAGAGAGTACAATATAAAAAATGTAACAAACACACTCTCTGCCATTAAGGAGCTTACAGTCTAGAGGTTCCCGGGTCTTAATTTTAACAATTTGGAATTTTTTGTATAGTTTTATATTCACAATTTTTATAAAATTAAGTTCTCACTATTATGTCCTCATTTGTGAGCTGAATTATTTTCCTCAGCAGGTGTAAAAGCTGAGATTCAGGAAATCGAAGTCACCAGTTTCTGGATAGAATCAAATTCAGAACCCTTCAGGCTAGTCTGCGGCTTTGATCATTCTACAAGGAGGAATGAAAACCAAATGTCTTTGAGCTGAGAGTTAGAAGCTTTTGATAAGGAGTTCATGACACAGAGACTATTTGAACTTCAAGAGTTATTGTTTTGATCATGCTCATCTCCAGAAACCAAATCAGGGCAGTTAAAAAGTTGAAGACATTTTGAAAGAGCACAAAAAGGTATAATAAGTTATGATAAGATATGATAAGGTTTGATAAGGTATAATGTGTTATCCCACTGTTCAACTAATGATCGCTCACATAGTGATGTCAACATTCCTTTAATTTTTGGTTGGGAAAATGTAAAAGCATGAGACTAGTCCTTCAAACTTAAAAATCCAAAATAAAAGCAAATAGAAAAACCACTGCTCCAAAAACCAGAGAACATCGACTGTGTCATTGCTAAAATTAGGACAAGAATGCCAAGAGAAAACACCTGTGAATATTTATCCTTAGACTATGCTGATTTTTTGGGGAAGGGATGGGATTGAGTTTTCGATCAATTAATTAATCACTAGGATTTATTGAGCAATTACAGTATGCAGAGAATTCTACTAAGCATTATTTTATGGAATTTACTAAGTGCTCACTATGTGTCAAATACTGTTCTTAGTGCTGGGGTAGAAACAAGTGAATAAAGTTGGACACAGTCCCTGTCCCACAAAGGGCTTACAGTCTAAGTAGGAGGGAGAACAGGAGAACTGAGACTTGGAGAAATTAAGTGACTTGCCAAAGGTCTCACAGCAAACATTTGGCAGAGTCAGGATTAGAATCCAGGTCCTAAGACTCCCAGGCCCATGTCCATTCCACTAGACCAGGTTGCTTCTGCACTGTGCTTCTATTTGGTATTTTTATTACCAAAGCATCGAAAGTACAGTACAGTAGAGTTGGTAGACATAATCCTGGCCACTTATCAGTTGTGTGACTTTGGGCAAGTTACTTAACTTCTCTGTGCCTCAGTCACTTCATCTGTAAAATGGGGATTAAGACAGGGAGCCCCATGTGGGGCAAACTGATTACCTTGTATCTACCCCAGTGCTTAGAACAGTGCTTGGCACATTGTAAGCACTTAACAGATACCATCATTATTATCATTATTATTATTTTTACCCCTGCCCTCAAGGAACTTACAATCTAACTTTCTTGCCAGTCTGCTCTACCACTAAAATCAACAATTGCATTATGGTTTAGAAGTTATGCTCTGAGGGTGAAAGTTACTGGAAAATCATGCTTTCAAAGGTAATAAATATGAACACTCTAATCGTTTTGCTTTTGGCATCCATTAGCTATGTTTCCAACACCTCTATTCTAGGTGGCCTTTAGGCTGTAAATACTTTCCTCCCATTGCATAAAAGAGTTTCTTGGGATGCTTTCAGGTCATGGAGCTAGGATATTCCTGCTTCATTGAACTAAATCCTATCTAGTTGGCCAAAAAGAGTTAGTTCAACTTCTAAAATTGCCAAAACCACTTCCCCTGAGGGTAGTTTACATTCTGGGAGCTTCTGGTCTGCATTTGGGGGGGAAAAATGTACTCTTTGCTCAAATGGAAAATTTAAATTAAGTCATCCCACAGTGAAGAAACACTCTTGGGAAAGTCATCTGCTCAACATTGCATGAAGTCGGCATACATATTGTTCTATCATTTTCCTCTCTTCCCTCCCTCCAGGGATCCAACAACAAGCAGAAAGAGGAAAAGGTTGGATCTGTAAAGTTTGGAGAATATTTTGCCTGCCTGAACCATGTTTGCCCTCTCTGCACTAATTTTTAAATGAAGACTCCTGGAGTGAAGAAAGAATCAAAACATCTCATTAAACATTTTTGTCACAGTCAAATCACTGAGCATGTGATTTTTAACCCAGTGAAGTTACTTCAACACAAAGGGGCATTTTAACAAAGCCTTTCATATTAATTGCAAGTTGTAAGTCAATTAGTTCCTCCTTTAATTACAAAATCCCATTTTGCAGTGAAGTAATAGTAAAGCTTTCAGAGGTTTTAAACGTAACCCCCTTCGTCCCTCCCACCTCCGGCTTTTGAAGCCAGGTGTGATGGCCATTAACAAAGTTGAAATCTGAGTTTTAACAATTTAAGGGAACATTGGAAAATTATCAAGAAAGTTAAGGGATTATCTTCACATAGATATACAAAACCATATCACTCCATCAGGTGCAGTCAAAAGAGGCACTCCTCATTTTTTTTTAAATGGCTTATCTTAAATTCTTACTATATGCTAGGCACTGAAGCATCTGCTGGGGTAGATATAAAATAATCTGGTTGGACACAGTCCCATTCCATAATCTCCATTTTACAGGTGAGGTAACAGACACAGATAAGTTAAGTGACTTGCCTAAGGTCACACAGCAGACAAGTAGCAGAGTCGGGATTATAACTCTGATCCCAGGCCCATGCTCTATCCTCTAGGCCATACTGCTTCTCACCTTCTCAGGAATGCACTGAATATAGTTTATTCTGATTTACGTATCAATCAGTTCATCAGTAAATGACTTTTATTGAGCCCTTACTGTTTGCAGAGCATGGTACTAAGTACTTGGGAGAGTATAATGCAATATACGTAGCCTACCCACAATGAGCTTACAGTCTGGGCTTACATGAGGATAACCACCACACATGGGCAAGAGTGTATGAGGAAGGCTAAATCTGTGTGGCTAATAATACCAAGAAGGATATTTTCCTGGAAGGTAGATGACAATTTATAGACATGTCTAGACACATGAATAAACAATAACCTGTTTTAATGCTTCTCTCTCCACTACTTTTCCATATAGGCTTGTTAGTCTCTTTCAGTCTCTTGAAAATGAGGAGCTCTTACAGTGCAGTCATCTCCACTTCATTTAGATGAATTTTGTACAGCCTCCAGACTGAACCACAACCATGGGGACACAATAAGTCCAATTCTCCCCTCAGAAGAAGGGGAGAACTTGGAGAGGGAGTTCTCCAGATAATTTCCCAATTTGCTCCTCTCAGGTCAGCCTATTCTCTGTAATTCAATCTCATTTCTCCTCACATCGACCCCTTGCCCACATCCTCCCTCTGGCCTGGAACACCCTCCCCCTTCATATATGACAAACCACACTCTTCCTGCCTTCAGAGCCTCATTAAAATCACCATCCCCTCCAAGAAGCCTTACCCAACTAAGCCCACACCTGCCCTACTCCCTCTCCCTCTGCATCACCTATATACTTGAATCTGCATTCATTGAATAACATTTATTGAGCACTTACTGTGTGCAGAGCACTGTACTAAGTGCTGAGTGCTTGGAAGAGTACAATACAACAATAAACAAATGCATTCCCTGCCCGCACTGAGCTTACAGTCTGGGTGGGGGAGGTGAGGAGATTGATATTAATATAAATATATAAATTACAGATTTGTACATAAGTGCTGTAGGGCCTGGGTGGGGGGAAGTACCAAGGAAGGAAGTCAGGGTGAAGAAGGGAGTAGGTGAAGAGGAAAGGGGGACTTAGTCAGGGAAGGCGTCTTGGAGGAGATGTGCCTTCAAAAAGGATTTGAAGGCGGGGAGAATAACTGTCTGTCAGGTATGAGGAGGGAGGGCATTCCAGAGCAGAGACAGGTTGTGGGCAAGGTGTTGGCGGGTGGTGAGAGGCACAGTGGAGAAGGTGAGAATTAGTATGTGCCCTTTAAACACTTAGCATTCACCACATCCTCAGCCCCAAAGCACTTAGGTACCTATCCATAATTTATTCAAGTGTTCATCTCTCCCTCTAGACTGTAAGCTCCGTGTGGCTTACGAACTCGGTTGCACTGTAGTCTCCTAAGTGCTCAGTACGGTGCTTTGCACAGGGCAAGTGCTTAATAAATACAACTGAATGATAGCCATCCCACTGCTGCTTTAAATCTCTTTTGTTGCCAATGTGGGAGACAGAATGCCGGGCTAAAAGAATCACTGGGATGAGCCAGGATTACCTTGAGTATCCCCTCTCAAGGTCACACGTGGTAAGTTTCCAGTCCTCTACCAGTCTCGACTATGGGAGGGAGAATCAAGCAGAGGCCTGTCCATTCCATTCCTAGCTTGGGCAGTGGCTAACAAGTAGAAGGCAATCTGCTACAAGTCAAAACTCATGTGAGCTGGGCAACAGCAGCACGGGAGAGGGTCTAGGGCAGAGGCTCAAGTTTACTGCACAGAAGGAGGCAACGGTAAACCACTTCTGTATTTTTACCAAGAAAATTCTATGGATACCCTACCAGAACAATTGCAGATGGAAGTGGAGTGTTCTGGGAGAGAAGTGTGCATGGTGTCGCTTTAGGTTGGAGACGACTCGACAGCATAAGACAAGACAAGACCTTGAGTATGTTCTATCACCTCGTGCAGCGTCATGCCAGATACTTTAGCTCCCCAAAATAATCAATAACACAAAGGTTGGCTGAGCGAAAGTTAAGGGTAGATTGCTGGGAGCTGGTCCCTGGAGATTCTTCTGAGAGTGAAGAGGTTATCTCCTTGCCCTTCATAAGAATATTCTAGGAATCATATGAGAAAGGTATTTTTTGTTGTTTTTTTAAAATAATTGTATTTAAGAGTTTATTATGTGCCACACACTGTAGATATAAATTAATTAGATTAGACACAGTCCCTGTCCCACATCTGACTCAGAGTCTAAATTCCCATTTTACAGATGAGGTAAATGAGGCACAGAGAAGTGAAGTGACTTGCCCATGGTCACACAGCAGACAAGTGGCAGCGCTGGAATTAGAAGTCAGGTACTTCTGACTCCCAGGCCCATGCTTTATCCGTTGGATCACACTTCTTCTCTAATGTTTGAGAGGTGCTTTGGGGAGGAATGAAAGGGTTTGTTCTCTCCCTTCTGCAGCTTTTGCAGATGATTTTAAGTTCCCTCAGGAGCTCAAATTGGAGAGTAGGACCAATATAAAACATTTTCCAACAGTAATAATTGATCGTGATGAATAACGAGAAAGAAAAAGGAAGAGGAGCATAAAATATAAGCAAAAGGTGATGGAGAAAGGGAAGAAGCTTCAACTTCAAAGAGAGAATTGTTTGTAGTAAAGGAAAATATGTAGATTGCAGCCATTTTAAGGTAGGTTAAATTTATAGTCTTAAGATTTGAAGTGCCACTTTAAAACCATTTCAGTGGGACAAAAAGAAAAAAAAAAGATTCATAACCCCATTTGAATTGTGAGAAGCCCGCTACATAAATATGCTAACAGCTTGGGGAAAAAAGGGTTTATCTGAAGCAGAATGAGGTAATGATTTTAATGGATGAACATTAAGCCTCGGTCTGTCTGGAGTTTTATTTATCAACTGTGGCTGTGTGCAACATAATACTGTTGAGAGGGTTTACATAATTACAGCAGGAAACTCATTCATTCCCTCATAAATTTGTACTTTAGTCATTTAGCCTGCTGAGGATGACACTGGTGCATTTTTGCCTGCGTGTCTACAAAATGGGGTGAATCTTATTTGACATGTTATTGTTTTAAGGTCTTCCCAGTGCCTCGCCTTCAGTGTTAACATTCATGTCATATTGCTGTCGCCTGCTGTCTTCATGTTACCGATTCTGTGCCGGTAGGCAACGAGAAGGCAGAGAGCTCATTTTTCCAGATTTACGGATTGCTGACAAAGCCAGCAGGATATGATAGCAACAGAAGGAAATAAATAGCTCGGTGTAGAACCGTGCAGTTAGCATAAACTAAATGATGAGTCTGAGGTGGGGAGACACACACCAAAATCAAAATAGACACAATTCTGCGCCAAGTCGACTTCCTTTAATTCTTTGTAAGAGTGACAGTAAGTAAACTCCCAAAGAAATCAACAGTTTATGTCAGTCTCCCAACTGATTGCTGCATACGCCTGGAATAAAGCAGGCATCTGTTCAACTCTACTGATTTCTTAATTAAGCCTCAGCTGTATTTTACCTCCGATATTCCCAAGGAATAAACAATAATAACTGGTTCAAGATTACACGGGAGGTTTTCACTTTAAATCTGTGCCTCACTTGTAACTGCATGTCATTCAGGGCAATGCAGAAAACATGGACATCTAGGACTCCCCCTTCCATATCCCATCAGAGTTGAAAACAGAAAGGAAGCCAAAATCAAGTCCTTTGAAAATAAAAAGACTGGCAATCGCACTACTGGAACAAGTTACAAGTAACAATCAGAACAGCTAATAATAGATGATTCTCAGAGACACCGTCAAGACTGATTTGACAAAAAAAAAGACTCAGAGACTAAAAGCAGATAAACACTTAGTACAGTGCATTATATTCTGAAGGCACTCAGTGAGTACCAATCGACAATACCACTCCTCCTCTTCCTCCTTTAGACTGCAAGCTTCCTGCGGGCAAAGATCGCGTCTACCAAATCTACTGTATTGTACTCTCCCAAAAGCTTAGTTCGCTGCTCTGCACAAAGTGAGTGCTCAATAAATACCACTGATTGAAATGGCTTTGCTAAGGTCCAGGGCTAAGAATCAGGAGTCTCATATTCTAGTCTTGTTTCTGCAATTTTTAAATGGTGTCTGTTGAACATTTACTCTGTTCCAGCCTCTGTTATAAGAGCTGGGATAGATACAAGTTGCTCAGGTTGGACACAGTCCATGTCCCACATGGGCTCACAATCTGAATCCCCATTTTACAGATGAGGTAACTGAGGCACAGATAAGTTAAGTGATTTGTCCAAGGTAACACAACAGATGAGTGGCAGAGCTAGGGTTACGCCATAATAGTAAACATTTTTTTGAGGAACCACATGGGGTGTCCAAGCAAGAATACTGGTCAAAGACCACAGTAACTCCCCAAAACCACCTGGTAGGTCAGTGGAACAGCATCGGCACAACGCTGGGACTCTTAGGCCAGAAATGGGTCCTCTTCATACACTTTGCCAGGTACTAAGCCCTTGCCCGCTTATTTTTTGCATTCCACCGCCCAACAGGAACCCAACTGGCAGGAAAGAGAGGTGGGGAAAGGTGCTGCACAAGACACTTAGCATCACAGTCAATTCCTGTAAACACTTTCTTAGCCTTGAAGATGCAGCTGCTCTGGTTGCAAGCACTGTCATATCCCTACTTGAGAATGTTTCATCAGCCTCTTGGTTGGTCTCCCCGCCTCTAGTCTCTCCCCTCTTCAATCCATATTTCGCTCCGCTGCCCCGATCGGCCGTCTAAATTATCATTCTGTACACATCTCCCCAAACCTCTGTGGATATCCACTCCTTTCTGCATCAAGAAGCAATTCCCGATCATTGGCTTTCAAGTACTCAAGCGGGTTTCTCCTTCCTACTTACCCACCATCTTCTTCACCTACATGCTAGATGACATTTTTTGTTCTTCTCAAAGAACACTGTGCCTTGTTCTTGACTCTCCTGCTGTTGACCTCTTGCTCACACCCACTCCTCTGCCTGGAAATTCCTCCCCTTTGAAATCTGCCAACCCTCCTAAGCCCACATGTATACCTGTGTACTCAATTATTTATTTTAATCACTCGAGTTGTAAACATTTTTAAGTGTCCCCCCCTACCCCTGCCTCGCCCACCATTAAAGTTTAGAAACTGCAGGGTCTAGTGGAAAGTGCACAATCTGGGAATCAGAGAACCTGGGTTTTAATCTTGCCTTTTCCATTGCCTGCTGTGACACTGGGCAAGTCATTTCTCTTTACCGCAATCATTTCCTGATCTGTAAGGTGGGGACAAATAGCCGTTCACATTCAAAATTCATTCATTTATATTAATGTCTGACTCCTCTAAACTGCTAAGCTTGTTGTGGGGAGGGAAGTTGTCTACCAACTCTGTTGTATTGGACTCTCCCAGGTGTTTAGTCCGGGGCTCTGCACACAGTAAGCACTCAGTACATCCCACTGATTGATTCATTCTCCCTTCTCCTTAGTCTATGAGCCCCAAGTGGAATAGGGACAATACCCAACCTGATTATCTTGTATCTTCCCCAGTGCTTAGAACAGTCCCTGGCACACAGAAGCACTTAAAAATATACTACTAATAATAATGATAATAATCCTGATCTCTTTGCAGGCTGGGAAATTGTCACTTTTAATCTGCACTTTTAAAGTCCTGAGTACAGTGCAATACTCCAACTAGGTGCACAATACAAGCTGCAACTCCTCCTATCACAGCTCTCCCCATTTTCAAAGTCCTTCTAAAAGCATATCTAAAAGTCACTTCACTTCTCTGGGCCTCAGATCCCTCATCTGGAAAATGGGGATGAAGACTGTGAGCCCCACGAGGGATGACCTGATTACCCTGTATCTCCCCCAGAGCTTAGAACAGTGCTCTGCACATAGTAAGCACTTAACAAATACCAACATTATTATTATTATATCTCCTTCAAGAGGCCTTCTCCAATTAATTTCTAATTTCCCCATTTTACAACCCCTCTATGGCCACTTTAGCCCTTCTGCCCCATAGAAGCACTAAAGTACTCACAACCGCCCACAGTACTTGGGAACGTATCTCATATTCTATTATTTCCTCCTATGTAAATTTACCCTAGTGTCTCTCACCACTAGATTGTAAGCACCTGGAGGGAAGGGATCATGTATACTAATGCTATTGTATGGGGTTAGTACAATGCTCTGTACATGGTAAATTCTCCCTGAATATTGACTGATTGAGTGAGAATAACCAAGTCTCACCTGCGTGGCTCAGTGGAAAAGAACCTGGGCTTCGGAGTCAGAGGTCATGAGTTCAACTCCCAGCTCTGCCACTTGTCAGCTGTGTGACCTTGGGCGAGTCACTTAACTTCTCTGTGCCTCAGTTACCTCATCTATAAAATGGGGATTAACTGTGAGCCTCACGTGGGACAACCTGATCATCCTGTATCTCCCCCAGCGCTTAGAACAGTGCTTGGCACATAGTAAGCGCCTACGAATACCAACAACAGGAGAGTCCATCGTTATCACTTGCAGCTGAGTAAGAGATGGAACACCACCACCTTGCTCATAACAAATTGAGAGCCTGCAGAGCAAGGTAAGAGACCTGTTCCAACCAGTTGGAAACCAAATCCTAAAAGGTTTGACTGCCACCAAACCGAAGACTTTTATTCTTCATCGAAGAGGCTCTTTGGCCCTATATACAATCTCATGGCACCACTGAAAAGTAGAGATAGAATCAACTTTTATAGACAAGAAATTGTATCTAGATGGCAAGAATACTTATATGAACTCCTAACCATGCTTTACATTGAAGAGAAGGCCATGGAGGCATAGAAAACTGACAAGAAGGTGAAGATATGGCCTTATGACCTTTGAGGCAGAGCTGTGAGAAATGGAAAACCCCACATATCTGAGAGAATACTGGCAGGTAACTATAAGCATCAGGGGACTTTATCCCTAGACATCGACGTGAGTTTTTTCTCAAAATATAGAACAGAGAAAATGCCACAAGACTTCAGAGATGCCACTATAATGACCACTGTCAAGAAGAAGTTGGAGAGAACTGATTGAGGAAACTTCAGGGGAACCTCACTGTTCTCCATTATCAGTAAGATCCTGGCCAGAATCCTCCTGAATAGGCAACTGAAGAATACATTCCACAGTAAACTCCTTGAATCACAGTGACTCATCCCGAAACGTGGAACAGTTCAAAGTAGGCTTTGGGTTACAGGACAATACAGGGCTGTGAGTTCCACATGGGATAGGTACCATACCTGACCTGATGAAGTTGCATTTATCCCAGTGCTTAAAACACTGCTCTGCACATAGTAAGTGCTTAACAAATACTGCCACTAATATTTGAAGCATTGGAAGCAACATGGAGCACGGGCCTGGGAGTCAGAAGGTCATAGGTTCTTATCCTTGCTCATGCACTTGTCTGCCGTGTCACCTCAGGCAAATCATTTCACTTCTCTGTGCCTCAGTTTCCTCATCTCTAAAATGGGGATTAAGACTGTGAGCCCCATGTGGGACAGGGACTATGTCCGACTCAATTATCTTATATCTACCCCAGCACTTGGAAGAGTGCCTGGAACATAGTAAGCACTTAACATATACCATAATAATAATTAGTAGTAGTATTATCATTATAATAATAATAATGTCGGTATTTGTTAAGCGCTTACTATGTGCAGAGCACTGTTCTAAGTGCTGGGGTAGATACAGGGTAATCAGGTTGTCCCATGTGAGGCTCCCAGTCTTAATCCCCATTTTACAGATGAGGTAACTGAGTCACAGAGAAGTTAAATGACTTGCCCACAGTCACACAACTGACAAGTGGCAGAGCCAGGATTCAAACCCATGACCTCTGACTCCCAAGCCCAGGCTTTTTCCACTGAACCACACTGCTTCTATTATTATTCCATGATTATTCTATTATTATTACCATGACCTCTATTCCATGCTATAATAAAGGATTTGGCACTTCTCTGGGCCTCAGTTTATTTACCTTTAAAATGGGGATTAAATAACCGTTCTCCATCCTATTTAGACTGTAAACTCCTTGCAGGACAGGGACTGTGTCTGATCTAATTAACTTGTACCTACCCCAGAACTTAAATCAGTGTTTGACACATAGCAACCGCTTAACAAATCCCATAAGAAAAAAAAAAGATCAGTGTGGTACTTGAGGTATTTGTTAAGTAGTTCCTATGTACCAGGTGCTCTACGAAGCAGTGGGGTAGAAACAAGTAATTGGGTTGGACACAGTCCCTGCCCCACATAGGGCTCACAGTCTTAATCCCCATTTTACAGATGTGGTAACTGAGGCACAGAGAAGTGAAGTGACCTACCCAGGGTCACACTGCAGATAAGTGGCAGAGCCAGAATTAGACCCTAGGTCCTTCTGACTCCCAGACCTGTCCTTTATCCTCCAGACCATGCTGCTTGCCTTTTAAAATGGATAAGTTTCTAGACATTTGGGAAATCTTGAAATATTTTACATGTATATTTAATTTGCTCTGTTAAACCTTGTTATGGTGATTGGATAACTGCTTTCTGGTTATTGATTCAACATATTGGTTTTTGGGTGCAGGAAAATAGAATAACTTTCCCAAAAGCTGGAGTTTTCCACTTCTTGCATGAATCTTCCCAAATCTGTGTAATACCAAGAGAGTCCCATTTGGCCTTTGTAATTAGATAGCTTTGCATTCACCCAAATGACATTATGAGCAAACATCTTGTGTCCTGACCAAATCATTCAGTGGATTGAAACTAATGTCACCTTATCCATTTCTTTGGAAAAAATAGCAATGAGAAATATTAAACTGCATCCAAGTTTTAATAATAATAATGATAATAATATGACCATTACTAGTACTACTACTAATAATGACAACAATAATTTAAAAATATTTGTTCAGTGCTTACTTTGTATCAAGCACAGTATCAAGCACTGAGTTAAGTACAAGATAATGAGGTACGAAGCAGAACTCCTCATCTTCTTAGTCAAACCTTGTCCTTTCCTTGACTTTGTCATCACTGTAGACAGCACCATCTTCCCTGTCCCACAAGTCCATAACCTTAGCATTATCGATGATGCATTTGTCTCATTCAACACACATTTTCAGTGTCACCAAATCCTGCCGGTTCTATCTTTGAAAAATTGCTAAAATCCACCCTTTCTTGTCCATCCAATCTGCTATTCCATTGATTGAAGCACTTATCCTGCCTTGATTTCAATATGAGCCTCCTGGCTGTACGCCAGATGAGGAAACTTAGGCACAGAAAATTGATGTGATTTGCCCAAAGTCAACCAGCAGAGAAGTGGGGCAGCCATGATTAGAACCCAGGTACCTTGACTCCCAGGCCCGTGCTTTTTCCATTAGGCAACACTGCTTATTCTTTGTTCAGTCCTTCTTGGGAAACAGGCCTCATGCTTTACTTCACTAGGAAAATGGAAAATTTAGCCTTTGACAGAAAATACACAGCTCCCCAAGGGTCATTTATATGAAAGCTGAGAAGACAAAACTGTTCTTTCCACGTAGGTCACATCAATTTTAGCTCCACTGGAGAGCGGCTCCTTTCAGCAGCTTCAGGAATGAAGGTGATGCTGGGATTTAAAGCGATGGAATCTGTGAAAACTTCCAGGCAGCAATGAAGACTGTCATGCTCAGCAGGGGAGTGCCCTAGACATAGCCTGACATTTCAAATGCCTTTTAAGGATTGATAGTTTCGATGAGTTTCAGATTTTCAGATCTGTTGAGCTAACCTTCCATTATTATGAAAAAAAAATAAGGAAAATCATACATTTGGAGCAACAGTGCCAACTCCACAGTTCCCCGACTTCCCAGGTTAGAGATCCTGCATATTTTTGTGCCAGGGAAATATACAAAGTATCGTTTCCTTCGGAAGCCCATGCCGGTGGGACAGACAGCTCAAAATCTATTTATAAAACAATGGTGTCAATAGAAAGTATTGCTTTCTGGGGAGAACAAGAGACCTTTGCCTAGTAGAAAGTATACGAGACCTGAGGTGTCATCTTGGCTCTGCCACTTGCCTATTGTGTGACCAGGGACATTTCGCTTAAATGGGCTTCGGTTTCCTCATTTATAAAAGGGGGTGAAATATCTCTTCTTCCTCCCTCTTAGACCATGAGCCCAATATGGGACAGGGAGCAGGTCCAATACGATGAACTCGTTGTATTTACTCCAGGGCTCAGCACATGATAAGCACTTGATGATTAGCATGTTGTCATTATTATCCAGGATGTCTACCAAGTCTCCTACTACATAACTCTCTGGGCCTGTCTGTGAACATGGCCCTTCATTCTGAGAAATGGGCCTCCACTGGAGAGGAGGAATTCATTGACAACTATGGACAATATTATGATCTGACAAAGCTTGACGTATATTCTGAAATGCTCTCTTCAGGGCTAAAAGGAGTATATGGCAATTTAATTGTCCTTAATTTTGCTATTTATCAGAGACAAATTAATTACTTAGGATATATAGAAGCACTTTGCTGTAGTAATTACCTCTGATCTCACTGAGAATTCTCAGGAGAAGCAGCAAGTAACCAAACCACTGTATTCTTTCCAAAGAAAGATGCCTTGGAAAATGCACATTCAAATGAAGACTCATCTACATCCTTGATTTGGGGCGTATTCCTCCTTCTGAGGAAGACCAAGAGACCACAGTCTCCTAGACTATCTTCTGGAACTGCAAATGTATCTGTCATACAATTCTGGAGAAGGTTGAGATGTTTTCCCTAATTCTAATCTGGGAGACAACTGTGGCAGACAGACCAGCTTGGGGCCCTATACACGAGAAAGAGACATTTTGTGGGGTACTGGGACTTCAAGGGAATAGGATTACTGAGGGGAAGAAATGAAAATAGGGTAAGGCAGCCAGTGGCACAGAGGCAACCTGCGTGTGTGTGCACAGTGGGGTGGAACTGATGGTCCCCATCAGAGTACTGAGTCACACTCAACAGAATAGATGAACCTCATCTTTGACTACAAAGGACAACCAGATCATTCTGATTGGATGACTGAGGCAGGTTGAGGTTTGAGAGATATAAAATAGCCAAATGGACATTCTCGTAATTCCCTGAACACCGACTGAAAGCAAATGTTTTCCTTGGGTTTGAATTTATCGCCACCTAAAATGACATTCCCTGGATAGGTAATAAAAGATAATACATTTTATGACAACTCTTTTACGATGAGTCTTTACATAATCTGGTACCAAATGATCTACTTAAAATCCAAATGAATCTTACTGGGTTAACATCAAGAAGCATATTTTTCAAAATTAAGTACACTTAGGCCAGGGCTCCCTCTTTTCTGCCTAACCACAGATCTGAAAGTAATGTTTCATGGAAGGAAAAAGTGTATTCTGCTGTGTAATCTGATTTTCAAATTTGTACCAACCAGTGGTTAAAATGTCCAGAAAACTCAATTACTGACTTGTAATGACAACCACACATCAGCGAGCCAAGAGGGTGGAGACAATTTCTATAATGAGTTTCTAAATGTGGAAGACATATTCTACAATTTCAGATCGGCAACCTTTGCTCAATGTGGGCATTGTTATACCCTAGCAGAGTGCTGCCCACTAATTTCAGCCATTTAATCAGTATTCTATTCCTCTAGTTAGAATGGCTCCAACTAAGCTAGAATTCAAAGAACCTTATTCTTTCCATGACTGTTTGAACCTGCTCCCATTCAAATCTGATCTTCTAATCAAAATTGCCATTCAATGCTATTTTTAATCAGTATTATCATTTCCCTTTAAGTCTAATACACTTTTTAATGCAAAGCTTATTTTAGTTTAGAGTTCTATTGCTGATAACAATTCCAGGTAGCTTTTGAAATAAAGCACCCTGCTGAGAGTGTAATGAATCAGCAAATGATACCCGCTTTGCCCATGGACAAAAAACAATTCAAGACACTGAATTTATGCTGTCGTTGGGTTATATTCTTGGAATATAAATTGATCTAATTCTAAATCATCTGAGGGAAAAAAAATCATGTAAAATGGATTTCAATTATACCACTGCTCTTTTACAAAGATTCTCCTCACAATAAGGGAAAAAGCAAACTGGTTCATGGGACTAACCCAGAGATGAAAGCAATAATTGCAGTCCTTTGGTTTTATTCCTTATATAATGTGCATCTTTGCATGAATTTTCCTTCTATCTTATTTCGGGAAAAACATTAAGGTGTGAGGCAACCACATACCTGCTTCCCTAGCACAAGACATTGCTACATCCTATTCAAGGTTTGCAGGCTCCTGACTCATTTCTATTTCCATTTTGCACTTGAAATCTTCTCTGCTGATCTTGTTAGCTGAGACGCAACAAGAAAGCAAATGTTATGACTTTAGGCTGGGCCGAGATTTACCCCTGAAATCTACAGATTTCGAGCCCTGTGTGGGACGGGGACTGTGATGGATGGAGTTATCGTGTACCTATCCTAATACATAGCCCTTTGCTTGGTACATGGTAACCGCCTGATGAATACCATCAGCTATCTTTTCTTCAGGCTGGCAGAAAGGTGATATTCTAATAAAGATAAATCTGTTTTTCTCTGTAAATATTACATCTTTAATATGTGCTGGGGAAAATCTTTTGAGATAAACATTAATATGGACCAATGCCTTCCCCTGGTTAATGGTTAGGGCCCTGCTGAAGTTTACAAGAGTTGTGCAGGAGAGTTTCCTGGGCATGTTTCTTCCTACAAATCCTCATGGCAGTCAGTCAATTGTATTTATTGAGAGCTTACTGTGTGCAGAGCACTGTACTAAGCACTTGGGAGAGCACAACACAACAACAGACACACTCATTCACGGCCCGCAACAAGCTTACAATGAGCTTGTAGTCTAAAGGGGGAGAGAGACATTAAATAAATAAAATTACAGTTGCATGCTCCATTAGCGGTATTAAGTTCTTGCTGAGGGCAGAACACTGCAATAAGCCCTTGGGAAAGTACAAAACCACAGAGTTTGTAAATGGGATTCCTTCTCACAAAGAGGTTATGGCCTTCAAGGGAAAACAGACAGTACAATAAATTTCTGATGGGGTAAATAGTAGAGTGTAAGAATATACAAGGTACTGTGGGGCTGGGATGAGTATCAGAGTGCTTTAAGCTAGAATTCAAAGAACCTTATTCTTTCCATGACTGAAAGGGTACTCAGCACACCTACGCGTTCCTCTTCCGGGTTCCCAGATTAACATTCTGGAGGCAGAGGAAGAGTATTTCTGTGGCGGGCCGGCATTCTGAATCTCTTAGTCTGGCACAGTGGTAAATACCCTATGCTTTTCCAGTGGTTTATCTTTATGAGAAAAACAGGGGATGATGTTTGTCATGTTTAACAGCTGCAGGAGTAATTAGTGGAATGAAATTTTGTGTTGCGAATGATTTTCCTGTCCAACTTGATCATGATGGGATGATTTGCGGCATTGTCCCAGCCCCTGGTTGATGTTGTAACGTGATCCCCGGCCCCTACCCCAATCTGAACTCTGAATATTTTTAGGTCAAGGAGACGGTGGCACCAAGGTAGGGGGCTCCAGCAGCACTAGCAGCCGTAGTATGCTTTGTGGTCTGACTACAAGCAGGAAGACCCCACCCCTCCACCCCAAAAATTCAGTTTAAGGGATAAAAGCAAAATGCTGCAGTCATCTCAGAAGTAGGCAGCCTGGAAGATTCCTGGTTAACTCCTACACAAAAAGTACTGCTTGGTTTCAGATATCTGAGAAGAGCAATTCTGGATGCTAAAATTTCCATCCAGCCAAAACTACACAGACACCAAGGAAGATGTGTGGATTTTAGAAATCAAATCAGTATACAAGTGTTTCTTTGTAACACAGAACAGATGCAGAGAGAGTAGGCAGGAAGTGGAAGAAAGTGGGAAGGAAGAAAAATCTGGGCTGTTGCTACAACCAATCCAGATCATTCAGATCTGCAAAACTACATCACTGGATTCATCTGATCAATTTGCCACAAAACCATTAGACCCATAAGTGGATCTAGTTTGTGCCCCAAAATATATTTCAGTAAAGACTTCCAACCCTGGGGCTCACCAGGTTCAGTAGGAAGAAAACATCCATTGCGTTATAGAATATCAAGTTGCTATATGATGAAAATAACAATGATGATGACATTTGTTTAGTGTTTACTAAATGCCAGACACTGTACTAAGTGCTGGGGTATAAACAAGTTGGACAGTTTGGACACAATCCCTGTCCCACAGGGGGCTCACAGTCTTAATCCCCATCTTACAATTGAGGTAACTGCGGAAGAGAAAATGAAGTGACTTGCCGAAGGTCACAATGCAGACAAGTGGCAGAGCCAAAATCAGAACCCAATTCCTTTTGACTTTCAGGTCCGTGCTCTATCCACTAGGTCATGCTGCTTCTCTGACAGTGGTCATGGCCCAGAAAGTGTTACATGTAATAAAAGTACTGAGTAGATATGGAGTTGATAGTATAGCAGTGACTGTGCTGTACCAGATGAAGGACAAGTGCTGTAAAACAACTTGTTTTCCCCTGCTCCATTGTGAGCTCCTTTTGGGATGGCATATTTCTCCTTCTAGTCTATCGTCCCAAGCATTTCATCAACACTATTGATTAATTAATTTTGGAGGTGCCATCTCTCTTTAGAACAGCAGCCATCAGGGGTTGGTTTTGTCATCAAAGAGTCAGTACTATTGGGCTTTCCAACTCTGCCCTGGCATCTGAGTGTCATTCTAAATGACAGTCTGTTCTTGTCCCTCATCATCAGAACATATATTGCAACAGTGGCAAAACGATGAAGAAAAAGCATGTTTCTCTAAAGACTAAGATAGACTCCGTGCAGGAGTACTCAGATCTGATAAATGGGTAATAAAAGAAGATTTTATTGCTCAACTTGATAGCAATGCCCATATGTGGGAAAAGGCACTTCCTCTTATCTTTAATTTATTTGTCTGTCTGCCCTGCTAGATTGCAAGCTCCATGAGAGTGGGGATCCTGCTTCCTTACTCTATTTTACTGTCGTAGGAACTTAGTAGAGTGCTCTGCACAGAGTAAGCACTGAATAACTGCTATCGATTGACTGCCGTAAGACACGACTTGCTGTCAAAAGCATCAGGAAAAGGATATCAATATTATACTTAGTGGCCCTGCTATTTCCAGACAGACATATTTCCCCTGATGGGTTAAAGACCAATGGTGTATGAAGGCAAAACACTTCACTGCTCAGTTTCTTGTGTCATCCATCCTTATCTTTCTCCCTTCCCATCTTGTCAGGCCTTCAGGGGATACACTACAAGGTATAAAGTCTGAATTTGAATGAGTCATTTTTTCCTTAATTAAATGCTCCATTATTATGAGTTGGAAATACTATTGAGTGTTGGGGAGGAGGGGAGGAGAAAAACAATCAATTAATGGTATTTATTGAGGGTTTACTGTATGCAGATTGTACTAAGCGCTTGGGAGAGTAACAGTGCAACAGGGTTGATAGACACATTCCCTACCCTCAAGGCCCTTGAGGAGAGAGAGTTCAAGATGTAGACAGAGATAGTGAGGCTTATTATTTTCAAGCCCTTATTATGTGCTAACTATATAGATACAAGGCTAAGAGGTTGAACGCAGCCCTTTTCCATGCAGGACTCACAGACTATCTTAACAACATTTTACAAATGGGGAAATGATAAAACTTTCTCAATCAGTGGCCTTCTTAATGGCTCTGGAAGAGGCTGGATGATGTCCTTGGAAAACGGCCTGGTAAAATTACCTATAGAAGTGAGAAATTTACTTCCATCCCAGCACCCACACTCCAACACTACTTTCTCACTTCCCTGGGGAATTCTGAGCTTAATTTGGGTGGATGAGGGTAATAGATTTATATTAATGTATGTCTCCCCCTCTAAACTGTGAGCTTGTTGTGGGCAGGGAATATGTCTGCTTATTGCTGGTACTCTCTCAAGTGCTTAGTACAGTGCTCTGCACACAGTGAGTGCTCAATAAATATGACTGACTGAACCAGATACCACCCCCCCCAACACACACACACGCATACACACACACACACTATTGTTGTTCAGGAACTCTGGAACCACTCTAGGTCCAGTGGATTCCTCAGACTAGAAATCAGGCCAGCTCTGTCACTTCCAGGATGTGATCATTTAAGGCCTGTCATAGCCCTGGTATAAATTGTACTTATCCTAGAGTTCAGGTGGTGTAGGGCCATTAAGGCTAATATAGATGCCAGAAAACCCTGACCATCATTCTAAGCAAGGCCAGTGGAAGGGAAGGTATGCTGGACAGTAAGAAAAACAGAAAGCAAATCACAAGGCATAGATAAAATTCATCTTCATTATTTGTTAAGCTGGAAAGACAATTCTAAATTAGAATCACCCAAGGAAGGAAAACTTGCAAAAACAGACTAACCAAAGTTACACCTTAGAGGGAGAGGCTCGTTAGCGAAGTACTGTAGCTGAGCATTTAATAAGAACACATTAAAGCATCTGAAAAAAAGACAGTGATAAAAATATTTAGTGATACACTTCCACCTGCTGAGAAGGAATTTTCCTTCTTTAAACAAAAGAATGACAATATTTAACATTTGTTCTGGGGTTGGTTAGACAACAAAGAGAAACAATATCAATATTTTGAATTTTGTCAAAATCTATCTCCTTTCTTCCCTAATCCCCAAGGGCATTTTCCTGCCCCTTTTGACATGGCTAACAATCCTTTCCTCTTAATGCTCTTTCCAGCCATGTTTTACAGACATAGTATTTTCCCAGTTCTTACTCTCTTTCCCATCTGAGTTTTCTCTGATGGTTCCTCATTTCATCTTTTAACTGTGGATGTCCCTCAGGGCTCAATTCGAGCTCTTCTCTCCTATATCCTTTTCATTTTACAGGCCCTCTCTCAGAGGGAAAAGATACACTCTGACAATGAGTCAGATCCAGAAACAGATCTACAAAAATGGGAAGTAGTGGAAAGAAAAACATCAGATGTAGAATCAGATTACCAAAATCAACCATAATACAGAAAGAAAATTGAAAACCAGTCTCATAGATTCTCATGTAAGTCCCATTATAACTTTTTTATAGTATTCGCTGAGTGCTTACTGTGTGTCATACACCTTTCTAAATTCTGGAGTAGGTACAATTTAATAATGTCAGACATTTTTCTTGTCCTACATGGGGCTCACAGTCCATGTAGGAGGGAGAACAGGTATTTTATCCCTATTTGAAACTGAAGCACAGAGAAGTTAAGGGATTTCCCAAGGTCACACAGCAAGCAATTAGCAAAGCTGGGATTAGAACCCAGGTCCCCTAACTCCCAGGCACATGATTTTTCCACTAGGCCCTTCTGTTTCTTAGTGGAATTATTTTATATCTTAAATTGGGGAAAAGGCTAGATTGTGACCAAGTCCTCTAGCAGGAAAAGCAGTAGAACTAATTAATTTTTTTGGTATAAACAGCATTTTGGATGAGAAAATTAAAATCTTGGTTATTTCAGAAATATTAAACCCCCTCAAACACTCTTTCTGAACTTCATTTAAAATAGGATTCCCACCAATTGCTCATAGCTCTAGGAACCTGAAATCAGTTTTATGAAAAAAAAGATCTAATGGCATTTGAATATAAAAATGCTAAGCCCTGAAAATTATATGTAATGAAAATGACAATTCAAGCTAAACCAAAACACTCCAATGCAAGCATTTTGAACCACATCCTGCCCCTGCAACACAAACACATGGAACTGCATAATATCAATTCTGTACTTGAATTATGCTTCCTAACTTTCTGCTTTTTGAAATCTCAAGCGTTGTGTAATCTTTATTGGAAATGATGAATAGGAAGATTCATTTTCTATTAATCAGAAACATATGTAAACTACAATCGAGGGCTGTTATGTAGGTCAAAACATACAATTATGCACTCAAGAGATAAATCACCTTTTACTTATTTCTATCAAGGTTACTAAAAGTAGAACACATTTCTTTTTCAGGAGTTTGACTTGTTTTAACAGGAAAACCAGGTCAGTAAAATCATTGGAACTCTCACTTGCTCTGCTAGTGATCATTTTCCTGCATTACTTTGCCACAACCCAACGGTACAACAAATTAGCCAGTGGTAACAAACCTTTGGCTAAACATTTCCTTAATCAATCCACCAATGCCATTTACTGAGCATTTATTGTCTTCAGAGCACTGTATTAAACACTTAGGAGAGTGCAACACAATTGAGTTGAGTCTCTCTAGACTGTAAGTGCGCTGTGGGCAGCGATCGTGTCTACTAGCTCTGTTGTAGTGTACCCTCTCAAGTTCTTCCTATAGTGCTCTGACTTAAAAAGAACTCAATACACACAATTGATGAAGACGAGGAGTTCATTCAGTCGCATTTATTGAGCGCTTAATGTGTGCAGATTACTGTGCTAAGTGCTTGGAAACCACGATGACAAGAAGTAGCGTTGAGTATCCCAGTACTAGCAAAGTCTATTGGTCCCATATTTTGGTGACTTCCAGGATGGTCTGGGACTAACTAATGTATGCCCCTTCCTGTGTTCCTTTGTAAATCCCCTGGGAAGGGGGTGTGGCCACCAGGGCCTGCTATTTGGTCACAGACTGGATTGTGTGGTAGCCCAACCTAAATCTCCAGAAATGAGGCTGGGATCCTCAAGGCCACACCACAGTTGTATCCTTGGCCTTGAGTAAGACCAGAACAACTGCTCTTGTCCAGCATCCTTCCTGGAGATGCTCTGTGGTCCCTCAACTGGAAGGCCCCAGGACAGATGGCCAGTTCTGAAGCATGTCCATGGGTTACAATCCACTCAGAGTAAGGTCCTTGGGGGTGTCAGATTTTAATGGCATCACTAGGACTCCTATGAACAAGTGACATTCCTGTGAAACACCTGAAGCTACATCTTTAAGGCCAGTCCAGGCTGAGCCCTCCTGGTGCAAATGAAAATCTGGGCCAGACAGAATTCCCTTCCCACAGGAGAGTACATAAGGAATATGTCCGTTTATTGTTATATTGTACTGTCCCAAGCACTTAGTACAGTGCTCTGCACACAGTAAGCACTCAATAATATGACTGACTCTTGGCCAAGGGGCCTCCAAATGCCCAATGACCTTCGTTCATGTCTTTGCCTTAGACTATTAATAATAAAGACATTTGCTTTGTCCTAGGAATTGGGGTAAATAAAAGATTTTCAGATCAGACCAAGTACCGGCCTCACTTGGAGCTGGCAGTCCATCTGGTGCCCATTTTTCTGAGGGGGACATTAAGGCGTAGAAAGATTAGGTGACTTGTTTGAGGTTGCCACTGGCAGAGCTGGTGCTAGAACCTGGTCTTCTGATCCCTAGGCATTGTGCTCATTCCACTCGGACTAGCAAATGTGCCCCTCATCACACCTGCAACCTCACAGCAGCATCAGAATACCTGCAAGCACTCTGAGAGAAGCGCTTTTCCCCTGTATCCACTGCTCCATTTTAGAATCCCTTAAAACTGATCAGTGTAGAATTTCACATTAATCGTGGGAATAAACAGGAGGAGGCATCAAACACAGAAGCTCTCCTGTTAAAAGGCCATTACTCCGGACCTGCTTATAGGCTTACCTGTCCGGCAACATAGAAAAAAAAAAGAAATAACAAAGAAATAAATGTGACAAATGTAGCAACTTGTAAAAGAAACACTGAAACACTAATCAAAGTCGAACAGAAGGAAATTACCTTCCCAGTAGAACACAAATGTTTGTAGGAGGTTGCTAAGGTAGTTGTCAAGGGTCCGGCTTCACAGTCACTGTGGCCAGTGCCGGATAATCCGATTCTACTGAAGGGAGGTCAGCTTTGCAACCAGAGAATGAGGACGGAGAGGATAATGGAATGAAAATGGTCAGTCACCTCCAGAGCACCATGATTGAATCTCAGGGGACTAGGAATATCTGCAGGTTGCAAACTCCTCCACTTGGATGGCACAATCCTAGAAGGCAGAGACTTTGTCTCTTATACAACTCCACTTCCCCAGCCTAAGTTCAGTACTTATCGATCAATCAGTCATATTTAAGGAGCACTTACTGTGTGCAGAGCATTGTACTAAGCGCTTGGAGAGTACAACACAACAATATAGCAGACACATTTCTTGCCCACAATGAGCTTACAGTCTAGAGGGGGAGACATACATTAATATAAATAAATAAATAAATAAATAAATTATGGATATGTACCTAAGTGCTGTGGGGCTGAGAGGGTGGATGGTTTGGTGGTGAAAAAAGGAGGCGAGTCAGGACAACCCAGAAGAATTTAGCAATTGGTAAGTGTGTTTAATCGACTGTAGAATTATTACTAGCATTTACTTTCTGACTTGTTTAATAAAGGGTCTTCCTGTAGTAGGCCCTCCAAACCCACTATTGATTCCCCTAGGATTCTGAAGCAATTCACATGGAAATTCTTACAAGGAAATCCAATGATCTGGTTGGGCAGTTACTTACAGGACCAGGTCAGTAAGAGAAAATGATAAAGAAAGAATACGCATCAGGGCAAGACCTCTAAAATATTGTTACTAATGCCTGCTTTATAGACTGTAAGCCCGTCAATGGGCAGGGACTGTCTCTATCTGTTGCTGATTTGTACATTCCAAGCGCTTAGTACAGTGTTCTGCACATAGTAAGCGCTCAATAAAACTACTGAATGAATGAATGAATATAACTACTTGCCATATGTTACTTATTGCTCTCAGGCTCTATTAAAGATGCTAAAAGGAGAGAAGCTCACAAGTGATGTGGCTCAGTGAAAAGATCCCGGCCTTGGGAGTCAGAGGTCATGGGTTTTAATCCCAGCTTCGCCACTTGTCAGCTGTGTGACTTTGGGCAAGTCACTTAACTTCTCTGGGCCTCAGTTACCTCATCTGTAAAATGGGGATGAAGACTGTGAGCCCCATGAGGGACAACCTGATCACCTTGTATTCCCCCCAGCACTTAGAACAGTGCTTTGCACATAGTAGGTACTTAACAAATACCAACAACAAAACAAAAGTGAGAAGCAGTGTGGCCCAGTGTAAAGAGCTCAGGCCTGGGAATCAGAGGACCTGGGTTATACATTTGTCCTGGCACATGTCTGCTGCATGATCTTGGGCATGTCCTTTAACTTCTCTGTGCCTCAGGTCCCTTTTCTGCAAAATGGAAATTCAGTATCTGTTCTACCTACTGTGAGCCCCATGTGGGACCTGATTATTCTGTAACTAATCCAGTGCTGAAAGTCTAACAGGTCAGTGTCACATTTAAGGACTCTCTAACAACTTGAATGCAAATCAGTACCCTAGAAGAAGAGCCTGTCAACAACTCCATTTTACATAACTTCCTTCCCAGGTGTAAGCAGAGCTATGGAACTTTAGAAATGCAAAAATGAAATGGTACCCAAGTCCTCTGAAACATGGTCATTAGTAACATTATGGAAAATATGAGGTTTACTGACTTTCAGCAACAGGAAACTGCATTTTTTTTAAAGTTAAGCTTAATGAGTTTGGATATTCCTCCATATTTCTGATGCTCAAATTGGAGAAGCTCATCAGAAACATAGTTACATAGTCTTTATATGAATTAAGTTTCCCTCTTCCAATCCCTCTGAGACACAAATTAAAATGCCTGAGATGTAAACCTTTAGCTCACTGTGGGCAGGGAATGTGTCTGTTTATTATTATATTCTACTCTCCCAAGTGCTTAGTGCATTTCATTCATTCATTCATTAGTATTTATTGAGCGCTTACTATGTGCAGAGCAGTGTACTAAGCGCTTGGAATGTACAATTCACCAACAGATAGAGACAATCCGTGCCCAATGATGGGCTCACAGTCTAATTGGGGGAGACAGACAGCAGAGCAAAACAGAATGAAACAAAAACAAGACATTATCACGATAAATAGAATCAAGGGGATGTACACCTCATTAACAAAATATATAGGGTGATAAAAAATATATACAAATGAGCACAGTGCTGAGGGGAGGAGAAGGGAGAGGGGGAGGAGCAGAGGGAGAGGGGGCTTAGCTGAGGGGAGGTGAAGGGGGAAGGGGGAGGGGCAGCAGAGGGAGCAGAGGGAAAAGGGGGTAGCTCAGTCTGGGAAGGCTTCTTGGAAGAGGTGAGCTCTCAGTAGGGCTTTGAAGAGGGGAAGAGAGTACATGAGGACAGAGGGCATTCCAGGACAGCGGTAGGACGTGGGCCAGAGGTCGACGGCGGGATGGGTGTGAACGGAGGACGGTGAGGAGGTGAGCAGCAGAGGAGTGGAGCGTGCGGGGTAGGCAGTAGAAAGAGAGAAGGGAAGTGAGGTAGGAGGGGGCAAGGTGATGGAGAGCTTTGAAGTCAAGAGTGAGGAGTTTTTGTTTCATGCGGAGGTTGATAGGCAACCACTGGAAGTTTATAAGGAGGGGAGTGACATGCCCAGAGCATTTCGTCTCTGCACATAGTAAGCACTTGTTAAATTTGATTAACTGACTGACTTTAGAAAAGATTACAGCTGTTTTTTCTAAGTGCTTGTAATAGATAGAGGGTATTGTCTTGTCTTATGCTGTCGAGTCATCTCCGACCTATAGCGACTCTGTGGACACATCACTCCCAGAACATCCCACCTCAAACTGAATCATTCTGGTAGTGTATCCATAGAACTTTCCTGGTAAAAATATACAGAAGTGGTTTACCATTTCCTTCTTCCATTCAGGAAAGTTGAGTCTCTGCATTCAACTCTCTCCATGCCGCTGCTGCCCAGCACAGGTGAGTTTTGACTTGTAGTAGGTTACCTTCTACTCACTAGCCACTGCCCAAGTTAGGAATGAAATGGATATGCTTCTGCTTGATCCCTGCTCCACCACTTGTCTGCTGTGTGACCTTGGGCAAGTCACTTAACTTCTCTGTGCCTTAGTTTCCTCATCTGAAAATGGGGATTAAGACTGCGAGCCCCATGTGGGACAGGCACTATGTCCAACCCAGTTATCTTGTCCCTAACCCAGTGCTCTTAGAATGGTGCCTGCAGCATAATAAGAACTTAAAAAATACTATAATTATTATTGACTCTCCCTCCCATAGCGGAGACTGGTAGAGTTCTGTAAACTCTCCAGGTGTGATCCTGAGAGGGAAGATAGAGGGTACTGCTCTTTATTATCATTACTATTATTATTATTTCTATAGCACCTCTCTTGAACACAGCACCTTACAAAAGGTAGAAAAGGACTACATGAAGAGAAAACTCCCCTTTCTGGTTCTTGAAATGTCACTGCTTAATATTTGCCAGTATTGTCTTCAGCATAGAAACCATTCATTTTTCAGCCACGCAGAAGAAAACCATATTGGATATGATACAAATAATTCCAATAAATGTAAACTGGTATAGTAGCATGACAGATTCCAAAAGGGTTAAGATGTAAATATGACATATTTTTCCTCTTTCTTTATCTTCCATAATGGAATTGTCAACAGATACTATAATTTCACCTAGGAAAAGCTACATTTTAAATTTAATCATTCATCCTTTCAAGTTTACTTTAAATGACTTGCCTTCTAGATAAAGTTTTTTAGCATACTCAGTCATTCTTAAAATACTCAAAATTCAAACAATGGATAGGATTTTTTGAGCACCTACTGTAGGCGGAGTACTGTACTAAATAAGCACTTGGAATGGTACAACAGAGTTAATAGCCCCAAATCCTTCCTTCTTTACAATCTAGAGAGGGGGGTAATCACAAAAATCTTTTAGGGAAAGAGGAAATATGGATATGTTGATTAATTAATGCCTAAGCAATAGACTATTTAAGACAAAATGTACAAAAGTGCTACAGATACTCTGAGTAAAGAGGTATATAATTAGCATGGAAATGCTGAGGTGGTAGTCAGGGTTATGTAACCTATGGAGAAGAGAGAATTCAGTGGGGAAGGCCATTTGCAGGGATCTCTTCCAGACTGCAAGCTCACTGTGGGCAGAGAATGTGTCTGTTTATTGTACTTTCCCAAGCGCTTAGTATGGTGCCCTGAACACAGTAAGTGCTCAATAAATTTGATTGAATGAATGACCCAAATTTTCCACATTCATTATGGCTATTTCATAGATTGTGTTAAATTCCAGTTACCGTTACCTCTATGCTATTATATTACAATGGTCGAGGATTCCCAAACACTAAAAGATCAGGTTCAGGAGCTGCCTATACTGATTTCTCACACAGGTTCCATACAGAACCAGTAGATGTTAACAATGCTGCTTTCCAACCAATACCAACAAGCAGCAGTGTGATTTCCAATCTCTACCAGTTCTTTTAAAAACTAGAAGATTGAACTGCATACTGGTTTTCACACAAGCTTCCACTGTAGTATAAGGAGGAGGGAGGCTTATCATTAGCGATTTAAAAAGTATTCCCCTTCTTGAACACATTTCGTTGTGGGCAGGGAATGTATCTTTCACTGTGGTATTGTGCTTTCCCAAGTGCTTAGTACAGTGCTCTGCACACAGTAAGCACTCAATAAATATGATTAGATGAAGGAAGGAAGGCACAGTATTTGTTTTTCAACAATATTCCAATTCAGGAGCCGTCCAAAATAGCCAGAGATTCAGCACTCAAAAGCTGTCAAAACATTGATAAAAGATCAGAAATGTGTCAGAATGTGATTTTCATTCATTATAAATGTGTATGTAAAAGTAACCCCTCTTACATAGTCTAGGTATTTATGCTACCCAGTGGCTTCTCCATATTCATTTTTCAAGGTTTATAGCAAGTGGGCTGCCTGGAATGATATGAACTCTTCAATTGGCCCACGTAGGTTCTGAAAATATTTTCTAATCTCTGAACCAATATATAGCATCAGTCTTATGTGGGAAGAAATGGATACACTTGAAATATAGATAATGCATTTCATTGTCCTCTTGGGATATTACTACAGCTTACTAAACAATCCTCACATTCACATGCTACTTAATAAGAACTGCACCCTAATAGGTTGAAGAAATGCATACCAGATGGCTGTAACACTATTCGTGAGGATGTTTTGTATTTAAGGATAATGCTTCAATACAATATCCTTCTATAAGCAGCTTTTATGTGAAAAATTATAAAGGCAAACAATAAAGATTGCATTTTACAAGTACTGTGACACCATTTTAATAGTGAGATCATATTAAGCTTCATAATGCTCAAAATGGTGGCAAAGTGGGGCATTATTTTTTCTTTTACAGTCCACAATCTCATTTTATAGGATATAGTTCTATCTCTGGGAATGCAGGGTTGAAGTGCTAAGGTTATGCCATATTCGCTCCTATTTAATACAACATGATACAATTTTACCCCATGTCTAAACTATAAGATTTCAATACATATTCATTCATTTTATCTGTCTTCTCACATACAGTAATTGGAAACTAATTCTTCTAGCTCCCTCATGTTCTAGGAAAAAAAATTCAGATAGCAGATGGAGGTAAAATGTTCCAAGTGAGAGGCAGCAAGTCCTCTATGGAACTTGACAGAGAAAGCAGCTACATAACTAATACCTAATTTCCGGTTTTCCTGAGGATAACACAAGATTTTTGCTCATATGACTGAGAATGAAATGGGGTAAAACTATGGGGGAAACCAAGCTGGCAGCACAGACAAGAAGTCTTGGTTGTCCCATCTTTTAGCTTACTGATACACACATATCACAGGAACAGATTCCTAGCTTCTGTGAAAATCAGTTTATAGGCCCTATGGAATTCAGCAAAACTTTGTTAAAGGCACACAGTGAATGTTATCCTTCTATCTTGCAGGCACAATTTCTTTGACTCAAATTTTCATGCTTTTTTCCCCTCTGGTATTATTGCACCTTACTATTCTTGCTTAAAGGTTAAAGACATCTGATGCCTTACCAAAAAGGGAAGTGAAAAATCATTATGTCATATATACTTACACTATATAGACTTTTTCTTCTCCCAGGTACACTATGTGCCAGACACTGTATTAATGACTGGGGTGGGTGCAAAGAAATAAGGTTGGACACAATCCCTGTGCTGCATTGGGCTCACAGTCTTAACCCCTATTTTACAGATGAGATAATTGAGGTACAAAGAAGTGAAGTGACTTGCCCAAGGCCACACAGCAGACAAGTGGCCGAGCTGGGATTAGAACCAGTGACCTTCTGACTCCCAGATCCCTGCTCTGTCCACTATGCTACACTACTTCCCATTCTCCCACTCTCTCTGCTTCGCCCTTGCACTTTTTTTTAAAATGGTATTTGTAAAGGATTTATGATGTGCCAGGGACTATACTAAGCGCTGGAGTAGATACAAGCTAATCAGTTTGGACACAGTCCATGTCCCACATGGGGCTCATAGTCTACTCTCCATTTTACAGATGAGGTAACAGGCACAGAGAAGTTAAGTTACTTGCCCAAGGTCTCACAGCAGATAAGTGATGGCACCAGGATTAGAACCTAGGCCCTTATGACTTCCAGGCCCGTGCTATATTCCCTAGGCCATGTGAGCCCCATGTGGGACATGGACTGTGTCCAACCTGATTAGCTGGTATTTACCCCAGCGCTTAATACAGTGTTCTGCACACAGTAATCGCTCAATAAATACGAATGAATGAATGAATGCAGCTTCTTTTGGATTTGTACACTTTTCACCCCACCCTCAACCCCACAGCACTTATAAACTTATCCATAACTGATTTATATTAAAGAATGTCTCCCCTTCTAGACAGTAAGCTCCCCTTGTGGGAAGGGAATGTGTCTATCAACTCTGTTATATTGTGCTCCCCCAAGTGCTTAGTACAGGGCTCTTCACAGAGTAAGCAGCAATGAGTACAATTGATAAGTACAATTGATTGGCTGATTTGTGAGTTAACTGAAAGGAAGAGGTGTCGGAGTTTTCAAATCGCTTGATCTTTGCTTTGAACTGAAATCATATCCTTTGGTTTTTTTATGATGGAAAATGGTAAACCCTAAGTCAATGGCCTTTCCTCCCCACTCCATACACAGTGGTTTCCTAGCTATGAGCCCGGAAGGGAGAAAACCCAGCAGTACTCCCCCAATATTTGGTATCCTTCCCCAACGCTGAATCGATCATCCTTTGGAAAGCTTTAGAACAGAGCTTTCTTTAGATATTTCACATCTAATTTCCCAGTTTCAATTATTAGCTCTCTAAAGATGTACTCCCAAATGGCTATCTCCAGTTTAACTACGCACACATTCTTCCTAATCTTATAATTCTTTTTATCACTGGAAAAATAGGCTGCCATCTGAACCAATAAATCAAAACTGATCTCTTCATCTTCCTCCCTAAATCTTCATTTCTCTGAAACTTCCCATCACTGTCGACAAGAGCACAGATTCATCCTTTTCTCTTAACACTTACCCGAACAAGGTTAGCAAACCCATTTCACTTTCCTTCTCGATTACCGACAGCCTCCTTGATAGGTTCCCTGCCCCCAGTCTCTCCCCAATTCAGCGTACCCCATTCAGCCTACCTTATCTTCTTTCTCAACATCCAAACTACTGACAACAGCACTTCCTCAAAAGACTTTAGTGGCTCCCTGTTGCCACTTGCAGGTAATCAAAAATTTGATCCCGGGCTGTTTCAAGATTCTACCCAAATTGACTCCACCTTCATCATCTACTCTTGCTGCTCACTATGTCTTACACATTTTTCAAGCTATCACCTTGTCCCCTCATTTTCCACTCTCATTATCATCAACCCCATTTACTGTGTGTCTCTGGGGTTCAGAGCAGTCAATTAATCAATGGAATTTATTGAATGCTTACTAAATGCAGAGCACTTAACTATGCACTTGGGAGAGTACAGTCCAATCGAGTTGGTAGACCTAGCCTCTGACTTCAAGGATCTTACCAACAAGTAGAGAGCTTACAATATAGAATATAGCCTTGGCCCTTGAGGAGCTACAACCTTCCTTCACTTTTCAACAAGAACAACAACAAAAAATGGCTGCTGCAAGAGTTAACCCTTACTCTCTTAGCCCTGCTGTTGGTTCTGTGCAGAGAGAATTGCTCTGGCAATCGAGGGACCAGGGTTCTATCCTGGTTCTGACCGTATCTGGCTAACACGGGCTAAAACCACATACTTCACAACATGCTGCCCCTCTGCCAGCCTATTTATTCAACAATACGTGCTCCAGCAGGAACACAACTGGTAAGGACCAGAGAATGTTAATGACTCTGAACAAGATCCTAGAGCTATAATTCCTAGGCCAGGCACTGTACTAAGCCCTGGGGCAGTGGGGATACAAGCAAATCGGGTTGGACACAATCCCTATCCCACATCAGGCTCACAGTCTTAATCCCTATTTTACAGATGAGGTAACTGAGGCTCATAGAAGTGAAGTGATTTGCCCAGTAGGTTCTTGGTCTTAAAGACTTCTGAATGAGGCTCATCCGTCATTCCTGACCGAAGACTCCATCATCATCATCATTTAACTCTCAAGTCTTTTTGACCCTTCCACATATACTTTGGGTTAGTGTCTATTTTTTTTTATTTATTTCCCAGTAAAGTGGACATTTCTTGAAGGCAGGTGCCAGCTCTCATTCTTCTCTGGAATTCCCTATCTACTGTGATGGTCTACACAAAGAAGCATTCAGTAGATGTTAATGATGACGATGATGTGTATTTGAAAATTTCTTCAAGAAGCAGTGATATATTACTACTTTGTGAGCATAAAAATGTTAATGTTAGCTGGCATGAGCCTACAGACTCATTCATGTTTGCTACTGGAAAATGAGTGTCAGTGTATAGTACTCAAGGTCTAAGAGAACTCCATTATTCACCGAACGATAAGTACTGTATACATTTCAATTCTTTATGTAGCAAGCTTAATGACCATGGACTTTTTGCCTCATTGGTCAAGGCACTAGGAAATAAAACAATGGAAACATTAGATGTAACTTTTCCACATTTAAACTTCTAATGCATGGCAGCACTGAGACACATCAAAGAAATCATTCCACAAACTTAATGGGAAGTTGATTTATTTGGGCTTAGCATAGCCAAAGAGCAGTCTGGTTCTCAGTTCCATTTTTAATTCTTTTGGAACGTAAACTTCTTGAGTGTCAGTCATCTTTATTCAGTAGATTTTCCTTCACTCCTACCTCAGAACAGTAAAATACATCATAGAAGTTCATCAAAAGAGAAAAATATCAAACTCATCTGATTATAAACTATCAAATGGATCAGGTTCTATTAATTCTGAGAGCAGAATTTAACCCTAAAAATTCTGGGGGTGTGCTCTTGAATTTAGAAGATATATTTCTTGGCTACAGAAATTGTTAGTCGACAGTTAGATTTGTTTTAAATAATGTCCCCAAATTGAATCACACAGTCAATCTCTCAGTCAAAATTGTTCTTTTAGGGTTAGTTTAATTTTAGATCAGTTGCCAAATCTGGAGGCATTAGTAATAGTACAAAATGTTAAAGGATCATCTCTATTAAATAAAAACTGGGAATTTAATAAGCTAGTCCCAGGTGAAGGTTGCACTCGTTTCAGCTCCAAGAACTAAGTCCCACTATCTGTCATTTAGCCAGTGGTAGTGGATAGGAAGGGAGGATTTTTCACTTTAATTTTCTGGGATGGTTGGAAGGTTAGGGTATTTGCTTCCCAATATGTTTCCATGGTAACACATGACATGGAAAATCCAGATGTACTACACTGAACTCCATCATTTGCATTTGACATTATTTCCAAAAACGAAAGGCAATTTTTAAATGAAAAAAATTCACATTCAGAATATCAAAATTTTAGCTCAACTGCTAAAGCTGTCGCTGCGTGAAACAAGTCATACACTGTTTTTTTTTAAAGGGATGCTATCCTCCCCATATGTTTATTAACAACAACAAAAATAAATTAAGTGACTTCTTGAAAAAAATGAACCACTCTCTAAGTATTCTAAATCATTAAAAACCTGTTAGTTAAATGTTTCCAACTTTAGCAGGTCCCATTCAGTCTCACCATGGCAAAGTAATAAGTCATCACTGTAATAGTTTAAACCATTCACAACTCTGACCTCAGGTGGACTGATAACTAGGTTATCCTTAGCCAGGAAAACTAACAAATAAGGCTACTCCCTATAGAATACTGTAAACTGTGGTGAGAACATTTGATTAATAATAGTGAGAAATACTGTGAGGATTTATTATGTTCAGAAACCTTTTAAATGAATCTCAAGCATGTAATCATCAGATTTAAGGACACCAGGCAAGTGACATTCAAGATCTAGGAAGAATGATAGGGATTTGGTCTGGCTTGCACATTCGAGGAGATAAGGTGACTTTTTTCCCCCTCCACTCTGCAGTTCATCTTTAAAATAAATTAATATTTTTAAAGGCCAAGCTTGCAGTTCCATTTTTCATTTTGACAGGCCCTGAAATGCAGATGGATTCTGCATCAGAGAGTCTTTTTCCTTTTGTTTTGGGTTCAGTTTCATTTTTTCCCCCCAGGCACCAGTTTGCAATCCAATCAAACACCTTTAAAAATGAACCAGTAACAAGAGGGGGGTTTGGATTCAAATATGAAGTTTCGCTAAAAGGACATTCAATGAGCTATCAATGAGCTTTTGGGCTGTCCCATTGCTAGAGGTTTTTACAGGGAACCCACATTTGCATATTAATTAGATCGCAGTGAAAGAATCAGTTCTGTTTTCAGTTCAACTGGTGAAATTCATTGCTGTGCCTGCAACTGGAAATAGACGAAATTTCATGACAGACAGGTTTGCCAAAGATGCTCTTAAATGGAGACCAGAGTCCTCTAAGTTAAACCCTACATCAGAGGCAGGAGTGGCTGATAGTCAATTTAGAAATTGATCTTTCAATGTCTTATAAGAGGGGAAGAAGGGTCATTTGTATCAGAATGAATGCGGTCTCGTGTGTAGACCACTGGACTAGGCTTTTAGGGAGCAGATAAAAGAAGTAAAAGAGAGTCCTTATTCTTGAGGAGTTTACAAACCCAAGAAGAGAGATAGGAGACAAAAATGGATTAATAGGCCACTGTTAAGAATTTGGAATAATTAATATAAAGAATAGTGAAGATGATAATGGAGTTTATCACTGGAAATAACAGATGAGCCCTTGGTCCTGATAATCCAGGACAGACAACCTTGCGATGCAATTCATTACAGTGATAATGGTTTATAGAGGATCACTTGCACTCTCTCATTCTTACTAGTTGTGTTCTCGTTCAGGGAAGGTGCGATGTCCGAATAGGCTGGCATGGGTGCAGCTCATCTTGCAGTTCACACGAAGGATTTTTAGGGGCAGAAGTTACTTCTAACTCAAGAGGCTACAGCATAGTACAGCTGCTATGCTGGGTAGCTGCTTAGATGGTTGTCTCATAGCTGCAGTGACCTTTGCCATCCATTTTAGTTGGCTATTCTTCAGGATTCCTTCTGAGGCCATCCTACCCAGGGAACACCCTACAAGCTTCTTGTTCGGACACCTTCACCAGCAATCAAAACCAAGACTACAGCCCAGGTCTCCTGATGCCCAGAGTGTCCTGTCACTTGCCTGCTGTGTGACCCTAGGCAAGTCACTTCACTTGTCAGCGTGGCTCAGTGGAAAGAGCCCAGGCTTGGGAGCCAGAGGCCATGGGTTCAAATCCCGGCTCTGCCTCTTGTCAGCTGGGTGACTGTGGGAAAGTCACTTCACTTCTCTGGGCCTCAGTTCCCTCATCTGTAAAATGGGGATTAAGACTGTGAGCCTCACGTGGGACAACCTGATTACCCTGTATCTACCCTAGTGCTTAGAACAGTGTCTGCACATAGTAAGCGCTTAACAAATGCCAACATTATTATTATTGTCTGGGCCTCTGTTACCTCACTTATAAACTGGGGATTAGGACAGTGAGCCCCATGTAGGACAGGGATTGTGTCCAACTTGATTTGCTTGGCTCCACCCCAGGGCTGAGTGCGGTGCCTAGCACACAGTGAGCACTTAAATACCATCATCATCATCACCTTTTTCATTGGACCAACAGCAGTAGACAAATGTATGACTAAATAACACATAAATATGTGATCTGAGGTAATTTATGGGATAAGTTGGGAGAGTTAATCAGAAGTTGCCTCCTGGAAGAAGTTACATTTTAGGAGCTGCTCAAGCTGCCCCCCAAGGCCAGATTTCCCCCCATCCTCCACCAGTCAAAAAATTGACAACTCCTTAGTCCTTTCCACCTCCTTAATCCTCCAAAAATCTGGCCACCTCCAACAAGCCTTCCCCAGTTGATTTCAGTACCTCAAATCCCATCAACCTACACAGACTGTGAACCCCATGTGTGACAGAAACTGTGTCCAAACTGATTCACTTCTTGGGAGTCAGAGGATGTGGGTTGTAATTCTGGCTCTGACACTTGTCTGCTGTGTGACCTTGGGCAAGCCACTTAACTTTTCTGTGCCACAGTTACCTCATCTGTAAAATGGGATTAAGAATGTGAGCCCCGCCCAACTTGGGGCAACCTGATTAGCTTGCATCTACCACAGTGCTTGGCACATAGTAAGCGCTTAAATTCCTAAAAAATTAGCTTACTCTAACTTTTATGAATTATTTGTACTTATACCCTGCACTTGTGCATGTGTATATTTAATTGAATATTCAATATATTTATTCTTATTCCAATACTTATGATTATTTTTATACCTGTTCTCCCCTAGAACATAAACTCCTTTGGTGGGAGAAGGCACAATTGTGCATCTATTACATTATTTTCCAAGTGCCCAGGATAATGTTTGATTCTTAGTAGGTATATTCTCCTGCTACTAACACTAGTATATTACTTTTATTTTTACTATTTTATAGACATTGAGAATGGGGTTTGGTGATGCTAAGGATTTGGCAAGCAGGGAAACAAGTGTGAACAATAAATTGGAAGGGAGAGAGTTGAGAACTGGGGACAGATAGCAGGTGTGTCTAGGGGTAAAATCCTTGAGGGTAGAGATCAGGTCTTTTAGAACTCTTGCAGTCTCTCAGATGCTTAATTCAGTGCTCTGCACACAGTAAATATGCCTGATGAGCATGACCTGGGTGGTAAGAGGAGAAGAAAAGTAGACAGTAAAGAGAGAGCCTGATGATGAACAGCCTTGAAGCCAACAATTAGTTTTCTCTTTAAACAAGAAACAAAATGATGGAGGGACTGGGAATAATTAGAGGATGAGGTTGGGGTATTTACACAAGGTAAAGACTTGGGTTAGCAAAGGTGACTTTTCTACCTAAGACAATGTACCAAAATTAATCAACTATAACTAAATTTACACTGACTGCCTGAAAGAGTGGATACATGTCAGAGCTAGAGGTCAAAACTAATGGGCAATTATAGGATTTGCTGTATTTTTTTTCCTACTGGAAAAAACCTCACAGTGATACCGGTATTATTTGAAAGTGGTAAGAGAAAAAAAAATCCAAACAAAAAGTGAATGGAATGTAGAACTGATGAAGTATCCCTCAATTTTCCTACTCATTTAAAAAAAATTAGTTTTGGAAATCCACTGAGAAAAAAAATGGTTTGAATCATTTGATGCAGTATGGTGAGAACATTGTGAACTGGGAATTGAACAAAGAAAAGGAAGAAGAAAAAACATTAAATGAAAAAAGAAAGCTTGCAAAGGCAGGGCAAGAATGAATCAACCAAGGAGGAGATATAAATGCCCAGATTGCTGTATACTCTTTGGATAAAGACAAGAGAAAGAAAGAGTTTTCTCCCATGGTAGCAGCTAATTTCTCAGATGTTCCATTTCCTCATCCCTCCTATTAAGATAATTTCTCAGAGTTGGAGGGCAGAAGAATTAAACATCATTAAATGACCTCAAAACCCATATTCCTGTGTGGCAGAGAGTAGGAGAAGTGGTTGGAAAAGATTCACTTCTTTTAAGTATTTTTTCTCCTTAATCAAAGGTCTTACTAAGCATTTAATCAAGAATCACTCGGGGTCCAAGTTGTGCAAATTTCAAAAGGCCCTTTGGGAGGAGGAATCACCAAGGAAGAGTGGAGACTGAAGAGAGACTCTCAAGAAAGCATCGTAAGCAGTATGAATGGGGAAAGTCACATGCCCTGCTAGTCATGCGATTGAAATGAAATTAACATGATCGATCTTGGATTTGGAATTGAAAGGACAGAAATGGTGTTTGACTTCTGTGACGACAAAACCGAGGACTAGGGAGAAGGGGATCACGTGTGCTTCATCTGATATGATACACAAAGAGTGTAGAAATACCTCCGGGGAGGAAAGTGTGCTTTATCACCAAAAGAACTGAAAGGGGTTAATGGTATTCATGCCACACAGTGACTTTTTCTCCCAGTTCACGAGGCGAGGGGAAGATACAGGTGGGCTCCCAGTAGTGGAAGTTAGTGAAATATTTATGGAAACATTGCCTTGCTCCAGACTAAGAATGACTTAGTTTGGCACAGTCCCTTCTTGGCACTTTCTGGGCATGTCTCAGACCAGCATACAATGCAGCAAAGTGGTAGAAATTGTGGCAAAGAGGGCAGCATGGGTAGCACATTAATGGAAAAAGGTTCCCTAATTCCACTAGAGTACTATCCAATACACACAGCAAAAACATGTAAAATGTCAGAACTGACTATCTGAATTCTGACATTTAATTGTGCACTGCTGGACATTATTAGAGATCTAAGAGGCTGCATGCCTGAGCTGGTGATCTCTCTATCTTTACATTTACAGAAAATTGAGACCATGAAAAATCTTAAAGATTATTTTTCTTGAACTTTCTTGCCACTTCCCCTCTTCATTATGGGGGCTGCATTTATACAATCAAAGCACATCAGTGGTACCAAATGAGGTTTGGAATGTCATTCACTAGACTGTAAATTCCTCGAGGGCAGGGATTATGTCTACCAACTACATTGTACTCTCCCAAGTGTTTAGTATAGTGCTCTGCACAAATTGCTCAAGAAGAAACCATTGATTAATGAAATCAACACCATCAACTCAAATATTTAATGCTGAACATGCTGTAGTTCACACTTATTTAATATGAAATTCCTCATTCTTTTCAGAGTAGACTCTGGGGTCAGAAATACTAGCATCCTGTGCAACACCAAATGAAAAAGCACCACTTAACGGACCAAAATGAAGTTTATAAAAAATCCCATAGCAATCTCAAACAATGTTTGAGGGGTTTCTGGAAAGAATACAACTGAGAGGTTGTCATGAAGAATTCAAGGGTCTTTTGGGGACACTGCTTCCCTTCCTTTGTTTTTATCCAATCCCTCTTCTTCCTCTTCAAAGTATTAAGCAAGCAACAGCCAAAATTGATCATTCCCAACCTGGGGAGTACCTCTGCCTGGGTAGCTGAAAATTTTAATTCAGTCACTAATAGGTTAATGGTTCTTTTTCTCACTTCCAATTTGCACTCCTAAATTCTGATGAAGTAAGGAGAAATTGTAAAGGTCAGAAAATATGGGTTTTTTTCCCCTTGTACTGTAATTTGGACACTACTACTTGACTGCCGACTGTTTTTAAAGTGATGTGCAAATGACGTTGGCTATTCCATTGAGTCTCTCCCTAAAAGGCTGATCCACTCATTCTAGAGTTTCAGAAAAAAACAACTGGAGGCTGCTTTTCCAGGTCCAGAGCGCAAGCTGATTCATTGATTCTTTAACCCAACTGGGAACTAGACACTGTTCTAATTTTAGTAGGGATTGTCCTTCAGGGTTGATAATGGTGTGGTCTGTGGAAGTACCCAAGAAGCCCTGACATTCAATTGACAGCCTCTCTGCCCTTCCTTCCCCCCACCATACCCCCTTTCCTACACTTAGTCCCTTACAGACTAGCCAAAAACTGGACCTCTTGCCTTTCTAACCATAGGCATTCCTGGGGAATAGGAAGGCAAACTTTTGCAAGGAGAAAAGGATGGAAAGTAGTGGGGATGTGAACAAGGGAGAAATAGGGAATAGAGCAGGACAGAGTAGGATTGGGCTTTTGGTCCCAGGAGAAGAGGGTTGAAGTTTTCCACTGGGTGGCCTAATGAGTGGAAAAGCTTTCCTTCTTCACCCACCCTGAGGATATAAGCAGAGATAGGTGAAGAGTGCCCCCAGAAGAATAAAAGTTTGTGTACTCTCCACCCCCATTTACTATATGCCCCCTCTACACATGACATGCAAGCTTGAGTTGAGAGGTACCTGGCAGAAAGGGATGGAGAGAAAGATAGATGTTTTTCTCCTTTCACCCCTCACCCACCCTCCCATTGTATCAATTGTTCTAGTTTATGCCAGCTTAATTATCTGGAAGGGGTGGGGAATCAGATTCACAGTAAGGAAAAGCATTCCTAGTGGTGGGATCTGAGAGGAAGGAGAAAAAGAGGAAGGGTTGTGATTTTCAATAGCAAGAAGCGGTCTGACAGAGATTAAAGGCGGCATCAATAATGTAAGAAATGGGAATGATGTGGTGCCTGACACTCGAACACATCTGACCCTTTTGAAAAGAAAATACAAAAGGCCAAGTGGATAAGAGAATAAAATAGCACGCTAAAGACCCTTGATGCATACACACTTTGAATAGATTATTGCGGTGTGCTTATTTTGTCTATATAGCAATATATTTGTGTGGAATGAAGCTCTCCTCTGTGAGTGAATCAAAAAAGGTAAGGCTTTTGCCTAATTTACTTATGGGTTTGCTTACAATGGGTTTGCATCGAATAGTCATTCTCTCTTAATTTAGTGGTTTTTACACACATCCACGTAATAGTAATAATTAGAAAATTTGCTCAGGGAATGACATAAAATGAGAGTATGAGTCATTCTTTTATGTATGCTGAGAATAATACAGTGGACTAATAGCTTTTCTTTGATAGATGGCACAGATCATTTAGGAGGAAAATACCTTCAGAGTCTAAGGGTGTGTTGAGAAAGGCCAAGAATTCTAATGTTTTGTCACCCCTGCCCTCTGAGAGTAATCTTCTTCCTCCTTTCTGTCCCTTTTCCTCCCTGAAAAGGATGATCTGGTTCAAGGACGCTGCCTATTTAGCATTTTTGCCACATAAGACTTTGCTGCCTCAAAATCTAAGGGATCATCACCATCTCCATACCCTGGTGAAGAGAACTTGAGAAGGCAGCTTTGGAAGGAGGAGAGAGGGACTGGGGTTGGGGAGTAGGATGGGGGCAAGAAAAGAAGTGTAAGGAAAGAAACGGGGTGATGGTATTCACAGTAACTACTCAATAAATACGGATGATTGATAGACTGATTAAAGAGAGGGATAGGGATGGAAAAGGAGATAGGAAGAGGGATAATGAATGGGGAAAAAGGCAGTGAGTGTGTAGAAGGATGCCAGATGGGGAGAAGGAAAGAGACAGAGAGAAGGTTGAGCGGATCAGGAGAGGGAAGGATGCCGGATGGGGAGAAGGAAAGAGACAGAGAGAAGGGTGAGAGGATCAGGAGAGGGAATGAGGGCTCCCTTAACAGAACTGCTGATTACCCAGGGGACTTCTCACCCACATTGACCTTCACTGACCTCAAGATAAACATGGAATATTTGGGGCCCTAGCCGAAATTGTACTTTGGGAAAATGTAGCCCTGGAGCGATGTAAGGAATTACAGAAGTACAGGTGGTAAGGAGCAAGGGAAGCAGCAGCAATTGTGGGGAAGAGAATCACAGGCCGAGGTGGAAAGGCAGAGTTGGAAAAGCTCTGTTGTTGGCAACTCATTTCCAATCCATGTTTCTATCTCTGCCATGACCACTCGGCTTCTATAGCTTATGCCCTAGTCTGTGTGCTTCCCTCTCATCAATGCTATGGGCCAACCGCAGATCAAGTGCATTTTCATTCTGCCAATGGGATGGAATTTCCATTTGCTTCAGAGGAAGTTAAAGGGGTAGTGGAACTGTCACAGATGGGAAAAGCCTTGCTGGAGTTTTCAACAATTCCTAGAGGCATGCTCACTGGTCCTTGCAAACAGATAACTATCTGTAAAAGTGTCAATGAGTGCTTTACATTTTATACACCTTAGAGTTTTTGTGAGTACAAAACATAATAGGAGAAAGAGCAGCCATAAGAACTAAAGGCATCCATGTGTTAATTTTCTAAGGTGATTTCAATAGATGCAAGAAGACTTTCAGCAGACCGTGTTCAACCTGATAAGGTTGTATCTACTACAGCACTTAGTCTCTGGAACATAGTAAGTGCTTAACAAAAGCAAAAGAAAAAAGATGCAAGTGGACTTTCAGTGGACTATAGCAGCAGCTAGATTTCTTGGTATTAGATCTGTGGAGTCTCCCTCACTGAATAACGTTTACTATGTGTGGGCAGAATACTGTGCCAGACACTTGGAAAAGTACAATAGAAGTAAGACCCAAAACCTGCCCTCAAGGGCAGCCTAATGTAGTTTTCAAATCTAAGGCCAACATTATTTCTCAACTTTCTCCCTTTGCATTCACAAGATGAGCTGCAAAACTCTAGTCAGGCACAGTGCCCGGCACATAGTAAGTGCTTAACAAAAACCACAATTATTATTATTTGAGAGATTCAAAAAACTATTAATGTGTGAAACTTCAGTCATTCATTCAATCGTATTGAATTGTGCGCTTATTAGGTGCAGAGCACTGTACTAAGCACTTGGGACAGTACAATACAACAATAAACAGTCACATTCCCTGCTCACAATGAGCTTAGAATCAACAGGGAACAAAAGAGATATGCAAAGGTACGTGGGGAATGCATATCTGACATCTTTACACAGCTCCCTCAATTTTTTACAAATTTTCATCAACAAAATCAACAGAAGTATATTTATTTAAAGAAAAACAATAGAGCTATATTCAATATTATTTACATATATGTATAATATAATTATAGTTGAAATTTCAGAATTCACTTTTGCATCTGTATGGACACTATTTTCATATCTTAACTAATCTATCTTCCTGATCAAATTGCAACCCATGGATTATTATGCAAAAATTCCAAGAAATTTACCCCCAATACATTTTGAGCATTTTCTTCCACTGTGTTTCCAAGGGTCCCATGGTATTCCAACTAGAAATGTAATGATCCTCCATTTTTTAAAAATAAGAAACATGTTCCTTTTTCAGTTCCTTCCATGGACTACTGGAAAGGGCTTCCCTTGTTTGTATCCGAGGGTTTTCAGCATGATTTATTTATGAGAAACTAACACCATATGGGCTCTAAGAGCACACTCCATAATGGTATTGGACACTGGCCTATTTGTCTGCACTCTTGTTGTAGACACTGAGGACATGATGTGACTGCAAACATTTGTCTGGGGAAGCCAGAATCCCCTGAAAATTACCTCAAAATAGGGTTTTCCCATCAAGTGGTTCATTACCTAAAAATGCGATTTTTCTATAGAGTTCTTTTCCCGCTTCTGTTAAATCATAATTTAAAGCTACATCATTTTGGTTAGGCCAATGGAGATTTTGACCAGCTTAAATGATAGAAACTAAATTTTCCCCAGCCACTAAAATTTTACTCTAGGCCATTTTGCAAAGTAAAACTGTTAGTTTAACTTCCTTTCATAAATACTGCATGTAGGTTCAAATTACTCCCCAACTAGATGTAGATTAAATATGTAAATTATTTAAAATGTGCTAGATCTATAGTTCACATGCTGTATTCCAAGTCAGTTATTCATGTACAATAAATCTAACACAACTCTTTTCCTCGATCGTGGTAATTTTTTTCTATGCATTTAAATATTTTTGACCACTTTCTTCTAAACGAGTGCTTTTTTTGGGAAGAACTTAACCAGTAAGGAAATCGTCTCACCTTGTTTTGCTACTATAATTAGAAAATGCAAGCTTAAAACTTCTGTGGCAAGTGTCACCTCTGAAAAAGATATTTCAGTAATGAATTTTTTTTTTCCCATGCTCTTCCCCCAACTGGCTGGTAAACGAAGCATGGCTATTTTGGGGATAATTACAGATAATTAGGCAGCTACTTGGAGAAATGTGACTTCCTACTCACTGCAGAAAAGTAATTTGCACTCTCTGTGATAGTCTCCACTACCTCTGCATTCTGCAGCATCAACAGTGGGCCTGTCTTTCCTGTTAGTTTATGCCTGGCTGGAGGAACTGAAAGGCTTAAATAAGTCTACGCTTTGAGAGGAAGGTGATTTTGCAAACTCTGAACAATTATCCATCTTTTAGAAAGTAGCCCAGAGCACACAGAAAGTTGAGCCTGCTTGTCCACTGGCGAATGAACATCTCCTCCGCTGACAGTAAAGGAATGGTATCTCCTAGGCAACATGGTGGATTAGTTAAAATAAAGCATGGTAACAAAACCTTGGATTTATTGAGCACGTTGGCTCTGGAGAGATCGATGGGGAGTCCTTCTATGTATTATTCCATCCATTCTCACAATACAAAAATCCTAGAGAATAGTAGTAAAATCACATTTCAGAAACCTGCAAGGGTAAAGAATAATAAGTTATCACCAGATGTTCTGTAAGACTAATCTAGTTTCTCCTATAACAGAGTGTTAGATCTCAAAGAAAGGGAAATGATGCATAGACGGTGTCTCCACCTCTTCAAGGCTATAGATTCTGAACAGTTTTGCTTAGTGTTTGATGCACTGAGAAAATGAGGCCTACCAGAGTCAACTACAAGAGCAATTCATACTGGGGCCAAATAAATTTAATTCCTTTATTCATTCTTTCAATCAATCATATTTATTGAGTGCTTACTGAGTGCAGAGCACCGTATTTAGCACTTGGGAGAGTACAATACAACAATAAAGTGACACATTCCCTCCCCACAGTGAGCTTACAGTCTAGATGCGGGGGAGAGATACAAGTAAATAAAATGACAGATATGTACATAACTGCTGTGGGGCTGGGAGTGGGAAAGAGCAAAAGGAGAAAGTCAGGGTGATGCAGAAAGGAATGAGAGATAAGGAAAGATGGGGCTGAGCCTGGGAAGGCTTCTTGGAGGAGAAGCAGCATGGCGTAATGGATAGAACACGCCCTGGGAGTCAGAAGGTCATGGGTTCTAATCTCGACTCCACCACTTGTCTGCTGTGTGATTTTAGGGCAAGTCAGTTCACATCTCTGTGCCTCAGTTGCCTCATCTGTAAAATGGGGATTGAGACTGTGAGCCCCTTGTGGGACAGTAACCATGTCCAACAAGATTTGCTTGTATCCACTCCAGGGCTTAGTACAGTGTCTGGCACATAGTAAGTGCTTAACAAATGCCATAATTATTATTACCATCTACTTTCAATAAGGCTTTGAAGTGGGGGAGAGTGACTGGCAGATTTGAGGAGGGAGGGTGTTCCATTCCAGAGGCAGGACATGGGCTAGGGGTCAGTGGTGAGATAGGTGAGATGGAGGCCCTGTGAGAAGGTTAGCACTGGAGAAGTGAAGTGTGCAGGATGGGTTGCAGAAGGAGAGAAGTGAGAAGAGATAGGAGGGGGCAAGATGGTGGAGTGCTCAGAGCCAACTGTGAGAAGTTTTGTTTAATGCAGAAGTGGATGGGCAACCACTGGATCTCCCATAGCTCCTGACATTGAAGATATTTGCAAAGGGTTTTAGTGATACAATTTAATGAGTGCCCACTTGGTGCAGTGAAGTCCACTAGGTATTTTCACCACTTGAGACCTAAATAAAATTCGACCTCTTTGAAAGGTTGTTGGGTGACTCTAGTTAAACCCCCATCCTGGTGACAAGCTTCCTCCCAAAGACCAGCTAAGGAAGCAAAGGTAAATAACAGGTTCAATCGGGGGGGGAGGGGGAGGGTGTGTGTGTGTGTGTGTGTGTGTGTGTGTGTCTTTTGCCCTCCTGCTGAGCTGGGATCTGTGGAGGAGTCTCTAGCTCGGCAAAAAATGAGCTAAGGGATCTAACATGCTTCCTAGATTCCCTCTCCCCCTTCCTCTTTCTCCACATGTTGAAGGATCCTGCTTGGCTTTCCTATGGAAAATTCCCTGGACAGACCTGAGCTGGACTCAGGCTGTGCTAGCTACGCCGAGACTCGACTGCAGTGTTGGGCGATGATCAAAACCTCAGTCTTCTTTGGGATTTGGGCTGGCTTCCACAACCAGCAGGAGCTACTGAGGCCTCTCTAATAGTACTACAAAGATGTTCCAACTGGCTGGTGTGAAAGGAAGAGACTTCAGATCCCAGAATGCCCTGCAGTAACACCAATTTTTAAACTAATGAGTTTCACTAGTAAGTCTGAATTATAACTTTGGAGGGGCACAAGAAGATCTTCCAGAACCTGAGTCAAGGCCACAAGGTCTCAGTCTGGGACCAACCTGAACTAACCTGTGTTTGTTTTGGAAGAGCCTGGTTGGGATAATGTTCGGACTTCTAATAAAGGCTGAATTGAAGCTAAGGGACTGAAAGGTACATTGCAAACATTTTTGCAACACCTGCTGCCTCAGAACAGCATTCCTGGGGGCAGAGGGGTTCATTCCCCCAAATCCCCTGAGAACTACCCCCAGTAGCGTGTTGGGTGGAGCCTTTAAAATTCAAGAGAGCAAATCCTCATTTTTACACTCTCTCATTCTGCCTTCTCAGAACCGCAATGGTAGACTTGTTGACCGCCCTGCCCCATAGGCCATCTTGTAAGTATATCCATTCAGAATTTTCTCAGTGATCGAATAAATTGATCAATCTAGGATCTTTGCATCTATTTTTATAGTAACCACTCAATCAGTGTACTAAATACTTGGAAAAGTAAAATCTAACAGTCTGTAGACGGAATTTCTCCCCTCAAGTATCTTACAGCCTAGCGAGGAGTTTACAGCGTGGTCTAAAGCCATCCTCCAGTATCAACTAATAATAATAATAACAATAATTTTGTAACAAGTACTTATTATGTGCCAAGCACTGTACTAAGCGCTGGGGTAGATACAAGCAAATCAGGTTGATCACAGTCCATGTCCCACATGGGGCTCACGTTCTCAATTCCCAATTACCAGATGAGGTAAATGAGCTGAAGAGAAGTAAAGTGACTTGCCCAAGGTCATACAGCAGACATGATTCTGAAACCATGGTTCAGGTCAGGCTACGTTGGACAGGGGAAAGGATTGAGCCAGATTTTGTTGTGTATTTTTGTAAAGTAGGTCACTGACATTGCTTGAAAAAACAAAAGTAGGGTGAATAAGACACAGCATCAGGAGGGGGAATGTAATATGACCTAGTGGATAAACGACAGGCCAGGGAGTCCAAACAAGTTGAGTTCCAATCTTGGCTCCGCCACTTGTCTGCTTTGTGACTTTGGGCAAGTCACTTCACTTCTCTGTGCCTCAGTTACCTCATCTGTAAAATGGGGATTAATACTGTGAACCCCATTTGGGACAGGTCTGTATCCAACCTGATTATCTTGCATCTACCCCAGTGCTTAGAACAGTGCCTGGCCCAGAGTAAGCGCTTAACAAATACCATTAAAAAAAAAGTTGTGTAGCTTCACAGACTGGACCTTTAAAGTGGAAATGTCTTTCTTTGTATCCAGACGAGTGCATAAGTAGGCTTAGAGGGACTGGAAGTTGATGTGCCAAACAGAACCACTTGACAGTCCACTCACTTCTGCTCCCACAGGGAGTGTCCAATCACTGAACTCACAAAATGGAGGATTTGCTGCCGATTCTTTCTCAACTGCTTCACTAAATTTCTCCGTGACCACTGGCAAGTCACGTAGCTTAGCTTGTAAATTTCATGCGTGGTGGAACATGCCTATCAACTCCGTTTTACTATACTCTTCCAGGTGGTTAGTCCAGTGTTCTGCCCACAGTGAGTGCTCAGAAAGTACCACTGATTTATTGATTGATTTTCCAAGTCCCTGTCAGGGATGCTCTAGACCCTAGTTAGACAGTGGTCAGAAAGTGTTTTGAGCTCTTTGGAACAAGCTCTATACAAGTGCAAAGTACTTTAGGACTCATTTTCTGGAAGGCTTGTAATCAAGCTCATTCTGGACAATAGTGACCTAAATGATCCGAGGGGACCTGTTGATCCAGGAGTAAATTGGAAGCCAGATCCCCGAGGACCCATTCCACTGCCTATAATACCTCTGCCACTGAAGATTCTGGGAGTCCTTAGGTCAATGTATGAATTCCTGGGTCACCACTGACTCTCTCCTACTTCACTCATGCCTCCCCTATGGGTTGCAGGGATGCTGGCATGGATTTCAAACTCCCATGATTCTGCTCCTAATTTCTTTCAGCACTCAACCAAAATGTCCTGAGTAACCAGTTGGGTTTGCTGGGGGCAGGGGGCATTGGTCTGTGCTGCTGGGGATTGAGGATTGGGGAATGGGGAATGGAGGTCATTCCAAATCATTTCTTTCACCACACACAAGATCATTCTCTTTCTTAAGCCCGGGAGTGTGTTTGTTCCTTTCCATTTGTAAATGAAAGTGGGGACACATTGAAAAATCCATAGAATATGAGAGTCTATGTCAAGAGAGAATATGGCAAGGAAAGGTAGTTTTCAATCACCAAATGTCACTGGTAGCCGCCAGTTGTGCATGCCTTACCAGAATTACATCTTAATCTGAAAAGATACATGATGGTAGCAATTTGGAAGGAATGCCAAAAGGGCTGACAGCTATCACTCTGCAGTACCCAGGTGAAAGGAACATTCTCTTAGATCCATTCCAAGTCACTAGTCAACTGAAATCTGGCTTCTGTCTCCCCTTGGAAGGAAGATCAGGGAATCTGGCCAAGATAGATTCATCTCTGTCAAGCATTTCTTCTACTGGGGAATCACCAACAATTAAGCCCTTCAAAAAATCACATTGCTTCCAATAGAAGTTCCCTGAATAATCTCTTATCTCCCCACCCAATTTCATCCACCACAATTCAGCACTTCAGTCACCTTTGCACCTGAGTTCTCACCCACTCATAATTTAAGAATTCACCACCACCTCCTTTCTCCCCTAGCACTGATGTTCTTTAAACACTTGCTTTTCCCATGGTAATTTATTATAATTCCTGTATTCCCCCACGAGATGGTAGACTCCTTTAGGGTAGGGGTCATGAATACTAGCACTTAACAAATACCAACATTATTAACTCTCGTGTATTCTCCCATGTACTTAGTAATAGTAATAACAATAATGCTGATAATAATAATAATAAAGGTATTTGTTAGGCGCTTCAGTGCCAAGCATTGTATTAAGTGCTGGGGTAGATAGAAGATAGTCAGGTCCTACAAGAGGCTCACAATCTAAGTAGGAAGGAGAACAGGTAATGTTGGTGGGTATTTGTTAAGCGCTTACTATGTGCCGAGCACTGTTCTAAGCGCTGGATAGATACAAGGTCATTAGGTTGTCCCTCGTGGGGCTCACAGTCTTCATCCCCATTTTACAGATGGAGTAACTGAGGCACAGAGAAATCAAGCGACTTGCCCAAAGTCACACAGCTGATAAGTGGCAGAGCCAGGATTAGAACCCACGACCTCTGACTCCCAAGCCCGTGCTCTTTCCACTGAGCCACGCTGCTTCTCATATTGAAATCTCATTTTGCAGATGAGGGAACTGAGGCACAGAGAAGTTAAGGACTTGCTTGAGATCCCACACTGGACAAGTGGCAGAGCTGGGACTAGACCCCAGGTTATCTGAATCCTAGGCCCGTGCTCTTTCTGATAGGCCATGTTGATTCTGCATCTCACTCTGTACTTGCTCTGCAGAGTGAGGAGTCAATAAGTACTAATCAATCAATCAGTCATATTTATTGAGCAAATACTAAGTGCAGAGCAGTATATTAAGTACAGTACAATAGAGTTGGCAGAAATGATCCCAGTTCATGAGGTGTTTACATTCTAAGTGGGAGATGTACATTAAATAAATTATGGGTTGAGAAAATGGCAGAGTGTAGGATATGTACATAAGTGCTGAGGGGCTGAGTGTGGGGTGAATATCAAGTGCTTAAGGGGTATCATCTCTCAGGGTCGCACCTGGAGAGTTTCCAGTCCTCTATCAGTCTTGGCTACGGGAGGGAGAGTCACGCAGAGGCCTGCCCATTCCATTCCTTCCTTGGGCAGTGGCTAGTGAGTGGTAGTCAATCTGCTACAAGTCAAAACTCACCCTTGCTGGGCAGCAGCGGCATGGGAGAGAATCGAGAGTGGAGACTCGAGTTTATTGCGCGGAAGCCACCAATGGTAAACCACTTCCGGATTTTTACCAAGAAAACTCTATGGATACACTACCAGAAGGATTGCAGATGGAGAATGGGGTGTTCTGGAAGAGATGTATCCGTGGTGTGACTATGGGTTGGGAAATACTTGAAGGCATAAGACAAGGCAAGGGGTACCAATTCAAGTGCTTCTAAGAGAAGACTGGGAGCCTCACGTGGGACAATCTCATTTCCCTGTATCTACCCCAGCGCTTAGAACAGTGCTCTGCACATAGTAAGCGCTTAACAAATATCAACATTATTATTATTATAATTAGAAGCAGCATGGCCTAGTGGATAGAGCACAGGCCTGGCAGTCAGAAGGACCTGGACTTCTAATTCCGGCTCTGGCACTGTCTGCTATGTGAACTTGGGCAAGTCACTTAACTTCTCCGTGCCTCAGTTACCTCATCTGTAAAATGAGGATAAAGACAGCAAACCCCGTGTGGAACATGGGATGTGTCCAATCTGATTCATCTGTATTCAACACAGAGCTTAGTACAATCCCTGGCACATAGTAAGTGCTTAAAAAACACCATTAAAAAAAGTGCTTAAGTCACAAAGAGGGGAGGATTGGTAGAAACAAATACAGCTCAGTCAGAAGTTTAGTCTGGTAAGACCCCTTAGAGATGTGATTTTAGGACGGTTTTGAAGGAGGAGTCGGTTCCAAGCCCAAGGGAGGACTTGAGCAAGGGGTTAGCTGCAAGATAGGTTAGAGGTAAAGAGAGTAAGTTGGAATTAGAGGAGAAAATTGGGCCAGTTGGGTTTATAGTAGGACATCAGGAAGGTAAGGTAGGAGGGAGATTTCTGTTTCACGATGAGGTGGATGGGCAACCATGGGTGGTTTTTGAGGAGTGAGAAGAAATGGCCTTAACAAGTTTTTAGAAAAATGAGGTATGGACTGTAAAGCAGGGGGACAGGAGGCATGGAGGTCAATAAGGAAGCTGATGTAGTTAGTGAAGACACAATCGGATAAGGTCTTGGATCAGCACATTGCAGTTTGAATGGAAAGGAAAGGATGGACTTTAGAGAGTGATGATTGATCAATTAAGTATCTGTACCCTACCACTATGTACTGTGATGAAAAACATTTTCTACCTTGCATTCGTATTTATTTGAATACCGTATGGTGAGCTACCCAGGCTAGGATTTTGAACAAGACAAATATTCTACCTATTGGGTTATAATGATTTGACCAATGGTCTTCCTGTTTCCTGACAATACTGTGAGCTGCACTGCTTCAGACTTGCTCAGATGGACTCACTCTAACTCAATCTCATCTATCATGTCCCTGAACCCTTGCCCATAACCTCCCTCTGGACTGGAGCTCCCTCTCCTTTCAAATATGATAGATAACTTCTCCACCATCAAAGACTTATTAAAATCACATCTTCAACCAAGAATCTTTCCCTAAGCCCTTATTTTCCCTACTCTCTCTCCCATCTCTATTGCCTGGTCACTTGGATCTGTGTCCTGTAAGCATGTGATATTCACCCCAACCTCAACCCCACAGCACTCATATCCAGAATTTATTTTCCTCTGTCTCCCCTTCTAGACCATAAACTTATTTTCTTTGTGTGAATGGAACATATCTACCACCTCTGTTGCCTTGTACTTACCCAAGCCCTTAGCAGAGTGCTCTGCACATAGTGAGTGCTCAATAAATACCATTAAGTGATTGATTTATTGATACTAGCTTTAGAGTATGGGTCCTGAAGTGTCAGTGGTCACTTGATAGGTAGAAGAGGTTAAAATCTATCTTTACTGTCCCTTTTTGTAGGTTGGGAAGAAATGATCGTGACTGTCTAGTAGCTTTTAGGCACTGCAATAAATCTACCAGACTGTAAACTGAGGTTGCTCAGGAACAAATTTGGTCATGAGCAATCCAAGGAACAAATGAATTAGTGTTTCCAGGGAGCAAAATTCTATCACATCGACTCATCTTTCCTCTTTAGAAATGACTTTCTGACTTTCTCCATTATAGTCTTCTGAATATGTATAGATGCAGCAGGTAATTTAAGATTGCTGCAAGTGACTTTGACAAAAATGTAGTGTGAATTCAACTTGTTTAGGAAGCATCTTAATGACAAGGAGAACAATTTACGCTGGACATATTTTTATAGTGCAACAACATCAACATTTATTATTTTGAATATAAGTGGAAAAGCAAACTGCCTACGCTAATTTAGAAAACAAAATTAAATTCCTAGGAAGGCAATGTTCAAGTAGGAACAATCTCAACTATATTTTATGAAGGTTCAGAATAACATTTTCTATTAGTAATGGTTGGGGGGAAATTGGAGAATTGGAAAATCGTCACTCAGATAATTCAATAGACAAACTCAAACATCTTCCATATGGATTGGAACTCATTTTGAAGATATCAAGGCAATCTGTCCGTCACAAGAGTTTTATTGTCCCTCTAATTTGTTAGCTTCCCCTCTAGAATATAAGCTTGCTGTGGGCAGGGAACGTGTCTGCCAACTCTGTTATACTGTGTTCTCCCAAGTGTTCAGTACAGTGCTCTGCACACAGTAAGCATTCTATAAATATGATTGATTGATCACTGCGATATGACATAATACTATATATAATGCCAAAAATATACTGAAGTTGTCTTTCTCAAGCAAGTTCTCTCCTCAAATGCATACTGTCTTGAGGGCCCCAAGAGGCTTGCATTTAAAAAACACAAGCAGAATTTATCTTCTGAGACCCAATTTCTATCACACACTTGTCAGATGATCCTCTAATTTTATCAGTTTTTATATAAGGAATACCCTGTTGATTAGAAAGAAATACTATGCATGTTTTATTGGAATTAAATTCGTCTACCATCACTGGACAACAGAGTTCCATATTCTCCACTTGAACGGATCATAGAATACACACATACACATTCATGCCTTACCCAGGTTGACACCACCCTACAATAGGTGCCTTCTGGGGATACGGTCTGCACTATTTGAACTCAGCACAGACACGTTCAGTCCTGACAAATTCAATCAGACTGCCAAGAAACCAATTCTCTCTCTGTCCCCACCCCTATCCTAGCAGCTTTCTCACTCACCACTCCCTTCACCACAACCTGACCTCTCGCCTGTCTCCCAACCTGACCACTACACATTACTTTTTTTGTTTTATCATTAATCACAGTGACAGCTATAGTGAACGATCCTCACCCAAGTCATCACTGTGCCGCCGATTCACACCCCAATCCATCCATGTCCCTCTGGCTTCAGCCAGGAAGGGAAGAGGAAGTGGGGGTGGTGGTTACAGCAGCCAAGGCCATGTCGGCCCTCACAAAAGCAACTATAGCTATGTTGAAGGTTAAAAAAAATAACAAAAATACAGAAGCACATAGGGGGTACGGACAGGAGGTGGGAAAACTTCTGGAAATGTGATAGGGAAATGCGGGGGAGTCAAAGAGGGCGTAATTTTTAATTAGCCAAAAGTGAGTCATAACAGGACTAGGCCTGGAATGGAACCTAAATAATTGTACGAAGTCTATGGAAGAGCCTATCCCATGATACAACCACATTGTCAAGAAAAGTAACCTGGTTGTATTTTGGGGCATATCCACAAGTGAATTTCACATCTATCTTAGTTACAAAATGATTAGTTAGAGGAAAATTTACAAGAAAATAGGTGAAAAATCCAAATCCTGCAAAAAACTCTCTCTAAATAATGAAGACCACTGGCAATTACCAGTCAATTTGGCCTTTGTAGAGAGTCAGTTAATATGATCCAAGCTAAAAATTTACTTTCCGACCAATTATCCAGTAAACTGAGACAAAGGGAGATGATGGTGGAAAAGGAGACCTCACTTCAGAGACTGATCTGTTCTAAACATTAAACCAAGAATGGTAGTATATTTAAAGATTATCATATGCTCTGAAGAAGAAATCAGCAAGAAAAACTAACCCATAATCTTATACCAAACCCAAAGAAGTGTCAGTTTTTCTTCCAATTGATGTAAGTGGATCTTGGAAAGAGTGGACATTCTAATTGCTTGTCTTATATTTTTGATTACCTCTTTTGTGTCTTTCATCAGTCTCCTTTTGCTCTTTTACTCCTAGATTTTGAGACCCGTGGTGGGGTGTGAAGGGAGGGCAAAGACCACGTCTATATCTCATCTGTGTATCCCTTTCTCAGTGCTAGTTTAGTGCTTTACACATAATTAATCACGTTTATTGAGCATTTATTATGTGCAGAGCACTGTACTGAGCACTTGGGAGAGTACAATACTTAATAAGTACTATTAAGCCTCCTATTCACATTACGAGGATACCAACTGCAAAAAGAAAATAAACTTCTCTCTATTTTATCATAGAAAAAAAAGCACAGTTATCAGGGATGTGCTCAATGATGTCACAAGCTCATTCTCACGATTGGTAGAAAATGTTATACTGAATTAATAAACTTAAATCTTGGTTTAATATGTATTAAATCAGAGCTCATATCAATCTACCAAGGGAGGGAACCCATTTGTACTCTCAATGAAACACAGTGACCCTTGTTTCATTTGAGCATTGTATCTCATTAGTTACAGGTCATTCAGTCACAAGATGTTTCCAACATGTTAACAACAAACCAATTACAATGAGACTTTCTATACCTGAAGCAAACTGCTTCTTCCCTCTTGGAGAATGATGAGAACTGCTGAAGGAATCCCAGTTATTCTTTTCAGCCTGTTCTGTTTTGGAGCCAGATGTGGAATTTCCTGCATAGTTCTTATAGGGAAAATGAGGGAAGTTATAATAATCCTGAAAGGATGTATGCAGAAAGACTGTCCTCATTTTGATGAGCTGTCTTGTACTCATTGTTTGTTGCATTTATAATTTCCATTCTATTATGCTCAGAAAAAATGGACTCCTTGAGGCTTCCAAATCTAACAGCTGGGGTGCATATAGATGTTGATACCCGGAGGCTAAATTTGTTTAGTGGCTATATCCTGGGATCAGATAAGGATGTTTCCATAATCTCCAACTGCACTAATCTACCTGGCATATAAACATTTGAAATTTATAGAGATGAATTCATACCTTTCACTTTTGATTTCTAAATCAAGTCTTATGCGCAATTGCTAAAAATCAAAAACACTGCAATGCTAATGTATTTGTTATTGATTGTTTTTGTGGACATGAGTACACCAATGAATACAATATGTAAGAATAGTGGAGGATAAGGATTATATTTCTCTTCAATTTCCCAAATTGACTTTAATATGGAAGCAATCAATTATTACTCATTCATGATATGCAGTAATCAATTATATGCTTGGGAGTTATCACATATGATTCCTTTTGGAATTGATAGAGTGTGCAAAGAGAAAAACCTTTTGACCTGAAAGCAATTTTATAACGGAAAAGAGATTGAGCTCTCGGACTATTCATCTTATGTGTCTATTTGGGATGGTAGACCAGGCAGCAGGGAATTAGAGGGGAGTATTGTGAGCATGGATGTGCAACACAACCAATTATTATATGGCACCAAAACACCTCTACGTACTCCAGGATTCAGCTAAGAGCAAGGCTCTCTCTGAACCTAGTTGCCTGGGGAATACCCTAACCCTATTCATCAAGCCAAATTAGTGGCAATTTCCTACCAGCACAACCCTGTCATCCTCACTGATTCAGTGAGGAAAGCATGGAATTGCAACTTCCATCATGCTAGTGGCAGAAGCCAGAGAAGAGATCCTATAAAACTCTAAGCTCATGGGGGCAGGGATCATCTTGACCAACTGTATCACACTCTCTCAAGCACTTAGGATAGAGATCTATTTATATCTCAATAGATACCATCAATTGATTGAAGTGAACTATACTGCGATACTCAAATTAGCAGAGTCAAAGGCCCAAAGGATGAGAGAATGTATTGAAGAAAGGAAAAATATCTTCTTTGGTTAAGCTGCATCCTTGGCCATGACCAAACTTACGACCATGCAAACCAGCACCATTGAATTTACATCTGGAGAACTGAACAGTTTGAAATGTAGAGTCACCGACTTCTGAGTGGGTTGGAAATCTGACAAAATGTATCCCAAAGAAATCCGCAGAGCAAATCTTCATCTTCTTTTCAGTGTTTGCATTTATAATTTCCATTCTATTATGTTCAGAAAAAACAGACTTCTTGAGGCTTTCAAATCTAACAGCTGGGGTACATATAGCTATTGATGGTCAGCAACAAATAGGATTTGGCATCATAGCATTTTTCAGTAGATTCATTTTATAGACCCCTTTATGGTGGTAAGGCCAGGAATATGAGGGCTACAGCACTGATGTGCTAGTCTGGATTTAGAAGAACCCAGAGAACAAATCAACTGACTTGCAGATATCCTGTTTTCTGTTCCTTCTCTGTTTTTCACTCATGGGCAGAGCACTTATTAAACCACACTTAGCTTCCATGCGGCACATTACAGTAGCCGAACAGCGTAGCTCTCTGTCCTGCTTACTCTTCAGAACCAAAAGTACATATTCAACTTCAGAGAACAAAAATATTTTTTTTAATCTCTAGAGAGGGAGAAAATGAGAAAGTCATGAATTTCTTTCTCTGTAAATTGATTTATTAAACATGGATGATTTATGTAAACAGGGTGAAAAAAAAATTGACTTCTTTCAGAGCTCCAGGAAGGCTAATTTACAAGAACAAGGAAGTAAATATTGAAGGTGATGATGTATCTGCAATAATTTGTGGGATTTTCTTCCTTGGTTGTCATCTCATTGTACTTTCGCTCCAACTTTCCCTGTCAAATCACTTTGTCTTTTAAGGGATAGTGGCAAAATGGGAATTATTAGCTTAATCTAGTTTAAGTGCTTAGATTTGGGAGTCAGGTGACTTGGGTTCTAGTCCCAGTCTAGGTTGCTAAATGACCTTGGGCAAGTCACTTAACCACCTTTGGCCTCAGGTTCTTCATCAGCAAAAGGGAGATAATCATAATAACTAATAATAATAATAATGTTGGTATTTGTTAAGCGCTTACTATGTGCAGAGCACTGTTCTAAGCGCTGGGGTAAACACAGGGGAATCAGGTTGTCCCACGTGGGGCTCACAGTCTTAATCCCCATTTTACAGATGAGGGAACTGAGGCACAGAGAAGTTAAGTGACTTGCCCACAGTCACACAGCTGACAAGTGGCAGAGCTGGGATTCGAACTCATGAACCCTGACTCCAAAGCCCGTGCTCTTTCCACTGCGCCACGCTGCTTCTCCAATAACTGGTCTCCCTACCTTACAAGAATGTTATGAGGGTAACAATGAAATCATTGCTATGAAAGCACAGTGGGAAAATACAAAAATCTATGCAAATTCAAGGTAGTGGTACAATTTATGCATGAGGCAAAATATCAGAACCTTTCAGAATTCTCTCATTTCCCTGACAGTACAGATGAACTCCTATTGTCAACTTAAATGGCAGATTCACAAGTTTCAGATGCTCTCTATATGGATCAGCTCAAACCTGCCCAGAGCGAGTCCATTGGTAGTCACCATTTCTTTCTATCATTTTGGGTATGGCTTTGGATTGATTATAAAACTGCACTAATTGATAGCTACTTCCCAAGGAGTGATGGAAATTTCTAGAGCCCCCTTAGATTGGAACATTAGTGATAAATGGTGGCATTTATTGGCATTTACTATCTACCAAGTACTGTGATGAGTGCTAAGTAGAAATACAATTTTTAGAACAGAGCCACTCTGTCTCCCACGGAGTTTACAGTTTAAGAGGAAGGAGGAATAGGTGTTTCACAGATGAGGAAACTGAGGCACAAAGCAAAGAAGTAACTTGCTGCAGATGACAGAGCAGACAAATGGTGAGGCAAGAACTAGAACCCAGGACTCCTGACTCTTAAATTATCGTTCCATTAGGCCATGTACACCGCAACAGAAGACGAATTCTTTGGAAATCTCAAAAGGGCTAATGTGCTGTATGTGTTTGTGAGCTTAGGGGCTTGAAATTTTGAGATACCTCCTACTTAGATTGAAAGCCCCATCTGGGACAGAGGCTGTCCAATCTGATTAACTGGTGTCTACCCCAGTGCTTAGAACAGTGCTTAATACATCATAAACATTTAACACATACTGTAAATAAAATAAAATACTAGATACATAAAATAGCTGAAGTAGCAATGGGTGCCTCATCTGCTGCATTACCTTGGGCAGGTCACTTGACTCTGTGCCTCAGTTTCCTCATCTGAAAAATGAGGATTCAATATCTATTCTTCCTCCTACATAGTGTGTGAGCCCTATGTGGGACTTGATGATCTTGCATTGACCACATTGTTTAATACAGTATTTGTCACATAGTAAGCACTTAACAAATACCACAATTTATTTTATTCTCTATGGAGATGGAGCCTTGCTCAGGCTGGGCATAGAAGAAAAAAGAATAGTGGGAGAAGGAGGGATGTAGAAAAACCTTTTAGATGCAGTCCTTTAATGGGGGAGAGATCTAACATGGGGGCAGGCTGCAAAATCTTGTCCTTTGCCCGCACGGTGCCAAGCCTGCAAACACTGGGCCAAAGGTTAAGTTTTCCCTGGACAGATTTGGGTCAAACGATACATTTTTTTTTACTTCAAAAATCCGTAAAAAACTAAGCCTGTCACAATTGATGGCAAAAGACAATGAAGTTTAATATATTTTGTAGACATATCAACAAAACGCTTTCCAGAGTAAGTGACAGGCACGGGTGAAGTGAGAAACAAGGGTATATGGTGAAATATAGCTGTCAGCACGAGAGCCGGGATTCAGAAGAGAAGCAGGAAGAGAAGCGGAAGCAAACATACGAGAAAGACTCAATAATTATAATAATTAATAATTGTGGCATTTGATTAGATCTACCTCTGTGCCACTCACTGTGCTAAGCGGTGGGGGGAATGCAAGCAAATTGGGTCAAACACAATCCCTGTCCCACATCAGGCTCACAGTCTTAATCCCCATTTTACAGATGAGGTAACTGAGGCACAGTGAAGTGATTTGCCCGAGGTCACCCAGCAGACTGGAGATTAGATTGGGGATTAGAACCCATGCCCTTCTGACTCCCAGGCCCATGCACTACACACTAGTCTGTGCTTCACCTCTCCACTCTGGCTGAGCACCTTCCCTCTGTGTCACTGAGGGCACTGCTTCTTACACGCTCCATATATGCCGGACTGCAGAGGGAGAAATCAGTCCATCAGTGGTATTCATTAAATGTTTCATGTGTGTAGAATAATGTACTAAGCGCTTGGGAGAGGACAGTGAATTAGAGTTGGTAGACACGATCCCGGGCCACAAGGGACCAGAAGCAGCGTGGCTCAGTGGAAAGAGCCCGGGCTTTTCCTGATTCCCCTGTGTCTCCCCCAGCACTTAGAACAGTGCTCTGCACATAGTAAGCGCTTAACAAATACCAATTTAACTTCTCTGTGCCTCAGTTATCTGTAAAATGTCATCTGTAAAATGGGGATTAACTGTGAGACTCACATGGGACAACCTGATTACCCTGTATCTAACCCAGCACTTAGAACAGTGCTCTGCACATAGTAAGAACTTAACAAATACGAACATTATTATTATTAAGGTGCTTACAGCCTAACAGGGGAGACAGATGGTAAAATAATTACAAATTCGGGAAGGGGCAGGGTAGAGGGATAGATACCTAAATGCTATGAGGGAGGTAATGGGTGGAGTATCAAAGGATTTAAGGGATACAGATTCAAGTGCATAGACAATGCAGAAGGGAGGGTGAATAGGCTGCGGAAAAGCGAGGTTAGTCAGGAAAGGCATCTTGAAGGAGATAAAGCTGCAGCTGAGTGATTTTGAATGCTCTTAACTGCAGTTGAGTGAATCCACCAATAACTAAGTCCTCTTCTCTGCACTACCGAGAACAGCCCCTGGTCCCATCACACCCTCTCTCTGAGCCAGGCTGCAGGGTTAAGAACTGAAGCCGATCGGCTTTGGCATCCTCCCTACCAGACAGTCACATTGCCTCCACGGAATCGGTAGCAGCTCTCCTCTATGGCATCGAGGAGATTCCCTCCCATCTTGCCTTCCCCCAACCCGGCAAGAAAGAAAGACGAACCCTCAGGATGAGAACCTCAGGAAGACTGGTGCCTGCTTTAGTGGTTTCTGTGGCTATGGGTGTAGCTTAGACTCTGAGCCATGAGGAGCCTGAAATTCTGCTCCTCTAGACACAGCACCCTATTTTTCATTTTGTGTATTTCTCTTTGTCTTCTATTTTCTTTCTTATGTTACCACTCCTCATGCATCTGTCTCCAGGACCTTTTTCTAAATTTTTAAATTTAAATGTAAATTTAAAAATTTAAATTTTTAAAGTTTTTTAAATTGTGAACCCCTAAGAACCCGGAGCAATGTCTACTACTACTAATGATGATGATGGTATTTGATAAGTACTTACTATGTACCAGGCTCTACTAAGCATTGGGGTGGATTCAAGCAAATTGAGTTGGACACAGTCCCTACCCCATGTGGGACTCAGTCTCAATCTCCGTTTTACAGATGAGATTAATGAGGCACAGAGAAGTGAAGTGACTTGTCCAAGGTCACAGAACAGACAAGTGGCAGAGCCGGGATTAAAACCCATGACCTTTTGACTTCCAGGCTTATGCTTTTCCACTAGGCCCCACTACTTCGCTAATTCCCACCTGTGTATTCTTTCTTTCTCACCTAATATAGTAATCTGCACATCGTTCTTAATAAACGTTACTAAGTAGAAGGGTATCTGGATATTTAAGAAAACCAAAGAGGTAGAGAGGGTAATTTTACACCAGAATCCTTAATGAATGCCAAGAAGGTGTTTTGCTGGATGTGAACTCCCCAACGACAGTGACCGTATCTTCCATCTTTTAGTGTATGTCTCCATGCACCTAATTCAATGCTCTGCATCCTTAGCTGCTGTTTACTAACTCTACTGTATTTTTACAAAAGCTTGGCACAGTGCCCTGGATAAAGTTAGTGCTCAATAAATGCTATTGATAGCACACAGTAGGAATTCAATAAATACTATTGATTGCACACAGTGGGAGTTCAATAAATGCTGCTATTGGGCAACAAGGATTAAGTGATTATTCCTAGAGAGGGAAAGAGGTTAGAAGAAGATGAGAGAGGGAAATGAAGGAGGAACAAGAGAGGAAAAGGAGGTTGGGAAGAGAGTTAAGAGGCAAAAGGATGAAGGGCAAGGTTTACCCAATGCAATACCACAATGCCGAATTCACAAACCCTTCAAAATTTGGGAGATCTGAGCTTAATGGGTTCAAACAAACTCCAATTTTAGTTTGTTGGCTCAGCCCCACTACAAGGAAGTTTTTTCAAATACTTTTTTAGCCTAAACAAATATAGTCAGGGTACAGTTTGTGGCAAATTGCATGCATTCCTCTTAGTTTGTCAGGCTTCCATATCACTAATATTTATTTAGGGTACAACATTTCCTTTTAAAGTGCAGGGATTTTGTGAATTTAATTGCCATTATCATTAATTTCAGTTAAGCTGATAAAGTCCTGCACAGTCAGTTGAATATACTTCTAAATTGGTTTCTTGGACTGGGAATTTTCTCCTAATTGGCCAAAGGGCTTGCCGGGGCTGGATAATTGTTAACTTGGCTTTTCTTGAAATCATTCTGACAATTTCAAAACCCCAACTAATCCCACTGGCTTGTTTCACTTTGAAAGAATAAAGGTTCTTATAAAGAGTATGCTATTAGCTAAAGGATACCCACATTTCATTCGCAGCTATTGGAGGAATTCCCCCACTGTCCCACTTCAGTGTAGGAATGAACTTTGACAAGGCCACACGATGATTCCTAAATAATATGTTGGAAAATGAAGCAGTTTCTAAATCAGCATTGCATCAGCACATCATTTTTACTCTGCTGTAATTTGTTACTGAAATAGTTTCATCTCCCTAACTACTACCTTATTATTGGATAACAGCATTCATCTGTATGTTGCTACATCTTGGAGTTCCTTCATTTCTGCCCCCTTGCAATGATTTTGCTGAATTGCTTTTGGTGATGCTGTTTTAGCTCCCCTCCTCAAGAAAACCAAAAGTTTATTAGACCGTGTAACTTTGGAAACAGTTTTCACAAACCATTCACCTTTCAAAGGGTCTATCTGGTTTAAGAAGTTTCCATTACTGGGATTCCCTTTCCTCTCCCAGTTAAACATACTTTCCTCACCTATGTTTCATAGTATAGGGTTTATGGGAACATAAATATCAGCATGACTCAGTGGAAAGAGCCCGGGCTTGGGAGTCAGAGGTCATGGGTTTGAATTCCAGATCTTCCACTTGGCAGCTGTGTGACTGTGGGCAAGTCACTTCACTTCTCTGTGCCTCAGTTACTTCATCTGTAAAATGGAGATTAATTGTGAGCCTCACATGGGACAACCTGATTACCCTGTATCTCCCCCAGCGCTGACTCAGTGCTCTGCACATAGTAAGTGCGTAACAAAATACCAACATTATTATATCAGCAGGGCCACCCATATATTCCCAGTTCCTCCACATAGTTTCCTTAGAATACACAGCCTAGTTGAGACTCTGTTTGTTTTTCATTAGGCCCATTCCAACTCTTTTTCTTTTTAAGGGATAAGGCTCAAGGACCGGGGCTTTTTTTATTGGTATTTCTTAAGCACTCATTATGTTCCAGGCACAGTACTAAGCAGTGGGGTAGATTCAAGCTAATCAGATTGAACACAGTCGATGTTCCGTGAGAGCTCACAATCTTAATCTCCATTTTATAGATGAGAAAGTGAGACATAGAGAAGTTAAGTGAGTTGCCCAAGGTCATAAAACAGACAAGTAGTGGAGTCTGGATCAGAACCCAGGTCCTTCGACTCCCAGTACTCTTTCCACTGGACTACACTGCTTCTCATCATCCATGCTGCTTCTCATTACTGCTTCTCACCAATGTTATAGCACTTGGAGTTTCATTACTTTCATAATAGTTGGAATTTTTTGGTGGAAATATTCCAAAAAAGGTGATCAGAGGTCTTATTCACACAGTAAGCATGCAACTAATACTGCCAATTGACTGACCACTAATTTTAGGTCTTCAGACTGCATTTACATTCCCTAAAATGTACCAGTACACTGTCAGTTAATATTGATAATAATAATAATAATAAAGTACTTAATACATGTCAAACACTGAACTAAGCGCTAGGTTAGATTCAAGGTAATTAGATTGGCCTGAGTCCCTGTCCTACATGGGAGTCACAGTCTAAACAGCAGAAAAAACAGATATCTTTATCCCCGTTTTACAGATGAGGAAACTGAGGCACGAGGTCACACAACAGGCAAGTGCCAGAGCCAGGATTAGAACCCATGACCTATGACCACCCCAGGGCCAACCTCTTTCCTCTAGGTCATGCTGTTTCCCAAAGAGAAAACAGAAAACTCCTCATTCTTGGCTTCAAAGCTCTCCATCACCTTGCCACCTCCTACCTCACCTCCCTTCTCTCTTTCCACTGCCCACCCCGTACACTCTGCTCCTCTGCCAACCACCTCCTCATCGTCCCCCGTTCACACCTATCCTGCCGACGACCCCTGGCCCAAGTCCTCCCGCTGTCCTGGAATGCCCTCCCTCCTCACCTCCACCAAACTCTCTTCCCCTCTTCAAAGCCCTACTGAGAGCTCACCTCCTCCAGGAGGCCTTCCCAGACTTAGCCCTCCCTTTCCCTCTGCCCCACCTCCCCTCCCCAGCACCCTTATTCCCACTCTCTGCTCTACCCCCTTCCCCTCCCTACAGCACTTGTGTACATTTGCATATACTATTTATTACTCTATTTTATTAATGATGTGTATATATCTATGATTCTATTCATCTATTTTGATGGTATTGATGCCCGTCTACTTGTTTTATTTTGCTGTCTGTCTCCCCCATTTAGACCGTGAGCCTACTGATGGGCAGGGAGCGTCTCTGTTGCTGAATTGTACACACAGTAAGCATTCAATAAATATGACTGAATGAATGAATGAATGAAATAGTCTGTGACTTGTGTAAACATCTCAGCTGTTGCGGAACAAAACAGAGAGGAGTTGGAAGGAACAGAATGGCCCCATCTTCCCTCCCAAACTCTGCTCTCTCCTGTCTTTAACGTCACTGTTAACATCATTATCCTACCTGTCTCACATGCCCATTATCCTCGACTCATCTCCCTCATTCAACTTACATATCAATCTGTCCCCAAATCTTGTAGGTTCTACCTTCGCATCACAAAAATCAGCCCCTTCCTCTCCATCCAAACAGTTATTGCCCTGATTCAAGCCCTTATCCTATCCCACCTTGATTCGTGCATTGGCCTCCTCGCTGACTGCCCTGCTTCCTGTCTCTCCCCACTCCAGTCCTTTCTTCACTCTCCTGCCCAGATCAGTTTTCTAAATAAAGTGGAGTTCACATCTCTGCACTTCTCAAAATCTTCCAGTGGCTGTCTAGCCAACTCCACATCAAACAGAAACATCTTGCCATCGGTTTGAAAGCACTCAATTTCTGTGCCCCCTCCCATTTTAACTGACTGATTTCCTACTACACCCTGCCCATATGCATCTCTCCTCCAGGGCCAACCTACTCACTGTACCTCGATCTCATCTATCTCGCCATGAAACCCTCGTGAAAGCAATAGTAATATTTTCATTTGGTATTTAAAATGTTTCCCTTTCAAGGTGTTAGCTTAGTTGTTCCGTAACAATCACAAGATTTTTATAATTAGACTACTATTATAGTTGGAAGATGTTCAAGTAATATATTCATTTAAACTTTGAGCCCGTTATTGGGCAGGGATTGTCTCTGTGTGTTGCCTAACTGTACATTCTAAGCGCTTAGTACAATGCTCTGCACATAGTAAGCGCTCAATAAATAGGATTGAATATTCCTGATGAGAAATGGTGTTCGAGGGACATCACTGTACCTCAATCTCATCTATCTCGCCATGAATCCCTCACCCGTGTCCTCCCTCTGGCTAGAACTCCCTCCCCCTTCCAATCTGATAGACCACCACTCATCCCACCTTCAGAGTCTTAATAAAATCCTACCTCCTCCAAGAGGTCTTCCCCGACAAAGACTCTTTTCCCCTAAGGTGGCCTTGACTGGGCAGTGGTTCTGCAGGAATGACTGCACTATAATATAGTTCATTAGCATTGTATAGAGAACAGGTTATAATGGCTCAAAATTCATTGTTTCCAGTAAACATAAAATAACAAGGAACTTAACACCCTAACAATCCATTCCTTGTACAATACTAATGGATTAATGAATCAGTGTCAGTGAAGTCCAATGACATCCACTTCAGAGCAACAAAGATGTGAAACAAGCTCAGCAAGCCTTTATTGTTTTCCATAAACCTTTGTGAATTATACCCAGTGTGATAAAAGCCAGAGTACCACTAACTCCTTCCAATGCACTATTTTAATAGTTTTCAAACAATCCTCCCTTAACTCCTTATTTCCTGTGAAAATAATGGAGTTTCAAGCATGCAAAGGATCATGCTGAAGCAGGAATGACTGTGTGTCCATTGTTTTAATTCTGGTTAAAAGGTCTGCCAAGGAAACAGCTTGAAATTGGGGATCTAAAGAGGTTTTTGGGTCATCGGTGAAGTATGTTTTTCTGTTCCTCGTTGAGACAGATAACAGAGTTGATTATATTTCTCTGTTGGACAAGATTTTTCCATGTTTCGATCAGTTCAGTGAAGCCTGGGTCAAGGGGGAAAATATAATGGGGAAATGTTCCAGGTATATTCATTAATATGGGCATTCAAAATTAAAGTGGACTGAAGTGGATGGAGTGGTGGAAAGAATATATTACAGAGAGGGGTAAATGAAGATATGGGTCAATGAGGAGGCTGTCCAAGTCTGTAATACATCATTTTAGGAAGCAGTTTCATTTGGGAAAGGTTTCCTATTTTTAATCCAGAGAGACACAGATCACTGAGCCCAGGAAACAGTCATGCATTGAGAAGATTAATAAAATGCATTTATTCCCGTCTTTTCCATCCTTAATTTCTGAATTTATGACCACAAAGAGCAGGTGAGGTGAAACCAACAGAGATAAAGTATCTTGGGTCAGTTTTCTTATCTTAGATCAGAATATATGGAAAACATAAAATTTCATTTTAAGCCACTCTGAGATCCTAACATCATCTAACTGCAAATACACTACTACGGCAACGGGTACCTAAGAATGCTCCTTTCTCTGTGGTGACTCTTTAAGACTATTTTTCAAGCAGATATTCTGTAAGGTACTTTAGAGAGAACCAGATTCTAACTACAACGGGCTGAGGAAAGCTCTCTCAGCTGTAACCTCCCTGTTTTTATTGAGTCTGTTCGGCGAGACCATAATGGCTTCTTCGTCTCCATTACAATCTATCATGTAAAAATGTATTCTGACTCTTTTAAAAACATGTATTATTTACCTGATAGACTGCACCCGCCTATCTTATGTCAATTCATGTTATGAGCTGTCAGAAACTAAGATGAGTCTACATAATAAACAATCTTGGTGGAAAAAAGTTACCCTGTACCATTCTTAAAAGAAGAATTTTCTATGGTTAATAATTCAGCTGTTTTCAAATTTTAGAAAGTGCCACCAGGGTCTAGTCCATATCCTAGCCATGTAGCCTACAATATTTCATGTTAAAAAAATGAAATCATTTTTGAGTTACAGGACCACAAAAATGGTCTATAGCCAATAAATGTCTATATTTTATACAGTCCGATCAATTTAAATAAAAAGACCTAGGAAAAGAACTAAATGCATTGTGTAGTAAACACCTCCAAACCGTTCTCCTTTTAGGTCTGGTAGATTCATTCATTCATTCAATAGTATTTATTGAGCGCTTACTATGTGCAGAGCACTGTACTAAGCGCTTGGGATGAACAAGTCGGCAACAGATACAGTCCCTGCCATTTGACGGGCTTACAGTCTAATCGGGGGAGACGGACAGACAAGAACAATGGCAGTAAACAGCGTCAAGGGGAAGAACATCTCGTAAAAACAATGGCGACTAAATAGAATCAAGGCGATGTACAATTCATTAACAAAATAAATAGGGTAACGAAAATATACACAGTTGAGCGGACGAGTACAGTGCTGTGGGGATGGGAAGGGAGAGGTGGAGGAGCAGAGGGAAAAGGGGAAAATGAGGCTTTAGCTGCGGAGAGGTAAAGGGGGGATGGCAGAGGGAGTAGAGGGGGAAGAGGAGCTCAGTCTGGGAATGCCTCTCGGAGGAGGTGATTTTTAAGTAGGGTTTTGAAGAGGGAAAGAGAATCAGTTTGGCGGAGGTGAGGAGGGAGGGCGTTCCAGGACCGCGGGAGGACGTGACCCAGGGGTCGACGGCAGGATAGGCGAGACCGAGGGACGGTGAGGAGGTGGGCGGCAGAGGAGTGGAGCGTGCGGGGTGGGCGGTAGAAAGAGAGAAGGGAGGAGAGGTAGGAAGGGGCAAGGGGATGGAGAGCTTTGAAGCCTAGAGTGAGGAGTTTTTGTTTGGAGCGAAGGTCGATAGGCAACCACTGGAGTTGTTTAAGAAGGGGAGTGACATGCCCAGATCGTTTCTGCAGAAAGATGAGCCGGGCAGCGGAGTGAAGAATAGACCGGAGCGGGGCGAGAGAGGAGGAAGGGAGGTCAGAGAGAAGGCTGACACAGTAGTCTAGCCGGGATATAACGAGATATATATGGTAGATATGGTAGATATGGTAGATATTGGTAAGGGGTCAGCCACTTTTAACCCCTTGATTGCACTCTCCTAAAAAGTGGAAAACATCAGTTGATAGAAATAAGTTAGGAGTTAGAGTGAGGAAACACACGGAGAATGTAAATCAAGGCCCTCCGTCCAGGCCTCGCTTCAAGATAGGATGGGAGCATTTGGTATTTCCTGTGGAAAACAGAAGAAGTAGTTTCTTAGCTTCCTACTTACCTTGCAAGACTGGGCTCATTCACCACCCCTGACATCACAGCTATAGCAGCAGTAGAGGAATGGTCTCTCCCGTTACAAATAATGGCCAAACCCGAGTTCTGAAGCTTCAGGACCAAGGTCCTGTGTGAAGGAATTGATTATGGGCTTAAGAGTTAGTAGATCATGCATTCTAAACCCGGCTCGGCCATTTGCCTGCTGTGTGACCTTAGGCAAGTCACTGTTCTTCTCTGTGCCTCAGTGAACTCATCTGTAAAATGGGTATTAAGAATGAGAGCCCGATATGGGGCAGGGACTGTGTCCAACCCAATTTGCTGGTATCCACGCCAGGACTTCGTAATAATGATAATAATAATCATGATGGCATTTGTTAAGCGCTTACAATGTGTGAAGCACTGTTCTAAGCGCTGGGGGGAGGATACAAGGCTGATCAGGTTGTCCCATGTGGGACTCACAGTCTTAATCTCCATTTTCCAGATGAGGTAACTGAGGCACCGAGAAGTGAAATGACTTGCCCAAAGTCACACAGCTGACAAGGTCAGTGTCCGGCATATAGTCAGCCCTTAACAAATACCACAGTTATTATTATTAGAAGAGCGTCAGTAGAAAAGTACTGTGGTCTAGTGGAAAGACCACTGGCCTGGAAGTCAGAGGACCTGAGTTCTAATCCTCACTCTGCCAAATGCCTGCTGCGTGACCTTCAGTCAAGCAATCAATTGTATTTATTGAGCATTTACTGTGTGCAGAGCACTGTGCTAAGTGTTTGGGAGAGTACAGTATAACAATATAGTAGATTTGGTAGATACAGTTCCTGACGACAATGAACTTACAGTCTTCAGTGGCCCTAATTGCCTCATCTTTAACATGGGGATTCAATACCTGTTCTCTCTCCTACTTGGACTGTGGGACAGAGACTGTGTCCCACCAGTTTGACTTTTATCTACCCTAGAGCTTAGAAGGCTGCTTGACACATACTTCCCTGACTAAGGCCTCCTTTCCACTTCTCCCACTCCCTTCTGCACCACCCTGACTTGCTCCTTCTATTTATCCCCCTTCCCAGCCCCACACCACTTATGTATCTGTACTTTTATTTATTCGTATTAATTTATTCATTTATTCACATTAATGTATGTCTCCCCCTCTAGACTCGAGGCTCACTATGGGCAGGAAATGTTTCTATCATATTGTTCTCTCCACAGCGATTAGTCCTGCATACAGGAAGAGCTCAATTGACTCAAGTGGTTGACTGGCTTAACTAATAGCATAAAAATAAAAGTGGTTTGCAGAGCTCTTCTCACACTCGCCAGATGTGCTCCTGCATTCATTCAATCGTATTTACTGAGCGCTTGGTCTGTGCAGAGGACTGTACTAAGTGCTTGGGAAGTAAAATTTGGCAAAAGATAGAGACAATCCCTACCCAACAATGGGCTCACAGTCCAGAAGACTGCAGGGGCACAGAATACAATCAGCAAGGAAGAGAGCAAGGTTGCTGGAAGCTGCAGAGTGCAAGACAAGTTTTTTTTCTCAGAATGATTTTAGATGATTTAACGGTAGTCTAGCTGGAAATCCCAGATTAAAAGATCCCTGTTTCCTGGCCAACATGGGAGAATGCACAAAAATAATCACTAAAACAGTGCTCATAATCTTCACTATTCCTGTTGCATCAAAGGGGCTTAAATAATATTTGATGATCATGTAAGCATCTTAGTCCCTGAGAGGTCAATATGATTTAGCTTGTTACACAGTCGGGTGAACTGAGATTCAAATAACTTATGTGTGAAAAATTGGGATCTGACCTTTGTAATGGGAAACTTTTGGAGAGGCGAATATAAATGATCATTGAGTAAATAAACAATGCATCAATGCATAATAAATAAATGAATAATAAATGCATGCTGAGTCATGATATTGTAGATCTGTGTGTGTGTGTCTGGTCCTATCTAAATTGTTTCCCATTTTCAATCCATTCCTCCTAACCTTGCATGCAGTGAAAACAAAACAGCTCATTGTTTCTTACATATCCTTTCTCATTGAAACCTTCTTCAAATCGATCCTTGCATTCATATAGAAATTTAGATGTAATAGGGCAACCTTCATTTTCCTGTGGTAATCAGGAGGAACAATTGCATAGTCCATTTGACTTACACTTAGTAAAAATCAAAAATGTCACCCGCTCCCCCCGCAAAAGAGTGGTGTTTCTATCTTTTTTTTGATTTCTCTTGTCAAAATAATGTTGTCCCAGTCATATTAAGCCTTTTTAAAAAACTAAATAGTAAATGTTACTAGTTCATTAGTGTGGAAATCTTCGATCACCTTAATCATGAGAATTAATAGCAGAATCACAGTAAACTAAAATGCCCATTGTTACTGAATAGCAATCATTTATGTAAAATTATAAGCTGTAACAATGGACTCTTGATAAAAGACAGAATGACATGCCAACATAATCAACAGAACATATTCTGCGCTTGAGAAAATAGACTGCAGATGAGGAAAGATAACTATAAATGTACTTGTGGTTTTGTCGTTTTTGGCTGGTGTTTGGTGTCTTTTTTCATGAAGGTCCATTATTTTCTTTTTACAACCTGTGTTTAGGCTGCTGGTGATTCATTAACTACAAAGTCATTTCAAGACTGTTGAAACCTAACTTTCTTCTCAACAGCAATGCCTTCCTCCGGAACCAATCTAAAACTCTGGATTTCAACACAAATCATTCCAATCGTGAGAACATAGAAACCCAAATAAGCAATTACGTACGACCAACATTTAGTTCTCTAAATTTCATCCCAGCCAGGACAGGAATGAGGAGATGTGGAATACATATCAAATGGTTGCATAGCCAACTTGATTCTAGATTACAAGGTTTGAGAAGCAACATGTGCTAGTGGAAAACACATGGACCTGAGAGCCGGAGGACCTGAGTTCTAATCCCAACTTCACCACGGGTCTGCTGTGTGACGTTGGGCAAGTCACTTAACTTCTCTACCCCTCAATTTACTCATCTGCAAAATGGGGATTCAATACCTGTTCTCCCTTCTACTTAGAGTTTGAGACCCATACGGGATTTGCTTATCTTCCATCTATGCTTGTGCTTAGTAGAGTGTTTGGAACAAAGTAAGTGCTTAAGGAATACCACAATTATTATTATTACTTTTATCATTAATAAGTTATTGATATTTTTATCATTATTAGATTTCTACAAGAAGCCATGAATCCTCTAGGACTCATGAACGCCAATTGATCTGCGGCTGCAAGTTTCTCTCTTGACATGATATTAGTCGTAATGACTACCATCTGCACACAGTTCTATCATAATGGGCATTCTCACTACATATTTAGATTAAAATAAAACAGCAGAATTAGAGATCATTCCTTTAGCAATCCCATCAGTCCAGATACTGCACACCACAGGGTCAGAAGAGAGGGTTCTCATATATACTTGTGATTAGACCCAGGGCGAGTTTTCCTTATTGTGGTGGTCTGTAGGAAAGCAAGTCCCACGATATAGAAGAACTTGGTCTACTGGAATATTTTAAGTGTGTGCACTAATTAAACTGGCAATTTGTTGATTGACTTATTTAAGTTTTAAGATTCAACTAGAGTACTATGTATGAAAATCCTATGTGGAATGCATAATTTCAAACATACTTGGAGATTATATAGACTCTAAATAGAATTGCTCTCTCCACAGTGAGAAAAATAACTTGTTAAACCCACATCATAGTCCTTGTAAATGCATAATAGGAAAAAAAATGTAAACCTCTTAATGGCAGGAACTATGCCATTTGACTTGTATTTTTTGTCCCCTAGCATTTAATTCAGTGCTCTACCCTTAAGTGTGATGAATAAATACTGACGATTATGAAGACGAGGTTAGGCTTGGAGCAAGTACACGTGAATCCAAATTCCTTAGTGGTGTGCATTTTCAGGGGTAGCAACTTTGGAAATGTAGACTGAAGATCAAAGGGTCAATAAAATTAAAATTAGATTTTTCTCCAATTAAATATGCTATTAAAAGAAAAAAACAGGCCAGTTTCCTCCCTCCATTACCCCACTGAAACCTTTCCAAGCGACAAATATTAAGGGATGATTTGAAACCCGTTCTCATGTAAACGCTAATTTATGAAATATGATCTTCCACTTTGTAAGTAACTGGGATATTGCTACAATTACTTCACTGCCCCTTTTTAATACACGATATATCCTTTAAATGGAGACTGCAAAACAGTATCTCTCTCTAGATTTGGACTGGATGAGTGTTTTAACACTGCTTACATATATATCTCTGCATATTCTAAGAGAATGCATCATTGCAATGGAGCATTCTGAATATGAAACTGGATTTGTAAAACGATTGAATAATGTTTAAGATCTGGAGAATCACATCTTAGCTTTGGAAACTATACCCGCTGCTGGATGTGCTTTGAATTTGAATCCCATATTTCACATCTGATTGTACTTAATTTACCCCAGTTCTCAATAAAGTGCTAGACACAAATTAAGGACTTAAAAAGTACCACTAGTCTTATGATCATGACGTGGACATCCCACTACTGTTCAGTCCCCTTAAAGTATGGGACACAGCTGACACAATGAAAAGATACACCATTTCCTTCTGAATGCATTTTGTTGGGTCTGTCTAATAATAATAATAATGGCATTTATTGAGTGCTTATTATGTGTCAAGCACTGTTATAAGCATTGGGTCAGATATAATATCATCAAGTTGGACACAGTCCCTGTCCCACATAGGGCTCAATGCCTTAATCCCCATTTTACAGATGAGGTAACCGACACAGAGAAGTTGTGACTTCCCCAAGGTCACACAGCAGACAGCACTCAGTAAATACCACTGAACGAATGAAAGCAAGTGGGGTGCTGGTCTCTTCTATGCTAAAACCTAGCTAGGGAGGCCCTGTACTGAAACAAACTAACCAGAAAATTAACCTTTCTACTCGTATCCTCTGTGGCCCTTCCTGTCTGGATACTTTCAACCATTTAATGCTCCCGAGGGAACAGTTCTCTGGCACTACATAGAAAACTCACCCATTCCCTGAGTGACCTTTGGCTTAGCAGAATCCTCAGCCAAATGGGTTGGGGAGGGAGCGAGAGAACTCTGGGCCCATCAAAGTTTGGGCTGGCAAGTCATTCTCAGCAGAACGTGCTCTCAAATATCTTTGTGCTGTCTATAGTGATGTCCTCATATTCATCTGGGCAGGGAACACTTCTCCCAACTCTGCTGCATTGTATTCTCCCAAACAGCCCAGTGCTCTGCACACAGAAAACACTCATGTGACTGATTGACTGATTAAATACTTTGTTACCCTGATCTCCCAGACATAAGGCACTTATACTCTGCCATTTTCCCCATCTTTATCTTATTTTAAGGTTTTTCTTCCTCACTAGACTATAAGCTTCCTGTGGTCCGGCATCATGTCTACCCTGCCCACTGCTTAGCACTGTGTTCTGCACAAAATAAGTGTTCAGTAAATAGCATTGATCTTTGATTTATAAAATGTTAATGCAAGAGTCCACAGTCCTGGGGGAATCCAGTAGAGTCTTCCCTTGGCTCATCTGTAATGGTCAGGTAATAGGAGAAGCAAGAAGAGCTGGCTAAGAGACTATTTCCCTATATGGGCCAGGAACTTGTGTTTCCTACTGTGCAAAAGGAAATGTTGCATCCAGTTCAAATTTCTATTAATTCCAAAGAATCCCCCAATTCACAAAATCTCCTCACAACAACTCTTGACATGGGACATCATGATTAATCCTCCTTGGTAAATGATATTAATACAGATAAGGTGGGTTACCATGCCATGCTACAACCTGTTTTTATATCTTTAAAAATCTCCACAAAAACACTCTATAGGATTTTGAAAATCTCATACTTCGGTTTACCTTTATTTCTAATTCATTTTTCTCACAGATAAATCAATGGAGATTTCATCATCTTAGAGTAGGTAAGGGGCTAGATTACAACACTGAAAGAAGTGGAAACATGTTGATTAGTAGGATCTATGTATTGTAGCCTAGGTTCTGGATTACAAAAAATTACCATGTGATTTTTAAGAAGATCTTTAGAAGCACTAGTGGAAGTTTTCAACAAACGATGCATATTTAAAAGCTAGCAGAGCAACTTAGTTTAAGAGCTAGGTCAAGGTTTGGATTTAAGCTACTTAGTGATGTCCCTTCAAATTGAGCTTTTTTAGGACCGATGTGAACAAGCAGATTAGTTTAGGAACATACCTGGGAACATGATTTTGAGTTAACCACCCGGAGCAATATTGGAAGCAATTTCCTGCAGTGGGTACACAAACTTACAAGACTCGAAAAATACAATAATTTCTGGATAACAAGCTAATACATCAAAATCTTTTATTTTCACCTGCTTTGGGCAGATTCCAGTTTCATTAATTTCTTTTAATTTGACAACTAACTTTAATGAAAAAGTGAAATAATGTTCTGCAACACAGTTGAGGTTAAAATGAATGCACCTCTGTTCAACTGAACACCTTGGCTAATCACAAGCGAGTGGGTGGAATTTGTTGATCAAACAACTGATAGGATTTATTGAGCATTATGCACAACACTGAACTTAGTGGGAAAGCACAATAAAATAGGGAAGTTTGATGCCTGCTGGCAAGGAGCTTGCAATCTAGTAGGGGAGAGGGAGGAAAAAGTAAATTACAGGGAGATGAAACAACAGAATATAAATATATATACATTAGTGGTGTTCGTGGGGTGAGTACCTAAATGTGGGTGGACTCAAGTACAAGGGGGAATATAGTAGGGAGGGAAAATAGGATGAGGAAATGAGAGATTAGTCAGGGAAGGCATTCTGGAAGAGATATGATTTTAATAGGTCTTTGAAGTGGAGAGTAATTGCGTGTTGTATGTGAAGAAGGAGTGAGTTCCAGGCAGGGGTAGGAGGGCATGACTAGGGGTTGATGAGAGAGAGAAGAACAAGACAAGGGGAGTCAGCTGATATTAGAAGAGTGAAGTGAGTAGGAGTTGAGGCAGGGGAGGGGGGATGGGATTCCGACTCTGTCACTTGTCAGCTGTGTGACTGTGGGCAAGTCACTTAACTTCTCTGTGCCTTAGTTACCTCATCTGTAAAATGGGGATTAAGATTGTGAGCCTCACGTGGGACCTGATGACCCTGTATCTACCCCAGCGCTTAGAACAGTGCTCTGCACATAGTAAGTGCTTAAATACCAACATTATTATTAGTAGTAGTAAGCTCATTATGGGCAGGGAATGTGTTGGTTCTATTGTTATATTGTGCTCTCCCAAGAGATTAATAGAGTGCTCTGCACGAGGTATGGGCTTAATAATTATGATAGACTGACAAGTGGGGAGAGAGCTGATGCTTTAAAGCTGATAATGAGGCTTGAGATGATGATGGGTGGGCAATCACTGGAGATTTTTGAGGAGGGGGGAAATGTGCCCAGAATGATGTTTTAGAAAAATCAATTGCACAATGGAGTGAAGTATGGACTGGAGAGAAACAACAAACTGGAGTCCTACAGTGATTTCAACATGACTTTTGGCAGGTGGCCAAACTGGATGTGAAGGCATAAAATTCCAAACCCAAGTTGAATATCTTCAAAAACGTTGAGGTAGCCAACCTCTAATATGGCTGTGAGACCTGGATCTCCTAGCAGAAAACACATCCTCCCTCTATTGCCGTTTCACCAGTGTCATCTAACTACTAAATCTAACTTCAGATGGTAGGGAAAGATTACTCACAATGAGGTTTTGGTTTTCAGTGAGCTCACCTGTATTGAAACAATGCTCACAGCAACCCAGTTCTGCTAGGAAGAACATTTAAGGAGAATGGACCGCAGCAGGAACATTATAATAATCGTAATAATAATAATAATAATTGTGGTATTTGTTAAGTCCCTGTCCCACGTGAGGCTCACAGTTTCAATCCCAATTTTACAGATGAGGTAACAGGCACAGAGAAGCAAAGTGATTTGCCCAAAGTCACAGCAGACAAGTAGCAAGAACCAGGATTAGAATCCACGACCTTCTGACTCCCAGTCCTGTGCTCTGTTCACTATGCTATGCCGATTGCGAGTGTCGGATGAACTAAAATGAGGGACATGCAAGCCATGAGGGCAGATCAAATACTATAAAGAGAAACATAACATAAATTGTGCGATTGGCCATGGGACAGACCACCCTGGTGTTCAGCAACTTTGAGCAGAATGGCAAGGACGCCAATGCTCTAGTCTAGGCACAGTGAGATTAAATGTGAACACTAGAAAAATATAGAGATGATGAAATGAATAAGATACTATCACTTAGTACAGTGCTCTGCACACAGAAAGTGCTCACTAAATACCACTGATTGATTGAAACTGCTTGCTGACCCAGCCCAGAAATCATTCTAGGTCAAATGGTACTTCCCTTGATAATTACAAATCCCAGTTGAATGTATTTTCAAATAATAATTGATCAGTTTTACCAAAATGGACAGAAATGAAGGGTAAAGAGAACTAATTTATAAATGAGACCAAGTGGAAATTAATGTCCTTTCCATCTCATCTTTCTACTCAGAACGTGGAGAAGTAACATGGCCTAGTGGATAAACCATGGGTTCTGGTCCTGGCTCCGCCCCCTGTCTGCTCTGTGACCCTGGGCAAATCACTTAACTTCTCTGTGCCTCAGTTACCTAGTCTGAAAAATAGGGAGTAAGACTGTGAGCCCCATATGGGACAGGAACTTTTCAACCTGATTACCTTGTATCCACTCCAGTGCTTAGAACAGTGCCTGGCACAAGCCATTAAAAAAAAAATAAAAAATAAGGACTATCCATAGTTCGACTAGATCTCTAGAACTGAGGTAGAATTGAAGGTGAAAATCTAGATCAGCAGCTCCCCAAAGGCATTAGAGTATATATTGGGGTCCCTAAGATGCTGTCGGATGCCATGAAGCTAATTAAGATGCAAAAACAATTAAAACTTATTAGAAAAGAGGTATTTTTGCAATATCATGGTAATATATTTAGACCTTTACACCCTTCACAGCAACCCATTTTCTTTCCTTCTAAGGCAATTGTATGACTTTGAAACCTGTATCTACCCACTATATTGTACTGAAGTCTCCAAAGTGCTTGGAATTGTGCTTTGCACACAGTAAGCATTCAATAAATACCATTGATTGAATGATTGAAAGCATAAGTCACAAGAATTAATTTCAGCTTCAACTGTGGCCAGGGAAGACAGATGGCTATCCATCATCTGAAGAACAAAGAGTGGATTTAGCCAAAGGTCATCTAAAAGTCACCTGTACCATTTTTGTCATGTGTATTTTCCTATTCAGATAGGAATATTCAGAATTTGTTTCTTTGTTAGCTATATAATGACAGTGTTTACCTGTTTTGAAATTTTTTTTATGTTTTCTCCCTTTGTGAAAATACATGGTAATAATGTAAACCTTAGATTTTGTTCCCTTATTTATGTGAAAAACAGATACTGTGGCTAAGTTGAAGTAACTCATGGTTAACATACTCACACATGCAAGTGAGGATAACACCTCCTCATTTCCCATTGTGTGCATATAAAGGAAGGTCCTTGCCGTGCACTGCTGAATTTACCGATAATGTTTACCCGGAATCTGTTTCATTAAAAACAAATACTAAATGACTCCAGCTGCCTAAACTGTAGGTGGAAGAGTGCCAAGGAAACAGAAAACATTGATTTAGTGTTTCTCCATTCAAAAAAGATTGGAAACCACTGGTATAGATCATTAAGAAAAAAATGTCTGTCTGAATTACAAGGATAATTCAAGGGTTGGGCTGAATTTCTTTTATTTGCCACCCTATGAAGCAGTGGTATTTATTGAGTGCTTACTGTGTGCAGAGCACCTTTTTAAGTGCTTGGGAGAGTACAATGCAGTGGAGTTGGCAAGAACATTCTCTGTCCACAGCGAGGTTACAGACTAGAGGCGTAGTAGTTCCCATTTTACAGGCAAGGTAACTGAGGCACAGAGAAGTTAAGTGACTTGCCCAAGCTTACAGTCTAGAGGGGGAGTATTCCACTCTCTGTCTTGTTATAGCCACACCATGATACTTACAACCCAGAGATGCAGCCACTGACAACAGGGCAAGATGCCAAAAAATGAATTTATGAAAGCAACGGAAGAAGATCCTGATGGAGAAAGGAGTTAGAAGGTGTGAAGAGGCTTCAATAATAATAATTAATTGTGATATTTGTTAAGCACTTACTCTGTGCCAAGCAGCATGGCTCAGTAGAAAGAGCCCGGGCTTGGGAGTCAGAGGTCATGGGTTCGAATCCCCGATCAGTCACTTGTCAGCTGTGTGACTGTGGGCAAGTCACTTCACTTCTCTGTGTCTCAGTTACCTCATCTGTAAAATGGGGATGAAGACTGTGAACTACATGAGGAACAACCTGATTACCCTGTATCTACCCCAGCACTTAGAACAGTGCTTTGCACATAGTAAGCGCTTGACAAATACCAACATTATTAAATGAAGCACTGGGACAGATATCAAATAATCAGGTTCCACAAGGGGTTCAGAGTCTAAGTGGGAGGGAGAAGTTGAACAGCTACAAGTTTTTTGTGAAGAAAAGAAGAAGGCTGTTGTTCAAACTAATTTGGACCTATCCAGCACTGAAGATGTAAAACCATTTCCAAAGACAACAGAACAAGCTTCTACGTTTGCAGCCTTCTACAAGGATTGACAATCATACTACAACTCCTCTTTGCCATTTAGTATAGTGCCTGGCACATAATAAGCACTTAACAAAGATCTTAATTATTATTAATATGGTGATGTTATGCTCTGAATGACCAAAACAAACATTAAGCAATTATTCAGTAATGCTTAACATAATAATGTAAAGAAAATAAAAGGATTTCAGATGATTTTTCCAGAGGTTTTGGAAAAGACCTTAATTTACAACATGTAAGTTAATGGGAAAACATGCCCCTTATTTCAAATGTTCATGATACAGCCATGTTTCCAAGGAATTCATAATAATAATATTAATAGTGGTATTTGTCAGTGCTTACTCAGAGCTGTACTCTGAGTTTGTCTGTTCGTGTATCCAAAAACAATGGGCTTCTGTCTGTGGCCTTTAGCTGGGTTTAGGATAATGTTACATTGACCCTGGACAACTAATTCCAAAAATACTTTTCCTGGTGTAAGATTCTTCAAAGAATAATCACTCTACATCAACATAAGCACTCACAAAATACTTTAAACATTTGGTTTTCCTCTAATTACTCTGACACTTCTGGTTATAACAAGTTCACCCAATATTACCTTGTTTGCAGGAGTCAGCCCTCTTACACCCCAGAGCATGGGCCTGGAAGTTAGAAGGACCTGGGGTTCTAATCCTAACTCTGCCAAGTGCCTGCTGTGTGACCTTGGGTAAGTCACTTCACTGCTCTATGCTTCAGTTACCTCATCTGTAAAACAAGGATTAAGACTGTGAGCCCTTTTCAGGACAGGGACTGGGTCCAACCTGATTAACTTGTATCTACCCCAGAGTTTAGTACAGTGTCTGACACATGGTAAGTGTTTGAATACCATCCAAGACATAGGGTGGCAATGGGTGGCCTTGAGCTTTAAGAAGAGACAGATATGCACTGCTCTCCCCTTCCATATCTGACAATTGCCTTTCTTGCTAAAAAACTCACTTTTCAAAGCATTTCAGTATTTTAGTCTAGTAAAATTGCTCCTGCATTCGATGAAGACAGGCAAGACTGTCTCTAATATTTTCCTCTGAGTATACCACCAAAGTTCTTTTTCCCCAGCTGTTAGCATTAACTTTTTCCAGTTTCTTCCTCCCTTATCTATATCTTGCCAGACTAGAAATGTGCTGTTCCTTCTTGTTTGGTCCCCTGTCTTTTGCTATTTTCAAGAGGCACTCAGTTCTTTTAGTACTCATCATTTCCTTAAGCACATTAGTCAGTTACTACTTCAGATGGATGGATGTAAAAGGGCGACGGCTCATTTTCTCTAAAATGAAATGAATATTTAAAGTGGGTGGGGAATATGGGCAGAGGCATAAATACGATTTCTCAATATCAGGGATTTTGATTAACTTTAAAGATATTGCTTATTTCCTGATAGTATTTCAAGAAGAAAGTAAAAACTTTCAAAAATCTCCCTTCTTGCCTCTGTTTACCGTAGTATTTAATATTCTATTAGATACAATGCACTTATCTATGCCATTTTAAATTGTGCCACATGAATTTTCTTCCTTGAGATTTTCATAGATGGGCTGAGGTCCGTCCATCATATCAGGAATTTTGCACTCATCCGTTTCCTCAAAATGTCATCTAAATTCATAATTTATATTCTAGAATCTTTGCTGCTCTACTGTTTCCATTTCATGAAACAAAAATTGCATATTTCTGTCTATGATTAGTGAGGCGCATACCAAAAGTGTTCTTCATCTTATCCATTGAAAGCCAGGGACAATTTAAATCCCATCTTTTCAAGGATGTCATCTCTGCCTCAGTTTCCTCATTTGTAAAATCTGTCTATGGCATTTATTAAGTATTATGTACAGAGCACTCTACTAGGTGCTTAAATTCATTCATTCTATCATATTTACTGAGCATGGAGAACACCGTACTAAGCTCTTGGAAAGTATAATTCAGCAATAAAAAGAGACAATCCCTGCCCACAATGGGCTTTTTTACCTCCCCTTACACTGTGACCATATATGGTACCAGCACTGTATCCAACCTGTTTATCTTGTATCTATCTCAGTGCTTGGCAACTAAAGATTTAACTAGTACTACTTTTATGAATAATGACATTAATAATTATTATTTTGGCAAAGTCGCCCAACAATTTTAGACATCAACTATTGAAATAGTGGTTCAATATATAGAACTGGGGAAAGACTTCTAGAAGAGATGCATTAAATATGGAATCCTTGAACAGAGGCCATGTTAATCTTCTCTCCAAGTGTTGCCAAAGATAGATATGAAAATGTTTCTTAGGTGGTCAAGGGAAGAAATGTCATTTAGAGTTTGGGAACTGAAGGGAATGAATATTTTAGTCAGAAAGAAAGGCTAAATAATCCCTGACCCCTTGTTGTTGAAGGAGGGAAGGTAATACGGATTGATAGCGTATTCTTCTCTCAGAGCATTTTGCAAATGGAAGGGAAGCGTGTCAATACTGAGCAATGTTGAGGAGCTCAAATTGCCATGGACGATCTAAGGTCATGTCTTCCCAGGGCAAAGCTAAGAGCAAATGGAAAACCATTTCTGGAATCTGTATGTTTACAGCTCTAAGGATACCACATCCATTAGACAGTAAAAACATGAGGATTTGATATTTCGTGCATATTTGGTCATTATTCTGCAGAGTAGGCCTCAAAAGTGATACCAGGAACTCATGCGAATGAGGATATTTTTGCTGGGATAGTCCATCTTTCCCATCTGCTGATCGACCACTTCTGAACAATTTGAGAATCCTTTAATTAATTTGAATTACCAAAGATCCTTAATAGTATTATTGAGCTTCTGCTGTGGGCGATGCACTGCACGAAGCATCTGGGAGAGTACTAATTCTCTGGAGAAGACACTAATGCTAGGAAATATCCAGGGAAAATGTGGAAGAGGCAGAACAGCAGTTAGGTGGATAGCAACTATAACAACGATAACGGAAGAACTATTGGCAAGGTTATGGATTATGGCAGAAGATAGGACGTGCTGGAGAAAATACATCCATAGAGTCGCTAAAAATCAGAAACAACTCGATGGCATTTGTTATTATTATTTTATATCTTAATATAATAAAAATAAAAGAGATTCGGTTCCTTCCTTCAAGGAGCTTACAATCTAAGATGAAATAAAGTTGGGCTAGCGCAACACAGACAATTGTATCGGATTAATAAATCCTATTTCCAATCTTCATAGTTTTTGAAAGAGTCCATGGATTTAAAACAATTTATTAGTTACTGTTTTAGCCAGGGTTTTATTAGGCAAATTTCCAAAGGAAAGAAAAATACCACTACCAATAACAACAAAAAAAATCCCTCACAGATTCACCTTTTTTTATGGTATTTGTTAAGGGTTTACAAAGTGCTAAGTACTGTTCTAAGCGGTGGGGTAGATACAAGCTAATCAGATTGGACACAGTCCCTCTCCCATATGAGGCTCACAGTCTTAAATGCCATTTTACAGTTAGATAACTGAGGCACATAAAAGTTTTTTGACTTGTCAAGATCACACGAAAGGCAAGTCTCAGAGCCAGAATTAGAACTCAGGTCCTTCTGACTCTCAGGCCCATGCTCTATTCACTAGGCCATGCTACTTATTTGTTTAACTCCCAAGTATAAACAAAGCTGCATGTTCCTAGGCAAGCATTTCCTTAAATAGGAATCCAGTGCAGCAATATCCGAGATATCAACTTCGTAAACATCACCTCTCTCTCCAGTTTCAACTATTGTCTCTAAAAATGCCTTGTTCAAAAAAGCCTGAATCCTGGAGCAAATTGTCATGTTCAGTTCATGGGAGGTAGTCTAGCATGCTCTTTTACTCATGACAGAATGAAATAAGCCCAAGTACAAATTATCACTTATGCTCTGTGCTGCAGTGGAGTGTTAGAAGAGAAAATAGACCACTGAATGGAAACATGAGGAGAAACATGAATTGTCAAGGGACAGTTGTACCAGAATTCCAGACAACTTCGAGAATTTTAGGACAGGTTTTCAAAAGGACCTACAGATGTACTGCGAAGATCTATGTGACCACCTGAAAGTCATTGAAACTTTTAATTCAATTGTAAACTCTTAAATGGCTATGAAATGTCTTTAAGCTCAGTTCAGACAATTAGAAACAAGATGAAAATATTAATACCCTTATTTAATTTTTGGAATATATTTCAACATACTTTCTTCCTACCTATTTAAATCACTGATTAGCACTTTACATAGATGGATGCTGAACTCATGAGGGGAATGACCTGATCTTCTACCTACAGGTGGCCTCAACATTTTTAAAAATGGCATTTGTGAGTGCTTACTATGTGCTAGGCATCATTCTAAGTGTTAAGTCCATGTCCCTCATGGGGCTGACAATCTTATTCCCCATTTTACAGATGAGGTAAGGAGGCACATAGAAGTTATTTGACTTGCCAAGGTCACACAACAGACAAGTGGTAGATCTGGATTTGAACCTAGGTCCTTCTGACTCCCAGGCTCATGTTCCATCCACTGGGTCCCTCCGTGATTTACATCAAAGAGAATATCTCCTGCTTGGAGCACAAGGGCTCATTGCCCTGATCTCAGGGCTCTCAGAAGGGGAATGTCACCAGACCCCTCCCACATGCTAACAGGGATTTATCCTGAACATTTATTAAGAACATACAGAATTCTAGATGCCGAGCCATCTACAAAACCCATGTGCCCTATATGAAATAAGTACGGTAGAAGGAAACTTCAAGGGTCTACGTTGATTCAGTTTCTCAAACTTTTTATGGTATTTTAATTTAGGGTGAAAGGAGGGAATGAAAATGCAGGAACAAACTGAGCAAGGAGCACTAAATAGGACAACAAAATCCACCCTCCTGGGCAATGATCTCTCTGCTCAGACACCAAATGGACTCTAAATGTGGGAAGGAAAAGAGAAGACTCACCCTCCTCCACCTCTCATTCGATTTGTCTAATCGATGCCAGCTTTAGGGACCTGACTCGGGCTCACTCCAAACCTGTGCTGGAGTTCTGTAAATTTCATTCAGAGTTCCAAGACTTCTCAGGTGGTGACCATGGCCTCAGGCAACTTGGAGAGCACTTAATTTCTTAGGAACTAGTGGAGGCACTCAGAGAAACTAACTTTCTTCTGCTTCTCAAAACCTCTGCTCTTCCAATCTTTAGCTCCCCCTCAAGTGTGAGTCTCTAGTTCCCTTCCGCAGTCTTCTGCTGTAAAGGAGTGAGTTTACACTCCCCCATTTCAAAGTTTTATTGAAGGCACATCTCCAAGAGGCCTTTCTTGACTAAGTCCTCCTGTCCTCTTTTGCTCCTCAGTTCTGCATCGCCCTGTCTTGAACCCTTAATTCAACCCACCTCCCAGCCCCACAGTCCATCTGTACACATCCATATTTATTTGTATTAAAGTCTGTCTCCCCCTCTAGACTCTAAGCTCACTGTGGGCAGGGAATGTGTCTGTTCATTGCTGTATTGTAGTCTCCCAAGTGCTGAGTACACTGCTTTGCACATAATAAGCATTGAATAAATATGATTGAGTGAATGAAGATTTTAGCGAAAGGCTCTCCCTTCCATATCTCTCTTTCCTCCCATCAAATATATTTTCTTTCCCCTGCCACTCACTGAGCTTGCAACCATCTGTGCCTTGCTATTTACAACCTCTTACCACATCTACAGCTCATGCACTCTCCACCTATTTCCTTGAAGACTATCACGGTGAAACTGGATTTTCCTGTAATAGTCATTAAGCCGTAGGGAAATCATCTTTCTTTAGTAGTAGTACAAATAGGCATTTCCTTTTGGGGCTTTTGTCCCTTACTTATATTTTTCACTGGGCAGGCCTTGCAAGTATCCTGTTAGAGATCATTTCCTTTATTTCAGTGGCAGTGAGCTATAAGTGCAAATGATTGCAGACTGTAGAAGTGCCGATTAGAATCAATTATTATCCAAATGACATGAAAATGTCTAAAGCGCTTTATAGAACTTTCTTTTTCCTTGTAAAAAAGAACTGGGTATCCTGTCATGAGTCTAAAAGCAGGAGTTTATGGATTAATTTATCATGATCATTTCAAGATAAGGAAAAAAAACAAGGGGTTAGCCCAATGTAACCCTAACTCACAAAACTGAATTTACCTCTGGATTTTTGGAAGCACTATGGCTATTTTAATAAATGGAAATGGTTAGTGTTCAATTCAGAAGACATCTACTGAGAACCATTGCTTTCCTAGATGGACGTTTCACTTTTTAACTGTAATTCAAGACCAGTTTTCTCCAGGAAAAGATGCACTGATGAAAACGCTGCCCATTTCTTGATGATGAAGTGTTTCATCCATTCTTCCTCAATTCATTCATTAAATTACTGGAGTTAGAAGTTTCTATTTATATTGATGCCTCCATGAATCTGTTTCACCTCCCTTATTGAAACATACAACATACATTTCTTGGAGGTCAGGAATGTGAATTTCTTCAGGGACTCAAATACTTTTGTGATTAACTGACTCTCTTACCCAAAATTCCCTAATGCATATCTTTTTTGCCGGAATTCGTAGATCGATCAAGCTCCTCTTCCCCAGGTTTAAAGGCATCACAACATACACCATTTAAAATCCTATATGATTAACATAACCTTAATATAGGTAACTGAATGTGAAGATTAGAAGCTCAAAGTTGCAAAGAGGGTGGAGACATGACAGACTTACTGTAAAATTAGTAAGAAGTTCAGATCCACTTCAGATGTGAGTTTAAAGTTCAACTAGAAATTCTTTTTTTTTTTTTTTTTTTACTTCTTCACAATATCAGGCAACTTTAACAACAAGAGTTAGCAATGCCTAGTGGTTAGAGCATGGGCCTGAGTCAGAAGGACCTGGGTTCTAATCTCTCCACCACTCATCTGCTGCATGACCTTGGGCAAGTCACTTGGCTGCTCTACGCCTCAGTCACCTCATCTGTAAAATGGGAATTAAGACTGTGAGCCCAATATGTTACAAGGACTGTGTCCAAACTTGTATCTGCCCCAGCACTTAGAACAGTGCCTGGCACATAGTAAGTGCTTAACAAATACCATTAAAAAGGTATTGATTATGAAACCAAGATGTTATGCATAGACTTGGGGTTTATCTTGTATTTACCATCCTTAATAGTGAGTGTTGTTTTCACCTATTGAGAATGATTAAATTGGTCTAATATTAGTATGCCACTCAGCCATATCCAGTTCACCTCGACACTGAGAAATGCAATCAAAAATATTTTCCAATTAAAAGACCGGTTGAGAAAAGGAAATTAATTTAAATTTTATCTTCAAGACAAAAAGAAACAAGCATCATCTTGTTTCATTTCCTTTTTGTCTGAACTATTCCTTCAGTCTGTTCTAAGATGGGCTTTTTTTGAGATTACAAAATTAAATTTGAGAATGGCAGCTTTAATATACTTAAAAGAGGCTTATTGAAAGTGGTTATTAAATTCTGCTATATGCATATATAATATATGTCAAATATTATTATTCTGAGAAAAAAACTCTTCATCATCCTTCTTGAATGGTGCAGAAATTATCTGCTTTGCTAAGGTAGAACACAGCAGTCAAGTCTGTACTAATAAAAATAAAATCAGCAGATCCATGTTTCTTAATGCTGGAAGTATTTGCAGACTTTCATTCAATGGAGAAAAAGGAAAATTTGGTATTAGTGACCTCATGCCTAAAGTGTACAGGGAACAACTGTGAAACCTTCAGTAGTGAATCTAAAGAAAGATTGTTTACACTGAGATCCTGCAAACTTATGCCTATCTCCTAATTGGTCCAGGAGTCTCCTTTATTGGCAATACCTTTCTGAAGATTCTGGGAACTCCTGATGCCCCTGAAAGGTTGTCCAAATTTGGGGATGGTTCTCAGACCAGCCGCCAAAGGTGACAGAATCTCAAATTTCAGTTTCTCAAATAGACTAACTTTCCACCTCACCCACTCCTCTTCCCCAAAAGACTCACTTCTCAGTCTTACTGTAACCTTCACACTCTCGAGCCAGTCCTCCTATTTTGAGCTATCACACCTCTTCTGTTCTTCCTTGTTCTCCCTGTCCAACTTCACTTCCCTTGATGCGACAATACACATCTTCACCTTGGCCCTCTCCACCAACCTTGACTCACTTGTTTCACCTCTCTTCCTCACTCTCACACATATTAATTCTCCCAAGGTCTTAGTCTAGTGCACTGCATACAGTTAGCTCTCATTAATTACCATTGATTGATTGACAAACTTTGTCAAAGGCATATTTCACTTTGCTGATTATTAATGCACATTTCATAATATCTACTTCACAGCACCATGATGCAATGTTATCATTTGTTGAACATGCTGAAAACTTAATGTCAGAGATAAACCTTTTTTGACAAATCCATTTTTCATTATCATGGTCAATTATTTCTCAAATTAACATTCCTAAAAAAAATCCCATAACTGAAAATAATATAGCAGGACCTTTCCTTGATCTTGGGAAGTGTAATGGATGCATATTATGAAAATTAGAGACATTCAGTCGACTAGTAATATGAATTTTTTTGAAATTTCTGATGGGTCATTCTTTGAATGATTTGAATTCTGTGCCTCTTCTAGAGATGCTGCTTCCACTGACTGAAAAATCTGTGTATTCAAACATGCAGACAAGCCCAGAGTTGAAACCCTTTAAAATTCCATTTGGAATTTTGGTAATCTCTCTTTAGTTGTCAGTTTTAAGGGATCACAGTGTTAATTATGTTCATATTGTGCATTGTGACACTTATTTGCAAATAGTAGTAGCAAATTATTAGAAAATGTGAAAATACAAACTCAAGGCGATGTGTTTTAGTTCTCCAGCACAAGGAGAGCTTACAGAATGTGCCACTGTACACAGAAGCACTTTGTTTCAGAGCCTTCCAAGATGGACTCCTGGGATTTTGCCTCTTAGAGATGCATCAGGGTCAGAGAAATTCATATGTTATTTAGACAGGCGTTGTGCCTAGAGACACAGAAAATCTTGCCAAAAATGCAAAGTAGAGATGAGTAGGACCAGTAAATCTTGGAATGGATTAAAAAAAAATCAACTTCAGTTATTCCTGACTCCCATTAAAAATATTATTAATTTAACCTCATCTGTATTCTTGTTTTCTCTTTAATGGCATTTATCAAGTATTCAGCCTGAAGAGTAGATAATTTGACTTCTATTCACAGGAGGAAGTATTGGTAAGAATGGTATTTATTGAGCGCTCACTAGATATCATGCACTTGGGAAAGTACTTCAGAAGTAAGAGAAACACTCCCTGCCCACAAGGTGCTTACAATCCAACTCCATCATTATCACAGCCTCTTTTTAAGTTTGGCCATGTTAAATCTGATATCAACAACAGCACAAAATATATCCATCTTGAAATTCCAACTAAGGTGTCCACAAATGAAAAAAAATCCTACATATAAACCAAAAGAGTGTTGAAATATTGAGATGTATTTGTGCCATGAATAATCAAAATTTCCCACAGCTTTTATCTGTGGATTTCTTGGAGAGATAGACAAAGATTATGTATCAGAGAAGTGAAGAATGTCCATAAAACATAAGCAGGTTGTGCTGACCTTCTGAATCTTCAGAATTTTATCACCCTTAGTGTCAGCTTTAAAGGCAAAAAGGGGATAGGAAACAGGAGGTGCATCTTCATGGAAGAGAAGAGGAAGGGAAGAATGAAATTAAGGACCCTACAGCAAAAACAGACAAATAGGGAAGGAGGCTAATTCTTGACCTAAAAATGACAGGTGCTTTTTACTCATTATAAATATCTCCCTCAGGAACATAAGCCAAAGAAATTAAAAGAGAAGATTTTGGGTTCTAGTTTTTATTGGTTCCAGGGACTGTCCTCAGTTTCAAGAATTAGCTCCTTTTGATTTAATTCATCATGGATTATGATGAAAATGAAAATTCAAAACTTGGGGCCTTTTTTTACATCTTCATTATTCCTGGTAAAAAACGTATTGAAATATGTGAAAGAAAGAGGATTAATCATTTAATGGAAGGTTTGTAAAATTTTTGTCAGCTTGTGTTTATATAAATTAGCATTTTTTTCTATAGGAAAGAACCGCTCTACTGCTTTAGGAAGGAGAATGCAACTAATGTTTTGACATCTCATATTTTATTAAACCTTTTCAAAAACTTTCTTTCCAGCCATATGAATTACTTCTGCAGCTACAATCTCAAAAACATACTTTTTTGGTTAAAAAAGTACTGAAGAGATGTATAGGCTTTATCCTAATCCTTCCTTTTGGGGGAATAAAGCCTCATGTTATCTTTACAAGCACAGCTAAAAATGCTCAGGGAGGAATGCTTTTTTCAATTACAAATGTCATATTAACTTTAATTTACTGACATCATCCCTCTAAAAAGGAAAAGAGATATTTCACCATGAGTATTTCATTTGCTACAAGATGAAGTTTTTAAAACAATAAGACACTTCCCAACCATGCTTTGCGACCTTCTAAATTAATTGCTGCAATTGCTCTAAAAAGTGAAGAGAAAATGATCCTAAGCAATATTTATGAGTAAAACATATACTATTTCAAAGAAATAGCAGGAATGTTCACAGCTAAATAACCCCTAGGAGCACTTAGTGAAAGAAGAAAGAGAATATTTCCTTCAAGTTACTGAGTGGTTCTAATAATTGGAGAAGCAAAAATTAGACCTGAATCAAAGTGGCTTAAAAGCATTTGTTTTGTGGAAAAGTTGAGTGTTGTTCATTCTAGCCCAGTGAAGAACATTACCTCTCACTCCCTGCTTGGACTTTGATCTTTACATGAGCCACTCACCTTCACATCCTTTTGCTCATAAAGTTAGCTATTTTACTGATGATTAATTTTGACCACCCTTTTAAATGCAAAGCACCTTCCCACTCTGAATTCATGAATCAAAATCCATTCCCTATGAATATTTTGAGGAGAATTTGCCCCGTCACACTTTTCCATTTTCATCGTTGGCACACTCAAGGATGCTTGAATCCCAGAAGGAAAAAATGTACACAGATTTTGAACAAAAAATTTCTTATATGCAATTTTACAAAGGAATAGATCTTCTCTAAGTAATAGTTTTAAGTTTGCCACAAACTGGAGGAACTTGTAATTTTAGAAATAATCTGAAGATAAATACAAAAACAAAACATTCCTTTACTCCATTTTTGTATTACCTTTTAGGCAGAATGACTTCTGGGGACCTGCATGAAAAAGCATTACCAAACATGAAAAGGTTATTGACACAACACTTAAAGGTGTTGTTTTAAATATTCAGTGTTGAGTGCTCTTGTGGCTCACTCGTGCCTGCATTTCTTGTCCCCTCCATTACATCTAGGAAATGGGTCATGAGATTTATGAGTCTTAAGATTAAGTGGTGGGGGTGGTTTGACATATAAACAACCACTGTGCAAGATCAGTGATTTTGTAAAAACCTTATTGTCACCTCTACCATTGACAGAAAACTTTAAACTGTTTTGTAAAGAGAAGGAAAAATATACAGTTAGATTCTCACCATGATTACATTTCAAACGGAACCACCTATTTAATGGGTATTCATTGAAGTTTTGTCCAAGAGAAGTGAACTGTTTGTGGGTTATCTAATTTCCCCATAGGATCTCCCAAAGGTGGACTATTATTAGGTTTTTCAGCTCTCAGTCTCATTGGGATCCGTAGTGCAAAATAGGGAAAGAAAAGCAAAATATTGAAAGACGTCTGAAGGGTTCATTAGCTGTCTTCAAGTAGGAAGCACGTCTCCTGGGTCATTTGACTCAGATATATTTTTCTCTGGATTACTTTGTACAACAAAACTGTGAAATAACTAGTTCATATAGACCCTGTATCATTCTGGGTTTCCTCTTCTGGTCCTCATCTTTTCCCCTTCACCCCCTCTCTTTTCTCACTTTGCCTCACACTCTTACATATGTAGTAATATGGAACACAGATTATTGAGTCCTTTGGAACCTTCTGTCCTAGATACTTCATGAGAGCATTCACAAATAGGTATATAAGTGAAGCTGTGCTTGGGGAGGGAAAATCCTTTAGTCTGGAGTTTCTTCACTGCAGTTCTGTTCCGATCTTGGACTCTTCTGAATCCTAATTAGAACCATTTCCACTTTTCCACCCATTTGAATGACTCTGTCAACAAGTGGCTTCTAACAGGACAATTGTCGTCCTAACACTAGAAGGTTTGTAAGAGGAAAAACTATTGCAGCGGGTAGAAGGCTTCCCCACTACCAAGCAGAAGGAGGAAATGAATATTAACTACTCCCAGTGAAAACACCACAGATAGAGGCTAGTTCTTGAGTAACATTCAGTAATATAGGAACACTGGTCCTCTGCATGGTAAAAAGAATTCCTAGGGTTGACATACAAAATACTTTATTAAATAGTAAAGGATCAAATAATTTCCAGGTTATAAAGTCTGTTCAAAAGGAAAATTAAACCCTGTCAGATGTCTTACACCTCCATAATCTCAATTTCCTACTCTGGTCATATTGCAGGTTCTCTCCATATGATACCTACCTCTGAAAGGAATTAAGCCTAAATCAAAAATAGCAATTTGCACTCTGTCAATTTAACTCAGATCTACTGGAAGATTTTCCATAAGTGGCTGCATCTAAAGGAAGGCTACAAATTATTAGATATTTGAGAAACACTGGACAAATTTCATCAGTTTTCCATGCGGTGCTAAAGAATACTTGAAAAAAATTTACAGGGCCCCTGCTTTGAACAATGAAAACAAGAACTACCAAATTTACTGGCATCATTTCCCCCTTTCTGGTATAATTCTGCACAACCTCATCCCCAAATAGGCAAGGGGCTATTACATGGGAAAGTAATGCTCGCAATAAGGGAAGTAGGAGAAAAAAGAGGAAAGGAAAGATGGTGAGAGGGAAGAGGAAGTTGAGAGGGCACTTGAGGGTGCTTTTCTTGGTTTGGTTGCACTCACTCAAATTCTTTCAATCATATTTATTGAGCACTTACTGTGTGCAAAGCACTGTACTAAGTGCTTATGTTGCAGGTGTCAGCCCTCCGTGAATTAACTCCCACCCATCCGGTTGCATTGTCTGTCTTCTCACTTTTCGGAACTTCCTATCTGGCCCCAAGCAGTCATAATGGATTATCTACCCCAAACTGCTTTGTCCCATCCTGACCCTTCTGCTTCTCCTCCCTTTAGCTCTCACAGCTTACAAATATATGGTACAAAACAACTTTCATTTCCTCCTCAATTATGCAAAGGAGGCAATTATGCAAGGAAATATGGTATTCAGGTGTTGCTGGCTTTTTTTATGTTCACACTACTGTCCATTCAAATCTACACTTACTTTATTATGTGAATACATCTCATAACAATCCACTTGGAAAAATCAATTTCAATCATAAAAATGTTTTTAAGGCATGACATTAAAAATTGTCCTGAAAAATGTGACCGATTGCTGAATGGACAGACTTTACTGACATAACAGAATTAAACCCTCTAACATAATGAAATCTAGTATAGAATTCCTTTACTTTTTCATCAACATGGTGTATAAAGAGAATAATATCCTTCCAGTGGACCTGAGGACAACAGTAACTTCATTAAGACTGATAGAAATGTGTGTGCCGAGGCTTCATGTCTCTGACTGCTAAACCTTCTGCTTGATTTATGAATCTCGCACAAGCCGGCAATTCTGTCGACACTCTTCTCACAGAAGAGTTTGAATCTGGGGCAAAATGTGCTAAGAAGAGTTCTGCATCTGCCTGAAAAATGGAAGTTAATCCACTAACATATTGGGTTAGCCCTTCGAAAGCAGATGACACTAAATTAATGAATATGCAGAATTCATCCTTAGTACCTTGTGAGGAAATAGACAATTGTGGTCTGAACTCAGAGAAGTGCCTTTTATTAAAACAATCCTGATGTTGCCTAGATCATCAGTGAACTCTGGAAACCCTCATGAAAAAACAGCCCTGTTCATCCACTTTCACTGACTTTCCAATTTCCATTCAACTGCTTGTATCTTAGGGCTGTTTACATATTAAGACTAGAAATGCCTAATCTAACTCCCATAATTATACACTTGTTATGGCTAGAAGAGACCAAATGAAAAGAATTATGAACTTGAAACTCTTTAGTTTTTAAAAAAGCCTGCAGCATACAATTATCAAATATATTAGCATTTGACTTTTTAAATAGTGACTTTCCAAATGTCTCATGTTAGTAATATAGGCCCAAATACATATAAATTACTTGTTACCTTTCTCTTCCCAGATGGAATATAGCCATTTACACACACACACACACACACACACACACACACACACACAGAGGCTGATTGGGAGATAATCACATAATATCTCTTACTTGTGTATGTACTTTCTCCAAGGAGCTTGTAGATCTTTGACTGGAGCTATCAGAACGATTGGTGAGGGGGCATATGGAGTAGTGGGGGATCGTGAGGGGATGGTGAGGGCTTGGAGTAGCAATTTACTATGCTGCTTGTTTCCAGATAAATTCAGGTGAACACAATATATATTCAGTGGAATCCATGACAGACCAGTACCTGAGGAATGGTGACTTATTTTCCATCAACCATGAGTGCCAGTGAACCCACAGTGGTGGTGGAGCATGTATCCTTGGAGGGAAGGTGAGAAGGAAAGGTAAAAAGGTGGAAGGAGCTTCTTTCTATCTTGTTTTCCAAATAGGACGGGATTGTTTGTCAAGGGACATTTCCAATCGGACCTCTGTCCCAGAGGTCTTCCTCTGCATCTCACCTCCATCATATCCCTTCTGGACTCAAACTACCTGTGTTTCCAAAAGGAACTCTTGGCTTTCAAAAGATGAGGCTGCAGAAGGTTAGGTTGGGTTCGGCAAAAACTGAGAGCTACAGAAGCAGTAGAGTGGGGGAAGGGAGGTCACTGAGACAGCAATTCCGGGTGGAAAAAAATCAATGTATAAAACTTTTGAATTGTTTGGAGCAGGAGCGGGAGGGAATATCAACCACATTCTCCCCATGCCTCCATTCTCCCTCCAAGTCCTGTTTTCCATTATCCAAGGTTAAGAGTGTGCAGGTCACCCATTACCTGGCAACAATTTGTCTCAAGAGGCAGAGGCCTCTTGTCCCTTTATCAGAAGGACATGATAGCTACAGCTGAGGACCCACCCAGTTTACATGGAGAGGGAGAGAAAGTAAAGGAAAATCTTCTTGTCGCCAGTCAAGCATCTTGAGCCAGTAGCTATGCAAATGACTACTTCGAAGTTTGGTATTACTGTGTTTTCCTAATGACAACTCCATTAAGAACAACAATGGCTGGAATTAGTCCAGTGGGAAGGCCTAGTGGAAAGAGCACAGGCCTGGGTAGCAGAAGACCTAGGTGCTAATTCTGGCTCAGCCGCTTGCCTGCTGCGTGACCTCAGGCAACTCATTTAACTTCTCTGTGCCTCCGTTACCTCATCTGTAAAATGTGGAGTAAGACTGTGTCCAGTCTTGAAGTTACCTCAGTGCTTAGTACAGTGTCTGGCACATAATAAGTGTTTAAATATCATTAAAAAAAATATGGAGAAACAGAGGGGGTGAAATGTTAGTAACAATGATAATAATGGTATTTGTTAAGCGCTTACGATGTGCAAAGCACTATTCTAAGCGCCGGGGTGGATACAAGGTGATCAGGTTGTCCCTCGTGGGGCTCACAGTCTTAATGCCCATTTTACAGATGAGGTAAATGAGGCACAAAGAATTAAGTGACTTGCCCAGAGTCACACTGCTGCTAAGTGGCGGAGTGGAATTAGAACCCATGACCTCTGACTCCCATGCCCATGCTGTTTCCACTAAGCCATGCTGCTTCTCTGATTCATGGTCATCTATCCTAGGAGTAGGACTAGGAAAAGTTTCCAGGTTTTCTTACTTCAGTTGCTGCTATTAGTATTTTCATGCTGACTTTTTTTAACACTGAGCAATTCAATCACTTATGAAGGCTCTGTACATGCAAAAGAGAAGTACTCTTCCGAGAGTACTTAGGAATGCCTTCTGCACTGGGTCTAGCTTTAACATTCATTTCAAACCATCAGAGTAATTCCCAAATTCCCCAGATTTAGAGGAACAAAACTTGTTAAATTTTAGGACTTTTCATTGTAATGCAGTATGACATTACTCTCTGTGTTCTGTAGTTGCTACAGAAATCATGCCATAATACAGAGGCCAACTTTACCAAGAGAAAAAAGGGCAGTTACCGAGGAAGCCCCTTAGAGTTGTTCTGGGAGCTCACTTTCATCAGAGAGCTGGTAAAGCCCTCTCTTTTTTAAAGGTGTTTGCTAAACGCTTACTGTCAGCCAGGCACTATAGTAAGCACTGGGGTTGATACAAGATAATCAGATTGGACACAGTTCATGCTCCACATGGGGTTCACAGTCTTAATTCTCATTTCACAGATGAGGCATCTCAGGCCCAGAGAAGTTAGATGCCTTGCCTAAGGTCACACAGCCAACCACTGACAGTTAGGATCAGAAACTAGGTCTTTTGAATACCAGCCCCGTGCTCTTTCCACTAGGCCCTGCTACTCCTCTCCCCCACCACCTCCTTTTTACCTGCACGAGGGGCACTGAGGAGTCTAAACTAGACCTTGCCATTCTGGGGGTAGGTGAAGGGGCCTGGAATCAGGGATCAACATATTCCAGCGAAGAAAAGAGGGGGAAACATTGACCAGGGTTCAACCTACCCTGTTTTCTTCAACCTTGGCTCACCAGTGCTCTTTTCTGGCTTGGCATTTGCTGACCTTTATAACTGAAGGTGTATTGCAATTGAAGGGCATTGACCTTTAATACGTTGAGACTAGACTGAAAGCTTGTTGTAGGCAGGGAATGTGTCCGTTTATTGCTATGTTATACTCTCTCAAGGACTTAGTACAGTGCTCTGCAAACAATAAGCACTTAATAAGATTGGCTGACTGGACCAAGGGGATCATCAAACGATGGGAAGCAGGTGACAGAAGCAGGAGGGGGACCTGTCTTAACTCAAACAGAGGGATCCAATTTTAGGCCTGGCTTGGCCTCTGCTGGCCTTCCAACAACTATGTTCAGCTCCGTCCCAAGACCCTCTGCCACTCCTCGCATAAAGCTGGACACATGCAGACTGGACACCATCACTGCACCAGGCTCAGGAGTTTGTGATAACCGACATCCTGTCTGCGCAGATATAGTAGATGGACAGCCTGAGCCTACCTGTAGAGAACGGATAGCTCATTGCTTTGATCTTACCTCCCGGTCCAACAGTGCAGGTGACACGACCGTGACAATGTCCCCTTTCTCTGGATCAATGTAGAACATGTTGGGGGAGGGTTTGTCAGGAGTCTGTTGGAGGATATTATACCGAAGGAGGGCATTGTCCGTGGCAGGGTCATCAGCGTCAAAGGCTGTCATACGCATCACGGTCGTTCCTGTGGGGAATATGAGAAAAGAGCAGGCAAAAGTTATTTTCACTACCAACGTGAAACGGCCGGGCTCTTTTTCCTCTGGATTCGATGACAGTGAGGAGAAAGTTCACCTTCTGATGGAAAAAAGGAAAGAGCCATAACTGGTTTTGGTCACTGGTTTTCGCTTGATCTTTTATACTGTCAAAGAAAGGAGTCTCAGAGAGTGGAGAAAGAATTCTTGCTGCTTAGCCAACAAAAGGCTTAATTCCACTTTGAAATTGACGTGGCTTATTGTAAGGGGAATTTGCTGAACCAAGCTAACAAAGAGGACACAGTGATATGGATCTAATTAGAAGCCTCATGCCCCAGTACATCTCTTTTTCATTTTGAACACCTCCAAACCGAGTAAGCATGAGAGCCATGGGCGGGTGGGAAGTCAAACTAACCAATCAAATAAGGAGAACTCTTCTGTACAGATTTCACTACTATAAAATGAATTATCTTCAGAATAATTTTCAAGAGAAGCAGCATGGCCTAAGAGAATGTTGGTATTTGTTAAGCGCTTACTATGTGTAGAGCACTGTTCTAAGCACTGGGGTATATACAGGGTATTCAGGTTGTCCCCCGTGGGACTCACAGTCTTCCCCATTTTACAGATGAGGTAACTGAGGCCCAGAGAAGTTAAGTGACTCGCACACAGTCACACAGCTGACAAGTGGCAGAGCTGGGATTCGAATCCATGACCTCTGACTCCCAAGTCCGGGCTTTTTCCACTGAGCCACGCTGCTTCTCTGCAGCGAGGCCTAGTGGAGAGAGCAGAGGCCTGGGAGCCTGAAGAACCTGGGTTCTAATCCTGGCTACCCCACTTGTCGGCTGTACACGGTTGGGCAAATCATTTACCTTTTCGGTGCCTCAGTTCCCTCAACTGTAAAATGAGGATTAATGCTATTAGCCCCATGTGGGACATGGACTGTGTCCAACATGATTAGCTTGTATCTTACCCTAGAGCTTAGAACTGTGACCGAACATAGTACATGCTTAAGAAATACCTAGCCACCTGTCTCTCCCCACTCCAGTCCAACTTCATTCAGCTGCCTGGATTATTTTTCTACAAAAGCGTTCAGAACACCCCACTCCTCAAAAAATTCCAGTGGTTGCCCATTCACCTCCCCATCAAACAAAAACTCCTCTCCAATGGCTTTAAAGCACTCTACCACCTTGCCCCCTCCTACTTTACCTCGCTTCTCTCCTTCTACAGCCCAGCCCGGACACTTTGCTCTTCTAGGCTAACTTTCTCACTGTGCCTCAGTCTCGCTTATCGCGCTGCCGACCCTTAGCCCAACTCCTGCTTCTGACTTGGAATGCCCTCAAATCCAACAGACAATTATTCTCCTAAACCCCACCCTTCCTCATCTCCCACTCCTTTCTGCATCACCCTGACTTGTTCCCTTTGCTTTCCTCCCTGCCCAGCCCCACAGCACTTATGTACATATCTGTAATTAGAAGCAGCATGGCTCAGTGGAAACAGCACGGGCTTGGGAGTCAGAGGTCATGGGTTTAAATTCCAGCTCTGTTGCCTTTCAGCTGTGTGACTGTGGGCAAGTCACTTAACTTTTCTGGGCCTCAGTTACCTCATCTGGAAAATGGGGATTAAGACTGTGAGCCTCATGTGGGACAACCTGATTATCCTGTATCTTCACCAGTGCTTAGAACAATGCTCTGCACATAGTAAGGGCTTAACAAATACCAACATTATTATTAGTAGCATTCTGTGCCGCTAGACCGTAAGCTCACTGTGGGTAGTGAATATATCTGCTTATTCTTCTATTGTAGTCTCCCAAGTGCTTAGGACAGTGTTTTGCACACAGTAAATGCTCAATAAATCCCATTGAAAGAATGAATAAAATATCATAGAAAAAGAAGAGGAAGCTTTCTAAAAATCTCCAATGCAGAAGGTGGCAGATCTGGGAGTGAGGGTAGGAGTTTGAATGGAGTGGGGATAAGGAATTCAATTATATCCATACCCACAGCAGGATCTTAGTATTATGAGTTTCAGGCTGCTCCACTGCCCTGGCAAGGAAATTTCCTCGCAAGGCCTTGACAGTTTGGTCCTCATTCAACATGACTGCCTTTTCCATGGGGCAACAGCTTTCCTCTGCCATTACTCCCCTCTCAGCCCAGAATGCCCCTCAGGACTCAAAGGACACATCAGCCTCAGTATTCCTGTTTACTCGTCTGGTCACTCTGCCCTTTCCCTCCAGAAAGATAGTTCCTTGCTGTGCTAATGATTTTAGTTTCCTGTTTGTTATTGTACCATAAGACTAAAGCTCACCAGTCCTGCATTGCCACTGATGAGCCAGGAAATGTTTCTATCCCCTGCTCCTTCCTTGGGACTGAGCAGATGACTCCTCAATAACGCACTCAGGGCACCACCAAACCAGAATATTATCATACATCAAGGCTGTTTCACCAACGATTTAGCAAACAATATCCTGGGCCAACTGCTTGCATGGAACTTTGTTTAGAGGAGGAGAAAGGGAATCCTACCCTCAGTAAGATATGCACTTGGGTTTTTTCTGGTAGTGGTGATGGCTTGCCTGGAGCCAGCCACACTCTCTCACCTGGTTCTCCCGTGACCAGCTGTATGCCAATTGTGATTAGATAGCTGGGAAGATGGTTTCAGCAACTGTGACATTTAGGTAGTTTTTACAAGGCAAGTGGCGGAAAAAGAGGTAGGCCTACTACATTTCCCAGCTGTTACGGGAGTGAAAAACAGCAAAGCCTGCTTAAAACAAAAGCCACTAAATGCATGTCAGTAGGGTGTCTCCTTCCCCAAGCCTGGCCCCTACAGTTTCTCTTGTTCCATTTTGTAGGAGAAAGACTGAGATTATTAAACACGTCCCCAGTTCAGCTTTCTTTTATCCAGTTTCTTTTAGATAAATGATAATAATTATTATGGTATTTATTGAGCTCTTACTATGTGCCAGGCACTGTACTAAGCACTGGGGTGGATAAAAGCAAATGACAATAAATCAGAATATCCACTTCCAATTCACCAATTCCCAATGCTTGAACCAAAAAAGGATGCACTCAATTATTCTGAAGATTTCACTGGTCCTCAGTTCTATGCCTGAAAGATGTGGATGGTCATGGAAAAGCAAACCGAGAAACATTTCCCATCATTTTCACATACGTGTGGTGCTACAGTGTGGTGGAAGGAAAGATGAGATTGCTACTACTTCCTCCATACCAACAATATTCTCTTGGGTTTCAGAAAAAAAGAAAATTGCTCTGACATGCCACGAGCCAGATAAAATAACAGGTCCTTAAAAAACGAAAGAAATTTCATTGGAAAGCATAATCTTGTGAAGTCATTTTAATTTTCATTTGTAGAGGGACAAAGAAGACAACCTGGCAAGCTGATAAACAATTACTCTTTTTTAGCTCCCGGTCAGTGATTTAGTTCCTTTTTCTCCAATTACAAAGTGCTGTCTCTAGCAGTGACCTTGTAAAGAAGTATCCCATGTTTTGCGACACTGCCACTTCAGGGCAGTTACACTCTTGAGAAATAGAACAGAGATGTGACAGAGTGTTGGTTGCTTTCACTGGTGATTAAAGGTCATGCAGCTTGGAGAGTAGGTTCTCACCAATAAGAAGTCTTGCACCTGCTCCACAGGTAATAAAATCATTTGGTTCCTGGGAATTTTGCCCCCTGCATTCTACACTGCTTCTAAATAAAAGGCAACATTTCCATGTTGCCACCCGGCACCTCAGATTCTCCCTACCAACCCCAATTCCTTATTCCTATAGCTGAATGCATGATTAGATATGTTGTTTCAAGTACAATATGTTCCAGTTGATTTTTATTATAGTTCGAAGAATGATACTTTTTTTTTTTCAGGAAAGCGAGCTCTCAATTGTGGTATTTGAAAAGTGGTTACTATATGCCAAACACTACACAAAGCACTGAGGTAGATACAAGCAAATCATGCTGGAGATAGTCTCTGTCCCACATTGGGTCACAGTCTTAATCCCCTTTTACAGATGAGGTAAATGAGGCACAGAGAAGTGAAGTGACTTGCCCAAGATCACACAGCAGACATCTGGCAGAGCCGGATTAGGACTATGCTCTACCCATTAGCCTACATTGCTTCTCCTAGGATGACAAAGGGATACATTGAAAATTATGCAATCCACTGTTGAATGGCTTTAGCCTGGAAAAGTCATGGATTTTCAATGTATTAGATTCTTTAAATAATTATAATAATAAGATTAGTGGAATTTCTTAAGCATTTACTCTGCGTCAGGCATTGCACTCATCAAGTGAGATCAAGTCCTTGTCCCACAGGGAGCTCATTTTACAAATGAGAAAACCGAGGCCCAGAGAATTTGAGAGTCTTGCCCAAGGTCACACAACAGGCATGTGGTGGAGCTAGGATTAAAACACAAGTCCTTACTTAGACTGTGAGCCCCGTGAGGGACAGGGACTGTAGCTGACCTAATTAATTTATACTTATCCAAGACATATAAAAGGTCTTTAACAAAAACCATAAAAAATAGTCCTCTGACTCCCAGAACCATACTCTTTCCACTAGATTGAGCTCCTTCTCATTTAAATGGGCCTGGTTCTCAGAATATTAAAGAAAATATCTTAGTGAAATCTAAATTTTAGAGCTATTCATTCTTAAAGTGACAGAAAAATAACAGAGTGAATAGTTTGCTGATACTTTGAGTTTAAGTAAGATTGGTTGGATCTTTTGAAGATAACCCAGCACTCTCTCCCCTCATAATCCCCAACACACAAACCCAAACACCCTATCACACCCAGGAAGTTGTGGATTTGCGGGGGAGAAACCTATGCACCTTGACTTGGGACAATTGTCAACTTCTAATTCCTACTGGCCAGCAGGTATTCTGGCTAGCCAGGGCCATGGGGCCAAAACCAGGCTGAGTCCCTGCAGTGGATGGGGATGTCATAGGTAACCCCCAAAACTCCCCACCAGCTAAACTGAAAAGCCAAGGGACAGCCACAGTGTTCTCCTTGATCTAAAACAGCAAGAGGTGAAGGAATTTCTCTCTGTTCCTTACCTGGGACTGCAGCATGGGGCAACTCAATTGTGGCAAAGAGAAAAACAGCTGATGGGGCTACAGCAATGTGGATGCACATTATAATAACAATAATTGCTATCTCATCTGTCTCATTGCCGACCCCTGGCCCTCGTCCTACCTCTGGCCTGGAGCACCCTCCCCTTCTCACATCTGCCAGACAATTACTCTTCCCCCGTTCAAACCCTTACTGAAGGCCAAGAGTCCTTTCCAGACAAAGCCCCACTTTTCTTCATCTCCTGCTCCCTTCTGTGTCACCTTGACTTGCTCCCTTTGCTCTCCCCTGCCCCCACCCCACAGAATTTATGTATAATATCTGTAATTTTGTTTATAGTGAGGACTGTTTATTTGTATTAATGTCTGTCTCCCCCCTCTAGACTGTGAACTCGTTGTGGGCAGGGATTGTCACTCTTTATTGTTGTATTGTACTATCCCAAGTGCTTAGTACAGTGCTCTGCACACAGTAAGCACTCAATAAATACAATTGAATGAATGAATCAATTGCAATAATAATAGTTTTGATATCTGTTAAGTGCTTACTATGCCAAACACTGTATTAAGAGCTGGGGTTAATACAAGGTAACCATGAGGGCCACATCCCTTTCCTTTCATGAGCTCAGAGCATTATTGCAACAAGATAATAATAATTCTGGTATTTGTTAAGCACTTACTATCTGCCAGGCACTGTACTCAGAGCTGGGATGGATACAAGCAAATTGGGTTGCACATGGTCCCTTTTCCACATAGGGCTCACAGTCTCAATCCCCATCTTCCAGATGAGGTAACTGAGGCACAGAGTAGTGAAGTGCCTTGCTCAAGATCACACAGCAGACAAGTGGCAGGGGAGGGACTAGAATCCATGACCTTCCGGCTCCCAGGCCTGTGCTCTAATCACTGAGCCATGCTGCTTTCCAAGGTATAGAGGATATATACAAGATATAGAAATCGTGCTGGGCAAGACCATCCCTCACTCCCCACAGCTTGGAAAATCCTATAATAATAATAATGGTATTTGTTAAACACTATATGCCAAGCACAGTTCTAAGTGCTGGGGTAGATACAAGGTCATCAGGTTGTCCCACGTGGGCCTCACAGTCTTAATCCCCATTTTACAGATGAGGGAACCAAGGCACAGAGAAATTAAGCGATTTGCCCAAAGTCACACAGCTATGTGGCGGAGCCGGGATCTGTCCGTCTCCCCCGATTAAACTGTAAGCCCGTCAAACGGCAGGGACTGTCTCTATCTGTTGCCGACTTGTTCATCCCAAGCTCTTAGTACAGTGCTCTGCACATAGTAAGCGCTCCATAAATACTATTGAATGAATGAATGAAAGAACCCATGACCTCTGACTCCCAAGCCCGGGCTCTTTCCACTAAGCCATGCCACTTCTTTCCTCACAGTACTGAGTCTCTGGGGGTTGGGCTGGAAATTGTCGGAGGGGAAATTTTCTCAAGTTAGTTCAAGAGTCCTGCAGATAGGGGTAGGTTGTTTGGGTGTCCCATATTTTCCCTAAGCCCAGCCACTCGGATGGAGCAGACAGTAGGCGAATCAGCCAACACTTCCATCTGGGCTGTGGTGTGAGACCCAATTCTCCTAGTACTGGCTCCAAAGCCCTACCCTAAACTGAAATGATTGCCTGGTGAAGAAAGCTGGGACCTCATAAATACTGAAAATTTGGGACTTCGGTCTTTTTGAAATGAGGACCAGTGAGACCGAAAAAACGGTTAGTGTTGATATTTAAGAGTTAGATAATTAGTATTAAGTTCATCTCTCCCCATCCCTTCGATCTTAAGCTCTTTGAAAGTAGAACATTTTCAGTTTCTATTTTTTTTTGTATAATCCCCAGTGCCCAATAAAGTTCTATGCCCAAAGTAAGCACTCAGTAGCTATTAATAGTGATAATAAATTGCACAAAATATGGTCTTGTGGTTTTTAAAGTGAGAGGAAACAAAGTGGAAGAGTCCTTGGACCATTTCATCTGGAGAAATCAGTTCCACTCTCCTGCAGTTTGACCTTGGGCAAGTCACTTAACTCCTCTGTGTTTCAGATTCCTCATCTATTAAATGGAGAATTAATGCCTGTTCTCCCTCAGACTGCGAGTCCCACATGGGGCAGGGACTGTGTACATCTGGATTAGCTCTTTCCTACCCCCAGTGCTTGGCATAGAGCAAGCACTTAACATGTACCGCAGTTACTATTATCAGATGGTGGAAAAGCACCTCCATCAGGATAGTGGATGGTTCCAGAAAACATTCATCCTTTCCATTTATTTCCCACTAATAAATTTTAAAAAAACCAAACTAATGTGGACCCACATACCCATCATCTGAAAGAAGGCTTCCCTGACAGAACCCTCCTCTCCTTTTCTCCCTCTCCCTTCTGCACTGTTCTTTCTTGCTCCTTCATTCATCCTCCCTCCTATCCCCACAGCACATATGTATATATCTGCTATTCATTTATCTTTTTATTTATATTGTCTGTCTCCCCCTCTAGAGTGTGAGTTCATTGTGGGCAGGAATGTGTCTGTTATATTGTACTCTCTCAAGAGCTTACTACAGTACTTTGCACACAGTAAGCGTTCAATAAATACAATTGAATAAATAAAAATGGAGGAGCTGAAAAAAATAATTATGAATAGAAAATATGGAGCCAGAGCTTCCGCTCCATCTAAATCGCTACCACATTAATTCAATCACTTATCCTCTACCACCTTGATTACTCTATTAGCCTCCTTGCTGACCTCCCTGCCTCTGGTCTCTCCCAACTCCAGTACATACTTCATTATGCTGCCTGGACCACTTTTCTACAAAAATATTCAGCTATGTTTCCCCGCTCCTTGAGAACCTCTGATGGCTGCCCAGGCCCTTCTGCATCAGATAGAAATTTCTCACCATTGGCTTTAATGCACTCAATCACCTTGTCCCCACCTACTTCAGCTTGCTACTCTCCTACTATAGCCCAGCCTGCTCACTTCGCACCTCTAATGCTAACCTTCTCACTATAACTCAGTCTCGCTGATCTCCCACTCACATCCTGCCTCTGGACCGGGAATGCCCTTCCTCTTCATGTGTGACAGATGATTACTTTCCCCCCCTTCAAAGCCTTATTGAAGGGACATCTCCTCCAAGAGGCCTTCCCAAATTAAGCCCTCATATCCTTTCCTCCTTCTCTACTGCATCACCCTGACTTGCTCCCTTAATTCATCCCCTTTTCCTAGCCCCACAGCACTGATGTACATATTTGAATTTCATCTACATTAATGTCTGTAATTTTATCTACATTAATGTCTGTCTCCCCCTCGGGACTGTAAGCCTGTTGTGGGCAGGGAATGTGTCTCTTATATGGTCGTATTGTACTCTCCCAAGGGCTTAGTACAGTGCTCTGCACACAGTAAGCACTTAATAAATATGATTGACTGACTTACTGACAGGCCAGTATTTCCTTAGGCCACAGTTTTTTTCTTTGTTATGTCTGGGAAATGTGGAAAGGTGATAGAGATGCTAGTTGGATAACATTTTTTAAGGACTGGTAGGCTTCATTTTAAAGAAGGCTGAGCTAAAACTACAAAAGCTGAAATGTTCTGAGCTAGTATACTTGGCTTTATTAAGAATAAAATCTCATACACAAACAACTCAATTTTTAACTGAATGTCTCACATTGAGAGAAGACTTTCCATTTTAATAGCAGACATAAATGACTATGTGCAGTTCCAATATCCATGAGCTTGATTTGAATCTCAAAATATTTTGTTCTCATATTTATTTTCCTCCCCTGGGGCTTGTTGTTGTCTTTTTTAAGTACAAGCTGTCAGTCAAATATGTAATTAGTTATGACATGTTTAGCAGAATGGAAGCCTTCTGTCCATTTTCAAATTTTTTAAAAATTATTTTTATGGAGATAAATGTGAAGTGGATGCTCAAATCATGATTATTTCACTATCTGAATTCCTCTTCTTCATCTTCTATACATTGATATTGTCTTTGTTCTTTTTTGTTGATCTTCATTTTAATTATGTTTTAAGAACACAGCCCTTAATAAAACTTTTTTTCCCCTCCAAGTTTACAGCTACACAAGTCTATCATTAGGTTTCATCCCACCACTTACACATTTATTGCTCTAAATCCTTCATTTCAGTAGCTCAAGGGAGTTTAAAGTGTATTTTGTTTGTTCCTTTAAAACTTTGTAACCTTTCTGCTTCCCCATTTCCTTTCATGCATCCCAGGAGAATATTTTATACTGTGGTGATATAAGCAATCTTTGTAAAAAAAAAAATAACAAATGTTCTATTTGAGTGGAAAGTGGTATTATTATGTAAAATATTCTCTGTTAGAAAGTAGAATCACTCAGCAGAGTAGGATGGAAGAAGGAATTTTTCCATTGTGATGTATTAAAATGTTTTCTTTCAAAAACCTGGAAAATTACAGAAGGAAATTTAGTAGGAAATAGATGTATTGACAAATCAAGAAAGACCCTCGAATTATGTAAAATATCAAGACTGGTAACAAATTAGAGCCTCCATTATTTTTCCCAATGTAGTGTGTGAGAATTGATGTTTGTTGGGTTGTTTTGGTCAAGGGTCACTAGGCGCTCTTAAGATGGCTCTCTGTTTTGAGCTGCAAACTCCTCAGCTCTGTTTCTGGTTAAACAGTTCAGCTGTGCAAACCAGGCTTCTGTACCAGGAGCAGAATCAGACTGAAAGCAGCACTGGTCAGCAAACCATCTTGAAGATGTCAAGTGAAACCTGTAAGAAATATTGGCAGTATCCTCTTCGCAACAAGCAAACCACGGATGTGAAACATCTTCATGAAAAACAATGCAGAAAATATTGGCTAAGGTAAAAATGACTTAACCATGAGGATTAAAAATATAGGAAGGTTTTGGGCTAATGAACCATGATGGGAGCCACTGTTACGAAAATATTAAATCAGTTTTCATAAAGAAAAGTTGATTTCCTCTATTAAACCTATCTCTGTAGCAAAAGACTTGTCCTGTGTTATCTGGGACTACAAGTAAGCTGGGCACTTCGGAGAGACGTAAACTCTAGGGACCTTGTGTGTAATTGTCACAGCCTGAAAGAGTTAATGGGTACCTCACCATGTCTAATTTATGGGCAGAAATAGACTCATTCTGGGAGGTTCAGGCTAAGGACATAATGTCCCACTAGTTCAGGAATTGGTTCCCGAGAGAGGCGATTAAATAAAAGTGCTCCATCAACAGATTCAATACACTGCATGCTGTTAGCGTCACTTAGAAAAACAAGAAAAGTACCTTACTAGTGGGAAAATTGTAATTTTAGGAAAAGTCACGTTAGCCTATAGAAAGTTTGCAATGACAAGATCAATGGGGAAAATGTAAACTGAAAGAACTCTGTATTTTACATATTAAGTTATAAATTCATTTTTTTGGCAGACTATTTCAGCACATTCCATGGCAAGAGCCCAGAGAGATTCACTTAAATTAGAAAGCACAGTTTTATATCCATCTTGATTTCCATAGTTTGGCCGATAGAAGTTACCTAAAGATGACTGTTCACCAAAAAGAATCTAGGACGAGTAAAAGTAAATAATAAATGACGATTAGTGGTTGTGAGTTAAGTGAAATAGTCAGAGACACTCTTCTCTCCGGTAAATTGTTCAAAAACCTCACCCAAAATTCAATAAAATGATTCACCTTTCAAAAGATGAGAGATTTTTGAATAAGTAAATAGATTAGCTTCTCCATCTAAGTGACAGTTGTTCACCAGTTCTGGTATTCTACTCTTTCCCTTATACCTAATCTATTTTAATGTCTACCTCCCTCTGTACATTGTAAACTCTTTCTTGGCCAAAATTGTGTCTGTTAATTTTGATGTGTTTTTCCAAGTGGTTAGTACAGTGATCTACACACAGTAATTGCTCAATAAATCTGGTGCATTGATAAACTTCATGAAAAACAATCTGTCGTTCTAAATATAGTATACATCAACCCTTCAATTACCTTTGGGGAAACATGGAAAATGGTGTTGCTTGGGCCTTTCTGAGGACATTTGCCTTCAGGAAGATGCTGGAGGTTCAGTAATATGAGGTTCAGTTAGAGGGTCTGTGTGCAAAAGAGGAAAGAGAAGGATGGTGGAAAGAGATAGGTAACAGGGCAGCTGGGTCCACATTTGCAAGGCCAAACAGAAGTTGAAGGATGGAGTACTTTTTTGAAAACCTTACCATACTACAAGACTGGACTGGCCTTTAGGCATTTATTTCCCTAGGAATTTGCTGCCCCAAATAATGGTCCCTAAATGTTGCCTGGGGGAAATGATGATTGGCCAATAGTGGTGAATTAAGTAATAGGATGAATGAGCCATCAACAAATAGATACCCGCAGCCTTTAGAGGAACAATTCGGTGGGTGAAAATACATACAATCAGTGAGCAAATCTAAGAGCGTTGCCTGGTGTGAGGAGAGAGATGTCAAGAGGTGTATGACAGTAAGCAGACTGCCTGAGAGGCAGACAAATGTACCAGAATATGGAAATGGAGCACGCACGGAATGCACCTTCTGAGAGAAAAGGGTTTCTGCAAATCACTTTCAAAACTGTAATGTTGCTGATCTTGCAGACGTTTGTTCTTCAACTTGGTAAGTAAATATATACTATGTAACACGATAATGCTGCAAGCTGTGTTTTGTGGTGAGAAAGCCAGCTGCGGCTGATTGATGCTAGCAATGGAAGCATTTATAAAATGACACTGAATTAGAAGTAGCCTGTTTATGAGTCTAGCAAAATGGATCTTTTATGAAGGATAAAACTTTATGATGAAGAAGCTGTGTCAGGGCCATATGCATCTTAAATTGAATTTGTTTGGATTGAAGTTTGCAAGAGAGCCCTCTGGAAACAACGAACAGAGAACATACATATGTTTGAACAAATTGTGTATTTACTACAGGGCAAACTAGATTCTCCCAGTGCATAAATGTCTAGCTTCTCCTCGAATGGATGGCGGGCTCTTTGGGAAGCTACATTCGATCTTTCAGGATGTCAGGTTTCCCTGTTTGTCAGTCATTGCTTCGTGCTTCATGTTTAACTCCTCCTTAAAATGCCTGTTCCCGTGTATCCCCCATCTCTTGCGTCTGATGACCTCACCCGATACTTTCTTGAGAAAACTGAAACCATCAGGCATGATCTCCCTAAAATCTCTTCAGCTCCTCTCCAGTTCCTCCCTCCTCTTGTCCCTTCTTCAACTTGCCCATCTTTTCCAACAGTAACTCAAGAGGGGATCTCCCACTTCCTCTCAAAATCCACTCCCTCTGCTAGCACCTCTAACCCCCTCCCTTTGCAACTCTTCAAAACACTTGCCTCCTTCCTTCTTCCCTCTCTACCATCTCCCATCTTCAACTATTGACTCTCCAGTGGCTTTTTCTCTACTTCTTTCAAACATGCTCAGGTTTCCCTTAACCTACACATACACACACACACACACACACACACACACACACAATTACTTTGACCCCACAGGTCCCACCAGACATTGCTCCATTTCCCTCCTATCATTCCTCTCCAAACTCCTGAGTGAGTTGTCTACACCCACTGTCTCCACATCCTCTCCTCCAATTCTCCCCTTGCCCCACTCCAATCTGGCTTCTGTCCCCTTCAATCCACCAAAACCACTCTCTCAGAGACCACTCCAATGACCTCTTTCTTGCCAAATCCAACAGCCTTAACTGCAACTTAATAACACTATGAATCCCCCACTTCTCCTGGAAACATTATTCCAACCTTGGCTTCACAGACATTATCCTCTCCTGCTTCTCCTCTTTTCTCCCTGGCTGCTCATTCTCAGTCCCTTTTGTGGGCTCCTCCTCTGCCTCCCACCCCTTAAATGTGAGATGCCTCAGGGAGGGAGGAGTCTAACTATGGTCAAGGGGTATAAATGGTGACAGAAGACAGGAGGGGCACTCAAAGGTGGATAGTGCTCATTGGGTAGTAGAAGGGACAGGTTTAGATGGTGGAATAAGGGGGAAAAGTGGGCCCAAGGGGTCCAAAGAGACAGGCATAATATGGCAGAAGAGAGGAAATAAGAGAGACTGAAAAGATTTTGATACTGGAATAATTCCCCTATCCAGAGGTGGGCCAAAAGGAAGACTGAGACACTTGACTGAAGTTCAAAAGCTTCTGAACAACCTCTTCTCAGGTCAAATCTACAGGGCTCAGGATGAGAAGAGTTCAGAGGAAATGGTTCTTGCAATATTGTCCTGTTCCAATCTCAAAGTGTTACCACAGAGCTTCTGGATTACTCCAGTGGGCAGCTCAGTCAACCATCCAATAGAGCCCAATACCAATGGTAGGGAAAGGGGGCTGGATTTTCCAAGACTCCACAGTGTTAGGGATCCTGTAAGATCACTGTGGGCAGGGAATATGTTTATTGTTATATTGTACTCTTTCTGCCCATAGTAAGCACTCGGTAAATACGGTGGAAAGAATATCTCCATTAATCACCTACAAAAGTCCCTCTTGGAACTATCAGGGTAAAGCTATTCAGTCAAGTTTTACTGAATTAGAGATTTTACAAGTATAGGCCTAAACCATAATTTCTTAGGGAAAATACCAATTAATGAAATATCAATCAATAAAATATTTATCTGTGTGACCCTTGGTAAATCACAACTTCTCTACGTCTCAGTTACCTCATCTGTAAATTGGGGATGAAAGCTGTGAACCCCATTAGGGACATTGAAAGTATTCAACCTAATTATCTTGTATCTATCCTATTGCCTAAAAAAGTGCCCTGAACAGAATAATTTTGTTGGTATTTGTTTAGCACTTACTACGTGCCGTGCATTGTTCTAAGCGCTGGGATAGATACAGGGTAATCAGGTTGTCCCACGAGAGGCTCACAGTTAATCCCTATTTTACAGATGACGTAACTGAGGCACAGAGAAGTGAAGTGACTTGCTCACAGTCACACAGCTGACAAGTGGCAGAGCCGGGATTTGAACCCATGACCTCTGACTCCGAAGCCCAGGCTCTTTCCACTAAGCCACGCTGCTTCCCCAATAGCATTACACTATTTGCATGTGCCCATCCAGAGATTACTACAGTTTGCAGCACATGGTAAGCACTTGCGTGGCTCAGTGGAAAGAGCCAGGCTTGGGAGTCAGAGGTCATGGGTTCGACTCCTAGCTCCGCCTCTTGTCAGCTGTGTGACTGTGGGCAAGTCACTTAACTTCTCTGTGCCTCAGTTACCTCATCTGTAAAATGGGGATGAAGACTGTGAGCCTCATGTGGGACAACCTGATTACCCTGTATCTACCCCAGCGCTTAGAACAGTGCTCTATACATAGTAAGCGCTTAACAAATACCAACATTATAATTATTACATATTCTTACTTTTTTGTATCTGTAATTTCCATAAGGATAATAATAATAGTAATAATAATGGTATTTGTTAAGTGCTTACTATGTTCCAGTTGTAGCTCAGTGGCAAGAGCCCGGGCGTGGGAGTCAGAGGTCATGGGTTCGAATCCCGACCCTGCCACTCAGCAGCTGTGTGACAGTGGGCAAGTGACGTCACTTATCTGGGCCTCAGTTCCCTCATCTGTAAAATGGGGATGGAGACTATGAGCCCCATGTGGGACAATCTGATGACCCTGTATCTCCCCCAGTGCTTAGAACTGTGCTCTGCACATAGTAAGCGCTTAAATAATAATAATAATGTTGGTATTTGTTAAGCGCTTACTAGGTGCCGAGCACTGTTCTAAGCGCTGGGGGAGATGCAGGGTAATCAGATTGTCCCACGTGGGGCTCACACACTTTTAATCCCCATTTGACAGATGAGGGAACTGAGGCACAGAGAAGTTAAATGACTCGCCCACAGTCACACAGCTGACAAGTGGCAGAGCCGGGAGTCGAACTCATGACCTCTGACTCCGAAGCCCAGGCTCTTTCCACTGAGCCACGCTGCTTCTCCATACCAACATTACTATGTTCCAGGCACTGTTCTAAGCGCTGGGCACTGTTCTAGCTTGCCTGCTAGATCATAAGCCCCTTGAAGGCAGGGATCAATCAATCAATCAGTCAAATTTATTAAGCATTTACCATGTGCAGATGACGGCATTGAGTGAATCAATCATCTTATGGTATTTATTTAGCACCTACTGAGTACATTACAGTGCTAAACCCTTGAGAAAGTACAATATAATACAATTGCCAGATGTTTCCTGCCCACATAGAGTTTACAATTAGAGGGGGAGACAGACATCAATATAAACAAATAAATTGCAAATATGTACATAAGTGCTATGGGATTGAGAGAGGGGTGAATAAAGGATGCAAATCCAGGTACAAGGATGTCGCAGAAGGGAGAGGGAGGAGAAAAAATGAGGGTTTAATCAGGGAAGGCATTTTGGAGGAGGTGTGGTTCTAGGATTATGGCTAAAGAAAGTGATACTTGCCATTTATGCTATAAGGAGTAATAAAAAACAAGCTTATTCATAATGGATTCAACTTTCCCAAGTGTCACTCAAACTAAAAACTTCATTTCTTCCTTCTCAACATGATGCATCTTATTGCTACTAAAGTTAATCAGACTATCATGATATTTATTATCCTTGTGTTACATGGCTTCAAAAACATTACTTTTCTTCTTGGGAAAAACCATGCCAGTGCTCATTTGGCATCATGTTGGATTTGCTCCGGGCAGATATGGGTCTAAAAAGTGCATTTTGGTGATTAAAATCCCCTTAAAACCAGGTCCATCCCCATGGAGACTCAACCAGTGTCAAATAAACTTTCACCTTCTAGCTCTCTTACTTTAATCACATTTATTTCCATTCTCCCAGGACTTTTACTTGGAATTTTTTTTTCCAACTCTTTTCAATTTACTCCTAGAATAAAAGCCTCAGAGTCCTGATTGCAGAGATTATAGAATGACCAAATGTCACTTTCCAACTCCCCAAATGTGGCTTCAGAAAAGCTTCTAAGAAAACACAGGATGCTACTGGGCATCTTCCTTGAGGTCTCCCTCAGTGAAACAAATGGGACTAAATTCAAATCTTAATTAGTTAACCTGTTGCTATTAAACAAATTACAAAATTAAAAAAAAGTTTTCCAGTTTCACCAGCTTGTCAGCCCAGGGCAAAATTAATTAAAGTCAACCAAGAAAAGAAAACAAACATTTTTAAATGTTAGGTTAGGGCTCAGGAAACATAAGACAGTCAATTATTTGTAGTCATGTGTGCTTTTCTGATAATTGCATCACATTCTCTCAGTGGTGCTGTCTCTCACTGTAATTCAGTAGTGGAAAAAAATGGCATTTTACTCAGTCATGGGCTGCTTGAGATGTGACTGAGATGGATGACCTGAAACACTGATTGTAAGCTACAATTGTAAGGGTAAATGCTAAATGAACTTTTTAAGTCTGCCTTATTTTCATTAAATAAGATTATTTTTTCAAAGCAAATGATAAAAAAATTTCAAGTCCAACCCCTCTCTGCTCTTAAGGACATGATCTGTTATCCTCTGTTATTGAATACTATTTTCCAGCACTTTGGGATGTACTGATGATAATCAATCTAAATGGTTCACGTTTGCTCAATCTCTGCAGCTTGCTTCATGATAGAACCTGCTGTATAGATGTAGTTTTATTTTTTAATAGTATTTAAGTGCTTACCATTTGCCAAGCACTGTTCTAAGCACTGGGGTAGATACAAGGAAATCAGGTTGTCCCATGTGGGGCTTACAGTCTTAATCCCCATTTTACAGATGAGATAACTGAGCCACAGAGAAGTTGGGGAAGCAGCGTGGCTCAGTGGAAAGAGCCTGGGCTTCGGAGTCAGAGGTCATGGGTTCAACTCCCGGCTCTGCCACTCGTCAGCTGTGTGACTGTGGGCAAGTCACTTCACTTCTCTGTGCCTCAGTTACCTCATCTGTAAAATGGGGATGAAGACTGTGAACTACATGAGGAACAACCTGATTACCCTGTATCTACCCCAGCACTTAGAACAGTGCTCTGCACATAGTAAGTGCTTAACAAATACCAACATTATTATTATTATTATTAAGTGACTTGCCCAAAGTCACACAGCTGACAAGTGGCAGAGCCGGGATGAGAACCCAACACCTCTGACTCCCAAGCCCACATTCTTTCCACTATGCCAAGCTGTTTCTCTAGTTCTGTTTAGCATGTAAAAATCGCAGGTCACCTTTTAACGAGTCCCTCTGTCTAGACTGTGAACCTTATCAACAAATCAGTCAACTGTATTTATTGAGCACTTACTGTGTGCAGAGAACAGGATTAAGCATTTGAGAGAGTACAATGTAATAGAGTCGGTAGACATGTTCCCTGCTCACTAAAAACTCACAGCCTAGCTGGAGAGAGCCCCAAATGGGACAGGGGCTGTGTCCAAACTGATTGTCTTGTATTTACCCCAGTGCTTAGAGCAGTGCTCGACACACAGTAAGCACTTAACAAATACCATAAAAAACCCCAAATTGGGTAACTAGGTAAACTGTTGCTGTTGAGATCGTTTCTGTGGCTGGTAATGGATGTACAGGCTCTGATCTTTCAGTGTGCCACAAAGTCAAAGTTCCATCCTAGTTTCACCGGATGTTTCCCAGAGCTGGACTCTTCCTCCATAGCCAGATTCTTTCTCCCTAATGATCAACTTGCCCACTCATCTCTCCCCCAGCTTAATGGTTTTAGACTCCCAGGCCCTTTCTTCCAAGCTTCCTCTTCCTCTCTGACCCCTACTCTAGCTCCTACATCTTCTGTGGACCAGCAATTCCAGCCAATCACTACCCCGGCTCAGTCAGCATGCCAGATCACTTAGAGAGGGTTACCTGGGTGAAGACAACCTCTTCTTGACACATGCAGCTATCAGATCTATTGCAAGTTCTATATAAAGATAAAGCAGCTGCACTTCTACTTTTGTATTTTAAATTTTTGAGCTTGTTCCATTTTAATTGAATTATATTGTGGATCAGTGCCCGAAATCATTTCCTCCCAGTGGAGCTTCCCACGTTCCTGAAAACAGCAGAGTTGCTTAATTGCAGTAGGTGAAGGATGCCTTGTAAAGAGGAGATTTCTAAACTACACAAAGAGGTTTTCGCTATTTTCGGTCATTGTCTCCTTGCATCTTGCCCATCCTCTAACCCGGGAATGACATGAACATTAGATGGATGCATACAGTTAACCCTGAAGATATCAGGTGGGTAAGCGATATATGCTCCAGACAGTTTCTCTTTCCATACAAACTCAGTGAACATTCCCTTGGGGCTATATCTTATTCAACAGATGACTAGTAATTTAATTGAAGTCTCTGTCTCTCCTTTTGGCTTCAAGATATATATAATATATATATATATATATATATAATGAAATTCAATTATAGGCACTTTCCCAAAGCATCATATGGGAAGAAGCTGAGGAGAAACTTGTCTACAGGGAAAACTTCAGAGTTCATAAAGCAGAGAACTCACTAAAGGCAAAGGAGCTTGTCCTAGATCTGATTTTTAACACAGAAAGCAAAGTTAATTGAAAATGGGAAAGTTTGCACCAACTGAACATGAGTGTCCTTTATGACTCAGTGGGAATAGATTTCAAGGAAGACTCGCAGAGGCTTGAGGCCTCAAGAGTAAGGGATTTAGAGATGCAGCAAATACTTGGGAGAAAGAAATATGAATCATTAGGAAAAGGCAATAATCAGAAGGCAAATATTTAATGAAGAAGAATAAACCAAAGAGCAGCCATCCACTAAAAGTCCTTGGGGTGAAGCGAGAGTATATGGGAAAATGAGCTAAGTCTAAATCTTTGAATTTTCTTTGTTACAGTGATAATGAAGGAAGCTGTTATCGTTTCCTGAAAAAAAAAAAAGAAATAATCCTCTGTAGAGTCCCAGTGAGCCTCTATCTAGCACGTGTCATTCAGGAAGCACCTCAAAGTTTCAGGCAACGATGAATAGAAGTAGTAGAGAATAAAAGATGTCTGTACTCTTGCACAAGATTTTAGCACTGATGTCACTGACCTTGAACAAGATTCATAATTTGGTGCTATTTCTACTCAATGCCAAAACAATGCAGGATATTAAAGCAGTTTCAGTAGAGCGATAACCATGCTGTGATATTGAAATTTAAATGTAAACCCCAGCCAATGGGCTAACAGATATGACTTGATAATATATTAATAGAACTAAATCTTTATAGCTGGAGAAATTCCAGTTTCAGAAAAGGATAGAGGAAGCCGTAATCAATGTTATTAGTTCATCTAAATGTTGCAGTCACTGAAAGGAAAAGTCATGGTACATTCAGAATTGGCACCTAATTAGAAAGCTGATTTAGTTAAAAAAAAATAACAAAACACATTTAAATATAATGAACAATTATACAGATCTCCCAGTATGAACAGTTTGATGCTTGGATAAGAAGTTCTGGGAAACAAAGATCCAATGTCCCCCCTCACTCCCATCTCTAATGGATGGAGAAGGATGGTGGGAGTGACTTGTCTCACAATTTAAAAGTTTAAGGAGCAGTTCGGGATTCCATGATGGAAATAGGCTGAGAACTGCCTGCCCTCTACCTGAGGAAAGCCATTCTGCATCTGGACACCCCACCAAAACAGCTCTGTTCCCCAAAGACTCACAAAGGGGAAGAACCTTTGAGAGGCAGCGTGGCTCACTGGAAAGAGCCCGGGCTTGAGAGTCAGAGGTAGTGGGTTCTAATCCCAGCTCCACCACTTTTCAGCTGTGTGACTTTGGGCAAGTCACTTCACTTCTCTGGGTCTCAGTTTACCTCAAGTGAAAAATGGCGATTAAGACTGTGAGCCCCATGTGGGACAACCTGATTACCTCATAACATTCCCCCAGAGCTTAGAACAGTGTTTGTCACATCGTAAGTGCTTAACAAATGCCATCATCATCAACATCAACTCAGGGCAAGATCTGTCACCCGCTGCTGACTGTAAGCTCTCTTCATTCATTCATTCGGTAGTATTTATTGTATCAAAAGCCCTGTCCTAACATTCCCTGCCCAAAATGAGCTTTCAGTCTAAAGGGGGAGATAGACATTAATATAAATAAATTACATATATGTACATAGGGGCTGGGGAGCGGGCGTGAATAAGGGAAGCAAGTCAGGGTGACACAGAAGGTACTGGGAGAAGAGGAAAGGAAGGCTTAGTCGGAGAAGGATACTTGGAGGACATTTGCCTTCAATGAGACTTTGAAATGGGGAGAGTGAGGAGGAAGTCTGTCTATCAACTCTATTGCATTGTACTCTCCCAAGTACTTTGTACAGTGCTCTGAACACAGTAAGAGATCAATGAATACTATTGAATGATTGATGAGGGGATTCTCTAGACTGTAAGGTCATTGTGGGCAGGGAACAAGACTACCAACTATGTTATGTTATACTCCCCCAAGTGCTTATTACAGAGCTCTGCACACAGTACACACTCAATAAGTGCAACTGATTGACTCTGAAAGCAAGTAATTTCTCCCCCAACTAATCCTGCCCAACCAATAGAAACCATGGTCTAACATTCAGGAGGCCATTCAGTGTTGCCCTTTTTTATATCAAGATGTTTTTTGTGTCTACAGAATTGTGGTTTAAGGCAGGATAATGATGTTCTCATTTGTTCATTCCTACTGCTTAAAATAGTAGCCCATACTCCAATGTCTATCAACTCGAGAAGCAGCGTGGCTCAGTGGAAAGAGCACGGGCTTTGGAGTCAGGGCTCATGAGTTCGAATCCCAGCTCTGCCACTTGTCGGCTGTGTGACTGTGGGCAAGTCACTTAACTTCTCCGTGCCTCAGTTCCCTCATCTGTAAAATGGGGATTAAGACTGTGAGCCCCACGTGGGACAACCTGATTCCCCTATGTCTACCCCAGCGCTTAGAACAGTGCTCGGCACATAGTAAGCGCTTAACAAATACCAAATACCAATGTCAAAGTGGCTCAGATTCCTGAACGCTAGTTTGTAAAGAAGATTGTAAGCTCCTTGTGGACAGGGATCACGCTTACTGACTCTATTGTATTCTCTCAAGCACTTAGTACAGGGAAATCACCTAGCCCAACTCTAGGGTTTCAGAGATATTCCAAGTTTCCAGCTCAATGAGTCACTGACAATCATGGATCTCCAGTTCTTCTGGGTGTTTCAAGATAACACTTTAGCTACAGCCCCTCAAGCTACCAGCCTGAATGGGTGGTGGTGGACGTATTTCAGGCCTTCGTATTTCAGGCCTTCGTGCCTGCGAGGATGGGTCAATTTCCAGGTTGTGACTCTCTACTGAACCCAAAGGGGAGAATCAGTCTTACCTGGGGAATCATCCTTTGACAAAAGAACAATCAACTTAGCAAACAGAATAACTGGGCAGAAGAGGAACTCAGTGACTTAATAGATTTTTCCCATTTCTAATGTTGATGGTCCTAAGAAGTTTCCATTCCCTAGACTCCAGATTCTTTTGCATCCTACACTTGGTCTCAGGGCTGTCCTGGGGCACAAACAAGGCACTGACCTAATGTCCATGAAATCCTTTGAAAATCACAGGGGGCAGAATGTCGCTCGTTTTAGATATTGAGCAGGAATGGGGAGAAGGGGAATAGAAGGTTCAAAGAAACATCAGTCATTCTGAAATTCAAAGGATGCAGTCTTCCAAAGAGTAGAAATTCTGCACGTCCTAAATGGAAGCGAGATTCCCTTTTCTGAGGCATGAAGTGATGTTTCCAAAGCAATTCACAAACAGGAAATTAAATTTACTCAAATTTACACTCTTAAATTTTGGAATTGTCAGAATATTATCATCTTTTTGTTGAAAATTCAAAGTGGGCATTAATGTATTTTCTCTATTTCTCTTATAATGCTATTTGATCAAATTTCACCCTGAAGCAATTCAAAGCTGAAGAACATAGCGCTAAAAAAACATAAGAGGTAACTTTGAGGAAAACAACATGAATTTCCCTCAATTATATTTTGAATTCAATTATATATCGTAAAACTTTGAATACTAATTTTGGAACAGTCTGCACTTACTCATGGAAACTATTAAACTAGCATTCTGATTTCACTGTTAAGGAGGAAGTCAGTGACTATAAATCACAACCTTAACTAGCTTTTCTAACTTTACTTAGTTGAAAGATCTACATTATCATCATTCACTGAAAAGGTAAGATGATTGTCGTGGCATACTATTGACTTTGTAAATCTATTAAAGAAAATCACTAATCAATTCTATACTTTTTAGAAAGAACTGAATTTTAATTCACCTCTCACCCATCTATTCATTCTCCATCACCTTTTCTATTTTTCAAGGAAGAGAAAAGTGTTATATAATCAGCATACACAAAAATGTTGAACATGCATTCCTCTGTTCAAAATAAAACAAGGTCACTGAAATGGACGTTTTGAAACGGCCATTCATGAAGATGACCGAGAGCCTTGTTTATGGGCCTGAAGCAAATGTTTTCACTTTGCCTCCAACTCTGAGTATAAAAATATGATTTCTGTATTTGTGAAGAGCATGGAGGATCTTCAGTGAGAAGTACAATATAAGTGAAAAATGTTCTAGTATTTCTCTTTGACTTGCACAGAAAATATTCAGAGTGTTTTAATCCAGGATTTAGGGTTAACATGTTACCAAGAATAATCTCCTTACTAAAAATAATTTTAAAAGGTAATAAAAATTCTACGTTGACATTTTTGACTCTCTAAATGAGTAGTAGCATTTTAGATGTCTTCTCCCTAGCCCTATAGAATACCAGGCATATGTCAGCCATACCAAAAATGAATGTAAGAATACACCTTTTCCATCAATTCTTTGTGGCATTTTCTTTGACAAGTGTAGGGTGAATGATAAAAGCAATAATAAATGAAAGATGCCATTGTAGCCATTTGAGATGTTGGGGAAGTAGAAAGAAGAGGAATGGAATTCCTAACAAATTGTTCAAGCTGGAGAACCAAAGAGAAATATTTAGATCTCAGTGTTCTGTGTTCTTGTGATTTATTATTTCCCATTTCCATTCACCTGATTTGAAATCTGGCTTTGGAATGTGAACCTTAAGTGTTTATATTATAAAGTTAAGAGACTCCAGATTGATGGTCAAGAAATTTTCATTTTAGTTGTTCCCTTTTCTAGACTATTCTTCAATTTTTTGAAGAGAGGCAATGAATGAGATTGCTGTAGGCTCTATATACAATTTGCATCTCTTGGGTGGGGGGGGGGGGGGGGGGGGGGGGTGTGTGTGTGTGTGTGTGTGTGTGTGTGTGTGTGTGTGTGTGTGTGTGTGTGTGTGTGTGTGTGTGCGCGCGCGGGGTCCCCCTCCAAAAGTGTTTGAAATCAGCAAAATTAAGAATCAAGCTTACTCCTTCACATAGCTCCTCTGAAGGGGAGGGCACAGAGAAGGAATGAAAACCTGATAGGAAAAAGTTACAGAGTTTTTGATGTAGACTTTGATGGACCTTAAAATACAATTAGTTTGGGTCTGTTTATCAACAAAGAAATTCCAGTGACAGTTATGATATAATAGTGCACCACAGTGATTTATATCTATGGATTAAATGTCACATTTGAAAAATTATAGTTTAAATCATATATTCATGTCAGACCTTGAAAATCTTATTGAAGATGTTCCAACTAAGTATTCCAAAGTCAACTAAAGTTATCCATTTTTATCATGTTATAGACATTATGCACTGAATATACGACCTGCACTACTCTGACTTTAAAGACATTCAAAGACACCCACACCTTCAAAGAAATATCCAGCTTTATCGGCACTGATATATTTGACAGAGAAACATTTTTCTTACAGCCTCTATGTGTTTACTAAATCCAGACTCCCTGAAGGAAACTCACATTTTTATGTAAGTGTAACATATATAAAGAGTGAGGCAAAGGGGAAGGAAGGGGGTTATCATCCAATTGTACATTAAGAGATGCCCCTTTGCCACTAAGTAATATTTGAAAAGGTGATTATTATATCCCAGATTAATATTTATGGCTCAGTGGAAAGAGCACGGGCTTTGGAGTCAGGGCTCATGAGTTCGAATCCCAGCTCTGCCACTTGTCGGCTGTGTGACTGTGGGCAAGTCACTTCACTTCTCTGTGCCTCAGTTCCCTCATCTGTAAAATGGGGATTAAGACTGTGAGCCCCACGTGGGACAAGCTGATTCCCCTATGTCTACCCCAGCGCTTAGAACAGTGCTCGGCACATAGTAAGCGCTTAACAAATACCAACATTATTATTATTTGGCAACTATTTTAACAGTCCCGCATTGGAGAAGATAAGGCAATGAGAAGCCGGTAACCATTAAATAAAAAATATAGTTCAAATTCACATTAAGTGAATAAAAATGATGTAAACCATGGTACAATCTGTAAAGTATGCAACAAACTGTTGCTGTCATTATCGACCTCTGTCAGGTCTTTTAATCTAATACATGATTTTCTAATTACTTAATCACTATTGTATTTGAAAGTTCAATCAGTTGATCTTTGGACACCTCCAGGTTATAGATGCATATGCGGCAGGTATATCTGTCCTTTGATGTCACGTATTTATGTCATAAATAGAAATGAGCAACATAAGGAATGAAGCCAATACACTGTAAGCTCCTTTTAGGTATCATATCTACCAACTCCATTGTATTTTCCCAAGGGTTTAGTATAGTGCTCTGTGCACAGTAAGTGCACAATACCATTGATAGGTTGAATGAGTACATCATTTTCCTAATCATTATAGAAATAGAGCTATCTTGGATAAGATGGAGGTGGGGCTCATTCGGGAAGGCAAAGGTGGGGGAAAGGGAGAGTAGAGGGCAGGAGGTGGCGAGAACCATGGAGAAAGGGAGAGACAAGGGGAGAGAGAAAACCAAAAATGGGGGCAGGGAATTGCTGCTTTTGATGGAAGGATGGGGAGTTCCAGCTTTCATCCTCTTCCTCACTCCATCCAGCACTGCTGCCCCCTGAAGGCAGGTGACTGCTTATGTGTGATTAAATTGAAAATAAGCTTTTCTACAGGCGAACAATCTTTTATGGTATTTGTGGAGCGCTTACTATGTGCGCTATGTGTTCTAAGCACTGCGGTAGTTACAAGCTAATCAGATTGGACAGCGTCCCTGACCCAGAAGGGACTCACAGTCTTAATCCTCATTTTACAGATTTGGTAACTGAGGGACAGGTAAATCAAGTGATTTGCCCAAATTCACACATCGGGCAAGTGGCGAGGTCCACATTAGAACCCAGGTCCTTCTGACTCCCAAGTCCATGCTCTATCCCACTAGGCCACGGCTGTTCTATAGAGAAAATCCTGTCATTCTCAGTATTAAACATTCCTTTAATCAGAATATGAAAACTTCTCTTGTAAAGATGAGATCACCACCATCTACACTGTAGTGATGCGAGACAGCTTCATGGTCTGTGTAAACTTTGTAAACCTATTATCCTTCCTGAGTACCACTAAAGCACACAAGTGCTAGTCATTAAATACTTATTTAAGATATCATTTCAAAATACAAAGATTAGGAGACTGCCGGAACTAGTAAAAGTGTTGAGCCTAATTCCCCCATGGAGATTTCCCCAGCTTACACCACTGTCCCCCAGGGTAAATGGAGAAAAATACCAGCCTCCCTCCACTCATCGTAGTCTCCAGTTGAAGTGGCAGATATCTACTTTTGGGAAAGTCAATTAAATGGCATCTGTACTGTCATCTGCTCATCATTAGTCAATCAATTAATCAATGGTATCTGAACACTAACTTTATGCAGAGCCCTGAACTAGGTACCTGGCAGCATACAGTAGCAGTTAGAGAAATAGGCCTTTCCATCAGAGAGCTTGCAATCTAATGAGAGAGTCAGGCAGACAAATTTATTTACAGACAGTAAGAGCAGGGGGAAAAAGAATGGTACGACAGCTAACAGCAAAATGTGGAAGGATAAAAGTGAATATGAGGCTAAGAAGCAGAAGTTGCCATATTCCTCTTATAATTCCCACTCTTTTCCCATGATTTGAGGAGGAGAGAAAAGGTTATTTTTAGACATAGTGATAGTAGCTCGTGCCAGGACAGGAATAGTGTTGGTATTTATTAAGCCCTTACTATGTGCAGAGCATTGTTCTAAGCGCTGGGGTTAGTTACAGGGTAATCAGGTTGTCCCACGTGAGGTTCACAGTCTTAATTCCCATTTTACAGATGAGGTAACTGAGGCACAGAGAAGTTAAGTGACTTGCCCACAGTCACACAGCTGACAAGTAGCAGAACCGGCATTCGAACCCATTACCTCTGACTCCCAAGCCCGTGCTCTTTCCATTGAGCCACGTGGCTTCTCATAGAGAAGTGTCAGGAGGTTGTGGCTACATAAGTGTCAGAATGTTCTGGGATAGGAAGAGAATCAGTTAAACATATTTATTGAGCACTTCTGAACACGCGGGAGTGTACAAAAAAACAGCATTGGTAGGAACGTTCACTGCCCACACCAAGCTTACAGCCTAAAGAAGCATAATCAGGTGTTGCTCATTCAGTAGTCATAGGAGGTCTGGAAACAGGCTTGGAAAGATTAAGCAAATGCTGGAAGAAAGGGGTGGGGTGGAAGCAAAACTAATTCATTGAGTGTTTACACAAGTTCAAGTGTCCTCTTAACTGACCCTTCCTTCTCCCACTTTTCTTCTACCATTTTTTTGCTTCTCCTCATTTTTCTCCTCTATCCCTTAACAGCACCCTCCTACTTTTGGGTGACCAAAATTATGCAAAAAAGCAAGATAATTATATAAATACGGTACCTCTCCATACAATGGCTCGTGAATATTCCTCAGAGGAATGAACAAGAAAGATGAACTGCTTATAGGGTGTGGAATATGATTCTGGGATGTGACAGAGAAAGTCAAGAGGAAGGTGTTCTCAGCAGCACCGAAAGATTGGGGTTTATTGCTTGTTTTCCATTAACTGCAGTCACACTCCTAAATATCAGACAAGATCATGAACCAGTATACTAGAATAGGAGTGTTTATCCTTTATGAGAAATCTAAATGTGGGCTCTGTTTATTTGTGTGGAGAGGGAGCTGGAATGGGGAATCTATTTCCACAAAGGACAGAGATGTGAATTCTGCCAAGAAAATAGAGGCAAGACATAGGTAAACAGACTTTGTAGCGGTTTAAGGAGAACAAACGGTAATGAAGACTTCAGCAAACATTTTACTATGGCAACCTTGGCAATTTTGTTTCAGCAAGAGGTTAAAATGTAAACAAGTGTTCATTAGGACCCTAAACTAATGAATCAGGCAAAACAGTTGCTCCCATATGAATCTATAGCAGAATAAAAAGAACAGTGAAGACAAAAAGATATTTCAGAAGCAGAGTAAAGTGAACTGCCTAATCAGCCTTATGATGAAAATTGGTCTTTGGCTGGTACAATGGCCTCATCTATAACATGCATGAAATAGCCATAATTGAGGGGGAAAAAAAACAGCAAAGAAATTGCTAAGAGCACTTGAGCAGTACTAAAGCTTTTTATTTTTTCTCTCTTGCAAAACCATTTTTGGAGATGTTTAATTTAATTCTTTCCATCTTTTATGGGGCTTAGTGAGCCTTTCAAAATTAAGAAAACAGCTAACGAACAGCTATTAGTTAGCATAATTAATGGACTATTCTATTATCAAAGCTTCACACAAGTAGCTTTGAAATTTTAAACTATCGCCAATATTGAGCTGGCCAAGCCTCAAGGGTAAGAGATCTAATTGCTGCTAGTGAACAAGTCTTTGACTTGCATTATAATCTGTAAAATCTGTTAAACAGAAAGCAAAGTATGTATTTTCCATCAGCCTCGGATATGACAGCTGAGCTAACAATTTCCTTCAGTAACTTTATGTCTGTATCTTTAAATCATATATTATCAATTACATATTTGTTCATATTAGTGTCTGTCTCCCCTTCTAGACTGTAAACTTATTATGGGCAGGGAACATGTCTGTTAATTCTATTGTATTGTACTCTCCCAAGTGTTTAGTACAGTGCTTTGTACACTTGCAAGTGCTCAATAAATACTATTTACTGATTGATGATACAGCTGGCACAAAGCCCTAAAAAAAACACAAAGTGTTCTAAGGGCTTTTGAGGAGCAAATTTCCCTTTTCAATGATACAAATGGAAACATCTAGTAAATGTTCAGGGCTCTCAATTTTCTGGAGGCGGCCCTGTTTGCGGCGTGCTATACATTGAGTGTTACATAGTACCACAAGGATAACTTATGTGCTAAGGATAAAATAACTGGGCTTTTGTCTGAAGAACAGAAAACGGATGTGAGAAACTAAGAGACTATGCTTCAAATATACAAAGGGATGCCTAAGGTAGGATGCTGATGATGTCCACAGGGGACTGTAAAAGTGGAACTAAAAAATTACGACAGTGGTATTTTTTTAAAAAAACAACAGTGCTTTCCATAGACCTTGTGCATTTTACAAATTATTCATTCATTCATTCAATAGTATTTATTGAGCGCTTACTATGTGCAGAGCACTGTACTAAGCACTTGGAATGTACAAATCGGCAACAGATAGAGACAGTCCCTGCCCTTTGACGGGCTTACAGTCTAATCGGGGGAGACAGGCAGACAAGAACAATGGCAATAAATAGAGTCAAGGGGAAGAACATCTCATTAAAACAATGGCAAATAAACAGAATCAGGAATAGAATAGAATTATAGAATTATAATTTTACTGGTTAAGGGCCACACACTAAACAGGTATTTAGCAACTTGTGTTGCATTTTATGGTTCTTCACAATACTAGTTAATCTAGTTTGCTCCCCATTTCATTAATAGTTTATTGTATTTTGTACAAACAAGTCTCCACAGCTGCTATCCATATGTGTCTTGCCAATTTTAAAAGAATTGGAATCAATTTATGCCTCAGTGGGGTTGTTATAACAAAAACTGGTTTTCCTCACATGTGTCACTAAATTATTGAGACAAGTCACTTAACCTCTGTTTCTTTTTTGAAAAAATCTGTAAAATAGAAGGCAAAACATGTATTCTCCATCAGCTACTGATATGCCAACTGAGCTAACAGTCAATTTCTTTCAGCTACCTTTTCTCCTGCCTCTAAACTAGGCATTTTTGGAAACTTCTGCTTCTCAAAGTCAGGGATGGCATGTACTTTTATTACACTTTCATCAAGCATTTAAATTCTCTGTGTGGAGTAAATACTAAATAAAAAATATTACTGAATGAAAGAATAAGTGAATTTGGGGCAATGAGGGAACCACTTAATTAAAGTGCTTTCGTGAATACTATTTTATTGGGCTTGAAATCACTCATTCAGCTTCCAAAAGCAAATCCACCTCAAATTCACAATTCACTCTAACACCAACCTACCCATTGTACCACACTCTCGTTTCTCTTGCTGTCGCCTTCTTGCTCCTGCCTTCCTTTTTGCCCGGGACACCTCATTCTTTACTTCTGAGAGATAATTATTCTCCCCATCTTCAAAACTCTACTAAATTTACATCTCTCCCAGCAAACCCTCCCTGAAAAATCTTTCATCTTCTCATCAGATTTCCCTTTCTGCTGTGTCATTCAATCATTTATTGAGCATTTATTATGTATATCAAGTGCTCGGGAGAGTGCAGTATGACAATAAACAGACCCATTCCCTGCCCTCAACCAGATTATAGTGAAGAGGGTCTGCCCGTGGCACCCAGACACTTGAATTTGAACCCTCTAAGGACTTGGATTTTCACCCCACTCCCTATCTCAACAGCTCTTATGCACATACCTTTTCGACTGTGAGCCCATTGTTGGGCAGGGATTGTCTCTGTTACCAAATCGTACATTCCAAGTGGTTAGTACAGTGCTCTGCACACATTAAGCACTCAATAAATACAATTGAATGAATACTTTACACCCCTACCTGTAACTGATTTGGATGCCTCTCTCCTCCACTTGATCATAAGGAGATGAGGGCAAGAATCATGGCTAATTTACTGTTCTCTCCCAAGAGCTTAGTACCTTCCTCTTCACACAGAGAGCACTCAATACTTATTATTGATTGATTAGTTCTATAATCTTTCCAGTGAAAGGCATAAGTAAAACATCATGCCTAAAAACAAGCATGTGTGTTTACAGCCCTTTACAAGTCTCACTTTGAGACTTTATTTTTCTACAGTCTAGACTGTACCTTAGATATTATAATACTAGCATCGCATACCAGAACTATTGCCTTAAAATACTGCTACCTTTGCTGATTAAAAGTAGATATTTCAAATCAAGATTGGCCCCCACAAATTATTTTTCAGGAGATTTACAAGTCAAAACAACTAAGCAAGTAAGATTTACACTGTTTCCTGAAAATTGCTGTGAGTGATTGCTTCTTAAATGGAGATAGCTGCAGTAAATGAATTGTGAGGTAATTTTTATTTTAGTAGCACAATAAGTTGAATGTTTGTTTATAGGGTGATAAACTTTGAATAAATGAGAGAGACAGTCTATCTCAATGCCTGATACATCATACTTACTGATGGTTTAAAACTTTGCCTCTCATTCTAATTTATTTTTGAAAATATACGATCATTAGTAGACAATTTTATGCTTCCATGTCGAAATGAAATAAAATTTGTTCAAAAATATATAATCACATTGAAAAAGGATGCAGTTTAAAAGAACTATCACATTACATGGTAATAAGAGGACTTGTCATATCGTAAATGGAATTAGGGTGAATTCTGTCAAAATAAAATTGGGAACTATTGGCTTATGCAACATATATGGCATTTATCACTGTTTTTATAGTTTTTATCGAAGATTTTGAAGTTGTTAAAAGAACAGGCCTCTGGCACTTGCTAAACAAATTAAAGTCCTCTGCGAAGTTCACCAAGATCCACAGGCTACTTCTAATGGTATGGTTGAATCAGAGGTGAAGGTGTCCTGTCGTCTGCATCATCAGCACAGGAGAGCAAGGCTATGCAATCAATTCAATTCTGTTCAACCCAGTCAGCCATTTTGCCTGAGGATGCTATGAGGAATCTGGAAGCATGAGTCAGAATGCATTTCTAATACACCCAGTGCAGGGGAAATGGTTCCAGACACATATAATTTAGCAAAAGAAACACAGATCTGGGGAGTAGTTAATGGGATTAGAGTGAACAAAGGATATTTAATTTTGAAAGGCTTCCGGGAGAAGTTAGGTCCAGAAGAAATCTAGAGTTGAACAGCTCAGGGAGAAATCTACTTCAGGAAGATCTAGGACCAGCTGTTACAATGAGCCACTCACCAGGACAATTTAGAAATGGGATGGAATTTGGCCATTTCAAACTTGAGTAGATTTTATAATAATAGTGGGAAGGTAATCAATTGAGAAAAATAGGGTGGCCTAATGGATAGAGCACAGGCCTGGGAATCAGAAGGACCTGGGTTCTAATCCCAGTTCTGCCACTTGCCTGCTTTGTGATCTCGGGAAAGTCACTTCTCTTCTCTCTGCCTCAGTTACCTCATCTGAAAAATGGGTATTAAGACTGTGAGCCCCAAGTGGGACAGGGACTGTATCTATCCCAGCGTTTACAGTGCATGCAACATAGTAAACACTTAAAAAGAAGTTAATTAAAAAAAAATCCTTAGAGTTGTTTTTCTCATTCTTCCTGGCCTATGTCACTCAATTTGGGCCTGGGATAGTCTCTAATCTCATAATGTACAGGAAACATGTCTTTCAACTCTGTTGTATTGTCTTGCCCAAGCACTTAGTACTACAGTGCTCTGCATACAGTAAATGCTCAGTGAATAGTGTTGACTGATTGATTGAGGAACGGGAGAATGTAAGTTGATTACTCTGTTTTGTTAATGATGTGTATATATCTATGATTCCATGTATCTTGATGATATCTTATTGCTATTGATGATATTTTATTGCTATTGTTCTGGTCTGTTCATCTCCCCCGATTAGACTGTAAGCTCGTCAAAGGGCAGGGACTGTCTCTGTTACTGATTTGTACATTCCAAGCGCTGAGTACAGTGCTCTGCACATAGTAAGTGCTCAATAAATACTACTGAATGAATATCTACTCCAGACTACTTGTTTTGTTTTGTTCTGTTTTGCTTTGCTCTATGTCTCCCCCGTTTAGACTGTGAGCCCGCTGTTGGGCAGGGATTGTCTCTATCTGTTGCTGAATTGTACATTCCAAGCACTTAGTAGAGTGCTCTGCACACAGTAAGTGCTCAATAAATACAATTGAATGAATAATTGAGAACGTATGAGCATACTATTTAGGAAAGCTTGGACCAGGTCTGCAAATGTTCTGCTCTGGGACCCAAATCCCTTAACTTCTCTGTGCCTTTATTTACTCATCTGTAAAATGAAAATTTGCTCTCCAGATACCTTAGATTGGGAACCCCTTGAGGGATTTGGTCCATGTATGACTGGATTATCTTTTACATTCCCAAGTGCTTAGGACCAGACTTGGTGCATAATAAGTGCTTCAGTAAATATCATAACCAGCTAACGTTTAGAATCGATGTAACTCATATTCAGGTTTTGTTACTCTTCCATTGCTTGATGATCCTAGAGTCTATAGTCATTTGATCCCTGCAGCTTTGTGAAATCTGTTCCCCTCAAAGAAACAGTCAATCCTCCACCACTAAAAGAAGCAATTGTGAATTTGGTGCCAGTGTGTAAGCATGTTGTCATTACGCAGTTTCCTGCCTTCAACTATTATTGTCAGTTTAAAAGGAAAACGGTTTCCAGATATCATGAAATCAGGCTCTATTTCTAGCTCCCATCGTACCTACATTAATCATTTTGCAGTAGCTCTGTGTTCTGATATGAGCTACTTATGCCAGCATTCTTCAGAAAATAAAAAAAGGGATTTGGGTTGACTATTATTCCCTTTGCAACTGAAGCTTCCTCTTGGGATATGCCAATATAATAATAATAATAATACTAGTACTTGTTAAGCACATACTAGGGGCCAAGCACTGCACTAAATGTTGGGGTCTTGTCTTATACTGTCAAGTCATCTCTGATCTGTAGCAATGACATGGACATAATTCTCCCAGAATGCCCCACCTCCAACTTCAATCGTTCTGGTAGTGTTTCCATAGAGTTTTCTTGGTAAAAATCCGGAAGTGGTTTACCATTGCTTCCTTCTGCATGCAATAAGATTGAGTCTCCGCCCTCGACTCTCTCCCATGTTGCTGCTGCCCAGCATGGGTGACGTTTGACTTGTATTAGATTGCCTTCCACTCATTACCCACTTCCCCAGCTTGGAATGGAGTGGACAGGCCTCTGCTTGACTCTCCCTCCCATAGTCGAGACTGGTAGAGTAGTGGGTCCTCTTCAGGTGTGACCCTGAGTGGGAAAGGTTTTGGGGATAGCTACAAGATAACGAAGTCAGACACAGTCTCTATTCCCACATGAGGCTCATAGTCTAATGCGTAGGCTGAACAGAAACATATAGAAACAACTACACTCCAGCAGCTAGATAATAATAATAATAATAATGTTGGTATTTGTTAAGCACTTACTATGTGCAGAGCACTGTTCTAAGCACTGGGGTAGATACAGGGTAATCAGGTTGTCCCACGTGAGGCTCACAGTCTTCATCCCCATTTTACAGATAAGGTAACTGAGGCACAGAGAAGTTAAGTGACTTGCCCACAGTCACACAGCTGACAAGTGGCAGAGCCGGAATTCGAACCCATAACCTCTGACGCACAAGCCCGGGGCTCTTTCCACTAAGCCAATATGAAGTTTAGAGACCTATCTAAAACCACCCGAATTTTGTTTCTTCCCAGAAACATTTTCTTTCCTTAGGAACTCCATTTTGGTGTGAACTACTAATTTTTCTTTGTATATATTGATTATGCCCGTCGGCCTTTCTGTCTTCCAGTCCTTTGTTTCAAGGAGATTGGTTATGTGAGGAATTTGATTTCCTCTGAGGTTAACTGTGAAGGAATATGTCAACATGGATTTTGCCAAACCTCAAGTTCCCCTCCATTCTTCCAGCTTCAATATCAAGCTTTCTGCTTGTGTGTAGTTTCAGTCAAATTCTGAGATACTCTGGGGTCATAAAAATATCTGTCAGGATCACTTGGGGTCTTTGAAAAGCAAGCAAAAACAGCTTAGATACCCTGCTCTAGTTTGGCCCTTCTTCTGAATTTAACTCACCAGTGACAAGCTTAGGGAGGTAATACATAACTTGGGCATTGTTTCTGAATATCCTCACAGCAACAGAAAGATATTAGATGCTTCGGTCCACCTGAGGGTCAAAAGTCTTTATGATAGTATTTGAGGAATTTGACGGGCTTCTCTCACTGAATAACTATAAAGTGATTGAATCTCTCTTATCCAGAAACAGAGGTACAGAAAGCAAATGCCTGAAGAATTCAGAGCTTTGTGTAAACAAAGAAAAAAGAAACCCAAGTTAATGAAATGATTAATAACTCTCAAAGTGTTATATTAGAAAAAGTGCAGTTACAATTGAGCTTATAAAAGAAAAGGAGTAGTACTTTGTCCCAGGTGAATTGTAATCCTCAAAAAGATGAACAAAGGAATTTCAATAATAGCTAATTATGAAAACACAACATGAGCACGAATACTTTGCTTATTTAGAATAATGATAAAAGTGCCCCCAAAGCCTTAAACTGAAGGCCAAGAAAATGATATTCTCTGGACCTTGGAAGAAATCCCCATTGCAACAAATTGGCGCCATATAGAAAAAAAACAAACTATCCATTCCATTACAAATTGAGACATGCTGAAATTTCGTAGAAGGGATTAGGAATGATTGCCAGACATCCTGGAAGCACCCTGCCACTGTTCAAGTAGGAACAAAACCCGAAGATAGAGGGAGAATATTGGGATATCAAAAGACAGGCAAAGGATTTGTTCATATTAAACATTGCAAATCTAACCTGTTACCCTGCTGACTTTACATAAAAAATTCTAACTCATCTCTGTCATTTTCCTCAAAGAGCACTATGCAGCTCTGCCCTATAAAGCTATAGGAGGGGACTGTTATCATGCAGTATTATGAAACCAATTTAATTCCATTTATAAGAAATGCATGGTACTGGGATGATTAGTTGCCTGGTGTGGAATGATAAAGCAGCTCACTCTTTAAGAAGACGTACTATGGAACTGAAGTAACTGATAGTGGTAGGAAGAAGAATCTATATATCTATAGATATATAGATATATATATATTTGCTTAAGGCCTTAGGTAGTGACCACATTTAAACAAAATACTCTTCTATGCAACATTAAAACACACTGATGAGTCATCTTAAAAAATTATGGCAGGGTTGGGGGTGGTACGGGAAGATAAGGTAAAAGAACCCTTAAAATATTTAATAAATTTTAGAAAACTAATAGGATGTGTAAAAGAAGACTTGCTTCATTACCACATTTTTGTATTTGACAATTGCAAGTGTTATACTAAATGCTTCTGATAATGATTGTAAAATTGGCTATAGAAGCTCTGTCTCTTAAGGAACCGTCATATTTCAGATGTTTTTCTGAGTTTCCCCCAGGATATTTCACGTTGGAAGAGTGGTTTGCTGCCTTATACACCAAGCAAATGACAGTAGGATAGAACCATCCCCAGTTTTATCACTCTTTGTCTAGGACTTGTTCCCCAAAATTCCATTGAAATTAAAAGTCGGCATTTTTCAGAGCTCCCACTTTTAGACAGTACTGCAACGTTTTTACTTTGTCTTCTCATCTATTGGAGTATTTGGCTGACTTTCAATACAGTGATAAAAATTCATTTCAATTTAGCGTTTTAGGCAGATATCTTTGAAAGTGAAGTATTTACATATATTCCTGTAAAAATATGATTCAGCACCTTTAATTATTTTTACGTAGGATAAGTATTTCCAATAGACCAATGAGGGCAATACATAGAATACATATAGAGAGGCAGGGGGAGAGAGAGAAAAAGAGATATGCGTATAGCTAAGGGAGAGGTGACATTTTGGGGTGTGGATATTTTACCAAGGTGCTGGAATTTTTTTTGCTTTGTAGACAGGCATAGCTTCTGTTCCTTTAAGGAAACCCCAATATAATCTGCTTCCTGGTGGAAAATAGGCCAGAATATGTAAATAGAAATGAACTGAGAGGCAGGTGGGAGAGAATGGGCTGGCAGGAAAGACTGTAAGAGTGTTTCAGTTCCTACTGAGAGAAAAATCAGGGGTTGTGGAGAAGCTGAACCTCTTGTTGGTTAGAAAAAGATTTTGCTCTCCATATGAAGAATTTTTGGCTTAGTGATTCATACTTGATTGCCTCAGGATAGCTTATTCTGCCTAGGGTGATTTGCCAGGATCTTAAATCCAAAACACTGCAAAGGATGCACATTCGGTTGAGGAAAAGTATTCACCATTAATGATTAGAAGATGGTAAAGAATCTGACTATAGACACATCTATTCCTCTCTTCATCAAGTGTAAACTCTTGATCATCGGCTCACTCAGTTCTCTCCCCAATACTTATTCTCATTCCTCTTTCACTTTAAGTTTGCATTTTTTGTGTTTTTGGGGCGGTTTTAGGTTACTTGTTAAGCTCTTACTATTTAAGAGGCAGTGTACGAATCACTGGGGTAGATACAAGCTAACCAGGTTGGACACAGTATAAATCCCACATAGAGCTCACGGTCTTAATCCCCATTTTACAAATGAGGTAACTGAGGCACAGAGAAGTGAAGTGACTTCCCCCAAATCACACAGCAGATAAGTGACAGAGCTCAGATCAGAACCCAGGTCCTTCTGACTCCCAAGCCTGTGCTCTTTACACTAGGCCACTGCTTTCCATGTTTGGCGCCTCTTATGCCAACCTTCTCAAGGTGCCTTGTTTTTGTGTCTCTAGCTGCCATCAACTTCTGCATCTATAATGTAAGCTCCTTGTGGGCAGGAGGGAACAAGTCTACCAATTCTCTTGTATTGTACTCTCCCATGTATTTAGTACAGCATTCTGTACACAGTGAGTGCTTAATGAATACTATTAGTTTATTTGCTTCCTCCTGGCTTCACATCAGGCAGACCACTGCTCTCCCCATTCTCAAAGGCCTTCTAAAATCCCATCTCCTCCAGGAGGCCTTCCCTGGTTAATTACTCTTCTCCCCACCCTACCTAGACCCCTCACTGGCACATTTATCTCACCTACACACGAGTCTTCCCAAGTCTTAACAACTTGGGTATTTACCCCACCCTTTCCCCCCACAGCATTTACATACACATCTTTAAACTCTATTGCCTCTTCCTTCCTGACATTTATTTTCTTGTCTGATTTGACGCCGATAATTGAGCCAATGCATAGGGCTGAAATGAAGGCAAATGCAGTGAGAGATTTCATTACATTGAAAATATTGGGATCTTGAGATTGTTTGATCCCCCGAGGAGCCCTTCTTTCAACCTTTAGCTCTGTATTTCACCCAACAATCCCTTCCTCTTTTCTGGTAGCTTTTTCAGCAGCCCATTAGCCAACATCCTTTATTCTCATAAATGTTCCAATTACTGCTCTGTAATATTTCAGGTGGTATATCCTAGTCACTCCCTAGCTCAACTTGTGTTTTCACATTTGGCTCATTTCCTAGCATTTTCAGAAGATGGAAGAAAATTGCAGTGTAAGAGAAAGTAGGGGTTTGAAAGCAAAAAGCCTTTTACCACAGTAAAAGCAATAAATAAATACCACTCCACACTAGGGCATAGCTTTGAGTTCGCTGGTAATTTGGATACGAGCGAACTTTGTCCGTTTACAGATCCATGAAAGACATAGACACTAAATTCCATTAACAGTTTGGCCATTTGATGCTTCATTTCAGCTGACAAAACCATGTGATATACAAGAGGTGCACTCTCAATCTTATTACTCGTTAACAAGATTTGTTGTTCGTGAAAGTTCTACAGACATTTCCCCAGATCTGCCCAGGCGACCTATGTCAGGTATAAACTGATGGCAACTGTTTCAGATGGGGAAAGTAAAAGACCACCAGCCTGTTAAATAGAGGCTTTAACCATCTTCCGGAAGAGCATCTTTTAGGTTGGTAATTTAGAGGTGACACATCAACAGATATAAGCAATCAAGTGCCCATTAAGAATTCCGTACAGTCACTTACATCTGTTTAACTTAATGAGTGTCCAAGAGCCATGTCTCTTCATCCCACCAGGGAAACTGGCAAGTCTTGAATTGCATTTCTCAATGACTCTCTGTCTGAGACCAACTCAATGGCAGACATCCATATGTATGAAAACAGCCCAATAATATTTCACCTATCTCCTCCCCCTAGAAAATGCTAGTGTGGTTTTGTGGGTAATAGAAGCAAAGGTCTTGATCCCTATTTACCATGTGATGAACTAGTAGTCTTATACGATGTTTCATTCTTCCATTTTATCCTCACAACATCCTTGTTAGGCAGTGGTGCCAGTGGGGGGAGGGGAGGCAGATATTATTCTAACTTCATCAATGGGCAAACTGAGGTCCAGTGTCTTGTCCATGGTCACAAAATGGGCCATTGGCAGAGAGGGGAGTAGAACCCAGATCTCTCCCGTTGAAGTTCATTCTCTCCAGAGGAAACCGATTTTGATCCTCAGCCAGGCAGGCTGAGGGAAGCATATTAAGCTAACTCTCCATGTTCAGAATTTCTTCAATTTCCATATATCTTTCCATTGACCCGGCCCAGAGAAGAGGCACATCAGGGGAACTGTGGTCCTTTGCCCCTCATCTCTTGGCTAAGGAGGTGGAGTGTGTTCCTGGACCCCTTCCTTGTCCAAGCCTCTTGATTCTATAGGATAATCTTAGTCTGTATGGGGAAAGAACTTAGAAAAGGAATCTGTCCCTAAATACTGCCCACTTTGCCCAAACCATAGCAGGGGAAGTGCTATACAAGATATAGCACTTAACATCATTACGTTGTGGAACATCAGGACACTGCATGACAGTGAGTGGCAAAAACAAAAAGAGCACACTTGTTGCACAGAGCACACTTGTTGCACAGAGAAGCAGCGTGGCTCAGTGGAAAGAGCACGGGCTTTGGAGTCAGGGCTCATGAGTTCGAATCCCAGCTCTGCCACTTGTCGGCTGTGTGACTGTGGGCAAGTCACTTCACTTCTCTGTGCCTCAGTTCCCTCATCTGTAAAATGGGGATGAAGACTGTGAGCCCCACGTGGGACAACCTGATTCCCCTATGTCTACCCCAGCGCTTAGAACAGTGCTCGGCACATAGTAAGCGCTTAACAAATACCAACATTATTAGATACAGAGTTGATGGTAAGGTATGGAGTCGACATCAGAGCACTAAATGAAATTAAGCAATGAGATGAATGAAGAACCTCAGAGAAGGACTTTGAGACCCAAGTGATCAGGGACCGTGTCCATCCTGATAATCATAAATATACCCAATCATGTTGTATAGTGCTTGGCACATAGTAAGCACTTAATAAACACTAGTAAGCAGTTAACAAGCCTGTAACTTTGGTGTCATCCATTTGTTCTTTCATTCAACCCACATATCCCATCTGTCACCAAATCCTGTTGCTCTCACCTTCACAATATCACCAAGATTCACCCTTTCCTCTCCATCCAAACCACTGTCACGTTAGTACAATCACTTATCCTATCCCAACTAGATTACTGCATCAGCCTCCTTTCTGACCTTCCAACCTCCTGCCTCTCCCCACTTCAGTCCATACTCTGTTACCTAGATTATCTTTTTCCAGAAACATTCAGGGCATGTCATCCCGCTCCTCAAAAATCTAGAGTGGTCACCTAACCACCTCTGTATCAAACAAAAACTCCTCACTATTGGCTTTAAAGCTCTCTATCACCTTGTATCCTAACACCTCACCCCCCTTCTCTCTTTCTACAACCCAGCTCACACATTCCGCTCCCCTGGTGCTAACCTTCATACTGCGTCTTGATCTCACCTGTTTCACCGCCGACCCTGGCCAATGTCCTACCTCGCCTGTAACATCCTACCTCCTCAAGTCCAGACAATCACTCTTCCCCCCTTAAAATTCCTATTGAGGTGCACCTCCTCCAAGAGATCTGCCCAGACTAAGGCCCACTTTTCCTCAGCTCCCCCCTTTCTGTGTCACCATGACTTCCCCCCTCTCCCTGCCCCACAGCACTCTATGTATGTACATATATATCTATAATTCTATTTATTTATATTGATGTCTGTTTACTTGTATTCATGCCTGTCTCCACCCCAGACTTTGAGCCCATGGTGGGCAGGGATTGTCCCTCTTTATTGGCTGTATTGTACCTTCCAAGCATTTAGTACAGCAATCTGAATTGGATTGAAAGAATTAAAAAATATTATAATTATGAGAATTATTATAAACTGACAGAGATAGCTGTTCGATGTACCTTCAGTTAGAACCCACCTCCCCCTCCTCCCGCTGCCCACCCACTCACAACTTCAGAATGGTAGCAGAAGTAGAATTGTAGTAGTAGTATTGAGAAAGCTCTTTGGGTCAACTGTACTAAGCACTTAAGAACCACAAAATGAAGAAGTGCATATTCAATCAATTAATCAGTTATATTTACCGAGCACACACTGTATGCAGAGCACTGTACTAAACACTTGAGTGAGTACAATATAACAGAGTTGATGAACAAGTTCCCTGCCCACAGTGAGTTTACCTTCCCATTTGGCTATCAAAGTTGAATTAGCAATTTGGTAATTATTAATAATTATATTATTAATTGTGGAATTTTTTAAACATTTACTATTTGCCCACCACTGGGGTAGATACAAGATAATCAGTTTGGGCAGAGTCCTTGTCACTTATGGGACTCACAGTCTAAGTAGGAGGGACATGTATTGAAACCCCACTTAAAGATGAGGGAACTGAGTCACAGAGAAGTTAAGTGACTTGTCCAGGATCACAAAGCAGATATGTGGCAGAGCAGGATTAGAACACAGGTCTTTTGATTCCCAGGCCTGTGATCTTTCCATTAGGCCATGTTGCTTCCCCAGCTTTCCAAATCTGCCTGCACACAGTAAGTGCTTAACAAATACTATTATTATTAGTAGTAGTAGTATCTACCCCAGTGCTTAGAACAGTGTCTGGCATATAGTGATGAAATAATATCTGTCCTTGAAACATAATCATTTTGCCACTTCAATCAGCACATAGATCTCCACGAATAAAAAATATAATGAGTAAAAAGGGTACTTTCTTACAGTAGGTACTCACTGCAGGAGTACCAACATATGACCAACCGATTATAATGGGCTAGGTTAGTAGCAACGCCCAGACGTGGAAAAAATGTCATCGGACCTCATGGTCTACTTGTGCCGAACAGCGTCTTGTGATTCTCAATACCTTTCACTACCTACCTACTCGATGAAAAACATTCTGTCTACTTCTGGGATCTTAACAATGGCCTCTCATATTCCATATCCCAGTGCCTCAAGAGGAATCTGCAGGACAGTGCTGCCAGGACTAATATTAAATATTCATGCATGCATTCAGTTGTAATTATTGACTGTTTACTGTGTGCAGAGCACTGTACTAAGCACTTAAGAGAATACAACAATAAACAGACACATTCCCTCTCCAGTTCACACTGGCCATCCATCCATCTCACCAGAAACTAGTCTCTACACCGTGGTGGCTACATGCTAGGAAGCTGGAGAAGAAAACGATCTGCAGAGAGGTTCTTAGCCATATTACTGAAGCCCTGTTGAAGCAAGGAACGCAAACACAGTCTCTACGTAAACGGCACATGGACAGTTCCCACGATACTGTGTGCCATCAAGAATCGTTGGACAGGGCCAGTCAAAGCTACCGAGATTGGTGTGATGAAAATGACTCAGAGGTAGAAACGTGCGGGAAAAACAAGCACGGCATCAATAGGCCATTGGAATCAATCAGAGCCAAGAAAAGCAGCAGGGGACCTGGATTCGGTGATGTTCCTAATGAGTCTACCAGCGTAGAGGGGATGTGTTACTTCAGCAACTACTCACGCTTCTCCTCAACAGAGAGAAGCATTATTGTCTAACGGTTAGAGGATGAGCCTGGGCGTCAGAAGCACCTGGGTTCTAATCCAGGCTTTTCCCATTGTCTGCTGTGTGACCTTAGGCAAGTCACTTCATTTTTCTGTGCCTCAGTTCCCTCGACTGTAAAATGAGGATTAAGACTGTGAGCCCCATGTGGAATATGGACTGTCACCAGCCAGGTTACCAATCTGACTGGCCTAGAGACAGCAGCATGGTCTTGGGAGTCAGAGGATGCGGGTTCTAATCCCGGCTCTGCTACTTGTATGCTGTGTGACCTTGGATAAGTCGCTTAATTTCTCTGTGTCTCAGTTACCTCATCTGTAAAATGGGGATTAAGACTGGGATCCCCATGTGGGATATGGACTGTGACCAATCTGATTTCCTGGTGTCTACCCCAGTACCTAGAACAGTGCTTGGCACATAGTAAGTGCTTAAATACCATTATTAGTAGTAGTATTATCTACCCCAGTGCTTAGAAAAGTGTCTGGCATATAGTAAGTGCTTAACAAATACCATTAAAAAACATGGAACATGGAGATGGGGGTGGTAATTAACTGGGAAGGCAGGGCCAAGAGAGTGAAAACCCAGATGATCTGCTGAACAGTTTTGTCAGTTGTGTCAGACGCAGGGATGGGATTACTGGTTTGTGGTTCCCAAAACTTTGTTCTTGTTTGCTCAGCCTCAATCTCTGCTGATGGTCCACACACTTCAATCCTCTAATGGCAACCTACTCACTGTACCTCAATCTCATCTATCTCTAGTCAACGCCTTGCCCACATCCTGCCTGTGGCCAGGAAGTCGCTCCCACTTTTTATTTGACAGGTGATCACTCTCCCCACCTTCAAAGTCTTGTTAAAAGCACATCTCCTCCAAGAGGCCTTCCCTGACAAAGCCCTCATGTCCTCTTCTCCCACTTCCTTCTGCATCACCCTAGCAGCTGGATTTGTACCCTTTACTCACCCCCACAACATTTATATACATTTATTAATCCATAATAATGTCTGTCTCTCATCTACTCTGTAAACTCCTTATGGGCAGAGAACATGTCTAACAACTCTGTTATATTGTACTCTCCCAAGTGTTGAGTACAGTGCTCTGCCCATATTAAATGTTCAATAAATACGATTAATTGATTTGTGTCTCTGTATAGTCAGCTCTGGCCAGGAGAGCCGAACTGAAAACAGAATTTCCTACTGAAGAACCCGCTGTTCTCAAATGTATGATTTTCCTACACAGCCAGAATTAGGTTTGTGGGAACACTGAATTAATTCAATGAGCAACACCAGGTCTCTAAATAAATAACAAAGGTGGGAGACTCAAGCTATTTCAGAAATGGCATTTTTGAAGTGGAAAAACCTGTAGGTCTTAATAGAACAGAGGCAAAAGGCCACATGGTTTATAGATGATCAGTACAGAAAAGAGTCAGAATGAATATGGTTGTGTTTTTCCAAAAAGTTGTTTCCCTGGTATTTCAAGATGCTACTGCTGCTGTAGAGCCAGTAGGCATTATCCCTGCCTTCAGGGATGAATACTTTTTTGTAAATAATAAACCTACTTATTCCAGAAAAAGCTGAAAAGCCACCCCATCCAACTTCCCTCGGACCCTTCCTCCCACCCCACAAACAAATTCCTAAAGAAGAAAATCATATAGTCAAATGACAGACATGGTCAGGGATGTTTAGAAGGCCTGAAATGCCAACATAATCACAAAACCTAACCAGACCTGTGATTTCAAAATCTTTTAAAACTATTGTGGTATTGGCTCCACACTGAGAAACTACCAATGGTGTAAAGAGAAGGAGTAAAACATTTTTAAGGAAGTTCCATAGATGGGAATGTTCTCAAAATGCCTTTTAGGAATGTAAAACCCAACTAATTTCCTTTACAATTTGAACAGTACTTTCTCCCCAACTGTTCACTATATGGATCTCTTGGGTATGGGTGAGAAAAAACTCCAATTGCAAGTGTAATTTAAGGAAATCAGTGAATCTGACAACATTTCCTTGAGTTTGCAGGTGACATGGAAACCCTTTTTTGTTTCTAAACAGAAGTCACAATAAGATAGCCAAAGGGAGTATCTGCCTTATTATTACAATAGCACAAGCCTGTTATTGTGCTAATGAAATTGCTTTAATCTTGTACATCATTGCAAAAGGGTTTGCAGATATTATCATCAGTATTTATTGAGCTCCCACTGTGTACAGCACACAGTATTATGGTCTTGGGAGCAAACAATAAAAGTAGAAAATGCAGTTCTTGCTCTCGAGGAGATATAAAGATACACATATACAAAATCACACTCATAGTCATAGTTTTGGTTGACTTTATGCTAATAACACTGAACCATAACTATGGACCTGCGTGACTGAAAAAGACTAGGACATGGACAATAGATGTGTTTAGTATGCACATCTAGAGAGAGGTAATAAATCCCTGCAATATTTCACAAGATTTGTGAACTTCTCTATTTGTAACAGGTTGTAATGTGATTTTTAAAAGTCCATTTTAGCAACACCAAATGCATCCAGTTAAATCAAATTCATTCCTAAAAGATTTACCTGTGAGAAAGAACAGGATCCAAACTAATAGGTCCAACTAGCTTCACATTTATATCTTTAAGAAAAAATACATTAATATTTTTAGTGATTTAATTTCCACAGCAAATAGTAATACCACTTATAAGTATAAAGCCATGAATAATAGAATAATAGATCTCAAATCAGAATGGCACTTCAAAGTAATGACCCCAGCAACTTCTTTGATAATAGTCAGAACTCAAGGTACACCCAAGAGTTACTTCACTGATTTGTAGATGATCGACTTAGACTATTTTGAATTCTGACAATTCACAATACCATGTGTCTATTTCCCCTGCCAAATTAGCTTTGACCCTTGGCAGTGTTGTCCCACAACTCCAAAACATGATTTCTGTATGATCATTATATTTCCCAGATAGTCATTTAAAGGATACTCTCCCTAAATCACCCCCTGAAACACTTCATACAAAAGAGAATGAAAGTATTCAGTCATTGAGCGCTGACTGTGTGCAGATCCCTGTACTAAGTGCTTGTGAGAGTACAAAGTAACAATAAACAGGTACATTCCCTGCCCACAACAAGTTTACAGTCTTTCCAGTCCATGTTATTAATATAAAATTCTGATACTTAGCTCTTCTTGAAATAATGGAGTCTCCCACTGGGAATCAAAGGAGGGTTTAGTCCTGAGATTTCTGGCCCAACAACATGCTCAGGAGAATTGATTGTAGTGCAAGTGGTTTACATAAGGCCACTCCCACTCTCATCTCTGCCAGTCAGATTCCCACTGAGTGCAAGGAGCTAGTACGTGGGTAGGGGTGTGGTACACATCAAAGGGCACAGGTGATCCTAATCCAGGTTGTGAGAACATATAATTAGAGCCTGTGGACAGTGGCAAAGAATGAAAAGTCCCCACCTGTTGCTTAAGCACTAGCAACTCCAATGTGTGATCCTGTAAGATGTGTTCTCGTTTACTGTGAAGGTCTGAGTCTGCTTGCAGATTTGGAAAGGCTCAATTCACCAGTGTCTAACCTCCAACCTGCACACACCTGTGATACATGCAGGGGGGTTGTTAAATTGACTGGGGAAAGGACTTGAGTTTTTGTTTTGTTTTTAAGTAGCAGTGGAGATGGACTCTTGGAGCCACCCAGATATAATCTCATTTGTCTGGTTTTATAAAGAATTTGAATCCTATTTCTATAGACAGAAGCTAAGGCTTGGAAGAGTTAGGTAATTTGCCCTGCAGAAATCAGCCATCATGCTGTTCTTTGTTCCTTTCTTTTTCCTAAGGTTTTTGTTAAGTGCTTATTATGTGCCAGTTCAAGTGTTGGGGTAGGTACAAGATCACTGGGATGGACACAGTCCCTGTCCCACATAGGGCTCACAGTCTTAATCCCCATTTTACAGCTGTGATAACTGAGGCACAGAAAAGCTAAATGAATAGTGGACAAGTCGTGGATCTGGGATTAGAAACACTCTGACTCCAAGACCATGCTCTATCTATTAGGCTGTGCTCCATCTCACGACGCTTCTCATCACACTGCTGTGGTGGAGATAATAATAGGATGCAGAACTTTGATTTCTCAATTCTGGGCCCTGACTACTAAGCTAAAATTCCTTTCATTCATATCCCCAGAAAATAGCCCCACTTACTCTTAATTCAAAGTGCTGTGATGAAAATGGAAAAAATGCAAACCCTTTTTCTTGTATTAAATCACCGACTTTGGGCACTGGGATAGACAACAATTTTCGCACCTCATTTCTGAAGCCAAAATTACGTGAACCTGGTTTCCTCTTTCAGACATTTAACTTGGCATATTCTTACTTTCAACTTAATTGCTTAAAACAGATTGGATACCCGCCGCCTGCCCTTTTTCTATTTTTAAGAGCTCACAAAATGATGACAGAAAAACATCTAATTTTCAGGGCTCTCTGCAATTTGTCCTCCTGCAAATCTATTCCTTATATGAGGAGATGCATACATCTGCTCGGCAATAGGCAACTCATTATCTTTTTGAACTCCTATTAACAACAAGCTGAGCAGCATATTTAAGAAATGGACGGCCGGTTTGCCAGCAAAATTGTCATACATGTTTAGCAAGAGATTTCAATCATACATGGCTTTTGGAATCTTTCTCCCGGAGCAAACAATAATAGTAAATCATTTGATGAAACTGAAAACTCTGCTAAACGATAAACATTTTATTTTTCCTAGGCATGATTTACCCAGCTCCCTCGTTTCATTAAAATAATAATAATAATAGTGTTGGTATTTGTTAAGCATTTACTATATGCAGAGCACTGTTCTAAGCGCTGGGGGAGATATCGGGTAATCAGGTTGCCCTACGTGAGGCTCACAGTTAATCCCCATTTTACAGATGAGGTAATAATGATCAACCAAGAATAGGTCAATTTGAGACCACAGCTGTGATCCCCAGAAATTACAATATCCTTCACTGTACTACTACAGATTAAGGTGGGGTCGGTCAAAGCATTTCAGAAAGGTGACTAATCCCAATTGTGAAAAGGCACTTTAACTGTCCTATATTAACACAAGACTAACAATTAGCACCTCCCACAGAACCCCACTTTTGAGATAGGCAAAAGAAAGCTATTTATTGGTATTGGGAAAGGACATTGCAACAGAGTTGTTAGGCCTGCTCCCTGCCCACATGGAGCTTGCAGTCTAGATCAGGTCTGAAATGAAAGATTCAGAACTGATTGGCTCGGTCCATTAGCCCGGCAACAAATCAAGGAGTCAAGAAGCAGCATGGCCTAGTGGATCGAGCATGGGCCAGGGACTCAGAAGGACCTGGGTTCTACTACTGACCCTGCCTCTTGTTTGCCGTGTGACTTCGAGTAAATTGCTTAACTTCTCTGTGCTTCAGTTACCTCATCTGTAAAATGGGGATTAAGACTGTGAGTTTAAAGTGGGACAGAGACTGTGTCTAATCCAATAACCTTGTATCTATTCCAGCACTTAGTACAGTTCCTGGTACATAGTAAGTGCTTCACAAATACCACAGTTATCATTATTATTATTATTATTATTATCCAGGGCACTTCTCCTCACATACCTGAAACCTGGATGAGTTCCAGAGCTGCTTCAGCTCTTTGGCTGCTCCAGCAGTCAGGGCTAGAACAGCAGTCAGCACAGTGCTAAGCGCTTAGTAAAGTGTTCTACATACAGTAAGTGCTCAGTAAATACAACTGAATGAAAAGAAGGGTTTCAAAGCTTAGAGCAGTGCCTGGAATATAGGAAGCACTTCAGTGCCCTTTAAAAAATACCTGATTTTCCTGTGGGACTGTTAGCCCCATGGTGAGCAGGTACTGTGTCCAACCTGATTGACTTGTATCTATGCTTGAGTTTAGAAGAGTGCTGGACACATCATAAGGGCTTAAAAAATGCCATTATCATAATTATTATTGTCAGAATTTCTTGGGCTAAGCTGGACTTCAATCGGCCCAGTCAGCGGACAGGTGGGTCATTTGTGAGTCCTAAGATCTCAGAATCCTGAGCAGAGCAGGAACCAATTTGAACACTCTGAGGAGCCCCGTATCCAAGAGGCATCAAGAGTAATAATAATAACAATAATAATAACAGTGTTTGTTAAGCACTTACTACGTGCCCAGCACTGTTCTAAGTGCTAGGGGGATACAAGGTAATCAGGTGGGCCCACGAGGGGCTCACAGTCTTAATCCCCATTTTCCAGATGTGGCAACTGAGGCCCAGAGAAGTGAAGTGACTTGCCCAAAGTCACACAACTGACAAGTGGCAGAGGCAGAATTCAAACCCATGACCTCTGACTCTCAAGCCCGGGGTCTTTCCACTGAGCCACACTGCTTCTCAAAGTGCACAAAGCACTCAGTCACCTTGACCACTCTTATCTTACCTCACTGATTCCTTACTACAACTCGGCACACTCATTGCTCACTTCACTCTTGTAGTGTCAACCTCTTCACCGACCTCAATCTCGTCTAGCTTGTCACTGAACCCTCTCCCGCTTCCTGCCTCTGGGAGGAAACTCCTGCCCCACTCGGATATGACCAGTCATCACTCTCCCTACTTTCAAAGCCTTATTAAAAATCTTATCCCCTCGCTAAAGTCTTCCCCAACTAAATCCTCATTTCCCCTACTTCTTCTACCTTCTGTATTTCCCATCCACTTGCATTTGTACCCTTCATTCAGCCCATCCTCAGTCCCACAGCAATGATGCACTTATACATACATATCACTACTATACTTTAATGGCTGTCTTCCACTCTTGAGCATAAATTCCTTGTAGGCAGGAAATAATATCTACCAATTCTGTTGAATTGTATGCTCCCAAGAACTCAGTACAGAGCTCTGAACACAGTAAGCACTCAGTAATAGTAATTACATAATAAATAATAGTAATTACAGTATTTGTTGAGTGCTTACTATGTGCCGGACACTGTACTAAGCATTGGGGTGAATAGGAGCAAATCGGATTGGACACAGTCCCTGTCCCCTGTGGGGCTTGCAGTCTCGACCCCCATTTTACAGATGAGGTAACTGAGGCCCAGAGCAGTGAAGTGACTTGCCCCAAGTCACACAGCAGACAAGTGGTGGAGTTGGGATCAGAATTGGTGACCTTCTGACTCTCAGGCCTTTGTTCTATCCACTATGCCTTGATTGATTGATTGATTGCTCATTAACATCATCTTTTTTTCCTCCCCTTTCTCTCTCCATTGGAAATGCAAAAGATTTCAATGCAAACAAGAAGGGTTCATCACATAACGATATTAATAGCAATATTTGTAAGACACTAACTACGTGCTAAGCAGGGTACTGTGTGCTAGACCCAAGTATCCCCAAACTTGGTAGAGCAACTCCTGAACAAATTGAGCTTTGACTGCATAACCAGATAGGCCGATCCATAAAGATTTGCCATGAAAATAGCCACAGTTGTATTTAGGAAGGAACAAAAGGTCCTTGAATTTTAAATTCAATTTTTAAAAGAAGAGTTTGATCCTTGGGATGCCTTGGTTCTGTCCAAGTAATACAGGGTCATAATATAACTGTATCCTAAAGGCAAACTTATCAGAAAGTGGAGACAACTGTTCATTTGCCCTTGAAACATGATTATCACTCCTATCTGCATCAGTGAAAATGACAGTCGTGCAAAGAGCACACAACTGACGCTAAATGTTTGTTTAATGGAGTCTGAGGATGAGAGAGAAGAGGAGAACATTTTTTTCAAGTGTCATGGAAAATGACAAGGCAGGCGTTAAATAATTTGCTCTGTTAAACTTATCGCCCAATAACTTCTCCTTCAATAACCCAGCTGTCAGTCTAGTTAACAGAAACCTCAAAGAAACAAGTTCCAGATCAGTGGCCCTTTAATGTAACTTTAATATTCCGGGAAGAGGTGCAGACATAAAATCTCTTGCCCTTCAATTTTCAAACTTGAGAGAATTAGGAGTTCAATTCAGGTCTCGAACAGTTCTATTCATCAATAAAATGACCAGCACCCATTGTGAGCTTCCTACATGTTGAGTTTCTAATACTGCCTTACTAAATTTTGACATTCAGAATGCAACACAATTTCATCAGTGAAACATAAATTTCAGGGGAAGCTAATCCTTATAAATCCAGAAGAATGTGAAATGAGATGATACTCTCTCCCTCCCTCTCCCGCTGACCACTCAAGCCGTCTAGCCCAGAAGGGGCCTGATCTTTCCATATTTATAAGAAGTGTAAGCTCGTTTCTCTGAAAACGTGTTGGGAACACCAATTAAATCAATGGCTCTTTCAATTCTGGCTGCCTCAGCTCCACCTAACTCCATGTGCCTTAGTTTTCCCTGCTTGGTAACCTCCAGAAAAACTGATCTGAGGGAAATCCAAAAGACTGGCCCTCAATCTGACTTGTAAACACTAATCCTGACAGAAACATAAGAAACAGCATGACCTAGTGGATAAAACATTGGCTTAGGAGTCAGAAGGATCAGGGTTCTAATTCCGGCTCCACCACTTGTCTGTCATGTGACCTTGGGCAAGTCATTTCACTGTTCTGTACCTCAGTTACCTCATCTGTAAAAAGGTGGGTAAGACTGTGAGCCCTATGTGGAACAGGGACTGTGTCCAACCTAATTCATTTGTATCCACCCCAGAACTTAGTACAGTGTCTGACACACAGTAAGTGCTTAACAAATACCATTACAAACCCCCCCACCCCCAAACCAAACAAAGGTGAATGAGCCTTTATCTTTTTAAAGATGTTTGTCCTATCAAGAAAAGTCCATCTTGGCCCCTGTCATTTTTATGATGTGCATGCTGGATTTTCTTTGTATCAGGGGAAAGTGTATTTTTGGTTCATTTGGGAAGAAAATTCCTTTAGTATTGTACTGTCATTTGTAATAAAGATGGAATATAGCACTGGTCATCTTTACGAAGCCACTTAGTTATATGTTTCTTGATTCTGCTGGTACTAAATTATCCTACAACAGTTTTTCCTTTGTCACCTTTGGTCGTATAAAATGGGATGGGAATGCCTGCTATTTTCCTCAATTGGTGGTATTGATGCTAATGTAGCTATCTTGGAATTCAAATATTTTCCCTCTTTTTCCAAAAGGAAATGAGGATTTATTATTATGATTTTTTTAAATGCCAAGCGACCAAGGTCAAAGCATGTCAGAAATATTAGAACTCATAATGATCAAAAATTCTAAAATAAAGGTTAAGCTTTGGGTATTTCTGTTTCTTAAACCCAGGTAAAATTCTCTTTGGAGAAAATGAGCTTTTAAAATCTTAGTTTGCAAAGCTCAAGAAACCTGCAAAGGACAAGACAAGAAAATCTTCGAAACTCCATTCTGGATTTCTTCTAATCTTAGACGAGCTAATTCAGACCCACTGAAATGGATTCTCCCCTGCTGGGAAGGAGGGCATAAATTGTAAGAACCCCTGGGTGCCTGGGAATGAACTCTCAATGATGAGGGAATCTCCTGTCAGGAACAGGATGGATGAATTTGGTCCTGAGACATTAGTGCTGGGACCAAGCACAGAGGAGTTGATTACAGTGTTAGTAGCTTGAACTGTACCTGTTATCTTCTCTCATCCCTGCCATTCACATTATCATAAGTAAGCACTTACTATGTTCCCGGAACTGTACTAAGTGCTGAGGTAGATAAAAGCAAATCAGGTTGGATGAAATCCATGTCCTACTTGGGGCTTGCAATTTTAAACCTTATTTTACATATGAGGTAACTGAGGCACAGAGAAACTAAATTAAATGCCCGAGGTCTCACAGCAGTATTAATGGCAGAGCTGAGATTAGAACCCAGGTCCTTCGGGCTCCCAGGCCCAAGCTCTATCCACTAGACCATGCTGCTTCTCAATTGTTCCCATTTGTAGTGTGTCAAATAAGAAAACTTGTTACAAAATGCAAGTTTCTGAGTTTCTGGTCCTCAGGTAAGGACTGCTGAGGATTTGGGGGGATGGAGCACAGGGCTGGGGTTCTAAACCCAGCTCCACCACTAGTCTGCTGTGTGCTTCGGGTAAGTCACTTAAGTTCTCTGTGCCACAGTTACCTCATCTGCAAAATAGTTTTTAAGAAGGTGAGCCCCAGTTGGGACAGGGACAGCATCCAAACTGATTAGCTTGTATGTACACCAGTGCTTAGTAAAGAGCCTGGCACATAATAAGTGCTTAACAAACTGTACAAAAGAGAGAGAGAGATGCTTTGAGTGTTTTGAAAAAGTTTAATGCTATGGAGAATAAAGTTCCATTCTAACCAGATCTCTGACTGTATTACTGATGAAAGTTATACTAGCCCGATGAGTGCTTAAGAAGAGCAAATGAGGTGATTTTCCTTGGGGTGAGAGATGGCTGTTGAGTGTGTTTGGGCCAGGCAGATTGGGAAAGATATGCTCACTTGTATCTTGGTGGAAAACCTAAAAATGAATTAAGCAGGATAGAGAGCAAAGGGCAACAATTTCCTGTGATTAATATGAGGGTGGCACTCTGGTGTCGAGAAGAATAGTGATTATATGTCTGGCAATATAATTATTAGGTCTGGAAAACTATGACAGAAGTAGAACACCATCCTAATAAGTGATCTGCCAAGGAAATTGAGTGCTGATTGAGGCCTCTCCTCAACGAGGGATGTGAGGGATGCTCTGTGCGGGGTTAGGATTACCTGAAAATTGTGAAAATCAAATTAAGTCAAGTTATGTGAGGAGAAGTTGAAAGGAGGATGAGACAGAGGATGAAGGATGGGAAAGGGAATATGCACGTATCTGTCCCCTGAATAGAGGCACTTATTCATACCCCCTCAGAATGGATATCTGTACATTTTACAATCCCTGATGATGGCCTAGTGGAAAGAGTATAACTCTGGAAATCAGGAGACCTGGATTCTAGTTGTGACTTTGCAGTAGGGGGATGGCTTCTGGGGTGATATCGTCAGGCTTGAATGTTTCTGGCCAAACAATGTCCTAACGAGGTGGACAGATCTTGGAAAAGGAACTGCCATTAAGTACAGCCATCGGAGCAATTGCCTTCTGGATTATGGTCTCTGAGGGAGCAACACTTGGAGTCACGCTGGTTGTGAACGGGTCCCGGGTATAAATAAAATAAATAAATTTGGTGTACATTCTGCAGTGTGCTCTCTATCCCCTTGCCTGCTTACCCACTTACTGCCATAACCAAGCAGGATGGCTTAATGGATAGAGCATGGGCCTGGGAATCTGAAGGACGTGGGTTCTAATTCAGTCTGCATCACTTCATTCATTCATTCACTTGTATTTATTGAGCGCTTACTGTGTGCAGAGCACTGGACTATGTGCCTGGAATGAACAGTTCGGCAACAGATAGAGACAATCCCTGCCCAACAACGGGCTCACAGTCTAAAAGGGGGAGACAGAGAGCAAAACAAAACAGATAGGCAAGCACTTGTCTGTTGTGTGATCTTGGGCAAGTCACTTAACTTCTCTGGGCCTCAGTTACCTTACCTGTAAAATGGGGATTAAGACTGTGAACCCCATGTGGGACAACCTGATTACTGTACCTACCCCAGTGCTTAGAATAGTCATTTAACTTTTTGGTGCCTCAGTTTCCTCATCTATAATAATAATAATGTTGGTATTTGTTAAGCGCTTACTATGTGCAGAACACTGTTCTAAGCGCTGGGGTAGATACAGGGTAATCAGGTTGTCCCACGTGAGGCTCACAGTTAATCCCCATTTTACAGATGAGGTAACTGAGGCACAGAGAGTGAAGTGACTTGCCCACAGTCACACAGCTGACAAGTGGCAGACCCGGGAGTCGAACCCATGACCTCTGATTCTGAAGCCCAGGCTCTGGAGAAGCAGCGTGGCGCAGTGGAAAGAGCACAGGCTTTGGAGTCAGGGCTCATGAGTTCGAATCCCAGCTCTGCCACTTGTCGGCTGTGTGACTGTGGGCAAGTCACTTAACTTCTCTGTGCCTCAGTTCCCTCATCTGTAAAATGGGGATTAAGACTGTGAGCCCCACGTGGGACAACCTGATTCCCCTGTGTTTACCCCAGCGCTTAGAACAGTGCTCTGCACATAGTAAGCGCTTAACAAATACCAACATTATTATTTCCACTGAGCCATGTATCTATTCACTCTCCCCCTTATAATGTGAGGCCCAAATGGGTCAGGAACTGTGCCAAAGCTGATTATCTTATATCTGCCTCAGTTTTTAGTAAAGTGCTTGGCATGTAGAAAGTGCATAATAAATACCACACTTATTATAAATGATCTTTAGTAGAACTTTTAAAAATACTATCAATTTAATCAATTCTCATGTGAGTTATATATTCATATGTACACACACATTTATGTATGTGTGTATATGTTATCTATAAATATTTACAAACACATATGTATCTGTCCTTCATTTTCAGAGAAAATACTACTTGACATTGAGAGTCCATCCATGCATACAAATATGAATAAAAAGCTTGATCCACAACTGCCATTCCCTTCCACATTGTGTGCTCATAGAGATAATTCCTTGCTACACTTGCGGTACCTGCACAAGACATGTAAATGATTATAAATTGCTTGGCAGATTCGGCATATCATCATAGACTGGTGATAAACCTGAAAAAAACTGAAGTTATGTATCAAGCTACACTCAAGAAAACCTACTGTCAAGCAAAAAATTTTCACCAGCAACTCAGAATATAATACTGTCACTAAATTCTCCTGTCAAGGTAGCTAGGCAGTGAACTGTCCATCCTTGCACAGACAAAAACAGAAAAATGAAAAAAAAACAAGCATGGCTTTTGGGAGTTTGATAGAGTTTAGCATCAATGTAATAAACTTCATCCCCGGGTCGAAAGTCTCCAAAGCAGTGGTGAGTATTGCCAAGCATCCACCCTCCATATGTTGGAGATCCTGCAAGAGTATCTCCCCACAAGAGAAAAAAAAAATCCACTTGTCACTTTGGTATAGGAAGGAGCATAGTCTAGAGCATGGGTCTGGGAGTCAGAAGATGTGGTTTCTAATACCAGCTCTGAAACGTGTCTGCTGTGTCACCTTAAGCAAGTCACTTCACTATGCCTCAGTCATCTCGTCTGTAAAATGGGGATTAAGACTGTGAGACCCATATGGGACAGGAACTGTGTCCAACCTGATTATCTTCTATCTACCCCAGTGCTTAGAAAAGTGCTTGGCACATAGTAAGCATTCAACAAATACCACAGTTATTATTATTATTATTGTAATTAGTGATCCAAGAATGAGATGTGTCGAGATCCAAAGCAATGCAGTTTATGGGCTCACTTCACATTGCTGTAAAGACCAGTGGACTCCAGCCTGCAGAGTCAAGTTCACTGCCCCTCTGAACATCCTTTTACCCCCTCCAGCAGCCTTCCTCGATTGAGTCCCGAAGGTGGGTTTGGGCTTCCTTGCCTTTGACAGCATTTGGGGGCATTCTGGAGGTGTCCCTCCAAATTTTGAGTGTTCCCTGGTTGAGTCTGCACAGTCCTTGCAAAAGGTCACGGTCAGTTCAGCTACTTTGACCACTGTACTTGAAGAGAACTCCTATCTGAGGGTCAGGAGTTTTCCTGTCCCTCCAATATTACTCTCTTTCTGGAAATGCTGGAATTATCTGTTCCTGTGGCTGTCTTACTGTGCTGCAACAGTTCTTATCCCACCATCCTGCCTTTTGCAGTTTCTACTGACTGCTCTTCTGCTCTGGGAACTGCCCTGTCCACCGAGTCCTTCCAGTATTCCCGCAGTACACATACTTTGAGGACCCCAAGGATATATTAGGCCCCTTCTAACATCCATGTCAGCTATCCTAGCAGTGAAGTCCAACCTTCCATAGGGCTGTGAGATCTGGACTTTTTATAGAAGTACCTAGCTTCTGAACCAAATAGCGTCAAAGGGCAAGAGACTATCAATACCATATCCTGTAGTACAGTAATAATAATAATAATTGTGTTATTTGTTAAGCGCTTACTATGTGCAGAGCACTGTTCTTAGCACTGGGATAAATACAGAGTAATCAGATTGCCCCATGTGAGGCTCACAGTCTTAATCCCCATTTTACAGATGAGGGAACTGAGGCACAGAGAAGTTACGTGACTTGCCCACAGTCATATAGCTGACAAGAGGCAGAGTCGGGAATCGAACCAATGACCTCTGACTCCGAAGCCCGGGCTCTTTCCACTGAGCCACGCTGCTTGCTGGGTGTTACATGTAAAGAGAATGGACGACAGCGGGACACACAAGTAATGTTACATGTGAAGAGGATGGATGACAGCGGGACCCTCAAACAACCGGTGGATGGTGAACTTAAATGGAGAGCATGCAAGGAGGAAGGGCACTTTAAATGATTTAAAGATATGGTGAAGGCTATTCTCAAATAATACCATACAGCAGTGGACTATCATGAGACTCCCCCATAATGGAAAGACTGACTGGGAGAGAGACTGTTCTCTTTGAGCAGGAATTTGTGAAGATTGGGACACCAAGAGGCACTCTTACAAAAAAAAAAAGTGGTCCTTCCTGAGGCCAAAGAAACAGCATTCTAAGGGACTATGCTTGCATGCACACAATGCTGAGGGAATGCTGGTTGTTCAATCAGCCACATTCAACACACTCCACGAGTAGCATCACCTTTGAACCGCAGTATAGATTTTATTGGTACTTGGGTGACTGATCAAAACCAATGCTTGCTTGAAAATCCCTTCCGTATCTTTGGCCTTAAAGACTGGTCCTGTCGCATGGTTACTTTTTCTATCCAGTGCCTGTTTTCATCCTTTCCTCTTGGTCTCCCAAAGCATCTTCCCAAAGAATCATTGCTCTGTCGTTCCCTGTTTGACTGCTGCATCCCAATCAGACAGTGGTATTTATTGAGTGCTTACTGTTTCCAGAGCGCTGCAGAAAATGCTTGGAAATGTACAGTAGAGTTGGTAGACCAGACCCCTGACTACAATCACTCAATCGCACATATTGAGTGTTTACTGTGTGCAGAGCACTGTACTAAGCATTTGAGAGAGCACAGTAAATGAGCTCACGGTCACATTGGTGCTTTGAGTTTAAAGTTCCAAAGTGTTTTGTTATCTAGTGCCACATCATTTGAAGTTTGGACCTTCATTGCATCTTGAAAGTGTTTCCTTCATTCACCTTTTCTACACTGACTCCATTTCAGTTCATTCTAGAGCAAGCGTTTGGATATCTTGCTGTCGGCCATTCTCTTCTCATATTTTTTAATGGCATTTGTTAAGCCAGGCACTGTAATAATAATAATAATGATGCCATTTGTTAAGCGCTTACTATGTGCCAAGCACTGTTCTAAGCTCTGGGGGAGATACAAGGTAATCAGCTTGTCCCCCATGGGGCTCATAGTCTTAATCCCCATTTTTACAGATGAGGTAACTGAAACACAGATTAGTCAAGTGACTTGCCCAAAGTCACACAGCTGTTAGAACCCACGACCTCTGACTCCCAAGCCAGTGCTCTTTCCACTATGCCACGCTGCTTCTCTGTTCTAAGCAGTGGGGTAGATACAAGCTCATCAGGTTGGACCCAGTCCCTGTCCCACATGGGGGTCACATTCTTAATTCTCACTTTACAGATGAGGTAACTGAGGCACAGAGTGGTTAAGTGATTAGCCCTGTCTGGGTCACAAAACAGACAAGTGGTGGAACCACGATTAGAACACAAGTCCTTCTGATTCCTAGGCCCATATTTTCTCCACTAGGTCACACTGATACTCTATCTACCCACTGAAGGTCTGCGCAGAGGAGAATTACTTCAGTGCTGGTGTGCTGACATTTCCAGAAGGCCAGTATTTGAAAACATGTCTTGCTATCAGTAAGAACAAACCTCCCCTTATAAATGAGAAAAGGATAAATGCTGAGAAAGAAAAATCTGTTTAAAATATTAGCATTGTATGTCATTCATTATAAGATCCACAGTGCTTATATAGAGAGCAATCTACCCTCACTAATTATGGAGAATTATGAAAGTGTCTCCTACTGTGTCACTCTGTACATATTTTCTATATCAATTTTAGATAGAGTACTTAGCAAAATGGTGCTCAGCACTGAACACGATGATTTACATAGTGTAAATCTTTGCCCATATTCATTTTAGGACAGAAAGTATTTGCACAGTTTATGACTTTGAATGCTAGATGTATCATTTATATGAGGATATGAAAAAGCTTCAGGTTTAAATGCCAACCATTAGGCAATAAAATATAACACGGATGTTACTCTCAGACTACTTATCCCATCTTCTCCAAAATGGTTAAGAGTATAGTGATTTTTTAAAAATTAATTTAAACATTAAAACTATACATCTGTCTTAGTTTAAACAGCACCTGTAAAACATATCCTTGGCAAGCAAATAAAAGCCATACGGCAGAACACCTTACAAGAAATCACCCCTACTCACAGACCGAGGGAGAAGAAACGAAGATACGTCAGTCAGCAAATCACGTTTATTGAGCACTAACTGTGTGCAGAACACTGTACTAAGTGCTAGGGAGAGAACAATATAACAATAAAGTGACACATTCCCTGCCCACAACGAGCTTCTGGTCTAGAGGGGGAGACAGACATTAATACAAGTGAATTACAGATATAGACCTAAGTGTTGTGGGGATGAAAGGGGGGATGAATGCAGGAAGCAAATCAGAGTGAAGCAGAAGGGAAGGGGAGAAGAGGAAAGGAGTCTGGGAAGGCCTCTTGGAGGAGAGGCGTGCTCAGCAAGACTCTGAAGGGGGAGGAGGAGAGTAATTGTCTGTGGGGTGAATTGTAATTGTCTTACAACTGAATTGAATTGTAATTGTCTGGCAGATTATAAGACTGGAGACCCCCACAGCAAGGATGAGTGATGGCTCAAGACAGTGATTAGAGTCATTTATTTTGGGAGTCAGAAGGAGTAGCAAAAGGCGGGAAAATTCTCTCTGGGCCCTAAAAGGGGGAGTGTGTGGTGGTGTTGGCGTGTGTCCATGTTTGGGTGTGTGCACATGTGCATGAATGTACAAGGTGGGAGGATCTTGTAGAAGCTGAGGTGAATGAAAGACTTTTCTTGGGTACTGGGGAGCAGAGTCTTGGGGAGAGAAAAGAAGGATGAAGAGCACACCAAGCTCACTCTGCATCTTCATTTGTTTCCTTATTTACTTCGCAGAAATACTGTAATGAGGTGACATTTGTAAAGCATTTAGGAGATTTTCACAGGTGCTAATTCAGGCAAGACATTATTATTGCTTCCGGTCTTCAGGGTGCCACAAAAATTATATGCATAACTTCGGAGAAGAGTGTGTAGAGAAACTGAGTTAAATAGATCACTTCATTTGGAGCAAAGAAAAAAAATCTCCAGTTAAGGCAACATGGTCCAGTAGAGAGGGCACAGACTGGGAATCAGGAGGTCTGGGTTCTAATCCCAGACCTACCATTTGCCTGCTGTGTGACCTTAGGCAAGTCATTTCACTTCTCTGTGCCTCAGTTTCCTCAGCTGTAAAAATGGGGATAAAATGCCTTCTCCCTTCCCCTAAGACCATGAGTCTCATTTGAGAAGACTGTATCCAATCTGATTATATTGCATTTACTCCAGCAAATTAGCAGAGTGTTTGGCATGTAGTAAGGACTTAACAAACTCCACAATTATTATTAATAGTAATGCAAGGATTGTCATTTTCCTGTGACTGTGAAGTTACTTTTCTCTGTTATTTATGTTTCTTTGCTGGTTTGAGCAGCAGTTGGGTGGGAAATTACCAACTCCATCATTATCATCATAAGTATTTGTTAAATGTACTACACACATTACTGCATGTGATGCTATGCTAGGTATTTTCATTGCAATTTAAATAGTCCCAATCCCTGCTGACTAAGGATTTAATATCTAAAACACTACAGACATGGACAGAGTATTAGCAGACACATCCTTGGCAACCAACTCTTTAATGTCATTCTATTGTACTCTCCCAGGCGTTTAGTATAGTGTTCTGCACACAGTAAGCACTCAATATGGTTAATTGATATAATGGAAAACTGCATAAGGAAAAAAAATGAAGTCTACCCTCTTTATACAAGCAAAGGGACTATTTTACATATCACTGGGTGATGAATGTGAGTGATATGTTCAGAGCTGATGGACTGAAAGGAAGGAATTATCTCTCTTCCAGTCAATTAGGAGAAACTCCCTGGAGAAAGTGAGATTTCAAAGCTGTTTTAATGACTGGAGGGGATTTAGCAAATAGGGATTGCTTTGGAAGTGGGAATGGAATAGGAGAACTGAGTCCATTTGTCTAAGAGGAGGACAGTGAGGACAGGCAGCAAGAAAAGAAGAGATGACAAGGAAAGCCAAGAGGAAAGAAAGGGCCTCCAATCAAGTCAGAGTTTCATGTTTCAAGAGCAGGAACAAGGGAAGGAGGCAGGGGTGGGGAGGAAGGAAGAGGTTGGGCTGGGAGAGGAGGAAGAGGAGTCACTGACACTGCCATTACCACCAAGATTGGATCAGTGGGATGGGGAGTAGCAGTGAAGGAGGAGAGATGGGGGCTGGAGTACAGGGACCCTAGAGCTACCTGGACAGCAGGACGATGATAATCAGGCCCCAGTTTCCCCATCTACAAAACCGAATCAATAATATTACCCTTTCCCGACCTCCCAGACTGTAGACTGTACTTCACACGGTCTTGACTATAAGCCTTTTGTGGGAAGGGAACATGTTTGCTAATTCTGTTATTTTGAACTTTCCCAAGCACGTATTACAGTGTTCTGCTCACATTAGTGCTCAGCAATATGAATGACTGGTCAGAGGGATGATGTGAGGACAAAAAGTCACTTAAGAAGTATGAAAGTGCCTTAAAATGTTATTATTAACATCATCATCACCCCACAGCCATATTCCAGTCCTCAAAGCTAAGACCAGCACCTGGGACCTCTCTCTCTCAGCCAACCAGAGCCCTGAGAAAACAATACCCTTATGACTGTATAAGACCTTAATCAGATCCCAGCTCAATATCTGATAGAGGTTTTCATGTGCAAATCAGAGCTCTCTGACGGGGGTTAAAAACATTTGGGATGTGGGAGTGCTGGTGGCGTTTGTAAATTTAGAAAGATGATCAGAGCGAGCTTGAGTCAGTGGTTAGGTGCTCCCCTTTAGTCCTAATTATGAGGAAACCTGAAAGAAAAGATGATTCTTGCAGAGAATAGGGCAGCATTCATGCTTCATATGGAGACTACACCCGAGAAATGCGCTCATCTACAGTTCATTAAACCAAGAAATGTCTTCAAGCTGTAAGTGCATCTTTGACCTTATTTATAACCTCCTCCACCATATGCACTGTGGCTGAATTCAAACTTCACTGGCAAATATTCACTCTAAAATACAATATGCAGACTTTCAATGAATAATGCATCTTTTATAAAATGCCCATGCTTCTTGTAGATTAATATGCATATCAAAAGCAACTCCACTTCCTAAAAGCTACATTAGGCTACAAGACTGTTCACTTATGATGGATATTTTTCTTCAGCTCTGTTTTTAAATTATAGTGCCTGAGCTTTACTCAAGACAGAAACCAAGAAGTACGATGAATGTTGTTGAAATAAATGCTTCCTTCAATAATGAGAAATACCCTCTAATTTAAAATGGAAGCTAGATTTTCCTGACTGGTTCAAATTTAACTTATGTGCAGCTGCCTAAGCTTAGGTTATAGCTTTTATCATCATGAATAGTAAATATATGGTAGTAGCCTTAAAAATCTCCAAGCCCTACTGGGCGGTAGCTTTGAGAGTCTCTAATGGGAAAAGCCTGACTTGGAAGACATCTTGGAAAGACCATGGAAAACATGGTCTTATTTGTATAAATTCAGGGCATCACCTGCATGTTTCATTTAAAAAATATTATTATTATTATTCACAACTCGGCCAAGCACCTGGCACCATGAAGGAAGTGTGCCTTGGTGGAAAATTCCCTTAGTAACAGAAAAACACTCTCACACCCTTCCCAAAAAGAACAATTATTTTCCCATGAGAATTCATCCTTTCCCCAAGCCTGCAGAAACAAAGCCAAAGCCAAATATTGCCCAGGAAAATCCAAATGTAAATCTGTCTTTGGCACCTCCTAACTTGTATTATTAGTCATCTTCCTGACTGATCCCAAGATAAGGGTTGGTACAATATCAGGCCTGCAGTGATCTCTGGGAGCCACACTTGAGAAAAACACAGCAGGTTGTCTTGTGGCTTCATATGTTTTTAATCAAACCTTGAACCTGTTTCTTCCCCTGAGGCACTGTGGTCACATACAGCTAGAACACCACAGGCAATGAAGACCGAAGTAATGGAAAAAAACAAACTACTCTTCCATACTGTAGGGCCAAGAGGGCATAGGTCATGCCCACTACTCTATGCCAAAGGGAGATTAACAGGCTGAATGAATCAAGAAAACCTTTAACAGCTGCCAGTTCTAACTGACATTACATTAGCTCTCAGAAACACAGTTACCTTAGCCATTAGGAAAGAGGGTTTTTGAAAGGCTCAGGAAGAACTGGGATGAATTCATAGACCATAGGTCCATGATGGGTAATTAGAAGGAAAAGTTAAGGATGTTAAAAAGTGTACTGCTAACTATGAGGGTGGATGTTAAAAAGGGCAACCAACAAATCATTCTTCTAGATGAACAGAATACAGTCAGAGATAGAACATTAGGGATGATGGGTCATGGTATTTCCTATCTTATGTTCTTATGGACACTAGACCCCTTATGTGACTCCATCCTTAGAAAGATACCAAGGTGTTTCTGAACATCTTACTAACATCACCTAATCAATCAATGGTAAATATTGAGGACTTAATGTGTGCTGAGCACTGTATTAGACTTTTAGGAGAGTACAATATAACAGAATTGCTAGACATTCATTCAATAGTATTTATTCAATAGTATTTATTGAGTGCTTACTATGTGCAGAGCACTGTACTAAACACTGGGAATGTACAATTTGGCAACAGATAGAGACAATCCCTGCCCATTGACGGGCTCACAATCTAATCATGTTCCTGGATTACAAAGATTTTTGGTCTAGTCTACCTAATCATCTTGGAAAGACCAACCTCATAGAGATGCAAACTTGATGGGGTCTTAAGTCATATATTTTAATGCACTTTCACATGTCAACGAAACAGAGTTTGAATAGTCCCTTGACCCTCAGTGATTTTGGTGATTTTATTCATGCAGAAATAGAAATTAAGTGACTTGAGTAGATGAGAGTGTTCTCTATGTCCAGTGTTTTACACATACAGCGCCTGAGAGTATTTTGGAGTTCTCCATGTTTTCAAATCACTCATTCAGCTGAGCATCACTGTTGCTCTAATGGGAACTCTCAGTTGTATAAGTAATGCATGCAAAGGATAGTATAAACAGCCAAACTGCCAGAAACTACACTTGCTGCAATCAGTAATCTATAAATTTCATCTATTAAATCTGATTATCATCTGAAAATAAACAGGGACATATGACGAGGCAAAGGATCAAACACAGTTTCAGGCTTTCTGGTTGATACAGCGATGTTCACCGTGTTTCTATGGTTACTCCACAATTGTTTGGCTGGTTGAATTAGAGTGGAAATCAATCGATCAGTTGCATTTATTGAGCATGTTCTGTGTGCAGAGCAGAGTTGGGAGACCTCAACACAACAGGGTTGGAAGTCCTGGTCCCTGCCTACCTGACTTTTTCCTACCAGAGTAGCGTTGTGCAGTAGGCAGGGTCGTATTGTCGGGCCCCATAATAATAATGTTGGTATTTGTTAAGTGCTTACTATGTGCAGAGCACTGTTCTAAGCACTGGGGTAGATACAGAGGTAACTGAGGCACAGAGAAGTGAAGTGACTTGTCCACAGTCATACAGCTGACAAGTGGCAGTGTTGGGATTCGAACCCATGATCTCTGACTCCCAAGCCGTGCTCTTTCCACTGAGCTCTCATGTGACCATTGATGATGTCACTGCAGGGTCAACAGCCAGAATGACAACATAGATGTAAGGGAGATGTGGGTGGTCTCACTCCCCAGGGTGGTTCTTTTTTCGTCTAGTTCAGGGAAGGGAGGGAGAAGACAAGGAGGCGGGAGCAAGAGACAGGAAGACCCCCGTTGTGACCGAGTGGCATTTCCTGATTCATTCAATAGAATTTATTGAGTGCTTACTGTGTGCAGGGCACTGTACTAAGCACTTCGGTGAGTACAATATAACAATAAACAACACGCTTCCTGTTGCACCTTTCCTCCCCACTATCTCTCTGCTCTTCACAAAGCAAAGGGGACTATGGGACAGGGGGTGGGGGAGCAAGAAAGGTGACAGGGAGTCACCTTCTCCCCACTAGTCATAGTGACATCCCACAGAGGGCCAGTACACCATGAGTACACACACATACCCTCATCTCTGATCCCTGTGAAGACTTCTCACTTTCCTCCTTACCTCTCAACCGTCCCTTAAATATCAAGCAGACCTTTCCCCTTTCTTCTCACTATCAGCTTGATGACCTCTCCTCACTATGTCATCAAGAAGATTCCTTCAGGGATGAAAAGCTAGAGGGGGTGAAGGAGTGGGGTGATGAGCACTGTTGGCGTAAAGCTATCCCCCCAGCTGGTGGACTGAGAAAGGAGGTAATCTTTCCAAGAAAGGAGGTTGGTCTTTCCAAGATGATTAGATAGACTAGGTAACTTTTTGCCCTTTTCACCTCTCTGGCCTGGAACTCCCATCCCCTTCATATAGAAAAGCCCACTACTCTCCCCACCACTGAAGCCTTATTAAAATCAGATCTCCTTCAAGAGGCTTTTCCCTACTAAACGTCATTTTGTCTATTCCCTCTCACTCTGGCATCACCTATTCATTTGGATCTGTACCCTTTAAGCACCCTCAGCCTCCTAGGCTTATGTGCACGTTCATAATTTAATAATAGTAATAATATTGGTATTTGTTAAGCGCTTACTATGTACAGAACACTGTTCTAAGCGCTGGGGTAGATACAGGGTCATCAGATTGTCCCACATGAGCCTCACAGTTTTAATCCCCATTTTACAGATGAGGGAACTGAGGCACAGAGAAGTGAATGGACTTGCCCACAGTCACACAGCTGACGAGTGGCAGAGTTGGCATTAGAACTCATGGCCTTTATTTAATGTCTTTCTCCCCCTGTAGACGGTAAGCTCCTTATGAGCAGGTACCGTGTCTACCAACTATGTTGTATCGTACTCTCCCAAGTGCAGAGTATAGTTCTGTGCACACAGTAAGCACTCAGTAAATACCACTGATTGCTTGACTGACTGAGACTGAGGCAGGGAGGATTTCAAAGGAACTCCTGGGGATATACATGCTGCCCCATTCCCTGCAACATAAATGGCAGCTTTCCCTTTAAGAGTCATCAGGTTTCCTTAGCCAATTTGAGAACATAATTTTCATAAGGCCCCAAGCAGAGACTATATTGGTAGGGAGACTGAAAGTTCGCTGTGGGCAAAGGATGTGTCTACCAACTCTGTTGTAGTGACCTCTCCCAAGTGTTTAGCATAATGATCTGCACACATTAAGGCCCTCAGTAAAGACGAATGATTGATTGAGGAGGTGCAATTTTGGGGGGTGGCTGAAGGCCTCCTAAATCCAAAACAATAATCTGACCTTGTGGTAAATCCAGACTATCTAACCCTGACTAGGCTGCTATGGTCGACCACATGCAAGAAACCTGGAAAGTAGATTTAGAATTTCCTATTCAGGCTACAGACATTGTGGTAAACTCCCCTATGTTGATGATGCTCTGGAAGCACTGACTTAAGACATACTTGCCTGATTTCACATCACCAATAACCTTAAACCGGAAGAAAACCAACATGTGCTAACCCATATCAAGGAAAGCCCATAAACAAAGCATTTCATCAGCATCACAGAACTGAATGATGTCACCACTCAAATTAATTGCATTTAATGAGCATTTATTGTGAGCAGAGCACTGTCCTGGTAGAGTACAGTATAACAGAGTTGGCAGACATATTCCCTACCCACAATGAGGTTAGAGTCTAGAGAAAGTCAGCTACCTAAAGTGTGCATTAATGACATTTCAAAAGAGATATGAAAAATGAATCAAAACAGCCAAGATAGCCTCTGAAAAATTGGCAGGCAGAATTTGGTGATGACAGGGTATTGAATGGCAAGCTCAATGAAAGCTCTAAAAAATAGAAGCTTGTCCAACTTCTGAAAGCTCATCCTGGGCAGGAAATATGTCAGCAACTTTGTCATATTGTACTCTCCCAAGTACTTAGTTCAGTGCTTTGCACATAGTAAACGTTCAATCAATATGATTGATTCTGTAGCTGAGACCTGAATTCAGCAGGGCCTGATCTGAATGACCTCGGGAAAAGGTTGTCTGGACAGTGACCATGTAAAAGCAAAATCCCTCCAAATGGACACATACCTTAGTAAAAACAGATCTATGAAGAAAATCATGTGGGGCAGAGAAGTCACTCTCCTAGAGGCCTTCCCTGATAGGGCCCTTCTTTTCTTTTTTCCCACTCCCTTCTGCAACTCCCTGATTTGCTCCCTTTATTTATCCCTCCTCCCAGTCCCTCAGCACTTGTGCACATATCTGTCATTTATTTATTTATATTAATGACTGTCTCCCCCTCTGGACTATAAGCTCAATGTGGGCAGGTGTCTGTTTATTGTTGTATTGTACAGTCCCAAGAGCTTAGTGGAGTGCTCTGCATAAAGTAAGCGTTCAATAAGCATGATTGACTGACTGAAGACTCTAGGCCTGGCCCTGCAGACACTTGGAAGCAGTTTCTATTGATTTTGTAGCCTCTGTTTTAAAAAGGGAAAACATTAGAAATTCTTAAATAATAAAATTCCCCTTCAAGCTAAGCTGATCATAGGGATTAGCTCCGATCAGTAGTTTTGGCCCATATGTAAAAGCTGTGTCCCAAGGCAGAGAAGCAGACGAGAAAGTGCCCCAGTTGCTGTTTAGTGGTGATAAGGGAACGGTCTCAAACAGCGTCACTACTCTTGGCCCCCATTGTCTTCTAAAGATTCAAAAGGTCAGAAAATTTCAAGCGTGGCAAGGTCTAGCCTTCAGCTAAGGTTTATGGGATTTGAAAAAAGAGAAAAAAGTATTTAAGCATAAAAAATTGAATTCTGTATCTTTGAATTAATCCCTTTTATATTTCCCAGCTCTTGGCTGTGGCAGCCCACATCAACTTAGAAACTTTTCAAACTGTTTTGATATACTTTGCTTTCTGGAGAGGAAGGGGGCTCTAAGATGGTGATGTTATGATGATGATAATGATGATAATAATTATAATGATAATTCATTTACTAGGTGCCAAGCACTTGGTAAGAACTGAGGCAAGCACAAGAGTGTTAAATCAGGTAAAGTTTCACAGGGGGTTTCCAGCCTAAGGGAAAGGTAGAATGGGTATTGCTTCCTTATTTTACAGACGAGGAAACTGAGGCATAGAGAAGTGAAGTGACTTGCCTAAGGCCATATAACAGGCAAGAGGCGGAGCCAGAATTAGAGTCCAGGCCTTTTGACTGATGGTCCTGAGCTCTTTCCATTAGAGAACTCTGAGGAATGTTTTGTTCTCAAGGTTAAACCAGTATTATACTCAGGGGTGAGACTCTACCCTAAGTAAGCCTGGAATCCCCATATTTGGCCCCCACCCTCCTGAAGGTTTGGAAAGCAGGAAACCACCCAAGAAAGGCTGAGTGGAAATTCCCCACAGACAAGTATTATTAAGGTACACATTTAGAACACAGTTTAGATGTGTTCTCAAGACCCAGCGCTTAGAACAGTGCTCGGCACATAGTAAGCGCTTAACAAATACCAACATATATATATATTCTCTCCGGCAGGAGACATAACCAGGATTCTAAGAGCCGGGGAGTTGCATTTAATAATAAAAAGACTCTAGACTGATTAATTTGGCCCTATCTCCCAACATACAGCTTGGAGCAATAGCCAAGGAAGGTACAAAGGATTGATGAGGTGGTACAGTTTTAATTAGCTCTACAGATGGCTTATAAGTATGGTTCCAGATAGATACTGCTATCCGGGTATTGTTTTTCTTTACATGGAGCAACTGCATACCCAACCTATTATAGGATATGATGAACCTATAAAACTTAATCAGTTTACTTCCGTCTGGGCCAGGTCGCGAGTCCCTTTAATAGAAACACCATATGGTTTTGCTTGAAAATCAAAAGCCAAGCTTTTCAAATTAAGAAAGCCAGAAGTTTGCAGCAGTGTTTGTGACCATGTCCCCATTCCAATGGAGACAATTTCATGACCCATTACACTTTCCATAACAACTGTTAAGAGGTTCATGTTGTTTTCATTTTCCAAAACAGTGACCCGGCCATTTGTTTGGAAACGGAAGAGGATTCCATTGGTTTTTGATGAAAGTGTGGGTTTGGTTTGAGTGGATTCGGTCCTGATTAGAGTTAACTGAGGGACTGCACTGGAATTTTAAACCCTGGTTGATCAATAAAAACAGTAGGGAGGAAGAGACAGCCACAGCACAGTGCTTCTCGCTCTCTTGTATGCTTGTCCTGCTCTTTGGGGTAACTGACTCGGGAAAAAGCGGAGAAGGAAACTTGGCTACCAAGGGGGAAGGATGGTTTACCCTCTCCTACACCCTCAGAAGGACAAGGTACCTTTATTCACCCTGCACCAAATGTGACCCAGATAAAGAGGTGACAGGAGGATAGGTTTGTAGTGAAGCCCATATTTATAATAATAATTGTGGCATTTGTTAAGCACTTACTGTGTGCCAAGCACTGTACTAAGCAATGGGATGGATACAAATAAATTGGGTTGGACACAGTCCCTGTTCCCCATTTTACAGATTTACACATTACCCATTTTACAGATGAGGTAACTGAGGCACAGAAAAAGTGAAGCGACTTGCCCCAAGTTCACACAGCGGAGACGTAGCGGAGCCTAGATAAGAACTCATGACCTTCTGACTCCCAGGTCTGTGCTCTATCCACTGTACCATGCTGCTCTATACAATCTATTATGTATACGATATACATACACTTGGCCTCTCATAAATTCAAGTGTATGTACATACATCAGTTGAGGTCACCTAGGAGACCGATGACTTGTAGACCCCCAGTTTGGTGTAGCTCATGATGGCCCATTGTTGTCCAACTATATTTTACAGGTTCTGAAGACCAGGGCTGTTCTTTTTGATCCTGTTTTCTATCTAGCTATACAGGCACTATTGATCTTGGCTTTACAGCATTCCATCAACTCTCTTCTCACATTACACCCCAGCTTGCACTCTTTGTTTCTCTCATGCTAACCCCTACTTTCAAATAATAACAATAATAATAGTATTTATTGATAAAAATAATAATAATAACCATGGTATTTGCTAAGCACTTACTCATTAACAAGCACTGCTCTAAATTCAGGTGTAGACGCAAGCTAATCAGATTGACTACAGTTCCTGTCCCACATGGGGCTCACAGACTTAATCCCCGTTTTACAGACGAGGTGACTGAGGCACAGAGAAGCAAAATGACTTGCCTGGATTTAGAACCCAGGTCCTTCTGATTCCCAGGTCTTCGCTCTATCTAGTAGGCCACACTTCAGCTCTCTCCTCCTTTACAATCCTCCTGAAATCCAAGCCCTTAATGGGAGCTTTCTCAGATTAAGTTCTCATGTATCCTGGCCATATCTTCCCAAAGACCACCTCAGAATTTATGCACTCATAACTACCAGTCAAAATTTTGCACGTATTGATTTATGTACTCAACTAAACACATATTTATTACAACTCCATTTTTCCATTTTCTTATTCCTATTTACTAGCTATTTTATGTGCATCCTCTATTAGATCTTAAGCTACTTGAGGGTAAATATTGTGTATTCTATCAATCTCTTAATACAGTGTTCTCCTTTAAGTAGGTGTTAAATAAATCTGCATGTTTATGTGCTTCTACCTCTGCCTCTCTAATCCGGAAAAAAATACAGACATTTCATTAGTTCTACACAAAGTAGAATTAAATCAGTAAATTATAATGCAATAGGAGAACTGCTTATCCAAACTAAATAATAGAATTGGATGAGAAATTTCAAGACATCCCCTGACAACATTAAAGTAAACAAGAAGAGTCATCTTAACAGAACTGTGAGACCTAATTGAAGCCATACAAGAAATACATTAACATATATTGAATTTTGGCTATTATTTTGAAGTATTTTGATAGCATTTGGATGCCAGAGATGAGAACTGCAGCTTGAAGGAGCAAATAAAACTTTATTTGAGAAAGTCCTGAAAAATAAGATGATGCTGATAAGACGAGTTTGTTGCTTTTCAGTATGCAAAAAAAAAATCCATTTGTTTGAGGTCATGCATAATCTGTACCCTCAAATGCCTAAAGCAGCAAAGCTAAGAAACACAGTTTTATGCATTTTGATAAAATGATCTCTTCAAGGTCCTGAAAGTGCCCAGAAGGTACTCGGAAATATATGATCGTTGCATGTGTAAAACATTTTGTTTATTAATTAAAGCAGGCATTTTTATAAAAGTTCTCTTCTGCATCTGGAAAAGGGCAGCATCTGAGGAATGAACGGGCATGTACACTCACTGTAGGCAGGGAATTTGTCTGCCAACTCTGTTATCCTGTACTCTCCAAAGCACTCAGTACGGTGTTCTGCACCTAGTTGGCGCTCAATAAATATCATGGATGATGATATGGGAGTCTAGGAGTCTTACACAATGTAGCGATAGTTAATGTTACATAAAAGTTGTTCAAGAGCTTCCATTGTTTAGCATTTATCTAGGACTATCTGAAACGAAGGTTATCAATTTTGCCAAGTCACTGTTCATAATAACAGTGATCGATATTATTCCCATTTTTCAGATGAAGAAATCTAGATGCAAACTGTCCAAGGACATAGTGTGAAATACCACGGAGCAAGGGGAGAAACTGTAGGGATACCTGAAAAAGCTGGATGAATGGGCTGAAATACATTAAATGAGTTGCAGTATGAACAAGATCAGATAACTACACTCCAAACTACATCTACAGGATAATGAGCTCTGACCTAACGGTCACAACTCAGGAAGCAGATTTCAGAATCATTATTAACTGCTTTTTTCAATCCCCTGTTCACTATTCGTCTACAGCCGTAAAGGCTAACCAAATATTGAGGATCATCAGGAAATATTAGGCTATATATTAGGCTATCTCTTTTATTTAGTATGAAAAACAATGGTGCTCCCACAGTGAAAATGATTTCTGGTTTTTGAATCTTAAGTAGGACGTAAATAACTTGGAAGAGGTCAAAAAAGATGATAATGTTGGTATTTGTTAAGCGCTTACTATGTGCCGAGCACTGTTCTAAGCGCTGGGGTAGATACAGGGTCATCAGATTGTCCCACATGAGCCTCACAGTTTTAATCCCCATTTTACAGATGAGGGAACTGAGGCACAGAGAAGTGAATGGACTTGCCCACAGTCACACAGCTGACGAGTGGCAGAGTTGGCATTAGAACTCATGGCCTTTATTTAATGTCTTTCTCCCCCTGTAGACGGTAAGCTCCTTATGAGCAGGTACCGTGTCTACCAACTATGTTGTATCGTACTCTCCCAAGTGCAGAGTATAGTTCTGTGCACACAGTAAGCACTCAGTAAATACCACTGATTGCTTGACTGACTGAGACTGAGGCAGGGAGGATTTCAAAGGAACTCCTGGGGATATACATGCTGCCCCATTCCCTGCAACATAAATGGCAGCTTTCCCTTTAAGAGTCATCAGGTTTCCTTAGCCAATTTGAGAACATAGTTTTCATAAGGCCCCAAGCAGAGACTATATTGGTAGGGAGACTGAAAGTTCGCTGTGGACAAAGGATGTGTCTACCAACTCTGTTGTAGTGACCTCTCCCAAGTGTTCAGCATAATGATCTGCACACATTAAGGCCCTCAGTAAAGACGAATGATTGATTGCTTTCCTAATCTAGATCTGTCAGGGAGAGCTTAGAACAGTGCTGTGGTAGGACTGAATAAATCCTATCAATCAATTGACTGAAAAGTATACAGAAGTGGACACTGTCCCTGGTCTTATTGGACTCTCCTAAGCACCAGTATAAAACCTGGAAACAATCGACTCTTAGGAAATGCCATTCATTGATTAGATGCTAGATGGTTCATTCCTAAACATGAGGAGAGATGTTAAATATTTTGTCCTTAGTTATGCTGCTAAATGTATGAGAAAAGTGATTGGAGATTGCAGGCATCGGAGATAACAGGCCCTCAGGTTTTCAATGAATCCATGTTATTTACTGAGGACTTTTTGTCTGCAGAGGATTGTACTAAAGCATTTCTGTGGTCTGGGAACTTTACCGCCTTCTACTAAGTTTACAAGGACTTAGAAAATCTAAGTGGGGAATACCAATCTGTCAGTCACTTTTTCTCTCCCAGAGATGGACAAATAGGTTGCTAGACTAGTTGATCTGGGCCTCTTAGTTCTATTTCACAATCTCTTCCCTTCCTCTTTTATTTTTGGGGAGCTGATTCTCTATGCTCTTGGTAAGGGTATAGTCAGGCAGGAGAGTAATAGATTCAGAAGAATTGCTCATGGGGGTTATTTTACTTGGCATTCATGAGTTTTATTTAACATGTGGGAATTCTCTCATTTTTCATCATATCTTGAAATATCTTGATATCTCATATGATGACATCTTGAAAAGCACCAGGGCCTAGTGGAAAGAGATTGGACCTAGGAGTCAAAGGTTCTGGGTTCTAATTCCAGTTTCACCACAGCTTGATGTGTAACCTTGGGCAACTCACTTAACTTCTCTGAACCTTATTTTACTCATTTGTAAAATGTGGATTCTGTGTGGCAGCAACTGAAGCTGACCTGATTATCTTGTATCGACCACAGAGTTTAGTACCGTATGTGGCACATGGTAAGGGCTTAAAAAACACCACTATTATTATTGAAATATTTTGCAGTATTGTCCCTTCAGCTTAAACAGCTGGAAATACCACCCAAGATTTAATTTTCAAGTTTCCATGTCATGAAAGAAGGATGAAACAGAACTCCCAAATACGTTTTTTCTTTATCCTCTTCACCATAATAAGGTGGTAGAAATGAGGGAAAAAAATTACTTTCACAACCTTATTATCAAATGAAATCATCTCATTAACCTCCTGCAACAATTAATCCTTGACACTTCACTGTGTAGCACCAACCTATTAAATATGCCTCGATCTCATCTCTCTCTCTGTCGAACCCTTGCTCACATCCTTCCTCTGGCCTTGAATGCCCTGACCCCTTCATATCCAACAGACCACCCCTCTCTCCACTTTCAAAGTCCCTCTAAAATTACATCTCCTCCAAGAGACCTCTGGAGAATCACCCCTCTTTGTCCTAATTTATGTACCCTCCCTTCAGCTTCATCACACATTTGGGTCTGTACCCCTTAAACACTTTTCTGATCACCCCACAATATGAACATACATATCCTTCTACTCTACCCTTTCCCCTATTTGTAATTTATTTATTATAATGTCTGTCTTCCCCACTATCCAGTAATCTCTTTATGAGCTCTATCGTATTGTACTCTCCCAAGCACTTAGCAAAGTTCTCTGCCTGCAGTAAGCATTCAATAAATACTTTTGACTGATTGAAATGAAAGTGACAATTAGTTGTCACTGGAGATGGACAGAGGACACTAATCACAAGGCAAACAGATACAGGATTCGACAACATACGGATCGAGCATGCAATACTGTGTTCGTGATTTTTCAGTGCTTTAAGTGGGAAAGGAGAAGGATTACTGCCTCTCCTTTCACAAATGAGTTTGAAACCCCCCTGCTCCTTTCAGAAGACTTGAAATTATCCTGTTATATTGTAGGATATACCAAAACAACACTAAAAACACCAAAACAGCCCTTATCTCGTGTCCGCACAGTGTTCTGTGAGTGTTTAGTGATGCACAGTGTGATAGGGATTGTGAGTCTTATTATCCCACCTGCCATGGGGAAGAATATGCTGTCTAGAATTCACGAAGACTGAAGATTGTAGAGTTAAGTAGAGTAAATCCCAACTCCTGTTACTATCATTTTCTGAAAAGATCTAGCGGGTTCTTCGAGAATAAAGGTTCTACGTGATCTTTCCGGTGATCAATGACAGCATCTGCACTGACAGAGGTTAATCCGCCACCCCACCCCCCCGCCCATTAACAATTGATAGACTTCTCTCTCTACCATTTGGAACACCAAATGTGGCATAGAATTACTGTCCTGGGAAATGGTGTTCGATGGCAGTAGAGAAGCACCGCATCTTAGTGGAAAGAGCCCAGGCTTGGGAGTCAGAGGATGTGGGTTCTAATCCCAGCTCCACCACTTGTCCATTGTGTGATCTTGGGCAAGTCGTTTAACTTCTCTGTGCCTCAGTGACCTCATCCGTCAAATGGGGATTAAAAGTGTGAGCCCCACTGGGACAACCTGATAATCATGCATCTACCTTAGCCCTTAGAACAGTGCTTGACACGTAGTAAGTGCTTAACAAATACCATGATCATTATTAGTAGTAGTAATACCTTACACCACAATGGGGGAGTGGATATGTCCAGACGGGGAGGAGGATAGTGCAAACTAGGACTGTGGCTAATGTAGCTAAGCTCAGCAGTCTCCAAATCATATCATAAACTTATGGTGTAGGTTTGCCTGCTGGAAGAATTTATCACCTCGAGCTCATGCGCTGAAGGATTCAAATGAAAAACAGGAGTGTGGGAGCTGACAGTCTATCGACTTACAGAGACACTCACTACATCACCTAGAGTGCCAGCAACCTGAAAGCCTCCAGAAGGAGGGAACTGTTGTATGGAGACAATTTACTTCTATAAACAGAAATACATTTTGAAATCCTTTCCAGGCTGCGAAAAAACCTGAATGAAAGGAAGTGGGCTAGAAACTCAAGGGTGTTATGAATGGACTCCGCACATTTCTTCATTTTCTCAACATTAGCTAAAATATGCTGAAAAAACTTTCAATTGGCCTGTGTTATATGGAAGAAAGACATCCCATGACTGCATCGTTTGGTCCACTTTGCCCTCCCAGGGCATCCAAACTCATGCATAAATGGATAACATAAGGCCTGTCGGGCTGTGCCAAGGCATAATCAGATCCCCTTTGCAAAGAAGCACACGTAGAATAACAACGGCACACCTGAGACCTTTTATTATCTGTCTATACTAAAGAATATCCTGCTACTTCTTTAAAAGTTCATTTGTTTCTTGAGAAACTTTTTTTCCAAATAACTAACAAATTGAGTGTACAGTGTCAACAGAGCTAAAGTAATTAAACTGTATTTCTCTAACTGTTCTGTGCCTGGAGTAGTACAGGAAATGCATTTTTAGCTTACAGACTACAAGATTACTCAGTGATGTCCATGGCAGGGTGAACAAAGAAAGAGCCTGGACCTGAGAGTCAGAGGACCCGGGTTTTAATCCTGATTCTGTCATTGTCTCTGTGTGACCTTAGGCAAGTCATTTAACTTCTCTATGTCTCAGTTATCTGTAAAATGGGGGTTTAAAGCTGTGAGCTCCTTGTGGGACATGGACTGTGTCCAACCTGATATCTTATATCTAGCCCAGTTCTTAGTACAGTCTCTGGCACAGAGTAAGTACTTAACAAATGCTATGAAAAAAATAGCAGGGATACAATTGGAAAATTAGTGAATCTGACTGCTTTCAGTACCTACCTGACAAATTAAACCATAGCTACAAGGAATCATCCCTCACTGAATTCTGAAAAAAATCTCCAGGATCTTTCAGAGTGCAGGTAAATTTCCTTATAATGTCATCTAGATTACAAAGCCATAATAATATTGGAAAATAGACATTCTGGACAGTATTTTCTTTGGGTTGCAGCATACTTGCTCATCAACTACAAGTTCATGCTGGTATGGAGCTGAGTTCTCTTGGGTAAAAATGAAACCCTAGAAATTGAAAATTGTCTACATGCTTATTTAGAAACATTATTATTCATTGTGGTACACCATCGGGGAGGTTTGAAGGCCTCCACAGATGCACTATTTATTTCCTTGATAACATCTGAAACAATCAACTTTCCTGGAGTTGAGGATGAAAGCTGATGGAGTATACTATCAACCAACATTCTGAAACTATATTCAGACTGAATGCAAAGCAGGTTGGACCCAGTCCCTGTTCTATATGGGCCTCACAGTGAAGGCTCAATAAACATAATTAATAATAATAATAATGTTGGTATTTAAGTGCTGTGTGCACAGCACTGTTCTAAGCGCTGGGGTAGATACAGGGTAATCAGATTGTCCCACATGAGGCTTACAGTCTTAATTCCCATTTTACAGATGATGTAACTGAGGCATAGAGAGGTTAAGTGACTTGCCCAAAGTCACACAGCTGACAAGTGGCAGATCCGGAATACGAACCCATGACCTCTAACTCCCAAGCCCATGCTCTTTCCACTGAGCCACGTAACTGATTGGAGGCCAGAAACAGAGAGGAGGATAGAGGTGGGGACTTGTTTAGCTCCCAAAAAGATAGCCCCAGGGAACTGACTGCTTCCTTTGCCTTAAAACTGGCTCTGGGTTTAACAAGAAAGGTGCTGAATAAGAAAAAAATTAATGAATGAATGAAGAATGGGCCAAGAAATCAGAAGCCTTATTCAGATTAAATGATCCTTTCAAAAAGTGCTTGATTCATTTCCTTTCTGATTGAGTTCATATATAGTTCATGGAAGAAACAATTTTTACACTTCCAAATTATTCGAAGAAAATCTTCATGGGACACTAAACCTCTTGGGGTGCTGGGAAATTTCTACACTCTCCAGGTCATCGACCGATAACAGTGATCGGAGTCGAGTTCTCTTTGGGTAAAAATGAAACCTGAGAAATTGCACATCTTCTACATGCTTATTTAGGAATCTATTATTATTATTATTCACTGTGGTTCGCCATCAGGTAGGTTTGAAGGCCTCCAGAGACATACTTTTTATTTCCTTCATAACATATGAAACACTGAACTCTCCTGAAGTTGGGGGAAAAGCTAACAGAGTAACAGGCAAGGCTCAGCTTAATCAACCAATGAATCAGTGGTATTACTGAGTGTTTACTGTGTGCAGAGCACTGTTCTAAGTGCTTTGGAGAGTAAGATAAAACGGAGCTGGTAGACACATTCCCTGCCCACAGCTAGTCACAAGGACATCGGGATCGAAAAGCTGTTTGAAGGAATTGATAATAGGGGTCTACATAATGCCACTCACTCTCTTGAGTCTTGACCCTTCATATTCCTTCTGGGCTGGTGGATACTTCAAGCAAAGTAGGCAAGACGGGGGTCTTTTACGTACAAAAACAATTTAAGGCCGATGTGACCAGAACGCCAAAAAATAGCAGGCAGTTGCCTGGGAAACCACTGCCATCTTTGCTTCCTCTATTAGCCTGCTATTTTCAGTGTTCTTTGATGTCACCTATCCTTCTGCTGACCCCTTGCCCACATCCTTTCTCAGACCTGGATTTGCCTCCCTCTTCACATCCAACAGTCACCACTCAAAATTCTCCTAAAATCACAACTCCTCCAAGAGGTTTTTCCTGACAAAACCCTCATTTCCCCTCTTCATTTACTTAGCTGTCTACCCTTAAGGCCTGTGATCTCCCAGCCCCACAGCTCTTACGTACAACAGTCAACCAACCGTATTTATTGAGAGTGTCCTCTGTGCCAAGGACTTTACTAAGTCCCATGGATAGTACAGTATAACGGAGTAGGTAGAGATGCTCCCAGCCCACCACAAGCTTACAGTCTAGAGGGGGAAACAGACATTACTATAACTAGATAAACTGTATCCCTGTACTCTACCAATTAATAATGTTGGTATTTGTTAAGCGCTTACTATGTGCCGAGCACTGTTCTAAGCGCTGGGGTAGACATAGGGAATCAGGTTGTCCCATGTGGGGCTCACAGTCTTAATCCCCATTTTACAGATGAGGGAACTGAGGCACAGAGAAGTTAAGTGACTTGCCCACAGTCACACAACCGACAAGTGGCAGAGCTGGGATTCGAACTCATGAGCCCTGACTCCAAAGCCCGTGTTCTTTCCACTGAGCCACGCTGCTTCTCCATCCCCTATATGCAATTTAATATGGATCTCCCTGCAGATTGTAAACTCCGTATGGGCAGGGATCATGTCTAACAACTCCACTGTACTGTCCTATTTCCAAGTACTTAGGAAGGTGCCCTACACACAGTAAATGCTCAATAAATACCACTGATCGAGCCTGTCCACTATGCAAGATGCCCTACCTTGCCATATCTTTGTCACTGTAAGCTCCTTGAGTTCAGGGAGCTGGATCTCATGTAGATTCTATTGTACTGTCCCAGAGGCTCAAGAAAATGTATTGCACTCAAGGGATGTTCAATAAATATTTTTACCAGTACCACTTATAGCAAGACCCCATCAGGTAGTCTACCTCTGGCAGTCAAAATGCCTTATAAAGCCACTACTGCAAAAATTAAAGCTTTTCTTTTTGGTGGATGAGTGATGGAGGATTCTATCTGAACAAAGAGCTTAAATCCTGTAGCCTTTATTTACACCTTATTTATAAGGATGTCATATTTTATTAGTGTCTGCCATTATCAAAATTCCAACCCTGTTCAGAAAATTTCCACTGTGGGACAGAGGTGAAATTCTTCCAGTTTCACGTGGCTGCGGAAAATTAAATCTACCCAGTGACTTTCCTACAGAATTCCTTAGTGCATTGAACATGACCCTCTCAAAAAAGAGTTTTCCATAATTAATAGGATTACATGAATATCAAAAGAATTCATAATGATATGAGTTTCATTATAAAGTGTTGCTAACCATGTACTGCAGATTGCTTTTGATGTTGTTTTAATTTAAGAACATCATTGGTATTGGGAATACTTGAATCGTGAGGCAGTAATTTATTTTAAATTGAACTTTAGGTAGTTGTTAAACACTCTTATTGCCTCATTTATACTTCCTTTCATTTTTGATCTTTGGCTTTGTTTTTTTTTCAATTCTTTTGCAAAGACATTTTACTCTCTACCTATTTAAGAGATTTAAAATCACATACATTCCAAATGCCTTTCCACAAAGGCTAGTCCAAGTACATTTTATACTAAAAAAAAAAAAAGTTAATGAACTGATTCCTTCTAGTTTCAAATGTTGTCCAAGTAAGGGTGATAAAGAAGCTGCAGTTTGCAAAGATTAATTCTACCTGCACACCTTTACAATTCCCCATTTGTAGCCTTGGCTCAGCACCTTTGGTGGTCTTTAAAACTGGGATCGAAACCTCATCTGTCTAGCATGGTTTATCAGTAATCTTTTCTGATAACAGGGAAGGTGGACTAATGACCTTTCAGAGACCCATGATTCCATTATTCAACCTACAGAGAAATAATAATGATGTATTTAGTGCTTTATGGAGTAGACTTCCATGCTTTGGAGGAAGTTAGAATGTTTTAAAGATGTTCAGCCTGACTTTCCCTTTCAATCAATCAACCATAGTATATTGAGCAACTGACTGTGTGCAGAACAATGTTCTGAAAGAGTACAAATCACTTGCACAATTGGAGCGCATAATTTGGCGTCCATAGTTGGTCACTATGATCCCTGCCCTCTGGGAACTTACATTCTTTAGGAAGTCACTATGCCTTTGTGGGCATAGGAAGAGGGAGGGTCTTTTCTTTTGTTCCCCTTCTAGAGACTCTCTTTGTCCCATGTTTAATTCTAGGTCATGATAAGAAGTATAGACACATCTATCTTTTCTCTGCCCAAACCCCGGTAGAGAATTATCCCAACGGAGCATGTCCCCGGAGCATGTCTCAACTTTTGGAAAATGTGGTCTCCTCCAACCTTTTCACGAGACGAGGCATGACTTCAGGTTAACGATCTCAACCACAAAGATAGAGATGGAGTGTTTTTCATAACTGTTTTGGCCAGGGGGAGCATAAGAGTGTGAGGATCAGAATTATCCCTGGTAGCTAGAATCCACTTGTTCCTTAGGCTGGCAGTTTTCTCAAACTCCAGTTATCCAGATGGAGAAAATCACAGTAACATTTCACTGTTAGAGTGTTGCTTGTTTGGTGAACAGGAAAGTGAAATAGAGTTTAAAAAGAAATTCCTTCCTGGAGGATTTGGGTTGAAGGTGTTACTGAGTAGTAGTTCAAAAAAAGGAGGGAATATATGTCAAGCAGTATGCCAGGGAAGGAAATTCTGTTCCTGACACTGGTCGAAGAAGGATCAGAGTATGTTTTCATCATATCACTGTAGCCTGGTGGCAAACATTTGGAATGAGAGTTTTCTTTTGTGGGGGCTGTCGAGAAAAAAAAAGCCTTATTTTCTTCACAAGCTGATTGGAGGTTCTTATGAGAACTCCCATAGTTTTCTGCTTGTTACTGAAAATATGGGTCATAGGCTAGGAGTTACCTGTGGGGCTCACCTAGTTCAATGCAATTTCCATCATTTTGAAGCTTAAATAGTCCTCTTTTTCTTCTGAGGCGAGCCAGAGGCAGTTACAAAGAAAAAGAAATTCAGAGGAGAAGAAAAATATTATCATAATCCTTGAGCCACCTTACATCCAACAGGGATGACAAAACTACAGCAATAGCATACCTTACAGGAGTTATTGTGTCCTGACTGTCCAGACCCAGGGATCTGCTTATCTTGGCAGACTTATTTTGATTCTCACTTACCAGATGTCATTCAATTTGTATTTGTCTCCTAACAGAGAGAGATACTGGGAAGGAGGGGAACGCTAGTCTCTGATGCTTTAATAATGGCTAATAAAGAATTGCCTTACCCAGACTGCCTTTGGCTTTTGGAGGAAGGAATTGGGTTGCACACTGTTTCCAGTGATCCTTGTTGAATCCTCACTGTTCCTCCCACTGGAAGGCTTCAAAGGAGTGAGGAGAGAGATATGAGTGACATTCTGTGGGAGCTGACTGAGGTGGCACAGGGCCATACAGAGTTTGGTTTGGATAGCATTCCCCTCCTGCTGTGGCTGCTTCCCACTGGGGAAGCAGTGTGGCTTAGTGGAAAGACCCCGGGGCCTCATCAGGGGCCCTGGATTCTAGCCCCGACTCTGCCACTTGCCTGCTGGGTGACCTTGGGAAAGTCACTGCATTTCTCTGTGTCTCAGTTCCTCACCTGTTCAATAAGGGTTAAATACCTGTTCTCCATGTTACGTAGACTGTAAGCCCCTTATGAGGCCAGGGCTTTGTCTAACTTGATTATCTTATTTCTACCTCAGTGCTTAGTACAGTGTTTGGCACATAATAAGTGCTCAACAGATACTACAATTATTATTATTATTACTACTACTGCAGGTAACATAGCGGGGTTGACGGGGGAAGGAGTAAGATGGTATTTCAATGTACTCCTTGAGTCTGGCTTTAGCTCTTGTTCAGAAGTCAGGCGCTCATATTCACTGAGCGCTTACTATCTGCAGAGCACTAGATTAAGCGCTTGGTAAGTATATCACAATATAACAGATATATTCCCTGCCCACAACTTTCATTCATTCATTCAATAGTATTTATTGAGCGCTTACTATGTGCAGAGCACTGTACTAAGCGCTTGGGATGAACAAGTCGGCAACAGATAGAGACAGTCCCTGCCGTTTGACGGGCTTACAGTCTAATCGGGGGAGACGGACAGACAAGAACAATGGCACTAAACAGCGTCAAGGGGAAGAACATCTCGTAAAAACAATGGCAACTAAATAGAATCAAGGCGATGTACAATTCATTAACAAAATAAATAGGGTAACGAAAATATATACAGTGGAGCGGACGGGTACAGTGCTGTGGGGATGGGAAGGGAGAGGTGGAGGAGCAGAGGGAAAAGGGGAAAATGAGGCTTTAGCTGCGGAGAGGTAAAGGGGGGATGGCAGAGGGAGTAGAGGGGGAAGAGGAGCTCAGTCTGGGAAGGCCTCTTGGAGGAGGTGATTTTTAAGTAAGGTTTTGAAGAGGGAAAGAGAATCAGTTTGGCGGAGGTGAGGAGGGAGGGCGTTCCAGGACCGCGGGAGGACGTGACCCAGGGGTCGACGGCGGGATAGGCGAGACCGAGGGATGGCGAGGAGGTGGGCGGCAGAGGAGCGGAGCGTGCGGGGTGGGCGGTAGAAAGAGAGAAGGGAGGAGAGGTAGGAAGGGGCAAGGTGATGGAGAGCCTTGAAGCCTAGAGTGAGGAGTTTTTGTTTGGAGCGGAGGTCGATAGGCAACCACTGGAGTTGTTTAAGAAGGGGAGTGACATGCCCAGATCGTTTCTGCAGGAAGATGAGCCGGGCAGCGGAGTGAAGAATAGACCGGAGCGGGGCGAGAGAGGAGGAAGGGAGGTCACAACGAGCTTACAGTATAGAGGGGGAAACAGACATTAATATAAGTTCCATGGGCTGTGGCCCCTGGAAACATAGCCCTTCATGAGCCAAGTTTTAAAAATTCAGTGCTGTAGTAGACTGAACCCCAAATTTTTCAATGTCCACTCAATATCCTCTGGGCTCAGACCTGGGAGTTCATGGAGCAGATCAATTATTCCCAATTCACCTTTTTTATAAAACGGCCTTGATTCACGCTAAAGACCAATAAATCAATGAAACAGTTATTTACCTTCCCTGATTCATGTTTGCGATGCAGTTTTTGATACTTCCAGAAGAGAGTCGAGCAGATCGCACCCAGTTTCAACTCCACCAGTCTTTGACTTTCTTCCAGTTTGTTTCAGAAAATTTACCCCGCCCCTTGGCCACTGGGCTCAAGTATCGACCTCGGCTCCATTCCTTCTATCCGAGAGTTTTTCCCAAGAACAATCCAGTGCCATTCTCTATCTTCTGAGGAAAGCCCTGAGCCCCAACTCCATTCCCAGCTCCCTGAGCTTTGACCCTCTGTGGTGCTCCAACCCAGCTCTACCTCTTTGCTTTCTGGGTGTTTCCTGGCCCCACTCCACCACAAAATTATTGCAGCACTGGGAGGTCACTATTCCCATCCCCTTTTTCCTACCCCTTCTCTCCTCCTGTGTGCAACTCACCAAATATCACCACTCAGAGAAGATGGAGGAAAACCCTGACAGATCTAGATTAGGAAAGCAAGGTACACCTGTCTAACATTGTTCAGAATTAAGGCCCAGGACCCCCTCCAGAAGCCACAGGAGACCAGCAGGCACAGCTAAGGCCAACCCAGAACTACTTTGTCACTCCCTTCAGGACCAAGGCAAAATGAGTGTCTGCCACTGACCCGATGTAGGACAGACCATATGTCTCCAACTGCTCTATGTTTGTCAGGATTGTTGAAGTCAGTTTAATAATAATAATAATAGTAATTTGGGGATTTGTTAAGTGCTTACTATGTGCAGGCACTGTACTAAGCAGAGGGATGGATACCAGCAAATCGGATTGGATACAGTCTCTTTCCCACATGGGACTCTCAGTCTCAATCCTCATTTTATAGAAGAGGGAACTGAGGCCAGAGAAGGAAAGTGACTTGCTCAAGGTCCCACAGCAGAGAAATGGCAGAGCTAGGATTCAAACCCATGACCTTCTGACTCCCAGGCCTGTGCTCTCTCCACTACACCATGCTGCTTCTCTTTGATTTTGTCTCGATTCGGTCGTACGTTCCCCTTTAAAAAGTTATTTTCTTCAGGAAATTATTTCCACGCATTCATTTTCCATCAGTTCTGCTTTAGGGCTCCTCTGTTGGAATTTAATGTATTCATACTCCTCTGTTGAATGGGAAACAAGTTGCTGTTTTTAATGCTTTCCCTAGCAATATTCCCTTCTCTGACATTTGAGTTTCAAACCTTTGGGCTTCAAATATTAGTCCTCCAAAAGAATCAGTAAAGAAAATGTAACTAGAACCTCTTCCACTGAGTCAAATCAAAGACATAACTGGCTTTGGATCATTATAATTATTGTTGTGGTATTTGCTAAGTTCTTCCTATGTGCCAAGCATTGTTCTAAGCATTGGGATAGATACAAATTAATCTGATTAGACACAGTCCCTGTCCCACATGAGGCTCCCAGTCTAAGTAGGAGGAAGAACAGTTATTTAATCCCCATTTTACAGTTGAGAAAACTGACACACAACAAATTAAGTGATTTGTCCAAGGCCCAAGGTCACCCAGTGAGCAACTGGCAGAACTGGGATTAGAATCCAGTTCCTTTGAATCCCGGACCCACGCTCTTTCCAGTAGGCCACGTCATTCACATCAATTCACGTCACTGAATGAAAATGTAGAAGGAAGAAAAGAAATAACGAAGGAAGAGCTAGGCAGAAAAGTGGGAAATGCTCTCTCTTCCTGGTTCATCAGTATCCATCCGGCTCCCACGACAAAACTCTACAACCAGCATAGGGCTTGACAATAGTCCACACTTCATAAAGGTCACAATTAAATCCTGAGTCTATAAGGTGAATGTAAGTCATACTTAACCATTTTTGTCCTGTCTCAGTCTTAAAAATCATCACTCTGGCTGTAGTGTGTCCATTATGATGGTGGGAAAAGGGGGACAGCCCCAACTAAGAAGGTCTGGAGATACTTGGAGCAGCACCAAAAGCGGGATAAATGCAGGTCTATTATGGCACCACAAGAGCAGTGAACTTGAAATAGCCTCATGATCTGAGTTTCCAGCAGTTGCCTAGTCCCATTGCTGACCTAAAGGATCTTACCCCATTGGGGAAGCACCTGCATCAGCTGAACCTCACCTGGGTTTCTTGGCTTTATTCTTTAATGTGCTGGATAGCAGGAGTTGCACCCTGGTTCCTGGCAAATAGAACAGTATTTGGATTGAAGAGCTCACTGAGGGGCAGGGGCTGTGGCTAATTCCCACCTGTGAATTCTTTCCCAGCATATAGTACAGCAACTCTGCACACATAAGTGCTTAGTAAATATTACTATTACTACTCAAGGGAGCATTTAGGTGTAAGCAGAAGTTAATACTGGTCACTCTGAAATTTCATTGGCTAACCTTTTTTCACTTCTTGGAATATGTTTTCAATAAAGTAATATTTTTGTTTCTGTTGGGATAAAAAAGGAATATTTTCAAAGCAATCAGAAAAAGTATTTTGGGAATCTGGATCTATAGAAAACATTCTTCTTGCTCTATCGGATCTTCTAAACCAATTTTGTTTTTAAGTTAACTTTACACTGAGAACTCTTATTAGTGGGAATTCTCATTTCAGTGGGAAAGCATAAAGATTTTCAGATTCTATTTAATGATCGGCATATTCCCTTTGCAATCCACATTTTCCATCTGGCTTCAAACCTTCAGCTCAATTTACAGTTACTTCTTTTCCCCCCATTGCATCTTCCATGAGCAATAAGGAATATTTCTTGTTCCGATGTGGCTGTGAAACTGCATTCAATGCTTACATTATGGATCACTGAGTATGTATAAATAAAAGTCAATGTGTTCTCTCATCTTAGGTGACAAGACAGTAATGCTAACGAGAAGAGTCGACACCATGTGGTATTCACAAAGATAACAAGCAGTTAAAAACTGTCAAATTAACAGGAGATATTCATCATTCCTTTATTTTTTCCATTGGAATAATTCTTCCTTAATTCTTGGGAGATTTTTGAGTATATTCATTGACCAAGGTAGCTCCCACTCAGCTACAGAAAGAAAAGCATGGATATCCAGGGCTGGGCATTTTAAATATTTGACTGAAAGAAACCCAAAATATTTAGATTTCATAATTAGAGTTTAAATACATGGGTAGAGATTATTATTATATTTTAAGTGCTTATTATGTGTCAACCACTGTTCTAAGTGCTGGGGTAAATTCAGGATAATTACCTTGGACATAGTCCCCATCCCACAAGGGGCTCACAGACTAAGATCATTCTTATTAGTACCTGGCAAGACATGGAAAACAACAGAATAACTAAAACAAAATAAAAAAGAGCAAAGGACTTGGAGATAGAAAGTTTGGGTTTTAACCCTGATTCCTTTGCTTGTCTGCTGTATGACCTTGAGCAAGCCATTTAAGTTCTCAGTGTCTCTTTTCTCTCTGCAAAATGGAGATTCAATTCCTGCTGTCTTTAGACTGTGAGACTCATGAAGGACGGGGCCTGTGTCTGGTATGATTATAACATCGTAGAGGAGAAGTGGGTTGAACTGGATCAGGATTGGCTAGTGATAAATGGAAGAGGTGAGAGCAGACGGAACACCTTCCCCCAATGACTAATAGAAGTACAACAAGGGAAGGAAGGACCAGTGCTGCTGATCTCTACCATCTTCACCTTTTTCCTCAACAACTGAGTTTGATTGGGGATTCCAGCTGGGCTGCAGATCTCTTATGCGCTTAGTACAGTAGAGTACACACGAATAAGTGCTCAGTAAATACCATTTATGGACTGACTGGAGGCCCCAACTGAAACCCATCTAGGAGAAAACAGCTTCAGCGCTTAGAACAGTGCTTGGCACATAATAAGTGTTAAATACCATCATCATTATTATTCAATGGTAAATTAAGACATCAGACTACACATGTGAGCACAGTGAGTGCCGGAGCCCTCCTGAATCCAAATCCTTTTTCTCACAGACCAAACTTCACTGCCTTTCAGTTCTCGTCATTTTTTTTGTATGTGCCTCTGGGGATGACTGAGTAAGTAGCTAATGTAGATCGTCCTGCCTCCTTTACTATGCCTGATGGATTTCCTTCCCAATACTTTGGGAGCTCATTAAGGAAGGATGGTTAACGTCTGAGGCATTCCCATCATCTAGCCTTGTGATAAATGTACTGGATCGCTTCATATTGGGGGGTGGGGGCGGGGAGGGCGAGTCACCATTTAGTATTTACCAGAGAGTGCCGTGAATCCTGCTGTTCTTTGAAACAAAAATGTAATGTCACTTCAAGGTTTTCATAAACGTTCCTTATTTAAGAACTTAACCATCGAATCATGAGGGGCCAAGAGTTATTTCAAAAGACTGAGAATGCTAACACATCTGTCATAGTCATGTCTTTGAAATGAGCTATGTGAGACCTTTAGAATGACAATATGAAAATCCAAACCATCTTTGATTTACATACAAGGATAATCTACGGCATTGATCTATAAGGAGGTACTCAAGATTCTTGTAGGAATGATTGCTCCCTCACGTTATGAACGATTAAGTCCCTTCATTAGATTACATGCTTCACATGAGCAGGGGCTGTTTCTTCTACTTGTATTATCCACACCCAGGCCTACCACTGAGAAGCAGAGAGGCTTAGTGGAAAGAGCATGGGCTTGGGAGTCAGAGGACATGGCTTCTAATCCCGGCTCCGCCAGTTGTCGGCTGTGTGACCTTGAGCTAGCCACTTAACGTCTCTGTGCCTCAGTTACCTCGTCTGGAAAATGGGGATTGAGACTGGACAACCTGGGACACCAAGTGGGACAGCCTGTTTACCTTGTATCTATTCAGCACTTATAACAGTGCTTGGCACATAGTAAGCACTTAACAAATACCATTATTATTATTATTACTCGGTATACATTAAGCGCTCAATAAATAGTGCTGATAGATTACAGTGCTCTGCCCCCAGAAAGGGCTGAATAAATGCTAATGTTGCTGATGAGATGGCAGTGAAGACACATATTTAAAGATACCCAACTCCATCTGGCCTCTCTGGCTGGAAAGCCCTTCCCCTTCATAATCGACCATCCACAGCCCGCCCCGTTATCCAAGCATTTCTGAATCACATCCTCCTTGATTGAATTCTAATCTCCCCAATTTACACGTTAGCTCTCCCTCACTGCTTAGGCAATTAAATGCACCACCACCACGAGCAGCACTTTTATGCTTATTTTGTGTACTTTATCAGTTCATCTGATGTGTAATTTTCTTTAGAGTCGACCAACTATGTACTCTCTCAAATAGTACAGTGTTCTGCTCACAGTAAACTCTCAGTGACTGATTGGTTCAAGGTAGTAGCGCTTAGAACAGTGCTTGGCACATAGTAAGCACTTAACACAAATCATTAATAGTATATATTAAGTTCTTACTGTGTTCAGAGCACTTTATTAAGCACTGATAAAGAATACACGGGTGGGAATTAGACATGGCCCCTATACCTTGTTTCTGTGAGCATCTGATATTAAGCTAGAATGACAATGGCCATAATCATTGAGATGGAAAACATGTCCCTGCATATGAAAAAGCAGCTTCTTCAAAGGACCTGAATATTAAACTAGCTGGATATTTTTGAGGCAATGAGAAAGAATATGTGTGGAGCTAAAACAAAACTTTAGGATGACATCTAAGTTAATTATAGCAAGGAACTAAGCTCTAAAGCTGGTGAAGTCATACAGTTGTTTTAAAAAGCATGCGCTACAATAACTGATAACCCATCTCTAGCAGGTGTAAATTCAATGAATTTTTGGTACTTGGGATAAAATACTTGTTCTCTGACTGATGACTGGGTGAACAGCAGTCAAATCACTGACTGTGGCTTTGAAATCCAACCTCCATGGGATTCCCAAGTGGGAATCTGACAGAACTGGGGAATGCTCTTCTTTGTTCTTATCAACACCTCTTTCACCTTTTCTTCCTCACCTTCTCCTCATAATTAACTCCTAAGAACATTGTGATTGACAAGGGGCTAAGAATCCGATTTTTCCAGACTAAAATTAGTTGGAAAGTAGGAAGATACTTATCCTGAACCAGAAGATGGATTAAGCATTAGCACCCACTGTAGCAAGTCAAGAAAATAACCTTGAGTAAACTGTACCTGTAATATGGCACTGACAGGAACTCCCCTTGATTCTATTTATTGCTATTAAGTTGTTTTGCTTTTGTCCATGTCTCCCCTGATTAGACTGTAAGGCCATCAATGGGCAGGGATTGTCTCTGTTGCCAAATTGTACATTCCAAGTGCTTAGTACAGTGCTCTGCACATAGTAAGCGCTCAATAAATACTATTGAATGAATGAATGAATGAATGAAAAAATGAAAGGAGGTAGAGGGTCCAGGGAGAGAGGAATAACAACTCAGAGCAGAATAGAAGATGCAACACCTCTGTGAAATAAAAATCACTGAAGAATAAAACAGCTTTGGGATACTCACTTGATCAAAAGTGAGAAAGCTAGAACTGTATTAAAACTTGGACTGATACATACAAACTGCACTAGCAAAGAAATTGAACTTGGTACAGAGACTATTTTATCAACTTTAAGTATGGAATTGATGTATATTTAGTTAATAGTGTGTTCAGTTTAATGTTGGCTTGCCTAGTAATTGTACTGGCCAAAAAAACCCCCACCCATTCTCTGGACTAATTGGAGGAGATATATTGGTATCTACATAGCAGGAACAGAAGTCTATACCTCATACATTGTAAGTTGTATTCACTAGAAGATGTGGACAGAACACCTTTATTCTATGTACTTCCTCAGGACTGAACTTACATGTTTCAGTGCATGTGTGCATACAATCACATATAGTAGAAAATATGAAAACTGCCCTTGAATTTGAAAATGATGCTATAATCAGAGGATGTATAAAGGTGATGGTGTGTATCTCACTCGATATAGGCCAGGTAATCTGGTATCTCCAGCCTGTACACCAAGTACACCAGGAGCCCATTCCAATTATGGGTGTGGGCAGAGACTGTGTCTGTTGTACTGTTATACTGTACTCTCCCAAGTGTTTAATAAAGTATTCTGTACACGGTAAGCACTCAATAAATAATAATAGTAATATTGGTATTTGTTAAGTGTTTACTATGTGCAGAGCACTGCTCTAAGCGCTGGGGTAGATACAGGTAATGAGGTTATCCCACGTGAGGCTCACAGTCTTCATCCCCATTTTACAGATGAGGTAACGGAGGCACAGAGAAGTGAAGTGACTTGCCCACAGTCACACAGTTGACAAGTGGCAGAGCTGGGATTCGAACCCATTACCTCTGACTCCCAAACCTGTGCTCTTTCCCCTGAGCCAGATTATCCTAATGGACATGGACTGATGTAGACTATCCCAATGGACTGATGTAGATTATCCCCATCTTGACAAATTCCTTGACCTTGCTAAAAGTAGGTTTGATTTACTTGTATCCCCCCAAACGCTTAGATCAGTGCCTGGCTCACAGTAAGAGCTTAATATCACAATTATTATTGTTATTAGTAGTATTACAACTAGGCCATGCTGCTTCTCAAGTGATTGATTAGAACCAAGGACCAGTCAAAGTTACCTGATCTCCAAGTAGAGATAAATCTGGATAACTTTCACAGAGAAGAGTTCGGGAGTGATGACCTTCAAGATAATTTAACAGGAGTTTTTTCTCAGTTTTCTTTATTGTAAAATGACCTTGGAAAGAGTTCGACTTGCTTGCTCTGCTTGCTTCAAATAAATGAATATCTCTTAACCCTGTTCTTTCTAAAAAAAAACCACCTCCTGCTATCCACAGGAAGTAACGGAAATCATTAAGCAGGCCTCGCGGATGATCGGTTTAACTATGCAAACAAAAAAACTGCTCACATGGTATTTTTTACAACAGCACAGAAACTTGCCACTTGATCTGGTTAGGGAGTCATTTCTGTGATGTATTATTGATCAGCTATGCAATGGAATTGCAGAAGAACTTGATTCTAAGTGTGTTCACTGTTAATCATGATGAAAATATTTGCTCCATCTGGGGGAACATGGTAGAAATGAAAATATAAGGGAGAAGCTCCTTGAATTGTTTATAGTTCACCAGTTTCTGAATTCAATCTAGCAAACAATGAAAACTGTTTGAAGTACACTTTGCAATAAGACAAGGTGAATAATAATTATTGTGGTATTTGTTAAGTCTTCACTATATATTAAGCACTATACTAATAGCCTAAGAGGGAGAAGTGTGTCTTGATTCCCTATATTACGGGTGAAGAAACTGAGGCACAGAGAAGTTAAATGACTTTCCCGGAGGCCCATTACAGTCAAGTGGCAGAGCCAGGATTAGTACCCAGGTCTTCCCGAATTCCCAGGCTCATGCTCCTTTTCTGAGTCTATGCTGAAAGTTATCACAGACTGACATGGGGTACAGTTTCAAAAACATATTTCATGAAAATGTTGCTCACACACCAGGGTCTTTGGTGCTACAGAGTAGAGGTTTCCTGCCAAAATCTCTGCTGATCACTGTGCATATGATTCATTTCCCAATTCAATCATATTTACTGAGCACTTAGTGTGTGCAGAGCACTGTACTAATCCCTTGGGAGAACAGATAAGCAGCATGGCTGAGTGGATAGAGCATGAGCCTGGGAGTCAGAAGGACCTGGGTTCTAATCCAGACACTGCCACTTGTCTGCTATGTGACCTTGGGCAAGTCATTTAACTTCTCTGTGCCTCAGTTCCCTCATCTGTAAAATGGGGATCAAGATTGGGAGATGTTGGACAGGGACTGTGTCCAACCCAATTATCTTGTATCTTTGCCAGTGATTAGAACACTGCCTGGCACATAGTAAGTAGTTAACAAATAGCACAATTATTAATACTATTGTTCACAATGAATAGACACATTCTCCTCCCACAATGAGTTTACAATGTAGAGGGGGCAGATGTCAAAACACTTATTTGGACTGGACTTACTGTTAAATAACACTGCCAGTCCAGATAGCTAGAGAGTAGGTAGAGCCACACAAATGAACTTCGGCCATGTCATCCTCGTCTAAGCCTAGTAGGGATTACTCGAGATGCCTGTCAGATGGACTGGGGAAAATGTTTGAGTATAAATATCATAACCCCAAGGATTTGGAAATCGTTGCCTTGTGGAGACAACAGACTCAGGGTTCGCTTGTGCTATGGGAAAATTCAAATCATAGGTCACCTCAAAAAGGCAATTCATGTTTTGCCAGAGAAAAGGCTAAAAGTTATTTATGCTGTGACACGTTCCTAGAATTAAAAGACATGGATGAACTGTGAAATTTAAAATCTCTTCTATTCTTTCCTAAAATTTTAGGAACAAAGTATTGAAGAGAAAAATCTTCAAAAAAATCCATCTAACTCATCTTATACAGTCTTCCACACAGAAAGAGTTGTCATTTACTTTCTAAGCACTTAGTATAGTGCTCTGCACATAGTAAGGACTTAATAAATACCATTGAATGAATGAATTTACACTTCTTGATCAATCAGTAGAATTTATTGAATACTTAGATGTTACACTGCACAAGTCTGGCCTTCTTACAACTAATGTCAGTCAACAAACAAGCAAACCTGCTGTTCTGCTCGGGTCTGGGCTGGCTTCAGTAATTTCTCCATAAACTTGTCTTCTGTTCTGCACCAAGTATTTTGAATTTTCTTGCACAAAAAGCATGGTGTCAATTTTATTGCTATGGGCCAGGTGCTCTTCAAAACCCTCCCCTGTGGTTTGGCACTGAAAACAAATCTGCCCCTCTTCTGTGGTAGAATTAAGGGTCTGAGATGCAGGTTTGCTGGAGGTTTTACCTCTACCTAGTGATCTTCCCTGGTTGGGACATCTGCCTTAGCTGTAAAATATTGGTCCTCTATTAAAAAAACCCACCTCCAGCCCACTCATGCTTTCGTGAGACACACCTCCCTCAAAGAAACAACAAACTTTCTCCTAACTGTTGGAAGGGAGGCAGTGTGACCTACTGGAAAAAGCACAAGTCTAGGAGTCTAAACTGTAAATTCGTTGTGGGGGGGGAATGTGTCTATTTATTGTTATATTGCAGTCTCCCAAGCACTTAGTAGGGTGCTTTACACATAGTAAGTGATCAATAAATGAGACTGAATAAATGAAGGAATGAATGTGTCAGGAGCCCAGGATTCGAAATCCAACTCTGCCACTGATCTGCTCTGTGACTTAAGTTGCTTGACTCCTCTGGGCCTCAGTTTTCTACTCTGTATAATGGGAGTAATAATACCTAAATGAGATAAGGACTAAAGAGCCATTTTGGAAATAGAAAAGTTCTAGAGAAATTCAAGATCCTGTTTTTAAGGTAGGGTCATCAGCCCACCATTATTTGGGGGTAGGGGGAGGCTTTACAGGGATTCACTTTGGAGTTTGGATTGAGCTAACATTACCCTTCTTACAAAGAGGGATGAGGAACACATCTAGTGATGGCACTGATTCCTTGATATGGGCTTTTTCCATATTTTACCAGAATACAGCTTTTTAAAAATATTTTCCCAAAATATAGCTACTTTATATTTCACCAGAATACAGCCTTGCTATCATTTTCACTTCCTGACGCAACTTTCATTCAATTCATTCAATCAATCGCATTTCTTGAGTTCTTACTGTGTGCAGAGCATTGTACTAAGCGCTTGGGAGAGTACAATACAACAGTAAACAAGATACATTTCCTGCCTACAATGAGCTCCCAGTCTAGAGAGGGCGAGACGGACATCAATATAAACAAATTACAGATATGTACATAAGTGCTGTGAGGCTGAGACGGGGGACGAACAAAGGGAGCCAGTCAGAATGAAGCAGAAGGGAGTGGGAGAAGAGGAAAGGTGGGGAGCTTAGTCTGGGAAGGCCCTTCGGAGAAGATGTGTCTTTAATAAGGCTTTGTATGTGGGGAGAGTAATCGTTCGTTGGATTTGAGGAGGGAGGGTGCTTCAGGCCAGAGGCAGGAAGGGGGAGAGGGGTCGGTGGCTAGTAAGCAGCGTGGTAGTAAGCAGGTGAAGCAGCATGACTTAGTGGAAAGAGCACGGACTTGGGAGTCAGAGGCTGTGAGTTCTAATCCCGGCTCTGCCTCTTATCAGCTGTGTGACTTTGGGAAAGTCATTTAACTTCTCTGTGCCTCAGTTATCTCCTCTGTAAAATGGGAATTAAAACTGTGAGCCCCATGTGGGACAACCTGATTACCCTGTATCTACCCCAGTGCTTAGAACAGTGATTGCGCACAGCAAGCGCTTAACAAATACCATCATTATTATTAGGAGCAGTAGAGGTGTCCATGAGAAAAAGAATCATGCCATTCCTATTTTTCCGTTGCAAAAAAAGTTCAAAATTCTAAAATATCTCCTAAAAGAAGTAGGTTAACATTCTATGATCCTTACAACAACACTTCAATTTCACCATCTGTATTAGGTGTTCACAGTGGGTAGAGCACCAAGAAGAAAATAACCTGCTCCTTGCCCCCTGACTGTAACTAAGTATCCCCAAGCTTTGTTTTCCGGACCAGAGAATTATGCTAGAATTGGATTCAGCCAAAACATGACTAATGAGGCTTTTTGGAAATACCTATGAAATACCTTGGAACTCTTTGTGCTATTAACAGTGCTTTGCTGATATCACCTATAATGAAATTTGGGCTTTGGGATAAATCAGAGAAGCAGCATAGCCTCGTGGAAAGAACATGGACATGGGTTCTCATCACAGCTCTGCCAACTGCTTGCTGGATGACCTTGATCAAGTTAGTTAACTTCTCTGTGCCTCAGTTTCCTCAGCTGGATGGTGTCCAACTTGATTGACTTGTATCTACCCCAGTACTTACAACAGTGTTCATGCATAGTAAGGGCTTACCAAATACCAAAGAAAAACTGATTAATCTAAATTCTTATGCACTACCTCTCACCAGAACACATAGAGCTCATCCTTCTTTACTTATTGGTACATGCTAAATTGATTTCAAGTCTACTGTCAGGAAGGAATCAAACAATTTTGACAATCACAGAGGCTTTACATACCCAAGTGGACAATTCATGATGTCTCTTCACCATCTTGTTCAGCCCCTCAGTTTACCATCTTTATAAGCAGACATCAAGTTTTCCAGAAATATACCTTTTTCCCCTTGATACTTCTTGGTCAGACATGAAGTAAATGCCCCAGGTCTCTCTGAGAGGAGAAATCCACTCAGTTTGTGAAGCAAAAGGTGCGTACTGATCGGGAAAATAGGGAAATCAAGGACAACTTACCGGTAGGAGAGCCTTCCATGACATGACCGACATATGGGCCTTCCCTGAAGATAGGCCGGTTGTCATTCTGATCGATCACGATGATATCCAGGGGTACTGGACCTTCAATGATTCTCCCGCTGACATCAGTAGTTTCCACCAACAGCTGTTTGAGCAAAGAGATTGACAAATAAGGAATAGGCTCATTATCAAAGCAGAAACAGGTCCTAAGGGAGAAAACAGTTTACCTCAGCAATTTTATTGTAATTAGCCCTTGGCAAGGTTCACACTTTGTTCTCAGAGGAGATTCACTAGGGTTGGGCTAGCAAGCGAATGATTTTGAGGAAGAGAAAACAAACAATTCATGTTGGGATCCCCATTGGGTACTTTGCCATAGATTTGCCCAAATTGAAAAAGAATCCAAAGAAATGAAAACCACAGTCTGATAGTAATGATGCGAAAATGTGCTTAGAAAAAGTTGTCTTCTTTAGTTGCAGCATAATTTTGCTTAAGGGGAACATTCTGCTGATAAAATAAATGGTGAAACTGTTCATAACAGAGTATTAAGAGATTCAAAGAGAAGGTTGTGAGAATATTTATGAGGCAGTGTGCTGTGTGGATGACTTTCCTATGAAATACGCCTGTGTTTCTTCTTCTTCCAGTTCCAAGAATTAAGAAAGCATAACAGGGAAATCAGCTTCAGTGCTAACTTTGGAAACATACTGTATGTCATGACATTTTCAAACCAAATGGCTTCAGCTTTAATGTTCAGTAACTTCCAGGTACAATCATTCATTCTGCTATAATTCAGTGGAACAGGAAATTCTCTTTACAGTCACTAAGTGCGTCAAAAGTGACAAGGCAGGAAGAAAAGTATAAACAAGGAAATAAAAAAAGGACACTTCATTTCAGTGGCAGATGGTATTTGGACCCAAATTCCACGCAGATGCCTCAGTCATGAGCAGGAACTACCTCAAGATTACTGGCATTACAGAATCTCTCTGTCCATTTCTGTCACCAGTGGCAGACGTCTGTTGGCTCTAAAAGCAGGACAAGCAGAGGCAATCTGTCCTTGCTTCCTTTCCCATTTTATAAGGGACTTGGCAAAGAGTAAACCGAAGTGTGGCTTAGATGGCTTTAGGATAAACTTCTGAAGTACATATTTTACTTCTGGGATGTGATGAAGGAGCTGAAGTTGAGAGACTTTTTGTCAATCTTTTCCAAAGGTGTGTCTTGTTTGAAATTAATTGTCAAAACACCCCTAAGCCTCAAAGTGTTACTCAACCCAAAGACTCTGAATCACTAACACCCACATTTCTCCAGTCCCCTCTCAGGCAAGTCTAGACACTTCCACTCCCACAAGAGCTCAGGAATGGGCCTGGGTTTTGTGTGTGGCAGAACCTCTAGATAATAGGTTTTCAGTCAGTCAATCATATTTATCGAGCACTTATTTTGTGCAGAGCACCGTATTAAGCGCCTGGGAGTTATTGAGCGCTTACTATGTGCAGAGCACTGTACTAAGCGCTTGGAATGTACAAACTGGTAACAGATAGAGACAGTCCCTGCCCTTTGAAGGGCTTACAGTCTAATCAGGATTGCATTGGGTCTGCATGTAAATAACCTAAATTCGATTGGCCCTATTTCAGACCTATCCAGTCCCTTTAGCCCTCCACACTTCTCTTCATCCACCAACTGGGGGAATTTCAGGCTGGAAGGAGAGCAATAGTGCAGAGGCAGGAAAGCCACAGCATGTGTGACCATTCCACATTGGCTTGGGTGTCCCTCTGTTTCCTGGGAATATACCACCTACAGGACCCAGGGCAGGGGACATGTTCAGAAGCAGCCCCTGGCTTCACTGATTCTGGGGATGCTTCTTATGAGGTCCTTAGTGAGCTGCTTTGTCTATGGTTCTGTCCAGATTTCCTGGAAATCTTTGGGTGAGCCCTTGGGCTGCCCTACTGTTTGTCTAGTTCTGCCCAATGAACTAATGACCAGGATTCCCCCCTCTCTTATTGACTGTGTGAAAATGGAATCCCTATCTGCTGGAGTGCAGAGATGCCCTCACATTACTGGACAGCATCCAACAAACCCTAAAATTGGGGATAAACTCAAAGGAGGAATCCTCTGGTGCATCTTTTCAAAGAATTCCTACTTGTCATCAGTTCTGCCTGTGTAGAAAGGATTCTAACTCAGTGATGGGGATTTTACTCCACCCTTGGTTTTCTGTGATGACCCAAATCATACATTAGACTGTCCCAAGGCTCCAGAACATAATTAATTGGCCAAATTATTATCAGTGGTGATCCTAGCATTTGGTACAATCCTTTGACCACGTCCAAATCGCATCCAGCTAATCCAAGGATAAATCGCCATATTGAGAGCTAGCCACGTTTGAAAAGGCACCTGCACTATAAGAGAAATCTGTGGGTCCTCCAAACTAGGAAGAGCTACAACCCATTTACACAGGTACCCATTCTACAGTGATAGCCCCCATACTTTTCTGAGCTGGACTCCCAGACTTACTCCTCCCAGGTCTCCCAAAATACCTGAAAGTTTTCAATAAGAGCTGAAAAAATCAAACATACAGGCTTTCCAGTCTCATCGTCATCATCATCATCATCATACTCATTAAGCATTTACTATATGGCGAGCAAAATTCTAAGCATTGTAGTAGATACAAGTTAATTAGGTCAGATAAGGTCCCTGTCTCACATGGGGCTCACAGTCTGAGTAGAAGGAGAATAGGGATTAACAACCCATTTTACAGATGAGTAACCTGTGGCACAGAGAAGTTAAATGACTTGTTCAAGGTCAGATAGGAGAGAAGTGGGCAGAGCAAGGATTAGAACTCAGGTCCTCTGACTCTCAGGTCTATATTCTATTCACTAGGCAACACTGTCTCTCTCCCTACCTGTTTTTCTTGATCACCACTCCTGCTCTGAACCCACTAGGCCTTGGTGCTACCAATCCCCAGTTCCGCTAAAGTCCCTGCTCCCTTGTTCAAATAAAAAGTTGTCACTTCTGCTTTCTTCATAGTGAATTGTGACAAATGCCATCAGAGAAGAGGGCAGTGACTTTAATTTTTTTTCAGCTTCTTAGACGAAGAATTATACCAAGGAGCTCTTGATCCCACGGTCAGCTATCCTCTACTAAATTCTGTTCAGTGGCTTCGCTTAATGAAAATCAAATGTCTTTGGTCTGTTCGATGAAATGGAGTTGTGATGACTGCTTCTTTTCTTCCTTCTCTTTTATAAAGTAATCTGAGACTGGTCCCCAGGTTAAGGTGACAGATCATTTAAATGTCAACTGCACTTGAGGTAGACCCAAAGCTCTACTCGCCAGTAACTCAACACAATCATGAAATCTCACACTTTCCACAGTGCCAGTTAGAGGATGATAGGCTCATTCAGTCTTCAGTGGTACTGAATGCTTACTCTGTGCACAGCTCTGCACGAAGAAATTCAGAGAACACCTAGTTCTAATTGGTGTGGAAAGTAGCTCTTAGGCACAGACAGCACAACTTCTCTTCTGGCTTGTTTTCTTTCCTTGTTACTGGCTTCCAAAGCAGAACAATCTAGATGAGGAAGACTTCCTGTTTGAACCCAAGCACTGACTTTTCCTAAGGAATCAATAAGACTAAGAAAGGACTTGAAAGGACTCAGTTCTCACTGCTCTTTAAAACCCCACATACACACACTCCAACATATCCAAGACATTCAGAAGGTCAGGGGGCGGCTGAGGGGACAGAATAAGTCTTCAATTCTTTAATGACCCATTAGCAAGATGATTAGATTCGTTTTTATGAATCTCACATTTTCAGATTTTGCAAAAGTCAGCAGTGAATTCTGAAAAGGCGCTTCAGCAACTTCAAATTATGATGAAAATAACAAACAGAAAACAATTGCTATCTGCATTTTTCCAAGAGAACAAGTCAGGGAAAGAAACATTTTTAAGAGAAACAAAACCAAAGAAGTAACTTTGTAAAGTAAGTGTATTTTAATCTTTTAGCACGAGAAGTGTTTGGTGAGTACAGAGGACAAAATGAAATAATTATTTACAGGATTCTCCCTCCAGTTGACATTTGACAGCAGAGCAATTGGTCTCGGGTTGAAGGGAGGGGAAGTCGGGGAAAAGGAAGAGGGAGGAAGGAGATAGTGAAAGGAAGAAAAAAGGGTTAGTTAAAAGATCAGAATTTTTCATAGTAGGGGTCTGTTCTTAAATTGGACCCTCCCACCACCCTAGCTCTCTGCATGAACCTCTAGGGACCAGAACCATTGAGTCAGAGTCTGATCTATTCCTGCTCCAAGTGGCTTTACACTTTTCTGGGGGATGACTAGCAGCATGGACTAATGGTTAGAGTATGGACCTGGGAGTCAGAAGGTCCTGGGTTCTAATCCCAGCTCTGCCACTTGTCTGCTGTGTGACTGTGGGCAAGTCTCTTCACTTCTCTGTGCCTCAGTTACCTCATCTGTAAAATGGGATTAAGACTGTAAACCCCATGTGGGACATGGATTGCATCTGACCTTATTACACCGTATCTACCCCAGCACTTAGTACGGTGTCTGGGCACATAATAAGTACTTAACGAATATCATTTAAAAAAACAAACCCTACCAAATTTATGGTAATTGCTCAGATCTGTTCTACCCTGGGGCAGCCTCATATTGGGACTAATATCTTGAGTCTGATCTTCCTGAGGGCCTTTGTTGCATAATCACACATCACTAGGCCCTTAGGAAAGCTCACTAATGTTTTCTTTTCCATTGGTTGGCCCTGTGCATGGTTTTTAGAGCCCCTTCCTTCCTCCTCCCTTTCCCCACCCTGCCTCAGACTCTCTGCTCAAGCACAATTTATCTGGAAAATCACCTACTGCTTCTGGGCACCCACGTGGAGGCTAGTGGAGGAGTGCATGAATGCTCAATTTATTACATATTAGACTCATACCTTTCCTCTGTTTTCCTGTCACCTATCACTGGTGATAGATTACTAGCACAAGTCCTCCATAATAGAAAATTCTAAATTATTTTGTGGACGCACACATTTCACATTATAGTCCCACTTCTTTCTTGGGTGATCTATTTCTAGGACTCTATTTTCCTTTCCACGTGATTTATAAACAGTTACCAAATTACAATTCTTTATTTCTCCATTCTGAAAGTTATTGATTATGATTTCATATCAGGCAATTTAGACTAAATCAGACACCTCTTCTGGGTCTTATAGTCTCAACTCATCTTTCTTAGATTTGCCTTTTTATTGCTTACTTTCACAGTTCGCTTTCAGGAGTCAGAAGGAATGGGTACGATCATTTAAGATGGACTTCTCCCATTCTTGTCTTATGCTGTCAACTCGTCCCTGACCCATAGCGACACCATGGACACATCTCTCCCAGAACACCCCACCTCCACCTGCAATCATTCTGGTAGTGCATCCATAGTGTTTTCTTGGTAAAAATACAGAAATGGTTTACCATTGCCTCCTTCCACGCAGTGAACTTAGTCTCCACCCTCAAATCTCTTCCATGCCGTTGCTGCCCAGCACAGGTGAGTTTTGACTTGTAGCCTTGATTGCCTTCCACTGGCAAGCAACTGCCCAAGCTAGGAATGAAATGGATATGCCTCTGCTTGACTCTCCCTCCCGTAGTCGAGTCTGGTAGAGGACTGAAAACACTCCACTTGCGACTCTGAGAGAGCTCTCCTATTCTAGTCCCCTTCATTTTAAGAGCTTTCTTTATTTTCCTTCAGGATTGAAGCCCAGTAATATTGATAATGAAATAAAATTTAAAACAACATAACAACAATAATAATAGAAGCAGCGTGGTGAAGTGGATCGAGTACAGGCCTAAATGTCATAAGGTCATGGGTTCTAATTCCGACTCTGTCATTTGTCTGTTGTGTGACCTTGGGCAAGTCATGTGCTCTGTGCTTCAGGTACCTCATCTGTACAACGGGGATTGAGACTGTGAGCTCAAGGAGAGACAGGGACAATGAATCCTCAGTTAGAAACTGGGCCTGAAACCAGAGTTCAATTTTGAACCCTACACAATAAAGATGGTGTTATTTTGCTGTATACTTTCTTACTTATGACAGAGAGAATACTGTCTAAGGAGTCTTATGAACAAATTAATAGGGGTGGAGGATGGACTTTTGAAAGTCTGGGGAGGTTTCTGGAAGAGGTGTACTGGGAGGTGCCGTTTAGAACAGTGCCTGGCACATAGCGCTTAACAGATACCATGAAAAGAAATGAAAAGATAATGGCAGCTCCATATGGACTTGGAAACCTCAGTAAGATAATAACAATAATAATAATAATTATGGTATTTGTTAAGCACTTACTATGTGCAGAACACTGTTCTAAGCGCCGGGATAGATACAGGGTAATCAAATTGTCTCATGTGGGGCTCACATTTTATAATCCCCATTTTTACAGATGAGGTAACAGAGGCACAGAGAAGTTAAGTGGCTTGCCCAAGGTCACAGAGCAGACAAGTTGGGGAGTCAGGATTAGAACCCACGACCTCTGACTCCCAAGCTTGTGCTCTTTCCACTAAGCCACGCTGCTTCTCTATAGGCCTCCCTAGGGCTCACGGTAGGTAGAGAACACATCTACGGAACTTTATTGTATTGTACTCTCTCCCAAGCACTTAGTACATTGCTCTTCACACAGTAAGCGATCAATAAATAAGACTGAGTGATTACCACCCAATCCAGACTGTAGCCCAACCAGAACTAAGTCTAGCACACTTTGCAAAGTTACCACTTCCAACGTAAGTCCCATCCCCAATGTTACATCTAGTCATCACTAGAAATTCCCTCCTCTCCCCCTCCAGTGCTGACCCTAAAGCCTCCCCTACTCCCCATGGTTTTCCTGCCTCCCCCCCAAATACCCTGAACTCAATCTTGCCTGCTTCCCTTGCCTCCCCGGTCTCCTCCACTCATGCCAGTATTTTTTTGTTTGTTTTCTAAACACTACCCATAATGATGCCAAGGCGGAGTGTTGCTAGCCAAAAGCAGCCATTATTCCTTTCCTCCCCTCCCTTGCCCCCACCCTGCTCCCTGACCACAGACACAGGAATGGAAGTGGGATGGATAGGGCCAGGATGCCAGGGACAAGCTGCCCCCAACATCTCCCTTACCTATTCCTCCCACTCTGCCCCCTCCCCAGGGAGAAAGGGCCAGGGAGATTATTGCAAGACATTTTTACTTATCTGGAATGCTTGACATTTAAGTTGGGGCTGGGTCCAGAAATGAACCTACTTGCCTTTAAGTGCATAGACACCCATTCCTCATGATAAAATCATGACCCAACCACATTTCCTTGGAATATAACTTGGTTGTCTTTTCAGATACAACTGTACATCTTGAAGAATGTATCTCTCGCCTTAAAATATATGTATATATACACCACCAAATTCTCACAGTCATCATAAGAAAAACTGGCAGGCTTTAACAACAGGCTGAATTTGAGAATTGAAAGAGTAAGTTGTCAAGGAAAATACCAAGGTTTCGTGAATAATTTACCTCCATTTGAGAGGGCTAGGCAGACAATATTACTGATGTTGGTAAGAATGAATAAGGCTAGGTAAACAATTTAATAGCTTCTAGAAATGGAAAAAAATTGGACTGTCATTCATTTCACTGAAAACTATTATCTTCATTGAATGTTCACCGTTTTTCTTGTAAAGATGTAAGTGGTCAGATCTACAGTGGGAAAATGTCTTGTTTCTTCAAGTGGTCTTTAATCTTTCCAAGTACTTCATATCTGAAAATATATATTAAATGTTGCCCTTTGATTTATCCATCTTCACTAACAAAACAAAGAGTTTTATTGATATTTAATGGGATCCAAAGTGGATTTCTTGAATTTTTATATTTTCTGTAAACTTTGAAAGATTGTGGTAGTGCTGTTTGCAGCTTGATGGAAAGCTCCTTTAATGAAAGAGTAAATGTGTTCTCATAGAAGAAGTCTAAATGTGGGTGTGTGTTTACTTTAAATAAATTGTCTCATGACAGAAAGCCTAAAGCTTAAAGAAGAAAATTAAGGAAGTCCTTAGACTGTGAGCCTCATGTGGAACAGGACCTTGTCCAACCTGATAACCTTGTATTTACCCCAGTGCACCTAAAACAGAGTTCTACACAGGGTGAGAACTTAACAAGTACCATAAAACTAAAACAAATCCAAAGAGAAAGGAAATTGTGTAGAAAATCATTAGTTGTTTTGCAATGGCCCTGCCTGTGATGAATCACTTCACAGATAACTTCAGCCTGAATCACACGGTTCCCTCATCTGTAAAATACAGATTGAGACTGTGAACCCCACGTGGGACAGGGACTGTATCCAACCCGATTTACTTGTATCTACCCTGACCTTTAGTACAGTGCCTGGCACATAGTAAGAGCTTAACAAATACCATATCTATTATTATTGCTTGCTTACACTTTCATCAAGAAATTGCCTACTAACCAATTATGGACTAGTGTGGCCAAGTACTCACTAAAATGTACTCCTGATTGGCCTTTGAAGCAAAATTGTTCTCTCAGAGTGTGTTACACTGACAGGCTTTGGGGCTTCAGCTTCTCTCTTCCCCAAACCATGGGCACAACACTGCAAAAAACCTGACTCTTACATTTTATTTATTCCAAACATGACTGAAATCAGATATGGACAGCAGGCTGGTTCGGCCACTGCTTGGAGGATTGGCTTGCTTCACCTGTCACTTATTAGAATGCCTTGGCTAAACATGAGTTGCCTTTGCTTCTTTTCACTTCTCTCAAAGTGTAAATGTCAAGCCCTTTAAAGTATTCTATCTGATCATTACCCTAATAAATTGTTAGAAGAAAACTCATCAGCAGAGAAAACCTTCACTGCTTGATGGCCAAAAGAGTGGGAAAGTAAAACCGTCATCAGGATTTGTTATTAATATTTAACTCCCTTGAAAGCTTTACCAAGCTCATTTACTAAGCTCTTTAGGGACTGACTACATAGGCGAATATAGTCTCCTTTTAATAAAATGGACAAAGTAGTTATCACTCAAACCCTGATGGAAGGTGGCACCCGAGTGAGAAGATGGATCTGGAACTAGGTGTTTTATTTGGGCCCCACCCACAAACCCTTTTGAAGGGGATCATTGTTCTGTGACTCTGCATCATAATGAAAAGAAAAGCAAGGTGCACAACATCAAAAATATACCCACTATACCAAGTTCTCCTTTAAAGCAGGGTTCACGTTCTTGCAAAAACCCATATTAAGGAAAACTTTGCATTATCACAATTGATCAGTGGTTTGTTTGTTTTTTATTGAGCACATACTGTGGGCAGAACACTGGACTAAGTTCTTGGGAGAGTACGATACCAAGTTCAACACTTATAAGAGTGCACAAACCATCTCTTGTGACATTTCATTGCACTGCACCCAAACATTGTCCATGTTTACCGACATATGTTACCTGATTTGCCAACAAATGTTTAATAGGAACATGGAGTAGAATTGAATATAAATGGCCAATTTCTATTAGAAATGTATAAATTTCTCTATCTTGACCTACAAGTGAGGGACACCCAGTGTGATTAGTGAAAAGTTTTGATTTGCAAGATTATTTTTTATATCAGTTATTACTTTGACATTCCCATATTAAATATATGTTCAGTCTGCACATTTATTTCCTTTACATCTAATATCCAGATACAAATGTTTATAGGCAGATTAATACTCTGCCTAAGCCCTAGCTACATGCCTCTTAAACTGGCAAAGTTAGGCTATGAAGGAAAGAGAAAGGAGAGATATTCCTATCTTCTTTCCTTTTCTCTTTCCTTCTTTCCCTCACCCCAAGCGATACTAGGAGAGTTCACGGATGACTGAGGCCTAAGTACCCCAGTCAGACTCCCTGTGCTTTTTCTCTCGCTTTTTTGGGGGTGAAAGTTGGAAAAATAAAGGTTCTTCCCAATCAATAAATGGTACTTGTGGCGTGTTTACTATGTGAAGAACGTTGTAGTAAGCTCTTTAGAAAGTACAATAGACAAGACCCCTGCCCTCCAGGAATTCCCAATCTAGTAAGAGGCTGTACAATCTAGTGGGAGGAGTCAATGGCCCCCAGACCCAGAAATAGGATTGGAACCAAGGGATTTAAAGCAATAGTCACTCAGCACCATAGGCACATACTTGTGCCTGATTCCAGACCTTCTCAGCTTCTACCCCCTTTCCTTTTCTCCTTCCTGCTTTACTCCTGGATTCCCTATTGTGGGTAGAGATCATCTTCTTCTTCTCTTGTACTCTCCCAAGAGCTCAGTGTAGTGTTCTGCACCCAGTAGGTGCAGAAAAGAGTTAGAGTATCTGTTAAGCACTTCAATCCTGCCCCTTTTTTTCCTCACCACACTTCCCTTATCTCCACTGAACATCCTCTCCTTTCAGCTCTGACTCCCCAGAATGGAGGAAGGAGCCCACATAAGGGGCTTGGATCCCACCACTGAAAGAACAATGATAAGACTCGTTAAAGGACTTTCTTTACATCAGGGTGATGGGATGTATGGAAGATCATCTCTGCTATGCTTCCAAAAGAAGTCAAAGTTACTCCCTATATGTGCGAAGCCCACGGAGAAAACCAAACCCATTTTCCTATATCAGAGCAACAAATTATTAAGTAATTAAAAAAAACCCGTCACTTTGTTTCCATTTTTGTTGCAATTTGTAATTACCAAATGTCATCAATTATAGCAGCTGGATGTAGACTCCTTCAACTGCATAATATAGTGCTCTTCACTCTTTACCTAGTAGGTGCTCAATGAATACAACTAATTGATTGATTCCAGGCTGTAAATGCAGAACACCTTCCTAATGTTCATTTTACTGTGAGGCTCAGTCGTTGTTAATGTTAATTTAGTACTTAATGTTGGGCTCACATCTTATAGAATTTGGACTAAAAATGATATCTTCTACTAAAATACTCCCTCCAAAAAAACACTTACTCCAGGCCAACATGTTTTGAAGATAAGGGAAAACACTGATGATAAGGAAAAGAAATGAATAAACAAAATGATGTATATGAAACTTGAAATCTGGTTCCATCGAGATGAAATGTTCCTTCTTAATTTTCCCTTCCTAAATATTTTCTTCTAAACAAAAGACTTAGAATTATCTTTGATGATCTCTACTGCTTATATATCAAATATGAGTGATAAAAAGTCACTGGCTAAAGTTGTTGAAAAAAAAAAGACGAGTGAAAACCTTTTACTCCATGGTAAGGCTCAACATAAATCAAACTTCTAACCTGATAAGAGCTGATAGTTTTAATTAACAAACGGAGGTGGACGGTTGGATAAAGGAACGTACCAAAGACCTGTAGGCTGATGGCCATGCGGAGAGACTGATTTTGGTTTTGGTCAAGTGTTGGTAAAGATAACCTTAGAACCATGGTAACAGAACCATATCAGTAGGAAACAAATGGTGTGTGACAAAAGTCAGTCTACAAAGATAAGCCATTTTGATTCAGAATTTAGTTTGGGAAATGCTTCAGTAACATTTAGGAGTTAGTAAAAGATCTGTGTTTGTGTGTGGGTAGCAGTTAGATATGGCATTAATGTAAATTGCAATATACACATATAATTCACAAATGCTGTGACCATATTAGAAATCAGGAAGGAGTTTTGTATCAATCAGATCCTTTATTATTTTTGTCCTCACAGAACAAAACTAGACTTTTAATTTTTTTCTTATGATATTTGTTAAGCTCTATGTGCAATGAAATGTACTAAGCGCTGGGGTAGATACGAGCTCATCAGGTTGTCCCACAAGGGGCTCACAGTCTTAATCCCCATTTTACAGATGATGAAACAGAGGCACCGAGAAGTTAAGTGACTTGTCCAAGGTCTCACAGCAGACAAATGGCAGAGCAGGGATTAGCACCCAGATCCACTTGATTCCCAGGCCCATGCTCTATCTACTAGGCTATACTGCTTGTCCCAGGCCCCAGAGAGGGGACACTTAAAAACAAATAGCATAACAACTGATACAGTATCTTGCATGAGGATTAGTACTAATACTTTTGGGTCACAATTCATCCAGGTATGACTTAAAAATGTTAACTTGAGTGGGCTTAAGGACACTGACCTATGTTCTTGGCATCCTCTGGTTTGTCATGATAATCTGCTTAATTGACAGCTCAAGTTCCAGGATGCTTCTGCCCCGTGTGCTCTCTCTTGCCCCATCCTTAGCCTGCCGGGATTTTCGTTCTGTGCCAGAAAAGCTTTATTTAGCCAGGCACATCAATCACAGAGGAAAAGGAGAAACGGTGGGCCTTGTTCTCCCACTGGGTTTGGGGAAGTGAACAGTGTAAAAGTAAGTAAAGATTCTCTGGGTTTTTCAGAGCTATTCAGTCCCAACAGAGGCAGGGTTGGGATCAACTGAAGGATTGGCTATCTAGAGTCACAAGTAACTATACTGCTTTGCTTCTATTGCCCAACTTCTTCACAACTATTTAGAAGAGTCTGGGAAAAAGTGAGGCGAGGGGAGGAAGCATCCAGAGATAACTATGCTCACCCTCACATGAGCAGAATCACCCATTCTATCACTCCCTTTCTGGAAGTTTCAAAGCTCCAACAGCTGTCAGGCAATCTTTGCCTCTGGCCAGCCTGGAAGTAGCAAGAGAAAAATTGGATTGGCAAGGGAAGAGAGGAGTACTTGGAAGATCATCTCCGCTATGCTCCCAAAAGGAGTCAAAGTTACTCTCTACACATGCCAAGCCCATAGAGAAAACCAAACCTATTTTCCCATATCAGAGCAACAAATTAACTAATTAAAAAAATAAAACTGTCACTTTGTTTCCATTTTTGTTGCGATTTGTAATTATCAAATGTCAACATATTATTTTCTTACCTGTTTCCTAACAGTTCTCATTTTTCTTTTCCATATTACTGTCATCCAAAATTTATCTAGCTCTCAAATAACCACCTTTCAAGTTCTGTTTCTCAGATTTATTCACTTATCTAGGTCAAATTTCAAAATGGGCAAAGTCCTTTAGAGATTCAGGGAAGAAAATCTTTATAGCCCTTTGTAACATTTTTCCACCCTCACGGTTTTAAGTTTAATATGTTCTTTACATCCTCCTCTGGATGCTGACTTACTGTAAACGTACCAATAGTTAGAGCATCCAACTAATTGTATCCAACTCTCATAGCTGGAGTCCTTGTGGGTGTTCCAATGAGCTATTTCATAATGGGAAAGGAAAATCAATATCTCTTCTTCCCCGAACTCTACTGGAAACGGCCAGTTTGGACGGCGACGGTATTAATGAACAACCCTCAGCACCATCTCCCTCTTCCCTGCAGCACCACCCCACCCACTTTTTTAAATGCTATTTGTTAAGTGCTTACTATGGCCAGGCAATATACTAAGCAACGAAGAAGACACAAGACAATCGAGTTGCACAGACGCCCTGTCCTACATGGGGCTCACAGTCTTAATCCCCATTTTACATTTGACACAACGGAGGCACAGAGAAGTGAAGTTCACATAGCAGAACTTGTGAGAAGCAGCGTGGCTCAGTGGAAAGAGCCTGGGCTTGGGAGTCAGAGGTCATGGATTTGAATCCTGCTCTGCCACTTGGCAGCTGTGTGACTGTGGGCAAGTCACTTAACTTCTCTGTGCTTCAGTTACCTCATCTGTAAAATGGGGATCAAGATTGTGAGCCTCACGTGGGACAACCTGATTACCCTGTAACTCCCCCAGCGCTTAGAACAGTGCTCTGCACATAGTAAGCACTTAACAAATACCAACATTATTAGCAGATAAGTGGCCGAGCTGGGATTTGAAACCAGGTCCTCTGACTCCCAGGCCCATGCTCTTTCCACTAGGCCACAAGGCTTCCCCTTGTCTCTAGGTGGCTGACTCTGTAGGAAATTGATCAGGATACATGATAAGCTGCTCGCTTATTGGTCATGTTGAAGCACTGATAAATGGGTCAGTTGTGCTAATGGGTGTCAGTCCTTTGTGGAACCCCCAACCCAACCACTTAAGAGAAGGGAGACAAAGTCACAGGGAGGCAAGGGATCACTGGTGACCCTTTTCCCATGTCCTTCCTCTGGCCTGGAACTCCCTCCCTGTCCATATTCTGTCATCCACCAATCTTCTCAGCTTCAAAGCCTTATTGAAGCCACATCTCCTCCAAGACACCCTCCCCTATTTAACCCTCTTTTCCTCAGTTCGCTCTTCCTGCTACCGATTTCCCGCTATAGGCTGTAATGTCACTGTGAGCAGGGAACATTCATTCATTCAATAGTATTTATGGATCACTTACTATGTGCAGAACACTGTACTAAGTACTTGGAATGTACAATTCGGCAACAGATAGAGACAATCCCTGCCCACTAATGGGCTTACAGTCTAACTGGGGGAGACAGAAGGACAAAAAACAAGACAACTTAACCACGATAAATAGAATCAAGGGAATGGACACCTCATTAACAAAATTAATTGGGGAATAAAAATGTATACAAATGAGCACAATGCTGAGGAGAGGGGAAGTGGGAGGGGGAGGAGCAGAGGGAAAGTGGGGGAAGGGGGCTTAGTTGAGGGGAGGTGAAGGGGGAGCAGAGAGGGAGCGGAGGGAGCAGAGGGAAAAGGGGAAGCTCAGTCTGGGAAGGCCTCTTGGAGGAGGTGAGCTCTCACCTCCTCCAACTTGTCTACCAACACATCTACCAACTTTATTGTATTGTATGCTTCGCAATATTTAGTGCTTTGCACATGGTAAACTCTCAATAAATAATATTGATTCATCTACTGATTGAGATAGCAGCTGATTGAAAAATCCCCAATAAACCTATCCATCATTCAACCACACCCCCAACCCCATTTAAAAGTGTTCTTTCAGTTCATGGAATAAGGCACAGTCTCCACTCCCTGTGGATGAAAACTGCCTACTCTAACCTCCTGATGGGGAAAGATTTGGCATCCACATTATTTTAATATATTCTTTGAAAATCTTGGTATACTTAAAATTATTTGATTTTACTCATTCATTTTATAATTTCATAAAAGAGTGTTAGAATTTACAGGAAAAGTGAAAGCAAGCAAACATGCTGATATCTGCTTATTCTTCTGGATGCTTATTTTTTCTATTCATAGTACAGATCTTTGTAGAACCTTGAACTCCAACTGAAAAGCAGAGGCATACAAAGCATCCTCTATTATTACTATGTATGTGTCTATTGCCCATTAGCATTCCAGATATAACGCAAATAGTTTCGTCTCTATCTGCACGGGACCAAATTAATGCCTGTTAGAAAAGAAAGAAGAAGAAAAAAACTACTACCCTAATCCCAATACCGTTTTTTTCTTACTTTCACAAATGGAAGCTGCCTAATTTTTAGTCAGTCATAATGAGAATTTGTCAATCAATCATATTTGAGCACTTACTGTGTGCAGAGCATTGTACTAAGCACTTGGGAGAGAACAATATCATAATAAAAAAGACTCATTTGTCAAATGGATCAGATAACTTCGGTCTCTTTGAGAGTCTAAAAATAAGGAGAAATAAAGGAACATCACATGATTGGCTCCATGAACAAATTTACAGATTAGCCTGGATTAACTTGATGGATAGTGCTTTCTTTTTTGAGGAGGTAGAAGAGGAGGTGCCTTAATTTGCTCCTTTGGGATAAACTGATGTGTTTATTTTTCCTCATCTGCACTATTTGATCTTCTTTTTCCAGGAATATGGGAAAAGAAAGATGTTTTTTCATCCTTTCCTTGCTCAGTCTCTCTTCTCCCCTGGTAGATTGTAAATTCTCTGAGGGCACAAACTTATCAACTCTATTATGTTCTCCTAAACACTTAGTATAGCTGCTATGAGCTGAGTAAGAGCTCAGTAAATACTAAAAACGGATTCTCTTTGCTTAGAACCAGAGGGACCTTCCTGGAAGGAGTGTTGCCTAGTGGAAAGAGTGTGGGCCCGGAAGTCAGGAGAGCAGGGTTCTAATATTCCCTCTGCCACTTACCTGTGTGACCTTGAGCAAGTCATTTAATTTCTCTGCGCCTCAGTTTCAATCCATCAACCAGTTGTACTTATTGAGTCCTTACTGGGTACAGAACATGATAATAATGCTGGTATTTGTTAAGTGCTTACTATATGCAGAGCACTGTTCTAAGTGCTGAGGTAGATACAGGGTAATCAAGTTGTCCCACGTGAGGCTCACAGTTAATCCCCATTTTACAGATGAGGGAACTTAGGCCCAGAGAAGTTAAGTGACTTGCCCACAGTCACACAGCTGACAAGTGGCAGGGCTGGGATTCAAACCCATGACCTCTGACTCCCAAGATCGGGGGCTCTTTCCACTGAGCCATGCTGCTTTTGCACTAAGTACTTGGAATAGTACTATATCGATAATCATCAGTGCTATTTATTGAGCACTTACTTTGTGCAAAGCACTCTACTAACCGCTCGAGAGAGAACAATATAACAGATTGGAGTGGGGATTCAAGTTCTCACAGTGGGGATTAAAGTCTTGTTCTCTCTCTCTCCGACTAGGAGCCCTGTGTGGGACAGACCTTGTGTGTACCCCAGGGCTAAGTACAGCGCTTGGCAGATAGTAAGTGCTTTAACAAGTCCCACAGTTTTCATTCTTGTTTAGTTCCTTCAGTTATAGAACGAGAGCACCTGCCTATCCTAGCTCTGTTTAGGCCTACTCTATGCAACTTGCAACTTCATGAAATGCATGAGTCCTTTGTTTTCTTAGCCCTTATCAGAAGGGATGAGGGAGTAAACAGACACAGTTGAGAGCAGGGGAGAAGGCCTGAAAATAGAATCTGACTTTAGGGATTTGGGATCAAGCTCAGAGGCCTGACTAAGCTCCACAGCTCAAAGGCAGCTCCCAAAAGCTCTAGCTTTATTTGCATATCACCACACTGACTCCGATTCTGGCTTTATGGTGTGCAGATTCTAATCAAAACTGATTATAAATCAAAAATAGTAATGGTTATTTAAGTGCTTACTATGTGCCAAACACTGTAGTTAGCACTGGGATAGATACAAGATATTCATTCAGGTTGGACGAAGCCCCTGTCCTACATGGGGCTCATAGTCTAAGAGGGAGGGAGATTTATTCTTCATTTTACACATGAGGAAACTCAGGTATTATGAAGTTCATTCATTCAATAGTACTTATTGAGCACTTACCATGTGCAGAGCACTGTACTAAGCGCTTGGAATGAACAAGTCGGCAACAGATAGAGACAGTCCCTGCCGTTTGACGGGCTTACAGTCTAATCGGGGGAGACAGACAGACAATAAATAGAGTCGAGGGGAAGAACATCTCGTAAATACAATGGCAACTAAATAGAATCAAGGCGATGTACATTTCATTAACAAAATGAATAGGGTAATGAAAATATATACAGTTGAGCAGACGAGTGCAGTGCTGAGGGGATGGGAAGGGAGAGGGGGAGGAGCAGAGGGAAATGGGGGGAAAAGAGGGTTAAGCTGCGGAGAGGTGAAGGGGGGGCGGTAGAGGGAGTAGAGGGAGAAGAGGAGCTCAGTCTGGGAAGGCCTCTTGGAGGAGGTGAGTTTTAAGTAGGGTTTTGAAGAGGGGAAGAGAATCAGTTTGGCGGAGGTGAGGAGGGAGGGCGTTCCGGGACCATGGGAGGACATGGCCCGGGGGTCGACAGCGGGATAGGCGAGACCGAGGGACGGTGAGGAGGTGGGCGGCAGAGGAGCGGAGCGTGCGGGGTGGGCGGTAGAAAGAGAGAAGGGAGGAGAGGTAGGAAAGGGCAAGGTGATGTAGAGCCTCGAAGCCTAGAGTGAAGAGTTTTTGTTTGGAGCGGAGGTTGATAGGCAACCACTGGAGTTGTTTAAGAAGGGGAGTGACATGCCCAGATCATTTCTGCAGGAAGATGAGCCAGGCAGCGGAGTGAAGAATAGACTGGAGCGGGGCAAGAGAGGAGGAAGGGAGATAAGAGAGAAGGCTGACACAGTAGTCTAGCCGGGATATAACGAGAGCCCGGAGCAGCAAGGTAGCCGTTTGGGTGGAGAGGAAAGGGAGGATCTTGGCGATATTGTATAGGTGAAACAGGCAGGTCTCGGTAACGGATAGGATGTGTGGGGTGAACGAGAGAGACGAGTCAAGGATGACACCGAGATTGCGGGCCCAAGAGACGGGAAGGATGGTCGTGCCATCCACGGTGATAGGGAAGTCTGGGAGAGGACCGAGTTTGGGAGGGAAGATGAGGAGCTCAGTCTTGCTCATGTTGAGTTTTAGGTGGCAGGCCGACATCCAGGTGGAAACATCCTGGAGGCGGGAGGAGATGTGAGCCTGAAGGGAGGGGGAGAGGAAGGGGCGGAGATGTAGATCTGCATGTCATCTGCGTAGAGATGGTAGTCAAAGCCGTGAGAGTGAATGAGTTCACCAAGGGAGTGAGTGTAAATGGAGAACAGAAGAGGGCCAAGAACTGACCCTTGAGGAACTCCAACAGTTAAAGGATGGGTGGGGGGGGAGTAGGCGCCAGCGAAGGAGACCGAGAATGACCGGCCAGAGAGGTAAGAGGAGAACCGGGAGAGGACGGAGTCCGTGAAGCCAAGGTGAGATAAGGTATGGAGGAGGAGGGGATGGATGACAGTGTCAAAGGCAGCAGAGAGGTCAAGGAGGATTAGAATGGAGTAGGAGCCATTGGATTTGGCAATAAGGAGGTCACGGGTGACCTTAGAGAGAGCAGTCTCGGTAGAGTGGAGGGCACGGAAGCCAGATCGGAGGGGGTCCAGGAGAGAATGGGAGTTAAGGAATTCTAAGCAGCGATTGTAGACGACTCATTCTAGGATTTAGGAAAGGAAGGGTAGTAGGGAGATAGGGCGTTAACTGGAGGGGGAAGTGGGGTCGAGAGCGGGTTTTTTTAGGATGGGGGAGACGTGGGCATGTTTGAAGGCAGAGGGGAAGGAGCCATTGGAGATTGAGTGGTTAAAAATAGAAGTTAAGGAAGGGAGGAGGGCAGGGGCGATGGTTTTAATAAGGTGAGAGGGAATGAGATCCGAGGCGCAGGTGGAGGGGGTGGCACTTGCGAGGAGGGAGGAGATCTCCTCTGAGGATACTGCAGTGAAGGATGGAAAAGTAGGGGAGAGGGTTGGTGGGGGGGAGGGGAGAGGCAGAGGGGTGACTTTGGGGAGCTCAGACCTGATTGTGTTGATTTTTGTGAGGAAATAGGTGGCCAGATCATTGGGGGTGAGAGATGGGGGAGGGAGAGGAACAGGGGGCCTAAAGAGAGAGTTAAAGGTCCGGAACAATTGGCGGGGGTGACGGGCATGGGTGTCGATGAGGGAGGAGAAGAAGTTTTGCCTGGCGGAGGAGAGGGCAGAGTTAAGGCAGGAAAGGAAAAATTTGAAGTGTGTGAGGTCGGCTTGGTGCTTGGACTTTCACCAGCAGCACTCAGCAGCTCGAGCATAGAAGCGAAGGAGGTGGAATGACTTGCCCAGGATCATAGGGCAGATAGTGGTGGATATGGAATTAGAACCCATGTACTTGGCTGCCCAGGCCTGTGTTCTTTTCCCTAGGCCATCCCGACTCCAACTGTACCGATCTTGGAAAAAAACCAACCCCCCCGGCCCTTCTGCCACCTATATGCACAGCAATGCTCAGGTTCAGAAGGGATTCTGATAGTCATACTCAGGATTTCTCAGGCCCATTATAATTATTATTACTATAATTATGGTATTTGTTAAGCGCTGTCTACATGTCAATCACTGTACTAAGCACTATGGTAGATACAAATTAATTAGGTTAGATGCTGTCCCTGAGCCACATGGGGCTCAGAATTTAAGTAGGAGAGAGAATAGGTATTGAATCTCATTTTTCAGAAGAGGAAACTGAGGCACAGAGAAGTGACACAACTTGCCCAAGGTCAAACAGCAAGCAAGAGGTGAAGTTGGGATTAAAATCCAGGCCCTCTGACGCCCAGGCTTAGGCTCTTTCCCCTAGACCACATTGTTCCTCATTAGGGTTTCTTCCAACTGGCAATACTACTTTGAACCCACGATTGCTCATCATCATAATAATCAATTACTAATTATCATATTTGTTAAGCACTTACTATGTACCCAGAACTCTTTAAAGCATTGGACTAGGTACAAGGTAATCAGTTTGGACACAGTCCTTGTCCCACAAGGGGCTCCCAATATAGGTGGAAGGGAGTAGGCTTTAATCTTCATTTTACAGATGAGGAAACTGAGGCAACAAGAAGTTTGACTTGCCCAAGATCACACAGCAGGCAAGTGGCAGATCCAGTATTAGAACCCAGGTACTCTGACTTCCAGGCCATGCTCTTTTCACTAGACCATATTGCTTCCCTGATGTGAATGATTAATAAATACCATCAATCAGAATAGCAATGGAGAGTGCAATTAAAACAATGCCTAAGTTTCAAGTTGTGGAGAATGGCAAAGGAATAAACAAAGTTGACAGTTTCACATTCACTCTGAGTTCTATGTTGAGAGGAAGATAAGGAGGTCTCTCCTCACCTTATCTCATCTTCTTTTGGCTGCAGGAGTCAGGAGATTTTCTCTTCACCCTTACGGGTAGAATATTCAGCCCAGTTATTTCTTTAATTACTATATATGAATTTTACTAAACCCCTAATTCATCATATTTAAGTGTTTCCCATTTGTTGGTTTAATTATATTTTCATTGTTTTCTCATTCTCCCATTATCACTACTTGACATATTTCCTCTCCTTTCAATATTGACAGCCAATCCAATCTCCAGAATCTCTCTCCATAAATACGTCCTATGGGTCAAGCCAATATCTATAGGAGTTTTTCTTAACAAGGTAAAAGACCGTTTCATAATTTCATTTTATGAGCTCCTTTCTCTCTCTGGTGATTAAATCATGGCAAAAATCAAGAGCTCACTGTCACCACTGCCTTCCTGATACCCTAAAAGCGGCTTTCTTCAACCAGTTAGGTACCAACCTGCACCCAAAATGTCCAATGTATTAACCGAAGTTATCCATTGACATTACAGAAGGGATGGTATTTATTGACCACTTACTTATACAGAGCACTGAACTAAGCTTGTGGGAGAATACCAACCACCAGAGTTGATAGATGCCTCTCCCCGGGGCAGTTAAGCACCCAGTGAATACCACTGATTATTTGTATTCCTTTAGTACTTAGATGGACACAGTCCATTAAGGCATTTAGGTGAATCATAGAAAAGCCCCTTAAATGGGGAAGCAGCATGACCTAGTGGAAACAGCAGGGGCCTGGGAGTCAGAGGACCTGGGTTCTAATCCTTACTCTGCCACTTGCCTGCTGTGTAACTTTGGGCCGATCACTTAACTTTTCTGTGCCTTATTTTCCTCAACAGTAAAATGAAGATTTAGTCCCTGTTCTCCTTCCCACATGGACTGTGAGCCCCATAAGTCGTAATTCACCACCAAAATGTCTTTCTGTGCTCTTTAATTGTTCTTCCAAATAGTGGCTTGTGCTCCTTGGGGTTTGAACTGTTCTCTGGGGACACGGTATATTCTGTTCAGGGAGCCACTGTGGTAGCACTATCAACGCCAGCGACCATGGCAAAGGTTCCAGAAGGTTCCTTTGTGGTGCTCTCATGAGTTACTCCTCATTCACATGCATGACACCAGGCTGGAAGTCTGGAAATGCTTTCATTTTGGTTACACAACATGCTGAAAGTGTCTGTAGCTAGAGGCCATGATTTCCCTTCTAGTAGGTTTTGACTAGGTTCAGTGTTGATGAATGGACCATGTGGTCAGAGAGCTGCTGTTTTTCTTCGGCTGTTATTTGACCCTAAATGAGTTTCTAGTGATTCCTGTCTACAGCAAGTCTTATTGAATTTACTATTACGCCCAGTCGTTTTGCTGATAGGTGGTCTGGGGACACATTTTCACAGTTCGGGCAACTGATCTAATCAGTACTGATATCTTTAAGCAGATTAATACATCGGTATCAAAATATAGACATTTCCAGCTGCTTTTCCCTGTGCAGAGAAATCTGAAATTCTGTTAAGTCTGCCTCCTGATAAGTATATCTTCAAATATTCTTTTGCCCTCTAATTTTGATGTCAGGTTGAAATGAAAAACATCGCGTGTAGCTGACAAAGTATGATATGTTACCTTTTAAAGTAACTATTTCTATGTGGCTGAGGGGGGTGAGGAACTCTTTTGGACAAGCAACTCCCTGTCCCACCAGTTAATTTTGATTTTATTTAATATTGCTAAGACCCTTTCAGCCAGTTCTATGAAGAAAAAAAAGCTTGTTGGGTTTGACCTGAGATAGGAAGATAATTACAGGTGACATAAATTAGCAAATTAACAGATTATTGTTTCCTTTAGGATCAGTTACTTTACATCTCTTTCTTTTGGGGAGACTAGGGGATTGGTTTGAAATATTCTAGTTAGTGCAACATCAAAGGAGGCCACTATTTCATCTTGAATTTAGGCTGCCAGCACTTAGGGAGGCGACTCTCTGAAATGTTTCCTCAAGCTTCAGGTCTGATTCTAAGATCACCTTGGGAGCACATTGAAAATGCGGTATGGTCGTTCCTTCAGCCCCACTTTGGTAGTCCCTGAGGTTCCAAGGATTTAAACCCATCTAAAAATGCTGACCCCAAGATCATCTATTTCTTCAAAGATATTTAAACATAATTCTGCCAACTCTTCCTCCCAACCAACTGAAACAATTTTCTAATTTCACATTCAAAAATATAAACCTTAAGGACTTCAGTTTGAATTGTGGATAAAATCTGAAAAAAATTATTTTTAAATAATACTTAATCTAGCAGGGATTGCCCAAGAACATGAATCCCTTTTTGTCTGCATGTGAAAGCTGCTTACTTTGCAATGCCAACAATAGTAAGAATTTTCAGGAGTCTCTTCCCTGTTAAAGATCATGAAACACAAATATTATGACTACAGGTTTGGTGTTTAAAACAATGAAAATGGAGAAGAAAAGGCAGATTTGCATGCTTCCACCAAGTGTGCTTCTCTGGCCTTTGGGAATGCCTTTTTCTTCTTAACCTAACTAAATTAGGTCCAAGGAGGTCATTATCCCTTGCTCATGACCAAAGGCATACCTTCCAGAATCCCTCAGGGTCATGGATGTACTGACTGTGTGTGGGCTCAACATCGGGTCAGAGTGTTCATGTTCACCCAGCATCGGCCTCTATTTCAAGGTTTAATTCAACCTAGGCCTCATCTAAACTCAGCACTCCCCCACCAAAAAGAGGGTCTGGATTGCCTACACGAGAAGCAGCGTGGCTCAGTGGAAAGAGCGCGGGTTTGGGAGTCAGAGGTCACAGGTTCTAATCCCTGCTCCTCCACTTGCTAGCTGTGTGACTTTGGGCAAATCACTTAACTTCTCTGTGCCTCAGTTACCTCATCTGTAAAATGAGGATTAAAACTGTGAGCCCCACATGGGACAGCCTGATCACCTTGTATTGCCCCGGTGTTTACAACAGTGCTTTGCACATAGTAAGCGCTTAATAAATACCCAATTTTTGGAGAAGCAGCATGGCTCAGTGGAAAGACCCTGGGCATTGGAGTCAGAGGTCATGGGTTCAAATCCCGGCTCTGCCACTTGTCAGCTGTGTGACTGTGGGCAAGTCACTTAATTTCTCTATGCTTCAGTTACCTCATCTGTAAAATGGGGATTAAGACTGTGAGCCCCACGTGGGACAACCTGATTGCCCTGTGTCTACCCCAGCGCTTAGAACAGTGCTCTGCACATAGTAAGTGCTTAACAAATACCAACATTATTATTATTATTACATACCAATCTTTCAAAACTTAGTCATCTGTAGACCTGGAGGTGTCAAAGTGGCCAATTTTCAAAAAAATAAAATACTGATCCACTAAGTGAGGATATCCAAGACTATGCACTACCCTCAGTGGTGGAGCAACTCCCAGCATTCACAGTGCCATGAGCTGCCATTTTAAGAACATAGCCCATCTCTTGTTCATTCACTCAATCGCATTTATTGAGCGCTTACTGGGTGCAGAGCACTGTATTAAGCACTTGGAAAGTACAACTGGGCAACAGATAGAGACAATCCCAGTGCTTTTGGATAAACTGGGCCCCATTTGGGTTATTGATTCCTGGTCTTTCATTCGGGAATATTTAATTGGCCTGGTCCAACCCAGGTCACAGGCAGGATCAGCTGGGTTATAAACCAGTGCAAAGATCTATTACTGAGTCACCTACTGACAGAATTGGTCAGGACCAAGAGCAACAAGACCCCCAAGCAATGACCCAAATCCATGCAACACAACCTGCCAGGACATCAGGAATTTGGAATTCAAAAGAAGAACTGGAAGCAATCAAAATCTTTGTTTTAAAGGACCCATACTAAATGAGTAAGTTTTCCTAAGCCATTTTTTGCAATGGGTGGGTAATCACCAAACTGACATTTAGGTGCATCCATGGATCAAGAAATATTAAATTACCTAAGACTGCTGTTTAAACATTGGTTAAAAAATGTAGGGCTTCTCATTTAAATGGCATTTATTTTATAAAGGGGATCAGAGGTCCAGCTATGTTCTACTAGTTGTGAGCCTCATGTGGGACAACCTGATTACCCTGTATCTACCCCAGCACTTAGAAAAGTACTTCGCACATAGTAAGCACTTAACAAATACCAACATTATTATTATTATTACTACAAGACTGGCACATAGTAAGTGCTTAACAAATACCACAATTATTATTATTATTATACTCAAATATTAGTATCGTCTACTAAAGAAGCAGCATGGCTTAGTGGAAAGAGCAGGGGCTTGGGAGTCAGAGGTCATGGGTTCTAATTCCAGCTCTGCCACTTGTCAGCCATGGGACTTTGGGCAAGTCACATCACTTCTCTGTGCCTCAGTTCCCTCATCTGTAAAATGGGGATTAAGACTGTGAGCCCCACATGGGACAACCTGATTACCTTGTATCTACCCCAGTGCTTAGAACAGTGCTTGGCACATAGTAAGCGCTTAACAAATACCATCATTATTACTGAGTTGTACTATCCTAGCACTTAGTACAGTGGTCTGCAAGCAGTAAGCATTCAATAAATATGATTAAATGAAAAAAAGCCTTGGAGTGTTTGACAAGATTTTGGTCCTAATGTTAATTCTGCCAGTGATTTCGTGGGCATTCTTTTAGAGGTTTACTGAAAGACTTTAGGCTTCACTTTGCCAGTGGGGCGAAAGTAAAGTTGTCCCTAAATGTAGGCTACGTCCTTCTCTCTCTCTCTCAAACTTTCCTACAAACCTTCCTCCTACATGGGGTCCTCCCAGATTAGCCACCGCCACTGCCCTGATTGTTTTACACATTCCAAATAATTCAGATTTCAGTCTGTGTCTTCATTTGTCTTCTTGCACTTCGTCTTTTTGTGCTTGCTTGTCCTCCCCATTACAAGTTTCTTTAGGGAAAGTGTTTGGTCCTCTTCTTATTTTGTTCAAAAGGTGATGATGAGCAAAAGGAGAATGAAGATTTGATTCTCTAACAATTTTTTCCACATTCTTGAAAGTCAGCGCTTCTGTGTTCCATGGCTTGAAACTGAATTTCCATTTAATGTCCCCTGGGTCTCTGATTTAGAAGCAATCTTTGTGGGACAGTTAGTTTCGAGGCAGATTATGAATACTCATTTCAGCATTGCGGCTTTTGGGTTTCTGTGCTCAAGCGACCAAAAGCCACCCCAAAAAATCCAGTCAAAACAAGTCAGAAAGAAAGTTCCTAACTGCACAAACAATTGCCTTGGATGGGCAAGTATCCCAGGGCCCAGAAATTATGTCCATTGATTACTAGCTGGAGTTAAATATTAGGCTGCTTGAAAGCCAGGGTCAGAATTAAGTGCTTTTGCCTGAAACGTTCCCACTCTGCTCATCTAGCATGCTGCCAATTCTGCTGAAATTTTTGGGCATGATGAACCATTTGGGGATCAAAAAAGGAAGCACATTTAAACTTTGCAAAATTCTAAATTGGACACAGAGAACTACTGCCAGCTTGAGGATGGTAGGTTCAAAATGGACAAAATCAAATTTGTCTTCACCCATTGAGATGTGAACGTATGAAATTCACTGCCATAAGAAACTCTGTAGGCCACAAAAATCAGTAGGTTCGAGAGTGGTTTGGATACATTCACGGATAGGTTGGAAAATAATGGGCTGTTAGACGGGAAACTAGTGATGTGGGTGAAATTTTAGAGATGTTAGATGGAACAACTCTAAGCACTGGGTTGGATGTCAAGGACAATAGGTATCAAAGTTCCTTCTAGCAACTTGTTGTGATAGATATTTGATTCAACTCAATGTTGGCTGTTGCTTTATCAAAGTCTTATGTTCTTATTTTTTTCAACAACAGCAACAACAAAAATTTCAGAACCAGGGACTTCCAGGTCCCAGTCTTGCAGTGAGCAGAGGAAGGGTGGATTGAGAAAGTTCTTACAAATGGAACAATCTTGGATTTGGTGGCCAATCAATGACATTTATTGAGCACTGTGCAAAGCACTGCAGACCTAATCCCTAACCTCAAGGAGGTAAACAATTAGCATGAATAGAAGCTGTAGGACTCTCTATCGCTCTTTGGTGGCAGCAGGGTCAAAGTATCTCTTTAATAATTTTCCTCTTTTCTTATGCCCTCCTGGCATATGGGTTTGCTCTTTCACAATAAGCTCCTTGTGGACAGGGGTCTCATATGTCAAATCTGTTGTGTTGTATTTTGCCAAGTGCTTAGCACAGTACTTTGAGCATAGTAAGTATTTATTACGGACACTGCTAATTCTGTTGTACTCTCCCAAGCACATAGTATGGTGGGCAGAGAATATGTCTAATATTATATTGGACTCTCCCAAGTGCTCAGTACAGTTCTCTGCACACGGTAGGTGCTCAGTAAATACAAATAAATTAATGAAGTGCTCAATAAATACAATTGATTATCACATGGAAAAGGCACAGTAGAAACAAAAACCCTCCCTGAAACTGACAGAGATAATCACCCAAAGAAGTAGTAGAGAACTTCAGGAATGATTGAATACCATTCATAATAAAAACTTATATTGTTGAGTATTAGGCTTTAGTGGCAATTAGGGAAAAGAGCCCCACAATTTCAGGCAAATATAGTTGCCACAACAAGACTGGATAATTAAAAAGATGGAGAAATGAATGTGCACACATTTAAACAGTGGAAGCCCCAAATATCAGCAGGATTTCAAAGCGATGGCTTTAATTTATCCATTTTTTTCGACTTGATGGAAAAGAGCAGAAAATATTTATTTTACCAATCATCAGAGTACACTTTAAGTACTAAACTCAGCAGTCTTAAAGGTCCTGATTTTGTAATCTTTTGTAAGTAGATCTTCTGCTTGCTGGGCATATTCAAGCTTAGATAAATGTATAATTACCTAAATTCTTCTTGCAGCTGAGGTTTCAATTTGAATAAAGTTGCCTTCGTTTCCTGCCCTAATTGTGCAGAGGGGTTCTGTGAGCCATAGATGAGCCTATTGTTTCATTGTTTCAGCGACTGGTGAAAGGATGGCTTTATATATGGGGTTTGGACATTGGAATTGGGATGAGCTATGTGAACTCCAGGAGCACTTACTACAGATTACTTGTAATACAGAGACCTCAGTTGTCTATGTGATGGAGAATACAAGAACAAAGAAATAATAATCCAAGGCCTTTCTCTTCCCCCTCTTCACATAGCAAATAAGCAGGGAAGCAGTGTTGCCTAGGGGAAGAGCACAGGCCCAGGAGACAGAGGACCAGAGTTCTAATCCCAGCCTCTCCACTTGACTTCTGTGTGACCTTGGGCAAGTCACTTCACTGCTCTATTACTCAGTTACCTCTTCTGTAAATTGGGGATTAAGACTGTGAGTCCATGAGGGACATAGACTGTGGTCAATCTAATAATAATAACAATAACGTTGGTATTTGTTAAGCGCTTACTATGTGCAGAGCACTGTTCTAAACTCTGGGGTAGATACAGGGTAATTAGGTTGTCCCACATGAGGCTCACAGTCTTAATCCCCATTTTACAGATGAAGTAACTGAGGCACAGAGAAGTTAAGTGACTTGCCCACAGTCACACAGCTGACATGGGGCAGAACCAGGATTCGAAGCCATGACCTCTGACTCCCAAGCCTGGGCTCTTTCCACTGAGCCACGCTAACTCAGTGGCCTGGATTTCTTCACCAGTTAAACTGCAGCCATTCTCCAGAGCTCACTGCTGCTCCCCAGTCTCTGGTTCAAGTACTACTAAACCTGTTCCTTTCCTCATTCCCGAGGAACATTGCAGGCATTGGATCTGGAAATTTCAAGGCCTATTTCTTCTAAGAGGTGAGTCTAGGGAGAATGCTGACAATGGCAACCACAGCAGCGTGGGAGAGGTCCTAGCTTGCCGAAGAGAGAAGCACAGTTAAATCATAATAATAATGCTGGTATTTGTTAAGCGCTTACTATGTGCAGAGCACTGTTCTAAGCACTGAGGTAGATACAGGGTAATCAAGTTGCCTCATGTGAGGCTCACAGTTAATCCCCATTTTACAGATGAGGGAATTTAGGCCCAGAGAAGTTAAGTGACTTGCCCACAGTCACACAGCTGACAAGTGGCGGAGCTGGGATTCAAACCCATGACCTCTGACTCCCAAGCTCGGGCTCTTTCCACTGAGCACGCTGCTGGAGACAATCTGTGTGTGGATGATGAAATGCTTACTACATTGGTACTGCAATACAGAAATTATAGGGATTTTTAGATGGATGTGATTTTGGACTGTACCTGGAAAAATAAAATTTAGTCCCCAACTGGAGCCCTATCTCTGCCTCTCATGGAAACATATGTAGAACACTGGTTTTTCAAGATGCAAACTTGTTGTGGCCAAGGAATGTATCTACCAACTCTGTTGCACTGTACTCCCAAGCTCTTAGTACAGATATCTGCACACAGTAAGGACTCAATAAATACCATTAATTGATGGATTAAAGACTAAGAATTTAAATGTTTAGTTGATGTCTGCTAAGTTATCACTGGATTTAAAATTGTACTTTCCAACCATTAAGTACAGTGCTGTGCACACAGTAAGTACTCAATAAATACGGTTGAATGAATAAATTAATTTAACAGCTCCTGAAAATGGAAAACATGGGGCCTTTATTTAGACAAATCAGTCACGCTCAGTCTCACTAGCTAAAATCAACGACTTCCTCAAACTCTTCTCCCTATGCTCCGTTCTCCGGGACTTTCAAAAAAAAATATTTTGACAACCTTTCAAAACCAAGCCTTTTTCCTCTGACTGCTTGCTTAACAAAATCCTTCCCTGCCTTAAAATCCTTCATTGTTTCCTTTTTGAACTGTGGATCTCTTGGATCACTAGACTTTGTCTATATTTCGATCAGAGCCACCATCTAGAAGGAAGTGGCAAGAGAATCTACCCAAAGGGTGATTGACAAAAATGGGCAAAGCCAATGAGCGGAAAGATCCAGTGTTACCAGACATCATCCTTGAAAGTGTTGAAAATTCAGTCTGTGACTTCTCTTACTTTCTAGCTATCTTCAGGAATCTTACAATTGTGCTCAGATTAGTCCAGTTTAAAATATTGGCCAATAAACAAATATTCATTTGAACAAGGATTTATATTTATGAATCATTTAAATGCTTAACTTCAATAACTAATATGTGTGGTAGGGACAAATGGGTATTAATTGAGAGTTGGGGGTGGAAGGTGAGACTGTTTTAACTTCTTGGAGAAGATGAATTTAGAGTTGATATATAAAAGGCCTGGAGAATTAAACTGGTTGAAAGCTATTACAATTTAAGCAAAGGAAATTTCATTCACCTAATCCTAATGATTATAATGGTAATTAAGTGCTTATTTTGAGCTAAGCACTGTGCCCTGTGAAGATACGAGTTATTCAGGTCAGTTTCTATTTTACATGGGGCTCAGCTGAAGTAGGTGGGAGAACAGGAAATGGATCCCCATTTTATAGTTGAGGAAACTGAGGCACAGAGAAGTTAAATAACTAGCCCAACGTCACACAGCAACCAAGTGGCAGAGCTGAAGTTAGAACCCACATCCTCTGAATTCCAGGCCTGTGCTTTTTCCTTTAGGCTGCCATCAAGAGTGAACAACTTTCTGTGGGTTCATTCATTCATTCAGTAGTATTTATTGAGCGCTTATTATGTGCAGAGCACTGTACTAAGTGCTTGGAATGTACAATTCGGCAACAGATAGAGACAATCCCTGCCCATTGACGGGATTACAGTGGGTTGCAAGCTCCTCCATCACCTTGTCCAACCAACCTGCTGGCAGTTAAATCCCAAAACATCCATGTGTATGTGTACAACCTGATTAAACGGTACCTATCCCTGTGCTTAGAAAAGTGCTTGACATCTAGTAAGTGCTTAACAAATACCAAAGCTATTAACATTAATAATTTCCTGTGTAATTTGATGTGTATAGAATCAGCACCAGAGAAGCAGTGTTACCTCGTGGAAAGAGCAGAGACCTGAGAGTCAGAGGACTTGTGTCCTAATCCCGGCTAGGCCACATGTCTGATGTGTGATCTTGGGCAAATCATTTAACTTCTCTGTGCCTCGGTTCCTCATTTGCAAAACAGGGATTCAGTACTTGTGGTCCCTCCTACTCAGAATGGAAACCCCATGTGGGGCCTGGTTATCCTGTATCTATCCCTATGTATCAGCACATAGTAAGCACTTAACGGATAACACAGTTATTAATATTTATCAACACAGCACTGTCATTTAGCTGGCTCTTGTAGCAGCATTTCAGATGCGGGAATACCAGACTATCATGCAATGTTTGGTTCAGTTTTTAACATGCTAGGATTTACAAATAAGTAGTCCCTCTATGGGAGTAGATTTTCTGTACTTCCATAATTCAAATCTCTCACAGTAAGTACAAGTACATATTATTCTCAACTCCATTAGGTCAGGAAGTGATTTGGATGTTTAATGTTATAAGGCATGATTCCAATCTGGTTTCTGTATTAACAAACGTGTCTGATATCACTCCTTAGCCTGCAACGATTCAGCTCACTGAAATGCTATTTAAAAATGTTTGAAAGAATGACAAGTCCTCATTGGTATGAGTCTATGCAGTAAGGAAAAAAGAGAATTGGCAAAAACATGAGCGGTATTAGAAAAGATTACAGATTTTGTAAAATGCAGGGGTTACAAATGTTATGCCTGAGATTCCTTATTTTTCCATAAACATAAAAAGCTCCACTTCCAGTGAAATTTGTCAGCAGGTGAATTATACAGCCCAAGAGTTCAAGTTAATGTACTGAACAAAAATTTGATTATAAATAGGATTTGCATAGTGTAAAATACATTCCATCATTATTGAAGCAGTCAAATAAACCAAAGAAACCTTTTTATCAGACCATGGCAGGTAATTTTAAAAAACCTATTTTGCCAATGTAATATTGATAGAAAGTCTCACACAGTATCCAGAAACAAAGTTATTATATGAATATTGTTTTCTTTAAATTACATAACTGAGATCCTACACCAGTCCACATTGCTCTTGAGTAAATCAGTTGATCTAAATCTGGTCAGTGCCCTAAACCACATAAAATAAGTGGCCAAAAAGAAACAAAATATTTTCAAATACTGAAACACCCTGACTCCAAAAGTGCTCATTCCTTCAACTTCTCATGACTCGGCTCCTCAGCTGTGAATGCTGTTGTCTCAACTCTTTAAACTCCTCCCTCTTGAGCTATTTCGGCCCACTTTGTCAGACCTAGGAGACTAAATTCCAGTTGACTAGTGTGGGTCTTTTTTTTTAAGTGGAAACATTTGCAAGAACTTTGCATTATGTTCTCCTCCTGGCTTGCCCAACCTAGTGAACAACATAGCTGAGTTGATTCTGATCCTTGGCAAAACCAAACTTTTCCAGCACGGAGGAAAAAAGGTTAGCACCACACATACTTAAAAATCACAGAAATGTCAATCAGTCAGTAGTATTTGTCTGTTTAGAGTCTGCTGTAGTGCACTGTTCCTAGCACTTGACCCACAGTTTGCAATTCTCTGGAAGGACAATAAAATGGGAGAAAAGTCATTCCATATTTGCTCTCTTTATTAAGGAAAAAGAGAAGGTATGAAATTCAAACCCCTTGATTTATTATAACCTCTAAATCCTAACCTCAGTAGTAACATGAGTAACATGGAGACTTGTCTCCAAGATAATTTTGCTAATAATGAGCTCTGCATTTTTTAACCCATGACTCAGAAAATAATTAAATGGGAATCTGTGCAAATGTCTTAGGTGGCAGAAGAGAGGGTTCAATAAAGACAGCAATTTTGCCTAAGGCGTTTTTTACCTTCCTCCCTTACTGTTCTCAGGGCTCTGATTGTGAGAGCCTTAAAAACTCTGGTTTGAAATGGATCAAAGCTGCAGGTAAACTAGTGAAAATGCTAGTGACTCCCAAATCTTCCTACCGATCTTTCCCTCTTCCCATCTCCACCACCACTGGACAGATAGATCCTGCCAAGTCTGGAATGCAGACATAACGCTATCATCAAAGGAGCAGACTAGATGTTATTTTGAGATCTCATGCTGTCCATTGATTCTAACATATATTGCAGAGTGAAAAAAACTTGCTTTATATTATGTCCCTTTCAGTTTGATTTTCTCCCAGGCTTTTCACGGAACTATAATTTCTGTCAGTAGAATCTCCAGTGCTCATTTCCTGTTTCTTCAACCAACAATCACAGAAACAAATTTACCTTTTGAAAAAAAATAATTAGTAGGTAGCTGGGGCTCCTCACTGACAACCTTCTAATTTTCTCCATTTTACGTAATTTGACAGAGAACATTACAGATCTAGAACTAGTCTTCAGAATGACTTTCACAAGGTTAGATCACTTATTAATTGACCCTTGGTAATGATAATTTAAGAAGCATATTAATCTCATCTGTCAGTTCCAACCCATAGTAAATGCATCAAATAATTTGTCTTTTGCAAGGAACTTGACACAGAAATGAAGTGTCTGAATTTACAGTTAATATTCATATTTCTTTTCACAAATGAGATTGTGCAAAAATATTACACCAGTTATACCAGCACCCTTTTCTCCTCACTATTGAATAATCACTATTTTTGCCACTCTTAATTATGAAGATAAACACCTTTGCTACAAAAAAATCAGCCTGGGGTATAAATCATCCTTTACAAAGGAAATACCACTTTGCGTATCCAAAGCACACAAAGGCATACTCAGACATATTCATGGCCTTCTCTAGAGTGTTGAGACAGAGAAAGACAGAGAGAGAGAGAGATTCCTGTTTCAGAAGGCTTAATTTAGAACTGGATAAACTGACTAGATTTTATTATCGAGGGCCCAAACTCAAGTCCGAAGGGAGGGTCTTTTAAAAATCTCTCTCAAAGTGCCTCTAAATTCCACCTAGAGAAATATTTTGATCAACACTGAAAGGGTAAGGGTTCTTGATACTGTTTTTCTTGAGAACTCAGCAGGGAATGGCTGGAGTAAATTGATTTGTAAATTGGTGTGGGAAAGGAACTTCTGAGCTAAAGAATCTCGGGACTGATTGGGTCCTATACTGAATGAGGCTTTCAGACTAGGGTCTTCATCAGTGGAATGGAAAGGGGTGGAGCCCCTTGAGTGGGGCTTCAACCTCTCAGCTGCCTTCGACACCGTGGATTACCCCCTCTCCTGGAAATTTTATCCCACCTTGATTTCACTGACACCATCCTCTCCCGGCATTCCTCATCATTTTGGTGGGCACCTCCTCCAACCCCCTAACTGTAGGAGTCCCTCAAGCCTCAGTTCTGGGTTCCCTTTTATTCTCATCTACATGCATTCCTTTGAAGAACTCACTGGCTCCTATAGCTTCAACTACTACCATCTCTATGTGGTTGATTCCCAAATCTACATCTTCAGCCCTGATCTCTTTGCCTTTCTGCAGTCTCGCATTTTCTCCTGCCATCAAGACATCTCTACTTGGATGTCCTGACAAAACCTCACACTTCACATGTCCAAAACAACTCCTTATATTCCTGCCCAAACTCTGTCCTCTTCACTTTCCCACCACTGTAGACAGGACCACCATCCTTCCTGTCTCACAAGCTCATAACCTCAACATTGTCCTTGACTCATATCTTTCATTCATTCAGTTGTATTTATTGAGCGTTTACTGTGTGCAGAGCACTTGGAAGGGTACAATACAACAATAAACAGACACACTCCCCGCCCCTAGTGAGCTTATAGTCTACAGTCTATTGTTCAACTAACAAATGCCATCTGTCACTGAATCCTCTAAGTTCAACCTTCACAATATTGCTAAAATCCTCCCTTCTTCATCCAAAGTGCTTCCACGTTAATCTGAGCATTTATCCAATCCTGCTTTGATTATATCAGTCTCCTTTCTGCCTCCTGTTTCTCCCCACTTCAGTCCAGACTTCACTCTGCTGCCCAGATCATTTTTCTAAAAGAAGCTCAGTTCATGTTTCTCCTCTCCTCAAGAACCTCCAGTGAATGCCCACCCAACTCCATATCAAACCTTCACCACTGATATTAAAACACTCAATCACCTTGTCCCCATCTTATGTTACTGATTTCCTACTACCAGCATGCTCACTTTGAGGTACATTGAGTAGGTTGGCATTAGAGGAGCAATCTCATATATCTCACCACCGACTACTTGCCCATGTCCTGCCTCTGGGCTGGAACTCCCTCCCCTTTATAAAATAATAATGACAATAATAATAATTATGGTACTTGTTAAGTACTCACTATGTCCCAAGGACTGTTCTACATGCTGACGTAGATACAAGGCAATCAAGTTGGATCTATGGGGGGGTCACATTCTTAATCCCCATTATACAATTGAAGTAACAAGGCCCAAAGGAGTTAACCAACATCACAGAGCAGACATGTGGCAGAGCCAGGATTAGAACCCAGGTCCTTTGACTCCCAGGCCAACAGACCATCACTCTACACCTTCAGAACCTTATCAAAATGGCATAGTGCATAGAGCACAGGCGTGAGAGTCAAAAGATCATGGGTTCTAATCCTCCCTCCACCACTCATCTGCTGTGTGACTGTGCGCAAGTCACAACTTCTCTGTGCCTTAGCTACCTCATCTGTATAATGGGGAGTGAGACTGTGAGCCCTATATGGGACAGGGACTGTGTCCAACCGATTCTCTTGTATCCACCCCGACATTTAGTACAGGGCATGGAACATGGTAAGCGCTTAATACCACAATTGTTATTATTATCTCCTCCAAAAGGCCTCCCAACTGACCACTCATTTCCTTTACTCCTTCTCCCATCTGTGTCACCCTTGTATGTACCCTACTTTCACCCCACCCTCAGGCTTTTAGCACCTGTGTACATGTCCATAATTTGTTTATATTAGTGTCTGTCTCCCCCTTTAAATTTATGATCAAGATGGTGTCTACCACCTCTAAAATATTGTATCTCCCAAGTGCTCTCTCTTCCCGTGGTAAGAGCTCAGTAAATGACTGACTGATGGCTTGATCAGACTGAACATCTCTAAATAGTTGAAGATTTTTTTTTCAACTTTCCTCATGAGAAAAATTAAATGCCCAACCATGAAGCAATTAAGGATTATCAGATTATCATCACGTATCATATTTGGATATAGCATATACATATGACACCCAAAAAAGGTTTTGATCTCGAATTTGCACCTCAAAGGCCAGGAAATGTAAGAGGTGAATTCAGTCTGCATTTCTTTTTATTTCTGCCTCATGATATGAAGGTCTTTTGAAAGCAAGATTTGCCCAGATTTCTGACATTAAAGTACCATAGTGTTTTACCATACAGTACCTTAGTTCTGGATTTCAGCTGTAGTTCTTAATTTACTGGCTTGGAGGTGTGCAAGGACAAATTCTTAACATGGCATTAATGTACAGTTGTACAATTTATTTTTCCCTTTGTTAGTAGTGGTAGGAAAAAAATGAATAATAGAAGGGAAAAGTCTCACAGAACTGTAGTAAAGTGTATTCATTGGCCAACCCTGTATGTATTTAATAAACACATATTTCTAAGGCTCTCAATAAAAACCGTCTCACTTTGTACAAGAAGGCTCTCAATAAAAACCGTCTCACTTTGTACAAGATAAATCACCTCAAACCCTTCTTGGCTGATAGGTTTGGCAGCATAAAATATATATGGACTTTTTAAATGTAAATCAGGAATTTGACATTCAGTAATGTCTCTTCAGAGCCCCTGTCAATCACAAAAATATATCTTTTGAATGGCTTTTGCAATGCATAGTATATACTTCATAGATCACAGCATGGAGCCCTTGCAGTAATAATACAAGCACTGGATGTGCATTATCTGCAAGTAATTACTGCAGTTATGTTATTCATATGTATTATAATGGTGTTTGAATGCTGTTTCATGTGACAGAGTTTCTGGGGAGAGGAAAATTTCCTCTTCATTTAGTTTCAAGCTTAAAAAAAAGTCCTTTTTTTTGGTAAATAATTAACAAAAAGATCATTCAATTGGTACTAAACCAGCTGATACCCCCTTCATCAGATTACTCCTGTAGGCAAAGCAATGCCCAAGTGAGGTAGATTCAGCCTGTCATCTGTCCCCCAATACCTCTTCTTAGTCTAATGAAGTAGAAAAAAGCAGCAAATGCACAATGAAGAAGGGTAGAAATCTTAGGACCAGCTTTCTAGTGAGATTCCATAGCACTGAGCCTAAAGGAAGCAATTTGAAAACCTGAAGCTCACACTATAATAATAACATTGTGCTTACCATAAGCCAAGCACTGTACTAAGCACTAGAGTAGATCCAATAATTATAATAATTATAATAATGTTGGTATTTGTTAAGCACTTACTATGTGCCAAGCACTGTTCTAAGCACTGGGGTAGATACAAGGTAATCAGGTTGTCTCACGCGGGGCTCACAGTCTTCATCTCCAGGTTACAGTTAAGGTAACTGAGGCACAGAGAATTTAACCGGCTTGCCCAAAGTCATACAGCTGACAAGTGGTGGATCTGGGATTAGAATCCACGACCTCTGACTCCTAAACCCATGCTTTTTCCACTGAGCCAAGCTGCAGGTCCCCCATGGGGCTTCCCCTGTAAGTAGGAGGGAGAACAGGTATTGAATCCCCATTGTACACTTTAGAGAACTGTGGCCCGGAGAAGTTAAATGTGTTACCCGAAGTAATGAAGCTGGGATTAGAACCCAGTTGGCAGACACATAGAGAGTAGGTGCTCAATACAAGCCATTAATTTGTCCCAGACTGAAATCCAGGTCTTTTTCCCTTAGTCTTAAATCCCTCCTAAGGAATTAAGCCAATAGCCAAGGGAGTTTGTGCTTGAAAGGAGAGAAGCTCCTACAATAATCCCCCTATGCTCTCAAACCTTTCCCAACAATGATGGTGCAATGAGGGTCATCCTGGAATATCCTGGCTTTCCTGGCAATTTTTTTTTATCATCTTCTCCAAAAAGTCAATACACACATGATTTACTACAAGCTCAAATTCCAACCCAGATTTATAGCACACATTCTGCCTGACTTGCAAATTTCTCCCCAGTTTTCAGTGGGAGGTTGAGAAAATCTGATGTTTTATTCAATTTCACAAGATAAGTGAAGTGCCTTTAAGGAATCAGCACTTGAAGCTTCCCTTCAGATTGCCTTAAGGTTGGGCTAACCCCAGATAGAGCCCCTTCCTCATAGCACACTCTTCCAGGAAACAGAGTTCTGGCTTGTAATTCCAGGTTTTATCCAGCCAGTATTATTCCTGAAGGTAGTCCTGTTCTGACAAAAGCAGGGTTCTAGGACATTAGCAGGAGCAGCATTTGCCTTCAAGGATCAGTGGTCCCCATTCAGTATAGAACACTAACTACCCTCTTGGACAGAGAGGAGGGTGGGACACCACTTCAGTTGCTGTTTTGCAGGGAAATAGCATCTCAGCTAAAGGCGATATGTCCTAGCAATCTCACTAGGATGACATTTCCTGTGAGGCTTGCCTCTGGCTCAGCCAATATTTGGATGTGGTTTGGACATATAGTACACTTTCAGGAGTATAGCCAGGCAGAACTTTTACATTGTTTCCACCACGCTCATTTATGTATAATATAGCTAAGTCAAATTAGCCAGAAAAAAAGAAAGAAAAAAAGTTACCCAACCATGTAAGTCTTTTTTGATTAGTTTGAAAACCATAGGGTGCTCTGAACACAGCATGGAGCAGACCTGGATTAAATGGAATTCTAGATAAGAGGGTCTGAAAATGAAGTAGACATACATTTTCTACATCCGCAATCACCATAAAGTGGGTTGCTTGGTAACAAATGTTGACAAATATGTCAGGAAATCAGCTTAATCTCCTTTCTGTTTGCACCACATCTAATGATCGGCGTGTTTGGAAAAATTTTTGAAATCAGCCTTTAGCAGTCACGCTAACATTTTGCAAACAAGGAGGAGGGAGGGAAGTTCAGAAAGCACAGCTGGACTGTGTACATAATGAGTCAACTCTTGTTTTACACATTGAACCTAGCATGGATGTAAACCAGGAGCAAGTCTTTCGAACCCAAGGATCGTGCATAGCTGTGTTTCTATGATGTATACGTAAGGTGAAAAACCTGCCTGAAAAAAAAAAGCTGTAATTCAAATCTTGGGGTCCTTGCTTATTAATATTTAAGAAAACTGCACTCCACGCCCCTCTCCTTCTGACCGTCCCCATGCCTTCAACTTTAAAATCTCACAGGGACCTTTTGCTCATCCACTACTCAAGGGCAAGACAAAACACAAATTACCAGGAGAGAATATTCCACAATAAGCCCTGCCCCCACCACTGTACATTAAATATGTTCCGCAAGCATCATTAAGGCTAAGTTAATGCAGTTGTCATTTTTATAGTGTTTACTTAATTGCAGTAAGTAACATGTGGTGGAATTAACCATCTATCCCGATTCAACTCACCCAGAAGAAGTTGTGAATGTTACGTTTTCCCTGATCTACATGACTCTCCGATTTTCCTTTGTGACTTGTTTGGGATGCAGTGTGGCCTAATAGAAAAAACAGTCTTGGGAGTCAGAGGATCAGGGTTCTAATATCCTCTCCTCCACTTGCCTGCTGTGTGACCTTGGGCCAGCCACTTAACTTCTCTGGGCCTCCCTTCCCTCATCTGCAAAATAGGGATTAAATGCCTTTTATCCCTTCTACTAAAACTGTGAGCTCGATGTGGGACTTGATTAGCTTGTACTTAGCTACATGCTTAGCACGTAGTAAACGCTTAGCAAATACTAATATTATCATCATTACTTTGGGAGGAAATCTAATGGGAATGGTGACCACTGTTGTTTCCTCCAATTTTTAATTCATTTGCTTGTTTTTTCACATGTGGGATTGATAGTGCCTAATAAATAGTGAGAAATAAACACCTGACACTCATGCTCAATGAATCTAACTCTATATGTAGTTCAATAACTTGAGTCACCAAAGCCAAACCCAAAGTTATTCTTAACCCTCCTTCCATCCAGTCCCTAATTGGATAAAGACCCTTGGGTCTAGTGGATAAAAGTTTAGTTAGGAATTCAAAGCGTGTGAATCCCATTTCCCAGCCTGGCATCTACTGGCCATATGTGACTTTGGCATCTTTCACTTCTTAAGCTTCCTTATCTCTAAAACACAGACAGCATGGCCTTTGCAGTGAAGTGTGAAGAAGAATTCAAAAAATGGTCTTCATAATTGCCTAAGGGGCCATATTAATGCCAAATAAAATATAGTTGGAAAAGGCCAGCAGAACCCATGATTTTAAAATTATCTATAGAAAGTCAACTTAAATTTTATAAAATAAAATTTTGGGTCACATGTACCAGATCAGTATGTACACTAAGGTCACCCTATATGCTTACAAGATTTCACATTGTATTTGCCTTTTATATGTGAATATATTTTGATCCTCCTCAGAGATGACTTAAATCAGACTACTGCGGAGAATTTTGCTACATTAAAATAGAACTTCACAAGTTTCCATCACGAGCATCATTAATGCTATTTGTTGAGCAATTACTATGTACAGATCACAGCACTAATCACTTGGGAGAATACAATGCAACTCAGTTGGCAGAAATGTTCCCTGCCCATGTTGAGCTACCATCTGAATAACTTTTTAGAAATACTGTTTTAATACTGGGACCCTAACTTCTTGTTCTCAAAAGGAAGACCAGGGAAGAAACTTAGTGACTTCCAATATATGCCAGACAATGGGGCTGTAAAGTGTCAGTGTGGAAGAAGAGGTCACAGTATCTCAGAAAAATGAAATACCGGAGACAAGATAGAATAGTACAGATGATGATTGGCTGCCGAATTTAGAAACTTACAGAAACAAGGAGTATTTTGGCACAAAGACGTCTATGGACCAAAGAGCTTTAAAATGATCAAGCTCTATGTGGTAATTATGGCAGGTAATTGGAGGGTTATTAAGAAGACTCTGGAGGCATATCTTGGAAGAACTACTTTTGACTCAATGTACACTATAATTTCTGAGCCTTCATAGGTGTGTGTTTTGAAATGGTTCAGTGATCTAATACAGTAGTCAGTTTAACATCTAATGGAGGTGGCAAAAATCAGCAACATCTCATTTACCTTTCATAAAAATTATCTGTGATTCATATATACAATTCCCAAATGAATAAAAGTGTCTATAAAACCCATTGTTTTCATTTTCAATTAATTATTATGGTACTTGTTAAGTTCTAAGTGGCAGGCCCTGTACTAAGGGCTGGGGTGGATACAAGCAAATTGGGGTGGACGCAGTCCCTGTCCCACATAGGACTCATAGTCTCAATCCCCATTTTAAACATGAGGAAAATGAGGCACAGAGAAGTGAAGTGGCTTGCCCAAGGTCACACAGCAGACAAGTGGCATATGAAGTACCTTCCACGATGGTGGGCATAAACAACTCCCATTGCTCTATAAACTTAGCAGAGCTCCCAGGGCCACACAGATGACACCTGGCCACCAATAATAATAATTATTATTATTGCTGTTCTTCCTACATTATGACATTATTATAACCATAATTATTGTTATTATTAGTATTAATACATACTTTCAGTGTGCCAAGCCCTAAATTATAATAACAGTGATAATAATAATAATAATGTTGGTATTTGTTAAGCGCTTACTATGTGCAGAGCACTGTTCTAAGTGCTGGGGTAGATACAGGGTCATCAGATTGTCCCACATGAGGTTCACAATCTTAATCCCCATTTTACAGATGAGGTAACTGAGGCACAGAGAAGTTAAGTGACTTGCCCACAGTCACATGGCTAGTTGCTGGGTAAAGGATAATCAGAAAGAACTCTTTGATAAAACAAATTGACTTTCATCAGGATGATTCCTTCAGGACTGTTCTTGACCTGTTATCACTGATGCCTCAGGAAACATGTAATGATGGTGGGAGGATTAGATACCCAGGTGTGGCCCAATTCCAAAATAAGTAGAAACTTTGAAGAAACAGTATGACCTGGTGGAAAACACATAGGCCCAGAAGCCAGAGGACCTGAGTTCTAATCCTGATTCTGCCACTTGCCTATGTGATCTTTGGCAAGACCCTTGATTTCTCAGTGTCTCAGTTTCCTCATCTGTATAATGGGGATACAATACTCGCCCCCCCCCCCACACGTGGACTGTGAGCCCCACGGCGGGACAGCAAATATATCCAACCCAATTAACTTGTATCTTCCCAGTGCTTAGTACAGTGCTTAACACAGTTCTTGCAAATGCTTAACAAATATCACAATTATCTTTTCTTTTAATCTTATTTTGTTTTCAAGATGTTGGGCTGCCCAGAGAACTGGTCAGTGGGTGAGTGCATGTCTCTCTAGAAAACCCTGCATTTCTCTCCCCCCTAGTCCTCAAGCCCAAATAGCTTTAATAAGAAAGAACAATTGAGAATTTCCTCAAGATAGGTGATTGCCCCAATCCTACCTGATTCCTGTACCTACCTTGGGGAAGTAGGTGCTTAGGAGGCTAGGTGGAGCAGCTATTTTTATGTAGCAACATGTCTGGTTTAAGAAATTTTTTAAATTTTTAGCCCTAAAATCATGTCACAGGGGATTTAGTTGCTAATTCTGCTCAAAACTGAGCTCCATTTAAACTGCACATAAACTAAGAGAGAAATAGAGAGTAACAAAATTTATTCTCTAGCTCAGTAAGTGGCAAAGTAGATGAAGAACACCATTAAAATGCAGTTGGTGGTTATCAAAAAGTATTCTACAAAGGCAAGTAATTGTCGTAAAACCTGGATGAATCTGCAGTGTAGTTAATGTCTTTTCCAAATATATTCTTTCAAGTTGAAAATATATTTTATGATAATCATTGTTCTAACAATAATGTATAATTTGGCACTCATTAACACTAAGAAATTGATGCTATTGCTTGCTTAGTATCTTCAATCCAACGAGTATGTTTAATTACAAATGCAATCATTTATCCAAGTACTAAAACCACTGCATCAAGCATTATTAACTAATTAGTCAGCCTGCAATTTTGAAAAAAAGCATTTTCCATAAAGCAAATATATTTTGTCATAACGCACTTTAAAAACCCTCTGAAAATGGCCTTAATTGATAGTAAAAAATATTCCAATTCTAACTCAAAGTCAGTCTATTCCACAGGAACAAAAAAAGCAAGTGCATACAACCTGTATCAATTTATGTGAATTCCTCTTTTGACATATATCAGGTAAAATAATGATACTACTGGTGTTTGTTAAGTGTCTATTATATGTAAAACACTGTTCTAAATGCTTGAGGTAGATACAACCTAATCAAGTTGGACACTGTCCATGTCCACATGGGGCTCACAGTCCTAACCCTCGTTTCACAGATGAGGTAGCTGAGGGACAAAGAAATTTAGTGACTTTCCCAAGGTTACACAACAGACAAGTGGGGAACCGGGATTAGAACCCAGGTCCTTCTGACTCCCAGACTCTCTATTCACTAGGCCCTACATTGGAATACACAGAAATAAATTGGATTACGCTTTTGTTGGTTTAGGGCACTGACCAGAGAAAAGGAATTCTGGATAATGTTCACTAACTTTTTCTTATTTCAATAAGAATCAGCTTTTAATTTACCTATCTTTCACTCTATTTTAAAATAGCTTTATCCACTGCCCCTTTCAAATTTAAAAACTTGTGAAAAGAAACTAAAATATCTCTAGGTCTTTGTAGTTACAATCTGTTGCTGCTTAAACATGCTTTCTTTTCAAACTACATATAGTGGAAACTCTTCAGGAAAGGTATATCTACACTTTGTATGTTTCCAAGTATTTAGTACAGTGCTCTGCAGCCAATAGGTGCTCAGTAAATGCTGTTCATGGAGATGATATTTGAAAATGGATACAATATCAGCGAATAGTGCAAAAAATTCTCTCTCTTGGCTTTTATTCACTAAATCTTGACATTTCCAGTTGGCTCTAATCATTTTCTTTCTTCTGTGTTTTCAGGTCTGATATTCTAAATTTATCAACCAAAAAATATCATTGGAAAAGGAAGGAGGTGGAAGAAGAAAAAAAATCAGTCCAGGATTAGTCTAGCATGGAATTTATACGGAGAGATTTTTAAGAAAAATGATATATGGTTATTAGAAACCAACAGTTTCCTATTTGCATGTACCTTTAGTGAAGAATTACAAACATCAAACAGCATTTAGTGTACATTCAATAGCTTCATCTACGATCACCCATTCACCGAGCACTTGTTGCTAGGAAACAGCACACAGTCTGTATGGTGTTTAAAAAAAATTACACAAGTAAACATCATTTGTTATGAAATGAATCCACTCTCCATGACCTATGGGCAGCACTAAGACTGAATAACCTGGCACGAAGCACTGAAGCTTAATAATTAAAGAATGTAGGGCGGCAACAGAATTCCCTTTCCCCGGTCTTTCACAGTGCACATTTGGAAGTGTTGCCCTTAACGTGACATGATCGGTTCTTTCCATAAGCACTCCGATCTGGGTGTTCTTGAAAAGACTCTAAACCCAGGTAGGTCCTCAGGTCACTAGAAGTCAATGACATCAGCAAACAGGTTCTGTCAATAAATTCCACCTCAGACCGTGGCCGAACCATGGCCCACACTCTGATCTCAGGCAATTTGGTGGCATTCTGGCCACAACATCGGGACCAGAGGGCTACTTTGGGAGTGGGGAAGAGTGAAAGAAGAAGGAGTAGACATGGAACTCTAGTAATTCGAGGAATTATGTTCTCAAGACAGCAGGCCAAAAGTCTTCATTAAGTAGAATGCTCAATCAATTCAAGGGATGTTGTCCTTTCAATCAAATAAGCCCAAATCTTGACATTTAGGGGACCCTGAGGTCATTTATTTAAATGTCTGTCTCCTTCTTCAGACTGTAAGCTCCTTGTGATCAAAGATCACGCCTACCGACTCCATTGCATTGTACTTGTCCCAGTGCTTAGTACAGTGTTCTGCACCTAGTAAGTGCTCAATAAATTTCTGATCAAATGTAGGCAAAATGTGCTGCCCAGGCACAGTGGGGAGGAAGGGCTGAAGGATAACCTATAAAAACGCTCTCATGAAGTTCTACATTAAAAATGCTGCCCAGATTCCGACAGTACCAATTATCTCAGCCTGCACTCTTGTCCTTCCTGTTGTTCATAAAGATTATGAAAATTTTTTCTTGCTTCATATCCTTCCAATTCAGAAGAGTGTCCGTGGCAAAAATGAAAAATAATAAATGCCAGGTCTTACATGGCCATGAATCTGGCCCAAAATTCCTAGTGCAAAACTCATTCATTCATTCAATTGTATTTATTGAGTGTTTACGGTGTGCGGAGCACTGTACTAAATGCTTGGAAGAGGATAATACAGCAATAAACAGACACATTCTCTGTCCCCAACAAGTTCTAGGTGCAGGTAGTTTGAACTTGGCTTACCTAAGATCTGTAAACTTTGACCTCTCCTTTTTAAAATAGGACCAAATTCTTATCCTATGAAAAACTAAGGAAATTATTACTTTGAATTGCATTTCAATTGCCATTTTGTTTCAAAATATCAATCAGTAACTCCAACTCTAACCAAGGGCACAAGTTTCTTGGGTTCTGAGAATCACAGTCAAGTGTGATTTAAGTTCAGCATCGTCAAAAACCTATTCATTTCTCAAGTTAATAAGAACGTTTCTTGGGAGAAACAGTGTATAGTTATAGAACCCAACTTTATTTCAGGCTAAATAGGGTGACCAAAATGAGTTGCCAGATTTCCCCTCTTGTCTCATTATTCTACGCGAGAAGACCTGTGGCTCTTAAGACCCATTAATAGAAGTTAGTGGATGGCCTCTGACCTTTAAGGCACAATTTAATTCCTGTTCTTCCTTGATGATTTCTAGGATGAGGTGAATATGCTGTGACTGATGTTTGGTCTAAACCTAGGCATTTGCTACTTGGGGATTTTAGAGCAATTAATTTTCTATGTGCTACCAGAAGCATCTTGGGATAAGGAACAATTTTCACCTTTAGAAGTGCAAAGAAGGCATGTAAATCTGCCCTCTCTAAATCCTTTGGGGAAAAAAATATCCATTCGCCAAATACCTCTGAACTCTAGACCTCTATTCCCCACGCAATTTATTTAGAAAAAAACCTAGCCTTTATTCTAAGACAAAACCCTACTTCTTCCTCCACCTTGCTAACTCCTCTGACATTATTTGGCAACTCATGCTATTAGATAATGTTGTTTTCTCTTGTTTTTCCCCAGTATCTGGGAAACACCATGAGGACAATCTCTTTTGTGTAATCTTTTGTGTAATCTAATAATCAGAAAGTCTTTGTGCACTAGAAAAACAATGAAAGCAGTGTGAATTACCTGCAGCTCAATGTTCTGGCACAGGGTGGCTTCAAAGAGCCCTGAGAAAGTCATAAATTTCACTATGTGACTTTCAACTGAGAAGAACATCGGAAGGGACAGTCCATATGGACAAATCCTCACAGACACCAAGGATCAAAGGGAGGGATGAAAAATTTAATCGAGAATGCTTTCCCCATTGGGCTGGTATGGCTAGTCTCCTGGTGGGAAATTACGGAAGTCATTTCCCGTGCTTGTAGCTAAGCAAAGATTGTGCCAGCTCCCCAGAATCCTGTGCATTGACATTACAGAATTGTGGATATTTTATATGTTTCATTCAATTCTTTTCTATTCTATGTGTAATTGGTTCTATGGCAGCCAGTTGAGCGATGGTCTAAAAAATATCCCTCAATTAAGCAGAAACCAGCATTTGAAAAAGCAAGGAGAAACCAGGGTAAAAACAAAGATGGTGCCAATCCCCATATTTGTGCCCTGCCTCCCATGAGCCAGTGCCCTGCCAAAGCATCTCTGATACTTTACCAGAATTTGAACAAGGGGAGTCAAGTGTCATAACATTTCCTTCACTTCTACCTCTCCTTGGAATTTTTAAAACTAAAATTTTTGTTCTCAATTCCTTCTGTTCATGGAATTTGAAGTAGCAAAGAGTGAAATAAAAACTTATTCCCTTTAGGCTTTAAATTAGGAAAAGCTAACCAGGACATAAGAATCCAGAGGGCTAGGACTATTGTATTCAATCCTTTCAAAATCATCATGACACCTAGTTGTCATCTTCTAGAGAGACCCTTTTTTTTGAGTTGAGTAGATTTCAACCCCCTCACCCCCCAAAAAAGCCAGAGTATCTTTATTCCAAAGGAACAGTATCTTCCCTCAGAACATGAAGATCAAAGTTTCTTTAATCATCCTTCATTTGTGTCTCAGTTAATGCCACAGATCCTGTGCACAGTTTCAGCCAAGCTCAGCATGTTAATGAGGTTACTGACTGAGCATAAAACTGTTAGCTTTGGTACAAAGGGCGGGATTGAAAGGAACTTGCATCTGCATAAAACAGCTATTTAAGGCTCCTGCCAGATCTGGGTGACAGCAGTATATTTCCAAAATGTGGTTGTTTGTTTTAAGTTTGCATCTGGATGGTCTTTCTTTGTCCCTTAGTTTCCATTTTTTAATGTAACTGCAGTTTAACCTATCTCAATGAACTACTGTAATATTTCATTTTGACTTTTCTGTTGATCTTTAGATTGAAGATTCTATCAACCAGCCAGGTATAGAAGTGAAAATGACTTTTTTATGGTATTTCTTAAGTGCTTCCTACATGTCAAACATTGTTCTAAGGACTGGGGTAGATAAAGTGAAGTAGGTTGGATACAGTCCCTGTCCTGAATGGAGCTCACAGTGTAAGTAAGAGGGGGAACAGGAGAACTAAGGCACAGAGAAGTTAAGTGACTCCTCCAAGTTCACACAGCAAGCATTTGGCAGAGCTGGGATTAAAAAACAGGTCCTCTGACTCCCAGGCCCAAGATCTTTCCACTAGGTCATGCTGCTTCTCCAAAAATAACCCCAAAATGAATGTGACAAAATTGTCAAGGAAAGTACTATATTGTTTCAAAACACTAGAGTATTCCTCAAATAATCCTTTGATAAGTAAAGATAGTTTATATTGCTTTGTACAAAATAAATTATTGTTCCTTCAAGTTCAAAAAAAGAGAATATTTGGAAATATCAAATAGATTTTTTTTCTCCTTTCATCACACAGCTTCCTCACTGAATTATGTCCCTGTTTGATGTGATAAAAGTATGAATCTCGATCAGTCTCTCTCAAGCTCTTTCATCCAATAAGCAATGAGAGATGTAGCATGACACAGTGGGAAAAGTAGTGGCCTAGAAAAGCAGAGGACTTGGGTTCTAAGCCCAGCTCTGCCAATTGTCTGCTGTGTGACTAAGAATGAATCACTTAACTCATCTGTGCCTCAGTTCCCTCATCTGTATTCTTCCTCCCGTGTAAACTTCCTCTCGGGGACTGTGTCTGTTCTACTTCTAATGCATCTACCCCAGTGCCAGGCACATAGTAGGTGCTTTAATACCATGATAATAATTGTTACTATTATGGTAACCCTCAGATTTCCAGCCCTTCAGCAACTCTTTCCCTTTCCCCTTCCATCTCCACTCCACATTACATGGTGTCCCTACCCCCTAACCTCATTCATCCACTCAACTGCAATTATTGAGTGCTTACTGTGTGCAAAGCACTGTACTAAGTGTTTGGGAGAGTACAATGTAACAGACACATTCTTGCCCCCAATGAGGTCTGATCAAATGCCTCAGACCACCATTCATTACATTTATTAATCTTTATTTTTGACTAAAGTTTCTCTTCCCCTCTAGACTATAAGCTAACTGTGGGTAGGGGACGTGTTTTGTATTCTCCCAAGTGTGTGGTACAGTGCTCTGCACACAGTAAGTGCTGAATAAATACCACTGATTATGTCTAGCCCAATGTGCAGTACAGTATTTAGCACATAGCGTAATAATGATGGTATTTGCTAAGCACTTACTCTGTGCCAGACACTGTACTAAGCACTGGGGTGAATGCAAGAAAATTGGGATGGACAGAGTCCCCATCCCATGTGGGGCTTACAGTCTGAATTCCCATTTTACAGATGAAGGACCTGAGACACAGAGAAGTAAAGTGACTTTCCCAAGGTCACACATCAAGTGGCAGAACTGGGATTAGAACCCCTGACCTTCTGACTCCCAGGCCCAGGCACTTAGATACCACCATTAACTAATAAATCTAGACTCTCTCCCCACCTCTAGACTGTGAACTCATTGTGGGCAGGGACTGTCACACTTTACAGCTCTGCTGTACTTTCCCAAGTGCTTTGTACAGTGCTCTGCACACAGGAAGTACTTCATAAATACGACTGAATGAATGAATGAAACCTGACCAAATCAGATTGTGGACACAAGTCGGAGCACAGCAGAAAACTTCAAAATATATCAGGCACACGTTTAACTCCCTTTCAAAACCTGTTATTTATCACTTGCCAGAAGTGTCCGTGGAATGCTCTAGCAAAAACATCTTGTTGCTAAGTTACTTTTAACTTTAGAACTTACTCCTAGTTCTATTTAAGAATGTCTTGAATGGGATCAAAGCCATCAAATCAAGAAGAAGGATATATATTTCACACTCGTCCAAGTTGGTGGGAATATTTTTTATAGAGGATTTCAGAATCGTAAGGTAGAAGTCTCAGAAGATTGGTGAGTAAAATCTAAATAATTGGAATTTGGGAAATATTTTATGAGCATGTCCAATTAGGTTCTAATGACATCGGTGCTGTTTTAAGGGAAATCTCAACAAAGCTTCAATTAATCCTCACAGCAAGTCAACTAGCTAGTTTTCACCTGATTTTTTGCTAAAGAATCAATGAGTCTTATTTCATAAATATGCATGAGGCTTATATTCCAACTAAGGCAATATTTTTTTGTTAGTCTAGAATGAACACCCAGATAATGATGGCATTTGTTAAGTAGTTATTATGTGCAAAGCACTGTTCTGAGCGCTGAGGGGAATACAAGTTGATCAGGTTGTCCCATGTGGGGTTCACAGTCTTCATCCTCATTTTACAGATGAGGTAACTGAGGCACAGAGAAGTTGAGTGACTTGCCCAAAGTCACACAGCTGACAAGTGTCAGAGCAGGGATTTGAACCCAGCACCTCTTATTCCCTAGCCCATGCTCTTTCCACTGAGCAATGCTGCCCAGATAAATCCAATAGCTTCCAAAGACTATATGGTTTTTTCCACAATATCCCTGGGTGGTATGCAGGGTTATTCAAACATCTGGAGTCCCATTTCGCAGATGGAGAATCAATCAATCAACTAAATTTATCAAGCACTTTACTGTACGTATAGTAATCAATCTTATTTATTCAGGGCTATGTTGAGAGCACTGCACTATACAATTGGGAGAATACAATTTAACAGAGTTAGTAGACACATTCCCTGCCCACAGTGAGCTTACAGTCTGGAGGGGGAAACAGACATTATTATGAGTAAATAAATTATGGATATGCACTTAAATCATGAGGGAGGAGCAAATAAAGTGAGCAAATGAGAGTGATGCAGAAGGACATGGGAGAGGAGGAATTGACAGATCAGTCAGGGAAGTCCTCTTAGGGGAGCTGGGACTTCATATAAGGCTTGGAAGGTGGGGAGAGGAATTGTCTGCCAGATATGAAGAGTGAGGGTGATCCAGACCAGAGGCAGGACATTGTAGAAAGGTGGGTGGCGAGATAGACGAGAAAGAATTCTGTACAATGCACTTGGGAGAGTACAATTAAACAGAGTCGGAGAAGACAAGGGCGGATTTTAGTATCTTTCCCCAGATCCCTCTAAGAGTTCTGCTTAGGTGAACTAGAAAGGAAGTGAGAATGATAAGTATAAAATGTGACATGGAAGAAGCCAGACTAATGAGAGATTTGTGAATCAGTCTCCATTAGCCAGTTCTGAACTAGTTCTAAGGGGGCAGAGTTAGGAACAAAATTCAGGTTTAGAACTTAATTGGAAGGGACTAAGGACAGTCTCGACTTTGGGACGGAGAGTCAAGCAGAGGCATACCCATTCCATTCCTGGCTTGGGCAGTGGCTAGCTAGTGGAAGGCAATCTGCCACAAGTCAAAACTCACCTGTCCTGGGCAGCAGCAGCATTATGAGAAAGAGTCGAGAGGAGAGAGAAGTGATTGAGTACCTTAAATCTGATGGTAAGGCCTTTGTGTTTGATGAGGAGATGGATGAGAAACCTTTGGTCCAGAGCTCAATAAGTTGAGCTGCTATGATCTGGAGTGTCAGTTGCAGAACAAGCGGAATGAGAGAGGGGAATGTTGGAATCAGTTGGGTTGGGAAAGCCACAAATATCCAGAGAAGGGCAGCGGACCAGGATCACGGGCAGGGTCGGGGAGATGGCTATAGAATGCCAGAGCCAACCTCCCTGAGACATCATCAGTCCCTGACTCCAGCAAGGGAGGGAAATGTGGAATTAGTTTTAACTGTGAAGGCACAGTCTTTTTCTTTGTCAACCATTCCTCCTTCTCCTTTCAGGTTTATTCTGTTTATTACTCCTAGTTCTATTTAAGAAAATTGAGATACACCTCCTTCTCCCCCACCCCACAAAGTAATGTTGGGTCTGGCCAACAATTCCGGCAATTTATTAATAACTTGGGTCAATGGCCTGGAATATTTTCCACTGAAACTTTATCATTTATTGTTGATTCGTTCCTGTCTGCCCACTCTCTGGATTCATTGACTCTCAAGAGGGTGAAGAAAAATCAGCAGTTAAAGCTGCTATGCTTGTCCAGCTGGAAACCGTCCAGCCGAACTTTGCGGCAAAATGGAAACAAAGTTTTCGTTTCCGAAATGACTTGTAAACTTGTAATTATTATTTTTTTAAGATCGCTTTTTTGGAAACACAGCAGTTCAGCATATTTCATACAGCAGCTGCTTAGGGTCTTTGTGGTTATACATCTGAAATGCTCTGCCATGTGAATTGTTTGTTGGTAAAAGGAATCTGAGCATTGGTCCCAACACTGACTCGGAGAACAAATAACAGCTGGAGAGTCTTACAACCGGCACAAACCATTACTAAATGCCACAGAATTCTCATAAAAATCCTTGTGATTTTCTGGATGAAACTCACTGGATGTACTGTGTCCTGCAACAGTGAAAGAGAAGAGTGTGCGTGTGTTTTTTTTAAGTTATCCCCAAATATATCAGAAGCAAAGTATATTGCTCTGCAATATACAGATCAGTTCCTTGTTATTATGTTGGTTCCTTCCTTCAAACGAATCTTAGTATGAGAAGCAGCATGGCCTAGTGAAACGAGCCAAGGCTGAGGAATCAGAGAAACTGGGTTTAAATCCCACTCCTGCCACTTCCCTGCTGTGCAAGTTTGACCAATCACTTAACTTCCCTGGACCTCAGTTTCCTCATCTGAAAATGGGGTTTCAATGCCTGTTCTCCTTCCTGCTTAAACTGTGATTCCCATGAAGTACAGGGGATATGTCTGACATGATTACCTGGTTATCAGTCAATCAATGGAGAAGCAGCCTGGCCTAATGGCTAGAGCACAGGCTTGAGAGACCGAAGGACCTGGGTTCTAATCTCTGCTCCACCACTTGTCTCCTATGGGACCTTGGGCAAGTCACTTAATTTCTCTTCACCTCAGCTCCCTCATCTGTAAAATGGGGATTAAGACTTTAAGCCCTGTGTAGGACAGGGACTGTGTCTAACCTGATTATCTTCTATCTACACCAGAACCTAGATGAGTGCCTGGCTCATAAGTCAAAAACCAAAATTATGATTATTTATGGAGTGCTTACTATGTGCAGAGCACTGAATTAAGTGCTTGCGAGTGTACAATACAACAGAATTAGCAGACACTTTCCTTGCCCATAACGATCTTATAGTCTAGAGGGGATGATAGATTAGAACACCACTATCTATCCCTACCTAAAATCAATCATTGAATTATTATCGAATGATAAAATATTAAATAAATACTGAGGTTCAATATTTTTGACCCTAACTGTATGCAGAACACTGTGCTAAACACTTAGATGAGTACGGAAGAGATAATCTCTGTCTACAATCAACCAATAGTATTTTCGAGCCTCCGGGCTGCAGAGCGCTGTGCTAAGCACTTGGGCAATTACAATAGAAGATGATGTGCTCCCTGCCCATGGTCATCAATCATCATTGAGTGCTTACCATGTGCACAGCACTGTACTAAGTACTTGGGAGAGTATACTACAACAGCATTGGTAGATACATCCCCTGCCCACAACAAGCTTACAGTCTAGAGGCAGAGAAACAATCAGTAGTATTCCTTGATCAATTGAGCTTCAAATATGTACCAAACACAGCACTAAGCACTTGGAAGAGAACAAGAGAACTATTAGACATGATCCCTGCCATCATGGAGTTTACAGTCTAGTGGGAGAGGCAAACATTAAAAATATTAAAGATTAGAGGAAGTAATAGAGTATATGAGATCAGTACAAAAGATCTGCAGCTATTTAAGTGCTTAGGGAGCATGAAAGTGCTGACAAGATGCAGAATACAAGGCGGGGAGATGAGAAAATACCTGAGGAAGGCCTACCTGGAGAACATTTCAGAAGGCTTTGAAGGTGGGGGGTGTGGGATCACATTCATTCATTCAATCGCATTTACTGAATGCTTACTATGGGCAGAGCACTGCATTGATTACTTGGGAAAGTGCAATACTACAATATACAGGGACAGTCCCTGCCCACAAGGAACTCACAGTCTAGAGGGGGAGAGATAGACATCATTATGAACAGAAATCAATATAATCATTAAAATTACAAATATATACATAAGTGCTATGGGGCTGGGATGGGAAGGAAGAGCAAAGGGAGCAAGTCAGGGTGACGCACAAGGGAGTGGGAGGTGAGAAAAAGTGGGGCTCAATCTGGGAAGGCCTCTAAGAGGAGCTGTGTGTTCAATAAGGCTTTGAAGATGTGGGGAGAGTGATTGTCTGGAAGATTTGAGGAGGGAGGGCATTCCAAGCCAGAGGCAGGGCATGGCTCAGAGGTCGGCAGTGAGACAGGTGAGATCGAAGCACACTGAGAAGGTTAGCACTAGAAGACCGAAGTGCGTGGGCTAGGTTGTAGAAGGAGAGAAACAAGGTGAGTTAGGAGAGGGCAAAATCTGCCGAGATGAAGAGGGAGGGGCTTCTAGTCAATGAGGCGGAAGTTGTGAGCAAGAGGTGGGAGTCTGGAGAGGTGGAAACAAATCCCAGCATAGTGGGTATTTTAAGAGGAGTTTGAGCTGAGGTATAGAGGGAGAAGAGAATGGAAAAGAGGAGGAAGTGAGCTGATTAACCACTTGAAAGCCACTGGAAAGGAATTTCTTCTCAGTGCAAGGAAGAATGGCCAATTACGGTAAGCTCCTTGTGGGCAGGGAACATGCCTGCCAACTCTGTTGTATTGTACGCTCCCAATCACTCAGTATGGTGTTCGATACATGGTAAGTGCTCGATAAAGAGTATTTATTCAGATATGTAGAACAAAGATTTAGAAAAATATCCCAGGTAGCAGAACAAGAGGGGAGAGACTGGGGTCAGGTTAATTAGTAAAGAGGTTGATTCAGTTAGGTCGGATTCTGACAAGTACTAGGACCTACGGAATGGTCAGTCAGATGGAGAGAAAGGATCAGATCCTGGAACTATTCGGGGGGAGGGAACAACCGTACTTGGTGACAAGCTGAGTATTAAGGTTGAAGGAAACAAGAAGTCAAGGATAAAGGAGTTTATAAGTTGTTTCTAATTATTATTATTATTATATTTGTTGCTCACTTGCTCTATCAAGCACTGTTTTAAGTGATAGAGTAGATACAAGATAGCAGCAGTATGATTAAGTACCTACTGTGTGTCAGGAATTGCTCTAGGCACTTGGAAACAGATGAAAGAAGCAAAGGAAGGTTCCTACCCTTAAAAAGTTTCTCATCCAAAGGGAAACTGATGAAAGGAAACTGGCACCCCGACCTCCCCGTTGACCTTTAGTAGCAAGTTCATCCAACTTCTAAGTATTCAAGGGAGCAGTTCAGTTTTGTCAGTGTGATGTGTGGACTGTATTGATTTGCATATGCTGTTTGATTATTTATGGTTGTGGATGATCTGGGTCAAGCCTACTCCCAATTAGCCTGAATTATCTAGAGTTGGTTGTTTCCTAGTACAAGCCACTGTGCAGTGAGGGCTGCTAATGAACATCAGAGCATGCTTCTGTTTCTAGTAGAGGGCAAAGGAAAGGAGTTTAGGAATAAAAAGCAATTTCTTAAAAAAAAACACCTCATTAGTGAATTTGAAAAAAAAAATTCCAGTTTGTAAAAATCCAACTCATTAATTCATTCATAAATTCACTCAATCATATTTATTGAGCGCTTACTATCTGTAGAGCACTGTACTAAGCTCTTGGAATGTACAATTTGGCAACAGATAGAGACAATCCCTGCCCCCAAACGGGCTCACAGTCTATACAGTTTAAACTGATTAAATGTTTTGTGCCATCTTTCCAGGAGAAGTTTTAAGATTTGGGGGAGTTTAGGGCAGAGAAAAGTGTGGGCTAATGGAGAGAGCACGGACCTGGGATTCAGAAGGACCTGGGTTCTAATCCCAGCTCCACCACATGTTTGCTATGTGATGTTGGGCAGGTCACTTATTTTCTCTGAGCCTCAGTTACCTCATAAGTAAAATGGGGATAAGAGTATCAGTCCAGCATGGGACGGGTCATGCATGCAACCTGATTAACTTGCAGTGCTTAGAACAGTGATTGGCCCAGTGCTTAACAAGTACCGTAATTATTGTTATATTTAGTGCAGTGAAAGGTCCTGATGGTTCCCTTCCTAACTTTGAAGTGATCCTCTTGGCTTTTTAGACTGCTAGGCAATCAATGAATGACATGTATTGAGCTCTTACTCTGTGCAGCGAACTGTACTAAATGGTTGGGAGAGTACAATATAACAGAAAAACAGTATGGTATAGTGGAAAATGCACTGACCTGGGAGTCAGCAGATAATAATCATAATAATAATGTTGCTATTTGTTAAGTGCTTACTATGTGCCAAGCATTGCTCTAGTGCTGAGGGAGATAGAAGGTCATCAGGTTTTCCCATGTGGGGCTCACAGTCTTAAAATCCCCATTTTACAGTTGAGGGAACTGAGACCCAGGGAAGTGGGTCACCACCTAAAACTCAACATGAGCAAGACTGAGCTCCTCAACTTCCTTCCCAAGCCCGGACCTCTCCCAGACTTCCCTATCACCGTGGATGGCACGACCATCCTTCCCGTCTCTCGGGCCCGCAACCTCGGTGTCATCCTTGACTCGTCTCTCTCGTTCACCCCACACATCCTATCCGTTACCGAGACCTGCCGGTCTCACCTTTACAATATCGCCAAGATCCACCCTTTCCTCTCCACCCAAAAGGCTACCTTACTGCTACGGGCTCTCGTTATATCCCGGCTAGACTACTGTGTCAGCCTTTTCTCTGATCTCCCTTCCTCCTCTCTCGCCCCGCTCCGGTCTATTCTTCACTCCGCTGCTCGGCTCATCTTCCCGCAGAAACAATCTGGGCATGTCACTCCCCTTCTTAAACACCTCCAGTGGTTGCCTATCAACCTCCGCTCCAAACAAAAACTCCTCACTCTAGGCTTCGAGGCTCTACATCACCTTGCTCCTTCCTACCTCTCCTCTTTCTACCGCCCACCCTGCATGCTCCGCTCCTCTGCCGCCCACCTCCTCACCATCCCTCGGTCTCGCCTATCCCGCCGTCGACCCCTGGGCCATGTCCTCCCGCGGTCCTGGAATGCCCTCCCTCCTCACCTCCGCCAGACTGATTCTCTTCCCCTCTTCAAAACCCTACTTAAAACTCACCTCCTCCAAGAGGCCTTCCCAGACTGAGCTCCCCTTCTCCCTCTACTCCCTCTACTGCCCCCCCTTCACCTCTCCGCAGCTTAACCCTCTTCTCCCCCCATTTCCCTCTGCTCCTCCCCCTCTACCTTCCCATCCCCTCAGCACTGTACTCGTCTGCTCAACTGTATATATTTTCATTACCCTATTTATTTTGTTAATGAAATGTACATCTCCTTGATTCTCTTAGTTGCCAATGTTTTTACGAAATGTTCTTCCCCTTGACTCTATTTATTGCTATTGTTCTCGTCTGTCCGTCTCCCCCTATTAGACCGTGAGCCCGTCAAACGGCAGGGACTGTCTCTATCTGTTGCTGACTTGTTCATTCCAAGTGCTTAGTACAGTGCTCAGCACATAGTAAGCGCTCAATAAATACTATTGAATGAATGAATGAATGAAAGTGAAGTGTCTAGCCCGAAGTCACCCAGCTGACAAGTGGCGGAACTGGAATTAGAACCCAAGACCTCTGACTCCCAAGCCCGTGCTCTTTCCACAGAGCCACACTGCTTCTTGGATCTGGGTTCTAATCCTGGTTCTGCCAGTTGCCTCATGAGTGACCTCGGGCAAGTCACTTAACTTCTCCAAGCCTCAGTTTCCTTATCTGCAAAATAGAGATTAAATTCCTGTTCTCCTTCCTACTTAGACTGTGAGGCCCATGTGGGCCAAGGACTGTGTCCAACTCAATAAACGTAGGTATTAGCACTTAGAACAGTAGCCACTTGTCAGCTGTGAGACTGTGGGCAAGTCACTTAACTTCTCTGTTCATTCATTCATTCAATAGTATTTATTGAGCGCTTACTATGTGCAGAGCACTGTACTAAGCGCTTGGGATGAACAAGTCGGCAACAGATAGAGACAGTCCCTGCCGTTTGACGGGCTTACAGTCTAATCGGGGGAGACGGACAGACAACAACAATGGCACTAAACAGCGTCAAGGGGAAGAACATCTCGTAAAAACAATGGCAACTAAATAGAATCAAGGCAATGTACAATTCATTAACAAAATAAATAGGGTAATGAAAAAATATATACAGTTGAGCGGACGAGTACAGTGCTGTGGGGATGGAAAGGGAGAGGTGGAGGAGCAGAGGGAAAAGGGGAAAATGAGGCTTTAGCTGCGGAGAGGTAAAGGGGGGATGGCAGAGGGAGTAGAGGGGGAAGAGGAGCTCAGTCTGGGAACGCCTCTTGGAGGAGGTGATTTTTAAGTAGGGTTTTGAAGAGGGAAAGAGAATCAGTTTGACGGAGGTGAGGAGGGAGGGCGTTCCAGGACCGCGGGAGGACGTGACCCAGGGGTCGACGGCGGGATAGGCGAGACCGAGGGACGGTGAGGAGGTGGGCGGCAGAGGAGCGGAGCGTGCGGGGTGGGCGGTAGAAAGAGAGAAGGGAGGAGAGGTAGGAAGGGGCAAGGTGATGGAGAGCCTTGAAGCCTAGAGTGAGGAGTTTTTGTTTGGAGCGGAGGTCGATAGGCAACCACTGGAGTTGTTTAAGAAGGGGAGTGACATGCCCAGATCGTTTCTGCAGGAAGATGAGCCGGGCAGCGGAGTGAAGAATAGACCGGAGCGGGGCGAGAGAGGAGGAAGGGAGGTCAGAGAGAAGGCTGACACAGTAGTCTAGCCGGGATATAACGAGAGCCCGTAATAGTAAGGTAGCCGTTTGGGTGGAGAGGAAAGGGAGGATCTTGGCGATATTGTAGAGGTGAAACCGGCAGGTCTTGGTAACGGATAGGATGTGTGGGGTGAACGAGAGGGACGAGTCAAGGATGACACCGAGATTGCGGGCCTGAGGGACGGGAAGGATGGTCGTGCCATCCACGGTGATAGAGAAGTCTGGGAGAGGACCGGGTTTGGGAGGGAAGATGAGGAGCTCAGTCTTGCTCATGTTGAGTTTTAGGTGGCGGGCCGACATCCAGGTGGAAACGTCCCGGAGGCAGGAGGAGATGCGAGCCTGAAGGGAGGGGGAGAGGACAGGGGCGGAGATGTAGATCTGCGTGTCATCTGCGTAGAGATGGTAGTCAAAGCCGTGAGAGCGGATGAGTTCACCGAGGGAGTGAGTGTAAATGGAGAACAGAAGAGGGCCAAGAACTGACCCTTGAGGAACTCCAACAGTTAAAGGATGGGAGGGGGAGGAGGCTCCAGCGAAGGAGACCGAGAATGATCGGCCAGAGAGGTAAGAGGAGAACCAGGAGAGGACAGAGTCCGTGAAGCCAAGGTGAGATAAGGTATGGAGGAGGAGGGGATGGTCGGCAGTGTCAAAGGCAGCAGAGAGGTCAAGGAGGATCAGAATGGAGTAGGAGCCATTGGATTTGGCAAGAAGGAGGTCATGGGTGACCTTAGAGAGAGCAGTCTCGGTAGAGTGGAGGGGACGGAAGCCAGATCGGAGGGGGTCTAGGAGAGAATGGGAGTTAAGGAATTCTAGGCATCGATTGTAGACGACTCGTTCTAGGATTTTGGAAAGGAAGGGTAGTAGGGAGATAGGACGATAACTGGAGGGGGAAGTGGGGTCGAGAGCGGGTTTTTTTAGAATGGGGGAGACGTGGGCATGTTTGAAGGCAGAGGGGAAGGAGCCCTTGGAGATTGAGTGGTTAAAAATAGAAGTTAAGGAAGGGAGGAGGGCAGGGGCGATGGTTTTAAGAAGGTGAGAGGGAATGGGGTCCGAGGCGCAGGTGGAGGGGGTGGCACTTGCGAGGAGGGAGGAGATCTCCTCTGAGGATACTGCAGGGAAGGATGGGAAAGTAGGGGAGGGGGTTGGTGGGGGGGAGGGGAGAGGCGGAGGGGTGACTTTGGGGAGCTCAGACCTGATCGTGTTGATTTTTGTGAGGAAATAGGTGGCCAGATCATTGGGGGTGAGAGATGGGGGAGGGGGAGGAACAGGGGGCCTAAGGAGAGACTCAAAGGTCCGGAACAATCGGCGGGGGTGACGGGCATGGGTGTCGATGAGGGAGGAGAAGAAGCTTTGCCTGGCGGAGGAGAGGGCAGAGTTAAGGCAGGAAAGGATAAATTTGAAGTGTGTGAGGTCGGCTTGGTGCTTGGACTTTCGCCAGCAGCGCTCAGCAGCTCGAGCATAGGAGTGTAGGAGGCGGACGGAGGTGATCCAGGACTGTGGGTTAGTGGAGCGAGAGCGGCGGAGGGAAAGGGGGGCGAGAGAGTCGAGATGAGTAGAGAGGGTGGAGTTGAGAGCGGAGACCCGCTCGTCGAGAGTGGAAAGAGAGGACAGGGCGGCAAGGTGAGGAGAGATGCTATTGGAAAGACGGATGGGATCGAGAGAGCGGAGGTCTCTGTGGGGCAGTAGCGAAGATTTGCAGGGGGAGGGAATGTGAGAGATGAGGCAGGTGAGAAGGTTATGGTCAGAGAGAGGGATTTCAGAGTTGGTGAGGGAGGAGATAGTGCGGCGGTAGGAGATGACGAGATCGAGGGTGTGACCGAGTCGGTGAGTGGGCGCGGTATGGTGGAGGAGGAGGTCGGCAGAGTCGAGGAGGGATAGCAGGCGGGCAGCAGAGGAGTCGTCGGGTACATCCGTATGGATGTTGAAGTCTCCAAGGATCAGAGTGGGCAGAGAGAAGGAGATCTCTGTGCCTCAGTGACCTCATCTGTAAAATGGGGATTAACTGTGAGCCTCTCGTGGGACAACCTAATTACCCTGTATCTACCCCAGCACTTAGAACAGTGCTCTGCACATAGTAAGCGCTTAACTAACACCAACATTATTATTATTATTATTATTTAGCTTAACCAATGCCATAATGAACAGGGACGGTAGAAATGTTTCCTTGCCCACAGTGATCTTACAATCTAATGAGAATAGAGAATTCTTTTACTGCCACCAGTTCGAACCTAAGACTTGTCCATCTTTTTCCCAATGGATGTAGGGGTCTGCACCTTCACAAAAGTCAGCAGATCCTCCCAGTGAAAATCCACGTCTGGATATCCTGGATACTATAATGCCATTTGAGTATTCTTAAAGTGTTTAATCCAATTAAGTACTCATTTCTAGATTACTATCTTCTGAGAGATGTATTTAACTAGCATAGGCATCAACAGAATCCTCACATGGACATATTCAGCTCAAGTGCCATCCTCCAGATTAAAATTCCACAATTGCAGTTCCAAATAATAAAAGAGTGTCATGTTTACTCAAATTCATTTGCAGTTAATATTCAAAAATAATTTATTATTGAATTTTCATTTAATGATCAGACTGAGCATTTCTGGTCCAAAAATTTAGAAAAAAGAGGCATCCCTGTGAAGAATGTCATTTTCTAATCACTGAATTCCAGCTCGGTATCATTAATCATTTCCTGATTTTTAATGGGAGACCTAAATAATAATTCTTAGGTGGTGCATGTTGTCATTTAAAAAAATACTTTCATTTGCTACTTTTCTCATATCTCATAGTCTTGTAATAAGGAGTGGAGTTGCAGCCTCACTTTGCTTGATTTTAGAAAATTGGTCATTCACATTTTAATTGCACCTTAAAGTTTTGATCCCACCTATTTCTCTAGACTAATTCCTCATTGTCTTCTTGAAATTGTTTCTATTCAGGGCCACTGATTTTTCCATGAAAACATGCTTTCATGCTTTTTGGAGTCCAGGCACTCAATGCATAAATAATAAACCCTTTCAAGTGTCCACCCTAAAAATCTCAGAAAGGACAAATCATCATTCTACCTCCCCAGCAATTTGGCTCATCCTTTAAAAACCAAAGATTAGCATGTGCCTTGGTTATATTCTGCAGTACAGTTGATAATATTCTCACCCTCAATTAGATTTGGTTCCAATTGGAGCAGAGCAAAGGTGTCATGAATAATCATTGCTCTGGCACTCAATCAGTGCCAGGTCCCAAGGAAGAGAAGGAGTATCTCATTTTGGGTTAACCAAAGCCTAGAAGGCTAATTATGAAGGGGATAATATTATCCCTCCAGTTCAAAGCAGTGTGTCTGTGTGCGTATAGGACTTAACTACATACAATCAGGTTTTCTAAATATGATAACTCATTGTCATATTTATTAAATTAAAAGTTAGAATGTTTAATAAAGAATGTTCAATAAAAGGAGGGTAACAGTCACAAGAAAATGGTAGTGGGTCTTCAGAGTAAGGAATAAACTAAGCTTTTATCAGGCACATTGCTGCACTGAAATATCTCCAGAGATCACCTGACCCTGTCAGATGCTTCTATGTACAGAAAAGTCCCTAAATTCTCATTTTTGTTTTAACAAAACACAGTATGAAAAGGACATTCATTTTAAGAGTCAGCAAATACTTGCATTATACCATTTTAATTACAAGCTGCCCTCATTTCAGACTTCTTTCAATAGATTATTCTCCTGCTGTGTAGTAAGTAGTATATGAAGAAACAGCAGTATATCTCGCTGCTATATTGTGGAAATTAAAATTATTGATACAACTTCAATAATTAATTTCCTCAGGGAAGCCAGTTTAGTTTATAAAGAGATTAATGAAAATGTTGTGGGAAGATATATTTCTCCTTGTGAGGTATAATACTTTTTTTTTTTTGCATTAGAAGCATGAGAATTATTTCTAAGCAGATAGCAAATCTTGTCTCTTTCAACTGTATTTACAAAATGAAGGCTTTTGAAGGCTTAAGTGTAAGAAGCCAATGTAATTCAGAAGGCAGAGCTGTAGGCAATAGAGGTGAGTGTACGATATTGGTTTAAAGGTGATGCAGAACACTTTGAAATCAAATAATCAATGAATATTGCCTTCTATCAATGGATCTACATGGATGGAAGTGAGATGAGGTGAGTCGCAAAGATTTTTTAGAGACCCAGGAGCAGGGAAATATGTGGGCACCACCTGGGGATTATTCCCAGAAGCTAGATACCTTTCATAATAATAAAAACAATAATAATGATGGCACTTGTTAAGTGCTTACTATGTGGACTGTAAACTCTTTTGGGGCAGGGATTGCATCTACCAACTCTATTGTATTTTTCCAAGTGCTTAGTGCAGTGAGTGTTCTGAGAGCAGTAGCACTCGCTACATACTATTGATTGGTTGATTTGTAATTTCAGGTTTATTTTCTGAGCACTTATTGTGTGCGGAACACTGTATTAAGTGCTTGGGAGAGTAGGATATAGCAAAGTTGTTTAGACATGTACCCTGCCTACAGTGAGTTTACAGTCTAGAGGGACAAGCTGATACATGTCACGTATTATAGTAAGCACTGAGGTAGATATGACCTAGTTAGGTGAGACACAGTCCCTGTCCCACATGAGCTCATAGTCTTGCAACTTGCTCCCTCCTCTCCTTCACTCCTGACTAAACTTCTCAAGAGGTTTGTTGACACTGTTCCAGGGAGTCCTCCAGGATCTTAAAGAGCCTCGGGTTTAATATGAGTCAAAGAAAAAATCACCACCAAAAGATTCTCACAGACATCGATAAGGTTGGTAAAGCATCTGAGCCCAAAAGCAAAGATGGGTCTCCAATTCTGAGATGGTGAATCTAGGAGAAGAGACCTATTCCTCCTTGAGAAATTGTTTTGAGCATCTATCAGTGTGAAGCACTGCAGATTATTGGGAGTCTACACAGAGGTCAAAGGCACGAGCATCCTTCTAGCTAGCCCATAAATTTGCAAAGAGGGCAGACATCATGCCTTTATTAAAGGGAAAAGTATAAGATAACCCTTACGCAAATACAATAGGGATAAACCGGGACATCCATTTATTAGATTAACAGTCTTAAATTGGTCCCACAAATACAGTGGATGCAGAAAGCTAGCCTTATACCTTGGGTACCTTTCCTAAAGGAAAACTCACAAACAAATGGAAGCCCCTCAATCTGGAGTAACCCCAGAAGCAGCATGGCTCAGTGGAAAGAGCCCGGGTTTGGGAGTCAGAGGTCCTGGGTTCTAATCCCGGCTCCGCCGCTTATCAGCTGTGACCTTGGGCAAGTCACTTAACTTCTCTGTGCCTCAGTTACCTATCTGTAAAATGGGGATTAAGACTGTGAGCTTCCCATGGGACAACCTGATCACCTTGTATCCTCCCCAGTGCTTAGAACAGTGCTTTGCACATAGTAAGCACTTAACAAATGCCATTATTATTATTATTCTCTGTGCCTCAGTTACCTCATCTGTAAAATGGGGATGAAGACTGTGAGCCCTATGTGGGACAACCTGATTACCTTGTACCTACCCCAGCGCTTAGAACAGTGCTTGGCATATAATAAGCGTTTAACAAATACCAACATTATTATTAATAATAAGTGGCATTTATTAAGTGTTTACTATGTGCCAAGCCCAGGCGTAGATACAACACAATCAGAGCAGACCCAATCCTGTCCCACATGGGCCTCACAGTTTAGAGAGCAGGGAAAGCTGTTGTTGAATCCCTCTTTTGCCAAAAGGAAAAATGAACCCCAGAGAAGTTCAGTGAGACATGGATTGTGCCCAACCTGATTATCTTGTATTTGCCCCAGAGCTTAGTACTATGCCTTCCACATACTAAGCTCTTAACACATTCCAGTTAGGTCTGACTGTTAAGACTCAGGTACATTCATTTTCCAAATAAGGTAGTTGAAAATCAATCCGTCAATCATTCATTCATATTTAATGAGAGATTACTGAGTGTGGAGCACTCTTCCCTGCCCTCAGGGAGCTTAGGGTCTAGAAGATATGAATGGTGAATTTTCTACACATCCCACCAGGCTTGTCTGGAAAGAAGTCAGAGGATAATGTGTCCTCATATCTGAAAGCAAGCATATTAATTAAACCCTCCTTCCCTCTAACCTACCCCAAATCCATCTTAATACCCATTATCTTCCAATTAGAAGCCATTAAAAAATACTCCTATTTAATATGCACAGGTCAGTCCTTTCTATAAAGACTAAAACACATCTTATTCATTAAAAGGGGAAATCTATGAATTCATAATTACAGGATAGGACATAAGTCCTGCATATTTTAGCAGCCACATACACACCGTGCACATATACTTCAAACGTATATAAAACGGCTGAATATTTTCCCAGTTTTTCTTTTAAGCATCATAGGACACAAAAATGCGGCAATATATTCTACTGGAGTTTATGTCATCTTCTGAGCGTGTCTGTTCTGGTACCTGCTGGATTCTTACTCCGGTCCTAGTTGGCCCGGTTTGATGGACTGCTAAGTAGGGGAGGTTGAGAGCTGGGGCAGATTTAGAAATAACATCCTCTTGGTCTTCACAGAAGAGCATTCCCCAGTCATGCTTAGGAGGTCACCTTAGGGAAAGGGGCTTGCCTGGATGTAATCCAGAATGGGAACAGCCTGTCGTTTAGGTAACGTGTCTGCTAACCCAAGCACTTAGTACAGTGTCCTGCACATAGTATAGGCTCGATAGAGGAGAAGCAGCATGGCTTAATGGAATGAGCACGGCCCTGGAAGTCAGAAGGATCTGAGTTCCAATCCCTGGCCTGCTACATGTCTGCTGTCTGACTTAGAGCAAGTCGCTTCACTTCTCCGTGACTCAGTTACTTCATCTGTAAAATGGGGGTAAGAGTGTGAGCCCCATGTTGGACAGGGACATTGTCCAACCTGATGAACCTGTATCTATCCCAGAGCTTAGAACAGAGTTTGGCACACAGTAAGTGCTTAGCAAGCACCATAATTATTATTATTAATAAATAAAGCTGGTTGATTGATTCAGAGTCTAGACTGTCTGTACTCAGCAGCAGGTCTCTCAATCCATCAGTGGTATTTATTGATTCTCAATCTGCTAGTGGATATGTTCCCAATCAGCAGTGCATCATTAACGAGCATTTTTCTCTAGGTAGCCCACTACACACCTCAATCGTTTCTATGGAGTCACTGCTCTAGCTAGCATTTTATTTCTATATTCAGGTCCCTAAACATAGGGATGGCAATTATGAGTGATAATTTTTTAATAGCTTCCTTTGTTTAAATACCAACTGCAAATGAGCTCTCCTCTTCAAAGGAAAAAGGGAGAGAAATCTGGAGGTGTGAAATGAAGATTTCAGAAGGATGAATCTGACGTGAGTGAAAGATTTAGGAAACAGTAGTATGAGTATGAAACACCAGCCTGAGTTTACAACAACGTGGTGAACGCTATACCATTAACTTTTAATTAACTCCAATTTTGTCACAATTAAACTCAATTAGGGTAGAATGTCTGACACTACAATTAGCTGCATCTAAACACCCCTGTTGGTGTCACTTTGAATTAATGTCTCCTCATGGTGGAATCTCTTCCCAGAGATAATGGATTTCCCTCCATGGGATTGTTAATTGGATCTGGCATCTCATATGTTGTACACGTCTGAGACACACACAGCCCGATAACGGAGTTCATCGAATATATTATTCTCCACGAGCCCCAATTTCAAGCACAATCTTGGCACCAAATAATAAATAGGTCTATCTTCTTCCCTTTTTAAATCCTGATCTCCACCAGTGGTACTATTTTCAGTAAACACAGTATATCAACAGCTTCTTTTGGAATTATTGTGATTTCTGGCTGACAAGATTCCATTTCAGAGGCTCTTATCTAGGTACCCTAAAGTTGACCAGAAGTACATGTTTTTGCTAAGTGTTTTGGCTAGAATGTAATGGCAGATTAGGGATCTTTTTCTGACAGCCCCTGATTTGGTAGCAGAAGAAATGACTGTGCATCATCTGGCTTGACATCCAACATCTAGTGTGTATCGCAGCCCCAGTTTACCTCAACGCAGCATTCTGCCAAAACAGAATGCATCATTAACTAACATTTTTCTCCAGATAGCCCACTACACATCTCAATCGTTTCTCTGGCATCACTGCTGTACATAGTATTTTATTTCTAAGGTCTACGAGGGAGAACGGGTATTGAATTCCCATTTTACATGAGCAAACAGGCGCAGAGACGTAAAGTGACTTGTCTAAGGTCACTCAGCAGGCAAGTGATGGAGTTGGGATCAGAACCCAGGTCCCCTGACTCCAAGGTTTGTGCTCTTTCCACTAGGCCAAGCTGCTACTCTAAATTGTGAGTGCTTGTCTTGTCTGCCCCTTGTCTGTTATGGGAACTTGGCTAAATCACTTCACTTCTCTGTGCCTCATTTGTAAAATGGGGATTAACACTGTCAACTCCAAGTGGGACACGGGCTATATCCAAACTGATTACCTTTATCATTATTAATAATAATTAACAAAACTGCCATAGTGTAGGAGAACCAGATGTTCATCAAGAAAAGGCATCTTAATCATCAGTACATGGATCTACAATCACAGGGCAGTTCTTTTCCTATTTTCTTTTCTCTCTAAGCCACACTCCCCAAAAAAACCCAGAACTGTCAACCATCCCAGTCTACTGATGTGCTGTACCTCCTTGAGTTGGAGTAAGGTTAATGCTTTTATTACTTTGGTATTGTGCTTGCCAAATTATTTTGATTTTGCTGGGACTTGCAAAGAAACACATTCTATGCATAAACATATTTAAATTGTACTTACACTTCCCTTTCCATTTCAAAAGGCAGTACTTCTGCTGTGCTCGTGAATTTGGACCAAAAAAAAGGCCCAGATTGTTTAAATGGAGAGCATGGCAATGCTGTTCTAGATAGGAAGAGAGCTCCAGGACATGTGGCTGAACAAAAATGATCTCTTTATAAACTTAGTCTTGGGTGGAGCCGTGTATAGACTGCATCTTTTAAGGGTGTAACATTCCAATCAGTCAGTCAGTCAGTCATATTTATTGAGCCCTTATTGTGTGCAGAGCCCTGTATTAAACGCTTGGGAGAAGACAACATAACACTAAACAGCTAAATTCCTTGCTCACAACAAGCTTAGGGTCTATCTGGATCATCCAAAATCCGGGTGCCTAAGGAGGATAAAGATTCCTAGGTTAACACTGAGAAGAAAGGAGGATAGCAGATGTAAGAAACAAAGAGGGAAATGGGAAAGAGTTAAACGACACATTAACACTTGTGTAAGCCACAGCATTTCGTGGGCCAACGCAACCAGGGCTGGAGAGAATAAAAGTCTACGCCACAATATGGGCCATCATTATGTTATTGTCACCGGAATGCATCCAAATAGAGAAAGCACCAGATTACTGAATACACATTTAGAGACATTTTCCAGCTTTTAGGATGCTTAATAGATTTTTTTTCAATCTGTGGGAATGCCATTTTCTGTGCAGAGTTTTAATTTTCAAATGCAAATACCTTCTATGCCTCCCTGAGCCATGATTTGAAGCTAGCTTAGTACAATTCTGTGTCCATGTAAATGGTCCATTTTTCTTTTCTAATTGCCCAAAGTCCCATGACTGCAGCATCAGAGGGCACTGGCAAAGCCAGAGTGAGCCAATATTTTTGATAATTATTATCAGTGACTTGAGCCCTCCAATCTTCTCAATAATCAATTTGATTTCTTCTTTTCAAAATGACAGCACAGAGGATTGTAATCATTCATGTTACGAGAGTCTGAGGTGTGCTAAGTTAATGATGACATTCAGTCATTCGTTCATTCAATCGTATTTACTGAGCGCTTACTGTGTGCAGAGAACTGTACTAAGTGCTAAACGCTGGTGGCATTTGCTATGCACTTAGGTGTCACGCACTACTCTAAACACTCGGGTAGATACAGGATAATCATGTTGAACACAGTCCCCACTCCATATGGGGCTCACGGTCTATGAGGGAGAACAGGTATTGAGTCCCCATTTTACGTGAGGAAACTGAGGCGCAGAGACATTAAGTGATTTGCCAGAGGTCATTCAGCAGGAGAGTAATGAAGTTAGAATTAGAACCCAAGACTTTTGCCTCCCAGCTTTGTGCTCCTTCCACTAGGCCAACCTGCTCCTCTAAATCGTGAGTTGGATGTCTGGTTCTCTGGATCAGGTAAGGATGGCAATTTCCCTACCTCTCCAAGATGGGTCTGGGAGTCAGGACCTAGGCTCCAATCCCAGCTCCGTTGGTTGCCTGCTTTGTGACCTTCGACAAATCACTTTTCCATGCCTCAATTTCCTCATCTGTAAAATAGGGATTCATGTCTGTTTTTTTCTCCTAGTTAGACTGTGAGCCCCATCTGGGACAGAGATTTAACTTGTATCTATGCCAGCACTGGGAAAATGTGTGACACATAGTAAGCACTTAACGAATACCATAATAAAGAGAACAGGCATGGAAGAAGGCTCACAGCTGGGAGTGAGATAGTCGATTAAAGGGGACATTAAGTCTATTTGCCGGAGAGGAAGAAAACAGTATGTTTGTGCCACCTCCTTTCCCCACCCCTTCTCCTTCACCTTGAGAATGAAGATGGGGAGAGAGGGAGGGGATTGTGTAGGCTCAAACAAGTTTTATCTTTTAAAAGCCGCAGAGTTTTACCTTTGTAACACCTTTACCATTTGGGGATGAAAACATGCAGAAAAGGGGGAGAGAAATTAAGTTACCAATTTAAGGGAGGGAGCTGCTTACAAACATCTCTTTGTGAATGGAATATATGTATAACTTTTTGTTCTATATTAATGTTTGAAAAGCAAGAATAATAAAGGTTGACTTTCCCTATGCTCGTATCCACTTTTAGGCAAGTACACTTTGTGTTTCATCTCCAGGTGAAATGCAAACCACTTTTCGCAGATTGAATCCCACATATTCATATCATCACGTAGACATGCTCTCTGTTCAGAAGTGAATAGCCTTCTCTATCTCACAAAGACTAATCAACTTTATTCATAATGAAATGGGTGCTCAGCCTCTTGAGAGCTTAAGGATTTACCCACCGTGGGCTGGGTGTGGGGAGAGATGGAGTTGAGCTTCATATAGTATTAAAATGTTAATTTTCTTTAATGTACAAGTGAGATTGTGTTTTTAAGAGCTATAGAGACACTACTACATAAATGGGTATTCCTTGAAAAATCAGTTTATGAAATGTGCTCAAACGGAACTTAAAGTACCAAAATATATTATATCATCTCTATTGCTAAACCAAAAACTTTCAAAATATACAACACACAGGCATCAACATCATTAATGGTGCTTCTCTTACCTTTTAAAACGGCACTAGAATTTATTTGTTCCGATGATTTAATATGAAAAAAAATCTCAGCACATTTTTCATTTTGACTTACTGTTAATGTATTAAAGGTTATAAATATTGCTACATTAGTCTTTTCAGTTACATATGGCTGAAACTCTGTTCTACAAAGATGAATGGCCGACAAATTATATGTTTGAGTAAGTCCGCTCACTGGCTGCTCAAATCTACATACACAATGGATTGCTCTTTAATTTACTGGCTCAACATATAGGAGTCTCTGCATCAATAAGGTCACTGCCACAAGACATTCAGCAGTAGCAAAAAGCAAATGTTTGCTACAGATTGTGAGACTAGAAAAGTGAGCTCACTTTCAGAATATAGAAGTTGCAACCCCTTCAATTTGCCCCGTACAGTAATTGCTGCCTACAGACTTATGCTTTGTTAGGGATTTTTTTTTTTTAGCTTTCCAATTACTACACTCATGAGCTAATGGGGAATAGCTCTTTGGGCTCCATATATCTGTTCGCAAATCATTCAGATATTTTAGGCCAAGACCTCAACTCACCCAGAGCCCTTCTCTCATCACCTAGGTATACACTCACACTGTGAGACCAGATCAATATCCAGGGCTACTTAATGCTATGAATGGAAAGAAAATCAAAATGTCTCTTACAAATATTTCTGTAATAGAACTCAGAACACGAAACTAAAATTGCAGCAAGTTATCCACTGCCCATTATTAACGAGATACATGACATTAACTGATGGCAAAGCTACTATAACTACAAATCAGCTCAAACAGATTGTAAATAGAGCTATGGGAACAATTTGCACTGCCAGCAGAGTTCGAAAAATTGTTTTCTCTGTATTCTTAAAAGGGGGAAATATATGACATTTTAGCCACTGTGTTTGCTATGATAAATGAGAATTCATTTTAACCTCTCAAAATTCCTACTGACCCTAGGAAATATGTCTTCCCACTGTATATACAGTACCTTAAAATAGAATTGAGGCTGTCGAGCCTGGCTTTGGGAGAATGATCTCTACCCTTGAGGATTCAAAATTTTAAAGGTCATTTGAAATTAACATTTGGACTAAAAAAGGAGCGGAGAAAATCACAGGCTCTTGAAAAGGAAACTCTCCTAGGTTCCTGAATACCTTCTGTGGACAAGGCCAGACTGTCTCGGAACTCATTATGGGGAAGGCCTTGGGTTTTCCCAGTTAATCTTCCCCTGGCCCTGGTTGAGAGCTGGATGAGGGGGATAGAAGGAATCTGGGGGAGAGGAAGCTCTTCTGCTTCCACTCATCGTTACCATGACTCTAGCTACTGCCAGCTCCATCCCCTAACCTGTCCCTGGGATTGTAATAAAGAATAATAATAATAATAATTAATATCTGTAAATTGAATCTAAGTAGGAGGGAGAACGTATTAAATCCCTATTTTCTAAGTCAAGAAACTGAGGCACAAAGCAGCCGTTTGACAGGCCTAAGGTCATATAGCAGACCAGTGTCAGATCTGGGATTAGAGCCCAGGTCCTGACTCCCAGGTCCATGGTTCTTTCCACTAGGTCATGCTGCCTCTCTGGAGGCAGCGAACCAGGAAAAACGGACAAGGTTACCTGACTGCAGCACTTTGCTCTACCAGTTGAGTAACTGAAGGCTCTACAAAAGAGTGAGGACATGGTACATTCTTTTCCCCATTTCCCTGCTAGTTTCTGTTTTGTTTGTTATGGCATTCGTTAAGCACTTCTTATATGCCAGGCATTGTACTAAGCACTGGGGTAGATGCAAGCTAATCGGGTTGGACGCAGTCCTTGTCCCACATGGGACTCACAAGCTCACTACCCAGATCCTTCTGACTCCCAGGCCTGGAGAAGTAGCATGGCTTTGTGGAAAGAGCCCGGGCTTGGGAATCAAAGGTCATGGGTTCTAGTCCTGGCTCCGCCACTTGTCTGCTGTTTGACCTTGTGCAAGTCACTGAACTTCTCTGTGCCTCAATTCCCTCATCTGGAAAATGGGGATTAAGTCTGTGAGCCCCACATGGGACAACCTGGCTGCCTTTTATCTATCCCAGCTCTTAGAACAGTGCTTGGCACATAGTAAGTCCTTAATAAATTCCAACATAATTATTATTATTATGCTCTCTCCACTAGGCTAGATTTCTTCTCTAATCTGTGATTAGGGCAAATTCCTGCAAGAGTGGTAAATGAAAGCTAGGAACATTCATTATTGGCAAATCCTGAGATCCTCCTTGGTTTGATCAACAGGGGGAGAGAGAGGCAAGTGACAGATTTGTCCACTCTTTCCCCATGCCAGGATTAGACCAGTCACTGTCTTCCCACTGTCAACTTGTTATATGGGCCCCAGTCAGGTCTAAGTACTGCCAAACAGACTGGGAAATGTGGCTGGGTGTTGGGTCTCAGGAGAGTTTTCGATGTAGCACTTAAAGGTCAGGTTTATGGAAATGTTTCCCAGTGTTACTATGGAGTGTTTTCACACATTTTGATCATCTGTAAATTTTTCCTTCTAAAACTAATGAGTGCTTTTCAGAAAGAAACCAAGGAAATATAGATTTTACTGAGCAAGAGAAGGAGAGTGGTTTGCTGTGCTACGTAGGTGATATCCTGACATGATGGGAAGGATGAGAGTGAAGTAATCAGACACTGCAGAGTAAGAGTTAAAGGCTGAACCCAGGGTTGGAAGGCAGTTTTGCACATTGCTTGAAGAAGAGTAGGTGGTTTTGTGGGTTTTTTTAACGTGAACATATACTGCAACACTGAAACAACTCTGAAACATCTCCCAAAGAGCAGCAGAAGGTGATTTTGATATTACTTCTCTCCATGCCAGGCCTCAACCCTATATGTCACCTGCTCACTTATGGCCCTTTCTTTAGGATGCCACCTTCCACTCTCCTCTCTTACATGCTAGACGGTCTAGGATTGTGCTGAGACGTGATCTGCATCGCCACCGAGCACAAATTACAACTCAGGTTATTTGTGTCACCAGTCTGCATCTTAGTCTCCTAACCTGCACTGAGGAAATCTCCATGGTTACTGCCTCATCTGAAGGTCACCTGCCCCTTCACATCGTCATGAATAAGTACGAAGCACTTTCTACGGGAATCTGCCAAGTTCAATGCCCTGGATAGTTACAGTGGAAAGAGGAGATGCATTTCCCACCTCAAGGTTGCTACATTCTAGACTTTCGAAATGGATAGAACGTGTGGATCCATATATTAATTTAAATAGGAGCTCTCCATGAGTAGTGGTAGGAAGCAGCATGGCCTAGTTAGTATAAAGACCACCAGTCTGGGAGTCAAAGGACCTGGATTCTAATGCTGATTCCACCTAATGCCTACTGTGTGACCATGGACAAATAACTTAATTTATCTGTGCCTCAGTTACCCCATCTGTAAAAAGGGGATTAAGACTATGAGCCCCATGTGGAACCTGGACTGTCTCAAACCTGAATAGTTTGTATCCACCTCAGCACTTAGTACAGTGCCTGATATATAGTAAGCACTTAAGTACCATAGAAATGTCTTCAGAAAACCTTCCACAAGATAGGGCAAAGCTCTTTGATACCAAAGGGGAGTTACATTCTACCCCAAGAATGTTTTCACTAATGTGAAGCCAGATGAACTGAGCAAGGAGACATTGAGTAGTTTGAATGGTTGTAGGGGGAGGATAAAGCCGTCAGCTTTGGGAAGACCGCAAGGGTAACTGTGACCATCCAGTCATCAGAAACACTTGGACTGTGCTGGTGTTAGTAAAGAGATGATGATGCCAAAATAACTGAATTGACATCAAAATGAGAATAAGGATCAATCAATCATATTTATTGCGTGCTAACTGTTGCTGACCTTTGCACTAAACACTTGAGAGCGTACTATGTAACCCAGTTGGAAGACATTTTCCCTGCCCACAGCAAGTTTGGGTTAGAGGGGGAAACATATCTAAATATAAATTACACATGTGTCCTTAAGTGCTGTGGGAATAAAGGGTGAAAATTCAAATGCAAGGGGAAAGCAGAAGGGAGTGGGAGAAGATGAAATGAGGGCTTAGTAGGGAAGGTCTCTGGGAGGAGGTGAGGTTTTAATAAGGCTTTGAAGGTGGGGAGAGTGATTGTCTGTAGGATACAAAGAGGGAAGGAGTTCCAGGCCAGAGGCAGGATTAGGACAAGGGGTCAGTGGCAAAATAGAGGAGATGGCTGCACAGTGAATAGGTGGGCATTAGAGACGCAACCAGTGCGGGTTGGGTTGTAGTAGGAAATCCTAGAGGCTAGGTAGGAGGGGACAAGGGGAATGATCCTTTAAAGCCTATGGTGAGGAGTTTCTGTTTTACGCGGAGGTGGATGGGCAACCACTGGAGGTGGTTCTTGAGGACTGAGGAAACATGGACTGAATGGATTTGTAGAAAACTGGTCCAGGCAGCAGAATGATGCATTAACTGGAGCCGGGAGAGACAAGAGGCAGGAAGATCAACAAGGAGGCTGATGTAGTAATCAGGGTGGGATAGGATAAGTGCTTGGACTAACGTGGTACCAATTTGGGTGGAGAGGAAAGGGTGAATTTTAGTAATGTTATGAAGATTGAATGGACTGGATTGGGTGACAGACTGAATACAGAGTTGAATGACAGAGATGAGTTGAGGAATACCCCAAGGTTATGGACTCGTGAAACAAGGAGGATGGTGATGCTGTCTAAAGTGATAAGAAAGTCACAGGGAGGACACAGAAGGAATAAATTAGATTTAAATTAAATTGCAAATATTGGACTCAGTGCTGGGTCATGGTTGCTAGACCACAGGTAGTACTGGTTTCTTCAAGACTTTTTGTAATTTACCAGAAAACACTGATATCCAAAGCCAAGGACCAAAGTGGGTCTGTACAAACCCTGAACTTTCCCATTCTTTCAGAGGACACTCTGTTCACATTAGCTTCCTGGTTGGTAAGGGTCACTTATTTCAGGAGGATGACCCTCAAGAAATTGATTGTGCCAGCATGAGAACATAAGGAATTTTAAGAATCTGGAAAGGAAAAATGAGGTGACCACCCATGATTGTTCTCCTTTGCGGACTCAGTGAAATATTCAAAGGGAAGAGAATCTAGCCCGTAGGTTTTGTCAAAGGATCAAGAACTCACAGTAATTTAATTTAAGGCAAAGGACAGCCATAATACTAATCTCTCAAAGCTGAACTAAGGGAAAAATTTGCAAAGCGGATGACCAATGAACTAGATTTTCATTTTTCAATGTCATCCTTTTTCATTTTTTCTTTCCAAAATAGAACTCCTTTTGACCAGTAACAGGCAGACATTCTAAAGAGAAAATGAAAACTATTCTTCTTTTGCCATATACCAAATATGACGGTATTCTTCTCTGGAAATTTCATGTTGATGATTCATCACGGGGACATCCCTAAATCCGCAAAACCACCTGTAGACTCCTTGTGCCTTTCTGACTCTACAAATGGGCCAGGACAGTGTAGTGGATAGAGCATGGTCCTGGGAGTCACAGGGTCATGGATTCTAATCCTAACTCCTCCACTTGTCTGTTGTGCAGCTTTGGGCAAATCACTTCACTTCTCTGTGTCTCAGTTACTTTATCTGTCAAATAGGAGTTGAGACTATGAGCCCCACATGGGACAGGGACTCTGTCCAACTCAATTTGCTTGTATCCACCCCAGTGTTAAGTACAGTGCCAGTCAGAGAGTAAGTGCTTAACAAAACAATCATCACCATTATTATTACCTTGCATCCCTTCGTTCCCCTGTTCCTTCCCTCTGCTCCTCCCTGTCCCTCTAAGCCCGGAGCATTGAATTATGCCTCAAAGTATCAAACCCCATTCCTTCTTCTAGCCCATCCCACAGATAAACAGCAGCCTACTACCTGCTCATTGCCATCCCCAAAACAATCTGGTTTTCTGTGGACCGGATTACTAATGCCGTGGAGAAAAAGCCACAGACAGACATAGGAATGTATGTGAATGGCTCAGAGCTTCAAAGGATAATGTTAACATTTTTCCAAAAGAATGATATACCCTGTCCAGGTCTGACCTCAGAGTGTGGCTTTTATCATTCGTGCACACCATAAACCAACTGGACACCTGGGAGAAATTTAGACTTTTCAACTTTCTCAGTACAGGTCATTAATAATTAGAGAAAATATCTGCTTCAGGGATTTAGAGTTCAAGGTGTTGGGGATTCTAAGAATTGTTAAAGCCCAAACTGCAGTGATTCAAACAAAGCCGCCCTCGGGGCAAATTATACAGGTATACACACTATATCCAAACCTTTCCCTTTTTTCCTTTCCCAGAACAGGGTGGACAGGAAAATCAGACTGGCAGTGACCCAAGACTCTACATTGTATTTAGGTTTATGACTAAACTGTTGCTTAGGATGAAGTGAAGGGGAAACCGATTTTGAGTTTCAGCAAGCCAGACTGAGCAGAGGTGACATCTTAATCAAATCACAGTGCAGGTAGAAGAAAGCAAAAAGATGGTAAGCAAAGAGTTCAAAGAGGATTTAATGTTTGAGACAGGATGATGTACCAGAGGTGTAAACAGTGAAAGGAGAAAAAAAGATAAAATCAAATTCAAAATAATACTGCTCCTGATAATAATGACTGTTGCATTTGTTAAGTGCTTAGTATATGCCAAGCACTGTACTAAGCACTGGGGAAGATACAAGATAATCAAGTCCTACATGGGGCTCACAGTCAGAGTAGGAGGGAGAAAAGGTATCGAGTCCTTATTCTCCAGATTAGAGAACCAAGGCACAGAAACATTAAACGACTTGCCCAAGGGCACATAGCAGGCAAGTGACAATGGCAGCATTAGAACCCAGGTCCTCTGACTCCTAGCCCCATGCTCTTTCCACTAGGCAATGCTGTTTCCCCATCTCCCCAAAAAGAAAGATATTAAAAAGTAGAAAAAGGGGTCTGGGAATTCTAAAAGCACTGTGGAAAGATAAGGACTAGGAAGGGTACAAAAATCAGGTTGAGTGGATTAAAATAGGAACAGAAGAAAAAGGTGGAAACGAAAAATGAGGTTGCCCAGGAGGATAAGATTAGGAATTTGACTCTTACATAAGGAATGAAAGGCCAAATGAAGTCATGTCAGTAGATATCTCCATTTAGAAGGAAATTCATTTTCACAATGCCCTTAAAGGTGGAGGATCAGGGTACCAAAATCAAGATGTATTGCTTCATGACCACTCAAGAAATACTAATAAATGTTGTTCTTTCCACCAAGCAAAAGAAAAAAGAATTCCAGAACATTTTCCATGACCTTTTCTGCTGCCATAAGCATACAGTAAAACAAAGCCACAGATGATGCTGCATTCCAGCTGAAAACTGGGAGTTAATTGTTGAGTATAGACCAGTACGGCACACGGTTTACCAGGGAAGAAGCAGCTCTCTTCAAGCAAAAGCTTTGTTAAAAATAAGGTATAGGAAGGCAAAACATAAAGTGGCCTGACATGCGTTTAAGCCAGAAAACACAACAAGGGGCTACTCTTTTGTGTGTACATTGTGGTTAAGGCTATCAATCCCACACTGGCCTTTCATCCACATGTACCTTTAGTTGAATTTCACTGTTAGTATCTTTTTTGATTCAATTCAACTCTTGAAGATATACACACTGTACCCCACCATTCAACCCAGCCCTATTCATTTTCTTGTCTCCTCCCCAATCTCTCCCGAAACCCCCTACCTCTTCCATATCAAACACCCAGCAGACTGTCAATGGAAAAGGCTATGTAAAGGAGACAAAAAAAAAATTGATCGCATGCTTTTTGTCTCTGTGGTTTTGACTCTGGGTGTCATTTAAACCTTTTCCTGGAAGCTATATTGCATCATTGGATTGATCTCACATCTTCTCATGAACAACTCCCTATTGCCGATTAGGAATTTTGCCCAGCTCTACTCCAGTGTCCCACAGGCTGTAAGCCCTTCAAAGCTTGTGGACTGACTTTCTTGCAGTGTTCCTGGTCTATACAGTGAAAAGAACAATAATGCCCTGCAAGACTCCCCTGAATTTTACTGATAAATTATAGCAAAATCATTCTGTAAGACACAGGTTATATAGATGCGTAATAATACCGAGAGAAGCAGTGCCATCTAGTGGAAAGGCTATGGGCCTGGGAGTCAGTGAACATGAGTTCTAATCCCGGTTCACCACTTGCCTTCTGGCTGACCTTGGGCAAGTCACCTAACTTCTTTGTGCCTCAATTTCTTCAACTACAAAATGGGAGTTCAATATCTCTCTGCTCTTGGGAAGCAGCATGGCTCAGTGGAAAGAGCCTAGGCTTCAGAGTCAGAGGTCATGAGTTCGATTCCCGGCTCTGCCACTTGTCAGCTGAGTGACTGTGGGGAAGTCACTTCACTTCTCTGTGCCTCAGTTACCTCATCTGTAAAATGGGGATTAACTGTGAGCCTCACGTGGGACAACCTGATTATCCTGTATCTACCCCAATGCTTGGAAGAGTGCTTAACAAATACCAACATTATTATCTCTTCTTCTTCCTACTTAGACTGTGAGTGCTTAGTGGGACAGGGACTGGTGTCCAACCTGATTACCTTGTCTCTACCATAGAGTTTAGCACTGTCTTTTAACAATACAATTATTGTTAAATCTGATTCTTCCACCTGCCTGGGAGGGGATCTGTATAGCTATATTCTGACCTGGCAAATCATAGGTTTATAGAAGATGGGAGAAATTACTGTACTCTCTGGTCAGGTAATTCAATCAATGGATCAGTTGTAATTATTGAGCACTTACTGAGAGAGGAGCACTGGACTGAGAACTTGGGAGAGTACGATACAACAGAGATGGCAGACGTATTATCTGCCCAGAAGGAGCTAGATATTAAAATGAATTCAGAGAAGGTCTCTTTGAAGGAGATGAGATTTTCATAAGCCTTTGAGAGTGGGAAGAATTGTAGTCTGTTTTATATGAAGGGGGAAGAGGTTCCAGGCCGGTGGAGAACACTGGGCAAGGATTCGGCGGCGAGATTGAGGTACAGTGAGTATAGGTTGGTTATAGAGAAGCAAAGTGAGCATGTTGGGTTGTAGTAGGAAATTAGGGAGGTAAGGCTGGGCAGGGGGCAGGATGATTGAGTGTTTTAAAGGAGTTTGTGTTTGACACAAATGTTGATGGGCAACCACTAGAGGTTCTTGAGAAGTGGAGAAACATGAATTGAACATTGTATTAAGAAAAATAATCCGGGCAAGAGAGTCAATCATGGACTGCTCTTGGTAGAAATAGGGAGCTGAGGCAGTAGTTAAAATGTCCTAAGACAAGTGCTTAATCGGCATAGCAGCAGTTTGGATGGAGAGAAAAAAGTGGGTTTTAGTGGTGTGAAAATAGAATACAGATCTGATCCCTCTGCCAGGCTCATTACAAGCCATGGTGATCTAAAAAGTTCACAGGTATGGGGCATATAAGTGGGAAAGGGTTAGGGAGAATGTTGAGAGGGCTGGGTTTGAGCTGCAAAATGTTTCCATGATTTGATTTTTCATTCCTGACTTCTCTGGGCTTTCCTGAAGCCCTTATCACAGGCACAAAATACTTGCAAATCACTCTAGCTACTTAGACATCCCCCCTCCAGCCCCACAGCCCTTATGTACATATCTCTAATTTATTTGTTTATATTAATGTCTGTGTCCCTCTCTGAGTGTAAGCTTGTTGTGGGTAGGGAATGTGTTTGTTTACTGCTATATGGTATTCTCCCAAGGGCTTAGTTCAGAGCTCTGCACGCAGTAAGCACTCAATAAATGCATTTGAATGAATGAATGAGTAAACATTCCTCAGCCTAGCGTCAGATTGCTCCCGAGGTCAGGGCATTCTCCAGACCAAAAGAAATTGCCCTCGAAGAACCCCAGTAGTCAAATAGTAGCCACCTGTGCACTGTGCACTTAAATGCTGGCAGACAGTTCTCCTGGGCACAGTGCTACCAAGAGAGCTTAAACTGGCCATAATCAGTGGTATGTATTGAGAGCTGAATGAGTTCAGAGCACCGTACTGTGTGCATGGAAAAGTAAAACACAACAGAGTCGGTATATATAGTCCCCTAATTGCTGGCCCACTTTTTTGGATCCAAGTGGCAATGCGGTGGACTTTCTAATTTCATAATAAATGTATTTATAAGCCCTTACTACACAACAAGCTCACTACTACGTGTTGGGATACAAGAAAATCAGATTGGACACAGTTCCTGTCCCATAATGGGGCTCACAGTCTAAGTAGGAGGGGGACAGTTGTTGTATCCTCATTTTACAGTTGAGGAGACTATGAGGCACGGAGAAGTTAAGAGACTTGTCCAAAGCTTCACAACAAGCAAATGGTAGAGCCGGAATTAGGACCTCTGACCCCTGGCCCTGGGTACTTTTTACTACCCATAAGAACATCCAATTGGGTTTAAAAGAAATAAAGGTGATTGACTGGAGGTTTGAGAGTTTTTCCATAACAAAAGCAGAAGTCCATGTCTCTAGCACAGTGAATACAAATTAGTGTGTCACACCACAAGTCCTAACAGAGATCTTCAACAATTTGGAACATACCACGGTGAAATGAGAAAGGGAAGAACCAATAGCACACTGAAACTTTAGCAAATGGTTTCTTCAATCATTTCATCAATGGACAGAAAGGGCATTAGCTTCATTGTAGGGAAGCTAGTATTCCCACCGTATCCTCTTAAATCACATTCCTCCATTTTGATATGAAAATGACTCATCCCCAACAGGTCACAGGATTTGTTGGTATTCTTGTGCTTGGCTGAAGAATTTGCCATGGTTACATGGTTTTCCCCTTATTTTAGTGGGTTAGGGCCAAGACATCTGAAGTCCTAACTTTATTCTCTTTCCATTCATCTCTTTTATTTTTAACTGGAGGGCTCAAGCCTGATGCTCTGTCTTTGCAGTGATAAGTTATAAGTGAGCTGCTACTGATCTCTCACTTTAATGAAACTTCACTCTATTTCTCTTTAAGAATGACACGGACAGGACTGTCGAAGAGTAAGCGCAATAAAGCAATGCCAGTGTTTAGAATAGAAGGGGGAAGCATTTATCCCAAGACCATCATTAATTCTTGAGTTCTTATGCTTTCCCAGAAAATGGAACCAGGATACTAATGAACTCTGAAATAAAGCAAAGTAGGCATTTTACAAAGTTTAAATTTAAAGTGAAGTTAGGTCTCCTAGATTACTAGTTTTCACTACGAATTTTGGGTATAACACTGGGGGAATTAGGGAAAGTTCTTCCAACCAATCAATGGCATTTATTGAGTACTTACCAATTCATAACATTGCTTGGACTGGTCCCTTTTTCACTACCCTAACAGTTACCACCCTTTGGCTACACTTTTGAGATCTTTTCATATCATGGTTAGGCAAATATAGCATCCTTTTCATTGATTTTCCTGCCTCCAGCTTCCTACCATCTTGAGTTCATGCTCCTTCTTGCAACATTTCTCAGATCATATTTCTCCTCTCCCCAGAAATCTCCAATAACATCTCATCTCCCTCTACAGTCAACAGACTTTAAGATTCTCCACCAGTTCTATCTTACACATTGGTGTTATCCTAGACTCCCTGCTATGTATCAATTTTCACCTACAGCCTACTCTGCCTAGTGGTCTCCCAAAATCCCACCTCCTTTATTCTTTTTTTATTATGGTATTTGTTAAATGCTTACTAAGTGCCAGGCACTGAACTAAGAACTGCGGTGAATACTACTAAATTGGGTTGGACACAGCTCCTGTTCCATGTGGGGCTCACAGTCTCAATCCCCATTTTACAGATGAGGTGACTGAGGCACAGAGAAGTGAAGTGACTTGCTCAAGGTCTCACAGCACCAGATGAGTGGTGGAGCCGGGACTAGAACCCAGGTCATTCTAACTTCCAAGTGACTTGCCCAAGGTCATACAGCAGACAAGAGGAGGAGCCGGGATTAGAATCTATGATCTTCTGACTCCCAGGCCAGTGCTCTATCCACTTGGTACTCTGCTCTCTTGTCCTCAACAATCATTTACAAAGGCAGGTAAATCGTTATGTGTTTCTCTCTTTGAATTTAGTTATTTGTTCAGTTGTTCCACTCAGACATGTCTGTACCACTTCCTACCTTTATATTGTATTTGTTCAGATCTTACCATGTACTGTGTGCTGTAGTAATTGCTAAGGAAGATACAAGTTAATCAGGTTGGACAAAGTCCCTGTCCCACATAGGACTCACCGTCTTAATCTCAGTTTTACAGATGAGGTAACCGAGGCCCAGAGAAATAAAGTGACTTGCCCAAAGTCACTCAGCTGCAGACAAATGGCAGATTAGAACCCAGGTCTTTCTAACTTCCAAGCCTGTGCTCAATCCACTAGGCCATGCTGCTTCTCCTACTGTGACCTTCCTCTTCTTTCCTCTTTCATGATCTCTCTTTTCCCATCCCTATTAAATTATAAACTCCTTGAGGGCAAGGTACCTGTCTTCCTACTGTTGTACTCTACTGACCACTTAGTGCAGTTCCTAGCACTCCGTAGGAATTCAGGAAATACCACAGATTGAGTACACAAATGTTAATATCTACCGATACCCGTAAATGCAATAATAATTATGCATAGGCTCTCAAAAATACCTGTAACCTTTCTTTCTGCACTAGAAGAACTGGAGTTGCTTTTGGACAATAACTCAACTGCATCTGGGCTGTTTGAATGATCAAAATATAGAAAAAACATTGATCTATTTCACTTTTTCAAAAGATACCATGGCCAAGTCTTTTGAAGCCATAGAAGCAAAGGAAAAATGTAGAAAGCCATTGATCTATTTCACTTTTTCAAAAGATACTATGGTCAGGTCTTTTGAAGCCACATGGAGAAAAGCATATTTAGTAAACATTGTTTTCCACTGAAAAATTCTTCCTGGACCCAGAATCTGCAGGAAGTAAATCTAACACATAGCAGCATACCAGCACTTAGCAGCGGATCCCTGAGCAGATATGGCAAGTGCCTGTAGATGTACTCTTCCTCAACCTGCAACCCTCTGCCTACAACCCACCCTGGGAGCCCTTTCAGGAGGAAGTGTGCCTGACTGACAGATGATATTTAAGGCTTTTCCAGCTCCAGGGCTCATCTCAGTCAGCCAGGCTGGCATTCAGATAAGGGCTACAGTGAGGTGAGCCCCAAGATTGTCTCTAGAGTAGAGACAATCAATAGGCACAACCTGGGGGACCGCTGGAGAGAACTCTTACATAGACCCCAGGACAAAAAGTGGCTCATCCATTTTCTTCGCGGTTGAAGGTCAAAGGAGCTGTATATCCATAAGGAAACTTGGCCCCCTTTCCCAGGCCCATGCGTCTAAGCAAATCTCTCTTTTATAATAATAATAATGATATTTAAGTGCTTACTATTTGCCAAATACTGTGCTAAATGCTGGGGTAGACACAATATAAGCAGAACACAGTCCCTCTCCCACATGGGGCTCACAGTCTAAAAGGGAGGGACATTAGGTGTTTAATCCCCATTTAAAGTTGAAGAAACTGAGACAAAGAGAAGTTGAATGAATTGCCCAAGGTTTTTCAGCAGGTAAGTGATGGAGTCTAATCTAATCCAGGACTGCTGACTTCTAGTCCTATTTTCTTAATAATAATAATAATTCTTAATAATAATAATAATGTTGATATTTGTTAAGCGCTTACTATGTGCCGAGCACTGTTCTAAGCGCTGGGGTAGACACATGGGGAATCAGGATGTCCCACGTGGGGCACTAGGCCATGCTGCTGAAGTCATACTCCCCTTTTTTTTTGTCCAAATTACTTTCACATCAATTAGCTTTCCCTAACAACATCCCTGTGAAGTAGGATGAGGGAGGTTTTACTATCCCTGTTCTGTTCTGGTTGAGCCACACAAATTAAAGGGGAAATGGGGACCTATGGAATAAGTAACTATAGGTGAACAGATACTTGTTTCATTCCTCTGACACTGATTTTGGGTTACAGAGGTTTTTCTTTCATTAATCTGATTGAAGCCCTGCCCTGTGATATGGCAATCCAGTGATGTTTGTAGACTCCAGCAAAATTTCTATTACTGGTGTCCATGGAGTAACCTCAGCTGATGGGTTACTTTCCCAAGTGTTTAGTACAGTGCTGAGCACAGAGTAAGCTCTCCATAAATAAAATATATTGATTGATTGAGCCCAGGGAGTAGGAGGGTCCACTGCAATCCCCAGTGGTAGTCCATCCAGAAATTTCAGGAGCCTTTTGAAAAGGACATATGACTATTCTTCTTGTCCATCTCAATCCATGGTGTTTGTGGAGCATTTACTGTGTACAGAGCACTGTACTAGGCTTTGGGAGAGTACAATACAATAGAGTTGCCTCCAAGACTCCTCTACAATTAATTATAGAAATAAAAATCATCTTCCATGATTTAAATGGTAAAAATTCCAATTCTGCACAGAAAAAAACCTATTGGAAAAAGATAACAAGAGACAAATAAAAAATACCTCCAGAGAAAGACACATTCCAGTGTATCAGCTCAGCGTATGTATTAGCACTTTAGAATATAATATATGTAGGCTACAGATTTAGATAAACGGAGAGCATAGCTGAAAAATCCTGGTTCTGAATAAGATCTACATAATTTGCAATAAAAATAAATTTGCAGTAAATTATCTAGATCTTAAGGTGCCAGACAAATACAAAGGTGCCTGTTTGAATTATTTTCCCCTGGGGACTAGGAAATGAAATTTGTATTTTGCCAGCAAGCTAGAACAAGGTATTGAATCAACAATGAGCTTTGCCAAACTGCTACAGAAAAACACTATAGGCTATTTTGTAATCTCCACCACAATTTTTCAACATGAAGCTCTGCTATAAATAAATCACTGAAAATGAATAAATACAAAGTGGTGTAAAAATTAATCAAATCTTTTATTTTTATTTTATTCAACGAATGGCATTCGGGCCTAACAACAAAGAGGATTGTCAGTCAGCAGTTTGTGCAGACCTGGGTCTTAATATGCAATATTCGTTCATTCAATAATATTTTTTGAGCACCTACTACATGCAGAACACTGTACTAAGCACTTGGAATACACAATTCGGCAACATATAGAGACGATCCCTCCCCAATGATGGGCTTACGGTCTAATCATTAACCCTGTTGGCATTTGCTTTAATCAGTGAGAATGCCAGCCTGGGTGACTCTTGTTGGCCTAAAAAGCTGACCATTAACTGAAGAGGGAGCTGATTGGTAGCTAAGTACAGAAACAGTCAAAATAGTTTCTCCCCTCCTCAGCCCCAACCCAATCTGATCCCTTTCCTTGAAACATGGATTGTCTCTTTACTGTTGAATGGTACTTTCCAAGCACTATGTAGAGTGCTCTGCACACAGTAAGCACTCAATAAATACAATTGAATGAATGAAACATATGCTCATTGTTGAAAATAACTTTATTAAAAAAGAGGTAGGGTTATTCTCAAAAAGACAGGGTTAAGGGGGAGAGTGTTCACATAGGTACGAAACAAAAACTCCTCACTCTTGGCTTCAAAGCTCTCCATCACCTTGCCCCTTCCTACCTCACCTCCCTTCTCTCTTTCTACTACCCACCCGTTACACTCCTCTCCTCTGCCGCTCACCTCCTCACTGTCCCCCGTTAGCGCCTATCCCACCGTCGACCCCTGGCCCACGTCCTACTGCTGTCCTGACATGCCCTCCCTCCTCACATCCGCCACACTAACTCTGTTCCCCTCTTCAAAGCCCTACTGAGAGCTCACCTCCTCCAGGAGGCCTTCCCAGACTGAGCCCCCCTTTCCTTCTGCTCCTCCTTTCCTCCCCTTTCCCCCCTCCTGCCCTCTGCACTTCCCCCTTCCCCTCCCCTAGCACAGTACATTTTTGTATATTATTTCTTACCCTATTAATTTTGTTAATGAGGTGTATATCTCCATGATTTTATTTATCTTGATAATGTTTTGTTTTGTTCTGTTTTGCTTTGCTGTCTGTCACCCCTGTTTAGACTGTGAGCCCATTACTGGGCAGGGATTGTCTCTATCTGGTGCCAAATTGTACATTCCAAGCGCTTAGTACAGTGCTCTGCACATAGTAAGTGCTCAATAAATACTATTGAATGAAGGGAATGAATAGGTAGCTAAACATGGATTGTAAATGCATATAAAGGAGTTCCATTTTTGACCAGTAAATAGTTGAGTAGCTGCGAATGGGTATTGTTTAGTGTGAGAAGGAGGAGCCAAGCATTCTGCAGGATGTTGCTGAAGGGGAACTCATAGCATACCATTGCCTGAAGGCCCAAGTCAGGAGCCCTGGTGTTTCAATCAAGCAATCATATTTACTGAGCGCTTACTGTGTGCAGAGCATGGTACTAAGCACTTGAGTATAATATAACTATATAGTCAAATTGGTAACCAGGTTCCCTGCCCACAAGGAGCTTACAGTGTGGAGAGGGAGATGGTCATTAGTGAAAATAACAGGCATGTACGTAAGCGCTGTGAGGCTGAGGGAGGGATGCACAAAGGGATGACAACAGAAGGGAGTGGAAGATGAGGCAATGAAGACAGTCAGGGAAGGCCTCTTGGAGAATATGTAACTTCAATAAGGCTTTGAAAGTGGAGAGAATAATTTTCTGTAGGATAAGAGAGAGGGTGCTCCAGGCCAGAGACAGGATGTGGGCAGGGGGTCGGCGCTGAGTTAGAGCTCGGGGGGTACATAACTAGTGTTACTGCTTAGAGTTCTGCATGAGCCTTGGAGCTGTATCAGTTTGACAAGAAGCCCAATCCAGTGACCCAGACTATGTTTGCTTGGCCCCTGAGCCTGTTTCTCGTGCCAGGTTCCGGCAGGTAGGATCATAGTGCTGCAACTGGGTCTCGGTACCTGAGCAAATATGTTGAGCCGTTGAGACTTCAATTCCCAGGAGTCCACACAGGTGGTAACATTCCCACTAATGAGCCCATCCTTGGAACTCACTTCTTGTAATGGCTTCAGACTCCCTTCTGGTTGGCTTTGGTGTTCAGTTGTGGTCTTTGGTCATCTCAAGGTCAAACCAAATGGAGCCTAGGTAGGCCTTCACTGAGCCAGCTCAACTCTAGATTTCTCACCTGTGCAGATCTGCTTTCCTTTCCAAGCTTCACAGAATCCTAAAGCTGAATGGGATTTCAAAGGACCCATCTAGTCCAATCATCAAACTCCAGGCAAGGCTGCACTTGAGCCTATAGGCAAAAATTATTGCCTACGTAGTTTTAAGTATGGCTAAAAAAGAGGAATATCTACACTCTCCTATGGCATAACACATTTCAGGGTTTATTGTGCCAAAAAGGCAGAAAGGTCTTCCTGAAGTCTAGCCCAGAACTCTACTGCTGTCAACTCAAGCCCCCTATGGAAACAGAATCTCTGCTATCAGAAGAGTCAAATTTTCATTTTGAGGGCAAAGGTAAAATGGGGACAGGGATTTTAGTGAGGGATGAGTGGGAGGGGAGAGGTTTAAAGCACTAATAAGTCAGAAAGTCACAATTTGGGGTCATTTGAGTCCTGACTGGAAACTCTGAGAGCTGGGATAAACAGGTCCAAGAGCAAATGACCTGGGTCTTTGATGATGTGCCATAAGGAACTAATGACCGTATCAAATAAACCAGTCTTACAGTTTGCAAAATGTCTAAGCATTACCAGGTTTCCTCTTTGCTCTCCCCCTTCTCCCTGGAACATTTTCCAATAAAGAAGTACAGAAGAGAAGTAGCGTGGCTTAGTGGAAAGAGCACGGGCTTGGGAGTCAGAGGATGAGAATTCTGATCGCTGTAAAATGGCGATTAACACCGTGAGCACCATGTGGGACAACCTGAATACCTTGTGCCTAACCCAGTGCTTAGAACAGAGCTTGGCACATAGTAAGTGCTTAACAAATACCATAATTATTAAGTACGTGAAAGAGCCATATAATCCCAGAAAGAACAGATTGGGAGTCCTATATTTGGCAGGCACTGTATCTGATCTGATTGTATTCTGTCTATCCCAGCAATGACCACATAATGAGTACATAAATACCACAGTAATGGTTAATACTATTATTACTATGGGCAGGAAACATGTCTGCTAATTCTGTTATATTCTGCCAAGTGCTTAGTATAATGTTTTGCACATAGTAAATGCTCAAAAAATATGATTATTATTATTGTGGTTTTTGTTATGCACTTACTGTGTGCCTGGAACTGTAGTAAGTGCTGGGGTGGATATAAGCAGATGAGCTGGACACAGTCCCTGTCCCACATGAGATTCACAGTCTCAATCCCCATTTCATAGATGGGGTAAGTGAGGCCCAGAGAAGTGAAGTGACTTGCCCAAGGCTACATAACAGACAAGTGGTGGAACTAGATTAGAACCCATGACCTTCTGAATCCCAGGCTTGTGTTCTAGCCATTAAGCCATGTGGTTTCAATACTAGTAACTGATTGACTAATAATAAAAAAACCCCAGCAGTTTGTGGCTTAAGGTCACAGAGAAGCAGCATGGTTCAGTGGAAAGAGCCTGGGCTTGGGAGTCAGAGGTCAGGAGTTCTAATCCCAGCTCCGCCACTTGTCAGCTGTGTGACCTTGGGCAAGTCACTTCACTTCTCCAGGCCTCAGTTACCTCATCTGTAAAATGTGGACAAAGACCGTGAGCCCCAGGTGGGACAACCTGATTACCCTGTACCCACCCCAGCGCTTAGAACAGTGCTCTGCACAGAGTAAGACTGTGAGCCCCCACATGGGACAACTTGATTTGCTTGTATCCCCCCCAGCACTTAGAACAGTGCTTTGCGCATAGTAAGCACTTGACAAATACCATTATTATTACAGAGCAGTATGGCCCAGCGGATAGAACATGAGCTTGGGTGTCAGAGTACCTGGATTCTAATCCTGACTCTACCATTTGTCTGCTGTGTGACCTTGGGCAAGACACTTAACTTCTCTGTGCTTCAGTTACCTCATCTGCAAAAATAGGAGTAAGACCATGAGCCCAATGTGAGACATGGACTTTGTCCAGTCTGATTAGTTTATATCTACCCCAGGTCTTAGATCATTGCCTGGCACATAGTAGACACTTAAATACCATAAAATGAGCCCCATTACTAAGATTCCAAGGACGTTTCATTGTGTGGAACAAATAAAATATGACACAAAATATGTAAGTTGGGAGTATGTTTTGCTATATATCAGGAATAGATGAAGTGTCTCTGGGACCAAGAAAAACACCTAGAGATAAAAGGTACCTGGGATTATAATTCAAGACCAACTGTTAATTGGTCTTGAGTAAGGTCCAGGTCCACAACTGTAACAAATATTGGTAATTTATAATTTATGAAAATCATTCATCCAACACTCCATCTGAAATGACACTAGAAAATAATTTAGCTATATTTTCCATCATATGCACTAGGTGGAGATGCCAAAACTATTAATCCATAATCAACAACGATCATCATAAAGATGAGTAAAGCATTAGGTTTAAGAGTGGGATCAAGGCTAGTTTCTCTATCCAGTCAAATCCTGAAATATCCAGAGAGGAAGCTTTCCAGGGTTAGAGCAGCTGTTCAGTTCCTGTCATCTGAACCAGAACCCTGAGAACTGGCCAGTTTTCTCGTGTAGTCTAAATGCGGTGAGATTTTTAAAATAGAATTTGTGTGCTCCATTGTTTTTCCAGTGGGATAGAACCTTTGTGATATTTTAAGCTAGAGGATTTACAATGAATACTGCCTTAGTCACCCGAAAGGTTTAATATTATTTCCCTGTCACTACAACATCTGTGCTACTGTTCTTATTTTTCATTATTCTTGTCCACTGTGATCATATCACATCCGTTTTAGTTACTGGAGGCTACATGAATAGTGATTACTGTACATTCCGCCTCCTGGATTTTTGAGTATTGTCCTGACGTGCTCACAGGTGCAACACTAATGCTGCTCACACAGTCGTAACCAATCACTTAGACAATTTTTCATGTTTGGGGGCCGAGAGTTCTCCATCATCTACCTACATCAGTCACCCTGTAAATACCTACCCAGCACAGATTACCAGAGGTGCTTAGTTGTCACAGCTGAGTTCCTCCTTTCATTTCCTCTCTTCCTAGTGGAGCCTGAAGTGGCTAGAAGGCTAACATCAGGAAGGAAGAGGGTTGAAGGAATTATGTAAATGGGAGCATCACTCCCTGATTATTCCAGAACTAACCATATTTTATATTCCCAAGTATCCAATATTTAACTTCGGGAAGGTCGCACATAAGCATCTGGGAGTGAGACTACACACTGGGATGTATATTATGTGAAAGTCTGCACCGCAGAGATGATCACTGGTAACTCTCAGCATCACTGAATTCTGCTCCCCCGGACAGTGCCCTGAGCGATGATGCATGTAGACCAGGTAAAGTCTAAAAAGGGAGTCTAAAAAGCTAGAATGTCTCAGACAGACTGCAAGATGCAGTACCAAATTCCAGACCAAGCTGAAGAAGTGCTTGACTTTTATGGTGCCCAACCTTCTATATGCCTGTGAGATCCAAATCTTCTATAGATCTGTCTTTCTTAGTGACAAATATCACCAGCGCCATCTACAAACGATACTTAACACCAAGTGGCAGGACAGCATTTCCAACAGCCCCACTGTTTAAGCAAGTGAGGAGAAAAAAATGATAATAGAATATCCTACATTTGACTGTAAAGGGTTACATGCAAACTGGGAGGACAGAAAAAAAATTGAGGACATAGTTGAGCACTTTCTCAAGTAATGAGCAATAGTTGTGGCCTTAGGAGACCACTGAAGCCGATAGACCAGCTGGACTGACAGCGGTTGAGAAAGAATTTGCTCTCTAGAATTAAAGATCAGTAGAAAAAGAGGCAGGCTTGAAAACCAAGACAGGTTCTGTATACAACAAATACACTGAAATGATTACATGCATGAATTACATGAGAAACAGCGTGACCCAGTGGAAAGAGCACAGGGCTGGGAGACAGAAGGACCTGTGTTCTAATTCCAGTACCACCACTTGACTGCTTTATGACCTTGGGCAAATCATTTAACTTCTCGGTGACTCAGGTACCTCATCTGTAAAATGGGGATTAAGACTTTGAGCCCCATGTGGGTCTTGGACTATGTCCAACCTGATTTGCTTTTATCTATCAGAACACTTAGTAAAGTGTCTGGCACATAGTATGCACTTAAATTTTAAAAAAATGCACACAATGCCAAAGGATGTGTCGTTATTCCTTGGTCTCTTCAGCCACACATACATACATTGATCGGATGTCACCACATCAGAAAACAAACAGCTATATGTGGGTACACATTCTTTGGGATATTTATATTATAAAAGAATGTCTACCCCCAATCGTTAGAAAGCATCCACTTCAAAAATGACCCCAAATCCCTAGGAGACCTATAATTTAATTTACAAGCATGAACTTGGACAATATTCTATTTGGTTTTGGTTTAACTTAATTAGAATGCTACCTCTCAAGTTTGCTCTACGAAGCTTCCAAGTACAGGATTGGGTGTCTATCCAAGCGTGCACAACAGCCAATTCTACCTCATTTCCTGAGCACCTAATAATTTGATAGGTTGAAAAATGCAGACAAGTTACAAGCTGGAATTAAAGATCTTCTGGGAAGTAAATCATCTGTCTGGCAGGATGCCAGTTCAAGATGTTGAGGGATAAAAATTTCATTTTGAGGAGCTAACAAATTCTGTTCTCATAAAAAAAAAATGGCTTTCAGAGAGTCTGCAGTGATTGCCTTCATGAATTTGTCTGCAAACTGTAGATGGCCAAAATAATATCTAACAACACAGCTGATCCAATGTCTTCTCTGTGTGGAAATGTTCATAGCTATAGGTGCCTGAACGAAAAGGGACAGGTTGTGCCAGTTTTGATGTGTTATTAAATCTTCACAGTTCCCTTTCGGTTTGAGGCGATGATGATTTTTTAATGCCAGTCCTGATTAACTGCTTTTACCTTAGAGATGCTTCTAAGGATGATGAAGAAAATGCACACAAATCCACACACATTGAAAAAGCTGAAATAGGGACAGAACCAAGCACGTTTTTTTTTTTTCTGATGTTATTTGTTAAGCACGTACTAAGTGTCAGGGACTATACCAAGTTAATCAGGTTGGACGCGGTCCACGCCCTACATGAGGCTAGTGAGGCTCAGTCTTCACCCCCATTTTACAGATGGGGTTAACCGAGGCAGAGAGAACTTAGGTTACTTGCCCAAAGTCAATGAGCTGGCCAGTGGTGGAGCTAGGATGAAAACCCAGTTCCTTCTGACTTCCAGGCCCATGCTTTAACCAAGCCAAGCCACCCTGCTTCTCCATTTGGAAAGTATTTCTTCTGGCTAGGGCTAAGAATATTCCCTTGGTTCTTGGGTTGTAAGAAGGGGAAAAGCATTTAATACAGTGCTCTTCTCACAGTAAATGCTTAATAAATTCCATCAATTGACTGATAGGAAAAATCAAGATAAATGATAAAGATTATCTTCCAGTACTGCGTTTGCTTTTCAGAGCAGTCAAAGCCATCTGCTAGGGTATAGTTGATAAGAGTACCCAACAGCAGAGGAGCAGAACAGCACCTGAAACCAAATGCCTAATGTTTAATTTTTAAAAATCCTCCCTGTTGATATCCAAATCAAAATCAACTTGCTTACAACAGGGGATGTTGAAAATCTCAGTCAAAGCAGGGTTAAGGTGAGAGCTGAGCTTAGGGCTAGGGATACTGTTAGACAATTGGTTTGTGAAACATGCTGCCTGAACAGTAGGTGACTATTTGTTATCAGTTGTCTTTCCTTTCTTGCTTACTGACAATTTGTTATTCAGCAAGTTGTTTCCTCTCTAGGCAGCAAGGGAGAAAACAGCACGGGGCGTTTAAAACTTTTTATAACTGCCCAGGGGTCTCCCAGTTCACATTAAACATCCCTAGCCATGTTGCTTCATTATGATGATATCTGGCTCATATACTGATTTTGGCTTTGGTTGTCTTTTTTTGCTTGTTTGTTTCCTACAAAATAAATGTTTCTACCTTAAAAGATATTAGATCTGGACTTAAAAACAGATTAATTGAAGAACATCAAGAGCAGTATAGTATGCCTAAATTCTGTTGAAATAATTTAAAGTGTCAGAAGAAATAACACAACTTTGTGGAATCTATAAGTTTTCCAGTTCATTCAGGAATGTGCCATCTAGTTTGCAAATGCTCTAGCAACCAGCATTCACATTCTAGCTCATAAGAGAGGCAAGGGGACAATCTATCCTCCCTAACCTCCTCATCCCGGGATTGAGGTTAAAGAGATTAATTTCTGCTCTTCAATTTGGGGTGGGGCAGGTAGCCATGTATGAAGCCTACAGAGTTGAATAGGGATGGGCCAGTAATGGAGTTACCATGATGTCACCTCTTTTCCCGAGTTACTCTCTTGACCGTAAACTCGTTGGGGGCAGGGAATGTGTCTGTTATATTGTACTTTCCCAAGCGCTCAGTACATTACTCTGCACACAGTAAACTCTCAATAAATATGATTGACTGTCTGGTTGACTGACTGTCTCTGGCTCTAGCACCTGTTAGGAGCAATTCTGTCCCACCCAACAACCTTGATGAGTATCTTGGACTTTACACGTTATAGGTCATGCACTGGTTTAGAAACTTCTCCCTTTCTCCTGCCAGACTTTCATTCATTCAATAGTATTTATTGAGCGCTTACTATGTGCAGAGCACTGTACTAAGCGCTTGGATTGAACAAGTCGGCAACAGATAGAGACAGTCCCTGCCGTTTGACGGGCTTACAGTCTAATCGGGGGAGACGGACAGACAAGAATAATGGCAATAAATAGAGTCAAGGGGAAGAACATCTTGTAAAAACAATGGCAACTAAATAGAATCAAGGCGATGTACAATTCATTAACAAAATAAATAAGGTGATGAAAATATATACAGTTGAGCAGACGAGTGCAGTGCTGAGGGGATGGGAAGGGAGAAGGGGAGGAACTAAGGGAGATGGGGGAAAAGAGGGTTAAGCTGCGGAGAGGTGAAGGGGGTTGGTAGAGGGAGTAGAGGGAGAAGAGGAGCTCAGTCTGGGAAGGCCTCTTGGAGGGGGTGAGTCTGGATTGGAGGCTTTTCATGTCTTTGACTGGATCTGGAGCCAGGCCAATTGTGTTTTTAACTCATTTTTCTGGAATTTACTATCCAACATATTTCTGTACCTTAAAAATCAGTATTTTTCTTTTTAATGAATTCCCAGGTGAGTATATACTATTCCTTTATGGATCTGAGAAAATGTCATTTTGTGATTCAGAGAATCTAGTTCTGCTCTCATCAAATGTTCTTAACCCTATAATCATTTCAGAAACTCACCACTGAAAATTTAAACCTCTGGGCCCTAGGGTACACTTGATTCTTTAGTTTAATCACAGAAATAAAGGCTACCAGATGCAACTCCTATCTTCCCCCTTAGAAAATGCCAACGATGATGGTTGGGCAGCAATCAATCGGAGAAATTCCAGCCACCTCTTTAGTCCTCAAAGAGAGCAGCAGAGATGCACTCAAAGTTTTCTTATGAGATGCTCATTCTTGTGTTTCAGTCAATGCCAATACCCTCAGCCTACAGATTCCACATTATATCTATAAGAACAGTGCTTGGCATGTAGTGTTTAACAAATTCCATTATCATTATCATAAGAAATATTATATGACTATTAAATCTGCAGGGCAAATATGAGGCTTCTGTCAACTATGAACAAATAATCAGGGCCTGCTCCCTCCCCATACTTAGAGAAATCTTGGTTCTCCTTAGAATGGATAGTTAAATTGCTCCAAACTGCTCACCCCTTGCCCAGAATTAGGTCCATCATTACTCTGGGACTGGCCCTGCCCCCAGATAATTTGCTGCATTAATAGCGCTTAACAAATACCAACACTATTATCTCTAATGTATTCATTTATATTAACGTCTGTCATCCCCTCTAGACTGCAAGCTTGTTGTAGGCAAGGATGTGTTTGTGTTTATAGTTTCCTTGTGCTCTCCTAAATGCTTAGTACAGTACTCTGCACACAGAAATTGCTAAATAAATACAACTGATTGATTGCATTGACACCGCAACCTGGAAATGGGGTGTAAAGGTCAAGACCTGCCTGGGGCAGGAGGCTACACTGCAGCTTTGTCAGAAGTAAATATCTTTGCTCTCATAAAGGTGTGCCTAAATGCTCCCAGGGGTAATCATGAAAGCACAGGATACTCTAATGGTTTGGAAAGTCTCTCTTCTGGTTAGGACTAATAATAGTCCCTCATTTCATAGAATTCAAGATGGGGAAAAAGCACGACAATAATATCAGAAACAATAACTTGCTGCACAGACCCAGTTTGGGGCCAATTCAGCCCGCTGTGCAACAAGGTAGTATATACTTTTTAATGATGTTTTTTAAGCACCTCCTATGAGTCAAGCATTAAGCACTGTGGTAGATACAGGTTAATTAGGTTGGACACAGGCTCTGTCCCACAAGCAGTTGGCAGAACAAATGGCAGAGCTGGGATTAAACCCCAGCACTTGTGACTCCAGGCCTGAGTTCTGCTTTGAGATAAAACGTATATCAAGGAGCTCAACTTTGGAGTGGGTGGGATTGGCTGTTCAGGAAAGAGGCCTGGTTAAGTAACTTCTAGGGTTTCTGAGCAGTGTCCTCACTGGCAGGTATTGCCTAGTGGATATAGCATAGGACTAGGAGTCAGAAGGACCTGGGTTCTAATCTCAGCTATGCCAGTTGTCTGCTATGTGACCTTGGGCAAGTCATTTCACTTGAGTGAGCCTCTGTTCCCTCATCTGTGAAATGAGGATTGTGGCTGTGAGCCCTGGGTGGGACACGGACTGTGTCCATATTTATTAGCTCTTACATAATCCCAGCATCTAGTACAATACGTAGCACATAGTAAGCCCTTAAGTACATTAAAAAAAATATGAGAAGTGGCTTTCCCTAGTGGACTAAATGCATGAACATCTCTGAGTGCTAGGACTGTTTTCTGGGGCAAGTCATCAGACTTCAAGTTTTATCTGCTCCAGACACACTGCAGACTGTGAGCCTCAAAGCACTCTTCAAAGGGCAAAGGCTAATGATCAGTCAATCAATCAACTGTATTCATTGAGCACTTACTGTATGCAGAGCACTGTATTAAGCCCTTGGGAGACCACAATGTAAACACAGTTGAGAGAATGTCTCCTGTCCACAACAAGCGATAAATCCATTTGGAGATTTTGAGGCCCAGAATGGGCAAAAATAGTTAAAGCACAGTCCTACTTGACCTTGGAAAGATATTTTGAGCCCTCAATCATGCAATATGTTACCCAGGATTGCTTTCCAATCCCTGTACTTAGGATTTCCTGGTTTTACCAATGGACGGATTGGAAAAAAGTCAGTCAATTCTCAGGTGTTAGCAGGTAGCCAGTCAATCATTTAATGGGTAGTCTTACCTGCAGTGAGAGGTGTTTTGGAGTAATTATGGTAAATATCTCTATGCTCTTCCAAAAATGTTTGATGAAGTAGTCCAGGAAGAATGTGGAAATAAGGCTTGTGACAATTTACCCAGCTCATCTGCACCGTTTATAAAACAAAATGAAGATCCTTGGTTGAGCCTTAGTTGTATTTGTTCTAGAAAATGTTTATCAAGTCGAATGTGTGAAATCAATTGTGGGTGCCTTCATTTTGTTTACCAGAGTGACAGATTGCCTCTCATCACAAGGATTCTAAGCTTTTGATAGTGACAAAATTTCAGGATTCAAACAAATTACATTGGCAGGACTGCAAAGGAAATCAGCTCTTTACTGTGTCAGATTTCCTGCTGAAACCATTTAGAATGATGATCATAGTAATCAGAAATAACATGTTGATTTTGGTATCGACAATCTTCTCCAAACCTTAAAGTGCCTTCCATTTTCTTGTTTATCCCCATTCCTCACATTAAAGCAGGCAGCACACAATTTATTAGCTTTTACTGTCTGCAAGTACAGCCCAGAGAGAGTCAGTGGCTTTCCCACAGTCACACAGTAATCCTTTGGCAGAATCAGGATGAAGTGCCAGACTTTTAAGATTCTTTCTGTTAAAATAGGTAAACTAAAGTTAATCTGTTTATTACAGAAACCATTTCCCACAGGTATAACAAAAGCTTGGGGAAACAGATTGGAATGCCCTCCCTCTTCATATCTGACAGATGATCACTCTCCCCAACTCTGAAACTTTCTTAAAAGCACAACACCTCCAAGAGGCCATCCCCTCACTAAGCCCTCATTTCCTTTCCTCCCACTATCTTCTGTGTTCTAATCCTGGATCTGCCACTTCTCTGCCATGTGACCTTGGGTAAGGCTCACCTTTTTTGCTTTGGTTTCCTCATGTGTATAATGGGGACTAAATCCTACTACCACCTAGATTATGAACTCTGGTATAAGGATTGTGTCTGGCATGATTATCTTGTATGTAATAATAATAATGATGATGGCATTTGTAAAGCACTTACTTGTGTCAAGCACTGTAATAAGCACTGGAGTGGATAGAGGCAAATCAGGTTGGACACAATCCCTGTCCCACATGGGCTCACCTTCTCAATCCCCATTTTACAGATGAGGTAACTGAGGCACAGAGAAGGGAAGCCACCTGCCTAAGGCCTCACAGCAGAGAAGTGGCAGAGCCGGGATTAGAACCTGTGACCTTCTGACTCCAGGGCCCGTGCTCTATCCACCGTGTCAAGCCAGTAAATGGCACAAAATAAAGGCTTAATATCATTATTATAATTGTAATGGATTGATTAGTGTGTGGCAGGCTGGGTTGAAGGAAGAAAGGGGGTTTTAGGACAAAATCAATCACTCTAAATTATCTAAAGTTCCCTAAACTTCGAAGGTTATGGAGAAGTTAGAGCTTCAGGGAGAAATAAAAGTTGGAAGGGAGGCAGAAACCTAGTTTAGTTACTTGAATTAGGACCTGAAGCACTACCAATTCATCAGCACCTTGCATGCTACCAGTACTCAAAAAACATTTTAAATATTCATTAAATAATAGGCTTGATTCTCCCCGGGGGCTTAAGGCCTTCCCTGATTGTTAGTTAAGTGCTTAGGGATGGTCAATAGCTCTTTAGAACACTAAGGAACCATTGAATGCTCTGACTGCTTTATTACTCCCAGCTACTAAAATGGTGCTGAAGAGAGATCATGGAGGGAGAGGCAATATATAATTTGAGGGGCCCCAGAGGGTGCCACAGAGTCCTGGTGTTTGCCCAATTAGAGCATATGGGCCAAGCTGCAATCCTTTGTCACCCTCAGAGTTCCTCTGATTCATCTTTGATGATCATTGCCTCACAGCCTCTCTCTATATTCTGTCCCTTGTCAGCTTTGCTTCTGGCTCGCAGTTCCCACCATGTCCTGTCAAGCCCTCTTCTCCCCCCGCCCCCCGTCTGTCATTTTCCTTGGTCTCTTCCCTGCTCCCCCAGTTCATTAGGCTAATACCGAATGGAGACAAAGTGTTGTCAGTAATCAAAAAGTTGCCATGAAACAATTAGAAACGAACCCAAGAGCTCAGATCCTGTATCTTTTCTGGGCCAAGGAAGGTATACCAGTGGCAGATGACATTTCTCTCTTTGTGGCATGCAGAATGGCTAAGTTTGTGCCATATCCAGTTGGCATTGCCTATCCTGCTCCCACTGTCCTGGTCACACTGGTCTATGTCACTCAGTCTTCACCTCATCACAATGAGCAAATAATTACTCAAAGATTCTAGGGGAGAATCCCAGCCAATACACCTGTGGAAGTGAGTTCTTGCCAAACTCTGGGAGTAACACTTAAGTCACAGAGCCTAGAAACAATAGCTGTTGGACTGGCAGTGCCTCCAAATCATGGGGTCCACCCTGGAGAAAGAACGCATCATCCAGAGCCAGCCTCGATACTTCCCTTAGCAGGGATCTAATACCCAAGAATCCTGATTCTGTTCTCACTAGTGCTCTTGCCTGACACCTGAAAAGTTGGAGATTAATTCAAGCAACCTATCCACTTCCCTGCTGGGGACAAGTAGATAATCTGTGATGTCATGCCAAACAGGGAGGCCAGGGAAGTTGTAAGCCATCCCAGAAAAGTTAGACCAGTCTCTGGTGATTTAACAATCAAACACACTTACTGAACGCCTATTGTGTGCAGAGAACTGTTCTAAGTGGTTGGGAAAGTACAATATAACAGATTTGGTAGACATGTTCACTGTACACAACGCACTCACGGTTTAAAGGGATTCAGACTGAAGAATTTTTAGAACATTGTCTCAGTGTGTTCCAGGGGATCGGTGGACCCTGAACCGGATAGGACTTCAACTCTGAGGGCAGCTCTAGGAGTAATGTGGCCTTGAGTCCAGTTTTATTCCAGGCAGTCCTATTTCCCCCCTGGCACTAGTACAGCAATGGATCCCTTGATGCCTGGTGCTTTTTCCTGTGTCTCAGATGTGACTCCCATTTTCACAGGGCCTGGGAAGGGGAATGCAAGGCATGGAAGCCAAGAATCCCCTGGGCTCTGGGTTCTACGAATTTCAGTGAAATGGAACCAGAAGATACCAGTACATTTTATCACATATGCTTATGGCACACAGAACATAATGCACATCATTTCTGAGTTGGCAAAGGTAAGTCTGCACCTGGTCCCACCTCCTGGCAGACCCCTGGACTAGATAATAATTACGAAACTTTTTAATCAGTCATTGTAAGCAGGTAGCTTATTGGTTTATTGTTAGATTGTACTCTTCCAAGTGCTTAGTATAGTCCTCCGCACTCAGCAAGCACTCAGTAAATGTGATTAAATGAATGCTATGTGCCAAGCACTGTTCTAAGATAATCAGGTTGGACCGAGTCCCTGTCCCCAATGGAGCTCACACTCAATCCCCAATTTACAGATGATGTAACTGAGGCCCAGAGAAATGACATGCCCAAGGTCACACAGCAGGCATGTGGTAGAGTCAGGATTAGAACTCAGGTTCTTCTGACTCTCAGGCCTGTGTTTTATCCACTAAGCCATGCTGCTTTCCTGATTCAGGCTGTTTCAATCAATCAGTGGTATCTGAGTGTTACTCTGTGCTAAGAACTGTACTAAGTACTTGGGAGAGTTGGTAGACATGTTCTCTGCCCACATGGAGCTTACAGTCTAGGCCACATAAAGCTCTCCAGCTTGAAGATTCTGGCCATGGTTTAGGACCTGACCATGTCTTCCCACCACCTTCAAGGCTACACTAGACCTGAACCAGTTGTAGAGTGAAGGAAATACTGGAGATCTGTTCCCAACCTGTCCACCTTCTTTTGGCTTGTTGTGCAGAGTCATCTGACATGTTACGATATCCTTGGGAATTTGACTCTTAAGTGCGAAACAGAAAGCGACAGATCGAGGAAGAGGAGAAAAAGCTGTAATAGTGAATTCTAAGAACACTCACTTGATAGGTGGCAAGCGTTTCTCTATCCAGGCTCCGGGTCACCGAGACATCACCAGTGTTTTCATTGATTCGGAAAAGTCCTTTGGGCTCTTGATCCACTCCTTTCCCAGAAAGCCGAAATTTGGATCCCTCAGGTCTGTCACTGTCCACCACCTGTGTGACAGAAACAATATTGAGACACTGGGACCTAAGAACTGAAAAGAAATTGCACGAGATTATAGCACTGACCATGACTTATTCCTAAAGGTACTAATGTTTAACAGAAAAAGAGCATAACTTAGAAGGCAGGATTGTTGAATTATGTCTCCAGGTACAATCGAAGCCTATTTTTGCCTAAAGCCACTCATCACAGTGTATGATAAAATGCTCTTCCAGTGGGCAAGGGTGTGGCATCAGAAAATGAAGTCCTCAACTTCCAACAGTGACTATCAAAAGGATTTATTTAGATCCTACTTCTTCTAGGCTTCATTCACACTCCCTTTTGCACGGAAATTCTCTCTGAGCCTATCATCCACTGCTTTTCTCTTTTAAAATACAGATCAATAACTAGCTCTTCCAGGAAACTTTCCCTTTTTAATAATAATAATAATGTTGGTATTTGTTAAGCGCTTACTACATGCAGAGCACTGTTCTAAGCGCTGGGGTAGACACAGGGGAATCAGGTTGTCCCACGTGGGGCTCACAGTCTTCATCCCCATTTTACAGATGAGGGAACTGAGGCACAGAGAAGTTAAGTGACTTGCCCACAGTCACACAGCTGACAAGTGGCAGAGCTGGGATTCGAACTCACGAGCCCTGACTCCAAAGCCCGTGCTCTTTCCACTGCGCCACGCTGCTTCTCTTAATCCTACCCTTTCTCAAACCCGTTAGCAAAATCCATAGGTTAGGGAAATTCCACTACCCGAAAATTACTGGGGTATTAAGTGTATATTTGCCAAGCTTTCTATGTAGCATGGAGTTGACAAAAGCTAATAAATCAATCACGTTTATTGAGCACTTACTGTGTTCAGAGCACTTTAAGCACTTGGGAGAGTTAAGTATAACAGAGCTAGTAGACACATTTCCTGCTCACAAGGAGCTTACAGTCAGAGGGGGAGATAGACATTAATGTAAATAAATCCATTCAATTACAGATCTATGTATGACTACTATGGGGCAGGGAAGGGATAAATAAAGGGTGTAAAGTACAAGGGTGTCACAGAAGGAAGTGGGAGAAGAGCAAAATGAGAGTTTCATTGGGGAAGACCACTTGGAGGGGATGAGTTTTTAATAATGCTTTGAAGGTGGGGAGAATGAAGGTCTGCCAGATAGAAAGAGTGAAGGAGTTCCAGACCAGACCTGGATGTGGGAAAGGGGTCAATGGTGAGATTGATGAGAGTACGGAAGAGTGAGTAGGCTGGCATTAGAGGGGTGAAGTGAGTGGGTTGGGTTGTAATAGGAAATCAGGGAGGTACGTTAGAGGGGAAAGGTGATTTAATGCTTTAAAGTCAAAAGTAAGAAGTGTCTGTGTGATGCGAAGGTGCATGGGAAACCACTGGCTGTTCTTGAAGGGTGGGAAACAATGGACTGAATGGTTTTCTAGAAAAGTCAGCCAGGCAGCAGAGTGAAATATGGACTGATGTGGAGGGAGACAGAAGGCCGGAAGGTCAGCCAGGAGGCTAAAGCAATAATCAAGGAGGGATAGGATAAGTGCTTGGATTGACATGGTAGCGGTTTGGGTCAAGAGGAAAGGACAGATTTTTAGTGATGTTGTGAAGGCTGAAGACCCAGGATTTGGGCATGTTTAATCAATTATCAATCCAATCTGGTATTTATCCCTGCACGTGAGATTATTCCCTAAACAGGAGTAAAATATTCGAGCATTTTTAATGATTTGCTGTGGGAGAAAGTTTCCTTTAACCCAGTTCTTTGTATTGCTTACTGCTCTGCAGAACTCCCACCACCAGAGTTTGAGGGAGGAGATGAAAGCTTGTTTTAGATAGCTGAAGTGGCAGCAAGCACCAGAATAGGTAGAGGACATGGATAAGAATGTGCTAATGTCATAGATACAGGTGCCCCGGAGGAGGTTTCATCACTGAAATGTGTCATCCTCCCCTCCCCTTCCCCCCAGGTAGGAAGGGGCAAAGGAAGGGGGTGGTTAATTTAATGACCGCCTTTAATATGCAGCACATGGGAGACTGCAGTGGAAGAGATGCAGTTTCATGTAGTCCTCTCTTACCTTTCCCTTCTCCCCTCACTTTCACTTTTTTCTCCTGCTCCCCTTATTGCCAGACCTAATTCATAATGACATCACTTTTATTTTAGGTTTGCAAAAATTATACAGAGTGGGGCAATTAGGAGAGAAAATGAAATTTATGGGTAAAAATACATCATAATTTAAATGAGGTATCTCTCTCTTTTCATTCATTCATTCAATAGTATTTATTGAGCGCTTACTATGTGCAGAGCACTGTACTAAGCGCTTGGAATGAACAAGTCGGCAACAGATAGAGACAGTCCCTGCCGTTTGACGGGCTTACGGTCTAATCGGGGGAGGCAAACAGACAAGAACAATGGCAATAAATAGAGTCAAGGGGAAGAACATCTCGTAAAAACAATGGCAACTAAATAGAATCGAGGTGATGTACATTTCATTAACAAAATAAATAGGGTAATGAAAATATATACAGTTGAGCAGACGAGTACAGTGCTGAGGGGATGGGAAGGGAGAGGGGAGGAGCAGAGGGAAATGGGGGGAAAAGAGGGTTAAGCTGCAGAGAGGTGAAGGGGGGGTGGTAGAGGGAGTAGAGGGAGAAGAGGAGCTCAGTCTGGGAAGGCCTCTTGAAGGAGGTGAGTTTTAAGTAGGGTTTTGAAGAGGGGAAGAGAATCAGTTTGAAAGGTCCTGTCTGCCCAGAGCTCTCAGTTCATCACCAGAACCATTTTTTTACAGTACCAGAGCATTGCTTTGCTTAGCTGAGATGTGCAAAGAAATGATTGCCGGTGAGTTATATGGAAGCCAAGTCTCATCTTCAGTCCTCCAAAGTTCAAAGGACAACCAAGAGCTCATTTTCAATGGATCTCTGTTATGCTAGGGTAAACTTTCTTAAAGTTGCTCCACTAACCCATGGGAAGAGTCCTTTTTTCTTATAATGTTGTAGCATAATGGAATCTGAAAAACTAAATATATTCCTTCTAGTCAGGATAAATCCTGGAGGATGCCAAGGTGTGAATATCTGCTAATGCTTCAGCTGCTAACACCTATTCTATCACATAGCAGGGGTTTCATAATTAGCAGATCGGTTCCATTATTCTTTTTAATTCAACACTTCTTTTCACAGTGGGGAATTTTTTCTTGTTTAAACAAAAAGATGACTGATAAAAAGATCAATACTTAGGTGCTAGTTATACTCAAAACTCAAAAAAAAAAGACAAAAAATCCCCAGATATTTTCTCCAAAATCTTCTGAAATCTAAACCTCTCAAGTCCCTCATCCTTCCCATCCCTTCAGACTTCCTCTCCAGCTACAACCCATCTCTTGATTATTTCAAGGGAGAGATGAAACTCTTCTTGGACCTTGAGGGCAAGATGGCCAAGGTCTTTCTTCCTACTTCCCACTAGCCCCTGACTGCATTGTTCTAGAAAGGGCAGCTGGGTGTTGATTCATCCCACCCCAAGGCACACTCTAAAAAGTTAGAACTCCAGTTCCTACAGTCCCCTAGCCACCTCCAAGTATATGGAAGTTTCCAGCTCACAATAGGGTGGATAGCCTTTCCCCCAAAATAATGATTCAAGTTACAGGAATTCAAATGAAACATCATTTGACACCATCAACCACCTCCTTCTCCTGGAAACATTATCCAACCTTGGCTTCACTGACACTGTCCTCTCCTGATTCTCTTCCTACCTGTCTGGCTGCTCATCCTTGGTCTTTTTGGTGGACTTCTCCTCTGCTTAACACCCCCTAATTGTAGGTGTCCCTCAAGGTTCATTTCTGGGTCCCCTTTTCTTCTCCATCTACACCCACTTCCTCAGAGAACTCATTCACTCCCGTGGCTTCAACAACCACCTCTATGAGGATGATTCCCAAATCTACATCTCCAGCCCTGATCTCTCTCCCCCTTTCTTTAATAACGCTACTTGGATGTCCTGCCAAAACCTCATGCTTAGCATGGCCAAAAGAGAGCTCCTAATCTTCCCACCCAAACCTTGTCCTCTTCCTGACTTTCCCATCACTGTAGACAGCAGCACGATCCTTCCTGTCTTCAACCCACATATTCAATCAATAAATTTTGTCAATTTAACCTTCACAACATTGATAGAATCCTCTCTTTACTCTCCATCTAAATTGCTACCACACAAATCCAAGCACTTATCCCATTCCATCTTGATTGCTGTCTCAGCCTCCTTGCTCATCTCCCTGCCTGTCTTTCCCCACTCCAGTCCATACCTCACTCTACTACCTGGGTCATTTTTCACAAAAACATTCAGTCCATGTTTCCCCACTCCTCAAGAACCTCCAGCAATTGCCCATCTCTCTCCACAACACACAGAAACTCCATACCATGGGCTTTGAAGCACTCAATCACCTTGCCCCCTCCTACCTCACCTCACTGCTCTCTTAATACAACCCAGCCATGCCCCTTTGCTCTTCTAATGTTAACCTATTATTGTATCTCAGTCTCATCAACCTCATCAATGACCTTTCATACTTGTCCTGAAATACCTTCCTTTTCCTGTCAGACCATTACTATACCCACCTTCAAAGCCTTACTGAAGGTTCAGCACTTTCAAGAGGTCTTCCCTGACTAAGCCTTCCTTTCCTCTTCAACCTCTCCCTTCTGCATCACTCGCACTTGCTTTCTCTATTCATCCCTCCTCCCAGCCCCACAGCATTTAGGTACATATCTGTAGTTTATTTATATTAATGTATTTCTCCCCCTCCAGCCTGTAAGCTTGTTGTGGGCAGGGAATATGTCTATCAACTCTGCTATACTGTACTTTCTCAAGCACACTGCACACATTAAAGTCTCAATAAATACAACTGATTGACTGATTCTCTGCAGACTTTCAAGGAAGTGTTGATTCCTCTCCCTCTTGCTGATTTAAGATGGCCAAACATGCAGGCATAGAGAGATATTACATGGATTGGGGAGTTTTAATACCAAAAAAGCCAATTCGTCATTACACAGTTTGAGCCCTGGGTTTCAGTTGTCCTATTTTCAATATATTTATCCCTTAGAAGTTCAATAAATACCCTGAGCATTATTGGTTATTTCATCTATACTTGGCAGTTCTGCCACAGAGATGGTCTACTCCTCTGCTTGTAAAGGTTTGTTATCTGTGTAGATTAAAGAGGTTGCCTCTCCAACACACACACACACATTCTTTTGTTCCCTGTGTTGGTTTCACAAAGCTCCAGAAATGTAGACAACACTCTAGGCTTTGTTTCACCTTATTGTTATGATTTGCACATCTGCAGCTGTGTGACTGTGGGCAAGTCACTTCACTTCTCTGTGCCTCAGTTCCCTCATCTGTGAAATGGGGATGAAGACTGTGAGCCCCAAGTGGGACAACCTGATTCCCCTGTGTCTACCCCAGCACTTAGAACAGTGCTCTGCACATAGTAAGCGCTTAACAAATACCAACATTATTATTATTATTCCTCCTCCTTCCTCCCTCCAACTAGGACAATGATGCTTTGGGATTTCAGGAATAGTGTTTTCTGAGGATAAATTACTTATATTAATGTCCATCTCCCCCTCTAAACTGTAAACTCATTATAGGTAGAGAACCTGTCTCTTAGTTTTGTTGTTTAGTACTCTGCACATCATAAGAACTTAATACCATTGATTAATGGACTGATTGATAAAGTGAACCAATTTAACTTGGAAATCACTGATTTTCTGTCATCTTGACAGGAAGGAAGAAAGTTTGATTCTAAGCCCCTTAAATCATACGAGCACCACCCATTTAACAATAATTGGCTGGAAATACTAGTAAAGTATTTATGAAGTACTTAGTGGGTGCAGAATTTATTAAAAGTTTGCTATGTGCAGAGCACTATATTAAGCACTGCAAGAATACACAAGTTGGAATTAGACAACATTCCAGTCCCTCAAAAGGCTCATAATTCCATCCACCACTGAACTCTTCCAGCTAAAGAAATGCCTAGCAATCTCTCCAGAGGTTTGAATATGAGCACAATAGAAACAGAGGCCTTCCACACCCCACATCCACAAAAGATTCAGCTCTTCTCTTGTCCACATATCAAAAAAAAAGCCACCCAATTCCCCAGACCTGTACAATCTTGCCTTTTCCTATTTCTTTCTTTCTTTCTTTCTTCCTTTCTTTCTTCTACCTTCCCCCACTTCATTTAAACCCTCTTCTCCACATGCTTTAGTGCAGTGCTTTTTAATTAGCAGGGCAAAAACACCTGGGGCTGGTCCCAGTTAATCACGCGGTCCACCCCATCTAATTTCTCAGGTGGTTCATCCCACTGACAGAGAAACTGAGAAGGGGAGAGTGTGGGCAGAGAAGTCAAATGGTTTGATTCTCCCCACCTGGACACTTTCAAAGAGTGGAAGCAGTTTAACATTACAAATTTAGCACTTTCTGATCATAGAGAATTTCTACCCCCTTTAGAGAATTTGAAAGGAAAACCCTCCACCTTCTTCTCACAGTTTGCCCATGACTCAGTGGTATTTGGAAAAAGAATCTTTTCTGAAACAGGCACACACACACACAGACAAACAAAGACTGAGAAACACAGTTCGGGTTCAAAAGAATCATATCTATCTGGACCATGATCTGAAGGGAAGGAACAGAATGAAAGGGAATGTTATTTGGCTTGTACCCCACCAACTTGGCAAGATGAAGTCTGATGGATGTAGCTATGGCAACTTTATTAAGTGTTTTCATATTTTGGGCTGATACAGATTCAGGCTTTTTCAGAAGATGTCAGACATGGGGGTGGCTCACAGTGAGATTAGTGAGAAGAGAGAGAGAAGGGAGCTGCATACGGAACTCCATATTTCCTCTAATTCATTGCCTTCAGTACCTCACGAAGGTCACTACTCTCCCAAGGAAACCTACCCCAATATTAATGAAATTGTGGTATTTGTTAAGTGCTTACTAAGTGCCGGGCTCTGTTCTAAGCACGGGGGTAGGTACAAGCTTATCAGGTTGGACACAGTCCTTGTTCTCTATAGGCTTATAGTCATAATATCCATTTTACAGTGCGCATAGTCAGCACTCAGTAAATACGATTGAATGAATGAACAAGTACGGGAGTGGGGGTTAAAACCCAGGTTCTTCTGACTCCCAGGCCTGTTGCTCTATCTATTAGGCTACACTGCTTCTCATTATTACCCCCTTGATAGCTCTACCCATTGGCTAGACTCTTGGGAATTTTGTTTTCTGGTCAGGGTTAATCTGACCAAAGACTAATGGCATTTTCCACTGAATTCAAGTAAAAGTCAAGCCTCGGTGAGAATGTGTCTGGCTGGGATGAAAGGGCAAATGTGCTATGCAGAGAAGCAGCGTGGCTCAGTGGAAAGAGCCCGGGCTTGGGAGTCAGAGGGCATGGGTTCAAATTCCGACTCTGCCACTTGTCAACTGACTGTGGGCAAGTCACTTCACTTCTCTGGGCCTCAGTTCCCTCATCTGCAAAATGGGGATGAAGACTGTGACCCTCACGTGGGACAACATGATTACCCTGTATCTACCCCAGTGCTTAGAATAGTGCTCTGCACATAGTAAGCGCTTAACAAATACCAACATTATTATTATTATTAATTCTATACTATAATCAAGAGTATCATCAATTGTTCAGATTCTTGGTCCTAAAGTCTCAGGACCAAGACTTATCTATTCTTCCTGATAGGTGATCCATCTCCAGAACAGAGCAGTTGAGGATTCGAGTTTGAAAGCTCTCTGCAGACAGGGAACATGGCTACCAACTCCATTGTATTATACTCTCTCAACACACAGTACATTGTATTGCACACAGTAAGCACACAATCAATTCCATTAATTGATTAACTGATTCTGAGTCCGGGACAAGGAGTAGCAAGATTTCGAAGCAGCATGGCTCAGTGGTTACAGCACGAGCCTAGGAGTTAGAAGATCATGGGTTCTTATCCCGGCTCCTCCACTTAATAATAATAATGTTTATATTTGTTAAGCGCTTACTATGTGCCAAGCACTGTTCTAAGCACTGCGGTAGATATGAGGTCATCAGGTTATCCTGCACGGGGCTCACAGTCTTAATCCCCATTTTACAGATGCGGTAACTGAGGCCCAGAGAAGTTACGTGACTTGCCCAAAGTCACAAAGTTGACAAGTGGAGGAGCTAGGATTAGAACCCAGGACCTCTGACTCCCAAGCCCTTTCCGCTAAGCCACGCTGCTTCTCCCCCTGTCTGCTATGTGACCTTGGGCAAGTCATTTCACTTCTCTGTACCTCAGTTACCTAATCTGTGAAATAGGCATTTAGATTGTGAGCCCCACGTGGATTGCTCATATCCACCCCAATGCTTAGTACAGTGCCTGGCACATAGTAAGCACTTAACAGATACCTTGATCCCATATCAAATGATAGTGTTTCCTGAAAAAAAAAGCAATATTTATGGTATTTGTTAAGCCCTTACTATGTGCCCAACACTGTACTAGCAATGGGTTAGATGAAAGATAATCAGCCCCAGCTTCATAGTGGGCCACAGTCTAAGTAGGAGGGAGAGAAGTATTTAATCCCCATTTTACAGTTGAGGAAACTGAGTTACAGAGAAGTGAAATGACTTTCCCAGGTCACAATTCAAGCAAATGGCAGAGCTGGGATTAGAACCCAGGTCCTCTGATTTTCCAAGCTAGTTGCCTTTCCACTAGACCACAGTGGGACTGAATTTCTACTACCTTCTAGCTGAACTAATAGTCACGTACAAATAAGTGCACCTTTCTAAGCCACAGACTGGCTTATTGATTTAACTGAAGGCAACGTATTCATTTCCTATTAATTACCTCTACTAGGCACCCTTTCTATACATCCCCCAAAGCAAATGATCTAATATAAGTAAATCAGGCCAGTGATGATGAATTTAACAGAGTGAACCTTTCATAACCAAAACACTTTCAAAGAAAAGCAGGCTGTAGAAAGATAAAAGTCTTCTTTCTCTCTCTCTCTCTCTCTCTCACACACACACACAAAGACACACAATACCTGCGAGTTCCTGCCCACTATTGACTCTCCCCCAAACAAATTTACCAAGTTCCATTTCTCAACTGACACTACCTCTCCCTTCAAGCCAAGCTCATTCCAATTCTGTCATTTCCCAGTTGTTCTGAGCTTATCACAGAAGTAAATCAAAAGGATCTCAAGAAAAGCTGAAGAGATAAAAGCAAAAACAAAATCCCCAAGAGAAAAATATTTGGTCGAGTTCCACAACTATAGCAATTCTGTATTTAAAAAAAATGAAAAAAAAGATTCCGTTATAGTAACCATGGAAGCCGGACTGATGAATAAAAGTTTTTCTTCCAATTTTTAATATTTAAAAAATCTGTATATTGTTTGGATACCACTACTAAAGCGACCGAGGATCAGAATCACGTACTTGTGGCCGAACCCTTCGTCTATGAAAGAGAATGTTTAATTTGCCTTCCAACAGATGGCAATGTTTCCTGATCATTTCCTGTAGTCACTCAGATGGCCCTGGATGGTTTTCCTGCTATTTCATAGCCATTCCTTCAGAGACTTTACTTTTCCAGCCACACATGAGGATATATATATATGCTTCACCATTTTCTTGCATCGGAGATACAGTATATTTACACTGTCAATCTATTCATTGTGTCTTAATCTGTAATACACCCCAACCACATCCCTTACACTGGAATAGGGAATGTATCTGACCTAATTATCTTGTGCTTGGTACATTTTTTGGAAAATACTAATGACTTAACAAATACCATAATTATTATCCACCACAAAGATAGCATTTTCCCAGTTTAAGCATCTGATGCCTGAGGTGTGGGGACATCGAATACATTTGGGAATTTTTTTTTCCCGGATTTTGCCAGACGATGAAGCAGCAACAGTGTAGCAGCACACGTGCAGTTTGAGTCGGGATAAAGGAGAGATGGAAAGATGGGCAGGGATGCTGGGAAGAAGGCAGGCTAAAAGGAGCTCCCTTAGTTTAGAAAGTGGAGTTGTGGATACAAACTGGATCTTTTCCTCCCTGCTTCTTTCATTCCACAACTAAGAAATAATCAGTCGATCGAGCAATCACATTTATTGAGGGCTTACTGTGTGCAGAGCACTGTATTAAGCACTTGGGAGAGTACAAAATAACACAGTTGGTAGACTCTTTCCCCGACCACCACGAGTTTACATTCTAGATAATTCAAGGAATGGGAGATTTCTTCCCCCAAATTCTCATTATAACAAAGATACAGAATACACCCAGTTCTTTCACAGCTTTTCGCTTTCCACAACGAGTTTACATTCTAGATAATTCAAGGAATGGGAGATTTCTTCACCCAAATCCTCATTATAACAGGGATATAGAATACACCCAGTTCTTTCACAGTTTTTCCCTGCCCCCAACAACTTTACATTCTAGATAATTCAAAGAATGGGAGATTTCTTCCCCCAAATCCTCATTATAACAAAGGTATAGAATACCCCCAGTTCTTTCACAGCTCATGCTTTCAATATGTGTTTTGGGGCCAAATCAGTTGAGGAATTAAGGAACATTTTTCCAACTACCTGCTTCTAGTTGAACAGGACACGGTTGTGATGTGAGCAGAAATGGCTATACTCTAGCTCAGAGTGCTCAGCAACATCAATGAACTAGAGGGTGAATTTTCCTTAAAGTTGGGCTTTATCAAGAATGTAAGCCTCATTACTGGAAAATACACACCTATGTACTAATGAATGGATTCAATAGCTCCTCTTGTCAAACATCCCTTTCAGAGTTCTCTGAAACGTAGTAACTTTACATTGAAACTTAAATGCATCTGCTGCTATTTTTCCCCCAAGAAAATGAGTGTTTTCTCCCTAGAAATTAATCCAGTCCATTTTCAGAATGAAATTCTGCCTTTCTGCAAGTGGAACAGGAATTGGCTTTAACTACAGCTTCCTGCATAGATCTAATTTTCCCATACAGAAGATGCCAGCTCAAGTGTAATTGATTGTAGCCTTAGAGGGTTGTGGAATTTATTTATTTGCTTGTTTAATTGTGTATTTTCTTACTGTTGCTTGGTTATGTTTCACCCTCAGGTTCCAACGAAATCATCTATCATTTCTTGCAAGAGTTTGCATCAAATTCTAGATTTCTTCAAATGCTCAGTTCGTCTCAGTACTCAAAATCATCCCTACTTGGGACCATGGACAGTCTTAGGATACCCAACTCTTCTTCTTGGCATGGTCTGAACTTTTCAAGAAAATAGTATATCCTTCTAAAATGTGAGTAGTGGATAATGATAATGATGATGATGATGTTGGCATTTGTTAAGCGCTTACTATGTGCAAAGCACTGTTCTAAGCACTGGGAGGGATACAAGGTGATCAGGTTGTCCCACATGGGGCTCACAGTCTAAATACCCATTTTACAGATGAGGTAACTGAGGCACTGAGAAGTTAAGTGACTTGCCCAAAGTCACAAAGCTGGCAAGCGGCGGAGCCGGGATTAGAACCCATGACCTCTGACTCCCAAACCCAGGCTCCTTCCACTGAGCCACGTTGAAAACATGGGCTTGGGAGGCAGAAGACCTGGGTTCTAATCCCAACTCTGCCAGTTGACAGTTGTGTGATAATAATAATAATGTTGGTATTTGTTCTTGAGCAAGTTGCTTAATTTCTTTGTGCCTCAGTTTCCAAATCTGTAAAATACCCTCTAACATTGCAACTGGGGTCCCTGCCACTACCTTTTCTGACAGGGCATCAATGCCACCATCCTTTTTTTCTGTTGCCTCACTTTCGTACCATCTGAAGCTGGCCTTGGCTGGGAAAGGGGAAGGGAAAGAAACCTTGTGAAAAGCCTTATAGCAATAAGCTCTCAAAGGGTTTAATTGCTTTCCAGAGCCACTGAATACCTCGCAGAATCAGTGCCCTTTCAGACCCTCTAGAGTGTAAATTCGTTGTAGACAGGGAATGTCACTATTTATTGTTGCACTGTACTTTGCCAGGTGCTTAGTACAGTGCTCTGCACACAGCAAGCGCTCAATAAATGTGATTGAATGGATGGATCCTATAGACCTAGGCTTCTATAACAGCACTGTTATAAATGATTCTAGCAGGCTGAGTTCGTGGCTACTAGGACATGAATAAAAATGGGACTGTTGTGTTATTAGACGCGATCATATGTACACTTAAAAATTTCTACAGATCATTGCAATCTACAAGTCTAACTTCTTTTTCAAAATAAATCACTAGCTGAAGAATGCTGTCAGCAATATTGTACTCTCCCTAGAGTTTAGTACAGTGCTCTGCAAAGAGTAAGGGCTCAATAAATACAATTGACTGACACATTCCCTGCCCACAGTGAGCTTACAGTCTAGAGGGGAAGCCAGACATTAATACAAATAATATTAGTATTATTACTGACTATAGCATAGTTCTTTTCTCAACTGGGTAGTTAATTCAATGGATGACATTTATGGCCTTGAAGGAAAAAAATCATATTTACTTATAAAACTAGGATAGTTCTCCTTTTGTTCATAAATGCAGTTGAGGTAAATATAACATCATTATCAACAAAAAATTACCTTCATGTCTGTAGTTGTTATATATTCACCCCAACAGACACAGAGATAATTATTTGTTGATTCTAGGAATTTTTAAAACTGAGGAAAGTCCTAATCAGAATATTTGAAAAGGATACAAAAAAGAATGAATAATACTGAATTCCATGCTTAGCTTTCATGCACAGCTCCATTTGCTATCAATAAAAGAAGTGTTTAAGTAATAATAATAATGATTATGGTATTAGTTAAGCACTTTCTAAGTGCCAAGCACTGTTCTAAGCACTGGGGCAGATACAAAGTATTCAGGTTGCCTCATGTGGGGCTCACCGTCTTAATCCCCATTTTACAGATGAGGTAACTGAGGCACAGAGAAGTTAAGTAGCTTGCCCAAGTTCACACAGCAGTCAAGTGGCAGAGTCAGCATTAGAACCCATGCCCTCTGACTCCCAATCCCATGCTCTTTCCACTAAGCCATGCTGCTTCTCTTAAATGATTAAATGTTAACTACAGAAAGGAAGAAAGTTTGAGGATTTCACACTTCGGTTTGTCTTTTGAATGTTAACTAATTTCAACCCTCAAACCAAGACTGTGCAGTGTTAAATTAGATCTTCTATTTCTAAAAAGGTACACCTAAATCAGAAAAGAGGCTGCACATTTAATGGTTGGGAGTTTGCTAAGGAGGAAAACTTTAAGTCATCCGGCCTATTCACTGGCTGGTAACAAAAGGAAAAATTTCTAATGGTGAATGCCTGAAGTTGAAATTGGCCTTAGTAACTGATGCTCTATTGTAAAATCCTCCATTAAAGTGTAAGCTCCTTGAGGATTAGAAGTGACTTTCTTTTCAGTTGTATGTTCCCAGCTCCTAAGGCAGTGCTTAGCAAATAGTAAGTACTCAATGAATGATTTTGATAACGCAGCTGATGCTGTTTTCTTACCAAAATCAATTCATATTCTTAATGCCTAATTTTTTAAAGATACTGGTGTGGCTTACTGTAAACCCCTCAAATGACAGTTACATGACCGAAATGGCTGAGTGATGGATACAGAAGTGGGTGGAATAAATTTCAAAAAAACTGCCAGTGATTTGTGATGTCATTAATCTTAACTGGAAACATTTTGAAAGAGATTAGACTTTTTTTAAGAAAAGAAGTCATTTGAGATTTATGGTCAATGTAAAATCTTTCATTGTGACTAATTATGATCCCAAAAAAGATTCAATAGCCTGATATGTCAGAAGCTTAAGGAATTCGATTTGAGGTTTGAATACAACTTTAGAGTTGGAAGCAATGTTTTCTTTGCTAAAAAGAAATCAAAAGAAATCAGAATGACTGATTTACAACTGTGAGTCAGGTTAAGAAAGGGGAGGCCAAAGTGTGTATATGTTTCAGGGGAGGGGAGAAGGTATTGTTGGGATGTGGTGGAATTTCTCAATAATATTTGTTTCACGGACCAAAGTTAGAAGATTCAGAACATGGGTTTGGTGTGGCTAGGATGAATAAACACTAATCTTCCTCTACTAAGTGTTCCTTACCCTGCTGGTTTTGCTCTCCTAAATTTGATCATTGATATTTATGGAATACTTGCTGTTCGCTTTTCAACCCTTATTAGCATAGTGTTGCTAAAGAACAAAAACCCTGGATGTACATGGACATGCATGCATATGTATATGGAATCATATGATAGGATTTAGCCATCAAGATACTATGAACAGGGAAAATGAAATAATTAACTGTTTGTTACTTTTAATTTATCTGGATTTTTTTCTCTTATGTAACATGTGGCTTAAATTTTAAACCTTATTCATCTTTTGATAGGGTCATTTTCATCAACTAACATGTTCTTAATATAAAGTTTTGAAAGATTAAAAACTTCTGTTGGGCTCTCTTCAAGAGATAGTTCAATCCACAGTAGTGTTAACTTCACAGTCAAATGAGAGTGAAATTAAGAAAACTATTTTCTCTAAGCTCTCTCTCTATGCTCTCTCTAAGGTCACCCATGACCTCCTTCTTGCCAAATCCAATGGCTCCTACTCCATTCTGATCCTCCTTGACCTCTCTGCTGCCTTTGACACTGTCGACCATCCCCTCCTCCTCCATACCTTATCTCACCTTGGCTTCACGGACTCTGTCCTCTCCTGGTTCTCCTCTTACCTCTCTGGCCGATCATTCTCGGTCTCCTACGCTGGAGCCTCCTCCCCCTCCCATCCTTTAACTGTTGGAGTTCCTCAAGGGTCAGTTCTTGGCCCTCTTCTGTTCTCCATTTACACTCACTCCCTCGGTGAACTCATCCGCTCTCACGGCTTTGACTACCATCTCTACGCAGATGACACGTAGATCTACATCTCCGCCCCTGTCCTCTCCCCCTCCCTTCAGGCTCGCATCTCCTCCTGCCTCCGGGACGTCTCCACCTGGATGTCGGCCCGCCACCTAAAACTCAACATGAGCAAGACTGAGCTCCTCATCTTCCCTCCCAAGCCCGGTCCGCTCCCAGACTTCTCCATCACCGTGGATGGCACGACCATCCTTCCCGTCCCGCAGGCCCGCAATCTCGGTGTCATCCTTGACTCGTCCCTCTCGTTCACCCCACACATCCTATCCGTTACCAAGACCTGCCGGTTTCACCTCTACAATATCGCCAAGATCCGCCCTTTCCTCTCCACCCAAACGGCTACTTTACTATTACGGGCTCTCGTTATATCCCGGCTAGACTACTGTGTCAGCCTTCTCTCTGACCTCCCTTCCTCCTCTCTCGCCCCGCTCCAGTCTATTCTTCACTCCGCTGCCCGGCTCATCTTCCTGCAGAAACGATCTGGGCATGTCACTCCCCTTCTTAAACAACTCCAGTGGTTGCCTATCGACCTCCGCTCCAAACAAAAACTCCTCACTCTAGGCTTCAAGGCTCTCCATCACCTTGCCCCTTCCTACCTCTCCTCCCTTCTCTCTTTCTACCGCCCACCCCGCACGCTCCGCTCCTCTGCCGCCCACCTCCTCGCCGTCCCTCGGTCTCGCCTATCCCGCCGTCGACCCCTGGGTCACGTCCTCCCGCGGTCCTGGAACGCCCTCCCTCCTCACCTCCGCCAAACTGATTCTCTTTCCCTCTTCAAAACCTTACTTAAAAATCACCTCCTCCAAGAGGCCTTCCCAGACTGAGCTCCTCTTCCCCCTTTACTCCCTCTGCCATCCCCCCTTTACCTCTCCGCAGCTAAAGCCTCATTTTCCCCTTTTCCCTCTGCTCCTCCACCTCTCCCTTCCCATCCCCACAGCACTGTACTCGTCCGCTCAACTGTATATATTTTCGTTACCCTATTTATTTTGTTAATGAATTGTACATCGCCTTGATTCTATTTAGTTGCCATTGTTTTTACGAGATGTTCTTCCCTTTGACGCTGTTTAGTGCCATTGTTCTTGTCTGTCCGTCTCCCCCGATTAGACTGTAAGCCCGTCAAACGGCAGGGACTGTCTCTATCTGTTGCCGACTTGTTCATCCCAAGCGCTTAGTACAGTGCTCTGCACATAGTAAGCGCTCAATAAATACTATTGAATTGAATGAATATTTTGTTTAGGGTGGGAACAAAAATGGCACCATGGAGAATGCTTTTTTTAGTATAAGCAGAATTCTCTTCCATAAATCAGGAAATAAGGAGTGTAATTCCATCTGTCCTCCATAAATAATATTTCTTCATCAAGAAACAGTCACTGCCCCATTTTAATGAACCAGATTTGTCATGAGTTGATGCCCTCATGACCTGCCTTTTGCAAGTGAACCAAAGAGTCGAAGGCCCACATTATTGCAGTATTGATTAGCTCTGCTCAGTTTCTGATATAAATGCCAGCATTTCTGGGTTAAGAAAAATTGAGGTTTCTTTTCTATCCACTGAATACTTTCCACAAGCCAACAAAACTAAAAAAGGAGTAGGTTAAACATTATATTTAATGCATGAAGAATGCATGAAAATAAGGAATAAAGGAAAATAAATGTTTTAAATTAGGGAGTGGTGATGTGTTTTGCCTTGGGGAAAAGTTTTCAATTGAAACAACATTTTCCTTCAAAATTTGAAAAATCACATTATTCATAAGATTTTCTGTTCCATGGAACTGAATAGGCAATCCGTTGAAATGCAATTGTGCTGCTGTGTGTGTGTGTGTGTGTGTGTGTGTGAGAGAGAGAGAGAGAGAGAGAAGAGAGAGAGAGAGAGAGAGAGAGAGAGACAGACAGAAACAAACGTTGCATGTGGTAGCTAGAATTAATGATGCATCTTGTTTTTGAAAGTTGAATAACAGTGTTCCAGTTCTGAAACAAATAGAATGAACTAGAGTAACAGAATAAATGAATTAGAGAAGAAGTATGGCCTAGTGGAAAGGATCTGAGTTCTAATCCCCCCCTCTGCCACTTGCCTGCTTTGTGACTTTGGGCAAGTCACTTGACTTCTCTGGGACTCAGTGCCCTCATCTGCAAAATGGGGATTCAAAACCTGTCTCCCTTTGGCTTAGACTGTGAGTCCCGAGTGGGGTCCAATTACATTGTATCTACCCTAGAGCTTATCACAGTGTTCTGCGCATACAAAATCCTTAAAAATACAATTATTATTATTGCTAATACTATTATTATTACCTAGAGCCTCCCTTACTTATGGGGATGCTGACTCTTTAGAATTGGCATTCATTTTAATGAGGGGCAGGAGAGATGGGGTCCCTCAGGCAGCTTCTCAACACCTACAGACTTCAACCTCTGTGAGGCAGGTAGAAAGGGAGGTATTATTATCTCAATTTTACAGATAAGGAAACTGAGGCACAGAGCTATTAAGTGACTTGCCCAAGGTCACCCAGCAGGCTAGTGGCAGAGCTGGGACTCAAACCCAGGTCCTCTGCCTTCCAGACTTTTCCACGGTAGATCGACTGATCGATTCTTCGAAAACAAGATCTCAGAAAACTAAGAGGAGGGAAGTGGAATTGTATCAGTTGGTATGCCAAAGGAATAGTCTCGAATGTGTTTAAGTCTTGCTTAGCACCCAAATCCCATATGTAGTGAGTAACCCACAGATCTAATTATAGATTTTCCTCAGTCACTAGTTCCCTAGGAAACAAATCCATGGCTCATGCCTTGTGCATGGAAGGTCATAGAAAAAAGATAAATATTTTCCTGTGAATAGAAACTTATCTAGAGGTCACAGGCCCGCATTCCAACAGATGTTGACACTTGAGTCGTCATCAGAATGATGCTCCATTTGACAGATATCAAGGGCACTTCCACTCTCTTCGGCTTAATGCCGAGCATTTCTCAATTAAATTGTGCTTATTTATTCAAAGAAACAAGTAGGTTATTTTGGGTCAATCTCTTCAGGGTAGAAAATAAAGACAAGTCCAGTGGAAAATAAAGGGATGTAATCTACATTTTCAGAGACTTGGGGTTTAAAATCTACAGAGAAAATCCAGAGTCATTTCTGATACGTACTTGGGCCAAAGCGTATTAATCCTGGGGCAAGGACGATTTTGATCTAAGTAAACCTAGAGAGAAGAAGAAGCCTAGTACAGTGCTAGCCACTCAGTAAACATCCAGTAAATACCACTGATTAGATGGAGGACATCCAGCATTTTCCAAGCATTGACTATTGACAGTATCGTTAAGTGAGAGGTGCAGGAGCATCTTCAGGGTTGACTGGAGAAGGGGAAAAAATTAAGTCAGCAACGTAAGGACAAAGTTAAATTGTGAAAGAGCCCAACGTCACTCTGCCTGATTTGGAAGTGATGTCTAGAAGAGGGTACCGTGTACTGTGGACCAACGGGGTAAATCAGGCTGGGAGTCCCATGGACAGTCCAACCTGGTCAACATGTAGTTATCCCAGGGCTTAGAACAGTGCTTGGCATAAGTAGTGAAGTGCTTAACAAGTACCATTAGAGAAGCAGCATGGCTTGGTGGAAAGAGCCTGGGCTTGGGAGTCAGAGGTCATGGGTTCTAATCCCAGCTTCACCACTTGTCTGCTGTGTGACTTTGGGCAAGTCACTTAACTTCTCTGGGCCTCAGGGACCTCATCTGTAAAATGGGGATGAAGACTGTGAGCCTCATGTGGGACAACTTGATTACCTTGTATCTACTCCAGCGCTTAGAACAGAGCTTGGCACAAAGTAAGCACTTAAGCAACATCATTATTATTATTATTATTATTATTATTATGGAACGAATCTCAAAAATGTCAGCGGTGACCAGAGAATTAGGAATCGAGCTGCAAGTCCTGCTTTTAGAAGAGCTTTGAAAATGGAGATGGCTGTCCGAAAGGGAGGACATTCCAGGCAGGCTGAAGGAGTCAAGCAAAAGAGTGGCAACTCTGGAGACAGCAACGAGGCTCCGTGAATAAGATAGCTTGAGAGGAATGTAGAGCAGGAGGCGGTGGAATGGGAGAATAGAGTGGGTAAGTAGGAAGGAGAGAGCTGATTGAGTACTTTAACGCAATCAAGAGTTTCCGCTTGACGCAGAGAGGTTTGGACAATAGTTGGACGTTTGGAGGAGTGGGAAAATGTGTGCAGAATGATGTTTTAGATGATCTGGGCAGCAGAGTGAAGTGTGGTCTGGAGAGAGGAAAGGCTGGAGACAAGGGAAAATAGCAAATTTGTTGATTTAGCCATCAAGCCGGGATATTTCAAGTGCTGGCGTGATTCATTCCTTCAATTTAATCTTATTTACTGAGCATTTACTGTGTACAAAGTATTGTGCTAAGCACTTGGGAGTGTACAGTATAACAATAAGCAGATGCATTTCCTCAATTGTCTCTACTTGTTGCCAAATTGTACTTTCCAAGCGTTTAGTACAGTGCTCTGCACACAGTAAGCGCTCAATGAATACGACTGAATGAATGAATGATCAGGCTTACGGTCCAGAGGATGATGTTTGCATAGAGAGGAAGGGATGGAGCCTGGAAATGATCCAGATAAGAAAAGGGGTTGGGGAGAAGATGTATTACATATGGGTGTGCTTGTGCATACATGCACATGTATGCATATGCCCTGCAAGAACAAATGAAAGAAAAGGGATCAAAGAAATAAAGGAAACCTAGAGGGCAGGCAGGGTGGACTGGAATCAGCTTATAAAATAATTAGCAAGTGCATGGCCTACCCTAAACAAACCCAGCCGGATTTTTTTTTTTCAGCTCCTGGACAGGTTCTGACAGTTCATTTGACCTGTGGGATCTCTGAAGTACATTGCAAATGCATCTCACTGGCTGGATAATTCGAAGCAATTAATCAGGCTATCAATAGAATTGATCGTCTTCTTACTGTGCTCAGAACGCTATAGTTAGTGCTGGGAAGAGCACGATGCAACTGAGTTGGTGGATATGATTCCTACCCAGTTCCAGCAGGTGAAAGCAGTCACCTGCAAGCATCTCCCTCACAGGCTCAAGCCCATTTGGGCATTTCAAATAAACCTCCTCTTCTATCATGGAACCCTCACTTTAAAAGCTAGTAATTTTGTCTCAAAGGCTTGCTACTCCAAAGAGTATTGCTCTGATTTCTTCAGCACCTTCCTGATTCAACTGACAATCCCTTTGAAAATGCAGTTCTGCCTTTATTACAATGTTAGGCTGTATTTACACGAGAAAAGAAAAAGCATCCAATCCAGACTGAGCTCCGCTTTTCCCTCTGCTCCCTCTACCCCCGCCTTCACCTCTCCTCAGCTAAACCCTCTTCTCCCCCCTTTCCCTCTGCTCCTCCCCCTCTCCCATCCCATCCCCTCAGCACTGTACTCGTCCGCTCAACTGTATATATCTTCATCACCGTATGTATTTTGTTTAATGAGATGTACATCACCCTGATTCTATTTATTTGCTATTGTTTTAATGAGATGTTCTTCCCCTTGATTCTATTTATTGCCATTGTCCTTGTCTGTCTGTCTCCCCTGATTAGACTGTAAGCCTGTCAAAGGGCAGGGACTGTATCTGTTACCGATTTGTACATTTCAAGCGCTTAGTACAGTACTCTGCACATAGTAAGCGCTCAATAAATACTACTGAATGAGTGAATATAAGTGCATAAATCCAAACACCCTGGTATGAATAGGGTAAGCTGGGTTAAGCAGAGAACTTGAATCTACCTGGCTAACATCCAATATCTCTGAAATAATTTCTTTCTTTTATGGTATTTTTAAGGGCTTACTATGGGTCAAACACTGATCTAAGTGTTGCTCTTTCCTCTAGGCCATATTCCTTCTCAATTTCTGATTAAAGGAATCACATGCCATATAGGCATCATTTTATTTCACTCAGCTCTTTCTGTTTTCTTTTTTTCCTTCTGGTCCTTTGACTCAGATGTATATAGTTTTACTTCAATAGCTCAGGATAGCTCGAGTAATAGGAGTAGCATTGTTATATTATAAATCTTCCACCTAAAAGGAAGTGCCACCTTTCATCAGACTCTCAAAATATTTTACAAACATTAATTATTTCTCTTTGTTTCATAGCACAAATCTGAATCTCTTGTCTGAGATAGACAAAATATTTTCAGGCTTAAGGGTGGAGTTAAATGGAGAGAGTAGTAGGAGTGGGAAGTGAAGAGAGACAAACTGAATAGGCTGTAGAATCCAAAAGATGGTAAAAGAAAATGAGAGGTAAAAAATGAAGCACTGAGTCAACAAGGCAGCAGGGAAGAGGGTTTTTTGGCGTTTTTTTAAATTTTTTTTAATCAACCATAAAATGAAAGGTTAAATGAGAAACAGGCAGGAGCACTGCAGTTTCATAGGTTGGCAGTAAAGGAAGGGTGGCTGTGCTGAGTCCTCTAATAATAATAATAATGTTGGTATTTGTTAAGCGCTTACTGTATGCCAAGCACTGTTCTAAGCACTGGGGCAGATACAAGGTCATCAGGTTGTCCCACATGGGGCTCACAGTCTTCATCTCCATTTTCCAGATGAGGTCACTGAGGCACAGAGAAGTGAAGTGACTTGCCCAAGGTCACACAGCTGACAAGTGTCGGAGCCAGGATTAGAACCCATGACCTCTGACTGCCAAGCCTGTGCCTCACTGAGACACGCTGCTTCTCTGCTTCTCTGTCCCTAATGGGGCAGACTCCCCAGCCAGACAGAAGGATTGCTTGTATTCACCATGGTGTGCTCAGTAGAGTGATTGACACATAGTAAGCACTTATATACCACAATGATTATTATTATTAGCAAAAACAATGAAACAATGGCAAAAGTAGCTGTTCATTATTGCTAGAAGGGGATAAGTTGAAACTGTTGTTAGAAGGAAGCCAGTGATTGAATGCTTTAAAGCCAATGGGAAGGAGTTTCTGTTGGACCTGGAGGTGGCTGGACAACCAGTGTGATTTAGGAATGGACTGCTGGGGCTCCACTGATCCCTCTGGGGGGCAGGAACCCATGGTGGTTGGTCCCCTACAGCCAAGATATTTGTGAAAATTGGGATGGGAATGAGGGAGGGTCAAAAGTAGAGATGAGCCTGGTTGAAATTAAGATCTGTATTTTCTTCTAAACAGGGTGGGATCTTGGATCGACCAGTCCAAAGGCATGTATTTGGCACTTATTCTGTACTTGGCCCTCTATTTTGCCCTCAGGAGAGTGCAATGAAGTTGACACAGTCCCTGTCCTCACAGTCCTGAGCTGGCCTTTTCAGCCACTCTTGCATACAAGAGGTAATAATAATGATAATCATGCTACTTAAGTGCTTACTATGTGCCAAGTATTGTTCTAAGCACTGGAGTAGATACAAGTTAATCAGTTTGGACCCAGTCCCTGTTCCACATGGGGCTCACATTCTTAATCCTCATTTTACAGATGAGGTAACTGAGGCACAGAGAAGTGAAGTAACCTGCCCAAGTTCACACAGCAGACAAGTGGCAGAGCTGGGATTAGAACCCAGGTCCTTCCGACTCTGAGGCCCGTGATCTATCCGTTAAGCCATGCTGCTTCCCTGCTTAACAGAGTGGGATCTTGGGTTAATCAGTCCAGCAAAGACATTTAATTAGTACTTATCCTGTGCTGGGCAGGGTACTCAGCCCTTGGGAGAGTACAATAAAGTTGACGTATCTCCCTGTCCTCCCAGTCCTGCTCTAGCTTTTCAGCCAAACCTGTACACACGGGGTAGGACCTCAACATCAGGATACAAAAGGCATCCATGTAGCACAGTGTTCTGCATGTCACCACCATGGAAATCATATTTATGATGATTTAATTAGGGCCATTAAGCAGCGGTGGATTCTGCCCAGTTCCTTCAAACTGAAATTAGTTTGCCTCAAGCAGCCTCAGCCACTATATCCTCAATTCTCCCTCCCAACAATCAATCAATCGGTTGGTATTTATTCATAATAATAATGTTGGTATTTGTTAAGTGCTTACTATGTGCAGAGCACTGTTCTAAGCGCTGGGGTAGATACAGGGTAATCAGATTGTCCCACAGGAGGCTCATAGTTTTCATCCCCATTTTACAGATGAGGGAAAAGAGGCACAGAGAAGTGAAGTGACCTGCCCACAGTCACACAGCTGACAAGTGGCAGAGCTGGGATTCGAACACTTGACCTCTGACTCCCCAGCCCAGGCTCTTTCCACTGAGCCACGCTGCTTCCCGTGCAGCAGGAAGTTCTTACTGTGTGCTGAGCATTATACTAGGCAATTGGGAACATACAAAAGAGCTGGTGGACAAGATTCTTGCTCACAAGAAGCTTTACAGATATGAGATTTGTATATCGGAACATTGAGGATGGAAGAAAAGGAGAGAATGTCTCCCCACGAACTGCGATGCTCTTTCAGCTATAGCGAGCGATAATAATGATAGCAATTATAATAAGCGTGGCCTTTGTTAAGCACATACTGTGTGCCAAGCACTGTACTAAGCCCTGGGGTAGATACAAGTTAATCAGGTCGGGCACAAGACGCAAGAGACTCACAGTCTAGGAGGGAGAAAAGGTATCGACTCCCTGTTTTACAGATGAGGTAACTGAGTCAGAGAAGTTAAGTGGCTTGCCCCAAGATCACGCAGCAGAGACGTAGCAGAGCTGGGATTAAAACCAGGCCCCCTGATTCCCAGACCTGTTACTATTTCCAAAAGGCCATGCTGCTTCCATCTAAAATAATAACAATTGATATTAATAATTATGATATTTGTTAAGTGCTTACTATGTGCTCTATCCACTATGACATGCTGCTTCTATATTGTGCTAGACCTGAACCCTCCACTTAAAGCAGCATGGCTCAATGGAAAGAGCCCGGGCTTTGGAGACAGAGGTCATGGGTTCGAATCCCGGTCTACCACCTGTCAGCTGTGTGACTGTGGGCAGGTCATTTCTCTGTGCCTCACTTCCCTTATCTGTAAAATGGGGATTAAGACTGTGAGCCTCACATGGGACAACCTGATGACCCTGTATCTACCCCAGCGCTTAGAAGAGTGCTCTGCACATAGTAAGCGCTTAACAAATACCAACATTATTAAAGGCAGGAATGGCCAGCATTGGTAGAATCAGGAAGTAAGCCCGATTAGACTTTAAGCCGGTCAAAGGGCGGGGACTGTCTCTATCTGTTGCCGATTTGTACATTCCAAGCGCTTAGTACAGTGCTCTGCACATAGTAAGCGCTCAATAAATACTATTGAATGAATGAAGTCCAGCCCCTCTGGCAATTCTCTCAGAGTCCTTCCGTAGACTTGGCACTGCCTAGGTCTGTGGCTTCTGAGCCTGAAGTAAAGCACTTTCCTGGCCTTGGTGAAGTTGGAAACCAGACTGTGCTGAAGAGTGAAGCAGCTGGAAGAAGGATTCTCTTTCCCCACTTGCAATCAATCAGTGGTATTTACTGAGCTCTTACTGTGTGCAGAGCAGTGAACTAAGTGGCTAGAAGAGTACAATAGAAGAAAGTTTTTAGGCACATTCGCTGCAATCTAGAAAGAACTTTGTTTGTAGTCTGAGTGGAGGATTTTCAAACGTTAGCACAGGGGAGTCAAGCCGCTTTCTTGATTGATCAGAGTCCATACTGGGACAATGCAAGGATGTAAAGCAAAGGACAGACATTCTTATTCTCAGTGGAAAAAAAAAAAAGCCATCTAAAGACTGGAAATCACATTCTGCTGAGCTCTATAGAGTTTTAGACTGTATCCATCAATCAGTTTTAGAAAACAAAATTTATGGACAGAGGTACTGAAAGGAACACTCAGTTCGGCACTGTGGCAGGTGCGTAAATTTCCAGTGGTTATTTTATGCAGAGAATATACAGTATGCATATTTACTCCAAGCACACTGCTGCTTTCTGCTCCAGTATCTTATGGTGGCTTTCACATTTGTGTAATTTTATGAGATCCCCTTCTTTACATTCAGACTTTGACTTTACTCCAGTGACGCTACACCGTGTCCGGAAGGTTTCTGTCCTTAGAAGGCAACCTATCATGGGGGTTCAAGCTATATTTTCCATTGCAGTGTGTTCTGAATATGCATGAAGAGGGAGAGATTGCAAACCTCAGCAGGCTCACCGACAGGCGTTCCTTGTTCCTCTGCTCTGTTATTACTCCGAGGAGGAGGGGACAGAAGGAGGGGAATGGAGTGAAGAGTGGCACGTATGGCTAGGAAATCTGCTTGCCCACCTCTTTGATTACACGTTCTTAGATACAATTGAGCCAGCTATATCTAGGGGAGTGGGATGAGTGAATGAACCTAGGTAATTTATTCAGAGCTTAATACAGTGTTCTGTACCCAGTGAGTTGTTATTATCATTATTATGGTACTTGCCAAGCACTGTTCTAAGTGCTGGGGTAGATAAAAGCGAATCAGGTTGGACACAGTCCCTGTCCCATGTGGGGCTCACAGTCTCAATCCCCATTTTACAGATGAGGTAGCTGAGGCCCAGAGAAGTGAAGTGACTTGTCCAAGGTCTCACTGCATTTGGCAGAGGGAGGATTAGAAGCCAGGACCTTCTGACTCCCTGGCCCATGCTCCATCCACAGAGCCATGCTGGGTTCTCAATCAACACTGTTGCTCCTGCAGGGAGAGGCTAGAACTGCCCCTATGAGGTGTTACAATGCATTATTCCACTGAAGTTCGTGAAGAAAATTTCCCAAATCCTTTTTTGTTTTGAAAATATAAGAGTCTTGGAAATGATCTATAATGGCCTTTATTCACAAAAGAACAGAGGCATTTTTGTGAGATAATTGGGGGGAAAGATTATGCAGTTTGTGCATGGAAATGTGGAATTAGGCTCAACATTAGCCCGGGCTTGTTTCTTTTCTCTCTTTTTTGATCTATTTGGACGTTTCTTAAGAGTAGCACATCTGAAAACTAATCTTTCAGCTCAAGACCAGAAATAATTAAAATGGCAAACTGATCATTTCACCTGGGGAGAAGTGATTTTCCCAAGATCATTTAAATTTTTCTCATTTTGAAGCCAAGTCAGATGAACTAACCTCTAAAAAATGGATTGAGCTCAATCTCTCTCCATGAGGAGAGTGACAGATCACTAGATTTTCTTAGTGATACTTCTGGACCCTGCAAATGGTGGGTAGGAATGTTTCCACGCCCCTTGGTATGTAGGATGTTACACTAACTCAGAGATGATGACAATAATAATTATCCTAATCATAATAATGATAATGATATTTACTAAGTGTTTATTATTTGCCAAACCTGGGGCAGATGAAATATGAGATCACATATTGTACCCGTTCCACATATGACTTAACAGTCTGAGGGGAAGGGAGTACATTTTAAAGATGAGGAAACTGTGGCACGGAGAAACCAAGTTAATAATAAATAATAATAATATTGGTATTTGTTAAGCACTTACTATATGCAGAGCACTGTTCTAAGCACTGGGGTAGATACAGAGTAATCAGGTTGTCCCATGTGAGGCTCACAGTCTTCATCCCCATTTTACAGTTGAGGTAACTGAGGCACAGAGAACTTAAATGACTTGCCCACAGTCACACAGCTGACAAGTGGCAGGTCTGGGATTCGAACCCATGATCTCTGACTCCCAAGCCCGGGCTCTTTACTCTGAGTCATGCTGCTTGACTTGCTTGGGCCCGAGAAACAGGGACTGGACTTCTGATCCCAGATTCAACTCTGCCTGCTAGGTGACCTTGGGCAAGTCACATAACTTCTCTCTACCTCAATTTCCTCATTTGAAAAATGGGTAATAAATACTTGTTCTCCCTCCTATTTAGACTATGTCCAATCTGATTATTTGGTATCTACCCCCGAAATTAGTACAGTACCTGCACATAGTAAGTGCTTTAAAAATGTCATAATTATATTATTATGAATAATTCTCCCCAATCCAAAAAAATGTTGAGCTTTACTAAAAACCATAGCTTTCTTCCTAATCTTAACCACAGATCCATTCCATCATTAATCTTGGAATTACTCACAATCCTGAAATGCATATGGAAAGCAATTCTCTTTTATCTGAATCTTGGCTTTTTCCTCTAAAATCCTAAATATTTAGCATTCACGAGCTATTCCTATTTCCAAGAAATTTTCAGTATATGTTTTTTTTTTATACAGTAGACCATAACTGACAATAAGATGAGCAACTGTGTCAGTTTCACGCAACATCCATATTGTTTGGATGATTACAAAATCATTTCCTATTTAAATATATAACTTCTTAATGCAAAGAGGAAATTACACCATCTAACTAAACAAAAGCAGTAACAAAAAACAAAGAATTCCCAGAGTGACAATTTGTAAAGTTGGAACTGGTATTTTCTAAGATTTTCAAGTCCCAGTGATCCAGATTTACTAGCTCAAATCGGTCAAAATGTTCAGCATTATAGGTGGAAGCAATTTATTCAGCCCCCTACCAATGCCAAATTATTCTTATATTCTCATATGCATTGTTCAGACGACTTTTAAATGACTTTAATAATTAGACTTTCTCCACTGAAACATTATCAGTCCTAATGAATTTCACAGTTAGACAGTTTTTCCTAATGTGAATTCTCAGTTTTCCCTTGCTCAGTTTCATCCTATTATTCCTTTATCTTCACCATTCATTTCCTTTTCAGATGTTCATTTCACCAAAATTCAAAGCTGGTCAATCCTAGATTTAGTCAGATTCCTCCCTTTCCACTACCCTCTTTCTCTCCTCCTCTCCTCCCGACCCTGGCTCCTTCTTCGGTCCCTGTAAATCTTAAATCATGGTGATGTAATCTCCTGATCAGAATGGTCCAGTCACAGAAACTTTGGGACCATGGCCATGTGCGAAAGAATTGTTGATAATGATGATGATGATGGTATTTGTTAAGCACTTACTCTGTGTCAAGCACTGTTCTAAGTGATGAGGTAGATACAAGCTAATCAGGTTGGATATAGTCCCTGACCCACAGCAGGCTCACAGTCTTTATCCCATTTCACAGATGAGGTAACTGAGGTGCAGAGAAGTGAAGTGACTTGCCAGGGGTCACACAGCAGAAAAGTGGCGGAGTTGGGATCATAACCCAGGTACATCTGACTCTCAGGCCCTTGCTCTATCCACTAGGCCACCCTGCTTCTCATTGTTGATAGCATTAGTTGTTCGAGCAGCTCCCCTGGCATTCTCCTATGCCAGTCATGATCCCGATGGGGCGTAGAGTGCAGTGGGCAAGTTGGTGAGCAGAGATGAATGTCAGTGTGAAGTTCAAGCCGAGGCTTTTTTGCACGCGGGACCCATTTACGGACCAAAGGCCCCTCAGTCCTGTGGTCAGGCTCGTCCATAAAGCTGTAACCCAGCAGGCAGATGGTCTGATAGCCACTGAGGTTTTCCCTGCCTACAACCAAGACGTAGGGTGGCTTAGTGGTTAGAGCACAGGCCTGGGAGTCAGAAAGACCTGGGATCTGTCTGGCACCTCCATATATCTGCTGAGGGACCTTTGGCAAGTCACTTCACTTCTCTGGGTCTCAGTGACCTCATCTGTAAAATAGGGATTAAGAATGTGAGCCCCAAGTGGGACAGCGACTGGGTCCAACCCGATTAACTTGTTTCTACCCCAGCACTTAGAACAGGGTTTGACAGAGTAAGCGCTTAAGAAGCACTATTATTATTATTATTATTATTCTATTAGTCAGCAATTTTTCAGTATTATAGAACAAAGTGGGTTCTTGGGGGACGTCATCTAGTTCAACCTCTAGCCTCCAGTCAATGCCACACCTGAATTGTCTAGATAATTGCAAATTGTTCTACTTTTAACCATCCCCAGCAAAGATGATTCTAAACCTCCCTCTCAGGTCACGTCCATTCCAATGTGCAGCTATCCTCACTCCAAGGTGCAGCTATCCATGTCTGTGGATGTCCTTCAGGCTACGGTTCAAACCCACGTGTCTTTCTGTTATGAATTCCATCCATTTTGAAAAAGGTGCCAGAGTAAAAGAAATCAATCATTTTTAGGTTAGACGAAGAGCAGTATTAAACATATATCCTTCCAGCACATAATTTTCCCTTGAGCTGGTTTAATAGCAAGAAGAAGTATGTATGATAAACTAGGTCTGAAAAACAAATTTCTTAGTGGTTCATATATGCTTTTTCTGACTCACGGCCTTCAAGACATCATTTAGCATTTACAGCTCAGTAGGTGATTTGTATATATGTAGGAAAGGCACGGATGAGGGTAGGGCAGCTTTAACTACTCGGCGAAAAGGGACATAGCTTTGAATCCCCCCGTCTTCAAAGTAAGCCCTTTATTTCCCCTATCCACTCCTCCTCTCTCCTTCAACTAAGAGCTTGGCAGTGTAACCTTAACCACATTGCTACTCACCCCAGACCCATAAGATTTACATAAATATTCTTACACTCTTCTATTTCCCCTATCCCTAATATAATTTTAATGCCTGTCTCCCCTTGTACACTGTAAACTCATTGTAGGAAGAGATTCTATCAATTCTTAGGATTTTCCCAAATGCTCAGTACAGTGTTCTGCACACCATAAGCACTCAATAAATACCTTTGATTGATTCAGGGGGTAGGATTTTGTCATTGTGATAGTATAGTACATGATAGGCACAGCTTGATAATCACTGAGTTTTTTGACATGTGAAAGGTTCTAGAAACCCTTTTTTTTCAGGTTAATCCAATTAAAATATTATTTTTTGTTCCACCCCTCTCTTACCCAGCTCTGATTGGTTCCCCCCAGGCAGGATCTAATTGGAGGGCAAATATGACTGTTGAGTTCCCTTTGCCAGTGATATAATCCCCTCTGCTTCCGAACTGGGGAGGATGGGTACTGTAGACACTCAGCACCTGCTACACCTGGCTTCTCATGGCAACAGGAACTCTGTTTCCCAGGTCTCCTAAATACAAGTACGTTCTCTTTTTGGAGGCAAAACAAAAACTTCAGGAATGGGGTTATGAGAAACTAGGGGAGGTGGGGAATGGGAAGAGTCATCTGGATGGGATCACTGGAGTTTGTGGAGGAGAGGGAGAGAGGTATTTTCCTCCACTTACAAGCACAAAACCCAATTACCAGCTTTGGAATTCAGGTGTCCAGGAGCAGGTTGGGAAAATGCCAACCAGATCTGATGTTGGTTGTTGTCAACTGCAGGCGCTCCAAGGTGCTTACCCAGCTCGTTCTCCCCTCTCCTCTCCCATGACCCCCAAGATCACACACTTCACTTCTCTAAAGTTAATTGACCCACTATGCCTCATCCTTATCTTTCTGGCTGCTAATCTTTTGCTCACATCCCACCTTCTGCCTGGAACTCCCTTCCCTTTAATAATCATAATTGTGGTATTTGTTAAACACTTACTATGTGCCAGACATACTAAGCGCTGGGGGGATATAAACAAATCGGGTTGGACAGAGTCCCTGTCTCACATGAGGCTCACATTCTTACTCCCCATTTTACAGATAAGGTAACTGAGGCTCAGAGAAGTTAAATGACTTGCCCAAGGTCACGCAGCAGACAAGTGGCAGAGCCGGAATTAAAACCTAGGTCCTCCTGACTCCCAGGCCCCTGCTCCATCCAGTAGGCAACATTGCTTCCCCTTCATATCTGGCACTGTTCTCTCTGTCTCCAATCCCCTTTGGAAGTTGCATCTCCTCCAGGAGGTTTTCCTGGATTGATTCATTCAATAGTATTTATTGAGCACTTACTATGTGCAGAGCACTGTACTAAGCACTTGGAATGTACAAATCGGCAACAGATACAGTCCCTGCCCATTGACGGACTTACAGTCTAATCGGATTAATCTATTATCTCCCCCACCAATTCCCTCTGACCACCACCTCATCACTTACTGGTCAACTAAGCAGTTGGATACTCACCTCCTGACCCTTTTCCCCATTGCTTTTATGTGCATCTCTTTACATGCTTTTGTAGTGATGGTCTCCTCTGCTAGACTGTAAATGCCTTAAGAAGAGATCACTTTCACTAATCCTATTATAGTTTCCCAGCTGCTTAGTATAGTGTTTTGCACAAGGTAAGCATTTAATAAAGACTACTGATTGACTAATTCCCACTCAAGTATTTTCTAAAAAGGTAAGTCAATTTAAGGAATTTTCCAATAATTCTGGGGTTATAATCTTGAATAATCTCTTGCTACGTGAATATTGCATTGTAATATCTGTTTGCCCAGTTGGAGTCAGTGGGTTAGGGCGTGACTGATTCAGACACTACAATGATTGATGTTTTTCTGTGAAAATTAACCACATCAGTATGTCCACAGTTAAAAGATGCTTTTCTCTCTTGTCTCTCATTACAAAATTCACTGTTTTAAAGACTCTAAAATTTCAAAAACACAAAATATTGTATGATACAGAGCAGAAAGTTTGAGGGAGAAGCTAGGAAAATGAGCAATATGAGGTCTTGGTCATAGCTATTGCTTCTAAAACCAACCATTTTACCTGCACCAATTTGGGGATTGTGTTCTACCAACGTCGACTCCTGCTGTGGGAAGAATACTCCCTAATTTTTCCACTGTGTCCAAATTACATAATCAAAACTCATGTTATAGCACAACTGGTTGCCCTACAATGTTAGTTCATATTCTGTAAATAATATTTAGCTATTGCACTAAATTCTGACTACTGATAATATTTCCCAGAAAGCAAACCGATCGTGATAGGGAAAGATCGAAGATTACTTCAAGTAAAAAAAAAAATCCAACCCAAATGTTTTATTTGAATTTCAGTATCAATAAAAAGTAATGAATAATAAGGAGCCAATTAAAGTTCAACAGGTATGAAGTTGTAATAAATCAACTTCTTCCAATATTTCACTATTTTTTTCAATCTTGGCTTGTTAAGTGATGCCAATACTTTAAAATAATTGAAATTAATAGTCTGTTTGGAGGCCATTTATTTTACATTTTTCATATGTATCACTAACAATACCACTGAATAGTATCAGCTTATTTTCCTGACTGGTGCTTTTTCCAGAATTCACTGCACTTTGAACTTTGAAATTATAGAACAATCCGTTAAGGCAACATGAAGTCTAGAGGAAAGAAAGCAGAGTATTTCCTTCAGGGAAGAAGTTAAATATGTGCCCAAGTTGATGAAGGGGACCCTTTTTAAGTTGAGGAAAATTGATTTTTTTTTTTTAAGTTGTATAAAGATTGGTAGTTTCAAAGGCTCCAGATGAAAGCATCTTCAGATAACTAACAGGCTCCTAATAAGAGTTCTGCAAAGTTGCATTATCTCAGTCTGGGTTATGATCCTTTATCATGTTGACATGAACACATTCTTTGGCAACTTTCATTTTCTACCAAATATCTTCCCTGACATTGATGTGACATTACGTTTTCCTTTGTACTATCTAGACATCTTTTTTATGATTATGATGTACTTATATTAATATAGGACCTTGCCTTCAGACAAAGGTGGCTATAGCAGCCCCGATCAATGCTCTAGCCGAAAAGTTCTTTTTGACAATGCAGACTAAAAAGAGCTAAAGATTTTTTTCTTTCGCCACAGTGCTCTTCAAAAGAACAATCTTCTAAAATTCTTAGTAGGCTGTCAAAGTTAATGGTATTTGAAAATTAAGGTAGATAGTTTTTTCTCCATTCTTTATCAGACTTCTATATACCAAAATATAGCTACTTTTGCGTACCATATTTTTCCCTTCATGCTTTCCATCAAAGACTCTCTCTGATGCCCAAGTCATGGAAAAAGCTTCAAAGAAGAGAAGGTATTTTGGATTAACAACAATTAACAAAGCCCTCATTTGTGATCAATTCATATCACACATGTGGGGAAGGAGCATGGAAGAGCATGGACCAGGGAGACAGAGGCCCTGGGTTCTAATCCAGGCTTTACCACCTTTCTGCTGTGTGACCTTAAGTCTCAACTCCTCAGTTCCTCAGTTCCCTCATCTGCAAAACAGGGATTCAATACTTAAACTCCTATACATTCTAATACTTAGAATGTGAGCCCTATTTGGCACTTAGGACAGCACTTGGCTCAAAGTAAATGCTTAGTAAATACCACGATCTTATTATCATTATTATATTGTCCTATATTAAGGAATCAATAATGGTTATCTAAATTCCTAGATGTTTCTACTACACAATTAAATTTAAATTTAAATTTCTTGTGGGCAGAGAACATGTCAACCAACTCTGCTATATTGTACTCTCCCAAGCACTTAGTTCTCTGCAAACAATAAGTGCTCAATAAATTAAATTGACTGAAATGAAATTTTATTTAATGTTAAGCATCATTTTCTTATAAGGAATCCTAACTTCTCTTTGTAGAATTGAACAGTGACTTCTTGGGGTAACAATATGACAAAAAGACAGTTCTTTAAATTACTTAATCAGGGAGTAAATGGCATTTATTGAGGGTTTACTATGTGCAGAGCACTGTATTAAGTGCTTGGGAGAGTATAATACAACAGAATTAGCAGACACATTCCCTACCCATAATGAGCTTAAAAAACAGGATCATTTTACTTTTTTTTTAATGTTACACTACCTATTATTCATTCAATATTCGATAGTATTTATTGAGCGCTTACTATGTGCAGAGCACTGTTCTAAGCACTTGGAATGTACAATTAGGCAACAGATAGAAACAATCTCTGCCCAGTGACGGGCTCACAATCTAAACAGGGGAGACAGACAGCAAAGCAAAACAGAACAAAACGAAACAAGACAACATCATCAAGATAAATAGAATCAAGGAGATATATACCTCATTAACAAAATAAATCGGATAATAAATAATATACACAAATGAGCACAGTGCTGAGGGGAGGGGAAGGGGGAAGAGCAGAGGGTGGGGGGGGAATACTAAACTCATATAAACCAAAAGTGAGCTTTACAGTTATCCTGAAAGGACGACAGAGAGGGGAAAAACATGTACATTTTGTCGCTTGACTAAATATAAAAATCTAAGATTGCACCAAATCTTGGGGAGGATGGACATCTCAAAAACCAATAGTGTTCTTCCAAACTGTGGATCTTGAAGTAAGTTCAAGGGGAATTTTGCTGGTGCCGCTGCTTGACTCATTGCTAAACTCTCCTACCTTCACTCCACGACTCTTACTTTCCTCATTTCCTGATCACAAGATTCCCTTTTGGGTATCCATTTATCTGCTCACCCACCGACCTCTTCTGTTAATCTTTTCTGGGGACAGAGGAAGACTGTGAGCCTGTTATTGGGCAGGGATTGTCTCTATCTGTTGCCAAATTGTACATTCCTAGTGCTTAGTACAGTGCTCTGCACATAGTAAGCACTCAATAAATACTATTGAATGAATGAACAAATGAGATCTGAGTACACCAATAATCTGCAATTCTTAGAACAGACGGTTGAAAGTTCCAATACCCAAATGGGTGGGGTTTAGCAATCTCTTACTGACACTTGCCCAATTTTGTTGAGTTATCTGAATTTTGTTTTTGTTTCAATTTGAGAGCGGCTAAGAGCTTGGGGTGTCACACAGAGGAAAGGGGGGAATTTGGATAGCTGAATTTCTGCTGTTATGGTCTGGAATCAGCCATTTTCTCCTGCGTTCTCTCTCCACACCTCAGTACAATAATGTTCTAAAATGCCCAATATCTGGCATAATTTAAGAATGAGAGTATATGATTTCTCTCATCAATTGTTTAATGTATACCTTCCCCCAAATCAGTGTCTTTTTATTCCTTCTGCTGAATTAGGTGATTGAGCCAGATCTATGTTTGGTTTTCAAAAATTAATTTGCTTCAACTTTTGGAAAAGAGTCAATTTGTTTAAAGCAAGTTAGTTGGTTTAAATTGGAAAGTACCTTGTTATTATATGTGCTGAGAAACAACATGTTTCATGCACTTTATGGCAGAAAGAACAATGCTACAGATATGGGAGATTTTTTGCACAAACATACCTAAAAAGAAAGTCAGCTGCTGACATTATTCAATTTGGGGACATTGAGAGTTTCCCAAATTGTGTTTCGCATTTGATAACTTCTGGAGTCTGCAAATGGCATCACCACATAAATAATGATAATTTTGGTATTTGTTAAGCACTTATGATCCCCAACACTGTATTAAGTACCGGGGTAGATTCAAGATTGTCAAGTCAGGCACAGACCTTAACCCTCATAAGGCTCCCAATATAAGAGTAATAGTCTATCCATTAGTTATGTAAATTACTTATTGATGTGCCGAAATTGCCTTTTTCAAAATATTTAATTCAATGTGGTCTCATTTTTAATCACAATGTGTTGATTCAAATCATTCATTCTGGATATAATCTTTCCAACAGCATTAGGATGGTGATAACATTTAAATGACAAATGGTCTGAATTGCAGTTGTCATAGGAACAAATCTGTGATGTTGCTGGTACAACGCTGATATCATTATTTCATAGGGATAACCAGTCCTATTTATTTTTTTTTTGCTGTGTGTCATTACAGTTAGATTGATATCCCAAACTCTGAATTAAGAGTGGACGATGAATATGGTGTATTATCGGGATGATATTTCCCAAACCTGCCAGAAAGATAGAGCCACAGAAATAATTCTAATCGTTAGGGGTAATTTCTAGTTCTTGTAGCGGGATACACCCAAGTGACTTCAATCTGAAAAAAAAAATATTGGAGTATTTTCTCTAAATAACGTAAGTTTTCTGCTATTGGAGTGAGTTGTTAATTCCCAGGACTCTTTTAAGATCTCCCCTCTATCTGCACCACAAATGTAGCCATAGAAACCAACATTTTAAATGAAGTTTTCAAAATAAAGTTAGGATGCATGTGACTCTCAAAAGGCCTGCCTGGGTTCTCATTTCCATAAAATAAGGAGTGTGGTTAATGTCATTAATTCATTTGTTCTCTTTTATTGAACACTTTGGTAATATGCCTCTAGCTTTTATATTTCAGTAAAAATTAAACAACAAAGTCAGATCAGGAGGAATCAGTCTGGTGCTTTTAGCTAAAGGTTTGACTTGCCTCACTGCTCTTCCAGAAAGTGTGTTTGTCAGTCTGCTCCCAGTTCTTTTAAATTATATATGAAAAAGATCAGAGATTCTTTTAGTAAGCTTTTGAATTCTTTATGAAATTGGATACGTGTGGCTTTTTTTTCCTAGGCTTTGTTATGTTTTCCCATCATACTCTAGTTCAAATTAATTGGGGTCACAGAGGTATTTTCTGATGTTTTTCAGGGAAAGGTGCTGTAGAATGAAAGTCTTATTTTGGGCGATTGACAGGATGTTTTTAAAGAGAATTTGGGAAGTTGTGCCTTTTGCAGAAAATCAGCAAGCAGATCAATAGTGATGTCTTGTGGGTTTGCAAGTGGGATAAAGAGTCTTACTCTAAAGCTACCAGTTCAGACAGAACCCAAGTCAGCAAAGAGCCAAAGTCATTATCTGGTGGCAGGGGGTGGGCTACATGAAATGAGTCAGCAGTCATTGGGATTGAAGAGATAAAAACCAATCTAAACCTTCATTTATCTTTAAACCAAGCTCAATTATTCAATTAGGAAAACAGGAGGCAGCTGGTCCAAGTTGGGTTCACTTGAGGACTCCATTCACTCCCTTTCCTAGCTCTTTCTCACCCTCTTCCAGATCTCAGTCACACTATTTCTCCCTCCTCAACCTCTGCCTTTCTCCCAAGTGTTTTGTTTTTCCACACCAGTGACTGTATTTTTTTTATGAATTGATACCGCTCAGGTATAGATTTCCTTCACTAATCTGTGAGGTTAGATCAATACCCGAAGGTCCCTAGTTATCTCCCACATTCATAAAATGGTAGTTGGTAGAAGCAGAGATTTCTAGGACAAAAGGGTGTAGGGCCTAAGTGGCTTCAGTCCCATTAGGTTTCCTCAAATGCTTAGTTGTTCTCACAGGGGACATTAGACCACGTGCCAGACAATGTAACAACTATGTGCTTTCCCCGAAAAGAATATTTCCCTTGCCCTCTTCACAATTCTTTCATTCTTTCTGCCTAGAGAATATAATTGGGTAATAAAATTGGAAGAAAAAAGGGAGCACAGAGATGGATCTTAACTGAACAATGAAAGTACTGGCATTAGGAACTAGACCATAGAGGCATGAAATGAGAGGTGGTAGGATAACGCACCTCTAGAGAAAATGGGAATTGCTTAAAACTCTACCCTCTCACATCCCAACTTCCATTCAGAAAATGAAGATAATGGTAATCATAATTTTTTATGGTATTTGTTTAGTGCTTACTATGTGCCTGTCACTGTACTAAGTGCTGAGGTAGGATACAAGCTAATCACAGTCTTCATCCCCATTTTACAGATGACATAGCAGAGGCCTAAAAGAGAAGTTAGGTGATTTGTCCAAAGTCATACAGCAGATGTGGTGGAGGCGATATTAATAATAATATTGGTATTTGTTAAGCGCTTACTATGTGCCGAGCACTGTTCTAAGCGCTGGGGTAGATACAGGGTAATCAGGTTGTCCCATGTGAGGCTCACAGTTAATCCCCATTTTACAGATGAGGTAACTGAGGCACAGAGAAGTTAAGTGACTTGCTCACATCACACAGCTGACAAGCGGCAGAGTCGGGAGTCGAACCCATGACCTCTGACTCCGAAGTCCGGGCTCTTTCCACTGAGCCATGCTGCTATTAGAACTCGGGTCCTCTGAATCCCAGGCCCATGCTCTTTCCACTAAGCCATGCTATTCCTCTAATAATGATGGTATTAATCATGAGAAGCATGGTTTAATATCTTTGGGAACACTCTAGTCAGTATGAGAATTATCCATTGGGCAACCCCTCTGGCCCTGCCCTAATTCTCCCTCCGTCTAAAGGTATTTATTCTCCATTAGTGTTGTTGACACAGTACTTCACTCCAATACAGTGTGTGGGAATCCTCCAAACACAAACATTTCCCTCGTTAATTATTTTTCTTTATTAGTTTCAGAGTTTGAACCAGGTCAGAACAGTTGATCTATGCATATTTGACTGCTCCTTAGGTTCTTGCTATGTTGTATGTTGGAAATGATTATTTCCCATGTAGGTAGCTACATTCACATCCAGAAGATATAGTCTGGGCAATTATTTTCTAGCAAAGTTCCACATCTAAATAATGGAATCTGGTTATTAATGCTGCTAATTTGTATCTTTTGACAGGAAAAACTTAATGGTTAATGCTTGTTGGGCACCTGAAAATAATTTTTCTTTTCTCCCCAAGTATGGAGGAGGAAGAGGTATAGGGTATAGAATGTACTATATTTATTTTAAAATCAGAACACAAATTTTCCAGTGTACTTCTCTATGAAGAAAATACAACTAATCTTAAACAAATGACATTTCAAATGAGATATTGATAATTTATGGTCCACTGTTAGGCTGCTACTGATGGAGCCTTCTGATCAGTGAGTAACAGATGGGGCTGAAAGCAGAAGACTAATCTACTTCTTTTAATTTGATTTTTCTTGCCCACAGGAAGGAATGGGTATAAAATGGAACCCTTCAGTTTCTGGCTATTTTCTGTCATTTCCCCCACACCCTTCCCTGTTCATTCATTCATTCAATCATACTTTTTGAGAGCTTACTATGTGCAAATCTCTGTACTAAGCGTTTGGGAGAGAACAATACATCAATTAACAGACATTCCATGCCCACAGTGAGTTTATAATCTAGAAGGGGGATCAAATTACCTGCATCCTCTCACTTCCTTTGCACCTTCTCTTGGCTCAGAACAGAATCTGAACACAAACTGGATTCTCTTTTATGATTTTCTTTTAGTATTTTTATCTCTGTCCAACTATATGCCTATACATATACATGCATAATATACATATACAGATGCATAGCAGCATGGGAAATCAGCTTGGTTTAGTGAAAAGATCCTGGACCTGGGAATCAGAAAACATGGATTCTAATCCTGACTCTACCACTTGTCTGTGTGTCACCTTGGGTAAATCACTTCACTTCTCTGTGCCTCAGGAATCTCATCTGTACAATGGGGATTAAATCCTACTCCCTCGAATTTAGCCTTTGAGCCCCATGTGAGACAGGGACACATGAACTTGTACCTATCCCAGCAATTGGAGGAGTGTTTGACACACGGGAGTGTTTAACAAATGCCATTAGGGAAGCGGCATGGCTCAGTGGAAAGAGCTCGGGCTTGGGAGTCAGACGTCATGGGTTCGAATCCCAGCTCTGCCACTTGTCAGCTGTGTGACTGTGGGCAAGTCACTTAACCTCTCTGTGCCTCAGTTACCTCATCTGTAAAATGGGAATTCATTCATTCATTGAATAGTATTTATTGAGCGCTTACTAGGTGCAGAGCACTGTATTAAGCACTTGGAATGTACAAATCAGTAACAGATAGAGACAGTCCCTGCCCTTTGACGGGTTTACAGTCTAATCGGGGTAGACAGACAGACAAGAACAATGGCAATAAATAGAATCAAGAGACAAGAACAAAGGCCATAAATAGAATCAAGATTAAGACTGTGAGCCTCATGTGGGACAACCTGATTACCCTGTATCTACCCCAGCGCTTAGAACAGTGCTCTGCACATAGTAAGCACTTAACAAATACCAACATTATTATTACAATAATAATAATTATATGCACATTTATATAAATACATGTATGAGTGTATGATTATGAGAGACAGCTCTTTACTGCAGGGGTACATTTGTTTCTGGTAAGGCCTTTATCGACACTACTGTCAAGTATCCCAGCCTTCCCAAAGTCTCTTCTCAAGGAGAACGACCTCTCTCCTGATTGCAGCATGCAAGGCTGCTCAGTTTGCTACTGTCTCCCCACAAAAGCCCACTCCAAGATAGACTGTCCTACTTACAGCTCACCTCCTCCAAGAGGCCTTCCCAGACTGAGCTTCCCCTTTTCCCTCTGCTCCCCCTGCTGCTTCTCTGCCCCCCCTTCACTTCCCCTCAGCTAAGCCCCCTTCCCCTCCTTTCTCTCTGCTCCTCCCCCTCTCCCTTCCCCTCCCCTCAGCACTGGGCTCATTTGGATATATTTTTATTACCCTATTTATTTTGTTAATGAGGTGTACATCCCCTTGATTCTATTTAATAATAATAATAATAATGTTGGTATTTGTTAAGCGCTTACTATGTGCCGAGCACTGTTCTAAGCACTGGGGTAGACATAGGGGAATCAGGTTGTCCCACGTGGGGCTCACAGTTTTCATCCCCATTTTACAGATGAGGGAACTGAGGCACAGAGAAGTTAAGTGACTTGCCCACAGTCACACAGCCGACAAGTGGCAGAGCTGGGATTCGAACTCATGAGCCCTGACTCCAAAGCCCGTGCTCTTTCCACTGAGCCACGCTGCTTCTCTGCTTCTAATTTATTGTTATTAAGTTGTCTTGTTTTTGTCTCTCTCCCCCGATTAGACTGTAAGCCCGTCAATGGGCAGGGATTGTCTTTATCTGTTGCCGAATTGTACATTTCAAGCGCTTAGTACAGTGCTCTGCACGTAGTAAGCGCTCAATAAATGCTACTGAATGAATGAATTGTTTGATACTTTCTCTGTCCATAAAATGGTTGTCCCGTCCTCCCTTCCTGTGTAACCTTTTTTCAGCTCTCCATTCAGCAGCTCTTTAGGTTACCCTCTATAATCATCCATCTCAAGCATCCCATCGAGGGGAACTGTCTTCCTATCAGAAAAGCTTCAATGCAAGCTCACTGCATTCTCAGATATCATCTTTGGTCATCTCGTCCTGCTGCCATTATGACGTTGAGTATGGTCCATAGGTGATGCCGGTGATACAGACTGCAAGCCCCTTATGGGCAAGGGTTGGGTCTACCAACTCTGCGTTCAGTACTTTCCCAAGCACTTATTACAGTTCTCTGCACACAGTAAGCCCACAATAGAAGCAGTGTAGCTTAGTGGACAGAACTCGGGCCTGGGAGTCAGAAGGACGAGGGTTCTAATCCCAACTCCCCCACTTGTCTGTTGTGTGATCTTGGGCAGGTCACATAACTTCTCTGTGTAAAATGGGGATTAAGACTGCAAGTTGCAGTGGAACACGGACAGTGTCTATTTGCTTGTAAGTCCCCCAGTGCTTAGTACAATGTCTGGTATACCATAAGCATTTAGCAAATACCACAATTATTATTATTATTATATACCATTGGTTGACATTAACTGACTGATTGGTTGTGCTGCTTGATAAACCAGATGACCTGGAAAAGTTAAACTTGGTTGATGATGATGATGATGATGATGATATTTGCTAAGCACTTACAAGCACTGTTCTAAGCACTGGGGTAAATACAAGGTAATCAGGTTGTCCCACCTGGGGCTCACAGCCTAAATCCCCATTTTACAGATGAGGTAACTGAAGCACAGAGAAATGAAGTGATTTGCCCAAAGTCACACAGCAGACAAGTGGCAGAGCCTGGATTAAAACCCACGGTCTCGGATTCCCAAGTCTGTCTGTCCTTTTTCCACTAAGCACCGCTGCTTATGAAACTCTCTCTTGTTCTACTATTCCATTGATGATTATGCATTTTACGATGCTCAATCCAGACACAATGAAGCATAAGCTCTCAATAAATACTATTGAATGAATTTCCCTGAAAACCTGACCTTCCCACTGAAGAGTGGGTGGGGGAAACATTACCAGGCCAAGCAAATGTGCACAACAATCCCCCCAACCCTTATGTAGTGAATGACATTTCCCAGAGGGTAAGAGAATGAGATGGGGAGGGACCTTTCCTTTTTCCAAATAGCTGGGCTCTTCCTGAGCCAGAGGAAGATGGATGTTTCATGCAATTTTTTTTTTTTTACTTTGTAGGCAAGGATAGAGGAATTATTTATTGTCATGAGAATCTCTGTCTGAAGTTAGTCTTTAATGCAGTTTGAACTGACCTATATAGGTAGAAAAGTAGTGCTGTTACTGTAATGTAGATACCAGAGGTGCTTCCATTAGGATGGCTGCCCCATGTATTCAGCTCTCTCCGTCCTACATGACCTTGTTAATCTCCTTCTGCATCTCAGCCTGCACATCTCTCCCCTTTAAAATCAACCTAGAGAAGTAGTGTGGCTTTGTGGAAAGAGAACAGGCTTGGGAGTCAGAGGAAGTGGGTTCCAATCCCAGCTCCACCACTTGTCTACTCTGTGACCTTGGTCAAGCCACTTCTTTGTGCCTCAGTTACCTCATCTGTAAAATGGGGTTTAAAACTGGGGGCCTCATGTGGGACAACCTGATTACCTTGTATCTACGCCAGTGCTTAGAACAGTGCTTGACACACAGTAAGCACTTTACAAATACCATAATTATTATAATTTACTGTATCTCGATCTTGTCTCTCAGGCTGTCCCTTGTTCACATCCACCCACTGTCCTGGAACTCCCTCCTCCTTCATATATGATAGACAACACTCTCCCTATTTTCAAGCCTCAACTAAAATCATATTTCCTCCATAAAGCCTTCCCTGACTTACTTCTTTTCCTCACCCTATTTGCCTCTGCCATTCTGCATTACATATTCACTTGTCTATATTTTTTATGGTATTTGTTAAGGCACTGTACTAAGGATGGGATAGATACAGGCTAATCAGGTTGAACACAGTCTATGTCCCACTGGGGGCTCACAGTCTTAATCCCCATTTTACAGATGGATTGATTGTGGCACAGAGAAAGGAAGTGACTTGCCCCAGATCACACAGCAGACAAGTGGCAGAGATGGGATTAGAACCCAGGTCCTTCTGACTCCCAGGCCTGTGCTCTATCCACTTGGTCACGCTGATTTTCTAAGCATTTTGATACCCTATTCCCAGCTCCACAGCACCTATGGAAATGTCTGCATACTCAGCCACTTCTCCTATATGTAATTTATTGTAATAGCTGTCTCCCTGATCAGATTTTTAATTTTTTGAGGGTAGGTATCTTGTCAACCAACCCTATTGTATTGTATGCTCCCAAAAGCTTAATACAGTACTCTGCACACAGTAAGTTCTCATTGATTTCCTGATATATCTGGGGGTCAAAACTGTTATTTTTGTTCCCACAGATATTGGGATGGCCCATCCATCCTTTCATATCCTCAGGCACTGAAAAAATCTGAGAGCTTCAAGAAAGGCAAAGAAGGTTTAAAGTTTCCTCGCAGGGCTGAAAAGAACCAAGTCAGAATTTCGTGTTCAGCCATCACTCCAAACCTACATCCACTTCCACATCCCACTGGTCTTACATGTACCCTCGAATATGTCCTGGCTCTCTTTACATCTCCACCTTCAAAATGAAAAGCCAGAACCTATATGTTGCTATTACACTTTACCACCTTTCTGAAGAAGATTAGCACCATCATTTGTAGTACAAAGAAGTTGAGAATCCACACTAACACTGACATTAACAAAACAAATACAAAGAAAGAAAATCCTAGCATCTTTAAGGATGGAGAAAGGCAACAGGCTTTTCACAATGCACCTCCATACTCATAGTATGAAGTTCCAGGGCAAGATTCTCAGGAGGAGGAACCAGGAACTAAAGATACATGACAATTCAGGGACTACATTAAAATGAGAAGATTGAGTCTGGAATGTTTGATGTTTCTGTTCCAAGATCCAAACTTTCTCCCCCTGATTAAGCAGAGAGGTTTGTAGGGAAATATTTCACGACTGCAAAGGCAGGAGATATTGAATTCTTGCAGTCGGAGACCAATAACATCAGGCGCTGGGGTCGATGGCCATCAGTTATAGATTTAACCTTCACAGTTTGTGTGGGCAAGCCACATCGAGTTTATAATCTTGCAAACGAATCATCACCAGTGGAAGACCTGCTGCTCTGAGCTTGATAATATATTAGAATGGAAATAATGTTAATAATGAAGTGCTGCCGGAGAGGACTGAAGCATAAACTCTCAACTTTTGCCCCTCTGAATGTGAAAACTGTGCTTACAATATGGTTTGCTGAGATTTGTGATATAAAATATGAACCTTTAAAAACGAATAATGTGATGTTTCAACACGATCAACAGATTAAGGCCCAAAACAAGAGCTCACAGATGATTATGGCAGAGCTGTTAAGATAGACAATTTTGAAGGCTCTGAAAAATATCTGGGCTAAAATAAGAGGCAGAGTAAATTAAACATGTTTCAAATGGAAGGTGCATAATTAGCCTCAAAACCTTTCCTTTCTCTTGGCCCAAGATTAGCTGCGAGAAACATTTAAACTTTGACAAGCAGAGTGATGAATTCATATGGTCATCAAAGACGGAGCAAAGAAAATGCAGATTTTTATTTTACCTCATTTTCCATTCAAGCTAATCCTTAGAGTGAGGTAATCCATTCTGCACCCAGCAGAAAGGCTTATTCTATTGTGAGGCCCAAATCCGGGCTGAATGGAGTTCACAGTCCACTTGGGCTCGGCCCACATCAGGCAAGGCATGTTTTGAAAATACATTACAATGCAACAGGAAAATCTAATCCTTGGTACCCAGTTGACACTAGCGTGGGGAGTGTCCTGGGGAAGAGGGTAGATTTTAACGAGCAGCTGTAATGGGTTCTAATCCTGGGCTCCTCCAATTGTCTGCTGTGTGGGTTTAGGCAAGTCACCTCTCTGTCTCAGTTACCTCATCTGTAAAATGGGGATTAAGACTGTGAGCCCCATGCGGGACAGGGACTGTGTCTGTTCTGATTTGCTTGTATCCACCCCAACATTTAATACAGTGCCTGGTACATAGTATGCTCTTAACAAATGCCACAATTATTACTATTATCCCCCCAGAGCTTTCCTTGAGTCGGCAGAATAACAACAATAATAAAAATAATGGATTTACTAAACATTAGGGGGGGCTAGAGGCTTTGGAAGTTGCAATATTGTGGAATTGGGTCCAGTCGCTCTCCCACATGGGCCTCAAGATCTATTTTGTTCTCATTTTACCGATGAGGAAACTGAAGCCCAGAGAGATTAAGAGGTGAAGGTGGGACTCAAAACCAATTCACCTGATTCCCAATCCTGTGCTCTTGCTCCTAGGCAACACTGCCTCCCAGTGTGTGCAAATCCACCTATCTGATAAGTAACATTCTGGATTTTCACTTCCCTCCTTCATTTTCTCCCTTCCCCATGACCTCCCTAGGGAACTTCATAAGGGCCTCTTTTTTGTCGTAACCAGTGAGGAAGAGGGTAAAGGGCCATGAGGAACCCACAATATTTCCAGCAGCAGCTGTCAGTTGGTTGGATTCAGGGTCAATCAGGAGGACCATCAGTGGCAGAGCCTAGCATTCCAGTCCATATACGTATAGGCTGAAATGCACAGTTTTCATCCAACTCTAAACCAACTGGAGGCCCACCCCCTTCTTTGGCTGGTCAGGGAAAGATACTGTGGACGTTCATGTGATCAAGAACATACGGGGTTGGTATTATTGTTTTTGGAACAAGATGTCGGCTATGCCCTGAACGGACAGACCTTAGCCTTGGTCAAATCATGATTTTTCCCAGTTGGGGCGAAAGATCCTTTTTGAAAATCCTATTATCTCTTGTGGATATTTTGGCAACTTTGGAGTAAATCGACAGTAAATATGTATCAATCAACTGCACCTTTCTCCACCCACACCCAAACTGAAAGCATTTGGGTTTGCTTCCTGAACCCTAAACGCCACTAGCCCATTTGGAAACACTCATCTTGCCACTCTTACACTTTAGGGTTGAAACAATTGGATGTTCATATTCAAATTCCCTTTCATATTCAAATTCCCTCAATTATTTGCTGCATCTCCATTTGGAGAGCAAAAGCAAATTGGCATCTAAGTAGAACTGTATGTGAGCTTAGAGATGTTATAAGAGTGAAATTTAATATCAATTTTTGGGAAACCTGAATTCTTCCACTTAGGTTAGGGATTCTCTAGAGTCCTGGAATTTGTTAATGTGAAAAAAATCTGTCTCTGATTATAACTTGTGGACTGTAAAAGGGGAGAGGGGAAAGACTGTCACTCAGGCAACCTCTAATGATTAGAGTCTGGGTAGGGAGAGAGCAGAGCGGAGCAGTGGGAACTGGAGAAAAAGAACTGAATTTGCTGCATTAGGAGAGGAAATTGTCCTTCATGCCAGAAGATTGACTGTTTATGAATTTCTTGCGTGTAAAAGCTTCCATGTCACTACTGATCCAGATCAATTCATGAAATGTAAAAAATCAGCCATCTCATTTTTATTAATTTTGCTCCCGCCTGCAGAAAGCCAAAGTGGACTCGTGCTCATCCTTGCTTCGACTGTGCCCATCTCCATCCATCTCAGGCTCAAGGCACAGCACAAATAACCAGGTAACTTAGTCTCCAAAGAAAACACTGTTAATATTTAAAAGGACTGCCTAGATGTGAAAATCTTCTTCTACAGTGTATAGTGGGGGGTGGAAGCAATGGTTTGGGGATATAGGTAAAATAACTATGGTTTGATTCTCTGATTCCATCCTGGAAGGATTTTGCCCTGCTACAGCTCCCACAGTCAGTTAGATTGGAGAGGCTTATCAAGTAGATAACTAAATAGGTCCCCAAACAAGTGTAAGGCAGTCCGTCGTCCATCAAATTCACTGGAGCAAGCCTTGGATTCCTGAATCAGATCATCTACCATTTCCAAACCATTTCCCATCTGCAACTTATTAATACTACATTTAATGATATTAGCGGAATATTTTCCAAAGGCTATCGTCTTTCTCGTATTAAGTATGAGAGGATCTTGCACCTAAGCATTTTAATAGTCACCCCTCCCCCAGTCCCACAGAACTTATGTACATGTCCATCTGTAATTTATATCAGTGTCTGTCTCCCACTCTAGTCAGTAGGTCCTTGCAGGCAAGGATTAATAATAATGATAATAATGATGATGCTGGTATTCGTTGAGCACATACTATGTGCCAAGCACTGTTCTAAGCACTGGGGTAGATACAAGGTAATCAGGTTGTTCCACATAGGGCTCACAGTCTTATGGGGTAACTGAGACACAAAGAAGTTAAGTGACTTGTCCAAAATCACACAGCTAATAAACGGCAGATCCAGGATTATCACCCACAACCTCTGGCTCCCAAGCCCGGGCTCTTTCCACTAAGCCACCATGCTGTATTGTACACTCCCAAGTGCTTAGTACAGTACTCTACCCACAGCAAGTGCTCAATAAATACCATTGATTGACTAACTGATTGGTGCTTTCGGGCTTCCCGACAGATAATCCATGCAATTTTACAGTATCTGTGTTAAGATGCATAGTACCTTGGAGTTTGGAACCAAGGGGGTATTCCCACCCATTACAAACCTAGGTCACAATTAGATCGGGGGGGAAAGGAGATTTTTTGGCAACAAGAAATGCTGCTCTTCATTTTAGAGGTAAGAAAGCACAAATAAAATGCATACTCCTGCTGGTCAGCAAAATGAAGCAAAAGTATACATTATTTTCAGACAGCAATTCAACTTCCAATTAACAGGAGCTCAGAAGAAACTGGTAGAGATGCACTGACTTGGTATTTAATAACCTTTTAGTAACATGACCATGATCCTAGAATATGGAAGGCCACCATTACACTGAGATAATTCACAGACTTTCATTAGGAGCAACACTTCAAGTCTTCTGAGCTCACTGGCCCTCAGTGTCATTTGGTGATCTTACTTCTTTCTCCTCTGTGGGGAGGGAATGCTTTCCCAACTCCACACAAATGTTCTTATGAGATCATCTCAAACCAAAGTATACTTTTTTTTCAAGATATTTGTAAAGTGCTTACTATATGCCACGCACTGAACTAAATTCTAGGGTAGGTACAATTAATTGGGGTGAACACAGTCCCAATCCCACATGGGACTCACAGTCTTATTCCCCATTTTACACATGAGGTACCTGAGGTTCAGAGAAATGAAGTGACTTGCTCAAGTCACACAGCAGACAAGGGCCAATCCAGGATTAGAACCCAGGTCCTCTGACTCCCAATCCTGTGCTCTTTCCAGTAGGCTACACTGCTTCTCGATTGTTGCTACGGCAGTGTAACAAGTCAACTCTCAGGTCCCCATGCTAGCATTGTTGAGCCACCTCCCTTCAAAAATCAGCCTCATCTAAACTTCTCATTGTGATCCTTCTCCCATTTCACCTCGTCCCAGAAGTCCTTCTGCACTGCCTAAGTGAAGAGTTCTATCTCTCTAGACCACCCATGTAGAGCAGTTACCTTCTCCAAATACCCACATCCCAACTATCAAGAAAAATAAACAGAAATCCAGAAATCTAAGCCAAGAGTTTAAACTCTCCAGAAAAAGTGATTGCTGGACTTTTGTTTGTTGTGTGTATACTGTTTGGAGGGTATCTGTGATATGCACCTCATTCTGATGTGGAACCAAAGCTGCTAGGGGTCAGATACTGTGAAATTTGAATGTTCTATACAGTACTTATTGTGAATGCTTCAATTAATATTAAACACTCATAGACCATGTCATGGACCCACTGGAAGGGTGGATATCATCCTTGCTCTTGGATTTCAGTTCTGCCCATATTCCTGGGAAATGGAGTAAGCCATGCCCCGCAGAGACCTAACAAAGAAAGCCCAGTGAGGAAGTTCATCCATATTACCTAGCCATATGCTGTGTCTAGAACACCCTGGAAGCATCAAAGGGAGATTTCAATGCCTCCTTGAAACAAGCAGGCTGCCACTAGCTCGTCTTTGAACAAACAGAACCTCTGGACATTTCTCCGACTTAACACGGCCCCACAAAGTGCCAAATGGCTCACTTAAGGTCAAGCAGACAGCACTGTCAAAATTAGAATTGACAAATCTACCGTTTTCTGGACAGCCTTGAGCAGTGAGAAACCTATAGTCTATTCTTATTGTTGTTTCTGTTGGAGTTATTTTTATGTTGTGTTTTTCCCTGATTTACCCTGCTATTCTTTCCCGGTGTGTCCATTTTATCCACATTCTAGGCTGGCCAGCAATTATATGGAAATCAATACCCTCTTATGTCTCCCCAGTGAATACACTGTAAGCTTTTAATAAATGTCATTGTTCATCCAATCGGTCACTTAATCAATGGAATTTATTGAATGCTTACTGTATGCAGACCACTGTACTAAGTGCTCAGCAGAATACAACAGAGTAGGTAGACATAATCCCTAATCTCACTGATTTTACAATCTAGTCGGGGGGATAGGCATTGAAATAAATTACACATAAAGGAAGTAACAGAGTACGGGGTATGTGCGTAATAATAATGGAGCTATTTGTCAAGTGCTTACCAAGTACTGCACTAAAAACTGTGGTAGATACAAGATAATCATGTAGGTTACAGTCCCTCTCCCACTGAGAAGCACAGACACATAGACATAGAGAAGCAGCATGGCCTAGTGGATACAGCAGGGGCTTGGCAGTCGGAGGGACCTGGGTTCTAGTCCTGGCTCTGCCTCTTGTCTGCTGTGTGCCCTTCAGTAAGTCACTTCACTTCTCTAGCCTCCATTACCACATATGTAAAATGGGGATAAACACTGTGAGCCCCAGGGGGAACAGGGACTGTGCCCAACTCAATTTGCATGTATCCACCCCAGCACTTAATACAGTGCCTGGAACATAGTAAGCGATTAACAAATATCACATTAAAGTCATTATTATTATTATGGGACTCATCATCTAAATAGGCAGAAGAACAGGAATTGAATCCCCATTTTACAGATTAGGAAACTGAGGCACAGAGACATTAAATGACTTGCCCAAGATTATACAGCAGGTAAGTGGCAGAGCCGAGATTGGAACTCAAGTCCTTTACCTAAGTGTTGTGGGAAACTCCCAGCCCCTGGTGCTTCATTAAACCACTTCGATTCGGGCTGATATTAGGCCCCGTTTATAGGAGACTTATGTACATTTACTCAGTGTGAATTTCTCTTCTCGGGATCATTCACAACTATTTCAACCTAGACGCCCCCAAGAGTAAGGCTCGGTGCATCAGGTAATGCTCTGAAGTAAATGTGATCACACGGAACACTTTCCGTTGTCTCCGCAGCCATTACTTGTTTTCCCAGCTCATGTCGCCAGCCTCATTACATGCACTAATTTCCTCATTTTGGCTTATGGAACGTAGTTGATGAGAAGGTGGACACCTCATTAGGGTCTTCAGGGATTTCAGAAATCACATTAATAAATGACTGCTGCTTTCAGTACTACTCCAACATGCTCTTTCTTAGCAGAAATAATCGGTCAGCTTGCCTGCCTCCTCTAGCTAATAATAACAATATTGGTAGGTGTTTTTAATCAAACACTCATAATAATGAGCATTTTTTCAATGGCTCTCAACTGAGGTTCTCAAAGTGCTTAAACCTGATAAAAAGTGAAGTTGCCCAGCATTCTAGTGAGGTGGGGGTAATATTAATTCTACCCGAGAGGAATTGATATCATACAGTAGTTTACCCAAGGTCACAGTGAGGACCTGGGGAATGGGATGCTGAACTGCCCCTTTGACTCTATCATTGGGACATACTCTTTGAAGCCTGTGGCTGGGACATGGAAAACTATAGAATACCAAAAAAAAACTACAAGAAGGTGGTATTCAGTGAACAGCAGCACACGACCATCTGTCTCCTTTTCCTTGTATCTGCACACGGGAGCAAAGGGGGTGATAAGTGGGAACTCACAGAACTTTGTTACACCTTGTAATTTCGTACCCATGACTTTCTCACCCTAGGAACACATGAATATTTCAATTCAATTTCACTGCATTTCAGCAAATTATAATATGTCACAGCAAAATTTTCAGTAAATATATTCTTCATTAAAATCTTTCACGGGTTAACTGTTAGACTTCCCCAGTCGATCTATCAATAATATTTATTTAGAACTTTGTCTATAATAACTGGCCCTGAACTAAATGCTTCGGAGAGTGCTATATGCTTAGCAGGCATGATCCTTGCCCTTTAAGGAGTTTACGATCTAGAGTAAGAGAAGCTCAGTGCTCAGGTGATAGAAAAGTGCTTAAGTGCATCTGGGGAAGGGGGAGATAAAAAATGGAAAGATAAGAGAGTAATCAGGGAAACCCTTCTGATAAAGAGTGATTTCAAAAGAGCTTTGAAGATGGGAAAACAAATGTATACCAGATCTTATGAGGGACTCTTTTGTTTGTTTTTTCTTCCCTTCATGGTACTTGTTAAATGCTTACTATGCATCAAACACTGTGCTGCCAGCTTGGGTAGATACAAATGAATTAGGTTGGAAATAGTCCCTGTTCCGCATGAGGCTCACAGTCTAAGTAGGAAGGAGAAAAGGAGAATGGAGGCACAGAGAAGATAAGTGACTTGCCCAAGGTCACACAGCAAGCATTTGGCAGAGCTGGGGTTAGAAATCAGATCCTCTGACTCCCAGGTCAGTGCTCTTTCCACTATGCCATGCTGTTTTTCTAGCACGTTGCTTCCCCAGTTCCAAGCAGAAGAGATGTGAGGAAAAGGTATGTAGTGGGGGAGGTCAGCATGAGGCCCAGTGAAGTGGGCAATCTGGGGTGTAGTGGGAGAAGAGCTGACTGAGTGTCTTAAACCCAATGGTGAAGAGCTTCTGCTTGATGTGGAGAGGAATGGGCATCCTCTGGAGACTTTTAGGGCATGGGGAGACCAGCATGGCATGATTTTTCAAAAAATGCTGCAGGCAGCAGAATGAAGAAAGAACTGGAGAGGGTCCCAAATCTATAAAATGGGGATAACAACTCTTCCTCAAAAATGCTCAGTTATATTTAAGAAAAAAAATGAAATGATACACATAAAGAGATCTGAAGTCTTTGGATGAAGGATGTTAAATCCAGAGATTTTTTTTTCTTAAATATTCTAACCTGACCAAATTTGTTTTTGTGATTCTTCTAAGCAGTAGATTTGATTGACATTCTGAAATATCTCCAAGTGGTCTCATTTTTCAATGGCCAATTAATCTCAGCGATTTACTAAATTATGAGTGCTCTGAGCCCTTTGGAGGAGAGGTGTCATATAAATCCAGTGAATAAATAATTAATAAACAAATGCATTTTATTTTCCAACAACAAAACTCAGTCTATTAGCCTTGCTCTGTTGCTGAATATGATGTTCCCTTTCCAAACTAACTGTTAATTCTAAATGATTAAGAGGTGCCAGTGGTCAGTAAATGGGGTTGGCACATGACTGGAGCTGGCTTTCTGGGCAGACAGTGAGCTCCACTTGCTGAGTCCCATGGATGTTGCTTAGTTCCTTGTCCACCCCCCTCAAACTAACACACCTCTCTCTTGGCTTTAGAGTTCCCCAAAGGGGAAGATTCCAAGGGTCATCCCTCCCAGTTTTCTCAGTTTCCTCAACTGTAAAATGGGGATTCAACACCTGTTCTCCCTTCTACTTAAGATTGTGAGCCCCCTGCAGGACAGGGACTGTGTCCGACCTAATTAACTATACTTACCCCAGCACTTAGGACAGAATTTGACAGATAGTATTTAATAAGCACCACAAAACAAACAAAAAAGAATTATCCTTCTTAGGAATAGATATTCATTCATTCAAGCTGTTTATTCAAGATAACCACACATACAAAAAAAAAGTTTCATTTCAATTTGGGGGGAGTGCATTTATGCACTTTCTTATTATTGATCTAAGAAAAGAGAAATTTCAGACAAGACTTGAAATATTGTTTAAAGATTCTCATTTGTTTCCAAGGTCAATGAAAAATATCTATTGATATTTTACTCTTTGCAAAATACTGCATTAAGTCCTTGAGAGAGTATGATTGCTAGTAGACAAAATCCCTGCCCTCGAGGTACTTACAATCGCAATCAATCAGTTCTATTTTTGAGCTTTTACTATATGCAGAGCATTGTGCGGTGAGTAAGTTGGCATTAAAGGCTGTGTCGTAGCAGGAAATCTGGGAGGTAAGGTAGGAGGAGTGAGGTGATTGAGTGCTTTAAAGCCAATGGTAAGGAGTTTCTGTTTGATGCAGAGGTGAATGGGCGACCACTGGAGGTTCTTGAGAAGTGGAGAAACATGGACTGACCACTTTTGTAGAAAAATGATCCGGGCAGCAGAGTAAAATACGGACTGGAGTCAGGGGGAAACAGGAGGCAGGGAGGTCAGCGAAGAGGCTGATGCAACAATCAAGGCGGGACAGGATAAGTTCTCAGTTTAGTGTGGTAGCAATTTCAGTGGAGAGTAAAGAGCAGATTTTAGCAGTGTTGTGATGGTTGAATCGACAGGATTGCTAACAGATTGAATTTGTGGGTTAAATGAGAGAGGTGACTTGGAAATGCCAAGGTTATGAGCTTATGAGGCAGGGAGGCTCGTGATGTCTACAGTGACAGAAAAATCCGGAGGAGGACAAGATTTGGGTGGGAAGATAAGGAGTTCTGTTTTGGAAATGGTACATTTGAGGTTTGAAGGCAGTATATATGAGACCGTAGAGAAGGAGAGAAATCAGGGATGGAGATGTCGATTTGGGAATCATCCACACAGACGAGGTAATAGTTGAAGCCATGGAAGTGAATGAGCTCTCCAAGAGAGTGGGTATAGATGGAGAATAGGAGGAGACACAGAACTGAGCCTTCAGGGGCTCCCACAATAAGGAAATGGAAGGCTGGGAGGTAGAGGAGGAGCCCATGAAAGAGAATGAGGATGAGCAGCCAGAGAGATAGAAGGAGAACTAGGAGAGGCCAATGTCAGTGAAGCCAAGGTTCAGCTCAACCACAACCTGAATAAACCAGGAAGGAAACAGGCACCGGGGTCCAGACTTTCCTTCTCCAGTGAGATCTACGGGAGGTTACATTTCTCTTGAGGTGCACATGGACAATTTAGATTAGCAGTGAGGAAGAACTTTCTGATTATGAGGTTGTGCCTGTTACTGAAGGAGACATGTTTATCTCTTTTCCTGGCCATTGTCCAAAATCAGAACAAAGGCATTTATTGCTCACAGTAGATGTTCAACCAATGCAAATCAATCGCACAGTGAAGGGAACAGCCCTTGTTAATATGAAAGGTTTGAAAAAATATAGACTTATTTGAAATTCCTCATTAAAAGAAATATATCTCAGACCTACCTTCCTCTTCAGGTTGGCGAGTGTACAAGCTGGCTGATGTTTGGTAGTCGTTTACTTTACTGAACTCTCCCAGAGCACAGACAAGATTACATCGCCTTGGTTTCCACCTCTGAGGTCATTAATGTGATTTATTATAAAGCTACAGGAAATTAGTTACTGGATATTTCAATATTGGGAAGAAATAATTTAATTCTGATGCTACCGTAGAACTACTGAATCTCTAAGTAACATGTAGCCATAGTAACCAGATAAGAAAGTATTCCTTAGATGTTTAAATATGACTTTTTACTTATTACATATTAAAATGTCATAAATTCTTGTTATTTATAATTGAATTAGTTTTCCAACACATTTAGGCTTGGTGACTGTTCTTCAGTTATTTTAAATTAACCTCATTTTAAAAGATTCATTTAATCATTTGCTAATAATGAGAGGCTACAAAATACGAGCAGAAATTGTTTTTAAACAGGAAAACATTGAACTGGGCCACTTACATTATCCAAAAAAAATGTATTCCATACAAGGGCAGTGTTTCCTACTGGATCTTCTATCAGCGAATGCATCCTTGAAGATAAGTGCCTGGGTTGTACATGCAGAAGCGTCTAAAAATTTCAACTATATTTCCACTTCAACAAATGGAAGTCTACTCTGACATTCTGGCTTTTGTATTTATCATATTATCCTCCAGGAAATAAAGTGCATTCTGAAATTGTGTCTTTTGCACAATTTCCCAACTATTCTCTTCTCTAAAAAGGAGATTAATAGAGACCTTGCCTGGGTGGGTTTATCTTGTTTTTCTGTACTGTTGTATCTATTGTTGTACTTAGGGCAGTGCTAAGTAAACAATCGGAAATTACAACTGAATGAATGAATCTACTCACACCCCCCAGCAATGAGCATAATGTGGTCATTCATTTATTCATTCATTCAATCGTATTTATTGAGCGCTTACTCTGTGTCGAGCACTGTACTAAATGCTTGGAAAGTACAATTCAGCAATAGAGACAATCCCTTTCCACAACAGCCTAACAATCTACAGAGCATTTAACAAATACCACAGTTATTATCAAAGATGATTGAAGATGGCAGGAAGAGATCATATTTTTCTCTACCTTTTCTTCCTTAGAAAAGGTTTTGGCTCTTAAATTGCTGCTGCTTGATGTGTTATACTTGTATACTGATAGTCTATTGCTTCCCCTAACTGTAATTTCTATTAAATGTTTGTCTCCCGCAGTAGATTGTAAGCTCATTCATTCATATTTATCGAGCACTTACTGTGTGCAGAGCACTGTACTAAACGCTTAGGAAAGTGCAATGTAACAATAATCAGACACATTCCCTGCCCACAGCAAGCTTACAGTCTTGCAGGGGAGACAGTCATTAGTATAAATAAAGAAATCACAGATATGTTCATAAGTGCTCTGGGGCTAGGAGGGAGGATGATAAAGGGAGTAAGTCAGGGTGACCCAGAAGGGAGAAAAAGAAAAGGCAAGGATTGTGTCTACCTACTATACAGTACTCTCCAAAACCCTTGCTACAGTGTTCTGCACATAGTAAGCATTCAGTAAATACCTTTGATTGATTGATAGTTTGATTGAATTTCTCTGACCTGATGCTCCACAACCCTTCCTTCCCTTTCAGCCCCTCTATCCTGTGCCCTCTTTGGAGGAAATAACTGAGTGGGTTAACTGCAAAAAGGATGGCTGGATACTGGGTGTGATTTTAGCAGTCCTTTGCCTTAACATAAGATGCAGTCCCTACTGAAAAATTAAATCAGTGACGAGGTAATAAATACATTCTCACTGATGGTAAGTATAGTTTTACCATTGAAGTCCCTTTCTTTGTTGGAGCACTATAGACTTCCAAGTTCTAGACTGAACAAAAATTGATCATCTTCGAGGGGTTGTGAATGCCCTCTTCATTCCTTGTGCTTGTCTATATCATAACTGACACACTTAAAATAACAAATACCTCTGCTACTATTAAAGACTGACAATAGACCGTCAACAATAGGGTGAAAATAACCACTGTTCTTAGTTTGCAGTAGAAGAAAAATCCATCATTTTTACAGTGCATTGACAAATAACCCATCACTCTAATTAAAGTAGAATTGCATGTCCCACTGCGTGGTACTTCATTTCACTTGATGTGGGCAAATAAATTGGAAGAGTAGCATATGGATGGAGACCAACAATTGAATATAATCCTCCTTTGCTTATATCAGCAAGTGCAAGAAGAAGCACATCAATAACAGTCCACATTTGTAACTCAGGCCATCTGGACACTAAGCTCCAGCCTGCCAAGTGTGTATTAAATATTTTAATCTCTTTGTCTCTTAAGAATGCAGGCAAAAGTGCTCAACCATAGCATCTACTAAACAACAAGCTCCTGTACCTAAAGCACCTGCATGATTAGAGGTCAGTAATGCTAAGAAAGCCCATTCCATTTCACAGGTGAGTTTCTGGACAGCTAAACTCTGACGCTGAAAATTGGCCAGAAAAATTCTGGAATCGGTATACCCTGTCCAAAAGAAAAATAAAATAAAATGAACTAGTTTTACAGCTAGATTTTCCTTTGCTCACTCAACGTGACTAAGTCCAAGGAGAAGGCAAGTAGTTACAAAGGGCTTTTGGCACTGAGAAGGTTAGAGCACCTAGAGAAAATATCTACTTCCACACACCTGATTTCACACCCTTCAACCCTCCCACTCAGGGTAATCTGCCCTCTCTCAGTTCAGAAAGTGGAACTGCTGAGATGGCAAGCTGGTAGTGTTCTTTTCATTTTCTTTTTGCTTGTTTCTAATGACTATTCCAGGTGCACAGATAAATTTGATTAAGCGTGTTTATGTGGGTAGATGAATACACACCCCACCTTCCCCCAGCATTTTGAAAACATCTTTCGACATTCTTCCTCTTCATCTCTATCAGTTCCTGCATTTGACCTGTGTAATTCTCAATGGTCTTTTCATAAAAATATTTTTCTCCAGGACCTAATTTGGGAGGGGGGGTGTGAAATTTCAGTCCAATTTACATCTATGAGCCTAATTTGCCATGCAATCTTTTAGTTGATTTCTAAAGGTCTCAGTGTCTACAGTGAAAACACTATAATTATACTTTGGGAATGAGTAATGCTATGAGATTCTTGGTCACATCTCAGGGTCCATGTACCAAGAGGCTAGGCCTAGCACTAATGGATTAAAACCATAGCTAATACAAAGTCTCTCCTTCGAAATCTCCTTCAATTGCTTCCCCCACTCAATTTACTTTTTATTTCTTTCTTCTCACATCTATTGCTGCTTGACGGAAGGGCTAATGACCAGAGCGGTGCCCAAAGGCTGAGGAGTAGAAGGGAGGGAGGTAGGAAGGAAGGAGAGTGGATAATCTAATAAACTAGGTAATTGGCTCCTAGGTAATCAGAAATTGATGACCAACAGTTGTCTAAATCTGTGACCACACAAGAGATAATGGGGGTTGACTGAGGAGGGATCCAGCGTCGTAATTTTTGACACGAGGCCGCCATCAGTGCTGATATAGGACAGCCTCGTGAGACCCCTTTCAGACCCACCTAGGGGCCAGTTCTGAAGTGAACAGCAAATGTGCGGCCTGCATCCGAGTGTGGCCACTGAGAAAGCAGGAGATTTGGTCCCATTCTGCTTGCCCTCCTGGCAGATTGCCTGGATCCTGGAGATGGTCCTAAAGGCTCTCCTCTCTTCCCCCAACAGCCAAGGTGAGGATGACCAGAGTTGGCAATAAGAGACCAAAATGAAATCCATCAGTCAGTTAAGTGAGAAGATGAAAGGCAGAAACATAAAACTATTCATCATTCAATCGATATTTACTGTGCAAAGTACTATATAAGTGCTTGAGAGACTACTATGGATTTATTTCATGTACTATTCATCAATCAAAAGTCATATTTATTGAACATCCACTGTGTGCAGAGCACTGTACTAAGTGTTTGGAAGTTCTTAGGGTTAGACTGAAAGCAGGGGGCCAATAGACTGGCTAGGGGACAGGGACACCCTCCCCCCCAAAAAAATTGGCAGAGAAGCAGTAAGCAGAGTGGCCTCATCGGAAAAATCCTGGGCCTGTGAGTCATAGGGTTCTTATTCCCACTCCACCACTTGTCTGCTGTGTTACCTTGGACAAGACACCCAACCTTTCCTTTCAGGTTCTGTCCCCCAAACCTTCTGTTCCCATTTTTGCCCCCCACCCCCACCCCCCACCAGCTTTTGTTTCAAGTCCTGTGCCACAAACCTTCTCTTTCCACCTTTACACCCCAGCCTTTTCCTTCCAGGCCTGTCACTCCATTGTTTTCTTTCAAGTCTCCCCTGGTTAGACTATGAGCCCGTTATTGGGCAGGGTTGTCTCTATCTGTTGCTGAATTGTACATTCCAAACGCTTAGTACAGTGCTCAGCACATATTAAGTGCTCAATAAATACTATTGAATGAATGAATGAATGAATGAATGAAGACTACAAAGAAATTAGTACATGATCCCCACTCTCAAGAACCTTACAATCCTTTATGGGTGACAGACATTCAAATGGAACAGGGACAACCTCTGATCTGATTATCTTGAATCTACCTTAGCTCTCAGTACAATGTGTGGTACATGGTAAGTACTCATGCCTACAACACCGGGCCTCCACGAAACGCTGGGAAGACTGGTGACTGTTGTATGGGTTTCAATTGCTACCAGTTTACCTTGGACTCTGAAATTCTGCTCTTCTAGCCACGGCACCCCATTGATTTCATTTATATTTTGCATAATTGTCTGTGTTGTGTCTTAATGTTTCATCATTCCTGATGTGTCTGTCTCCAGTCCCTTAGTCCCACTTATACTCTTAAATCATGAGCTTCCGGAGAGACAGGAACTATTTCTTATTCCCATATGCGTATTTTCTCCCAGGGCTTAATACAGTTCTTTGCCTATCATAAGTGTTTAATTAATATTCATTCATTCATTCAATAGTATTTATTGAGCGCTTACTATGTGCAGAGCACTGTACTCAAGCGCTTGGAATGTACAATTCGGCAACAGATAGAGACAATCCCTGCCCACTGACAGGCTTACAGTCTAATCGGGGGAGACAGACAAAACAGTAGCAATAAATAGAATCAAGGGGATGTACATCTCATTAACAAAAAATAAATAAATAGGGTAATAAAAATATATACAAATGAGCAGACGAGCACAGTGCTGAGGCGAGGGGAAGGGAGAGGGGGAGGAGCAGAGGGAAAGGCGGGGAAAAGGGGGCTTAGCTGAGGGGAGGTGAAGGTGGGAGCAGAGAGGGAGCAGAGGGAAAAGGGGAAGCTCAGTCTGGGAAGGCCTCTTGGAGAAGGTGAGATCTCAGTAGGGCTTTACTAAGTAGTGTGGAAGCAGAGTGGCCCAGTGGAAAGAGCATGGGCCTGGGAGTCCGAGGACCTGGGTTCTAATACCGGCTCTGCCAAGTACCTGAAGTGTGCCCTTGAGCGAGTCAGGTAACTTCTCCACGCTTAGTAGAGTGCTCTGCACACAGTAAGCATTCAGTGAATATGATTGAATGAATGTAAAATGGAGATTCAAAACCTTTTTCTGTTAGGTTTTTTTTCTGGTTTTGTTTAGCACTTACAATGGTAACAACTGTGCTATTTGTAAAGTGCTTACTACATGCCAGACACTGTAAGAAATGCTGCGGTGGAGACAAACAAATCGGGTTGGACACAGTCTCTACCCCACATGGGGCTCACAGTCTTAATCCCCATTTTACAGAGGAGGTAACTGAAGCACAGAGGCACAGAGAAGTTAAATGACTCACCCAAGGTGACAAGGCACACAAGTGGCAGAGCGGGATTAGAACCCAGGCCTTTCTAACTCCCGGGCCTGTGCTCTATCCGTTGGACCACACTGCTTCCACGTTGCTTAGTCCATGTCCCTAAGCCTACTTTGACTGTCAGCCTCATGTGGAAGAGGGACTGTGTTCAACCTGATAAACGTATGCCTACTTATGCTTTGAACAGTGTTTTACACTGTAAGCGCTAAACAAAACCACAAAAACCCCACATACTACAACCAAATACCACCAATTATTATTATTAATAATAATAATGTTGGTATTTGTTAAGCGCTTACTATGTGCAGAGCATGTTCTAAGCACTGGGGGAGATACAGGGGAATTAGGTTGTCCCACGTGGGGCTCACAGTCTTCATCCCCATTTTACAGATGAGGTAACTGAGGCACAGAGAAGTTAAGTGACTTGTCCACAGTCACACAACTGACAAGTGGCAGAGCCTGAATTCAAATCCATGACCTCTGACTCCCAAGCCTGGACTCTTTCCACTGAGCCACACTGCTTCTCATTACAGATAAGAGGAAGGAGAATAAGGGGACTAACAATAATAATAATAATGTTGGTATTTGTTAAGCGCTTACTATGTGCCAAGCACTGTAATAATAATGTTGGTATTTGTTAAGCGCTTACTTTGTGCAGAGCACTGTTCTAAGCGCTGGGGGAGATACAGGGTCAACAGGTCATCCCACGTGAGGCTCACAGTTAATCCCCATTTGAATGATGATGATGGTATTAGTTAAGCACTTACTATGTGCCAGGCACTGTTCTATGTGCTGGGGTGGATACAAGCAAATAGTGATGGACACAGTACCTGTTCCTCGCGGGACTCACAGTCTCAATCCCCACTGTACAGATGAGGTAACTGAGGCACAGAGAAGTAAGTAACTTGCCCAAGGTCGCACAGCAGACAAATAATAATAGTAATGTTGGTATTTGTTAAGCACTTACTATGTGCAGAGCACTGTTCTAAGCACTGGGATAGATACAGGTCATCAGGTTGTCCCACGTGAGGCTCACAGTCTTCATCCCCAGTTTACAGATGAGGTCACTGAGGCACAGAGAAGTTAAGTGATTTGCCCACAGTCACACAGGTGACAAGTGGCAGAGCCGGGATTCAAACCCATGACCTCTGGCTCCCAGGCTGATTCTTTATCCAGTTCACCATGGCTGCTTCTCTAATGACAACTAAGGGCCCCTGAAGACTGTAAGCTTGCTGCAGCCAGGGACTTTGTTTAATGTTCTATTGTACTTTCCCAAACACTCAGTACAGTACTCTGCACACAGTAAGCACCCAAAAGAGACGATTGACTGACTGACACTGCTTAATCAGAGAAGCCTTTCATAATCATCTGTGTGTCTTCTTGTGTACTTGCTTATAGACCACAGTCATATGAGTGGTTCAGAGGCTTTTCAATCAATCAGTCAGTCAATCAGTGGTATTTATTGAGGAATTACTATGTGCAGAGCACTGTACTAAGCATTTGAGAGAGTAAAATAGACTGTATACTCTAAGAAATCCTAGACTGTAAGCTCTGTAGACTATGAGCTCACTAGGGGCAAGGAACATGTCTACCAACTCTGTTCTACTCTCCCAAGCACTCAGTACAGTGTTCTGCACAATAAATACCTTTGATTGCTAGTACAGTGCTCTGCACACAGTAGGCACTCAATAAATATCATTGAATGATACAACACAGTTGATTTTTGGAGCTTTTGATGGTGTTCTCAGCTAGATAAGTTGAAAGATCTTTGCAGAGGCTCAAAATCATATTCTAGCTCCAGCTTTCTCAGTACTTTGTGGCACCACCGAGAATAAATGCACTGAGTAGGTTACATAATATTGCCCCAAATGCCCAGCCCTGATTTACTCCACTGGTGATAGAGAGAGAGTCAGACAGTGTTTTTTCTCTCAAGTGGTCAGCCATATTGTTGTGGAGTAATCTCCGGTTCTTGTAAACCCTTCAGGGCAATGCAGGTCTACTAATGGAGTCAACCAATGTTTTCGTAAAGTGTAGGAACACCACATAGAAGGTCTTGATGTTCCCTGTGTTTTCTCTGGGTGCTGAAGCGCAGCAAAAATCGTGTCTTCTGTGCTCACTGAGAACAGATGCGTAAGCCTGAAAGTTATGTTTAGGGCTATTTAGTGACCTCTGTGAAAAGGATTAATGACTTCAAGCTGGGTTTTTGCAACAGGTGCTTCAGCCCAGTAAGATGTGACAAAGCAAGGACTGCAGAGAGCCTCCTGAGAGGGAAAATTCTCCAACTAAAAGTCAAAGAGCACCCTGCTTTCACATCCCGGAGACCACCATTTCACAGAAAGATATGGAATTGTTCAACGCACCAGGTGCAGATATCAGGACTGAAAAGAATTCCAAATCAGGGCAGGTTTCAATTGAGCATTTACACTCTGCCAAGCACTGTACTAACTCCTGGGAGAGTGTAATCTAGTCAATTGACACTATCTCTGCCCTCCAAGATCTTACAATACAAAATTTGAAATTAGTCCACCTTGAGAAGGAAAATCTTTGTCATCTTTCCCATGAGCAGCTTCTCCACTCATTCCACATGCATGCATTATGTTGGGCTGCGAGTCAGGAACCCTGGGTTCTATTCTAAGCATTTGCCTGCTGTGAGACTTTGGACAAGCCACTTAATGTGCCTCAGTTTCCTCATCAGTAAAATGGAGATTCCATACCTGTTCTCCCTCCCACTTAGAGTGTGAACCTGTTTAGGAGAGGTTCTGTGTCAGAGCTGAATGTCTTGTATCTACTCCAGTGCTTAGCCCAGTGGTTGGCACAGTAAGCCCTAAACAAATATTATTATGATTAACATTATGATTATTATTATCATTGTTCCCGGGCACACATCACTGGAACACAGTTGAAATAATCATCATTTAAACCTATGTGAATTGAATAATAACCATAAGACACAATGGTGCATGCAATCTATTAAGAATTTAAAATCCAGCAATGAGCAGATTTCAAAATTGGGAGTGCATCAAGAGTTATGAAGAGAAAATCTTCACAGAGTCATGAGGAGGTGCCTCTGCCACACCACCCCTTCTGAAAGAATGCTTTGAGGGGACGCCCCCCACTCGCTTCTCATCTGAAGCCGATCCTGTACCAGCTATTGCCGTTCTAACGGGCATTTAGCCTCCACCTTTTTGGTTTGCTTGTTGTTGTGTTGGCTTATTTCAAATAAGCAGAGCGATAGAAGCCATTGTAGAGACGGTAGAGCAGCTGACATGCCAGCCTGTGAATCAGCCATGGCCGGATCAGCAGCTCGTCAGCTCACTGCCATCTGCCAGGCGATTTGGGAGGCCCAAAGGCCTTCCTCAGTTGCTCCTGGCTGAGAGCCAGGGTTACCACAGCCCAAACACTTTAACTATTTCAAAATGAAGGATTAGAACTCTCCCCTCCCCTACCTCCCTCTCTCCCACATGCCACTTGTTAGCTTCATTTCCATCTCAGCCCTTAATCCAACTAGCAAATGTTCAGAGTGGAGGCTGTGGTGGATCAGATGGCTAGAGAGCCAATTCATTTTCCTGCCGGGAACCGCGTTGCAACTCATTACAGCTCTTTATCGACTAAGTCAGCTGTGTCCATCCTTACAGGGAGACCGTTCGATAACGTTCAATAGTATGTTTTTATTGCACTGAAGATGTATAATCCTGTTTTGAATTTTGTTCCTTCATTCCCCCTTTGGAGATTGCCGCTAATATGAATCCCAACACAAAGGCAGTGTCAAAAATAAGATGTGAACTTAATGGGTAAATTAAAATAGCCTTTTATAAGGGCACATCTGTCTATGCATTCAGTTGAAGCTACTCCCTTTCATCTCTATCTGATGAATGAATTAGCATTCATTTATGTGGTTCAATGCAACCTTCACTCCAAGTTAGTATTTTTCTCTTTATGCTTTCTCCTTTTTAGGTTGCACATAGGAGGGCAAAAGGATGGATGGTTCGTCTAGGCAATCCAAAGTTCAGAGTAAATCTGTACACCCTTAGCTCCTTTTGGGCAGGTATCATGTCTACCAACTCTATTGTACTGTACTCTCCCAAGGGCTTAGGACAGAGCTCTGCACACAGTACACACTTAATAAATACCATTGATTGATCGAATGATCTAACTGAGGGTGTTTATTCAGGCTACTTCGTTTCCTTTCATACTTATGGACTGTACTTTCCCCTTCCTTCTCCTCTCCCCGCTGGGCTCTGGGCATTGCCCAAAAGAGTTTGAAGAACGCTCATCACACTCCCATCACCACAAGACTCATCGGTTTGGAATGAGAATGCAGATTTACATTCCCTTGTAGGGTGATTACCTGTACTAAACATCCGTAATTTTCAGAGTTCAAAAATACTCAAATATAATTTCAATTTGAGACCACATCGATAACTTTCTAGGTTGAGTCTGAATCCTTCAATAACTCAATACCCTGGATTGAGAATCTTACTTGTTACTGCCTCAGTGAGCACTGGGAGAGATATGAAGTTTCTTTTCCCACTTACATTATCTGGAAAAGAACAGAAACACTCAACGGCGTCAGGAATGATGCTGCTGGTGGGAACAGAGGGTCCCCTTGGGGGAGCTGATATAACTGGTGGGGATTATTTTTAAGGAGGAAATGGGAACGTGGCACAAAGATTAAATCATCACACAAACTGGGTTCCATTTTGAATTTCACCCTTGATTACAAATCTCACTGGCAGTTCCCCAAATCCTAATAACAATAGAGCATGAGATACTTGAACCCTGGGCTTGCAGGGAAGATTTTTTGAAATGCACAGAATTCAAAATTAATACTTCTCAGATCCCTGAAACTCCAGCCAGGAAACACAGGTTTCACCTTGACTACCAATTGAGAATTCTTGCCTCATGAGATTTGATGTCTAAGTCAAACCACAGTGATGAGCAATTTTAAAAAAAAAAAACAAACCACCTCAGGTGATCCCACATGCTGCGTAGAGATCCAGGTGTTACCTTCTTCATTTTTAACCCATGTAACAGAATGAGATCGGGTTCTTAGACAAAATATAACTATCATATTTACTCATGTAATTATTGCCTCCACTGGATAATTCCACCTTCCCACCGATTTTTGAGGAAATATATATTTATATTTAAAAAAACAGTAATAGCAGTGTGAGCCATGTTAGGAAAAAAGGTAGGGATAAGAAAACACAAATAAGACCCCGAAAATAAGACCTCGAGCTGCGAGGCTTCATTTTTTAAAATGTTCAGGAGATGGGAAAGGAAGAGAAAGGAGGAGAAAAGGGGTTACCATAATTCGCTGGCTGCCTCTTACATATAGTACTTGAAAGACTGCAATAGATGTACCCTCTTACCTATTCCTTCCTTCTCTCCTCCTTACCTTCCCTTTATTTTTCTTCTCTTTCTCTCCTCTTCCATTTATTGCTAGATTTAATACCTCATGTATTTTGGGGTTGCAAAAATTATGCCAAAAAGTGGGACAATTAGGTAAGTAAATATGGGTAAATCAGTACTTAGCTTCTTCTGCTCTGCTTACTGATTGGCTTAGTAGTTCAAAAGACTGACAGATGGTGCCTCAGAGTCCTTTGCAACTCATTAGCTCCTGCAATGACTCTCATATGCAATGAAAATACCCACAAAAAGTGATTTTCCTCCTAAAAGAAACATACTTCCATTACAAAATTCACTGTACCATACTAACCAACTCAAAAATGTTGGTTAAGCACTTATCCACAAAGAGTGATGTTTATAATTTTACTACAAGGAGCCAGCACATCAGCAGTGTTTTTGAACTCCAATTTTTAGAGCACAGGCCAGGGGTTATGTTCATTCATTCAATAGTATTTATTGAGCGCTTACTATGTGCAGAGCACTGTACTAAGCACTTGGGATGTACAATTCGGCAACAGATAGAGACAATCCCTGCCCATTGACGGGCTTACAATCTAATTGACTAGAGTTCTTGGAGGGAGAAGGGTTGACAAATGAGACCCTAAGAAGACATCAGGGCTGGAGGGACATGAAAACAGATATGTTTGCTAGTGTTACAGACCTTGTTCCATAAGCAGGTATTAAACCACTGGAGAAAATACCGCTTGGGTGGTTTGGATCAAGGTAAATTCCCAACCATTCAATAGTGAGGCATCAATAAAAATAGGTGTTTGCACCAGTTACCCCTGGTCCAAAATATGAACATGCTATCTCTGTTAGATGTGACTTTAGACATTTTATTGCAGGAGCTCAGTAGCGGTTAATGCTCAATGAGAATGATAACTAGAAATTATGCACTCGATTTTAACATGAATTATTAATAATTATGGCTTTGACTAAGCCCTTATATGTGCCAAAGCTATTGATCCATCAGTAGCATTTACTAAGGACTACTGTGTGCAGAGCATAGAATCAAAGGCTTGGGAGAGCACATTTGAGTTAAGAGACCTGATCCCTGACCTCAGGCAGCTTGTAATCTAGATGGGGAGGCAGAATCTTAAATAAATTATGGATCGGGGAGCAATACAGTATTTATAAAATGTAAATAAGCGGCAAAGGGGTAGCGGGAATTCAAATGCACAGGTGGCATGGAAGGGCTAAGCAAATCAATGTGCTAAGCACTCAGTTAGATAAAAGATATTCAGATTGGACACAGTCACTCTAACACAAGAGGACCACAGGCTAATCAATTGGTAAATCAATCAGTGGCATTTATTGAGCACCTACTATATGCAGGGTATGATCCTAAGCACTTGGGGGAGAGCAATAAAGTACAGTTGGTAGACCTGGCCTAGTTAACATGACTAACACCACCTATGTCCTTCTCTGGCATTTAGGGGGGGGAATGGAATCCACTGGAAAGAACTCAGATATGGGAGTCAGAGGACCTGGGTTCTAAACCCAGCTCTCCTCTGGCCTGCCATGTGACTTCAAGCAAGTCATTTAATTTCAATGGGTCTCTGTTTCCTCCTCTGTAAAATGGGAACAATAATAGCTGTCTTTCCCTGCTTCACAGGGGTATTTGTGAGAACAAAATGAGATTAGTTATGTGAAAGTGCATTGGTAAATTCCAAGTGTCATATAATTCAAAGTGCCACCATTCCCTTTTCACATTCTTTCATGATCACATCATTTAAGTTTATTAGTGGTTTTTCTTACAGTTCTATCTCATATTTAGAAAATGCTGCCAAGTTTTCTTTGGCTCAAAAAGACCGCTCTTCCTCTTTACCTCAACCTTTAAAGTGCACTGATTTAGTTCAATAATCATTACAGTTGTTTTCAATTAACCAGTAGATAATAGCAAATTCAGTAGTCACTTGGTCTTCCTAAGAGCTTAGTATAGTATTCTGAATGGAGTAAATGCTCAGTAAACACCACACTGCTTTACTGATTGATTAATGGGGGTTTAGTGAGAGAAAACTTCACAAATGAAGTGAAATTGCAAATAACATTGGCACCCAGCACTGATTTCAGGGAGCAGGGGGCAGAGTAGCCAGCTTCCTACTGAAATGGCAGGGTTGTGGCTACTGCCCACCAAAGAATTGCTCAGCCCTCAGTCAAATTTTTGGGTTCAGAATTGTAGAAAGAGTTTGTCTCAGTTTCCTTGGCAGTTAAGTGATTCCCCATTTTAGCCAGCTGTGAACCCAGTGGCCTCAGAGAATCTGGAGAGAAACATCTGTGCCCAGGATGCATGTAGTTGTACTTGGAGAGGAGAATGGGATCTAATGTTGAATGCATATCTAGAGTAAAATAAATGCTTGCTTGATTGTAAGCAACTTGAGGGCAGGGGACATGTCTACTATTTAGCACTTAGTACAGAGTTCTGCACACAGAATGTGCTAAATAAATTCCCTGGATTGATTTAAGGAGAACAGTATTTTTACTAAATATGTGTGCATATTTAAACTGTAATCACTAGATTGTAAGCCTGTAGTGGGCGGGGACATGTCTACTAGCTCTGTTGTCTGGCACCTTCCCAAGCACTTAGTAGGGTGATTCACACACAATAAGTACTCAATAGATATGGTTGATTGATAGGTTAAGAAAACAAATGATTAAGGTGTTTTAATCAATCAGCACAATATATTCTGCTGTGTGCTGTATCTTCTAAAAGTCATTAGATAAACACAGAACCAAGCCAACCTATTACCTAACTCAACTGATACCCCAGGAAAAGTGATCAGATGTTGGAGGATTACTCTTATATTCCACCGGAAGTGAGAAATGGATAATGGAATAAACACTCTTCTGTTTACATAAACTGCCAAATCAACACCTTCCAATTTACTACTAATTCACATTTATGCAACCAAGAAAATTAGCCAATAAGCCCGAGGCTGACAGAAACCAGGTCACATCGAAGAGAAATAAGAATGATTGGAAAAATGGAAAATATTGAGCCACTTCCCTGATGAGGGATTGGAGATGGTTGAGGTGATTAGATGTTCTTTAATCTGTAAGGATACTTTTCAGAAAGGTATTTTTTATTACGAATAACAAACCACCTATTTAGTACATTAAGATCTTGTAATCCTATCACAAAACTAGTGCACCAGAATTTTTTGCCAGTGTGTGCATGTGTTTTCAAGTGTCATCTAAGGATTAGCATCCTGATTCTCCCATTAAATGCTGAAGCTGCATATATCCATGAACTCAAACAGCTTCTCTCATGATCAGCACTTGTTTGTTGTTCTCTTTTACATCTGTCATAATTAATGATCTTTGCAGAGGCCACACAACAAAGTTTCTGATTTCTTATATTGTGGGCTAGGTATATTACTTTTAATGTTCAAGCTCCAATTTAGAGATGAAGGAAGCGTGACAGGAGTCTTTTTTCCAGCACTTTTCCAAATCTGAAAACATGGGAGTATTTTGTAAACCAGGATTGTTGTGTGAAGCAAAGAGCATGAGGAGTCTTCCATCTAAGTGTTGGGCTACTAAATGTAATCGTATCATCTTGGGCTGTTGAGCTAATTTAATTTTTTTTGGAATTGCACAATTATTGTTCTGTGCCTCATTCCCATTATGAGCTTTGTGTGGGACACGAACTGTGTCTAGACTGTGAGCCCATTGTTGGGTAGGGATTTTCTCTATTTATTACTGAATTGTACTTTTGATACAGTGCTCTGCAAACAGTAAGTGCTCAAAAAGTATGATTGAATGAATGATCTACTTACCTTACAATGATCCTAATGTTTAGCACAGTGACATAGTAAGTGCTCAATGAATACCATTATTAATTACCCAGTAATACCAGTAATAATATTTATTAAGTACTTGCTGTTTGAAGAGCACTATACTAAGTGCTGGGAAAGAGTACATGGTGGGATTTAAACACAGGTCCTGTTCCTTCAGGGGTTCACAATCTAAAATAACAAATTTTACCCTTTTCATGACTTACCTTGCCCGCTGTCCTGGGAAAAGGTTGTCTCTGATTCTCTGGGATTAAAATAGGAGATGCCACAATGGATCGCCTTTGCCGTGGGACTGCTGAGGTCCGAGCATTTTTAAAGATTTCCTGAAAAGAGAAAAAAAAAATCAATCTTGCCACTTGAATTTATTTTTCTGGGTGAAGGGTTCCGGTCACTGGGACAGTGTAACTTCATTCTGCCAGGCACCACTAACAAGAAAAACCATGTTACCATCATATCTCCTCCAGAATAGAATTCCTAATTACTCTTGTTGATTCATTCCTTCTGGTCTTTCACCCTTTCATTCATAATCATGTCAGCCCTGATTTATGCGCCATGGGTTTTTGGTGCATACTTAACCCTACCTGTTATGAGAGGTGACCCATCTGATCCGAAAGTCAGAGTACATTTCCGTGTATAAGAAACCTGACTATTTTCTCTTGAAAGGTATAACCCTTAGATCCCATAAATTGAAACAATGGGATTGTGATATTGGAAACTGGGATGGTCCGAGTTACAATAGACCCTCCAGACACTGGGACAAAAGCTTATACCTGTAGAGAAGGAAAACTTCTCACCCCTTAGCACCCCTACCAGAATCAATGATATTTACTGAGCACTTGCTGAATGCAGGAGACATACCTAGGCACTTGGGAAATGAAATACACTTGTTAGGATCCCTGCCCACAAGGAGTTTAGAGCTTACATGGGGAGACAGATATTTAAATAAATCATGGATAGGAGAAATAGTATAGTATAATGATATGTACATTGGAGCTATGGGGCTGGGGTGACTATCAAAGTGCCTAGAGGGAACACGGTCAAATGAATTGGCATTTAGAAAGGAAGGCAGGTGGGAGAAATGAGGGCTAAATCGGGGAAGGTCTCTTGAAGAAGATGTGATTTTAGGAAGGTTTTGAAGGATGGGAGAGGGGTGGACTGTTGTATATAAAGGGGGAGGGAGCCCACTTCAAATTTCAGAAGATCCCTTCTTTTGAAATAGCAACTCTGCCCTACAGCCTTTGTCTATGGGAATAGTAGTGAGAAGCTTCATGGTCTAGTGGAAAGAGCAGGGGCCTGGGAGTCAGACAACCTGGGTTCTAATCTCAGCTTTGCCACTTTGCCATTTGCCAGCTGTGGGACCTGGGTGAGTCACTGAACTTCTTTTTGCCACAGTTTCCTCATAGGTAAATGGGGATTCAATAACTGTTCTTCATACACAGAATGTGAAACCTGCTTAGGGCAGGGACTGTGTTTGACCTGAATAACTTTATCTACCTCAGAACTTAGTACAGTGCTGGGCACATGGAAAGCACTTAAAAGATGAAGTTGCTGGTAGCTTTATTATTAATGTATTTTCTCTTACCTCTTATTTTTCTGAATTAACATATTCAACAGGGAGAGCATCATGCTCAGGGGCAGGAGAACTAAAATCATATCTCCTCCAAGAAGCCCAACCTGAATTCTTCTTTCTTCCCACTCTAATCTCTCTCCATTTTGTATTTTGTATGCACTTGGGTCTGTATCTTTAAGCACTTTGAAACTCCCCCACAAATATTTGATTCTATCCTTGTTTTCTGCCACTTCCCTTATCAGTGTTTATCTTAATGTCTGTCTCCACTGATTGGGACACACAGATTAAATAAGAGGGAGAACAAGACCAGTCACTCAACATCACTGGGCCTCAGTTTCCTCAAATGCAAAATGGAACTAACACCATCTGCCTCTCAGGGATGTTTTGATGGTACAACAAGAAAACTGATTTGAAAACATTTTGGAAACATCATCAACTCTGCCAATTCAAAGCCTCATTATTATTATTATCATCATCCCTAAATTGTAACGCAGTGGCTATTTGCACTCCACTGTTTGTTGAATTCCCTTCTTTCTCAATGATTGTTTTAGTTACGGGTACAGTAAAGTGATTATCTATGCATTTACATGAAGTCTGTAATTCTTAAAAATGCCTCCGAGGCTTGCAATAGGCCCATGACAAACAAATAAATAATAACAACATTAGCAGTTGTTGCAGCCATCTGGACACTTTTCTCCTGTTGGGCCAGTTTGCAGCCCCCAAAATAATGTTTTGCCTGGATTCTTTTGAGTGCCTGTTTTTCAACTTTGACAATGAACAGCAGGAGGAGATACAGAGTCCTGAAGCAGTCAAATCCAATCTCACTGAAGTCAAAGGGGCAAAAGCATACCTTCAGGGAGAGGCACTTGTGCAGCTGAGATACACTTTATTACAGTCCAAGACTCATCCATACCCTTTTTTTTTTTTTTTTTTAAGGAACCTCAGATGTGCCCCCATCTTTCAGTCTTGGAGCATTTTTTTTAAACATGAAGCTTCCTTTCCTGACTCCCTCTAAAAAGGCATTAAAAGCAAGTTTCACAGTATCTGACAACCAGGCCTGTGTCCTTTCCATTAAGCCACACTGCTTCCCTAGCAGGACAGGACCATCAACCCCCTACAGTCACTACGTCTCCCAAAATCTTGGGTTTAGCAGACTCCCCCTACCAGAAGGCTACACCCTGGCCTTTAACTCTATAAACAACCTCCTCAGATATCTTTTAAATGCCTTTCAGGACCATCACTCTCAACCATGAATATTTACTGAGCTGCCACAGGCAGACTCCACAGAATGAATAGATTTTCCAGAGCTTAACAACTCTCTAGACTGTTAGATCATTGTGGGCAGGGGTTGTATCTGTTCATTTTTATATTGTACTCTCCCAAATGCCTAGCACAGTGCTCCGCACACAGTTCGCACTCAAAAAATACTACTGACCGATTGATATGTTTCCAAAGAGCTATGGAGGGATGACTTTTTGCCCACCCTCCAGACCCTCTGTTGAAATTCAGTGGAGTAGAATGAACTGTGAGTAAACTTATAAAAGAACTTCAAATTTTTCAGAATAAAACCATAATTTCACTGATTATAAAAATCTCTACTTGAAAACCAGTATACTGAACAGTAAAGGTTTAAATTAGTTTACACCAAGAGACTCTTCCTGTCATACGTGTAATGATGGGATCGAAGACAGTGGCAGGGTACACACATCTGTATGCCTGAAGGGAAATCGTTTCTTTTCCCCAGCTCATCAGAGCATAAGTGTAGTAATAACAGCTTTGACATTTGCAGATTCCCATTCTCACAGTAAGCCTTAAACAGCCCTTTACCTCACTGAGGACTAAACTTTGCTGAAGGGAAGCTCTTAACTGTCTACAAATTTCAGCAAATGAACAGAGCTGCTGTCCCATTTTGTCCCTCCCCACATCATATATCTCACTGGGCCAAATAATAATGATGTTGGTATTTAAGCGCTTACTATGTGCAGAGCACTGTTCTAAGCGCTGGGGTAGATACAGGGCAATCAAGTTGTCCCACGTGAGGCTCACAGTTAATCCCCCTTTTACAGATGAGGTAACTGAGGCATAGAGAAGTTAAGTGTCTTGTCCACAGTCACACAGCTGACAAGTGGCAGAGCCGGGATTCAAACCCACGACCTCTGATTCCCAAGCCCATACTCTTTTCACTAAGCCATGCAGCCAAGAAAAGGACCCTAGGGTCTTCAGAACCTCACTTTCTATTTAATCGATGAAAGATTCTGTTGAGTATAATGTCTTGTCTTAAGCATCGAGTTATCTTCAACCCACAGAGACATCATGGACACATCTCTCCCAGAACGCCTCACCTCCACCTGCAATCATTCTGGTAGTGGATCCATAGAGTTTTCTTGGTAAAAATACGGAAGTGGTTTACCACTGCCTCCTTACGCGCAGTAAACTTGAGTCTTTGCCCTTAACTCTCTCTCATGCCACACAGCAGAGTTGAGTTTTACTTGTAGCAGATTGCCTTCCCATCGTTAGCAACTGCCCAAGCTAGGAATGGAATGGATATGCCTCTGCCTGTCTCTCCTTCCTGTAGTCGAGACCAGTAGAGTTCTGGGAACTCTCCTGGTGTGACCCTGAGAGGGAGAGTATGCTGTACCTGGGGCTAAAATGAAGGCCGTGTTATTAGTTCAAGGGCTCTAATTTTGACTGCAAATCCAAAAACACTGCTGCATGTGTCTCTCACTCGAATGGACATTGATGATGAATTTGAGTATCCCTTGAGTCTAAACAAACTTATCTAAAGGCTGGAATAAGACAGGACCACAAAGAGGTTCCTTTTCCTGCTATTCCAGACACGATATTGCAGAGCAACTCCTCTGCTCTAGACCGTAAGCTCCTTGTGGGCAGGGAATGTGCCTACCAAATCTGTCATATTCTCCCAAGCACTCAACAAGTTCAATTGACTGATTGCTTGTTTTATATTTAAAGGATAGAGAAAGCTGATGCTGGAGAAACAGGAGTACAGAGGAACCATTGTGATCAGCATGGTATAGTGGATAGAGAATGAACCTGGGAGTCAGAGGGTCATGAGTTCTATTCCTGGCACCATCACCTGTCTGCTCTGCAACCTAGGGCAAGTCACTTAACTTCTCTGTGCCTCAGTTACCTCATGTGTAAAATGGGGATTGAGACTGTGAGACTGTGTCCAGTGCAATTTGCTTGTAACTCCCCCAGGGCTTAGTATAGCGCTTGGCACATAGTAAGTGCTTAACACTTTGTTATTATTATTATCAACTCTGCTATACACTTGGGAAAAGTGAGGTATGGACTTAATCAAGTCTCATTTGCTGTTCTCATATCACTACCCCCTAAGAGCCATATTTCCCTTCCTCCACAGCACTAAGATACACATCTCTATATTCAATTGTTCCCTTCCCTAAAGAAGCAGGGTGGCCAAATGGAAAGAGTCCCACAGCCCTCAGAGTCAGGGGACCTGGGTTCTAATACTGGCTGCCACTTGTGGGCTGGGAGACCTTAGGTAAGTTGCTTAACTTCTCTGTGCCTCAGTTTCCTCATCTATAAAATGAAAATTAATTACCTGTTCTCCCTCTGACTGGGAGCACCATGTGGGACAGGGACTGCATCTGGCCAGGTTATCTTGCATCTGTCCCAGCAATTAATACAGTTCTTAGCGAGTATTAAGTGCTTAACAGATACCATCCTCATTATTATTATTACATACAATTTATTTTAGCATCTGTCTCCCTCATTACATTGAAAGCCTCTTGAGGGTAGGGATCGTATCTACTCACTCTATTGTCCTCTCCCAAGTGCTTAGCAGAGTACTCTGCGCCCAGAGTAAGTATTCAATAAGTACTATCACTTCACTGATTTATTCTTAAATGGCCCCTCGAGCCTTCAACTACTCTTCCCCCATCTCCCCCCCACCAGTTGGGCCACATGCAGTAGCCATAAGAGACCAGAATTCACAGGTTTGCTTAATAATATATACACATGCCTGGCGGAAGGTGAAAATTTCAGCACTAATAGAGCATTCTCTTAAATGATAAAGGGCAAACCCATTAAAATAAAACTACGAGGCACTGGAGAAAGGTGGCTATTAGATCTTATCCTGAAAATAAATGGAAGCGTGCCTGTCTGTTCTGTTGCAGTTTGGGGGTAAAAGCATTCATCTACTTTGGCTCCATTATTCCCCGCAGACAAACCGTCGCATATTTCATTTCAAATTTTCCATTGTCTAAGGTACTTTGTAGCTTCTTGTCAGAATTAGAATTTAAGACATATTTGTCATAAGACAGATACAGTGACATGACATTAATTTTTTGTTCAACCAAGAAGATTGCTGCCGAAATGAAATGCAGTCTCAATGGTAGTTTTGTCTGGCAGTTTCACCGAACAATTCTAACATTGATATCCAGTGACTAGTAGCTAACTATATGAGCAAGAGAGTGAGGAAGCTGAGAGAGCATTAGTAGAAACAGCATTTATTAAGCACTTACTATGAGTAGAGCATTATACTGAGTGCTGGGAAAGAATACACAGGTGGGAATTCAGACACGGTCCCTATCCCTCAAAGGGACAACAATCTAAGAACATTGGTTCAAAGACCAGTCACAAATACTTGAATGGTACAGAAGAAAATAACAGGCTTGACCTCAGGGTAGGGCCCGGGGCAGTGACAATGACACATTTTGAACCCATAGGTGACTTGGAGTAAGATGATTTCCTTTTCCAGAACCTACCGAGTTTATTAGTGTTATATGCTGGAACGCGATTAAGTGATTAGTAGGTCCCTGAGCAGCATTTTTGGACATTCTCCCAGAAATTTCACTCCTGATTTGAAATACTCCAAGACTCAGATTTGACCTTTTAATTTAAAGTTCATTTAGGGAGGAAAAGACAGGTTTCCTGACAAGTTTTGCGTTTTAGGTAAATTCATTCAGACTAATTGCCAGCTATTTTAATTGTGTCAATGATGGATCAAATGACATTCAAGGCCAAGAAAACCTTTACTAGGAGATTATTCCCAGTGGTTGTGGAGGTCACCATGAAGTGTATGAAGGTGTAAATATGTGAAAAAAGTCAGAAGGAGATGGGAAAAAACTGGAACTCAATAGCGAAGACAGGAAGCCAAAATGGAGATTTAATTACTAAATCAATGTAGAGTAGGGGGAAAAGAGTCTTGTAAAAGTAACATTTCTAATGAACTAAGGAACAGAAAGATATTTTTGTATGATTGGAGAGATTATGGATCACTCTGCCATAGGGAAATTGCATAAACCACCAAACACTTTCATCACCAATACCGCACAATGCCATTATCAAATTTTACTGTCTAGGACACCATCCATTAATGCACAACTAGGCAAAGAAAGTGCAAACTAAAGAGCACACTCATTTGGAACTTCAAGCATCTTAAAGAATTGAACTTCTACACAAATATTGTAACTTCCAGACACACACACACACATACACTCTCTCTCTCTATATGTATATAAAGATAAAAAAGATATATGTATAAAAGTGTGTGTATACACACACACACACACACACTTTTTGGATGGTAGGTCCAGAATTCACATACCTACTTGGATCTACCATGGAAAGAGTATCCATCTTGAAAGAGTATCAATATCAACTATTCCTTCAATAGTATTTATTGAGCACTTACTATGTGCAGAGCACTGTACTAAGCGCTTTGAATGTACAATTCACAAATTGAACTCACTATTATATGGTAAGACAAGGTCACTAATGGTAAGATTCTGAAGCTCAAACAGCTTCCCAGTTTTGAGCTTTGCTGAGGGGGATATATATGAAGGAGAAATGGCAACAGAATATCCAAGCAGATTTAAGGTGACCTAAGTAAGGCATTGGGTGGGGATTGTCTCTATCTGTTGCTGAACTGTCCTTATCAAGCACTTAGTACAATGCTCAGCACACAGTAAGGGTTCAATAAATATGATTGAATGAATGAATATACAAATAGGGTATCAAAAAGGCCAATCAATCAATTAATCGTATTTAGTGAGCACTTACTGTACCAAATGCTTGGGAGAGTACAACGTAACAGAATTGGTTAACATGTTCCCTATCCAGAGCAAACTTACCGAAACCTGGGCTTCATCAGAAATGGGAATAAATACAAAACAAAAGGCAAAATTTCCCCCCCGTATCAAAACATGATATGATCTTCTCACACCTGGATTACCTCATGCCCTTCTGGTTGCTAGAATCTAAGGAAGTTTAAACTTGTTATGGGCAAGGAATAATTCTGTTGTATTTTACTTGTCCAAGTATTTAGTACAGTGTACTGCACATAGTAAACCCTCAACAAATACCACTGAGTTGTTGATCGATTGATTGACATCGATCAAGAGACAGCATCCAAGGTAACTGGAAAGAAGGAACATATCTGTAAAAAGGGAGACTACAAACAATTAGGGTTTTTCAGGGAGTGGAGATGACTGTGGAGAGATTCTATAATTGAACTTCTAAAATCATGAATGGTGTGATCAGAGCAAACCCAGAATTTGTTCACCAAATCCAATTACAACAGGTGATTTGTATGCACTCATTAAGGCTTGAAAATGGCCAAAGGAAATGTTCTCATAGCAGGTGATAAACATGGAATTTGCTGCACCAATGAATTTCAAAGACCAAAAATAGCAGTGGGGTCAAGTGGGATTTGGGTAAATTCATGGATAAGTCCATAATGGCTTACCGGAGAGAAAGAATTAAAGAGGAAAGATGAAGAATGTTGCATGGTATAACCCTAAACATTAGAATGAAAACATGTCACTATCTCTCCAAGTAATCGATTGCCATTATTTGAGACAGAATACTAGCCTGGATAGACCGTTGTTCTAGTTCACTAATAGCAGTTCTGAGTTTAACATGTTTTTATGTAGAAATTTTAATCTCAAACTATGTAGTAAAGTAGTAGATTTCTGGGTTTCAATGAGCATTAAGTCCTTCATTCAGGCAAATGTCGACCTCATTTCCACCCTCAAATTAGTATGTCCAAGGCTCCAATATGTGGCAGAAGGTGAATGGAAAGTGAGAGGGTGAGGATGTCATTTTTCTCAGTGTTGCCTGGAGTGAAAAGCCTAGATCAATAGGATAGTTATAACTGAAGTCATAACACTTCCCACAGTTCTGAGAAGTGGTGGGTCCTCAGTAGTTCTATCACCATCCTCACTGGCTTCCTGGAAATTTTTCTTTCCACTTATATTCAACTGTGGAGTCTTTTTCAAGTCTTTAGACAGATTGAAACTTGGACTGATTAGCTGGACCCTCCCTAAGTACCCGACCCCATTAATCCCAGCACAGCAAAATTCATTAGAACCTGTCCTGAGTAATGGCAAAATGGCTATATGTCTATCGATTTGTCACAATCAGTGTGGGATGCATCATGGGAGCCCCAATTTGTAACCAACTAAGGGTTACCAAAAAAGCAGTCATATTTGTCATTCCACTGAGTTTTATAAATAGGTGGCATAAAATTCAGCTAAATTTGGTGTATTCTTTTATACAAACAGAGGAACAAATTGACTACAGCTAAAAGTTTTCAAAATGATATTGGAAACATTTGCTTTCATTGAAAGGCTTGGAAAGCTGCCTGGTCTTTCACTGTAAATCATCGCTTAGTCCTTGGAATGAATAAATGAAACAGAACATTTTGAAGGCCTTCCACGGAGCTTGCTTGTTCTCCAGGGTGATTTCTCCCTGTCCTTTCCCCTTAAAGCCACCCCCAAATTAAAAAACAAAAAACAAAAACCCAAGAACAGATAATCTCTGGATTTGTGGAGCTGCAGAAGATTCGCTTTCTGACACTTGCTCTTAGATATCAACCTTCCTGGCTGTGAATTGATAGGGGGGAAAAAGCCAGGTACACTTGATAAAAATTCACAAAACTAACTCGCAAAGAACATTTTTTTCCCGTCAATATTTCATGGGTCTGGCAAGTGCTGTAAGAACAAAATCAGCATTCAGTAGTTTCACTTTAGGTGAAAAATGTTTCGAACCTATTTAGATTTTCAAGTCAGAGGTCCATTTAAGTACATGACAGTGATGTGAATAGAATGAATACAATTTTACTCTAATAGGTTATCAACTGCCTTGGCGTTGATAAAATATCAATGCCAAAAGGTACAACCGAACTCCGTGCAATAGAGTTTAGACTCTTGAAGATATTTGCGTTCTAATCCACAGATTTCACTACTGAAAAATAAATCACGAATGTGCCATCCTAATAGTAGGATGTCCTTTGTCCCTGTCCCCTCAATTCACACTAGGTAGGCAGCCTAATGTTGCTTCTAAGGCCAGATCAAGGGACTAGGAATCCAGAAAACCCAGTTCTAATCCCTGATCCATTTCTTGCCTGCTGTATGACCTTAGGCAAGTCAGATAACCTCTCAATGCCTCAGTTACCTCATCAGTAAAACGGAGATAGGATATCTGTTCTCTCTCTCTCTCTCTCTCGAACTCTGTGTGTTCCTGGTGGGATAGGGACTGTGATAAATCTGATTTTCTTGTATTTACCACAGCTTGGCACTAAGTGCTTAATAGAGCCCATCGTTAGTTGCTGAAGGGATAGCAGAATCGTTGGGTTAATGAGCGGTCCTATTGGTGCTGCTCTCCCAAGTTCAGTAGGACACTCAAAGATGAACCTCCCCACTTTTCATATACTTACTCTGGGTAGCTTATGGCCATGTCCAGTGTCAGAGATGAATTACTCCATTGATGACACTCAAAAATCCTCCTGTGCCATCCCCAAAGCAATGGATATACCATGGCTCAGAGGAAAGAGCATGGGCTTGGGAGACAGAGATGATGGGTTCAAATCCCAGCTCTGCCACTTGTCAGTTGTGTGACTGTGGGCAAGTCACTTAACTTCTCTGTGCCTCAGTGACCTCATCTGTAAAATGGGGATTAAGACTGTGAGCCTCATGTGGGACAACCTGATTACCCTGTATCTATCCCAGTGCTTAGAACAGTGCTCTACACATAGTAAGCGCTTAACAAATACCAACATTATTATTGTGTACTGTAATGTAACAGAGACATAAGGACATACAAAGATGCTCTTTATGGACATCTATAGAAGCTAGAGCAAACCATCAGGGGTCACATGGCTCCCTTTCTTGCTCATAAGCCATGCCGTTCCTGACCCAGGTCCCTTTAAGAATGGATGCCATTTCCAAGCAGTTGGACTTGATGACCAGAGCCAGGACTGAGGGAGGCTGATGGGGCACAGTAAAAATTCAAGACAAAAGGGTAATAATAATTGTGGTACTTTTAAGTGCTTATTATGCACCAAGCATTGGATAATCAGGTCCCACATACGGCTCACAGTCTAAGTAGAAGGAAGAACAGGTCCTGAATCCCCACTTTGCAGATGAGGGGTCTGAGGTTCAGAGAAGTTAAGTGACTTGCCCAAGGTCACACAGCAGGTAAATGGCAGAGCTGGGAGTTTTATGACTCTCAGACCTGTGTCCTTTCCAGTAGGCCATAATGTTTCCCTTAAGTCATAAAGGCAGAAAGTACAAATGATGTACTGGTTAAGGAACAGACTAACTGAAAGTCAGGCCGACTTGAAGCCAGATGAACGGTCACCCGAGTTCTCTTCCTGTTTGAAAGATTTGTCCAGGTAGATTCCAGCGGTCAGTGGTACTGACTTTCAAGTAAACCCCTTAAAGACAAATCTATTCTTCAAAACACTTTGGGCATGGTTCTTGCTATTTAACCTGAATTAGCCGTTTTGGTTCTATTACCTTCTTTCACTCTTATTTATATCTCCTGCCCCAGCCAAAACAATTCCTCCTCAACATCCCCTCAGTAATAAAGATGTTTGGATTAGGCTAACAGGGATATATTAACCTTCTTAGGCCCTAATCTTCCCCTCTTGGTCTACTTTTCAATAGTATTCATGAACCAGAATAGGGTATTCCCCTGGCTTGGATGCTTCATCTGCTCTTCCCTTGTTCTTTGTCTCTGGTTAAACTTTATCTCATCATCCTAACAAGTCTATGTTGATAAATTGAGTCATGTAATGAAATACCTGGATAGCTCGTCTCACTAGGACACACAGTGCATTGATTTCCAAAGACTTTGATGTTCCCAAGGAATTTCAGGTCTATATGCAATCAATGTTCTTCCACATTTGCTGTTCACTAGCTTCATGGGATTCTCATGACTTGTGGTACTGATGTTGAAGGGAAAACTTACATCATCTATTTATAAAGTGCAGAGCATGTATAAAAATTCAATTTCCACATGGGAAGTATTTTGTTTTAACTGAGTTTGAAAAATTGGAGCATTTATTTCACAGTCCAATTGACAGATACAAGAACTCTTTGATGATCATCCTCTGAAAATCTACCACTACCAAAAGCAAAAATCACATCGCCTGCCACATCAGATACTTAATATGTGTTGAGTGTTTTTCATTCTCCACCAGACATAAAAGATCTTCAAAAGATTTTTTTTTAATACATTGTTTCTCTAGAAGATTGTTAGAAGTCAATAAACATTAAAAAGAGCAACATTTTTAGTCATTCTATGCATGTGTCCCCCTGAAGTTTTAAGTACTAAAGCATTCTGATTCGAAATGGCTCTGATTTTCTCCCTTAGAGAGCACGATTTCAACTGTACATTTTCTAAGGCAACGGGGCTTTTATCCAATGAAAAGTCAATCGTGAGAAAAGAACCTTCTGTATGGAAACACTTCAGAGAGAAAGATTATTCTATTGGAAAATGGCGTGCCAGATTTTGCCACAAGAGTAAGCTACTCTTTGATGGTGATTAGGCCCCTTAGAGAGTGCCCTCTTTAGGCCTCAGGAATCCTAAAAACCATATGAGGGATCTATTAGCTTTAACTTTTCCATAGAACAAACTGGAATGCAACGTTTGAAAAGATGCTTCTTTCCTTACTACAGGGAAGCTTAAACAGAGGGGGTAAAAAAAGTGAAAAACATTTTGGCAAGTGGGTTATGGGGAGAACAAAGATCCTGCTGCTTATCTACTGAATAAATCTTTCCATTCCAAGTATATCAAAATGTGACTTGCAGTTCCCCCACAGCACTAGGTATGTTTCCTATGCAAATTGTGTAGCTAGGAGGTTCAATTATGTTAATAGCTTTACCCTAAGAAATAATACCTGTTCCAGATAAATCACTCATATCTCCAGAGTGGATTGTACCCAATGGGCTTGTCCTCAATGATTTAGGTGTATTTTGGAGAGGACTTTTCTCTCCAAATTGTCCTCTTTGAGGACACAATTTTGTCCTGGGTGAAAATCTCCTTTGGTACCAATCAAACATCTGCAGGGGTTGACCCAGAAAGACCATCAGTCCAACACTGAACTCCTCTGAAGCCATGAAGATAGCACAACTTCAAATCCCAAATCTGTTCCTCCCTGAACTTGCTGATATCACTGATGGGGAGAGGGAGGAATGAGGGACTGTTAAAGAACTCATCAAGGTCTCCAGAGTCCAGGGCAACTGGCAATGGGATGAGCAGAGTAGCACAAATACCCCAGCACTCTCAGGAAGCAACTCAGGAAGAAATTGGGCTGAATGGCTTGGTAGAAAGAGCATGGGCTTGGGAGTCGGAGATCATGGGTTCTAATCCTGGCTCTGTCACTTGTCATCTTTGGGCAAGTCACTTAACTTCTCTGCATCTCATTTACCTCATCCGTAAAATGGGGACTAATACTGTGAGCCCCACGTGGGACAACCTGATAAACTTGTATCTACCAGTGTTTAGAACAGTGCATGGCACATAGTGCTTAACAAATACCATCATTACTATTATTATTATTATTAATAGCAAGGTAATCCCTAGGCAGGAACAATTGAGTCCAGTGCCATAATTTAATTCATTCAATATGATGTAATGTAGATCTCTTATAATACCATAATACCATAATAATGGTATTTGTTAAGTGCTTCCTATGTGATAGGGCACTGTATTAAGCGCTGGGGTGGATACAGGCAAATGGAGTTGGACACAGTCTCTGTCCCATGTGGGCCTCACAGTCTCAATCCCCATTTTACAGGCGAGGTAACTGTGTCCCAGAAAAGTGAAGTGACTTGCCCAAGGTCACAAAGCAGACAACCGGAAGAGCCAAGATTAGAACTCATGATCTGTTTGCCTGACTACTAAAAACCATTTGGTATGTGCTTGTTCATATACCTAAGGCTTTTTCTTGGAGAAGAAAATGTATAAAATGTTTCAGAGTGAAACAACACCAAATCATCTCCCCAGCTCCAACCCTCTAGCCTCACTTTCAGCCCAGATATAACTTATGCAGGGAGAAAAAGACTTCATCACATGAAAAACCTCTTCCTGCAGAGACCCAGACTAGACCAGGTTATGGAGCAAGCTAGCAGCCTCTCCACGCTGAAACTTTTGTCAGAATTCTGAGGAAAATTTAGTTCTGCTCAGGTGGGTGGTGGAACTCTCGCATTCCTCCCACAGTGTCCAGTGGCTTCTGGGAGGTGTAGATGAAAGCAGCCCATTTGTATCCTGGATTTACAGTCTCCTTGCCCTTTCCTTTGTCGCAATTCTCTTCCCTGCCTTAAAGTGAGGCCAGGTTGAAAGGATTTTAAATCAACATTTTAGCTGAAGCCTCCCTTTTAGAAGGGTTTAAACACAGCCAATGTATTGTATTTATAATGACTAAATATTTGGCCAATTCATAATTACTTAGAGAAACATAAAGATCAGGTGGTAAACTGAGAGACCAAATTGGACAGACATGGGGAAAAGAGTTCCTTGATTTTATTCCTGACTGCTTCTGCTCACCATGTTGTCACTGGCAACCTCCTTCCCTTTCTCCTCTATGGTTCCATCTGAATAAGGACATCAAAACAGTGATATTGGCTTCTGTCAGTGTGAACATCAAAATGTATTGACCTGTGAAGCCAGGTATTGACTGAGGCGTTGGTCAGTATTTATCTAGAGGGACAGTAAATCTTGATGCTCACCAAAGTACAAGGCAGAAATCTATACAGTCAAATAATTTCTGGAAGTCTTTTTTTTTTCCCTGAGAGTCCTGGAAAACATTCCGGCAGGGTGCATGAATTTCAAAGGCACGATAACTTCCCCTTTAAACTAAAAAGTCAAGGCAAGGTAAAATCCAGGTTCTCAAATCTGTCTATAAATGGTTTCTGCATGTAAAAATTGAGAAGCTGACATAAGCCTACTTTAATTGCCATATGATTGGCTTTTTAGAGGCAAAAGTAGCATGCATGCAATTTGGCTATAACAAATGAGTATCCTTTATTTGTATATGCAACCTCATTGGTTAACTTTCTTTGCGTATCTGCATTTAGTCTACAAACCTCTAGACAGTAAGCTCATTGTGGATAGGGAATGTGCCTGCTTATTGCTATATTGTATTCTCCCAAATATTAAATATACTGTGAGCATACAGTAAGTGCTCAGTAAATATGATTGGATGAATTTGCCTATACTAAAGGTTTTACTTCTAGTAGCATTCTGAATTTGACTTCGTTAGAGTCCTCCAATCCTGATCAATCAAATCATAACTTTTGATGGAGATAAAATAGTCAGAAAAAACTGCAGTAGAAATCTGATAACTTCAAAGACACTTTGCTTGAGTTTCATGCTACTGATGTAGGGGAAATTGCTTTTTAAAAGAAATAACTTGAAGCAAACTTTGGACCCTGTTTTGCAAGGGTGGTATCTGGTCTAAATTTCTAAGTTGGCAGAAAAACATATATGATGTGAGATGTGCTTTATCCTATTAGTATGCCAGTTAGTAAATATACTTTATATTTTTGCTTGGGCTTCATGTTAATAGCATACATATCACAATTGAAATTTACACCTTGAATAGAAAAATAACCTCCAACAGAAGAACAAAGGATTTCCCTTTTTAACCTGCCTTGTTTCAAGTTGAAGCACTAACATAGCAGTACACATAACCTTGATTTACAAACTTGTATTGATTTACACATCATTTTTTCTTTAATTTCACTATTCTAGGCCAAAGGAATCAGTGCTGACAAGTTAATGAACTCCAGCTAGCAACACTCAGATAAGAGATGGGCTTAGCACCTGCCTGCTCCTAATCATTTGAGGTCTTGCTCAGGTGAATATTTTTTGATCACTACAGGAAGACCTAAATTGTCTGTTCTTATGGCAACTTCCAATCAGCAGGTGAAATGATAAAGAATTATGAAGAGCACCGATGCTCCAAAAAACTCTCAGAGAAGTATGACTTAAAACAAAAATTATAATAATCTAGTATTTACATGTGGAAGGCACTAAAAACATTTATATATACATATAGGTAGACACTTCAGAGTGCACTTTTAAAAAAAGTAGCATATATGACAAGGTTAAAGGTTTTATCATTCCTCTTTACAAATTAGAATATTCACACCTAAAACTGTGGAAAAGGCAGAATTTGCTTTGAAAAATTCAAGAACCTTATTATTATTCTAGGCTTCAGGATCATCAGCTAAAGAAAAAGGAATGAGCTATAAGAAAAAAGAATTAAAGCAGCCGATCACAGAAGAATATAGATAATGAACTGTCCATGATGCTAACAGACCGCTAAAATTCTACCCTTTAAGTTTAAACAAGGACAGAAAGGTCAGCAAAACCATGCAAACATTCTAGCTAGTGTTTTTAGGTCTGGAATAAACTAATTCCCATGATTCCTGAGACTAAAACTAGCCCTAGAGAGTGGTGACTCGGGCATATTCAGGCCAAAAGGGAGGAGTGTAGTTGATTTTGCCCCAAGAGATTTGGCAGCTGGGTGGCAGAAAAAGGCTTCACTAAACCCAGTCCCAACTATCCCCTGCCTCCCACTACAATCCAGCTCAAATAATTCACTCTTCTACTCTCAACCTGCTCACTGAGCCTCACTTACATCTCATTCTCTGCCTACTCCTTGCTCGAACCCTCTCCCTTCACTTCTGGAAGACCAATACTTTCCCCATATTCAAAGCACTTTTAAAATAACATCTCCTCCAGGAGGCCTTCCCTGATTAATCCCTCACTTCTTTACTTTATCCCCCACCCCCACCCCCCAACTGGCACTTTGGCACTTCTGTGTCACCTAAGCACTTGAAGTCATTCACTTTACCTCCTAGTAGAACTTAGGTATATATATTTAAACTCTGTCATTTGCCCTTGAGTATAAGTTATTTTATTTCTCTCTTCCCTGCTAGCTTTTAAGTTCTAGAGGGCAGAGATGCTTATTAACTCTATTATAGTCTCTGAAACACCTAGTATTATGTTCTGAAAGAGTAAGGCCTCTGATTCTTACTAATAGTGCCAGGAGTGAGTTGAAGAAGATATAGCTGAAGCAGTTGTTCTGTGAAACAGGTTGATATCCCTTATTTAAAATTTGGAAATTATTAAGCATTTTCTATCTACCAAAGCAATGTGATGAGCACTGGGGTAGATATGAGATAATCAGGTTGAGATAATCAGATCATGCACAGTACCTCTATTGCAAGGGATGTGCCAAGTCTTAAGTAAGGGATAGCCTTTCTATAGTTGAAATTTTCTTTACTTTTAACCATTAAATACAAGTCATGGGGGGAATCACTTCGGTGATGATACAACCTCAATTTCTCAAGGTTTCACGCTAGGTTCTAGGCATTTTGACCTTAATCATAAAGGCAAATTCCTTTTCTTAGCTGAGAACGTTTGAGCCTTGTACACACAGAGAATACAAGCCTAGGTTTAAGTTTTTCATATACCAATTATTTCTCAGAATCCACTTCGTGTTTGTATTCCACAGAACAAAGAAGCAGTGATCTAATTGAACTAAGGTATAAAGCAGGAATATAAGGCTCAGAACCATCCAGATACTTCACTCTGAGTAATGACAAAATGATATCTATTACAAAATATCCAGGTCATTTGTGACTAGATTTCCAATTTATTTTCCTCCACAGGGTTCTAGTAAATCAGATTGATATTTAACTGTTACTGGCTAACTCTTTTTATAATGTACGAGGTCGTAGCTCAGTGGAAAGAGCACGGGCTTGGGAGTCAGAGGTCATGGGGTTGAATCCCAGCTCTGCCACTTGTCAGCTGTGTGACTGTGGGCAAGTCACTTCACTTCTCTGTGCCTCAGTTACCTCATCTGTAAAATGGGGATGAAGACTGTGAGCCTCACGTGGGACAACCTGGATACCTTGTATCTCCCCTAGAGCTTAGAACAGTGCTCTGCACATAGTAAGCGCTTAACAAACACCAACATTATTATTTACTGCAGAGGTTCTATTCTTACTATTTTTAAAGGAAGGACATATGGGCAAAGTGACTTACTAACGTTAAATATATCCCTACAGCACTCTGTACTGACCAAATGTATTAAAATTATATTTTCCATCTCAGCTTCCGTTGGGCAACTTCTTCACAAAGCACGAGCCGAGGTTGACAGGTTGCCCAGATGGTAGTGATGTTTTCTGCTCGCACCGCTACTGACTATGGCCAGGAGAGAATATATTGCAGGCACACAGATTTAGAGTGGGGTCTTTCAAGGCAGCCAAGTGGCATAAGAAAGATGTGTTTTTGTAAGCTAGGTCTGCCGACCAACCTGTGTTAATCTCCCAGAATGCGGCGTAGGCAGCCAGCACTGATACAATGGTCATTGCAGCACAATTTTGAGGAGGAACCATCTGAGGGAAATGGATGAGAGCCCAATACCCTTTTAACTGCTGAATGGTCAGTTCAAAGCGGAGAGGGCAGTATAAATATTTTAATGACATCATAAAGCCCAGTGAAGCGGGACACCGAGGCACACTGACCAGGATGGAGAGTGGGTCAGTCAGGAGAGGGGATATTCTCCTCAAAAAAAGGCTTTAAGAAGATCATGGCTTGAAAATAAAGGCATTTGCGAGTGTCAGAGGTTGATCTTTACAGGCACAAAGAGTGGAGTGGATTGTGAACAAGGCATAGGCGTTTTCAATCACACACGTACACATGCATAAATGGGATTTCAATGACAGCAGTGTCAGGTTCAGAAAGTCAGTCCAGATAAATATATTTAAGCTTCACAGTTTGGGAAATAGCTCTCATATGCAAAGGAATTGTTCAGAGTGCTGAGATACAACAGTAGGCACCGATTTATCAGAACTCTAGGCCCAGGGATAGATGTATCAGGACAAGGAGAACAAAAGGGTCTGGAATACCTCCAATTAATACCAGTCCACAGAATTCTGCAGGACCCTACTCATCCTCCATTAGCCCAGTTGGAAATAACTAGCTGATTTTTTCCAGAATATTAAAGTCATTAGCCAAGAAGATGGGAAAATCACCTGGGGAAAAAAAATGAGAACCTTAAGAATTTCTGCACTAAAACTGAACACATTGTCCTGGACACTTCAAAGTCACTGCCTAACAGGTCATCCTGGGCTGCCGTTGTCATCCTTTTGCTAGTGAAGCAGCTAAAAATAAACAAATAAAAACCTCTTCTCTACATCTTTAAAGCTGGGATTTGGGTTCAGAGTAACTAGATTACTCAGGAAAGAAAGCCAGGAGGCTGGACCAGTAGTAGAATTAACACTCTGGTTTGAAGCCAGTGTGAAACAGAGAGGCTTCTGCCTTGGCTTTAATTTTATTCATCATTAAGTCAAATCATCTGACAATAATCAGGAGGAATGAACTAAAGAAGGAGTAGCTTTTTAGATGTCAACTGACCATTTGAATTGGCAGAACACACAACTTTGAAATGAACATTTAGAGGAAACGCTTCCACAGGAAAATCAGGTCCGGCCATTAAAACAGCAGCAGCATGGCCTAATGGGAACAAGCCTGGGTCTAAAATCAGAGGACCAGGGTTCTAATCCAAGCTCTGCTACTTGCTTGCTATGTGACCTTGGGTACATCTCTTAACTTGTATAGACCTTAGCATCGTTAACTGTACAATGGGGATTCATTATCCGTTCTCCCTCAGAACTTAGACTGTGAGGCCATGTGAGATGGGGGCTGTGTCTGATCTGAATAACTTGTATCCACTCCAGCACTTAGAACAGTACTTGACAAGTAAATGCTTAACAAGTATCTTAAAAGACGATAACAACAACATAGAAATATTGAAATGGAAATGCTCTGGAGAGAGATCAACTGGTTAAGTGCCACCCCCTCCACCTGCGCCTCGGACTCCATTCCCTCTCACCTTATTAAAACCATCGCCCCTGCCCTCTTACCTTCCTTAACTTCTATTTTTAACCACTCAATCTCCAAGGGCTCCTTCCCCTCTGCCTTCAAACATGCCCACGTCTTCCCCATCCTAAAAAAACCCGCTCTTGACCCCACTTCCCCCTCCAGTTATCGCCCTATCTCCCTACTACCCTTCCTTTCCAAAATCCTAGAACGAGTCGTCTACAATCGCTGCTTAGAATTCCTTAACTCCCATTCTCTCCTGGACCCCCTCCAATCTGGCTTCCGTCCCCTCCACTCTACCGAGACTGCTCTCTCTAAGGTCACCCGTGACCTCCTTCTTGCCAAATCCAATGGCTCCTACTCCATTCTGATCCTCCTTGACCTCTCTGCTGCCTTTGACACTGTCGACCATCCCCTCTTCCTCCATACCTTATCTCACCTTGGCTTCACGGACTCCGTCCTCTCCTGGTTCTCCTCTTACCTCTCTGGCCGGTCATTCTCGGTCTCCTTCGCTGGAGCCTCCACCCCTCCCATCCTTTAACTGTTGGAGTTCCTCAAGGGTCAGTTCTCGGCCCTCTTCTGTTCTCCATTTACACTCACTCCCTCGGTGAACTCATTCGCTCTCACGGCTTTGACTACCATCTCTACACAGATGACACGCAGATCTACATCTCCGCCCCTGTCCTCTCCCTCTCCCTTCGGGCTCGCATCTCCTCCCGCATCCGGGACGTCTCCACCTGGATGTCGGCCCGCCACCTAAAACTCAACATGAGCAAGACTGAGCTCCTCATCTTCCCTCCCAAACCCGGTCCTCTCCCAGACTTCTCTATCACCGTGGATGGCACGATCATCCTTCCCGTCTCTTGGGCCCGCAATCTCGGTGTCATCCTCGACTCGTCTCTCTCGTTCAACCCACACATCCTATCCGTTACCAAGACCTGCCGGTTTCACCTCTACGATATCGCCAAGATCCGCCCTTTCCTCTCCACCCAAACGGCTACCTTACTGTTACGGGCTCTCGTTATATCCCGGCTAGACTAATGTGTCAGCCTTCTCTCTGACCTCCCTTCCTCCTCTCTCACCCCGCTCCAGTCTATTCTTCACTCCGCTGCCCGGCTCATCTTCCTGCAGAAACGATCTGGGCATGTCACTCCCCTTCTTAAACAACTCCAGTGGTTGCCTATCAACCTCCGCTCCAAACAAAAACTCCTCACTCTAGGCTTCAAGGCTCTCCATCACCTTGCCCCTTCCTACCTCTCCTCCCTTCTCTCTTTCTACCACCCACCCCGTACGCTCCGCTCCTCTGCCACCCACCTCCTCGCCGTCCCTCGGTCTCGCCTATCCCGCCGCCGACCCCTGGGTCACATCCTCCCGCGGTCCTGGAACGCCCTCCCTCCTCACCTCCGCCAAACTGATTCTCTTTCCCTCTTCAAAACGCTACTTAAAACTCACCTCCTCCAAGAGGCATTCCCAGACTGAGCTCCTCTTCTCCCTCTACTCCCTCTGCCATCCCCCCTTTACCTCTCCGCAGCTAAACCCTCTTTTTCCCCTTTTCCCTCTGCTCCTCCACCTCTCCCTTCCCATCCCCACAGCACTGTACTCGTCCGCTCAACTGTATATATTTCCGTTACCCTATTTATTTTGTTAATGAATTGTACATCGCCTTGATTCTATTTAGTTGCCATTGTTTTTACGAGATGTTCTTCCCCTTGACTCTATTTATTGCCATTGTTCTCGTCCGTCCGTCTCCCTCGATTAGACTGTAAGCCCATCAGACAGCAGGGACTGTCTCTATCTGTTGCCGACTTGTTCATCCCAAGCGCTTAGTACAGTGCTCTGCACATAGTAAGCGCTCAATAAATACTATTGAATGAATGAATGAATACTTACTAAACAAGCAAGAGAAATGACTGTGCCTCTTTTTTTTTTTTAAAAAAAAGGTATTTGTTAAGGGTTTTCTATATACCAGGCATTCTACTAAGTGCTGGGGTGAATACAAGTCCTATGTTAGGTCCACAGTCTTAATCCCCATTTTACATATGAGGTAACTGAGGCACAGAAATATGAAGTTACTTGCCCGGTTACTGTATGTTACTTGCACACAACTGACAAGTGGGAGAGCTAGGACTAGAACCTAGATCCTTTGACTCCCAGGCCCACGGTCTTTCCATGAGGCCATGCTGCTTCTCACTGGACTGCTCAGTAACCTGGGCATATCACTTAACCTCTCCAAACCTCAGTTTCCTCACCTTTAAAATGGGAATAACATAGATCGTGAACCCCAAGTGAGATAAAGACTTTGTCTGACCTCATAACTTGGTATCTAACCAAAGACTGAGTATATTGTAAGTTTTCAATAAGTGCCATAATCATTAGACAATTTGAATTCCTAGACCCTATTTTCTATCCCTCTAAGCATCTTTGCTGCTTTTCACTGGGCCTCTATAATTGCTCCACAACTAATTTAAAAGATGATGATCGAATTGGGACACAATCATCTAATAAAGTCTGATCGCTCAGAATATGGTGAAAAGGATCATTTCCAATCCTTGCATATTTTACTCCCTGATATAATCCCGGTACACACCGATGGTGCTTTGTTGCTGATTTATTCAACTTCTGGTCAGCTATGACCTCTGAGTCCTTTTCTTCTCTACTGGTGTCAATCCCTCTCCATCTTATATTTGTCTTGTGGGTTTTCATTCCTATGTCTGCTACCTTGACTTTTCCCCTATTAGATTGTATTCATTTATGGTAGGACCATTCTACTGACTGATATATGTCATTTTAACTTCTATTCATGCCTTCCAAAGATTTACTAACCCATGATCCTCTGCTCATGTTTGCACTAATCACTGGTGTAATCTAGGTTATAACATTGTCAGTAGGTGATATGAGCCTTAAAATGCTTCCTAAAAACTGATGAGAAGGACAAGGTGATTGAGCACTAAGACCTAATGGATTTCCTCCTGAGTGTGTCACCCTAATAGGGAAACCAAGGTGCTGAGAAATTTAAAGAGTTGTCTTAGGTCACCAAGTTGGAGGCACTTGCAAAAGAGAATACACATTTTTTTCTAATCAGAGTGATTTAGAAATCCATTCCACCTTTCTCCCCATTTCTCTAACAATCTAAATTACCTTTAAACAGTCCAGGCAATGTTTCCCCCTTGCTGAGGATACACTATGGCAGTGAAGATAAAAGGGGGAAATTAGTAACTTCAGGCACAAGATATGAAATAGTGTCTGTTTGACCTGGTATTGAATCAACAGTAAGTGTTTATCCCATAGTGTAGACCCAGGGAAGACAAGCTAGAGATGTAATGACGGATCTGGGAATAAGAATCTCATCCCTAGAAGCCAAAGGAAAAGAAATGTCATTCCAAATAATTTTTTAACCACCTTGCAGCCAGTCAACAGTGCCTTCTAAGTGCCAAGCAGTGTGTTGAGAAAGATAACTAGATGAAGGAAAAAACATGGTGTATTCCCTTAGGATTACAACTGATTGGAGGAGTCTGAAAAACCTCAAATACACCAACATACAAGTAAATATGAAATGGAAGTCTCGCTCCATAGAAACACAAAGCATATAGAAAAGAACAAACAGAACTGCAGAATTAACCTCATTATTCTAAAGTGTCAAGGGGAAACTGAACTAATTGGAAGGAGCAGAGCTAGGTAGGGTACACATAAGAGGGAGGAAAGAAAACCAAATACCCTTTCTGCAGTGTTTCAAATAACAATTTAATTGTTGGAAGTTGATGTTCTTAAGGACATTCTGGCTTGGGTGGCAATCAAGGGAAGCAGCAGCGTGGCTCAGTGGAAAGAGCACGGGCTTTGGAGTCAGAGGTCATGGGTTCGAATTCCGGCTCGGTCACTTGTCAGCTGTGTGACTTTGGGCAAGTCACTTAACTTCTCGGTGCCTCAGTTACCTCATCTGTAAAATGGGGATGCAGACTGTGAGCCCCACGTGGGACAACCTGATTCCCGTGTCTACCCCAGCGCTTAGAACAGTGCTCGGCACATAGTAAGTGCTTAACAAATACCAACATTATTAAGGGAAAATATTCCCCCAATTTTTTTTTTAACCTCAAAAAATATAGAAAAAATTCCAAATTGGTTCCATCCTCAGACATCTCCAATTGGCCTCATTGGTTGATATTTAGGAGCCAATTTTAAAACTTCAAAGACATCTGCAAGGTGAGAATTCCAATCGTAGATATCTGGAAAATATTGCAAAAAAAATGTTTTAGACCCTCCAAAAATCTAAAAAAAAGCCAAACTAGTTCCATCCTCAGGCTTCTCCGATTGGCCTCACTGGTTGAATTTAGGAGCCAATTTAGGAGGTTCAGTGGCATCTGCCTGTTCGAATTCCAGTCACTGATATCCGGAGCATGAAGGGGAGGTGGCTTGGAATACCACCACCTGAAGCCAGCGGCATTCAAAAGGCATGGCTGAATTCCACTTGCTGCTTGCCATTTCAGGGTTACCGACCAACCTGGAACACCATTTTTCAGAATTCGACAAGGCAATATCAAATTTCCCAGTGGGAAAGAGGGGCATCCTAAAGAGGACAATATCGTGGCAGACAGAAGGTGTCAGTGAGAGCCCTTGAAGAGAGTAGTGAAAAGAAAAGAAAAGGGTGACCCTGATAATACTACTTCTAATAATAATAATAATAATAATAACTTGGGTTTTTGTTAAGAGCTTACAATATGCCAGCCAACATACTAAGCGCCGGGGTGGAAACAAGCAAAGTCCCCTGTCCCAAACGGGGATAACAGTCAAAATCCCCATTTTACAGATGAGGTAAACGAGGCTTAGAGAAGTGAAGTGACTTGCCCAGGTTCATCCAGCCGACAAGGGGCAGAACCGGGGTTAGAACCTAGGTCCTTCTGACTCCCAGGCTTATGCTCTAGCCCCTATGCCATGATGAGTTGGGGTAAGGGGAAGTGAATACAACCTGGGTCCTATCATAGTGGGTGTGAGAAAACATGGTTACAAGTCCTGACAGGGCCTCAGGGATGGGAAATCCGCTACGGAAAAACAGCATACTATGGTTGCAGAGGCCACAAGTCTCTGCAAACTGCCATCCAAGATAGCTCTCCCACAAACCATCCTCCACCCCATAGCTGTCATGGAGTCTGAATCTTCCCTTTAAAATAGTCGTGGGAGTTCTCCGCCTTTCATAGAGTTTCCCTACAATACTGGCAAAACAGGAGCCCTGAAATCATTAGGGACATGTTTCTCTACACTGTAAGTTCCTTGTGGACAGGGAAAATGTCGACCAAATCTATTATACTGTACTCTCCCTAGTGCTCAGTATGCTGCTCTCAACTCAATAAGTGCTCAGTACATATGACTGATTGATCTTGGGTGGAGCTATAAGGGTTCCCAAGGCCCTTCCAGTAGCAGGGCAGCCAGTATATAACTCCATAAACTGTGGGGAGGGAAAGGGGCAGTTTCCACACCAGAAAAATGGAGGTAGAGCAATTACCTCAAATGCTTTAGAAAGCGTATTGGAATTGGGGAGTTACCTGCCCCTGTGGGTGGGGAGGGGGACCCACATTCCTGATGAGTATTGTGGCTTTCCAGGGGTTTGCCCTGGGGCATCCTTCAGGACAAAAGGTCACTTTTAACACAGCCTTTGAGCCATGCCAGAAGATCTCCATGCCCCTAAAGGGAGATAGTGTGTGCCCAACAAATTCAAAACAAAAGTAGATTCAGGAATTTCTAACTCATACACAAATATATATATATATTCTACCAAATAAATATATATATAAAATGTATACATATGTATTTAGTAGAATTCCCCCAACTCTTTAAGTCTGCACCCATCACATAAAACTTCCCCAAGATTAAAATGCAATACCTTGGCACCAATATCTCTTGTTTATGTGACCATTAGTTCAAAACCAGAGACAAGCAATTTATTGGGTATGAAAAATGTCACCTATGGCACCCTAATTTGCATCTGAAAATTGATTTTTGTCACATTGGGATTTTAGGACAGCCTCTTTTTGGCAGTCAACTCTGCCACAAAGCATAATAAAAATAATTATGTGACCACAAAAGCGTGTTAAGCTCACTGTAAATTTTATGTCTCTAAAGGAGTATGCTTGGCAAAGCATTACTGATGAGATTGAGAGTTACCTGTGGTGATCTTTCTTAATGATTTAATATCGACAGGTCAACTTAAAACATAACTCGTGATTGCCAGAAAAGTGTATAACAACATAATGTTCTTCATTAGATTTAGTCACATATACACTCTCCAGTTTTAGTTACATGCTAAAATTACTTTCCAGCGAGTGAGCTATTAAGATTGAGACAATCTAAATGCTGACAGAGATGAGATTTCATCAATCTTCCATCAAAGATGCTCAGGAAACTGAAATTTGACAGTCATTGTTCTTTCCTCCTTCTTCTTGACTTAGCATATTTTCCAATGTAAAGTTTAGTTTTCCAAGCAGAATTTTGTGACATAACACCTTTTAACAAGTGGTAATATTGAGAACTAAGGGATTTCACTCCTAGATTATAAACTCTTTGAGTGCTTCGAGTGCATGGATCACATCTACTTAACTCCACTCCACTTTCCCAAATGCTTAGTACAGTGCTCTGCACCCGATTAGTGCTCAACAAATGCCACCGATGGGTAGATTCACAGTTTAACTAGAATGTCATCATCTTCTATAGATATGAATCGTGTCTATTAACCACCTGTGAAATTGTCTAAACGCTTTGATTGCTTGCTTTAGCAATACCGCTCTCTCCAAAAAGGTTTGCTGATGGAAAAGGCAGCTGTGAGAGCAAACTGACCACATGTACTTTGAGCAGAACATTTCTTTAAATCAGTAAAAGGGCTGCATTTAATGGTGGGAGGAGTGACCGGTGGAAGAAGTGGTGAAGATGGCAGCTGACACAGCAAGACCAGCAGAGTGAGAAATAGGAGCAGAAGAGGGCTTGAATACTGCATTTCGAACAGGTCCGTTCCTAGAGTCCCAGACCCAATTTCTCCCACTCAATGCGTTCACATGCAGTCTGCAAGCCTGTTAGCTACCAAGATTCCCCATAAAAGCCAAATGAAAAGATTCCTGTAGAGAATGGAGGAAGAGAATATTACACCTTTCCTTAGGGTATTTGACAGGTGTTCACTATTATTCAGGCACTGTACTAAGCACTGGCGTAGATACAGGATAATCAGATTGCACACAGTCCACATCCCATGAGGGGCTCATGGTCTTAATCACCATTTTACAGATGAAGTAACTGAGGCACGGAGAAGTGAAGTGACTTGCCCAAGGTCACACAACAGACAAATGGCAGAGCTGGGATTAGAACCCAGGTCCTTTGGCCTCCCAGGCCTGTGATCTATCCACTAGGCAACACTGTTTCTCCATTAGCAATAGAGTAATATAGAGGGGAAAAAAGTTAAATTCCTTGATTCATTCAATTTTATTTATTGAGGGCTTACTATGTGCAGAGTACTGTACTAAGCACTTGGAACGTACAATTCAGCAATAGACAGAGACAATCCCTGCCCAAAGATGGGCTCACAGTCTAAATGCTGTTTTCCTAGATATGTATTTAATATTCTGGAAGCTGTTAGTCCATTACTCTTTTTTGTGAGTTTTATAAAGCGCACTTCCAGAAAGCTTAGGGTAAGACATTTCTTGGCTTGGCCCCAAAGAAAGAAGCTAATTCGTTGGAAGTCCATGTTCAATCTAAATTTATACCTATAAGTTATTTATTTGCCCTTCAGTTTGTGAGTGGGCTGTGATGAAGTTTCCCTTCTTCAAATCGGGTTAAAAACTGGGTTTCCTAGTGATTTGTGTTGTAGCTATGCCCCTCCAGATACTTAGTATGAAATTGTTGCATCCTAATTCTTTCTCAATAGGCAGCCAGAAATACTTTTTGTTCCTGAAAATCTATTTCCCTAACCCACAGAGAAAGAGCCAAACCCCAAGAACAATGAAGGCATGCCAAAAAATGTATATGAACATTATTGGAAGAGGAAGACTGTATCCAAATATTTTCCTGTAAGTTTTTAACATGAACAACACTGTAACTCATTACTTCTCAGATTGCAAAACCTCTAGTCATTAGTTGACTTTTTGACATGCCACAAAAGGCCACATTGCCTTGAGCACTCTTGTGTGTAGAGCAATGGATTCAGTAGCTGGAAATATATAACGAAAAGAAGGGTCCTCTAGGGTCTTTTCTTTGAAACAGGAAACATGCTGGAGAAGCAGCATGGCCTAGTGGAGTCAGGGAAGCAGTGTGGCCTAGTGTATAGAGCATGGACCTAGGAGTCAGAAGGACCTGGGCTCTGATCCTGGCTCTGCCACTTGTCTGCTGTGTGACCTTGGGACTGTCACTACACTTCTCTGTGCCTCAGTTACCTCATTTGTCTCAGCTGTAAAATAGGTATTTAGACTGTGAGCCTCCCTTGGGACATGGACTGTGTCCAACCTGTTTACCTTGGATCTACCCCAGCACTTACAGGAGGGCCTGGCACATAGTAAGCATTTAACAAATACCATTAATTTTGTTTTATTAAAAAAAGTGAGATCTGGATTTTAATTCCAGCTCTACCAATTGCTTGCTGTGTGATCCTGGGCAAGACAGTTAATCTCTGTTTGCCTGAGGTCCCTCAACGGGGAATTCCTAGAATGGGAGTTAAGTATCTATTCTCCCTCCAGCTTCAACTGTGAGGCCCATGCAGGACAGGGACTATGTCTGACCTAATTGACTTGAACCTTCCCCAGCACTTAGAACACTGTTTGAAACACTGGGAAAGAACAAAGTAGACTGTCCCGAAACTACCTTGCATCCCAGAGAGTAAAACTATTCCGAATGGCACCTGAGGAAGAAGAGTTAAAAGGTAGTTCTACCCTTACACCCACCCTTTTTCTCAACGACACTATGCCTTGGCAGTAACTCCCAGAAGAAGCGTGGTTTGGTGGATAGAGCTCAGACCAGGGAGTCAGAAGCACCTGGGTTATAATTTCAGCCCTGCTACTTGTCTGCTGTGTGACCTTGGACAAGTCATTTCACTTCTCTGGGCTTCAGCTGCCTTCTCTATAAAATGGGGATTTAAGGCTGTGGCCCTATGTGGGACATGGACTGTGTCTAACCTGATTATCTTGTATTTACCCCAGGGTTTAGTACAGTGCCTCACACATAGTAAGTGCATAACAGACATCTTAAAAAAAGTCACTGTCACTAACGCTACTGTCTCTCCTTTCCTGATGCACTCCATTCAGCTCTGGCCCTAAGTTTACAGTGACACATTCGATCTCTGACCTTCCCAATACCCTACTTGGCAGCAGCAGCTCTCTGAGAGGGTCAAGACCATCACAATTGTGGCCTGGGACAGCTTTTGGGATGGTATTTATTGTCAGAACAATGATGAAAAATGACATCATAGAATACAACATCCTGAACGACTTGGGAGCAGCTATGATCAAGCCCTGTGACATTATCCATGTCCATTGCCATGACAACTGTGCAAATGTAAGGTGTGGGAGGGGGCTATTATTTATATCCAAAATACCTTTGAGGATTTCGGAGCAAAATGTCTTAAATTCAATGTCCAGGAAGGAGACTGAAACCCCAGGAGAAGAAAGACATCATCATAAACCAACAGAAATCGTAACTAGAGGAAGATTAGATGCAGTGAGCCATGCAAGAAGATGAGCAAATGAAAATACCCATAAACTTTTGGGAGATAATTAGAACGTGCACTTTAAACAGAAATGAAAACAAGAATTGATGTTCTAATGAATAAATTGCAACCTGTCATTTTTGACGGGCATTTAAGCTGCTGTATACATAATATAGAGAAGTAAATAAATGCTAAGGGTAAACTGGAGCCATTTAAATGTTCAGTCAGAAAGGACTAATCTTGGGAGCAATTCAAGGAGGAAGAGGGTCTTTAAATAGATATTTGAAGAAGGGGAGAGATGTGAATTCACTGATCAATGAACCCTGAGGGGTCAATGATCAAAATCTCAGCATCCAGGTAATTGAATAGCTAAACAATCTAGGACAAGCTGTTGTCTATTCTTTCCATAATGATCTCCAGGTTGAAAACTGGACCATCTCTCCCTTAGTAACCTGTTTCAGTACTACTTCCTGCCCAATAAGTAGATTTTCCTTCTGTTCCTACATTAATAAAAAGCCTTCCTTCATAGGATGCCACTGGGGACCTCGAGAACAACTGGTCTCCTCCTTCTTGCTCCTTCAAATACTTAACTGTAAGCTCCATGTGGCAAGGCCAGGTGCCTACCGACTCTATTACAGTGTACACTCCCAAGCACTTAGTAGAGTTCTCAATACACAGTAAGTGCTCAGTAAATTTATTGGTTTATTGAGGAAAAAAATTGATTAAAATAACTCTTTAGTCTCAAACTCCCATTCAACCTATTTTCCATCCTATTGATCAGCCTTGCCCCATTTCTCTGATCCCCCTCCAACCTCTCTCTGTTTTTCAGTTTAACGATCAAATATTGCACTCAGTGCTCTTCAAAGATCTATGTAGCAGAGGGCAGCAAGAGGATTACTTCCCAGGAGTACATGATTCAGGTACAAATTCCCTAATGGATCACAACCCACTGGGCACCCCTGCTCATAAACCATTTTTCTATATTCTCATGAGCCACATCCCTGAGTAGTTCCTGAAGACAATATCTGACTGATTGGTAATTAATAATAATTGTGGCATCTGTTTAGCGCTTGCTTGTGTCGAGCCCTATTCTGAGCACTGGAGTGGAGACAAGATAATAAGGTCCCACGTGGGGCTAACAGTCTAAATAGGAGGGAGAAGAGGTATTGAATCCTTATTTTACAGATGAGGTAACTGAGGCACAGAGAAGTGAAGTGACTTGACCGAGGTCAAACAGCAGACTAGTGGTAGAGCCAAAATTAGAACCCAGGGGCTCTGACTCCCAGCCCACTCTGCTACTCAGTAGACTATAAGCTACTTGAGAACGGGATTCATGCTTATAAGTTCTTATTACACTGCACTTTCCCAAGTGCTTAATACAGTGATCTTTACATAGTAAATGCCCAATAAAAGCAATTGACTGATTAATTCATTCCAGATCAGTGGAACACAGGGCCTAAGGGACATGGACATTGAGAATGCTGCTGAAAAATCAGTATCAGTAAACTTCCCTGTTCCCATCATAGTAGGACAAGAGGGACAGAGAGGAGGCAGAGGAAAAACTGAAGGAGCTCTGTCTTGGTTCCTCGGGAGGCATCTTGCCCACTCTGGGGCATTCCCCCGCATAACCCCTAACCCTAATAATAATAATGATGGTATTTGTTAAGCGCTTATTATGTGCCAGGCACTATATTATACTATACTATACTACTGTGTGCCAGGCACACAGAAGCAGCGTGGCTCAGTGGAAAGAGCACGGATTTGGGAGTCAGAGGTCATGGGTTTGAATTCCAACTCTGCCACTTGTCAGATGTGTGACTGTGGGCAAGTCACTTCACTTCTCTGGGTCTCAGTTACCTCATCTGTAAAATAGGGATTAACTGTGAGCCTCACGTGGGACAAACTGATGACCCTGTATCTACCCCTGCGCTTAGAACAGTGCTCTGTATATAGTAAGCACTTAACAGATACCAACATTATTATTATTACACTAAGCACTGGAGTGAATACAAGCTAATCGGGTTGGTCACAGTCCCTTTCCCACATGGGATTCAGAGTCTCAATCCCCATTTCACAAAAGAGGTCACTGAGGCATAGAGGAAGTGAAACGACTTGCCCAAGTTCACACACAAGATAAGTAGTGGAGTTGGGATTAGAATCCATGACCTTCTGACTCCCAGGCCCAGAGTCTATCCACTATGCCATGTACCCGCTAGGAGACAGAGAGGAAGTTTAAGGGGATCTGGAAATGGTGGAATAAGTGGAAGGGGACAGAGAGACCACTCCAGAAAAGGTAATAATAATAATGATGGCATTTGTTAAGCGCTTACTATGTGCAAAGCACTGTTCTAAGTGCTGGGGAGGATACAAGGTGATCAGGTTGTCCCACGTGGGGCTCACAGTCTTAAAGCCCATTTTACAGTTGAGAAGAAGTTAATTTAAGTGACTTACCCAAAGTCACACAGCAGACAAGTGGCAGAGTGGGATTTGAACCCATGTCTTTTGACTGGGATCGCCAGCACATCCCAGGTCCCTCTTCTCCAGCTCCATCCCCTCATCGCTGGGCTACAGCTAATGCAATTTAAACCATTCAGATAATGGATGAGGTGATGAGACAGCTTTGATCCCTTCACCAGATACATGGGTCAGAGTTCAAAATGACGAGAACCCTTCGTAGAACTCTTCTCGGTTTTCAGGAGCTCTTCTCCTCTTACATATATCACTGTACTTCATTGGATTCCTAAAAACAGACCTAAAATACCAGCTAGTTTCTAGAAACCTTTGACCCACCCAGATCCTTTTGCCTTCATAGTCTTTCCTCAGATGTTTCTGTTCTGTTTATTCTTTGATCATACATGTCAAACCTCAACAATGTTCCATCATGGTTGGAGAGGACCACTTTCTCATTTACCAAGGACAGTTTGCATTTTATTCCTTCCTTCTAAAGTTTTGGCACTTTGACACTTTAGAGTGGCTTCAAATTTAATGAGCATCCTTTCAATTCCTCATTCAGAGCATCAGAAAAGATACGGTACAGAATCAGTTTCAGGACTGAACCCCGTAAGATTACACATCATAAGCCTAGCTAGGCTGACCCTGAGTCACTAATAACACTTTTGGGAGGCCCTCTTTGGCGTATTCTTGCTCTGGGAAGCAGTATAGCCTAATGGATAGAGCAGGGGCCTGGGAGATAGAGGATCTTGGTTTTAATCCTGGCTCTGCCACTTACCTGTTGTGTGACCCTGGACAACTCAATCAATCAATCAATCGTTTTGTTGAGCTCTTACTGTGTGCAGGGCACTGTAATAAACACTTGGGAGAATACAAACAACAATAAAACACATTCTTTGCCTCTTTGCCTCAATTTCCTTATCGGTAAAATGAGCATTAATTCCAACTACCTCCTACTTAGACAGTGAGTCCCATGTGGATGTGTCTGACCTGATTGTCTCGTATCTCTCCCAGTACTTGATACAGTGAATGGCACATAGTAAGTTGCATAATAAATACCAAAATTCATTAATTTGTTCTTTATTTCTTGTGATGCTGTTGTTTTTCCAGTGTCACTAAGACATTGTGCTTTAACCTCATCTCTTTAAGTTCTCCTCAAGCACTCCTTGATATCTGCTCCAGTCTCAACTTCTTTCTGAACTCTTGGGAGCCTTTTTCAATCACCTAAATGTTTCTACAAAGCATCTTGCGTTCCTCGTTATTGTTTCCTTTGCTTCCAAGCATATCCTTCTCCAGCTTTCTCAGCTTGCTTCTCCTTGACCCTTCTTTTTTTGGAGCCTTTTTCACTTTTGCTTTACTTGTTATCAAGGTTGTTTATGTACGAAAGACATCATACTCACTGTTTATTCCCCTGGCAGAGATATGGTTGAGGTTAGTGCACACAATTCCTTTGCAAACACTCCCTGACTAAATTGGCACTTCAGCATTGGCTTTTGAACTTTCTTTTAATTTGCTTTTCCTGGATATTGACAATTTTTAACTTTGATCTCTATTTCTGGTGGACACAAATGATGCTTCTGATGCCACACAAATGATGCTTCTGCCTACTAAGACATTGAAAAAGATTCTTTTTGTGTCCCTCGATTCTTTAATTTATCTAGGGTGGGTTACTCCAACATCTCTATATGATTTATTGTACGGAGTTTATAATATACAGATGGCTACCTTAAGAACAAGTGGCCAGTCAGACTCCTTACATGCTTTTCTTTATTTCCCTAGCTAGGCAATGAAAGCATTTACCATCCATCAAACTTTGGCCAGGGATGTTTTGGAGGTTATAATAATAATAATGTTGGTATTTAAAAGCTTACTATGTGCAGAGCACTGTTCTAAGTGCTGGGGTAGATACAGGGTAATCAGGTTGTCCCACGTGAGGCTCACAGTTAATCCCCATTTTACAGATGAGGTAACTGAGACACAGAGAAGTTAAGTGACTTGCCCACAGTCACACAGCTGACAAGTGGCAGAGCAGGGATTAGAACCCATGACCATGTTTAAAGTACCATGAAACCTTTAAAAAAATACTAGGATTTACCTCTTTACTCCCACCTAACCATGCGATCAATCATATTTATTGAGTGCTTATGGCATGCAGGACACTGGAAAAAGCACTTTGGAGAGTACAACACAAAAGAGATGGTAGACGTGCTTCCTGCCCACAATGAGTGACAGTCAAGAAGACGGGCTCACACCTGCTACAACTTTCAGTTGCTTTTATTTCTTTAAAATGTTCAGTTTATCCCCACAGCACTCTAGGACATGATTCAGTCTCAGTGTGCCAGGAGACTTTATCCCTACCCTCCCTTTTCTCTCACAGAGGTCCACAGTAGTAATTACAGTGGTATTTGATAAGCACTTACTCTGTGCTAAATACTGAACTAAGCGCTAGGGTAGGTACAAGCAGCGTGGTTCAGTGGAAAGAGCCCAGGCTTGGGAGTCAGAGGTCATGGGTTCTAATCCCGGCTCTACTGCTTGCCAACTGTGTGACCTTGGGCAAGTCACTTCACTTCTCTGTGCCTCAGTTACCTCATCTGTAAAATAGAGATGAAGACTGTGCGCCCTAAGTAGGGCAACCTCATTACCTTGTATCTACCCAAGAGCTCAGAACAGTGCTTGGCACATAGTAAGCGCTTAACAAATACCAACATTATTATTATAAGATAAGCAGCTCAGACACAGTTCCTGTCCCTTTTGGGGTTCAAGTCTAAGAAGGAGGGAGAACAGGTATTGAATCCCTAAGAAACAAGGACAAAAGGCATAAATTTGAGGTGATGTCACTAAAAATAGCTCTTTTGCTCACTGTCTCTCTGACTAGACCATCCCCCCCGTTGGCTTTAAAGCAGTCAATCACCTTGCTGCCTCCTACCTCGCCTTGCTACTCTCCTACTACAACCCACCCCTCTAATAGTCCTCTAATGCTAACCTTCTCACACTACCTCGATCTCATCTATCTCACCTCGGATCTCTCGTCCACGTCCTGCCCCGGGCCTAAAACTCTCTCCCTCCTCACATCCAATGGACAACTACTCTCCCCCTCGTCAAAGCCTTATTGGCAGCACATCTCCTCCAAGAGGCCTTCCCTGACTAAGCTCTCTTGTCCTTTTCTTCAACTCTCTTCTGCTCCGTCCTGACTTGCTCCCTTTTTTCAACACCGCCCTCCCAGTCCTTCAGCACTTATGTCCACATCTGGCATTTATTTATTTATATCAATGTCTGTCTCCCCATCTACACTTAAAGCTTGCTGTGGGCTGGGAATGTGTCTGTTAATTGTTATACTATCTCAAGTGTTTAGTGCATTGCTCTGCACATGCTTAAATGATCAATAAATATGATTTACTGAGTGACTAGAGCAGCATTAAAGGTCTCCTGAACCACAGTATAGGTTGACCTCTCTTGAAATGCATTTTCCTTCAGTTAACTCAAGCTGTTTCAGACAAGTGTGATTGGCCTGGACGCTTGTACTATTTTCCAGAGTTGATGAGTTTGAATGAATAGGATGCGTTCCTACGCTCAGAGCGACGTCATCACAGTTTCCTACAGCGACTGCACCTGGCAGAGTAAATCAATGCTTCTGGTTCTGCCTCTGCTGTTTTCTCGGCTACCTAAGAATAGATGATCCTCAGGGTTTCCCTGGGCGGCAAACACTGGAAATCTCCTCATTCTATATAAGCCATCAAAGTTTGTTTTAACCATCTTTGGGACAAAGATAATATACTGTGGCTTGCCATATGCAGCTTAATGATTCCTCTGGCTTTTATGTATTCTAAGCTCTTATGGGCAGGGAAATGTGGGTGTAACTCTCCCAAGTGCTTAGAACAGTACTTTGCACATAGTAAGTGCTTAATAAACACCACTGATTGATTGATATATTGCATTCTATGCATTGAAGTTGTTAGACTGATGCAAAAGTCTACTGTTGTTTTCCCGGTATTGTCTATTTTATGATGATGATGATATTTGTTAAGCACTTATTATGTGCCAAGCACTGTTCTAAGCTGTGGGGTAGATACAAGGTAATCAAGTTGTCCCACATGGGGCTCACAGTCTTAATCCCCATTTTTATAGATGAGGTAACTGAGGCACAGAGAAGTAAAGTGACTTGGCCAAAGTCACACAGTTGATAAGTGGCAGAGGCAGGATTAGAACCCATGACTTCTGACTCCCAAGTCTGGGCTCTTTCTACTAAGTCACACTGCTCCAGAACAATCCAAAAAGGGAACTGTATCAGCAGTGACTTGGAGGAAGCGTCCGAATCTTTGCACAATGAGCAGGTTAGCCAAACTGGAGTGGAGAATATAAATACATTTATAAGCCTCTACCCTTGCATACTGTAAACTCTTTACGGGTAGAGAATGCTTCTTTCAAGTCTGTTGTACTCTCCCACACATCTAGGACAGTGCTCTGTGCGCAGCAAGGTCTCAATAATTACCAATGATTGCCTGATTGAAGAGGGAAGAAACCTTAACGTTTTGATTTAATCTGAATCACAGATGGTAGTCCCTGTAGCCTTTTGAGCTAATGGCATGATCAGATAGATCAAAACGATGACAGTTATTGATTCTGTATTATAAGACTGGCTGGAATCTTACATGACATCTGTTTTGTTCTCACCCATTTATGGAGTCCATTGCTCTGCACTCGTTAAGAGCTCACTAAATATCATTGACTAACTGATTGACTTGAGTCAGGGAAGGGGTTGCTAGAAATGGGTAGATCTGTGATGGAATTGTGATAATCCAGAAATAAAGTAGCTATGGTCTGGATTAGCACAGTGTTTTAGCAAGACGAGCATCACTGAGATTTACTAGGGAAGATTTGTCAACTCTTGCAAGTCAAATAGATGTGCTTGGGAGGTGAAGGAGGGAAAGATGTGTCAAAAAAGACTCCAAGATTATGAGTGTGAGGGACCAGAGAACATGATAGCAGTGGATTTCCAGGACATGGAGGTGAGGTGAAGAGGAGGTTTACCACGTGAATGATTATTCCAAATGAAAATTCAGCCCTGGCAAAAGCTAGACATCAGAGACTGTAAGCTCCTTGAGGGCAGAAATTGTGTCTGCCTGTTATATCGTAATCTACCGTATTGCATCACAGAGACCTTGTGTGGTCTCATAGAAAGAGTTCTGGCCTGGGAGTCAGGGACCTGGGTCCAAACCTCAGCTCAGCAATGTGACTGTTAGTGACCTTGGGCAAGTCACTTAAATTCTCTGTGATTCAGTTTCCTCTACTGTAAAATGATTCAATAGCTGTTTGCACTTCCCCTTGGACTGTGAGCTCTTTGTGGGATAGGGACCGTGTCCAACCTATTTTATATCCATGCTAACACTTGACACATCATAAGCACTTAATATGTAGCACAATTATTCTTATTATGACTCTCTTGCACAGTAAGTACTGTGCTCTGCGCATAATAAGGACTCCAAATTAATTGGCTACTAAACTGAGAAGTAGATATACATCTGGGAATCATCTGAGTCGAAAGGATTCCTAAAATTGTGCAAGTTGTGAAGGGAAATAGAGAGACAAGGGAGAGAAGGGAGAGAGGGAGAGAAGTACTGGCAGGGTCCCTCTAGAATGCAAGCTTGTTGTGGGCAAGGAATCTGTCTACCAACTCCGTTCAGTGTTCTGCACAAGCAAATGCTCAATAAATAACACTGATTAATTTTTGAAAGGAGAGTGAGACTATGAGGTGTAAGGACCTTGCTGCTAGGATCTAAGTCTCCTTTCCCCACCTCCTACAGCCACTTCAACACTTCCACCTCCCCTAGGGTAGTCACCATCTTAGCACATGGATACCGCTCCCCACTCCTTCTCCTCCAGCAGCACTAATGTATATATCTTTAAACTCTGTTGCTTTCTCCCTAGTTGTCATATAGCTTCCCTTTCACCTCCCCCTTTTTCCTAGATTAATAAATTCTGTGTAATGTAAGTACAGAAATTATGTAGAACTACATTTCCTGGATGGTGCCAGGCAATGGATCTATAGTTCAGTCAACAAATGTAGATTAACTAACCTAATCAATCATAATTAGGTTGATCGACCTAATTGCAACTAGGTGACGGCCCCTAGTGTCTTGTGGTGTCCAATTGGCTTGAGCTGGGTGAAGGGAGTGGAAGAAATAGTCAACTGCTTATCTGTTGGAAATGCTCTTTTTTAAGGCCACTGGGGCCTCATTTAATGCACCGGTGAAGGTTCTTTTCTAAATGGATGTAATGACGTGACCGAGTGAGTGCTCTTTAGAGAGGGAGGCTTCACTTCCTTCTAAATAGCAGAACAAGATCCATTAAGTGGTCAGTAATATTTCTTTTTCTGGTATTATTTAATGGCCCAACTTCAAAAGATTAGTCCCACTACTAAGTCCCACACCCTGCTTGACCGAGGCTATTTCCAACTATTACCCTCCCTGTGAAGAAAAACAATCCAAATCTAGGATTGCATATCATAAAAAAAATCTATGTCTAGACACTGGTATTGTCAGGTCCAATTTTTAATGCTGCACTAAATCTCTGTAGTTAAGGTGAAAGGAAATGGTGCACAGTAAAAATGTCAACAAGAAAACTCTTGTTTCTGGGCAAGTCATGAAACTCAATCATTATACAATAACCCATGCTTTAAGTACAAATGAACAGAAAGGGAAGTTTCCTAAAGGGCTTATTACACACGTAGATACTTATACACAGTTGTAGAAGCAGTCACTTAATTCTGTTCCTCTAGGAGTCTGGGAGAGGGAGTTACCCACTAAGTGGATCTCCTCATAATTAGTAAGGTCATTACAAGTGATTACAGCCTTTGAGGTTAAATTTACACTGGACCAAAGAATAAAGAAATTTTCAGAAGCACATCCAATTCGGACTTTACTTGGTCATAGCATCTTCATTCCAGCTTTGCTCGGGCATATGATACCTAAGGTCTAGGACAGTTAGTTGGTACCATCAGATTGCAAAGAAATCAAAGATGCCCTATCTCTGATTAGCCCTGAGAGAGAGATTTTTCTAGAGACTAGTCCTGGATTGAAGCTCAAGCTAAATCAGAGAAGCCCGCGGGATACTGAGCAGGCCCCATTGATTTTAGGGGTGTGAGCTGGCATCCCCTTGGCCTGGGAGCATCAGGTGAATCACATACTGTGGGGAAGAGATGCCAATGCCACCAGAGTGGGTGGGGAGGGAGAAGTCTGTTGCTCCTGTTCAATCCATCTAGAAACAAATCACCCTCAGCCCTCCAGAGGCGCAGACTCCCACACCCTCAAAGGCTCACAGCGTGGCCTAGTGGGTAGAGCACGGACCCAGGAGTCAGAGGACCTGGGTTCTGATCTCCACTCCACCATTTGCCTGCTGTTTGACCTTGGGCAAGTCACTTCACTTAGCAGCATTGTGCAGTGGAAAGAGTCAGGTCTTGGGAGTCAGAGGTCGTGGGCTCTAATCCCAGCTCCGCCACTAATCAGTTGTATGATTTTGGGCTAGTCACTTAATAATAATAATAATGTTGGTATTGGTTAAGCACTTACTATGTGCAGAGCACTGTTCTAAGGGCTGGGGGAGATAGAAGGTAATCAGGTTGTCCCACGTGAGGCTCCCAGCTAATCCCCATTTTATAGATGAGGTAACTGAGGCACAGAGAAGCCAGAGGATCTAGGTTCTAATCCTCACTCTACCACTTGCCTGCTGCATGACCTTGGGCAAGTCACTTCATTTCTCCGTCCCTCCATTTCCTCAAACGCACAATGGAGATTCAATACCTGTTCCTCATTCAATGGTATTTATTGAGTTCTTACTGAGTGCAGGGCACTGTACTTCTTCTTACTTGGGCTGTGAGCCCCATGAGGGACAGGAACTGTGCCTGACCTAATTAGCTGGTTACTACCCCAGTGCTTAGAACAGTGTCTGACACATAGTAAGCTCTTAACATATTAGACGTTTAGACTGTGAGCCCGCTGTTGTGCAGGGATTGTCTCTATCTGTTGTCTAAAACTCAACATGAGCAAGACTGAGCTCCTCATCTTCCCTCCCATACCCAGTCCTCTCCCAGACTTCCCTATCACCGTGGATGGCACGACCAACCTTCCTGTCTCTCGGGCCTGCGATCTCAGTGTCATCCTTGACTCGTCTCTCTCGTTCACCCCACACATCCTATCCGTCACCGAGACCTGCCGGTCTCACCTTTACGATATCGCCAAGATCCGCCCTTTCCTCTCCACCCAAACGGCTACCTTACTGCTACGGGCTCTCATTATATCCCGGCTAGACTACCGTGTCAGCCTTCTCTCTGATCTCCCTTCCTCCTCTCTCGCCCTGCTCCAGTCTATTCTTCACTCCGCTGCCCGGCTCATCTTCCTGCAGAAACGATCTGGGCATGTCACTCCCCTTCTTAAAAAACTCCAGTGGTTGCCTATCGACCTCCGCTCCAAACAAAAACTCCTCACTCTAGGCTTCAAGGCTCTACATCACCTCGCCCCTTCCAACCTCTCCTCCCTTCTCTCTTTCTACCGCCCACCCCGCACGCTCTGCTCCTCCGCCGCCCACCTCCTCACCGTCCCTCGGTCTCGCCTATCCCACCGTCGACCCCCGGGCCACGTCCTCCCACGGTCCCGGAACGCCCTCCCTCCTCACCTCCGCCAAACTGATTCTCTTCCCCTCTTCAAAACCCTACTTAAAACTCACCTCCTCCAAGAGGCCTTCCCAGACTGAGCTCCCCTTCTCTCTCTACTCCCTCTACCACCCCCATTTCACCTCTCCGCAGCTTAACCCTCTTTTCCCCCCATTTCCCTCTGCTCCTCCCCCCTCCCTTCCCATCCCCTCAGCACTGTACTCATGCGCTCGACTGTATATATTTTCATTACCCTATTCATTTTGTTAATGAAATGTACATCGCCTCGATTCTATTTAGTAGCCATTGTTTTTACGAGATGTTCTTCCCCTTGACTCTATTTATTGCCATCATTCTTGTCTGTCCATCTCCCCCGATTAGACTGTAAGCCCGTCAAATGGCAGGGACTGTCTCTATCTGTTGCCAACTTGTTCATTCCAAGCGCTTAGTACAGTGCTCTGCACACAGTAAGCGCTCAATAAATACTATTGAATGAATGAATGAATTGTCGAATTGTACATTCCAAGCGCTTAATACACTGCTCTGCACAGAGTAAGCGCTCAGTAAATACCACTGAATGAATAAATGAACAAATACCATTAAAAAAGCGGGGAACTGGGTCAGCAAAAGAAACGGTAAAAGAGGGCTCATATGAGGAGTATAGCAACAGCCGCAACAATCTAAGTAAAATGCCAACAGCTTTCTCTCTCCCATCTCCTACTGGCCAATTTCCCACCTCCCTCATTCCCTCTGGGCTTTGTGCCTGGAAATCCAGGCATCTAGGAGCGACGGTCATTGTGACACAGGAGGCAGCTGTGCCCACCACACTTTCATTTCCCTTCTCCTGTTGCCCCTGCTGCTCAGCTCCTCTTTTTGCTGAAGACATCTGGGCCAGGACACATTACCACACTTTGTGGGTGCAGAGCTGTGGATGGGTCTGCCTCTATATCTTCCAAGGTTCGCCTTTTGACCCATGGAGATCCGGTCTTTTTGCTAGTAGAATATTTTAAAGTGGTCATTTTTCTTCATGAGGATATGTATCTGGCCTGAGAGCTTAAGGTAGTGTTTGACACATAGTAAGAGCTTAAAAATACTTTTAAAGAAATATTATTTTTAATATCATTACTGGCTACATTCCCTGGAATATTTAAGCTGTGAAGATTATCTTCTTGGGAAATGTAAAAAATTTGGATCTCGGGAAAAAGTAAATGGTCAAATTCCTCTCTCTCTTGACTCCATGAACATAAATTACAAAACACTGGCTCGGGAGAGATTTTCTACATAAGTTGAATCATCACCAAGTCTTTACTCAATAATTGCATCTCCTCTTGGATCACAAAAATCATTTTTTCCCCATTTAATAGCTGCACCATTCTGAACATTATTGGTTAATCAAGCCACTGTCCTTATTCAATATCAATCCAGACATCTTCAATTAATATCCCAAATAGTCTGTGTGCAGTTTAATGCTTTGTTTCCAAAGTTAAAAACAAGCATTCCCCTGGTCCAAATATACTTTAGGTCAGCTTTGTAGATCAAAAACTAGAGTAATCAAGATTATAAACATTTTCAGTAGTCCACAAATGCTAACCATAATTCCCTATATTTCCCAGCTCTATTATATTGGCACAGATATTAACAGGATCCCCAACAGGATGTTTAGAACCCAGATGAGGGTCTTGGTATCAATTTTTTATACAATATGATTTACAGAGCACTTTTTAAGTATTGGGCTAAAAACTATTTACCTGGCACAACTTGCAGGGTGAATTTTAGTTCATCGCTATTTTCCCATAGTTTAAAATGGTTATTCAAAATGCTCTTCTTTCAAAAAATGAAATTCGGCCAGAAAAGCAGCCAGTATCAAAACTGCAAAAGATTTAAAATACACTATAACTGCCCAATTAAATGTGAGGTTAGGCACCTCCTCTTTTTTAGCTTCAGATACTCTTACTATAGTTATTTGGTAGATGCCTGAGAGGAGAAAACATTATTCAAGATGTTAGATGTAATTAATTGTTGTTAAGAAGAGCCCTATTTTCCCTGCATATAAAGCCCTCTAGACAGTAAGTTCATTGTGGGCAGGGATTGCCACTCTTTATTGCAGCATTGTACTTTCCCAAGCTCTTAGTACAGTGCTTTGCACACCGTAAGCACTTAATAAATACGACTGAAAGAATGAATAAAGAGTCAAACAGCCTTCTCTAGGATTGATTTTATCAAACCATTTACACCCAAGTAAACAGATGCATCAAAAAGCTGAGGAAGATCATCCATTTAATCACAGTGCAAGAGTGTGGAACCAAGCCAGGATTCCACAGAGAAAGCTTCCAGAATTACCTAGAAAACATAATGATAATAATGATAATAACTGTGGTATTTGTTAAGTGTTTACTATGAGCCAGGCACTGTACTAAGTACTGGTCAATCACTTCCTAATTAGAAGGTAATCAGGTTGGACACAGTCCCTGTCCCACACAGGGCTCAAGTCTCAATCTCCCTTTTACAGATGAGGGAACTGAGGCACAGAGAAGTGAAGTGACTAGCCCAAGGTCACACGGCAGGCAAGTGGCAGAGTCGGGTTTAAGTTCTTGTGACTCCCAAATCCGTGCTCTATCTCATAGGCCACGCTATTCTCGCAAAGCTTTATTCAACTGGTCCTGCCAGGAGTGATGGGAAGATCAAGATCACAGAAGGAAGTAAACAGATTCCTACTCCACCCCTGGTTTGAAGGAAATGATCATACCAGGAGATATTTATTCACAGCTATTGATTGTTGCATCTTTCTACCTATTTTATCTCAAAAATTAATTAATAATCTTGCTTCGAGACTCCATTGGCTGTTTTTAAATTTTTCCTAAGCATGAAGCTCTGCCTTCGACCACTGATTTTTCTCTTAAAGGGAAAGCTTTCCAGAAAAGGGGAAGGAGAAGATGGAGAAGAAGACAAAGACGAATAAAAAGAAGTAACAGCAATATTAGCAGCCACTACTGCCTACTGAAAAGGGCTAGTAAGAACAAAATGCCTAGGGGAAAAAGAACAGATCTGGGAGTCAGAGGACCTGGGTTCTAATTCCAGCTCTGCCAGTTGCCTGATGTATGCCTCCCTTAACTTCTCAATGTCTCAATTTCTTCATCTGTAAAATGAGGGTTCAGCACCTCTTTCCCTCCTATTTAAACTGTTCCCACCACACAGCACTCATGTGCGTATCCATAATTTACTTATATTAATGTCTATCTCCCCCTCTAGACTGTAAACTCGTTGTAGGGAGTGATCATGTCCACCAACTGTACTCTCCCAACTGCTTTGTACAGTGTTCATCACAAAGCTCTCAATAAATGTGATTGATTGATTGATTGTGAGCCCAATGTAGGACAGGGATCATGTCCAGCCTGATTAAAGTGTTTCTACTTTAATGCTTGCTAAGAATTTCACAACCACTGATATTAGTAATATTTATTGATCAAGCACTGGGTGCAGGGCATTAGCTAGGCACTTGGAATGTACAGAATGAAGAAGTGACACCTCCCCTGCTTACTAGCAGATTAGGCTTCCAAAATCTTCATTAATTTTCTTTTAGAATTATCTTACTGAATTCAGAGAAGCAATGGATGTGGCAATAATATGTAAGAATTCTGTGCTATTTGCTGTGTAACTTCTGGCAATTCACTTAATTTCTCTTTGCCTCAGTTTTATCATCTTTGAAATAAGGATTAAATACCTGTTTTCCCTTCTGCATGGACTACTGTGAGCCCCATGTTGAAAAACGACTGTGTCTGACTTGATTATCTCATAACTACTCCAGCCCTTACTTCAGTATCTGATACATAATCAGTGCTTAGCGTGGCTTAGTAGAAAGAGCATGGGCTTGGGAATCAGGGGTTGTGGGTTCTAATCCCGGCTCCACCATGTGTCTGCTGGATGACCTGGGGCAAACCACTTAACTTCCCTGTGTCAGCTACCTCATTTGAAAATGGGGATTAAGACTGTGAGCCCCACGTGGGACAGCCTGATTACCTTGTATCTCCTCCAGGACTTAGAACAGTGCTTAGAACATAATACGTGTATAGCAAATAACATAATTATTATTATAATTAAATACCATTATAATACTAATAATAGTAAAATTATTATCTTTATTGTTGTTATATATCCAGGGCGATTATTAACAGGGAAGGCTAGGCATTTGACTCTTAAAAGGCAAATATATTGACTGTTTTCACTGCTGACAGTTATCAGGTGAAATATTAAAGGCAATAGTGACACACTGTGTAAGAAAGGAAATTGCTAAGAACAAAGTACAAGATTCATATTTAATTTAAAAGGAATTACAATGGAGACAACTGAGCAATCTTGGGGGGCTAAGAAATCTAGGCTTCTGGGAGTTTCTCTGTGACTCTTAGAGAAATAATACTTGAGACTTTTGCAGAAAGAAAAGATTAAAACAACATGCTTTCCTTGCCCAGTCACGGTGTATAAAATTCATCAGTCAAAATTTGGGCACATCCAACTGCCTTTCTTTCCTTGGTTACACTTTTGTACATTAAATCAGCCCAGGCTGAGTTTCTGACACACCGAGAGTTGGCCAAACTAATCAGATGTCCAGCTTTAATGTGGAAATAGAACACAGCTTCAACCGGAAGACAATTGACCTTTTGAATACGGATTTTATCAAAGACTGAGCTTCATTTTATACTTAATCAATTGTATTTATTGAGCATTTACTGTGTGCAGAGCACTGCACTAAGTGCTTGGGAGAGTTCAATATAATAGAGTTAAGAGACAAGATCCTTGCCCACCAGGAGATTACGGTCTACCTACACTGTGCAACTTTAAATTTATTGCTTCTCCACCTACCTCTCTTGCTGCTTTTTCTCAGTCTCTTTCACTGAATCCTAACCACCTCTCCCAGAGAATTCCAGGCTGGAAAAACTGCTGGGAGTTAGAGATGGGAGATTCAAAAGGGAGCTACAATCAGAAGGCGAGCTTGGGAGAAGTGAGGAATGTGAACAGGAGACTAGGGGGTAAAGAGTGTCAATATGCAAAATAGAGTTGGTGGACAAACTTGGCACCAGAAGGAGTTTCTGCTTGATAATAGTAATAATAATGATGGTACTTGTTAAGCACTTACTATGTGCCCTGCACTGTTTTAAATGCTGGGTTAGATACAAATTAATCAGGTTGGACATGGTCCCTGACCCACATGGGGCTCACACTCTTAATTCCCATTTCACAGCTGAGATAATGGAGGCCCAGAGAAGTGAAGTGACTTGCCCAAGGCCACACAACAGACTTGTGGTGGAATGGGAATTAGAACCCAGGTCCTTCTGACTCCCAGGCCTGTGGAGATGGGTAACTCTCTTCCTACCTCCTCCAGGAGGCCTTCCCAGACTGAGCCCTCCCTTTTCCTCTGCCCCTCCTCCCCTCTCCATTCCCCCTACTCCCTCCCTCTGCTCTACCCCCTTCCCCTCCCCACAGCACTTGTGCATATTTGCATATATTATTCATTACTCTATTTTATTAATGATGAGTATATATCTATGATTCTATTTATCTTGATGGTATTGACGCCTGACTACTTGTTTTGTTTTGTTGTCAATCTCCCCCGTTTCGACTGTGAGCCCATGGTTGGGCAGGGATTGTCTCTATCTGTTGTCGAATTGAACATTCCAAGCGCTTAGTACAGTGCTCTGCACACAGTAAGCACTCAATAAATACAACTGAATGAAGGAATGAGTGAATTTGAGTTTTAGGAGGATAGGGGAAGGTGGGTTTTGAGCAACATGTGATGTTTGTACTTCCAGAGGAAGAGGCTAAAGGCAGGGAGGTTGATGCAGTGGCTTAATCATGATAAAACCAGGAGCTGGATCCAAGAGGTAGCTGTTTGGAGAGGAAGGAGCAGATATAGGAGATGTTATGGAGAAAGAATTTAGATGTAGAAGTTGATCCACTGTGAGGACAAAATATAGTGAGGAGACAAAGATAACACCAAGACTGTGGACTCTTGGGACAGGGAGGGATGGTGATGTTAATGATTTAACTGTCAGTTTATTACTTTTTCAGTCATTTATCATTAGGTATTTATCATTATCATGAGGATGCCCCCTTCCCCACCACCCCTCGTTGCTTCCCTTAAAACTGCCCATCATCCTTAAATTTTGGATTCTGCTTTCTATCTCTTTATCTGTGCATTGTTAGGCAGAGATCTGCCATGATAGCAGAATTCATGGAATATTTTAAATGGTGTCACCACTGAAAATCTTTGCTTATGTAGGGTGTGCTCTTCCTTTCCTCTCCCTAGCCCTGACTCATACGTGATCTAGCATATTGCTTCTGGTTTAGATTTCGTTATGGTCCAGACACTCCCAAAGCACAGAAGCCACAGATGAGACTCTCATTTAGTCATTCAATAATATCTACTGCCCCCCCACTGAGTGTGGAACACAGAACTGCACTCTATTCTCTCTCTTATGGGAAAAAAATATTCCTTTGAGTAGAGAACAGTATTAATAAATACCCGCTCCTCAAAATAATTCTATTTAAGTTGTTTACTGTCTTCAAGTGTTACAAAGTGGGAATCATTTGGAATGTCAAGGAAGGGAACCAATATATTAGCCTGCTTTTAGGGGCAGAATGCAGGCTGGATAGGCTATTGTTTTGATCCTGCTTCTGGACTGGAAGCTCCTTGTTGGCAGGGAACATGTCCATCAGTGCTATTGTTTCGTACTCTTCCAAGTGCTTAGTACAAAGCTCTGTACACCATAAGTGCTCAATAAATGTCACTGATTGAGTCAGTGTGACATCACTCCCTATATTCTTAACCATTCTGCCCACCAAAATGTTAATCATATCCTTCCATTTCTATATGTCAGTTCCTCTCTCAAACATACAGAACTCATTGTGTTCTGGGTACTTTCTGATTAGTAAAACCACAATATCAATCAACTCTGCTGCTCTTTTGTAGGTGAACAGCAGAACGCCTTTAAGAAACATTAGAATGTTGGAGAGATTGACACTTTTTAGAACTAAGGACTACGGGAGGGAAGTAAGAACACCCGGCCCTACCCACCTAGTTATCTGTTTATCTATGTTTTTAGTGATTAATCTTTCACTTAACACCCTCCCATTGTCTCTCACTTGGTATCTGCAGTTCATTATTCTTTTCTATTGACTCCTCTTCCCAACTGGATAGAGAGCCCTTGGTGGGACAGGGCCCAGGTCTGTTTACTTCACCTTCAACCCAGTAATTAACAGAGTGTTCAGCAAACAGTAAGCACTTGTTACAAGCTATCACTAAACCACTATGTGAGGCCCAGGTTTTGCTGGGTTGATGCAGTAAAAATTGTGCAGTTTGGGTTGTTTTTTTTTCAGTTTCTAGCCTTCGTATGTCATTACAAAAACTACTATTACCTCAACACCTTCCACTATCGCATGTATGCAGGAAAGGAAAAGAGTGGGAGAGAAGTGTGGGGCCAAGTAGAATTTGCAATTTAGAACTGCTCGCGATGTCCTAGCCAGAAAAAGTGCTCAGATCAGATGGGGTGTAGTCAAACTGTGAGAACTCTCTAGGAGATGGTTTTTGAGGCCCTAATTGGATCTCTGACAAGATCATCCGTCTCAACAAATGAAATTTTCGTAAACGCTAAGGTTTTGCGACTTGCAATGTATTAGCAGAAGCGCTGTTTTTTAAAAAAAGGCTTTGGCATCATTCAAACATCAAACAAATGTCCAAATCCTGGTTTCACAAAAAGGATGTTTCTCTGGTGTGACTTAGCCAAAGGCAAAAATCACCCTCCACAAACAAATCCATTTAAGAAGCTTTAAGGCCTGATTGCCTGATGAGTTAAGTGCTTTCTCCGGAGCTCTCCCTATCTCTGGAAGGCATCAATGATTGCAGTTTATTCAGGTTACCCATGGTACTTGAGAAAAACGGATCACCCCTGCAGCTTACAACCAATATCTTTTCTCACAAAACAGGGTGGAAGGTAATGGCACTCTCTCCTCAACAATCAAAACAAAACACAAAAAAAATAGGAGTAAATGAAACAGTGGGCCTAAAACCACTCACACACAAGCCGTGAACAAGTATATTGCAGTGCGCCAATCAACAGACTCAGCCCTGAGAAAAGTAGAGGAAGAAATACCATAAAAACGAACAGATGTGGGTCCTACCTTCAGGTAGCTCACAATCTAAATGGGGAGTTACCAGCACAAAAATGGAACACTGTGTCATTGGGAAGCAGCGTGGCTCAGTGGAACGAGCATGGGCTTGGGAGTCAGAGGTCATGGGTTCCCAGCTCTGCCGTTTGTCAGCTGTGTGACTTTGGGCAAGTCACTTAACTTTTCTGTGCCTCAGTTACCTCATCTGTAAAATGGGGATTAAGACTGTGAGGTCTACGTGGGACAACCTGATCACCCTGTATCCCTCCCGGTGCTTAGAACAGTGCTTTGCACATAGTTAGTGCTTAATAAATGCCATCCTTATTATTTAAATTTCTCAAATGCAATGAAGTGAGTTCTGAGAGCAATAAATCCCTTCATGCTTTGCTTGTGGTACCTCTGACCTTTTAAAAATATGCTACTCCTACATTAATCAGTATTTTATTTACAAACCACTTGTTCCTTTTTAATTTTCCAAGAAATAACTTCCATTATCCTAGATCCTTCCTCTTTAATCAGTCAGTGTTATTTATTGAGCACTTACCGGGTGTAGAACACTGTACTAAGGGTTTGGGAGAGGACACCACAATAGAATGGATAGGCACATTCTCTGCCCATAAAGAGATAACAGACTAGAGGAGAGAACAGACAGATATTAAAATAAATCCCAGATATGTACATAAGTCCTGTGGGGCTGAGGTTGGTGTGAATATAAGGTACTTAAAGAGTAAATACCCAAGTGCCTAAGCAATGCAGAGGGAGAGCAAGTTGACTGTAAGCTCGTCGTGGGCTGGGCCTGTGTCTACCAACTCTGTTGTATTGTACTCTCCCATCACTTAGTACAGTGCTTTACACACAGTAAGTGCTCAAAAAATATGATTGATTGATTAAGGGAAATGAGGGATTAATTGGAGAAGGTCTCTTGGAGAAGATGTGATTGTAGGAGGGTTTTTGAAGTAGAGAGAATAATGGTCTATCAGATACGTAAAGGGACGGAGTTGTAGGCCAGAGGGAGGATATGGGCAAGGGAGTGGAGGCAACGTAAATGAGGTTAAGGAATAGTGAGTACGTTGGCATTAAAGAAGTGGAGTGTGTGCACCAGGTTATATTGGGTAATCAGTGGTGTTAGGTAGAAGGGAAAGATGTGATAGAATGTCTTAAACCCAATGATAGGGAGTTATTGTAAGGTAAGGAAATAGATGGGCAACCACTGGAAATTCTTGAGGGGAGGGGAGACATGTACTGAATTTTTTTTAGCAAAATTATTCAGGCATCAGAGTGAAGCATGGATTCGAGTGGGGAGAGACAGGAGACAGGGAGGTCAGCAAGAAGCCTAATGCAGAAGTCAAGGTAGGAAAGGATAAGCATTTCAATAAATCAATCATATTTATTGAGTGCTTACTATGTGCAGAGCACTCTACTAAGTATTTAGCTCAGTGGAGTGGCAGTTTGAATTAAGAGGAAAGTTTGGATTTTCGAGATGTTGTATAGGTAAAATGACGGATGTAGTGACAGACTGAATATGTGGGTTGAATGAGAGAAGATCTTTTGAGGATGATGCCAAGGTTATGGACTTTTGAGACAAGGGGGAAGATGGTGTTTTCTACAGTGATGGGATGCTCAATAAATACGACCAATTGAGTGAATGATAGATAGAGGGAGGGCAGGGTTTGGTTGGGAAGATGACGAGTTCTGTTTTAGGCATGTTAAGTTTGTGGTGGAAGTAGGACATCCAAACAGAGATGTCTCGAAGGTTGAAGGAGATGAAACGCTTCAGAGAAGGAGAGAGGTCAAGGCTGGAGATCTAGATTTGGGAATCCTCCGGGGAGAAATGGTAGTTGAAACTTTGAGAGTAAATGGGTTCTCCAAGGAAGTAGATGGTGAATAGAAAGGGAATCAGAACTGTGCCTTGAGGGATTCCCACAGTTAGAAGGTGGAAGGCTGAGGAGGAGCCTGAGAAAGAGACTGAGAAGGAGTAGCTAAAGAGGTAGGAGAACCAAGAGAGGATCACGTCAGAGAAGCAAATCTCTGTACTTCTTTTTTTTGTCAGAAACCATGAAATCAGAGTGCTGCAAGGAACCTTGTCAGGTCATTATTTCATCAACTACTGGAGAGAGTTTATTTTCCTGTTCCAGTATTCATTAAAGCCCCTTGGGAAGGCATGTCAGGGATTTATGTAACGAGAAAGCCCTTGCTCTCAAGGATATTACATTCTGAATGGAGCCCGAGGTGCACACATTTTTCTGAAGAGAGTAGAAAGGCCACAGAAATCACAGTGAGGCATCTTCTAAGACTCATCAAAGGAAGTGCCTGTTTCAAACTTTCTTTTTCTGATGAACCCAGAAAATCAGCCATTCTGAAGGTTGTTGTTTTTTTTAAAATAAATTTTGTTAAGCACTTACTAGATGTCAAGTATAGATCTATGCACTAGAGTAGATGCAAGTTAAGCAGGCCAGATACCATCCCTGTCCCACATGGGGCTCAGAGTCTAAATAGGAGGGTGAACAGGTATTGAATCTCCATTTTTCATTTGAGGAAACTGAGGCACAGAGAAGTTAAGTGACTTGCCTAAGGTCACACAGAAGACAGGTGATGAAGCCCTCTGGCCCCCATGCCCGAGCTAATACTAATAATAATAATATTAATGGTATTTGTTAAGTGCTTACTCTGTGCCCAGCGCTATTCTGAAGGTAATCAGGCTTACAGTCTTAATCCCCATTTTACAGAGGAGGTAACTGAGGCATACACACAGCAGACAAGTGGAGGAGCCAGGATTAGAACCCACACCCTCTGACTTCCAAACCGTGCGTGTTCTACGAAACCACTTTATCCATTAGGCCATACTGCTTACCACAAATGAAAACACTCCATTCTTCTTCTGGCAATATTTTGTATTGTTAAATTTTAATAAATTGAACTCCTTTTCTAAACAAAGTTTAACTCTAATGGGTTTATTTCTAGGATTCATACCGTTGGCAGAGAGCCTTTCCCTACAGCTGGTGGTTCACAAGTTTGCCTTCATGAAGCTACAAGGGAAAGGGCCCCCAGATGCTTATACCATGACAGTTTTGGAAGGGGGCTAAGGGAGGTATTGGTTCCGGGTGGAGGTTCAGTGGAAAGAGAAAACACAGAATTAAAGAAAAGGATAGGTTCTGAGAGGTCACAGATCTATGTCTTGATGAAAAAGAATTATCACTCCGAGTCCCTGATTTTCACTACTATCCTGGACTTATTGATACCCTGTCCCTAAATCCATAAAAATGGAATAGGATGCCTCAGGGCTGAGCTACAATCTTGAATAGGCCCACCTAGCTGCTCTCAGTGCACCCGAGCCTTTTCCGAGCAGATCAACACCCCAATACTATCAGGCCAGGATCCCCTAGTATTTGGGGCTTACGCATGGGATTATGCTTATAAGTATATACCTATATGAAGCAGGTGGCCTAGTGGAAGGAACACAGGCCTGGGAGTTAGAGGACTTGAGCTCTAATCCCAGATCTGCTACTTATCTGCTATGTGACCTTGGTCAAGTCACTTCAATCCTCTGTTCTTCAGTTCCCTCATGTATAAAATGGGCAATCAATACTGTTCTCCATCCTACTTGGACCCTGAGCCCCATGTGGGGCAGTATTCTGTCTGACCTGATTATTTTCTATTTACACCAGCACTTATTAAAGTGCTTAGCAAATAGAAAACTCTTGAGAAATACACCAGTTATTATTACAGATATGCGTCTATAAAATATCTTTGCTATGTATTCACAGATAATGCTGCTAATGAGATTTCATCTAGATGCTAATGTTGCCAAAAATAGAACCTCCTTGGCAGCGTGCTTAGGGGCAAGAGCATGGGCTTAGGAGTCAGAGGTCATGGTTTTTAATCCCCACTCCTCCACTTGTCTGCTGTGTGACCTTGGGCCAGTCACCTCACTTCTCTGTGCCTCAGTTCCTTCATCTGTAACATAGGGATTAAGACTGTGAACCCCACGTGGGACAACCTGATGACCTTGTATCTATCCCAGCGCTTAGAACAGGGTTTGGCACACAGTCAGAGCTTAACAAATACCATAGTTATTATTATTATCATTATTATCATTACAAAAGTAGCAGGGCACTTTTTCTAACTCTGATGTATCAGAGGCCCCCATGCACACCTATATAGTTACTTCTTGACGACTCTGTTGCCTCTTCAGTGCCCGAGAGGTTCACACAGGACTATTTTTTCACAGAAGGGGAGTTAGGGCTTGCGAGAAAATGGGAGTAGAAACATTCTTCTGTCAGCAGAACTGGAACAAACTTTGTTTTTTCCAGAAGTGCTGATAGATTGCACTAAGCCATCCATATTTTCTCATCTGAACCCCATGAGGCTCACAGACCCCAGTTTAGTACAATGCCTGGCACATAGTCAGCACTTAACAAATACTGTAAACAAACACAGCTTACAATCAGTCAATCAATCACATTTATTGAGTGCTTACTGTGTGCAAGTCATTGTACTAAGCACTTGGGAGAGAACAGTGTAACAGAGTTGTTAGACACATGCCCTTACATCGAGCTAAGAGTCTAGAGGTACTGTTCAGTATAAGTGTTAAGTGTAAACTCACCATGGGCAGGGAACGTGCCTACAAATTCTGTTATATTTTACTCTCCCAAAGGCTTACTACAGTGCTCTGCACACAGTAAGCGCTCAATAAATATTGTTGGTTGATTGACTGAGTATAGTATTGATAAGTGTAGTCAATGAAGAGTGAAGCATTGTTGAGGATAGCACCAGTTTATAGTGCTCTGGGGAGTGGAGCCTATAAATTCTGTCCAAATGCAGGTTGCTCCTCTAACAACTATTTTTTGTATTTTCTACATAATCATTACTAATTACATTTCCTATAGTCGTTCTGTTATAAGCACTTAAGGCTTTGAGAAGGGACGTTGTTTTTCCAAATGTTCTTAATAGTATTTAAGTGTAAATGCATTACAAGTTAATGCTATACATGGGCAACATATGTGGAGGTAAAATTTTGATTATGCATCAGTTTTAATCATTAATCTGCTTGATGCCTTTTCATATCCATGAATTACTGAGAGTTAAAATCTGTAACAACAGATCCTTAAGGTTTTTGGTACCCACATTAATGTATCCTTAACAACACCGAAATGATCATGAGGCATTTAATGCTTTCTTCTCATTTGGGTAATGCAATGCATAAAGAAGATTTTTCATTCCAGAAAGAAGATAAACGTGGAGTGTGGATCATTCGTGGAGCAAAGAACAGAATGTACGATGTTTTAGCTGCTTGCATTGTTTCTGCATAAATTATTCATGCTTGTAATTTATCAGACCATTTCCCTTCTCTTAAAATATCTGATGACTACTCATTTACACATGACAGAAGTGCATTAGCACAAACAAGGACAAAGTTGGTCCTAAAGGGTTGATCAAAGCATTTACGCCTGAAAATAAATGAAACTATTAAAGACCTTTTGCCAAAATTGGGTATGTAGGTACATCAGGCCCACCAGTAAATCATGTTCTTTATAGTATTATTTACTCTACAATTCAATACAAATTGCATAGTTGCCATGGCAACTGTCACATCTCTTGGCACAGGGACATTTCTTAGGTTAAAAAATGTGCATTATTAAAGTGTAAACCTAGGTCTCTACAAATATGATGTGTAGAACTTAGAGGGAGAGGACATAAAATTAGGTAAGATTGCTTTTCACAGATTTTATAATGCGGCTTTTTGGTGGTCATGAGACAAACAAAATGTCTGCTTTTGTGTCTTTGCCCTGAAAGGTAGATTTTTTTTTAGTGATTGGATCAATGAGAGAATCACAGATGAGATGGAGGGGAGTGGTAAACAGGTGAGCACTGTTTTTCACCTATGTATAAAACCAAACATCAATCCTACCTCACACCCACGGCTTTGGTTTTCTATAGGTCCTAGAAATAGAGTGTTGGTCCCAATGAAATGGTATTTATAATATAGCTTTAAATCGATGTGCAGAATCCTGAGAGATAGATGGATTTGTCCTGGACAGGAACCTCAGCTCTAGTACCTTCCTTGTTGGTGGGAACAAGAAAAGGACTTAAGGAGGATGGGATGAGAATGTGTTGCCTTAGTTTTAGACAGTAAATACTAGCAGCTACTCAAAAGTATGTTCTTGGCCCCCTGAGTTAAAATCCATGAGCGAAAAGGGATAAAACCCTATGCCCTGACCAACCTTGAATTAATTCCATCCCTAAATAATTCCTACATCAATGATATTTACCAAACGCCATTGAGTGTGAAGCATGAGTACTACTATCATGAAAGCAAGAAACAGTTCTCCTGCCCTCAAGGAGTTTGCAATATCATAATAGCAATTTCTTCTATGTTGGAATTCGTTTTGTTTTCAGTTATCTAACATGGCTTCCCATAGTAACTCAGTTGCTCACAAAGCTTCCAACCCTTCTACATGAATGGCCCAGCTAAACCTCTCTAGGATTTCACTAGATGCTGGTTTAAATCTGAAATGTTTTTGTTTCTTAAATCATATTTGGCTCCAGGCTACAGTCTAAGATTGTGGAAACATTTATGGTGAACATGAAAGTCTTTTTGTTCCATGGATTTTAAAAAAACGCATAAATACTTATGTTTATCTTAGTTTGTAGGGATGTCTGGGGACTTGGCTTGCTAAAAGATTGGGGCAAAAAAGGATTTTGACAATAATATCTTGAATATATGACATGAGAATTCTGTGGCGTCTTCTTAATATTTAAGGGAATTCTGGCAGAAATAGAAGTGTCCACCTGAGTGAGATGAATGCTTCCCTTTATCTCTTCCTCTCTACCTAGCCCTTTCACTTTCCTCTTTTTCTTCCTGGAAATCTGTCATTTTTCTATTCTCCCCATTGTAGCACTCATCTTTTCTGCAGAGTTGTCTTACTGTTTCCTCCTCTTATCCATCATATTATTTATCTCCATCTCTTCCCCTCTTTCTCCTCCCATCACACCATGTCTTTCCAGCCTTCTCATTTCCCCTTCTCATTCTCCTTTTCCTCCCCAAACACAGTGTCCTGTTCTACCTTTCCCTGTTGTACTTATTTGACTTCTTTTGTTTTCAGATCTGCTGTTGTTTTAATTGCCTTGAAATCCTGCCCCATTTGCTCCAATTCCTTTCCCTCTCCGGGTATCATTCTCCCCAAGACCCCTCAGCCCCTCTTCCTGTCCATTTATTCCATCCGGCTACTCTTCGCTCATCACCTTCCTTCTTTCATCACTCCCTCTCCTACCCTTTGTTTCTTTTCTTTCTGTTTCTTCCCTATTCTGGCATTGGCTCACAGAAACGTACTCTCCTCTCTGAAAGATTTAGAGAGCAGTCACAAAAGCATTCTAAGAAGTGCATAGTAGGGTGCTCTGCACATAATAAGCACTCAGTAAATACCACTGATTGAATGATTGATGCAGGGATTTATTCCACTTTCCTGTCTTGTGGGGCATCTTGTCTTCCTCAGCAAGAGTCTCCACCCAGAGTCAGGGGAACTGCAACCTTTAATGAGGACCCAGAGACCCTGATCTTAAGCAATATTTCCCCTGTTCCCTCTCCATTTTGTATTACCTACACACCTGGATCTGTTTCCCTTTAGGAACATGATATTCATCCCACCCTCAACCCCACTGCACTTATTCTAATATCTGCAATTTATTTTCATGTCTATTTCCCCCCTAGATTGTAAGCTCCTTGTGGACAGGGAATGTATCTACCCCACTTTGTTGTATTACACTCTCCCAAGCACTTAGTACAATGCTCAGTACACAGTAAGTGCTCAATAAATACCATTAACTGATTGATTATAAACACAAATGTGTGCAAAAGGCCCTAGGAAATGCTCCCAGTTCTCCTTCTAACAGAGTTTTGTTCTTGCAGAATCATACGTTAAGGAAGCGTGACAGGTTAGCACACGCAATGCACAACTCTGTGTGTATGCAGTCAAACACGCCTTGAGCCAAATCATGCTATATTCAGACAGAGATGTTTAAGCAGAACGTATTTCCTTAATTCTGATATCGTGACTGAGCGAAACCATGTAGCTCAAACACACATTCTAGCAGTAGTGTAGTTTACTTGATGTTGCAACAAACAAAACAGGTCATTATGCATTAAATTTAATTAATTGAGGTTTTTTGCTGATAAATGTATTAATGAGAATGGGAAATATCAATATGGCAATTTATGCATACCTCTTAATTCAATTTGATCATCTCAGCGAACAGAATCTCGCCTGACCAATGCAAATGTCAATCTAAATTCTATTTTCCTTACTTATCAACTGATAAATTAATGGTATTTATTGAACACCTACTGTTATGCAGAGCACTGTACTAAACACTTGAGAGAGTACAATACAATGTCAATGCTTATGACAAGAAAATGAATATTAATCCACCTTGATTATTCCAGATCCATTAAGTGCCCATTTTACGTCACAGCAACTGTCTTTACCTTTCTAAAATTTTGATTATACACAAATAACCTATTTGGCCCTTCACTGTGATTTGGTCGATACTGTTCCTCACTTTGTCCAGTAAACTCCTTGTGGGTAGAGACTATGTCTTCCTAGTTTGTTTTATTGTACATTCCCAAGTGCTTAATACAGTGCTCTGCACTCCTTAAGTGCTTAATTTAAAACCCATAGATTGATTCTTCACCATGATGGTAGAAACCCATAACCCAGTGCTGATAAATATCTTCCTGTCTTGGTCCCGAATATCACCATGTTGGCATCGGGTTGTTTAGGAGAGGAAGATAAGAATTAGCCTATGGTTGGTGGGCCTCCACCCTCTCGGCTAGAAATAGCAGAGGGGAGACATTTCCCCACAGTCATTGAGATGTATATTCCACAGTTCCCGCAAGGCAGAGGCTAAGGAGAAAAAAGTGAGAGAAAGCCACGGGAGCTCCATCTGGCAAGCAGTAACTTTAAAACCTGCAATCCACCTGTACTGTCGAGCTGATCATATATATTAACCTACCTTCAGTAAAGTCCTTTCTTATTTTCCAAATGGCTGGGAGGCACTTCTTGGAAACATTCTTCTTGTGTTACTCTGTCTATACCAAAGGTCACACCTCTCTCTAATGTGAACTTTTATTTTTCTTTGAGCCTTTTTCCCTCCAGATGCACAATCCCAGAGATATTTCATTTATTCTTACTTGTGTACGAACAAGGTAGGTGAGGAACTGATAGTGGATGCTGACTTTAAAATTCAGTTTTCTTTTATGGTCATCCTACTTCCCTGGATGGGGCTGGAATATTCCCCCTATTCATTAATAAGAAAAAGCAGAGAAAGACAGTTTTTTTAAAAAAATCCTTTTCAGAGAATGGTTAAATGAAATAAAAAAGTTTTCTATTTTTCCAAATATTTATGGCTTGACTTTGAGATGGTCTTTATGAATCCTGAGAATTTCAAACAAACATGAAAGTCAAATCTCCTAGAAGGCAAGGTCTGTAACTCACACACAATCAATACAGGGCCTAAAGCATGTATAATGAGAATGTATTAATAAGGATGACAGTTGTAATGACGATGGCTGTGTTGCTGTTGTTGTTGTTGTGTTATGTGGTCGAGTCGTGTCTGACTCATAGCGACGCCATGGACACATCTCTCCCAGAACACCCCACTTCCATCTGCAATCGTTCTGGTAGTGGATCCAGAGAGTTTTCTTGGTAGAAACATGGAAGTGGTTTACCACTGCCTCCTTCCGCGCAGTCAACTTAAGTCTCTTCCCTCGACTCTCTCCCGTGCTGTTACTGCCCAGCACAAGTGAGTTTTGACTCCCTTTTATTCAGGGATTCAGGAGAGAGTTAGAGAGGCAAATGAAGCTTCACTTCCCATTGCCTCACAGTTACAATGAATAATAAGAGTTCCAGTTCTGCAGTTCCAATTCTGAAAGTAAATAGAGCCCTTCAGTTCCCAGTCCTAAGGCCAAAATTAGTTTGCACGCCTGCCTGATGTTTTTTTCTTCTTCTTCTTCAAGCTTGATTTAATCTTAGGCTTTAATAGATGTCAGAACTTCTGGCCCTAATCTGACAAAATCTGTGGTTGCTTCACTTGGAAAGGGAAGGTAACACTTTAACGGAGGACTTGAAATGAGATGGGCAAGTTCTATTAAATAGCCAAGAGAGGTGTTTGAGGGTGAAAAATGAAACTTTAAACAAGTTCCAGGGAAACCTTTGAAGTCTTATGCAAAGTAGAGGCGTTCCACCGCCTTCCCATTATCGACAGAGTAAGCAGTCGTAGTTCCGAACTAGACATGCTGATCGGCTCCACAGAAACGGTCCAAGTCACCGGTCAGTCCTCAGGCGACTTTAAGTAAAGTTCATCCTGTATATTAATAGGCTAGGAGGCCTTTTTATGGATATTTGGTTAACCTCTAAACTCTCCCTTAGCAATTCATCCCTGATTTGGGAAATACAGTTCTTTAAATGATTAAGGCTTAACTCTTTCCCTCCAGCCTCATCCCTGAAGTTATCTTAAACTAAGGTTGTAGGTAAGTTCCAGAATCTGGAGATTGGGCAATGAAATATTAACAGTGAGAGATACAGTTCTAGGTTACCTCCTTTCAGGTTGAAATTGATGTCCCATGCAGTGGAATAATTCATTTAAGTGCCATGGTCTTAGTTCACCATGCTAAAGTGGGTTCCAGCACCCGTTTGTCTTCACCTTAGAAAATGACTCTTGAATGCCAAAGTTGAAAAGAAGAGGACTCCCACGACTCCATATGAGTGGTTCTTCACCAAGATCCACAGATGGAGGTTTGGGTGTCATTTTATTGTTTCTTGCTTGGTATAACCAGACTGCTTCACAAAGCATTATTTTCAAATTTATCATAAAATTGATCTTTTTCTCTACTCAAGGCTGGCAAATTGAGTGTTGAGGCTGACTCTGCTGCACTTCAAAAGGGGCAAACGATGACAGCAATGCTGAATCTCGATGCTTCCGCTAGAGCAGGTGAAATTTCAAATGTGGATGAAATTATAGGGCCAGAATGACTGAGAGTTTTCTTATTTGACTCCCCAATCTCTGAGCATCACCTCAGGGAGGTTTAGTCCATGCTGCCTTGGTCCTTTACCCAAGGAATTTCTGGGGTAAGACCTCCTATAGGCATCAGCTAATTCTCAGGCCAAACTTGTATCCCCTAGAAACCCAGACTTATCATATTATTCATTCGATAAGCATATATTGGGCTATTGCTTTTTTTAAAAAAACACACAATATTTGCTTTGTGGGTACTGTGTACCAAGCGACATTCTAAGCACTGGGATAGAAACAAGATATTCAGGATGGATACAATCCTTATTCCAAGTTAAGCTTCATTGTATGAGTAGGAGGGATAATAGTATTTAATTCCCATTTTACACATGGGGGAAATTGAGGCATAAAGAAGTTAAGGGTGCAGAACACTGTACTAGACACCTGGAAGAGTGCAATAAAAGTAGAAGATACAATCTCTGCCTTCAAGAAGCATATAAGTTTAGTAAATCAGGGCCTGTAGCCCCATATGAAGCTTTCAGTAGTATTTAGTTAGACAGATAGCTAGTTCATAATGGTGTTTGTTAACCATTTAGTATAAGTCAAATAGTGTATTCAGATCAGAGTAAATACAAGCTAATCAGATGAGATACACTGAGCTCTCAGTTCTCAAGGAGAACACTGCAGTGACCAGGATCCTCACTGCTGCCAACCAATGATTTAAAAGGTGTTCCCCCAGTTGGCTCCCGCTCTTCCTGAGACCCATTCCCAGTAGAAGCGGCCTGGCACAATGGATAGAGAACAGGCCTGGGATCAGAAGGACATAGGTTCTAATCCCAGCTCCTCCACTTGTCTGCTGTGTGGCCCTGGGCAAGTCACCTCAATTCTCTGTGCCTCAGTTACCTCATCTGTAAAACGGGGATTGAGACTGTGAGCCCCACGTGGGACAGGGACCCTGTCCAACCCAATTTGCTTGTATCTACCCCAGGGTTTAGTACAATGCCTGGCATATAATGAGCACTTAACAAACACCACAGGTATTATTATTATTAGGTCTGCCCCAGTGGGTGGACATGGCTATGTTTTCCCTCATATGCTGCTGAAAAACTGGGCTCAATATCTAAAACTTCAAGGCACACGGTATTTATTTTCTTCATTTGGCATAAATGACTTTTTCAAAGAAACAAACGGGAGCGGACAAGAAAACCAAAGCCTAGAAGGACAGACCAAATCCCTTTTCCTTTCCTCCAAATTTTCCCAGAGTCCATTCAGAATCATTCCTGGACACAAGATACCTTTGGAAGTTGCTCAAAATCTTTCAGGGCACTAGGTTGCTTTGACATTCTGTCCAGGACCACATCATCCACGGGTGGCACGGTCAATTGCTCAGCGTCTACATCTGTTAGGAGCCCACTGCCAATTTTGCCACTGTTGAGGATGAGACGATGTGGGAAAAGAGTGAGGGTAAGGGGGAAAGTGGAAGTAGCAGCTATAGGCAACATCCCTTTCTCACTATATCGAGGAGGGACCTGAAAGTAGAGGGCAGCAAGCCAGGGACATGCAAGAAGGTGCGGTTAGGGTCAGCAGCATCACCACTCTGTAACTGCCTCTGTCTTTCCTGCCCATTAATGGACTCTTCTTTCCTATATTCAAGGGGAACTCGCTGGTTTAATCTCTGTTCAGAACCCACAGTGCATCAGCATTAGTATGGCCCTAGAGGCTTTCCAATACCATCCAATCCAGCAGCGTGGCTTAGGGGACAGAGAGTGGGCCTGGGGGGTCCGAAGGAAGTGAGTTCTAATCCCGGCTCTGCTACATCTCTGCTGTGAGACTTTGGGCTAGTCACTTAACTTCTCTGTGCCTCAGTTACCTCATCTGTAAAATGGGAATAAGAGTGTGAGTTCCACGTGGGACAGGGACTGTGTCCAACCAGCAGCATGGCCTAATGGCAAGGACACAGGTTTGGGCGTCAGAGGACCGGGGTTCTAATCCCGGCTCTGCCACTCATCTGCTGTGAGACCTTGGACAAGTCACTTAACTTCTCTGAGTCTCATCTATGAAATGGGGATTAAAACTGTGAGCCTTATGTGGGACAAGCTAATTACCTTGTATCTACCCCAGTGCTTAGAACAGTGCTTGGCACATAGTAAGCACTTAAAAAGCACTATTGTTATTATTATTATCATCTTATTGGGCAGTTATCATTGGCCGATTTCTGGCAGTTCAAATCTTGGAGCCTCTCCCTAAATTTGTACAACCGGAATTTTGGTTTTTTTTTTAAAGGTATTTGTTAAGCTCTTACTAATGTTGGTATTTGTTAAGCGCTTACTATGTGCAGAGCACTGTTCTAAGCGCTGGGGTAGACGCAGGGGAATCAGGTTGTCCCACGTGGGGCTCACAGTCTTAATCCCCATTTTACAGATGAGGGAACTGAGGCACAGAGAAGTTAAGTGACTTGCCCACAGTCACACAGCTGACAAGTGGCAGAGCTGGGATTCGAACTCATGAGCCCTGACTCCAAAGCCCGTGCTCTTTCCACTGCGCCAAGCAGTGTTCTAAGCATTAGGATAGATTCAGGCTAATCAGGTTGGACATCCAAATATCTTGTTTAACTTGCATCTACCCCAGTGCTTAGCCCACAGTAAGCACTTAAATATGCTGGGGTCCTTACAAGGTTGGACACAGTCCCTGTCCACATGGGGCTGAGTTTTAATCCCCATTTTACGGACGAGGAAAGTGCCACACAGAGAAGCTAAGTGACTTGCCTAAATTCACACAGCAGATAGGATAGGTGGGGGAATCAGGATTAGAACGCAGGTCCTTCTGACTCCCAGGCCCGTACTCTATTAGGCAACACTGCTTCTCAGCTATGAATGGTAAGTCTCACCATCCACTAATAGAACCAAGCTCAAGTATGAGGACACTTCTGCTCCCAATGTAATATGTAAGTCCAAGCCACACCTGTAGCGAATAATATAAGCCAACTACACCGGGATCAAGATATCAAAGTACTTCTCTCTCCCACGGATTTTTAAGGGCTCCCACTCCACGTCTGACAACCTTGAAACTTGAAAATAATGGTCCCGACTCTAAGGATGGCTTGAAAGGTAAAGACAGAACTGGAAGCTGAACCAGAAAGATTGCAGCCATACAAAGGATGATCGGTGCTTCTGTCTTCATTACAGCATCTTTGCATGTCTTTAAAATTATAGGACTGCAAAAGTGATAGGCTTAATTGTCCTGTTAAGTAGCTGCCATGCTTGTATCCTTTCCTAAAGTCAAAATGCTGAAAGGCAGGATGATGTTTTGTTTATCTTTTGTCTTTCATTCTTCAGGTTAGAAATAAACACTTCAATCTCGAAGCAAAGCTTTTCATTCCTTCAAGCAGGTTAAGGTTATATTATAACCACAAAATATTTCTCCTTTTGCCAAAAACTTGAAACTAAATTAAATGCCCAGAAAACTGTGGAATGGAGGTTTGAAAAATTTTGTGTAAATTTTTCCCTAAATTCAGTTGCTTTACAGAAATGATAATTATCATCACGGTATTTGATAAGCACTTTGATAAGAGAAGCAGCGTGGCTCAGTGGAAAGAGCCCGGGCTTGGGAGTCAGAGGTCATGAGTTCGAATCCCGGCTCTGCCACTTATCAGCTGTGTGACTGTGGGCAAGTCACTTAACTTCTCTGGGCCTCAGTTACCTCATCTGTAAAATGGGGATTAAGACTGTGAGCCCCACGTGGGACAACATGATTCCCCTATGTTTACCCCAGCACTTAGAACAGTGCTCTGCACATAGTAAGCGCTTAACAAATACCAACATAATTATTATTATTACTTACTATGTGCCAAGCACTGTATTAACCACTGGGGTAGTTACGCTATCCCTATGCAAAGGATCACAGCCTAAGGAAAAGGGAAGAACAGGTCTCTTATCCTCATATTACTGATGATGCACTAGAGGCACAGAGAAGCTAAATGGCTTCCCCAAGGTCACACAGCAGGCAAATAGCTGAGCCATTTAGCTAAAATGAAGCAGCGTGGCTCAGTGGAAAGAGCAAGGGCTTGGGAGTCAGAAGTCATGGGTTCGAATCCTGGCTCTGCCACTTGTCAGCTGTGTGACTGGGAGCAAGTCACTTAACTTATCTGGGCCTCAGTTACCTCATCTGTAAAATGGGGATTAAGACTGTGAGCCTCACCTGGGACAACCTGATTACCCTGTATCTACCCCAGCGCTTTGAACAGTGCTCTGCACATAGTAAGCGCTTAACAAATACCAACATTATTAAAATGACACAAAACCTATCCCTGGGGAAATTCAAAATCTATACTTAGGTGACAACATTGGTCTCCACTTTGCCCTTAGATTGAGATCACTAAAGCAAGCCAGATTAAAATATAAATTGGATCAAATTTCTCAGAGGGGTATTAAGAAAATAAAAGAACCAAGAATACATTTTTTAAAATGGTATTTGTTAAGTGCTTATTATGTGCCAGGCACCGTACTAAGTGCTGCGGAGGATACAAGCAAATTGGTTTGGACACAGTCCCTGTCCCATTTGTAGCTAACAGTTTTAACTCCCATTTTACAGATGAGGTAACTGAGACCCAAAGAAGGAAAGTTTCTTGCCCAAGGTAGCACAGCAGATAAGTGGTAGAGTGGGCTTAGAACTCAGGACTTTCGGACTCCCAGGCTCCTGCTCTATCCACTAGGCCATGATGCTTCTCGTGTGTGTGTGTGTTTTGTTAAAGTAAGTTTTCCCTTGTTGTTTCAGTCCTACGACATGGATCAGATATTCATTAATGGAGTTATTTTAAATCACTTTTTCATTATTGAGTTTCCTGGATACTTATACTTATAGTACTTATATCCAGTACTGTGGTTTTGAAGAAAGAACCCCAAGTTAAATGCATGTCAATATGATGCCAGATCATATCCTTACCTTTAAGGAACCTTGGATCTCTCTCCCGCCATCAATCGTAATTTCCGCCATATCTTCTGCATGCTCGGTCCGCCCGTGGATGAAGAAAGTTCGACCAACTTCGGTTACATTTTTCAATGCAATTAGGTCCCCATTCGGTTTCACCTTGAAATCTGGGTTGGAGACTTCAAAGCTCAGTGTGGCATTCCCCTCACAGTCATCGAAAGCCACTGAAAAAGAAACAAAGCAGAGAAAGGGTCAATTCATGGAAATTTTAGTCCCTTTAGGTTAATCAACCTTTACAGTTTATTTCTTGCCACCTGTGGCCAAACACTGTACTAAATGTTTGGGAGAGTACAAGTGAAAGGTCCCAACTCTCCAGGAGTTTAAGATCATTACTGCTCAGCTCTTCAGCAATAGGCGTTCCTCTAAGAGTGGGTCTAAAACAAATTTAGATATTCTTTCTTCACTCTAGGGTGGAAGCAGCTATACTTTTTGTTGTTGTTGCTGTTGATCTAAATGGCATTCAATCAACAATGGGTGTTGAGAGGTGTTTCATTTCGCCAGGCCCCAATTCCTACATCTGTTTTCCCCAGATGCCATGACTGCACATGGTGTGACTGATGAGAGGGAGGGAGGAGAGGAGAGGAAATTCAGTTAGTGGTAAGTCTAGCAGTGCATATCGAAGGCTCATTGACCGCATGGCCCTTTACAAGGTGTAAATGAACCTAGACTCCAAGCCACTGGTACTTGCTTCTTTAACTCCCTGGGTGAATATAAGGTAGCCTTCACCTGCCCATTAACCCAAAGCAAAGCGATTTGGTAATAAGCAAACAGAGCAAGCCCACAAGTTCCCATACCCACGGCAGGAACCCTATACAGGTAAAGCGTGAGTCACCCTCAGAGTCAATCCTACTCATATCCTCTCCCCACCCATTTGCTGCTCCTGGAAACCCACCAGGCACTCAGCCCACCAATTCACCATTTCCCCTGATTCCATTCTCCTAACTGGGGCAATCATGAGAAGGCTAATCATGGATGGGGAGGATCAAAGCACTCTCGAGGGTAAACGCAAATATGATTCAATCCACAGTGGAAATCACTGAGCCAGAAGTTTCCCAAAAGTGGATGCCTGAATAAGGTCTACCGATGGCACTTATTGGGCATTTACCGTGCACGAAACACTGTACTAAATGCTTGGAAAATAATAATAATAATGTTGGTATTTGTTAAGCGCTTACTCTGTGCAGAGCACTGTTCTAAGCGCTGGGGTAGATACAGGGATCAGATTGTCCCACATGAGGCTCACAGTCCTAATCCCCATTTTACAGATGAGGTAACTGAGGCACAGAGAAGTGAAGTGACTTGCCCACAGTCACACAGCTGATGAGTGGCAGAGCCAGGATTCGAACCCATGACCTCTGACTCCCAAGCCCGGGCTCTTTCCACTGAGACTAATGCTATAGAGTTGTTTGACACGATCCCTGCCAACAAGGGGCTTACAGTCTGCAGGAGAAGAAAGTTGTTAAATACATTCCAGATAAGGGAAACAAGAGTACACCAGATCACCCCAGGAGTCACAGGACCTGGTCAAAAAGAACAGACCCCTGAATACTGCATCTTTCATTCATTCAATCATATTTATTGAGTGCTTACTGTGTGAAGAGCACTGTACTAACCTCTTGGAAAGTACAATTCAGCAACGGAGAGAGACAATCCCTGCCCAAAATGGGCTCACAGTCTAGAAGCGGGGAGACAGACATCAAAACAAGTAAACGGGCATAGATAGCTTCAATATAAATAAATAGAATTGTAGCTGTATACACATCAGCTCACCCTTCCCATTTGGCCTGGAACTGAGACAACTGTAACATTAGGACAAATGTTTTGTCTTTTTGAGGACCAGCAAGTGGAGCTTAAGAAAGATTGGGTTTGATGGGTTGGGGTTGGATGGAGGAGATGGTGGCTGGGAAAAAGGTAGGTAAGTAGATGGGAAAGACCTATTGGGAAGGGTAGAGAAAGGATCCCGCAAGACCATACACAGGATTCAGGACAATTAATCACCATTCTATCCAATTCCCGTTCCAACTCTGAAATTGGCACTGACTGCAGGAGTGGGTTTCTCAATATCATTTTGAGTCCAAACATCATATAATTTCAACAGAAGTTGCATAAAGAGCAACTTGGGCCCATATGAACCAGGGTTCATCATAATTCATTTTGCAAGAAAAATCAACTTATTTTTATCCCCTCAACTGCATACTAATTTAGTGGAACAGTACAACTTTTATCTAGCCCACTATATTTTTTCAAGTATCATATTTGCTACTGCTATATATTTCTGGGGGAAATTGTGCCTTTTTTTTCATTTATTGTCTTTGGTTTACACTACATAGATTTTAAATTTTACCCCTTTTTCTTCAACCCTAGTTGGCTTATGAAAGTGTGCTAAACTTCATCCTCTACTTGGGTGTAACTGAAGTGTGGCTTTGCCTTGCCATTTTCACATATTTTCTTTTCCTTTAAGTGTCTGGACAGTGGGTGGAGCAAACTTGAACAACTTCCAGTGTGAACTGACATTTCCATTAGTCTTGGAAGATAAATGTTTAGAATGTTGAGATGACATTTGCTTAGTCCGGGGTGGGAGGAGAGAAGTTTCTGTATTTAATATTCCTCTCTATTTTAACCCTTTGGAAATGTTAATACTATTTTTAAAAATCAATGGAGAAATGAGATTCCTACCTTTTATTCAAAGGAGCATGAAATTTATTTTTGAATGGCCCTAAAGTTAAAAAGAAAATCCCTTGAAATTATGAAATAAAAATCCGCTCAGTTTGAGATTATGAGTGTATATGTTATCACCAGCTTTATTCATTACTTTAGAGGTTTTGTATATAACCACCCTTCAGGCTCAAAGATGATACTCCTATCGGTAATGTGATGTCAGGGCATGGCTGGTAGAAGTAATAGTAATAACAATATTATATTACTATAATAATGGTAAATATCATAATAATGGCATTTGTTAAGCACTTACTCTGTGCCAAACACCGCTGACTGCTGGAGTAGATAGAAGACACAATCCCTGTCCCATATGGGGCTTACAATCTAAGTTGGAGGGAGAACAGGTATTGAATCCCCATTTTACAGGGATTTTAGAACTCAGATCCTCTGATACCAAGCCCACACTCTTTCCACTAGGCAACACTGCTTATGTGCCCAATGAGTAATCTTATAATAATAATAATATTGGTATTTGTTAAGCGCTTACTGTGTGCCAAGTACTGTTCTAAGCACTGGGGTAGATACAAGGTAATCAGGTTGTCCCACCAAGGGCTCACAGCCTTCATCCCCATTTTACAGATGAGGTAACTGAGGCCCAGAGATGTTAAGTGACTCACCTGAGGTCACACAGCTGACAAGCGGCATAGCCGGGATTAGAACCCATGACCTCTGACTCCCAAACCCAGGCTCTTTCCACTAAGCCACTCTGCTTCTCTATGCTTGGAAAGCTATAATGTCGGAGTTCCAGGTCGGGGTGCTGTCCCTTGACACCAGCCTCCTTTTTAGGTGTCTCTTCAGAGGAATAATAATAATAATGACAATTGTGGTATTTGTTAAGCCGTTACTATTTGCCAGGCTCTGTACTAAGCTCTGAGGTGGATACAAGCAAACTGGGGTGTACACAGTCCCTGTCCCACATGGGGCTCACAGTCTTAACCCCCTTATTACAAATAAGGTAACTGAAGCACGGAGAAATGGAGTGAACTGTCCAAGGCCACATAGTGGGAGAGCAGGGATTAGAACCCAAGACCTTCTGATTCCCAGTCCCGGGCTCTAGGGTGCCCATACTGACATGATTGCTCCAACCCTCCCAGACATACCACCTAACTGGGGCTGTTTTAGTGTGCCTTTCTTTTGGGCACCCTCTGACACAATTAAAAAAACAAACAATAAAAACAAATGGGTCTTACTCCTTTCTAATTGGATTCCCCAAGGGTTGTGGACCTCACTATGACTGATCTGGCCTAAACTGTGGTGTTGCTCCAGGACTTTTAAGGTACTGCCATTAAGTTGGCAACATTTGGTATTCATTTGGCAGTGTGACCTAGTGGAAAAAGTGATAATAATAATAATAATAATGTTGGTATTTGTTAAGCGCTTACTATGTGCAGAGCACTGTTCTAAGCGCTGGGGTAGACACAGGGGAATCAGGTTGTCCCATGTGGGGCTCACAGTCTTCATCCCCATTTTACAGATGAGGTAACTGAGGCCCAGAGAAGTTAAGTGACTTGCCCACAGTCACACAGCTGACAAGTGGCAGAGCCGGGATTCGAACTCACGACCTCTGACTCCAAAGCCCGTGCTCTTTCCACTGAGCCACACTGCTTCTCTAAAGTGCAGGTTTTATAATAATAATAACTAGGAATAACTTTGAATTCCTAGTTCCCTTGAATATTTTGAGTTCTTTTGGTCTCTCCAGATTGCAGCTCAATGTGGCCTCCATCTGTCAACCCAATTTTAGTGCTTCCTTCAGTCTTACGTCGCTTCTGACCTGCCTCACTTTCTCCAAGTCCCTTGCCTTATTCCACTTCCTCTTTGGGTCACCATTTCCCTTGGCTGACCAAGTCTTGAACCTGTCACAGATACATTCCTGACTTTGGCTCTGATCCTCTTCCCCTGCTTCCAGAGACTGGGGGTTAAATCCTGGCCTAATAGGATAATTAGAAAGAATCCACTGCAACCTCTGTTTATGAATCTCCTAGAAGGATTTCTTGGTCAGTAATCAATCAGTAGTACTTATAGAGTACTTACCATGGGAGAGCACTGCATTAAGCACTTCGGAGAGCACAATAGAACTGTTAGTCGACACATTCCCTGCCCACAAGGAGCTCACAGTCTCAAGGAGAAGGAGTCCTTTCCACACCAGGTGACCACCAATCCTTTCCCCTTTCCACTTTTGACATTCTAAATCTCCACCTCATTTTTGTACTCAAACTGGGGTAAGTGATAGAAGTGATGCACCACTATTTCATTAAATGAGTCTTTTCACAAAAGAAACACAATTGAGCAAAAGCAATTTAACCTATGCCAAATACACTAATCTAGCGTGTAATAACTTTGGCTACTTTAGAGGAAAAAGTATATGTCTTTCCGTATCAAGAGAGCTAGTGGTGTGCATTGTGGGCATAATTGATAGGTCTAAATATTTGTTTAACTCTTTTTAGAACAGATTAAGTAAATACTAAAAAAAACTGCAATCAGGTTTTCTAATCTCTATTAATCATAGAGGTGATAGCATTAATATTAACTTATTTCATTGATTTTCTAATGGCATTTGTTAAGCACTGTGTATGAGTCAAGAATTGTTCTAAACTCTGGGATGGATACAAATTGATCAGGTCAGATTCAGTCCCTGTCCCACATGGGGCTTCACAGTCTAAGTAGGAGGGAGAACAACCATTGAATTCCTGTTAAAAAGTTGGGGAAACTAAGGCACAGAAGAATTTAAGTGAGCTGTCCAAGGTCACAGCAGGTAAGTAGCCAACCTAGGATTAGAACTCAGGTCCTCTGACTCCCAGGTCTGTGCTCTTTCCACCGGGTGCATTTTATTGTCAACTGGGTATAATTCGGTGTAATAAGCTTTTGGAAGTACAAAGGAAAGTGATGCATTCTCTGCTCACAAGGAATTTACATTCTGATAGAGGAGACTGACACAAAAATATTTACAGAGTAGTAATGATAAACAGTTGATGGTAAAACCTAATAAAAGTAGGGAAGTTGGGCATAATAAAGTTCATAGAGGGCTAGAGCTGCCTAATGAGTGTATTTGATATAGAGAGCTGGAAATTAATTGGGGAAGGCTTATCATTGGAGAAAGTGGGCTTTCGGGAGAACGTTGAATATGAGGGCTGTGGTCTGTAAGATTTTGGGAGGAAGGGAATTTCAAGCTGGGGAAACAATGGAAGTGAGGGGGACAGAGGTGGGAGAGTTAGAAGGTTGACTTGGGAGGAATGGAAAGAGTGAGTCAGGGAACGGGAGCTTAAAAGGATAAAAAGGTAAAATGGGGAAAGTCGGTGGAGAGTTGTGAAGCTAGTTGTAAGGAGTTTTTATTTGATGTGGAGGGACCCAGGAAGCCAGTGAAGAGCTTTAGAAGGAGAAATGTGGACTGAGGTATGCTGCAGGTATGTTTTGTGCTGTTGTGTGCAATTTAGAGTGGGCGGAAGCTAGAGGCATGGAGACAGCAAGCACGGTGGTAATTCAGCCATAAGACCAAAGCTTGTGCCAGGGTAGCAGCTGTTTGGGTGGAGGGGAAAGGGCAAATCTGGGAAGTTTCTGGCAGGACCTGGCAGTAGATTAAAAGTGAGAGTGGAAATAGAGTGAGAAGCTGAGGATGACAGTGAGGTTGTGGGCTTCAGGAAAACAGGAGGGTAACGTCCAGGGGTTCAGGGGGAAAACGAGTCGTTCTGTTTAAGTTTGAGATGCTGAACGGACTTTGAAGGGAAGATATCCTAGTGGCAAGAGGACATGTGGAATTGCGGGTTGGATGATAAGTTAGGGGAAGAGTTATTGATTTATGAGTCATGTAAAGATGGTTGTTGAAATCACATTAGGAAATGAACTCTCTGAGAGACTGTAGAATGAGAAGAATAGGGGATCAAAAACAAAGCCTCGTAGGATGCCCAGAGGAAAGAGGAAGAGAAACAGAGGATGAGCCAGCAAACAAAATTCATCAGAGGTAAGTGAAGGGCCAAGTTAGTCTTGTCAATTATAATTTTGAAGTCACACTTCTCCAACAGGTCTTCCCCAACTAAGCCCTAATTTTCTCTACTCCCTCTCACTTCTGCTTTGTCTTTCCACTTGGATTTGTACCCTTTATTCACCCCACCCTCAGACCCACAGCACTTATGAATCGTGGCTTAGTGGAAAGAGCACGATCTTGGGAGTCTGGGGTTGTGGCTTCTAATCCCATTCCACTAGTCAACTGTATGATTTGGGGCAAGTCATTTAACTTCTCTGTGCCTCAATTCCTTATCAGTAAAATGGGGGTTAAGACTGTGAGCCCCACCTGGGCAACCCGATAACCCTGTATCTCCCCCAGCACTTAGAACAGTGCTTAGCATATAGTAAGTGCTTAACAAATACCATTATTATTATTATATCCATAATTTATTTAAATTTCTATCTCCCCTTCCAGACTATAAGCTCCTCGAGCATGGAACATGTTCTATGGTTCTCTCCCAAGCCCTTAATAATAATAATGTTGGTATTTCTTAAGTGCTTACTATGTGCCAAGCACTGTTCTAAGCGCTGGGCTAGGTATGGGGTAATCAGGTTGTCCCACTTAGGACTCACAGTCTTCATCCTCATTTTACAGATGAGGTAACTGAGGCAAGGTAACTGAGGCACAGATAAGTTAAGTGACTTGCCCAAGGTCACACAACTGACAAGCGGCAGAGCCAGTATTAAAAGTCATGACCTCTGACTCCCAAGCCCGTGCTCTTTCCACTAAGCCAGGCTGCTTCTCTTCAACACTCTGGCCACAGGAAGCTCACAGTAAATAAGATTAACTGATTAATGAACAAAATTGATTAATTTCGAAAGTTCAATTCACTGGCGAGACCATCTCTAAAGGCAATCTAAATACTCTTCCATAAATTCAAGAGATGGATTAACAGGGACAGATGTCGGAATAAGTGGACTGGTCATAATCTCTATCTTGTGATATATATTCTTTGGGCAGGGAATGTGTCTGTTTTTTGATCTGTTGTACTCTCCCAAGGAGTTAGTGCAGTGTTCTGCACATAGTAAGCACTGGATAAATATGATTGAATGAATGAATGAATGTGGTTCTTAGTAAAATGGATCATTTGGACCTATTTGGGAAGCAGCATAGCTCAGTGGAAAGAGCCCGGGTTTGGGAGCCAGAGGTCATGGGTTTGAATCCCGGCTCTGCCACTCGTCAGCTGTGTGACCGTGGGCAAGTCACTTAACTTCTCTGTGCCTCAGTTACCTCATCTGTAAAATGGGGATTAACTGTGAGCCTCAAGTGGGACAATCTGATTACCCTGTATCTACCCCAGCGCTTAGAACAGTGCTCTGCACATAGTAAGCGCTTAACAAATACCAACATTATTAGTATTATTATTTGAGGAGGTCAAGTGATGTACTATCTAAAATGTGGGTTCGATACATATTGAGGGTTCTTTATCCTAAAGAGAGAGATCCAGACTTTTCTCCAGGTGGAATAGGAGGTTTTCTGCACTGATTATTATTCCGTTCCCGAATGTCTGATGAACATAACAACTATATTTTGAGTTAGCAGTTTCAGATTACTCTCCAATCTTGTGAACTTTGTTGACACTACCAAAATGTCAACGTTCCTCAAAATTTTAAATGGAGATTGAGTTCATGTGTGTTTTGGGGCAGAGGGTTTAAAGAACACATTAAAGATAAAATTGAATAGTTTATGCCCAGCAGTATTCAGTTTCCTTATCTAACAACAACCGAAAAAGCTTTCTTCTTGAGGGATGTCACTGCTAATTGTTGAAACAGATATTCTACTAAGCAATTACAGTCTTGAGCGCATGTTCAAAGCATAATGGCTAGAAACCCATGGAGAGATTACTTTGAGATCTCTGTAGAACTGTAGTGACTGTTTTTCCCTTTTCAAATTTTATTAGAAAAAGAAAAGCAGTACAGCCTAGTTGGAGGAAAACAGACCTGGCAGTCGGGAAACCTGGGTTCTGATCCAGGTTGAGAAGCAGCGTGGCTCAGTGGAAAGACCCACGGCTTGGGATTCAGAGGTCATGGGTTCTAATACCGGCCCCGCCACTTGTCAGCTGTGTGACCTTGAGCAAGTCACTTCACTTCTCTGTGCCTCAGTTCCCTCATCTGGAAAGTGGGGATGAAGACTGTGAGCCCCACGTGGGACAAGCTGATGACCTTGTATCCCCCCAAGCTCTTAGAAAAGTGCTTGGCACATAGTAAGCGCTTTAACAAATACCAACATTATTATTTATTATTATCCTGTCTCTGCCATTTGCCTTCTTTGTGACTTTGGGAAATTCACTTAATTTCTCTGTGCCTTGGTTACTTCCTCAGTAAAGTGGGGATTAAATATCTATTCTCACTTCCCCTTAGACTGGGTGCCCCTTATGGGACTGTGCCCTATCTACTTACGGTGTATCTATCTTAGTACTTAGTAAAGAGCTTTGTGCATAGTAAGTACTTAAATACTATTATTTTTATTATTATTGTTGCTAAACAGTGACATGAGATATCAGTTACACAACATTGCACTTGAGATTGTCTTTTTGTATCCCAAAAGCAAAATGAGAGAGGTTAGCAGTCACCAATTAAGGAGAGCATCAAGCAGTGTTCTTTAATGAGCACTTAATATGTGCAGAACACTGTACTAAGTATCAATGCAGTTGGTAGACATGATCCCTGCTCTCAAGTGTCTTTCTATCTAAAGTGGAAAACAGATATTAAAATAAATTCTTTATAGGGGAAGCACCAGATTATAAGAATATGTATGTAGAAAATAGTTAAGAATACTTACATCCTCCCTCTGGCCTGGAACTCCCTCCCCCTTCATATACGCCAGGACAGATGATCCCTCTCCCAGTTTTGATACCTGATTAAAAACAAATCACCTCCAAGAGCCCTTCTCCAATAAAGCCCTCATTTCCTCTTCCCCCAACTCTCTTCTGCATTGTCCTGACATTTAGATTACACCCTTTTCTCACTCTGCCCTTACTCCCACACCACCTATGTACGTCTGTAATTTAATATCTATTAATGTCTGTCTCCCTCTGTAGACTGTAGGCTGACTGTGGGCAGGGAATGTATCTACCAACTCCGTTGTATTGTAAACTCCCAAGCACTTGGGAATGTACTCTGAACATAGAAAGCACTAAATAAACACAATCGATTTATTGTTTGTTTGAGCATCTGCACGTAAGCAGTTTTTCGCATATATCAAGCACACCGACCCCTGAACAGTCTCTCAATGCCAGATGAACACTCCCTAATTGCATTCTAGTCAAAACACTTTTTGGAAACATTCTTTTTGACATAATTAAGTGTGCATTTCTTTATACCTAGTAAGTGCTTAATAAATGCTGTTGATTGATGTAGTCATTTATCCATGCTTTGTACCTACGAATGGTGAATCTTTAAGTTTTAAACTACTCAAGAGATATGGACATAAGTACATAGTGATACAGAAAGGTAGGAAAATAGGGTGGGGAAATGAGAAATTATTCAGAAAAGACTTCCTGGAGGAGATAGGATCTCAGTAGAAGCTGTGTTGCCTAGTGGAAAGAGCACAGGCTTGGGAATCAGATAATCTGGGTTCTAATCCCAGTCCTGCCAGATGTCTGCTGTGGACTTGGGCAAGTAGTTTCACTTCTCTGTGCTTTAATTACCCCATCTGTAAAATGGGGATTAAATCCCACTCCCCCATAGACTGGTAGCCCCAAGTGAGACAGGAGTTGTGCCCAACCTGATTAATCTGTATCTACCACAGCGTATGGAAAAGTGTTTGGCACATAGTAAGTTCTTTTTAGTAATTATTTTTAGGGCTTTAAAGAGGGAGAGAGTTCCGGTCTGTCGGATATGAAGGGAAATAGAGTTTCAAGCAAGAGGGAGGGTGTGACATAGGATTCCAAAGTAAGAGAGACAAGATGGAGGACATGCACACTAGAAGGTCCAGTGCCACTGGGCATTTCAATTATAAAAACATTATGATTTCACTGTGTTTCCTCTCATATTCTCCTCTTGACAAAGAAAATATACTTAAAAAAAACCAACCCAAGTCTTTATTTGGCTAATCAGAGGTAGGAATTGCAAGTTTGCATTTGAATCAAGAGGTTTTAAACTTCCTTATCTTGGGTTTGTGCTATTTGATTTTACTCTCTCTGGCCCTCTTTTTAGGAATGCAGTGGAAATAGATTTGGGCAATACAGAAAGGGGAGAGAAAACGTTTTGTGAGACTGCATAGTGCTTATATGTGAAACAGACAGAGAAACGATCCATTAAAAATGTATCGGAGTCTTCTGGGTGGATGCCCACATCCTGCTGCTAGCCAGATAAACCTCTGATTTGGAGAAAATGAGGAGACTGAAATCGAATGGTAATACATTTTATTGGGTTGATTGGGAATCAGATGGCACCAGGTATTCATAGAGTGAGCTGGAAAATCAAAATCTCAAACCTCTCACACCTAAGGGAGAAGATTTAAGATTAATCATTTTAAACATTCTCTCTCAATGTCTCCATCCTTCCCTGATTTCTACCAGGGAAGAATGGAAACTTTTATTCCCTTGACATAACCCTGTCTTTTATGTAGGGCCCTTATTTCTGAGGCTTAGAGGATACCAAATGTGAAAATGGGTTATATTCATCATTAGAGTGTTAATGTTATTATATGACACGTTCTGAACCATTGAAAAATACAGTAGAAGAGACTACAGTTCACACTCCTTTTAAAATCAGTTTAACTTCCGAAAACTCACGGAAGCAAAACGTATGCCTTATAAAATTTAGAAAAGATGATACAAGATTCTCAATTAATCCTACAGGGGTCGGAAGGGGTTACCAAGAGATTTAAAGTTGTGACAGGGAGACAAGAGACTCAATGCATTATTCCCAAGAATAAACTACTTCAGCACTGTGAGTAATCACAAAGTGCATTGGAATTATCCTCTTCATCTGAGAGTTTGAGGGGTTTTATTCATCATCTATATCTTCGGTTTTTCAAATTGTCACTTTAAGGGAGACTAAGGGCAGGTTTTAATCTGCTATCGATGAGGAAATTGAAGCAAGGAGCAGCTAAGTGACTTGCCTAGGGTCACCCAAAGCAAGTTCGTAGGTCAGGAATGGAGATTTTTAGGTACCCACTAAAGTGCACCATCCACGAGCCTCACTACCTCTTTAAAAGGATTAGTGAAGGTCAACTACAAATAGGTTTTCATGACACAGATGGGGTAATTGAAGCACAGAGAAGTGAAACTACTTGCCCAAGTCCAAGTCAGGTTCGGTTACCCTGCAGACTGGGGGCTTAACCAGATACCGGAACTCCAGAACTGAGCAATCAACCGGTGGCAATCATCTGTCCTCAAATCTAGGTTGAATTTGAGGGAACCTCTAGGGGAAAGGATGCCTCAGGAGACCCATGTGAGGCACAGGGACCCACTGTAGGAACCATATGAAATTGATTACCACAGGAAATTAACCCCAATCCTGGCGGTCAAAGTTCCTGGATACTGTAGCTCTTATCCATTCTTGGGAATATCGGGAAATGACTGAGCACCTCTCTCTAGCATTTCTACAGCATTAGAGTTTTTTGAGATATTTTCATCCTTCTTGCTCTCCACTCTGGAAAACTCCACTTGGTAGAATGGGTAGACATCTGGTGCCCCAAAATTAAACCTCCCCAGTTACTCTTGCTCCAGGAACATTGGAATGTAGGCAGAGGTCCAAGAATGCTCAGCCCCTGTCACCCAACATGCTGGAGGAGAAGAGCTGGCCTGTGAAGAGTAGCCAAGATGGAAGGTTGAGGAAAGAGGAAATGGACTACTCTATTGTTGTTGTTTCTGCTTTCGTTTAATTTTTAACTTGTCATCTCCGTATTCTTCCGCCTTCCCCATCTCTCCCTCCTTTTAGATTGGGAGTCCCTTGTTGAGACAAGAACATCTGAAATGTTATTCATGTATCCTTTCTAGTGCTTACTAGTTCCTATTAGTTTTAAATGTGAGGGGCAAATACTAGTGAAGACTTGTGCTAGGAAAACTTGTGCTACAGAACTTGTGCTCATTCTCTGTCTCTTTCATGGACTCCTCCTCTGCCTTCCAACTCCTATCTGTGGTAGCCCTCAAGTCTCCGTTCTGGTTCTCCCTTTATTCTCCAGCTACACCCACTCCCTTGGAGAATTCATTCACTGTCCGGCTTCAACTACCACCTCTGTGCAAGTGATTACCAAATATACATCTCCAGCCCTGATCTTTCTCCTTCTCTGCAGCCTCGTATTTCCTCCTACCTTCAACACATCTCTACTTGGATGTCCTGTCATCACCTAGAACTTAACATGTCCAAAACAGAACTCCTCATCTTCCCACCCAAACCCTGTCTTCTCCCTGACGTTCCCAACACTCTAGACAGCACTGTAGACAGCAGTGTATCCTCCATATACTCCTTGAAAGCCGTGTTGATGGGGCAGCTCCTCAAAGGGGCCTTCCCTAAATAAGCTCTCATTTCCTCTTCTCCCACTCACTTTATTCACCCCTCCCAGCCCTTGTCTACAAATCCTTAATTTATTTATTTTAATGTCTGTCTCCCCCTCTACACTGTAAAACTCATTGTGGGCAGAAACGTTTCTACCAATTCTATTATACTCATCCAAGGGCTTAGTACAGTGTCCTGCACAGAGTTAGTGCTCAATAGAGAAGATTGATTGTGCGTACCCACGTAAGCAACTTCTCCAATACGCCGACCTCACAGAGCTCAAGCAGGCTCTCGGTGCTAGCTGAACATCCCCTAATTGTGTTCTAGCCAAAACATTTATTGGAAAAATATTTTTGGCAAAATTGAGCTTAGTGCACTTTGCACCCAATAAGTGCTTAATAAATGCTGTGAGTGATGTAGTCCTTATCCATGTTTTGAAAATATGCATGATGAATCTCTGAAAGCGTACATTGATGAACTCAATATTTTCATTGTTGTTCTCAGAATTTTTTCGACATAATCATTCTGATAAATTAATGTGAAAAATCCACATTAACAAAAAGTGCAATTCTGCAACCCTTACCTTAGTTGACTCAGAATTCAATAGTCCAGAGGAAAACCTGGACTATTACATCCTGCAATTTCAACACTAATACTCTAATGTTATAAAATAAACCTTCCCATTCTAGCATCTATACACCCTCCTTGTCAGTTTATATGAAGCCTTATTCTGGGTGTTATATTTTCTATGCTATCAACATAGAATGATTGTTTCTTGGAGAGGCACAACCATCCATCACCTATTCATAGGCTTTTTTGGAAATTCAGAGAGATTTCTCACCAATTACAAGCAGGTCTAGAATGAGCCTTCCCTCTGTAGACCCCATAGTGTTGATAGGTGTTCCATGCTTCTAAATGCTGCAAATGGTAGTGCCTGCTATAATTACACACCTCATTAAAGTGGAATCTCAGTTACATCATGCCAGCTTGAGACCACATAATAAAACCATTCGAATAAGAGATTTTCACCACAAGCCACCAACACAACATCAGCCTTTAGGGGCTTGTCTTTGAAAACAATAGCATGTGTGTGATGAATTTCAGAGGATTTGTCCTGCACTCTCCAGTTAGCTGCTTTTTGAAGCTCTATTAACTGAACCTGCTACTATGGTATAATGATGCCTGTCTTTTCTGTGGCAGGCTATTGTTTGATCTTTCTCCTCTTTACTGATTCTCTAAAAACATTCCACTTTTCTTCTGAAGACTGATACAGATTGTCAGATATTAGAGATTAAAAGCTTCTTAGAATTGAATTTAAAAGGAGGGCCAATTAGTGAGCTAGTCAATCAACCAACTTTTACCTATTACTATATTATTATATCTACTGTGTGTGACATTGGACTGGATACTATATTGTGCTCTCCCAAGCACTTAGTACAGTGCTCTGCACACAGTAAGCAATCAATCTGATTGATTGATTGACTGTGGGGCTTTACAAGAATTTAGCTTACTAAATCCCAGCCCTGAAAGTGCTTCTGCTCTGAAATGGGAGAGACAAACATTTATCCTGAAGTTTGAAAAATATACTAAATTTATGAATTATGCCCAGGATGTTATGGTGGAGATTGGAGAGGGTATGGGAAAGGAGTGGATCAATCAAATGAGTTAGTGGAGCATTCAAGGTGGCCACTATAGATAAAATAAAGAAAACCTCATGGGGAATGCACATAGAGAAGAATGCTGAAGGGATTAGTTGGGCTGGAAGAGAATGGGGTGTTGGTGCAAGCCAATCCGGCAGTTGGGATAGTTCAGAGATGGGCAAGAGAAGAGTTTGGGTGGGAAACTGCGTGTAAATTTGTTCAGTCGATCCATCATATTTATTGAGTTCTTACTGCATGCAAAGCATTGTACGAAGCTTTTGGGAGAGTCCAGTACAACAGAGTTGCAGAGTTGGTAGACCTGTTCCTTGCCCACAAGGTGCTGACACTGAAATGACAGTCACAGTGACCGTTGTGGACGTGTTGTAAGGTCATAGGTGGGTGCCACTGGGTAGCATTCCTGCCAGCTAATGAAATCGTGGCTCAATGGAAAGAGCCCGGGCTTGGGAGTCAGAGGTCATGGGTTCAAATTCTGGCTCTGACGCTTGTCAGCTGTGTGGCTGTGGGCAAGTCACTTAACTTCTCTGTGCCTCAGTTACCTCATCTGTAAAGTGGGGATTAAGACTGTGAGCCTCACGTGGGACAACCTGATGACCCTGTATCTACTCCAGCACTTAGAATAGTGTTCTGCACATAGTAAGTGCTTAACAAATACCAACATTATTACTATTATTAAATCCGATGGTATTTAATGAGTGTTTGCTATGTCCAGATCACTGCTCTATGTACTTGGCTGAGTAGAACTGAGTTAAAAACTTTGATGGAAAGTTTGTATCTCATGTAAAAGAATTGACTCTCACTGTGGGTTTCTGAGATGAGAAGTGATGGAAATGTCACACTGACACCCAAGCCCATTGCCTTCGCCAGTTGTTCCAGACATTTAACTTCCTCCTCAAACCTCCTGCTCTCCTGCCTCCTACATCTCCTGCCCCTAATAGCTGGGCCACCTGCTTTATTATACTGGCCTAGTGGCAAGACCATAAGGCTGGGAGTCAGGGGACCTGGATTCTAAGCCTAGTGCTGCTTCACCTACTGTCAACCTCAACTTCTCTCTGTTTGTAGAATAGGTATTCAATACCTGCTGTCCTCTCCACTTTATACTGTGATCCTTATGTTGGACAGGAATCATGATCAACCTGATTAACTTGTATCTATTCCAGCTTAGAACAATACTCAAATCATAGTAAGCATTTCAGAAGCACCACAGTTATTATGATAATAATCAATAATAATAGAATGTTCATTACTGCAGGTAAAGTGAACCATGGGGATTTTATGAATTTAAAATCTTAGAGAAACCCAGAAAATATGATTAAGAAAATGTCATTATTTGGGGGGTGTCATAATACAAATTCAAGAGGTAGGCTTTAGCCCCATTGGAAGATAGCTAATAATAATGTTGGTATCTGTTAAGCGCTTACTATGTGCCGAGCACTGTTTTAAGCGCTGGGGTAGACACAGGGGAATCAGGATGTCCCACGTGGGGCTCACAGTCTTAATCCCCATTTTACAGATGAGGTAACTGAGGCCCCGAGAAGTTAAGTGACTTGCCCAAAGTCACACAGCTGACAAGTGACCAAGCCAGGATTCGAACCCATGACCTCTGACTCCAAAGCCCGTGCTCTTTCCACTGAGCCACGCTGCTTCTCTAGCTAATAATAACAACAATAATTCTTAAGCACTTACTATGCACCAAGCACTGTACTAAAAGACAATCGCTTCCCACGTGGGGCTCGCAAACTAAGTAGAACAGAGAACTGGTTTTGCATCCGCATTTTACAGATGTAGAAATAGGTGCAGAGAGGTTAAGTGACTTCCCCCAGGTCACACAGCGGGCATGCGATGGAGCCGGGATTAGAACACAAGGTCTTCCAACTCCCAGGCCCATTCTCTTTCACTAGGCCATGCTGCTCCTTTTATCCCTAAACAGCTCTGCAGAAGACTGACTTCAACAAACACCTAAATAGAAACTTACAGGCATTTGAAATTTTCCAATGACCGCTATTACATTTGACGTCTAATCGGTGCTCAAGAAATCTGGTTACTCAGCTTCCCTCTAATTGTCGGGAATGAGATCACCTACCAGCTGTGATTACAAATTGAGTCTGTCTGGTTGACAAGCGCTTATCAGGAAATTAAAAGACAATGATCTTATATTACATGAAGCAAAAGTAATTCCTTTCTGCATATAAGATTCTTCTGATGTAAGCAAGAAAATGATCAGCCCCAGTAGGTTAGAACTATCCATCCTAAAGTTGCCAAGCGAACATCTTTATTGCATCTAATATGCCATATGGTCGGGTACGGGCTCCAGCATTACTGTGTGAGCAGAATGGAAACCCTGCCAAGAATTGCTGGTAATTTTTTTTAAAGATCCCCTATTTCCATATTATTTCTCAAGCCCGCTACAATAGCCCACACTCATTTCTTATGAAATGAAACCGCAGGTTTTTGTACTAAGTATTTTGTGGGATATTTTTCCTTCCCACCTGAATTATCATGGAAAGTACACGAGCTTGGATTTAAATCACAGCTTTCCATCAAAGTGGCAACTGCAGCAATTGAGGGTTTCTTATGTAGGATCTCAAGTACATTACAGTGATTATAGGAAATCACAATGTGTCTAGTAATGTTATCTTTTTAGACACCCACAAAAAATCTCAGGTTCCCGAGACTCGTTCCTTATGCTTTTCCTTTTTCACATTCCCTGTTGTGAAGCATATGTTCTTGCACAACTGTGATATTTATGATAATTAAACCCAGATGTTTAAATGAATGTAATTTTAAAACCATTCAACACTTAGATGTTGGAACCCTACTAAAAACTCCACAAAGTAAGGGCTATTATGCTGCTGATTTTCTGATACTCTGGCTAGTAATGAGGTGGTGTTTCTATTTCAAAGCACATTTCTCAGGAGGTGGGATATATATATACATATGCATATATATATGTGTGTGTGTGTATATATATATATATATATGTATATATATATTTCCCCAGTAGAAGCATCACTTCTGAATTCACATATGAGACATACGCTCCTTGGGAGAAGCAGCGTGGCCTAGTGGAAGGAGCGTGGACCTAGGATTCAAAGAACATGAGTTCTAATCCTAGCTCTGCCAAATGCTTGCTATCTGACCTTGAGCAAGTCACTTAACATCTCTGCGCCTCAGTTCTACTGTTCTCCCTCTTATGTAGACTGCGAGCCCCATGTGGGACAGGGACTGTGTCCAACCAAATTAGTTTGTATCTACCCAGTACTTGGAAGTGTTTGACACATAGTAAGCACCTAGAAAATACCACCAAAAAATGCTTCTGCACACAAGCATTAAGAAATAATTCCACAGATACCAGAATTGAAGGGACCTCCAGTCGACAGCACAGATTCAAAGACTGAATCAAAGGGCTCTCAGGAGGCTTGTGCCCCCCCCCCACCCATTTCATACCTCCAAAGTAGGTTTGTCTCTTTTGGACTGGGTTTACCTAACTGGCTCCTCTAGTGTCAGCTTGCTCACTGGGCCCCAATCTCATCTGTCTCACCAGTGACCTGTTTCTCTCATCTTCCCTCTGGCTGAGAACTCCCTCCCCTCCACATTCATCAGATCACCACTCTCCCCACCTTCCAAGCCTCATTAAGGTTACTTTTTCATGGTATTTGATAAGCCCTTATCGTGTGTCAGGCACTGTACTAAATGCTGGGGTCCTGTTTTATGCCATCGAATCGTCGCCAACCCACAGAGACACCATGGATGCATCTCTCCCAGAATGTCCCACCTCCATCAGCAATCATTCTGGTAGTGGGTCCACAGAGTTTTCTTGGTAAAAATATGGAAGGGATTTACCATAGCCTCCTTCCGTGCAGTAAATCTGAGTCTCCGCCCTCAACTCTCTCGCATGTTGCTGCTGCCCAGAACAGGTGAGTTTTGACTTGTAGCAGATTGCCTTCCACTCGCTAGCCACTGTCCAAGTTAGGAATGGAATGAGTATGCCTCTGCTTGACTTTCCCCTCCTGTCGTCGAGACTGATACAGTACTGGAAATTCTCCAGGTATGATCCCAAGAGGGGAAATCCTGGGGTAGATATACACTAATCAGGTCGGACAGAGTCCATACTCCACTTGGGGCTCACAGTTTTAATCTCCATTTTGCAGATGAGACAACTGAAGCACAGAGAAGGTAAGTGACTTGACCAAGGTCACACACACAGAGAGCAGGCTTGGGATGGAATCGGAATTAGAACCCAGGTCATTGTGACTCCCAGGCTCGTGTGCTATCCACTAGACCACACTGCTTCTCTCTTCCAAGAGTCCTTCCCAAAAGAAGTCCTCTTTTCCTGAGTCCTTTTTCCTCCTGCATCATCTATGCACTTGGATCTTTACCCTTTGGGTAGTCATTCTACTCTCAGCCATCTAGGGCTTATGTATATGTCTATAAATCATTTATTTAAATCAATGTCTGTCTCCCCCTCTAGACTGTAAGCTTATTGTGGTAGGGATCATGAGATCATATCTACCAACGCAGTTGTATTGAACTCTCCCAAGCGTTTAGGACACTATTCTGCACACAGTAAGTGATCAATAAAAACCATTTATCGATTTATTGATTGACCCTGAGCCTTGCAGTTCCTGTCATAGAGACTCTAATGACTGACAGCATCCCATCTGAAGGGGTTTCTGTTCCCTGAATCATATGCGGGTGAAAACCAAAGGAACAGTAGCTGCGTTCCATGTTTCACTGCAACTAACCATTCCATTGCGGATAAGTGTTCACCTTTCTGATCTGTGAACATTCATTCAATAGTATTTATTGAGCGCTTACTATGTGCAGAGCACTGTACTAAGCGCTTGGAATGAACAAGTCGGCAACAGATAGAGACAGTCCCTGCCATCTGACGGGCTTACAGTCTAACTGGGGGAGACAGACAGACAAGAACAATGGCAACATCTACCGGAAAGGAGATTGCCCAGGTTCCCTTCATCAAGTATTTTGGCGTTTAGTGACTGACCATGAAGACGTCATACTAATGTGTGAAAGAAAACTCTTTCCTTTAAAATTCATTTCAATTACCTCTTTTTCTAGGTTCAGTGGATTTGGAGACCAGCTAGGCACTTACCTCCATATAAATACCCATTATTTTTCAGAAGACACTTTAAATTCTCTTAAATCTTATCTCAAGGCTGAATAATCCCAAATTCTCATCTAATTATCAAATGCAGGCTCCAGGATGCCTTCCTGTTTTGTCTTATCCCACCACTGGATTGGAACCTAGGTGAAAACCATGTCTTATTCTTCTTATGTCAGTTCTTCGAGGGCAGAGACTTCCCTGGGTGGCAGGTACCCAATCTTCATCAGTATTTATTGAGCATCTATTAGGAACAAAGCACTTTACCAAGTGCTTGAGAGCATGCAATAGATATAAAGCAGCATGGGAAGCAGCATGAGAAGCAGCTGGGAAGATGGGAAGCAGCGTGGCTCAGTGGAAAGAGCCTGGGCTTCGGAGTCAGAGGTTATGGGTTCCACTCCCGGCTCTGCCACTTGTCAGCTGTGTGACTATGGGCAAGTCACTTAACTGCTCTGTGCCTCGGTTACCTCATCTGTAAAATGGGGATTAATTGTGAGCCTCACGTGGGACAACCTGATTACCCTGTATCTACCCCAGTGCTTAGAACAGTGCTCTGAACATAATAAGTGCTTAACAAATACCAACATTATTATTATTATTATAAAGGGTACAGTTTCTGCCCTCAGGAAATTACATTCTAATCAGAGGTACAAGCAGATCCAAAAGGCCAAAGATGCAATAGGTGAAGTGAAAGTGATAGAAAAAAAGACTCAATCAATGGTATTTATTGAGCACTTAATGTGTACCGAGAACTGCACTGAGCGCGTGGGAAAAGTGATGTTAGACACGATTCCTGTCTATAATGGATTCCTAATCTAATTGAAGAAACAGACATTAAATTAGATCACGGATAGGAGAAATAGTAGAATATAAGAATATTTACAAAAGTACTGTGGAGCTCGGGTGAATATCAAAGTGCTTAAGGGATACACAGCCAAGTTCATAACTGCCATAGAGGGAAAGATGGATAGAGGAAAAAAGGGCTTAGGCTGGGAAATCCTTGTTTTTAGGTGGGTTTTGAAGGTAGGGAAAGTGGTGGACTGTCAGATATGAAGAGGCCTGGAATAACCTGGGAAGCAGAGTGAAGTATGGACTGGATCAGGTGGAGACAGGTTGCGGAGAAGTCAGTGAGGAGGCTGATCTTGTTGTCATGGTGTGGGAAATAAGTGATTATTTCAGTGTAGCAGCAATTTGGATAGCATTAAATCAATACAATCAATCAATTAAATCAATAAAAATATAAAGATAGTCATACTGGCTTAGGTGGCCAAAGGGATGATGTGACCAGTAACGTGGAGATTAGTCAGAGAATTCCTCAATCAATCAGTGGTATTTATTGAGCATTTACTGTGTACAGAGCACTGTGCTAATGGATTGGGAAAGTACAATACAGTGAAGTTGGTAAAGGTAATGTTTGCCCTGGAGGAGCTTATAATAAGAACCAGCATGGCCTAGTGGAAAGAGCACAGGGAGTCAGATCCTGTCAGCCACTTGTCTACAGTGTGATCTTAGGCAAGTCACTTAAGTTCTCTGTGCCTCAGTTATTTTGTTTGTAAAATGGGGATTAAGACTGTGAATCCTTTGTCGGGCAAGCACTTTATCCAACCTGATTAACTTGTACCTACCCCAGCACCTAGGGCATAGTAAGCTCTTAACAAATGCCATTAAAAAAAATCTAGTGGGAAGCTCACATCCTGGAAGAGAGCTTTTTCGGAGGACCTTGAAGGTAACGAGGGATTGGGTTCGATGGATTTGAAGGAGGAGTGAGTTCTATACCAGGGTGAAGGCATGAGTGATAGGTTGGAACCCCCACAATCCACCTGGAGTGTCCTTCTCCCTACCCCAGTTGTGAAACACACCATCCCTCACCAGTACGGCCAGGAGAAATCATAATTCCCGGCATGGTTTGTGCAGGGAGAGGATATTCCTTTTCCTTCTTCTCTCAAGTTTGGTGACTTGAGAAAGCCAATCGTCCCAGTTTGAGGGGACAGGCGAGTTCGATAATCCCTGGGTTAAAAACTTTCCTCAGACCTAGAATGGTTGTTCTTCCAGTCCTTCATGGAAATTCAATTTATGATTTCATTATAACCCTTTTTCCTTTAGCCCTGATAAGAACCACATCCCCGAACATGGGATCAGCAACTTAGGCTCGAGAAACATGATGTGATTGTTAAGGCAACATTATGAGGCTCTTCTATTGCTTCATATTATGCTTTGGGGAACAAAGGTTTATTAGGATTTATTGCTTATAGAGTTCCACACAGTACATGACACGGTTTGACAGAGGAGATTTCATTCAACAACAAAAAAATATCACCCCAAGGAACCGGATGTTTCAGAGCCAGAGTGGTATAGATGGGTGGTGAAGCCGGAGAGGGATGAAATAATTGTGGTATTTTGTAAGTGTTTACTCTACGCCAAGCATTGTCCTTGATGCTGGAGTGGATAAAAGATAAGCAAGTTGGACATAGTCCTGTCCCACATGGGGCTAACAGCTGAAGGGAGCGGGAGAATAGGAACTGAATCCTTATTTCACTGATGAGGAAACACAGGCACAGAGAACTCAAGTGACTTGCCCAAGGTCACATAGGCAAGTGGCAGAGCCGGTATTATAACCCAGGACCTCTGACTCTCAGGCCCTGTGCTCTTTCCATTCAACCACACTTCTTAGTTGGTAGATCCCTAAGCATGAGGTTGAGTGAACCATGGCCTAGTGCATAGAGCCCGGGCCTGGGAGTCAGAAGGACCTGAGTTCCCCCGCCACTTGTCTGCTGTGTGACTTTGGGCAAGTCACTTCACTTCTCTGTGCCTCAGTTACCTCATCGGTTAAATGGGGATTAAGACTGTGAGCCCCAAGTGGGAAATGGACCGTGTCCAACCTGATTAGTTTCTATCTACCTCAGAGTTCAGTACAGTGCCTGTCACATCATAAGCGCTTAACACATAACTTAAAAAAAATAAAATAAAGCTCAAAGGAACCAACCATCCATCTCTTCCTTCAAGCTTCCTATTGTCACTGTCACCAGGAGGCCAAAACCTGGGCTGAGAGGACCACTGGTATGACCTAGTAAGGCTCTTTTGAAGAAAAGACATGTACATGGCCAGATTGTCAGTTTCACAACAATCTAACTCCTCATATTTCCCCATCCCACCATGTTTCCTTTGCTTCAGCCTCTTCAACGCTGTGGGGACCAGAAGCCCCACTAAGAAATGTCCTTTTTTTTATGGTCTGTTCAGCAGAGCCTCCAGATAATTCTACCTGAGAGGCAATTTGTCTCCTTCTTCCATACTGCCAGTCTGGACTTGCTAATCATCAGATTTGTTACTACAGTGCGCGCTGTCGGCCTATAGCCAAGAACTACAAACAGCCTTGCCTAATTAGCGGAAGGAACCACCTTGTGCTTGAATTTATTGTGTGTGCAATGTACCACGGCTTAAATTAGGACTTATTTTTGGCAGGAACTCTACCAAAGGGACACCTCTGTTTTGAAAATTAGGCAGAGCAATGTTGAGCTCTTCTCTGCTGGAACTTCTCCTATCATCCTGTACATTACAGCACATAGATGAAATCCGTGAGCAAGTGGAAAGCTATCAGACCCATTACCACCCTGATGTTTTTGCCAAGGAGTTCACGCAGCGTACAGTTTTAGCCAGAATGTGAGGTCAGTGGTCCCTGGGGTTCTACAAAGTCATAGAACTTTTGGAAATACCTGATGCATGGACTGGCTTTGTAGTAGTTACTTGACCTGATTCTCCTCTTACAATGTAGGAGCGAGTGAACTTTGTAAAAATGTATGCTAGTCCCATCAGAGCATGATAACATGGTATAGGAAGAATTGCTTGTCCCCCAATTTCCCAGTGATAATAATGATGATAATAATAATAATGGCATTTGTTAAGCACTCACTACGTGTCAAGCACTGTTCTAAGCACTGGGGTAGATTCAAACTAATCAGGTTGGACCCAATCCCTGCCCCATATGGGGTTCACAGCTCACAGCCCCATTTTATGGATCAGGCAACTGAGGTACAGAGAAGTTAAGTGGCTTGCCCAAGGTCACCCAGCAGACAAGGGGTGGAACCGGAATTAGAACCCAGGTCCTGCTGAATCTCAGGCCCATGCTTTATCCACTAGTCCTTGCTGCTTCCCCAGTACTGGGGCCTATGGCTGTAGAAGAAAGGGCATGACCATAGGTCCAGCTGAGTGTCCATTTACAGAGAGTTTTATGTCCCTGACATTGACCAACACCTGGGAGTTACTCCCGCCCACACACAAACACGGCTGACTTGTGGGCGTGCCCAATCCCATAGCTAGCCAGTGAGAAAAATGCAGAAGAGAAGATTCTTTGCTCTACTACGCTCCAGGAACCCACTTTCTCCAGATTAAAGATGAAAATTGGGCATGTGGAATGAGATATGAATAGCGAATGTCCAGTATGTCCATCTCACCCACTCCACAAACACCAAGCGGCCATTACTCCCTTCCATTCTGTTGCACTCATGTTGTTCCCACCCTCGAGGGTTTGGTGGCCAGTTCTGCTCAGCATGCTTTTGGTTTTCTGAGTGGCTGTTTAGGATCTCTGGGTAGCCAGTCTATGAGATGTGTTGTCCATCTGTTATCCTGATACAGAGCCACGTGTCTGCTCCATCTGGTCTTGGCTTCTTAAATTGTCTGAGCTTCGTCTGTCATCCCGATATCCTGCCATAATTCTACATTTGGTTTATGATCTCACAAGCATACCGTTTCGCTCTGAACGTCAGAAGTGTGGCTCTTTTGTATTACTCTCTTTTGAATTACTTTGCATGGCAGGCCAAACGGCAGCTCTCTTCATCTAACCAACAGTTGGCCACCCAGTAAACCCATATTTATTCTGTGGTAGATGCCCCAAGTGGTCTTTCTTTTGCCACTTCATGGGTGATGTTGCAAGGCAAGAAATGACCAGTAAATCGGTGATACTCGAGTCAGAGCACATATGTATCTGCTTTTCATATTTGAATCAGATATTGACAATGGTGGGATTTTATCCCTCTCTGTGTGTGTGTGTGTGTGTGTGTGTGTTTGAGAGACAGAGAGAGAGTGAGAATGAAGGACTGGCTTACTACATCCCACAATAGAGAAAGGCACATTTTGTAGCTTCTTCGACACCTCCAGATTCTGACAAATGACACTATTTTGTTCAGCCAAGCCATCCGCTCGGAGCTGCCAGCTTCCATAACACATTCCTCGGGAGTCCGGGAAGGGTGGCCTGTTGTAAGTGGGCTTGGCACTTTGAGTTACCAGAAGGGTTACAAAAAGCTTAGAACACTCAAACATCCTAGCTCAGTGATGATACATGTGGAAAAATGGCAAAGCAATCTGCTTTGAGAATGAGAGCGAAGCAAAGTCAGAACGCAACATGTTGAAAAGCAGCATTAGTAAGATCACTCATGTTGCATGAATTTGGTCCAAAGTAAGAGACAGGGGCTAACAAAGAGGAATAATACCTGTTACTATTTGGACACTGGCCAGAGAGTGTGTGTGCCCTCTGTATGAGGGTCTGTGATCTTGAGAAAAAGGGTGATACGATCAAAGACAGTGTGATCTAATGGAAAGAACATGGGTCTGGGAGTCAGAAGGATCTGAATTTTAATCCCACTTTGCTACTTGTCTGCTGTGTGAACTTGGGTAAGTCACTTAACCTCTCTTTGCCTCAGTTACCTCATGCATAAAATGGGGATAAAAGCTGTAAACCCCACATGGGACAAGGACTGTGTTCAACGTAATTAGCTTGTATTTACTCCAGCATTTAGTATACTAGCTGGTACATGATAAGAATTTAGCAAATACTGTTTTAAAAAAAAAAGAAAAAAAGGCTGTACTTTCAGTTTTGGTATACTCAAGAATATGTATAACAAATCAAACAAGCTCAACCCTTCTCTGCCATCTGTAAAATCATTCCCTTCTTGTGTGGCAGTTGCTAGCCTGGTTAATTCAACTGAGGGCTGTAAGTAAATAGAAGAAACACAGAGCCACAGAATTGCAGTATACTCCCGCAGAAGCCGTGGTCTTGCCTATATTTAAAGATAGCCCTTCTTTCAGAGTGGCATAGACTGGATCAATAGACTCCAAGTGTTGGTTGCTTGATATCATAACCAAATTGTCCTCGCAAGACTTCTAGTGGTGACTGATTTTCTCCTGCACCAGATCAAAATTTCTGCCCACCGGGTTCCACTCTGTCTCCCCACTCCACTCCCCACAAGCTAATCATTTTATCGCATCTCCTCCTAGCATCTCTCACCTCCAACCTTTTGCTTCTTTCTTTCCCTCTGGCAGGAACCCATCGCCCCTTTCAACACCAAGCCATAGATCTCTCATATCCAAAGCCCTTCTCAAAACCACCTCCTCCGGAGGGCATTTTTCAATTAATTTCCATTGCTCTTTTGCATTTCATCCACAGCTCCCTTAGCATTAAATGTATGTGTATATAATACACATACGTGGCTCAGTGGAAAGAGCACGGGCTTTGGAGTCAGGACTCATGAGTTCGAATCCCAGCTCTGCTACTTGTCGGCTGTGTGACTGTGGGCAAGTCACTTAACTTCTCTGTGCCTCAGTTCCCTCATCTGTAAAATGGGGATTAAGACTGTGAGCCCCACGTGGGACAACCTGATTCCCCTAAGTCTACCCCAGCGCTTAGAACAGTGCTCGGCACATAGTAAGCGCTTAACAAATACCAACATTATTATTATTAATTTACTAAATGTATTTGTTCATTTAGTCATTTTTCCCATCCCTTAAGATTACCAGTTGTATGTGTTTTTTATCCTGCTCCTGCTGTATGAATACAGTTTATTATTGGCCTGTTTTCTTCATGTCAGGCACCAAATGGTCTACCTCTACTGTGTTCACCTGAACTCCCAGTACAGTGCTTTGCACAGAATATGTGCACAAACCATACTGTGAAATGAATGCATCCAAGACATTTCAGTGGGGCATATTTTGGTATCATCTGCTTACCTCAAAAAAAGGAGGGTTTTGAAGACAATGTTTGAAACCTTCCATGGCATGGATGAAGTTCAAAATCAAGGCTCCCAAACCAGAAGCATGGAAAGGCCCCTAATACAATCACCCTCACACACACCCTCATTCTCTCTGTTTCTTTTCTTTCCTCTTTCCTCATACAGATAAAATACCAGTACACACAAAAACACATGCACAGCACCTTCACACGGGTACTATTATCTCTTGCTCCTTTTCTTCCCGAAGCCAGTAGCATAGTGGTCAGTTTGGATCCCAGGATATGGCCTTTGAACTCTACAGGAGCATGGAAAAGTGGGGACAGAAAGTCCTGGAAAGAGTTTTGAACGTCTCTGTAGCAGGAAGCTCTTCAGACAACGAAGTCCAGTCTGGTGCTTTTTCTGTCCACGGGGATCTGCCACCTCAGAGTTCAAAGTCTGCTCCAGGGTTATTATTTTTTATTTTAACCAACTAGCTCTCACCTCAGAGTTCAAAGCCCATTGAGAAGAGAGGTACAGAAAAGAAAGAAAGGAGAAAAGGAGGCCCATGGCAGGTTTCCAACTGTGGCCACAGAGAGGGGCTTAGAAAATTAAAACCACTCAGCAGACCCTAGGGTGTGAAAGGGACCTTTGGATGATAAGGTCTGAACTTGCACAGAGTCAACCACTTAGGGCAGGTCATGGCCAGGGAAGACAGGAAATGGCTGCAGATACTTTTAGGCAAGCAAAGCCTGACTGTGGCTACTGGGCATATACAGTTCTAATGGCTCAATCCCTTCCTCTGGATTTATAACAGACAGTTCTCTTTTTAGCCAGTCTGCCTGGTATGGTTACAGAACCAGGAGCCTTTATATCCAGGTTTTCATTTTCAGCTCTGAGTCTTCCTTCACCAGGTTCCTGCTGCCAGGTTTTAGGGTACAGGCATGGAACCCCAAATTTAAGTAGACTCCAGAGGGAAGTGCGGCATCTCAGGAACAGGTAGGCCATTGTTCTACCTTGGGAAGATTTAGGCCACAAACATTGTTTCTATCTAATGTCATCAGTCATGTTGCTCTGACCTCTAGACTGTGAGCTCACTGGGAGCAGAGAATGTCTCTACCTATCTGTTGTACTGTACTCGCCCAAACATTTAGTACAGTGTTCTGCGCATGATAATCGCTCAATAAATATGATTGAATGACTGATGTTGCATGTGGGACTTGAAACCTGGAGGCTGGGTTCTTTAGAATATCATCACTGGCCACCTGACTGTCTTCCCCTCTTCAAAGCCCTATTGAGAGCTCACCTCCTCCAAGAGGCCTTCCCAGCCTGAGCCCTCCCTTTCCCTCTGCCCCTTCTCCCCTCCCCATTCCCCCAATCTCTCCTTCTGCTCTACCCCTTTCCCCCTCCACAGCCCTTGTGCATATTTGTAGATATTAATTACTCTATTTTATTAATGATGTGTATAGATCTATGATTCTATTTATCTTGATGGTATTGATGTCTGACTACTTGTTTTGTTGACAACCTCCCTCTTTTAGACTGTGAGCCCGTTGCTGGGCAGGGATTGTCACTATCTGTTGCTGAATTGTACATTCCAAGGGCTTAGTAGAGTGCTTTACACACAGTAAGTGCTCAATAAATATGATTGAATGAATGAATAACTCCCCTATGAGAGCTGAGAAAGGGAGTGGAGGGAAAAAGAAAGATGGTGAAAATTTTAGTTGTGGGACTGAACCTTCAAACAAAAGGGCACAAAGAAAGGCAGGAAATGTGTCTACCAATTATTTTATAGTGTTCTATTGTACTCTCTCAAGCTCTTAGTACAGTGCTCTGAAGTAGGTGCTCAGTAAACACGATTCATTGATTGGGGAGCCTCTGGTAAAGCACCACAAGGATGAATCTTCAGTTGGATCCTGCCTTTATTCAAATGCCATCCCCATTCTAATCCAGGTCCTCTTCCCAACATCCCCATGAAGACCCTTCCCCTCATTCTCTCTTCTCCTCCTTCTGAAAATCCTTCTCCTTGAAATAAAGGATTTTAAAGCCTTCAGCTTAAAACTGGCTATTGCAGAGTGTTCCTGAGAATAGATTAACTTCAAACCATTTTGACTTGTAAGGGAGATACAACCGGGTAGTATGTACTTGCTTTCTCACTCCATTATATTTACAGGGGTAGGGAGGGAGGGAGGAGAAAGAGAAAGTGGGGAGAAAGAGAGAGGGAGAAAGAGAGAGTGGTTACACTCCTGTATAATTTTAGATGACGTATTGACGCCATGATCCTCTCTGGCCTGGATGTCTATCTACCTACAGATAAATTTCATATTTGTATTAAAAGAAGATACCAATAATGATGAATTTCATTTATAGGTCGATATGGGACTTAGGTCCAGCCTTGTCATGCACATAAAAGACTCTCATGCTGTCACTGTTTAATATTCACTGTACCTGGTGTTGTTTTCTCTTTTCTATCCAAAGACTCATGAGCCTAGAACACTCCAGTCCAGACACTTGTGAATAAAAGTCCTCCTTTGTCAAACTGATGCATTTTCTTCCTGCAAGGCCTTTCAGTATTTTCAGCAATTCCTCTTCTCACTTCCTCAATTACCCAAAATCCTTGAAAGCCTCTGCTTGGGATAATACCTTGATTTCTGCTCACCAAACTGGATTGTTAGCCACCAATGACATAGTCAGCCACCAGTGAAAATCAGTGTGGTCTAGTGGAAAGAGCCCTAGCCTGGAAGACACAGAACCTGGGTTCTAATTCTGGCTCCGTCACTTTTCTGCTTTGTGGCCCTGGGCGAGTTATGTAGCTTCTCTCTACCTCAGTTTCTTTATCTGCAAAATGGGGATTCAATGCCTTCCTACTTAGAGTGTGAGTCCTGTGTAGGACCTAATAATCTTATATCTACCCCAGTGCTTAGTACAGTGCTTGGCACATAATAAGTGCTTAACAAATACCATTATTATCATTGTTATTCAGCAGATCACTGCTGAACTAAATTATTTGAGGCAGCTCTACTATGCCTTCAAAATATTGCTTTTTCCCTCCATACGGGGTGATCCAGAGGGTGTAAAGAGAATTTCCCAGTGGAGGAAAACCCCCAAAACCTGTTAACCTATCCCAGTACCTTGACGTATTATTTCTCAGTAACTAAACTTTTCCCTTTATCCAAACCAGTTATCTTGCTTCCCTGTAAAACCAAGAAACTTCAAGGCTATTTCTTTTGTCTGCTTCTCCTAGACGTTACTACAGCCTATTTTACTGGAATCTAATCCACTGGACTGTACTTGTCATCAAGAAGTAGAATCTTAAAAGCCTCAACTCTATAATTAGAAAGTATCTGTAGTCATTAAATAATGAAAGAACAGTCATTCAGTAGACAAATATGATGTGAACGGCAGAGAAGTAATTGTGTACACGCAAGTCTCTTTTCAAAACATCTTTAACAAATTAATGGAGAACCAGACAATTAGCTGCAGGTCATACTTTTTCCCCAAGTTCACAATTAAAAATGTTTGTCTTCAAGGTCTGCTTCTCATATTTAAAACAAATTGTCATCTTTTAAAGAGATCTGTCATGAATTTTTGTTTTCACTGTTGGAGACATTTCTGTCATTACTGCAGAAAGTGAAGAAGATATCTAATTTTGTGGATGCTATCTAATTTTTTCCACTCTTTCCAAGTGAAATCATTTGAAAGCCTAGCTTCTTGGAAATTGGGAAGGGAATTACCTCACCCAAAGGTGTAGGGGAAGCAGAGCTTCTATTTGGCTGGCATTTGACTCGGCAGGAAGATGTGAAGATCCATTTTATGTCTCTACAGAACCTGGCAGAATTATATGGAAGAAATGCCTTCCCTCTGAGAAAAAAAGTGGTCACGGGATTGATTTAAAGTTCCACAGAATGCTTACTGTTCAGAATCATTAGAAAGAGACAATCCCTGTCCTCAAAGAGTTTAGAATCTAATGAAACAAGAACAATTTCAAACTTTCTTCTCTCTTACAGCCATCCCATCCATTTCATCGAAAAAGCATATCTTTAGTATTATCTATAGGCAGAGGATATACTAGATACTTGGAGGATATGTAGAAAGAAGCATTTGATGTGATCACTTCTCTTGAGGAATCTATAATAGACAAGAGCATCATATTCACACTGATGAATACAGGATATAATAATGAAGAGAGCAGGAGCAGAGGAGCTAATAATAAACACTAAATGGATACAAAGAAAAATTTGCCTATATCTTAATTTCGTGACAGAAACACACGAAATCCTTTATAAAGTACTGGAAACTAAAATAATGATTTCCATTGATAATGAGCCAGAGTAGCATTCGTTCTGAGAGTTTTCCCCATAGAGCTTCACGGTCCATTGTTTAGAGAATTGAATTTGCCCATTTGCGATCTCAGGACCACAAAATACCTCTAATCTACTAAACAGCTGGTTCTTCATCAAGTTGCACTCAGGGAATTCCAAAAGATAATTCAAATGCAGCCTCAAAAATTAGAGATGGGAAGGGGCTTCTGGGAAGGAATGAATTCAAGTGTGACCTAATGGAAAGAGTCCTGCCTTGGGAGTAAGAAGGACCTGGGTTCTAATCACAACTCTGACACTTGTCTGTTATGTGACCGTAGGCAAGTCACTTACCTTCTCTTTGCCTCAGTTACCTCACTTATAAAATGAGGATCAGGACTATGAGCCTCATGTGGGATATGGACTACATTCAACCTGATTAGCTTCTATCTACCTCAGTGTTTAGCACAGTGCCTGACACATAGTAACATAAAGAAAAAATACCTGTCCTTCCTCTTTTTGGGACTCTGAGCTCCACAAGGGATAAGGACAATGTCTAACCTGATTAACTTGTACCTGCCCGAGCACTCAGAGCAGTGCTTGACACATAGTATAATCAACGACATCAAAACATTCTGGTAGGAATGATAATAATGTTGGTATTTGTTAAATGCTTACTATGTTCCAAGCACTGTTGTAAATGCTGGGGTAGATACGAGGTAATCACGTTGTCTCATGTGGGGCTCACAGTTTTCATCCCCATTTTCCAGATGAGGTAACTGAGGCACAGAGAAGTTAAGTGACTTGCTCAAGGTCACAGCTGACAAGAGGCAGAGCCCGGATTAGAACCCACGACCTCTCAATCAGAAGTGGATGGCTTCTTTTGAACAAAGGCTTCAGCCACATTTGGGGAGTCAAGGTGAAAGGGATGAAAAGGACTCCAGGGATAGAAAGTAGCTAATAATAATAATTATTATTATGGTATTTGTTAAGCATTTACTATATGTCAGATACTGTACTAAGCTCTGGGGTGAATACAAGCATATCAGATTGGACCCAGTCCCTGTCCCAAATTGGGCTCAAAGGCATAATCCCCATTTTACAAGTGAGGGAACTGAGGTTCAGACAAATGAAGTGACTTGTCCCAGGTCACACAGCCAACAGATGGCGGAGCCTGGATTAGAACTCATGACTTGAGTCATACCACCCATCTCTCTGAATGTGTAGCATGGAAGGGGCCGCAGCATGGCCTCGTGGAAACAACATGGAACTAGAAATCAGGAAACCTGGGTTCAATTTCTAACTCTGCCACTAGCTTGTGTGACTTGGAGCAAGTCACTTACCCTCCCTATGCCTCGGTTTCCTTATCTGTAAAATGGGGAAAAAATATCTGTTCTTCCTTTTATAGGGACTGTGTCCAATTTGATAATTTTATAACTACCCCAATACTTAGTAGAGCTTTTAGCACATAGTAAACTCTTAATAAATGCCAGCATTATTATTATTATTGGTCCTATATTGATCCCTTCAGTCACATTCAGAGAGTCATTTACTATCCTCAGCACTCTTTTCAAATCAAAAGTACTCCTCTAGAGTACCTTCTCAACTTCGATAACAAGAACAGAAGCAAGCACTACAGACTAGAAAATGTAAAATAAACCAAATAAATAGGAGACTTTGCTCGAATTGTAACAAGCAATTTATTTTGCACAGCATCACTATAAGATGTGTGTCCCACCGAAACTTCGGTGTTACCTAATGCAAATTTCAGAGGAGTCGTTAAGTGGCAATTGTTTTGGGAGGAGAACAGATTAATGGGCCGAAGTGCAGTATTTCCCTCACTAGACACATCCACGAATAAGATGAAAAGACCATAAAATAAAAGGCACCCTGATTTGGAGAGAATTAAAGGGCTCTAGAGTACTTCTGGCAAATCACTTCTTTAAATTTGGGTAACCTAATGGCTCCAAGCTTTTTTATTTGCAGACTGCCCAAAATCTATGGAACAACCGGACCATCAGTGAATTACCCGGCCAATCTGAAAAGGGCAACATTTAAAATCTGCGGTGATGTCTTCAGGACTCTTAACACTCAACTGGATTTTAAACTCAGATGTTGTCATCTTGTTGAGAGCTATCAGAGCCAAATGAAAAGCAATAAAAATGAATAGCCTTTGTTTGAATATTGACTCTCACAGGAAGATCAGACAAGTGCAGCTGTAGAGAACAATATCATTAAACTGCACCATGTAATCTTGCAACAGACAGCCCTTCCCAGAATTCTTTCTTTCACATCGAACATAGCCTTTGATACTTCACATAAAGATCGGCTTTGGCATCTTCTACAAAAGGATGGCTTTGGGGGTAAGTGGGCTGTGCCAGTCTCTTACAGAGAGTTAAAAATGTGTTTTCATTGTGAGAGAAGCCTGCTCAGATCAATAAGTATCTTCCCTTTCTCTGTTAACAGATAGATGCTCCAGATGGATCTCAAAAAAACTACTCTTAATGTGGTATTAAAGTGTTTCATGTTAAATAACTCTTGGGCTTTATTTTTGCCATTAACATGAATTACGATTATGGTTTGAAGGTAACGGGTGACTTGGACGAATAGCAAAATTACAGTAAACTCTCAAGAGATGCGAAAATCGTGTTCCCCACATTGTAGGTTTTAGCATTAGTACATTCTGTCAATTTGCCCCAGAAGTCTTATTCTCCTGGTGAGATATCAACTAAGCTTTGTAAAGTACTGTATCGAATCCAAATCGAGGATTAAAAGAAGGTGGTGGCAATTTAACACTGTCCTTTAAAGGAGAACAGGAGTAGTGCTGCAAACATTTTTTTATGGTACTGATTAAGTACTTACTCTGTGCCAGACACTGTTCTTAATTCTGGGGTAGAAACAAGGACATCAGGTTGGACATAGTCTACGTCCCACATGGGGATCACAGTCTCAATCCCCATCTTACAAATGAGGTAACCAAAGCCCAGAGAAGGTCAGTGACTTGCCCAAGGTCACACAACAGACAAGTGGTGGCATCATGACTAGAACCCAGGTCCTTCTGTCTCCCAGGCCCGAGCTCTCTAACCACTTGACCACACTGCTTCTCAAATGACTTAAAATTGCCAGTGAGGGAGACTCCTTAGTCTCCCTAAGTATTCATCATGATGATTATTTCTGCCATTTGTTGAGTGTTTACTTTGTGGAAGCAAGGTTCTGCTCTACATGTTGGGGAAAGGCACAAGGATATTGAATCAGAACTGTCCCCAGCGCAAAGGGGCTCACAATACAAGAGGAGGGAGGAGAACAGATGCACTGGGGAAAAAAAAATAATTGAGCTGTTACAATAAAACAACAACAACAAAAATAAACAAAACAAACCCAAAAAACTGCACTTCATTAACCACATCAACAAGAATAGCAGCAGTACATTACAGTTGGGAGGGAATTCTCTCTAATCTGCCTAGAGAAGCTTGATACTAATTTTTTTTATGAACATATAAAAAAATCTTTGGCACCATACATGTATCAGACAGGGGGCACACCAACTGAAAATCATATGACTTAAAACTGGATGACTGATCACCCTGAAAGAAGCAGATCTACTTAGATTCTCCTTTCTATTGTTTGTAGATTTTCATGGCAAATGATTTTGTGGAGGGAGTCTTTGAGGTTATGGGCTTCAAGTTATTGACTTGCATTTAAGCCAAGCGATATAGGGAGCCGTGGAAGGAATAAGAGATGGCTAGGAGAGAAAAATGGTGACAAGGATGAACACGTAACTAACAAAGTTCTCCTAATGGCCCTAATGATTTCTGACCTGATGCAAATATTGCCATAGAAATACAAATTGTCCACTCTATGGTGTTTCCAGTGACAATGTATGGATGAGGAAGCTGGACAGTGAAACACAGGATAGAAAGATCGATTCTTTGAAAACGTGGTGTTGAAGAAGGCTTTTGTGAATACCATGGACTGCCCAAAAAACAAACAAATGGATGTTGGAACAAATTAAACCAAAGTGGTCTTTGGAAGGACAAATGACTCTATTTAGATTAGCATAGTTTGGACATGTAATCAGGAGGACTAATTCTCTGGAGAACACACTAATGCTAGGAAAAGTCCAGGGAAAACATGGAAGAGGCAGACCAGGAGCTAAATGGATAGGGACCATAACAACAGTAACAGAAGACCCACTGAAAAGATTGCAGATCATGGCAGAGTACAGGACATTCTGGAGAAAGTATATCCATGGAGTCACTATGAATCGGAAATGACTCGATAGCATTTAGCAGTAATAATCATAATTGGTGAGGAAGAATCAAGCTAACCTTCCTTGGTTCTGTTTTCCCTCCTCTTTGCCCCTCTACCATCTGGTCTAGTACCTCTTCTCTCTCTTCTTCGCTTGCCTAATCCTCCTCCCACATCTTCCTCCTTTCCCGATGACCACTTTCTAGCCATGTTGGTTTTGTCTCTGCTGCCGTACTGACACCGCAGTCTGGATGACCTCGTCATCTGAAAAGGGAAGAAACGGATTGCCTCTTCCCTCTCTCCCTGGATTAATTCCAAACATGCAGGCCACCCCTTTGGTGCTGGAGACAGAAAGCAGTGAAGGTGATCATGCATGTCAACAGAGGCGGCGTCACTTCCACTAAGCCTGAGAACATTATCAGGACCAGTGTGGTGGATGCCATTCTGTCTTGCTGCCCAAACAGCCATCTTAACTGCCATCTCTGCCATCTCCCTGGAAGAGGTTGGTCAGGGTAGCAGGGAAAATCAATTGTACATGCTCACATAGTCAGTTGGTCAGTAGCTGCAACTATCACCATCTGGTAGTGGTATAGAGCACTATGTGTAGAGCACTGTTCTAAGCGCTGGGGTAGATAACGATAATCAGGTTGTCCCACGTGAGGCTCACATTCTTAATCCCCATTTTACAGATGAGGGAACTGAAGCACCAAAAAGTTAAGTGAGTTGCCCACAGTCACAGAGCTGACAAGTGGCAGAGCCAGCATTCGAACCCATGACCTCTGACTCCCAACCCCGTGCTCTTTCCACTGAGCCACGCTGCTTCTCTAAGTGCTGGGGTAGATACAGGGTAATCAGGTTGTCCCACGTAAGGCTCACAGTCTTAATCCCCATTTTACAGATGAGGGAACCGAGTCACCTAGAAGTGAAGTGATTTGCCCACAGTCACACAGCTGACAAGTGCCAGAGCCGGGATTCGAACCTGTGACCTCTGCCTCCCAAGCCCAGGCTCTTTCCACTGAGTCATGCTGCACAATTCTACTATTCTCACACCCGATACCAGTAAATAACTAAAAATAAAACAACATTCATAGAATACAGATGCATTTGGATTTTATGCTGTTTTTCCACTAACGGTTCCTGGTTAACAAAACCATGAGTTTGTTTTGTGGTTTCATATACCCACGTTGCAGTGAGATAAAAAGGTGCTCCCCAAATGGCCCGTTTTACTACCAGGGAATTTTGGTTCCTGGCAAAACCTCAGCCGATGTGAAACGGGCGTCTATCCTGCAGTACGTCTCCAGGCCCAGGTAAGCAAAGGTGTGAAACCGGGATGCAGAGGAAGCTATAAACTGCACTCGTATTGCTGAGAAAGAAGCCCCATTACTGAATAAAAGTTCTGGAGCTGTCCATTTCTCTTGACTAGTCCAGTGCCCATCTTGCTCAGGGTTTTCTCTTTATGTGCAAAGTTATAAAGATCTCCCTACCCGCAGCTGATTCCTGCAGAGTGCTGAGCCTACGTTCGTTTCACATGGCTCCCCAGAGAAAGCAGAATCAGTACAAAGTGTACAGAAATCCATAAGAAGGGATACTAAGGGAATAATAATGGTGTCCCGGCAAGTGATCGGTGCATTGCAGATTCAGGGGGTTTTAACACCAGAAATTGACTGATAGTTCCAATCAGGGAGGTTTAATTTGCTACACAGTAAACATTCTGTGATGGGCTCTAATTATTCACAGGGTTTGTTTAATGACTGAGTGGAACCCACATTGACTAGTATAAACAAAAAGTGAAATTAGTTTGCTAGAAGTACCACATTCATTAACGTGGCTGCCAAATAATTCTTCTGAAACATGCGGATTTGCATAAATACCTCCTAGCCGATTCTTATTTGGTTTCAATTAAACCAACATGGCAGCTCCCTTGTTGGTACCTATCATGCTCTCTGTTGTGGGATTGCCACTCAATGCTAACGTGAGCCATGAAGACCCTTTAGGTGAGATTGTCTGAGAGAGCATTAAGAGAGAGAAAGAATAATCATCAACATTTGTGTTCTTACTTCAGGAGCCTCATTATTAAGCACATTCCTTACATGGCTGACTAAACCCAATAAAACATGTTACAAGCAATCAGCTATAGAGATGATTAAAGCAATAACAACAAAACCGTTAAACGGAAGGATATCGTATGGATTCCTTATCATCATTTCCACTGGAGACTGAACAACTTCTTTTTTACCACACAACAAACTCGATCCTCCCCCTTCTCCTGAGCCCATCCCTATGGGAGAAAGATTGGACTGTTGTGATTTCTCATTTATATAACCACCATGGGTTTAAGCAGAGGAAAGAATCCCTTCTTTCCCTCACACAAGCAGAATCTGCACAAAAACCTTTTCTATTTCTGCTTTGCCCACCAAACAGTGGCTTGACATATGAGACTGAAGGATCCATCACATGATTCTGCAGGTGATAAAGTAGCCAATCAATCAATCAATCAATCGACTGATTGCATTTATTGAGAATTTACTGTGGTAAGTGTTTGGGAGAGTACAAAGTAGTATAATATAAACAGTATAAACCTACAGTGAGCTTGCAGTCTAAAGGGGGAGACAGACGTTAATACCCTTAGCCCTTCTCTGTTACCCCGGCATCTGGATTTGTACCTTTCAGTCACCCCATGGCACTTAGGTACAAATCCATAATTTGTTTTAATGTCTGCCTCCCCTTCTAGATTGTAAACTCGTTGTTGGAAGGGATTCATGTCTGTCAACTCTGTTATATTATATTCTCTCAAGAGCTTAGTAAAGTGTTCTGCACATAGTAGGCACTCAGTGAATAATATTGATTAAGTGACTTGCCTAGGTCACATAGTAGGCAAATGCCAGACCAGGATTGAAACCCAGATCTCCTGACTCCCAGTTCTGTGCTCTTTCCAAAAACCACACTGATCCTCGTGTGTGGTATCATACTGATTGATTAAGACTGTGAGCCCCATGGGAGACAGGGACTGTATTCAACCTGATTATCTTGTATCTCCCCCAGCATTTAGGACAGTGCTTGATACACAGTAAGAGTTTAATACCATCATCATCATCATCATTATTATTGTTGCTGTTCTTTTGCCCACAAGGCCTTCACAGTCTAAGGATGAGGTTAGGAGGTGGCTAGCTTTCCATACGCAATGAATAAATGGAACGATAAGCCTCAGCAAACAACATAAGAAAATATGGATAATGATAATAGAAAAGATGCAGTGAATAATACATTACAGTAAAGGAGCAATTTTCAGGCTTCCCTTATTCATCTCTAATCTCCCCACTTTGCAACCCTCAACTGGCACTTCAGCTCCTTCCTACTCCCTAAGCACTTCAGTTCTCACAATCACCTACAGCTTGGAGATACACATCTTATGTACTCTTTCTTTCCCATACCTATATTTGTTTGTGCCCACCCCCACCTTCCTTCCCAGTTAGATTATGAACTTTTGAGAGCTGGGATCACACAAACGGACTTTTACTTTAATTCTCTTAGGCATTTAGCCCAGTTCTCTTTATACGGCAGATGGTCAATAGGTACTATTGGTTGACTATCGTGATGCGATGCAGCTCGGCCTAATTGGAGAGACCAATGGCCTGGGAGTCAGAGGTCCTGGCTTCAAATCCCAGCTCCACCACATGTCTGCTGTGTGACCTTGGACAAGTCACTTAACTTCTCTGATCCTCAAATTCTTCATCTGTAAAATGGAGATTAAGACCGCGAGTCCCACGTGAGACATGGACTCCGTCCAGCTGATTACCTTGTATTTACCCCAGTGCTTAGAATAATACTTGACACAGAGTAAGCACTTAACATATTATTATTGCTATGGATTTTAAAGAACAGAGTCCAACTACAGCAACCTCTGCATTTTATAATTGCTCAAAAAGTATGACTATGTCTGCTAGATCCTCCCTCTAGGACTTCCCAAAGAGCAATCAGGGCTTTGTGAAGGCCAAGTTGAGGGCATTTGTCCTCGGGAAGTCTCAGCTCTCCCCTAATAGAGAGGGGAAGCCCAAAGAAGACCAACTGTATTCCAGAAACTGATCCTGTTTCAAGAACACTGTAGCTACTAATTTATGCATCCCAAGTGACTGCAACAAGGTGAATTCCTGAGGTACTATTGCTTTGAGAATGGAAGACCATGCAAGCTGAATGAGAGGTCAGATGACAATTAGTTGGCAAAGCTATGCCACTCCTTCGTTACTTGGCAAAATCCCTATTTTAAAGGGATATCAAAGACCCCAACAGTTTATATTCTTTAGCGCTTGCAGTGCCCTGTCACTAATGTTGAACCTTACAAGAACTTAACAGCAAATGCAAACACCAACTAAACCAAAAAAATAAAAATAAAGAATAGGAAAGGGTCAAATGATATGGAATCCCAATATATGTTGACATCATTTCACAGGAATCAAAGCAGACCTCCTGATGAAGGGTTTGCTACAGAAAAGTCACAGGCAATTCTTTTCTTCTGAAAGAACTCCTTTTGGATGCCCCTCCTACCCGACAAAGAAAAGTGTAATGTTTCTGTCTATTTCACCTCTCACCAACTATGACAACTACTGACGGTGAGCCAAAATAGATTCTACAGGAGAGATTCATCATTGCCCGTATGAACAAAAAGCTGGAACGTTTCCTTGGAGGATTCTCAAGACATCATTCAATTTTTGCCATAAAGCCAGACTCCAGTTTGCCAAGCTGGGCCAAATGTGAAAGGTTCAAGACTTGTCACAGGTCAGAGTTTTTTGTTGTTGCTGTTTTGTTTTGTTCTTCGGTCTAGTTCCCTCATGGAAAAAATGCCCAGAGCTAGTCTTGATCCTCAGCAATCTGTACTCTCACTTTTGGAATTCTTGGGGGCTGTTTATGAGAAAATGAGGAGAATCATCAGGAAACCAGTTGAATGCATTGGACATTAATGGGAGTGTCATGAATTGGCAGTGTCATGAATTAGGAGTGATGGGAACAAGTCCTTTGTCTGGTTTCTTTGTACAGAGAGCAGGGCATTTCTGACAAAATTAACAAAACCAAATATGAAAAAAAACACACCAAGACTGAATTGCTTTTTCAGCTCTTCAAGTGAGGCAACCTGACGTATCAATTAATCCATGCCTCAGGGTATGCCGTTTACTTAGAAAAAGAAATAAAAAAACCCATCCAGAGCAACAACTAAGAAATCACAAGGGGAATTACATCTTTGGTTCAGAAATATACGTAGGGATAAATAGACCCCTAACCAAGTACCTAAAGAAACTGTGGAAAGCATAATAAACCATGGGGTATTATCAGAACCAAAACTAGGAGAGACTTGATGAAACAAGAGCAGGGGCGAGAAGAATGACGTTTCGACAAATAAAGTTGAAAAGGAGGTTTTAAGGTATGAGAGACAATAATGAGGCATGAATGATGTGGAATAAAGATATGTGCCAGATCAAACTATAAAGTCATATAAAAGTTCAACTGCCAACCAAAAGTTTCCTTCAAAATTAATTTGAAGATGGGGATGGTAAAAGCTGAGAGAAACATTTGCAGTGTGGAGTCGAAGAAGGAGAAAGTGGCTGTAAGCACCACTGCCTACAGCAATGGGTTAGGATTACAGTTAGGACTAGGTTTGGGTTTCCTCGGAAGACCCATGCAGAGGCTTTGCGGATAATGCAGCTGATATTAATCGGCACCGTATGTGGTCCAGGAGCTCAGCAGAATAGCCCTCAAAACTCTGAGCAGTCACAAATATGATAATAATAATTGATAATAATAACTGTGGTATTTGTTGAGTGCTTACTGCAAGCCCGGCACCATATTAAGTGCTGGGGTGGATACAAGAAGATTGGGTTGCACACAGTCTGTATCCCTCATGGGGCTCACAGTCTTAATCCCCATTTTACAGATGAGAAAACCGAGGCATACAGTAGTGAAATGACTTGTCCCAGGACACACAGCAGAGAATTGGAGGAGCCAGGATTAGAACCCAGGTCCTTCTGACTCCCAAGCACGTAGTCTATCTACTAGCCACACTACTTCAATAATGACTATGATGACGCCAGGTGTCCAAACAAGCCCAGGAACCCATTCTAAATACAAGTGCCCAATGATGAGCTGTCGGACCTTGCAGTCCATGGCCCAGCACCTTGGGGGGGGGGGTCTGGCCTTCTCAGGCTCTTGAGACTAGACCAAAGAGGAAAAACAGGGCCCATACAGGTTTCTCAGGGTGAGCAGGTTGGCTCTGTGATTCCCTCAGCCCAGGGGTGGGTCAGAATCCAGAGCGCTCACCATCCCCACCGGCATTTCCACTGGGACCAAGGAGCCCCTGGAGTCCCAGCTTTGGGGTCATTGGTTGTGGTTGGATCCAGGAAAATAACGACAGACAGCCTCCCTGATGGTCTCTACACCAGAATATTTCAATTGCGGCCTTTAGGAAGTGGGTTGGCAAATGTGATGTTGTAAAATCAGCTGTCAGTAATCCAGGATGACCAAGAGAAAGATTTCCAGCTGGGTGGCACTCTCAGGGCTGTTATGATATGGTATAACTTATTTCCTTGCACAGTTCTTAAAACAAATTGCATGAATCTAAGACCCCGGAATTGAAGTGAATTGTTTTCTAAATTAATTCATAGGCACTGTTATATTTCAATCAGTAGTAATTATTGAGCCCTTACTTTGTGCAGAGCACAGTACTAAGTGCTTAGGAGAGTGCAGTACAACAGAGTTGGTAGCCATGCTCCTTGCCCACAGTGAGATTCTTGCTAGCTTTTTCACCCATGAGTGTAAATGGACGATTTTGACGGAGCCTTATTAATCAGAAATCATTACTAAGAGTCTGGAAAATGTTACTGGAGTTTCAAAATGAGATTTGGCAGAAAGCGTCACCTTGATGGGCTTCAATACACATTTTGTTGAGTCTTCATTTCTCTGATATCTTGGTCAGTAGAAGACTTTGAGGTCATCCTCCTCCAGGTTTTTGGGAACATCAGGTATTGCCAGGCAGTTGATCTAGGCTTTTTTCCAGTTCCTCGACATTATTAGCCAAAGCATCTCTCCTTGCATCCTAGAATGCTATTTTCAGTGATAGTAACCTACAGTTCCACATACCCACAGCATTTGTACTGTCAGAAAATCTGATTACATTTTTATATATGACATTGGATGAGTCCCCCCATTAGGTCAAGCCATGCTGCATCAATTTGAAACTTGGGGACCTTGAAGATTTTGACAGTTACGTGAATTCCATCAACCTTAAACTACTGGTCATAAAATATCCAAGTGCATAGTTGTGGGATTTTTCTGGAGAAGTCATTCTTTATCATCTGAGAATAAACAGTTTGGTTTTTTTTATAGCATTTGTTAAGTGCTTATTGTATGCCAGCCACTGTATTAAGCACTGGGGTAGACACAAGCTACCCCAGTGCTTAGAGAAGCAACATGACCTAGTGGATAGAACCCATCCCTGGGAGTCAGAAGGACCTAGGTTCTAATTCTGGCTCTGCCACTTGTCTGCTATATGACTTTGGGCAAGCCAGGTCCTCTGACTCCCAGGCCTGTGCTCATTCCATTAGGCAATGCTGTTTCTCTAAGCACCGGTAGAGAGACGTTTATAAGAGCAAACACAGTTTCTGCCTCATAAGAGTTCACCATCTATCTTATTATTTCCATTCACAAACAAGGAAACTGAGATCCAGGGAGATGAATTGGCTCATCCAAAATCACAGAGTAGGCCACTGGCGGAGCTGGGACTCAAACCCAGATCTGCTGCTTCCTGGGTTGCAGGTACTTTCCAATAATCCACACCTCCTCCCCAATATTATCTGATTTATAAGAAATACATTTCAAGCGCAAGACTGAGAGCAAGATAAAACAGGAAAACCCAAAGTCCATAGGAAACCTTCTCCATTCCCAACGAGAAACACATCATGATATTTCCTTCCCTCTCATCATCTAGGGATTCTGGTCTCAGCATGCCCCTGTGTCTTTTTCAGATTCCTCTATCCCCACCAAGACCTTGAGTCCATTTTGTATATCTGATGGATTTGTGTTTTACTGTTTCATCACTCCTGCTGTGTCCGGCCCAATCCCTTCTTAAATCCAATCCCCACTTAAACTCTCATACTGTGAGCCCCCTGAGGCACAGGGACAGTGTCTAATTCCCACCTATATGTTCTCTCCCAGTGCTTAGTACAATGCTCTGCACAGAGTTTGAATTTTATAAATGCTACTTCTGATTCCTCACTAATAATAATAATGATGAAAATGACATTTGTTAAGCGCTTACTATGTGCCAGGCATTATACTAAGCGCTGGGGAGGATACAAGCAAATCGGGCTGGACACAGTCCCTGTCCCACGTGGGGCTCACAGTCTCAATCCCCATTTTACAGATGTGGTACCTGAGCCACAGAGAAGTGAAATGACATGCCCAAGGTCACAAGCAGATAATTGGCAGAGCCAGGATTAGGACCCAGGACCTTCTGTCTCCCAGGTCCGTGCACTATCCACTACACCAAAATAGTTTATGCACAGTGTATTTTATTCTATCCATGATAAAAGTAGAATGTCAAGTAGCACAGAACTTGTTCACGTAATTCTCATCCTTAACAACAAAACACACAGCTTCTGAGAATAGGTTTGTTGAAAGCTTCGTTAATTTCTTGGTCCTCTCTAAACACAAATAACAACAAGGACTGTAGACAACAACCTCAAAGGAAATGCTTTTTCAGGGAGCTGATTAATATTCCTGTTGAATTTTAATTTTAAAAATCCAAATATGTCTTTTGATCTCTCCGTCCCTCAACAAGATCAAACTGTCTATTGAAACAGACAGTGAGGTATGAAAACGCCAAAACCTATACTGGAAAATTTTCTGAAACTCGTTTCAAGTTTAGCAGCAGATCATGAAAGGACAAGCTATTAATTTGATGTTCATAATGAGGAGATGAGCAAAAGAAGAGTAGATTCCATTGCTACAGGGTTTGTCTTCCTTCTTATTTCGTATTGTTGCCCTATCTCCATCTCTTTTTAGGCAGGATGCCAGAGAATGAGAAAAAGAGGACTAAAATATCGACCATCCCTCCGGCACTAAAAAGATTTTTTCTTTATGTCTTTGTAAGGAGCGTATTATTTTCCTGAGTTTAAAAGAATAAAGTAAATATTGAGGAAAAGTTGAAATGTGATCGTTAAAAATGTCCTAATATCAGGTTCCCAAAGTCCTTTGACTCATGGATTAATCAAATGTCATGAAATGATATTCTTAAAGTGGCAATCAGACGCCCAGCTCCAAGAGACTGGAATGTTACATTTGACAGCAGGTTAGTGGAAGGGTGTGTTTCCCCCAGGTTTTGCTTTCCTCCCTTCCCACATCAGACCCCTGCCATTCCCATATTCAAAAGCCTCCCAAAATTGCAACTCTTCCAACAAGCCTTCCTTAGGAGATATTTTTATGTTTCCAAGTCAGTTAACTTCTCTGTGTCTCGGTTTCCTCAACTCTAAAAATGTGGATTCAATACCTGTTCTCCCCCTTAATTAGACTGTGAGGCTCAAGTGGGACAGGGACTGTGCCCAACCTGATTAATTGAATTTACTCCAGTGCTTAGAAGAGTGCTTGACACATAGTAAGTGCTTAAATTCCATAAAAATATTTTTAAAAGCAAGGTTTTGAAAGTGGGGAGAGTGGTGGTCTGTCATATATGAAGGAGGAAGGAGTTCTAGGCCAGAGGGAACAGGTGTGCAAGGGGTCAGTGGTGAGAAAGACATGATCAGATCGATGTAAAGTGAGCAGGTTGGAGTTAAAGGAATGAAGCTTCTAGGCTGGGTTGTAGTAGGAAATCAGTGAGGTAAGGTAGGAAGGGGCGAGGTGATTGAGTGCTTTATCTTTATTTTCCCCAAAGCACAGCATTTTTACCCCAGGGAATCATTTGTACAACCTCAAAAATAACACTAGAATTTTCTAAAACTTAAAAGGCAATGGAGCTGAATGGAAACTGTAGGCAGTCAGAAGACCTAGGCTCTATTCCCAGCTGTGGACTGGCTTGCTGTGTGACCATAGACAAGTCATTTAACCTCTCTGTGCCTCAGTTACTACATCAATAAAATGTGGATACAATACTCTTTTCTCTCCTTCTCTCTTAGACTGTGAGCCCTGTGTGGGATAGTGATTCATTCAATCAATTGTATTTATTGACCTCTTCCTGCTTTGCAGAGCATGGTACTAAGCGCTTGGGAGAGTACAGAAAAACAGTTCACAGACACATTCTCTGCCCACAACAAGCTTACAGACTAGAAGATTGCATCTGATCTGATAATCTTCTACCTGGCCCAGATCTCAGCAAAATGGATGGCACAATATAAGAGCTTAAGACCATCATCATCAACAATCAGAGACTGAATTGCTCAGAAAGAACCTATTCTACTGGTGGGTGACTCATTCAGCTTTCAGCTGTATTTAATGAGCACTTACTGTGTGCAGAGCACTGTACTAAGTATTTGAGAAAGTACAATGCAACAATAAACAGACCCACACCCTGCCCACAGTGAGCTTACAGTCTAGAGGGGGAGGCAGACAATAACATAAATAAGTAAATTACAGATATATACATTAGTGCTGTGGGGCTGCTAAGGGGGAAGAACAAAGAGAGCAAGTCAGGGTGATGCAGGAGGGGGTGGGAGAAGAGGGGGCTTAGTCAGAGAAGAACTCTTGAGGAGATAGGCCATCGATAAAGTTTTGAAAGCGGGGAGAGCAATTGTCTCTCAGATTTGAGGAGGGAGAAGGAGGATGTGGGCAAGGGGTCGGCGGCAAGATAGATGAAATCGACATACAGTAAGAAGGTTAGCATTAGAAGAGCAAAGTGTGTGGGCTAGGTCGTAGAGGAGAGTAGCGAGTTGAAGTAGGAAGGGCAAGGTGATTGAATGCTTTAAAGCCAATGGTGAGGAGCATTTTCTTTGTTTCAGGGATGGATGGGCAACCACTGGAGTTTCTTGAGGAGTGGGGAAACACGTTCTGAACGTTTCTGTAGAAAAACGATCTGTGCAGCAGCGTGACGTATGAACTGGAGTGGGGAGAAACGGGATGCTGAAAGGTCATCAAGGAGGCTAATACAATAACGAAGGCCACAGAGGAGAAGTGATTGTATTAATGTGGAAGCTGTTTGGATGGAGAGGAAAGGGAGGATTTTAGTAATGTTGTGAACGTGGAACCGACGATTTAGTGATGGACTGAATACATGGGTTGAATGAGAGAGAGGAGTCAAGGATAATGCCAAGGTTACGGGCTTGTGAGACTGGAAAGATGGCGGTGCTGTCTACAGTGATGGGAATGTCAGGGGAGGACAGGGTTTGAACTCCTTGGAGTGAAAGAGAAATTCCTAGAAACTTTCAAAATCATAATAATTATACTTATGATATTTATTGTATTCTCTCTATGCCAGGCTCTGCCCTAAATGCTGAGGTAGACACAAGGTAATCGGATGGGGCCCCTCACGGTCTAGACCCTCAATAGCCCTCTTGACAAATCTCAAATAGCCTCTTGCCTTTTTGTTTAACTTACTATTTTTTTCCTCTAGAAAAGAATCCAAAGCTCTCTCACTTACTGCATTTCATACTGATGGGAGGTTATAAAATAGAAGGCGGACTCAAAGGCAAAGAATGCTAAGTGGAGATTCAGAGGAACCCAGGAGCGATTTCAGGCAAATCGTCTAATAAAACACAGTAACAATGAACCCTCAAGGCTCGGCTGATAAGGCAGGGTGACTTGATGTAGTTGGCTGGCACTCTTACAGAGGATTGGTATTTTCCCAACAATAAAGCTGAGAATGTTTTCTCTGCCGACATTTCCTTTCTTGTAAATTTCATAACGTTCCAGTTGGAGAAGAAAGTGAATCATTTGTCTGAGCAAAAGGAGACAGGATCTGTTGCTTATTTTGCTGTTTATCTATGTTAAATCTGAGAGCTGTACCAGGAAAACGGTATATAATGTTTCCCAAAGCACCCTCTCATTCAGAAAAATCACCAGACTCTAATACCAACCCACTAAAATGTTAGTGCTAATTCATCCTCCAAGATTTGATTTTACTTTTATGAAGGATTTTAAATGTATCCCCATAGTGTAATGAAATAAGGCAGTGCAGTGACACATGAGGAACAAATACAAGAAAACAGGATTAAGGAGAAATGAAAATTTCAAAAGTTCAGGCTGTTCTGATTTTGATTGCAAAATGCTGCAATAAGTAATTTTGATGGTCGCTGTTTTAGCTGAAAGCGGAGGTCAAACATCTTTTCCCTCTAATAACGCAAGATGGGTCAATTATTCAGTAATCTAGCTATGTCCTTCTTGAACTTTCTACCACCCCATAGGAAAGTAAGTGCAATCTCCACTTTACCAAAGGTCTGTGAATCCTAGGATTCTAGCTCTGATAGGGCATCAAGGTCTACTTTCTTCTTTGACTCCATCCCGATGTACCATCTTCTAGCCCAAACATTTCCCCCTAATTTCATGTCATTGCCCCTTAATTCGACCTGAACCTTAATTTGGCCTTCCAAAATTTCTAATTTGGTCCCTTCAAGACCATCTTGGACCTATTTCCCTTATGGGAGGCAGTATGTTTTCTTTCTTTAGGGGAAAGAGCACTGATCTGTTAGTCAGAATTGGATTCTAGACAGAACCCTCCTGGCCTGCTTGGTAAAAGGTATTTACTCTTCCTGTGCCTCGATTTCTTCACACGTAAAGTGGAGGCAGTGCTATCCAGCTCTCTTTAACTCCCTGGGTTATTGGGCAGGTTAGAGGAGATATTTAATGTGAAATTGCTTTGGGAAAAAAGTGTTATGCTATTGGTGTTATTATCAAATAATACAGCCTGGCCTAGTGGATAGAGCCAGGGCCTGGGAGTCAGAAGGACCGGGTTCTAATTCCTGCTACGCCACACTTATGCTGTGTGACCTTGGGCAAATCATTTCACTTCTCTGGGCCTCAGATACCACATGTGTACAATGGGAATTAAAAGTGAGAACCCCAAGGGGGACAGGTATTGTGTCCAACCTCATTACCTTGTATCTACTTAGAATAGTGCTTGGCACGTAATAAACACTTAAAAAGTACCATAATTATCTTTCATTCAACTGCATTCATTGAGCATTTGCTGTGTGCAGAGCACTGTTCTAAGCACTTGGGAGAGTACAGTGTAAAAACAGACACATTTCTGCCCACAATGAGCTCACAGTCTAGAGAGGGAGACAGATATTAATATAAATAAATAAATACATCACAGATATTTGCAGATATATACATATGTGCTGTGGGGATGGGAGGGAGGATGAATGAAGGAACAAGTAAGAGCAGAGCAGAGTAATTATCATTATCATTCTTTCTGGATCTGGCTGATGTTATCTGCTTCCCAAATGACCTGCAGCAACAAAATCCATAAGTGTTAACACCGTGAGGCTAAGGAACATACCGCTTCTTTATTTTGTGCTTTCCAGTGCACCATTCCAAGTGGACATTCAATTAATAGTGCTAGTTAACTGCTTACTATGTGCCAAGCACTGAAGTAGTTATAGGTTAATCCGGTTGCACACAATTCCTGTCCTGCATGAGGCTTATAGTCTAAGGAGGAGGGAGTAGGATTGAATCCCATCTTTACAGATGGGGTAACTGAGGCACAGAGAAGTTAAGCAACTTGCCCAATGCTATATAACAGGCAATTGGCAGAGCTGGGATTAGAACCCAGGTCCTCCGATTCCCAGCATCTTGCTCTTTCCACTAGGCCATGCTGCAGGAACTGGTTACCATCTGCTAGGAAAAGAAATTTAAGAACTAATTACATTCTGATCTAAGAGTTTCTCTGTTCCCCGTGGCTCAGTGACAAGAGTCCGGGCTTGGGAGTCAGAGGTCATGGGTTCAAATCCGGCTCTGCCACTTGTGAGCTGTGTGATTGTGGACAAGTCAGTTAACTTCTCTGTGCCTCAGTTACCTCATCTGTAAAATGGGGATTAAGTCTGTGAGCCTCACGTGGGACAACATGATTACCCTGTATCTACCCTAGTGTTTAGAACAGTGCTCTGCACATAGTAAACGCTTAACAAATACTAACATTATTATTATTATTATTACTGGGGATTTCTCCTTTAAGATGTTACTGCCTTTCTAAAAATGTTTTGCTTTCATTTACCCAACAGATCAACAGAATTAATTACATTCCACTTGAACCCAATTCTTCCTTTATTCAAAAGGCACATTAAGTAAGGCAACTGGGATTGTGAAGGGAAAGGTACTGAACACTAGAAGGCAGTAATGTTTTCCATGAATTTACATCACTTTTTCTATCCTTTAATAATGATAATGAATAATAAATAGTTGTGGTCTTTGTTAAAGCACTTACTATATGCCAAGCACTGTACTAAGCTCTGGGGCGGAAACAAGATAACCAGGTCCCACATGGGGCTCACAGTCCAAGTAGGAGAGAGAACATTATTAAATCCCCATTTTGCAGATTAAGGAATTTAGGCACAAGGTCACACAGCAGGTAAGTGGTGGAGCCAGGATTAGAACCCAGGTCCTCTGACTCCCCGCCCAGGCTTTTCCCACTAGGTCATACTGTTCCTTGTGCTTTTTCAGTAAGAATGGACATATTTAACTCATAGAATCGATTAGCTCCATGACATGCACCATATTACATAATCTATTTCTCCACTACTAATGAAAAACCACAGACTTCATTTCCAAGTAAATTTGTTCAGGAAAATTCAACTTCTGCTACCTGAAGTTTTAGGAGCACTCCTATTGGAAAGGAACTTCAACTTTTTAGAACAATTTTAAATGGACCCACGGGCTATCACAAAAGTGAAGGAACCACAGCAAGCAGCTTAAATGTAGAGAGGATTAACTATCTCCCTTCAGAATGCATGAGCAAGGCATTAGAATGTGAATCGCAAAGCAAAATCAATATCCCCCAGAACCGACTCTCAGATATTCAGGAGAGACTTACCTAACAGATTAAACAAGAGTCTTACTTCCCAAATATGAGGGGTTACTGAAAATTAGAACAGATTTCCAAGGGAGATAGTGAATATTGAATGATGGTGACCATGAACACAGTGATATGGAAAGAGTAGGCACATAAAAACCTGCCTGGGACAAATTCAGCTAAGTCCTGCCTGGAGGACAGGCTGGATTTCCCTTTGATATTCTTTCAGGTCTCTACTTCTATCAAACTTTTATCTTCAAATTTAACTCTTATTTCCATAGTAAACATCCTCAAGATAAGATTGTAACTTAAGAATAAACAGTGACTCCAAAAGGTGAAAATGGTATTTCTCCCCTCTCTTAAACAAATTCTTCCTCTTAACAATCCCATCTTTGCCAAAACCACCACTGTCTCTGTCCCATATCTCAACCTGCCTGCCATCTATGGACTCCCCTAATTTTCGTTACCCATATTCACCACGTTTCTAAATCCTGCTAACTTCTTCTCTGGAATTCTGGTCATATCGGCCTCTTTGTCTCCACACTTCCTGGAACCACCCGGATCCAAGCCTGGATCATAATAATGTTGGTATTTGTTAAGCGTTTACTATGTGCAGAGCACTGTTCTAAGCGCTGGGGTAAACACAGGGGAATCAGGTTGTCCCACGTGGGGCTCACAGTCTTAATCCCCATTTTACAGATGAAGGAACTGAGGCACAGAGAAGTTAAGTGACTTGCCCACAGTCACACAGCTGACAAGTGGCAGAGCCGGGATTCGAACTCATGAGCCCTGACTCCAAAGCCCGTGCTCTTTCCACTGCGCCACACTGCTTCTTCCAGCTGGACAACTGCATCAGAGTTACTGGTCTCCCTGCCTCCAGCCTCCCCCATCTTCAAGTCTATCCTAAATCATGCTGCCCAGATCTTCTTAAAACCGCCTTTAGAATTCATCACTCCCTTCCTCATGAAGCTCCCAAACCGTTTTCTCTCTGCATCAAAGACTCCTGATCATTTATTCAAAGCTCTCCACAGGATCTCTCCTTATCATTCCCTGCTAACCTGCCTATCATACATTCACTCTTGACTCTCATTCTCTGACTGCACGTACCCCTTTTCTATGCACAGATCACCCTCACCCTTAAAATAGACTAAAACAGGTTGCTTCTTAAATAATATTAGTACCGATAATTGTATTTGTTAAAGACTTACTAATAAATAATAACAATAATAATGATGGCATTTGTTAAGCGCTTACTATGTGCTGAGCACCATTCTAAGCGCTGGGGGAGATCCAAGGTTATCAGTTTGTCCCAAGTGGGGCTCATAGTCTTAATCCCTATTTTACAGCTAAGGTAACTGAGGCACAGAGAAGTTAAGTGACTGGGCCAAAGGCACACAGCTAAGTGACAGAGGTGGAATTAGAACCCATGATCCACTCTCAAGCCTGTGCTCTTTCCACTCAGCACACTGATTCTCTACTATTTGGCACTACTATGTGCCAAACACTGTATTAAGCACTGGGGTAGGTACAGTTTATTCATTCAGTCGTATTAATTGAGCGCTTACTGTGTTCAGAGCAGAGCAGACCAGGTGCAGTTCCAATGCCTCATGGAGCTCACATTCTTAGGAAGAGGGAGAGCAGGTACTGAATCCCCATTTTACAGAGGAGGATATGAGACACAAAGAAATTGTGTGGCTTGCCCAAGGTCAAACAGCAGGCAAGTCTCAAAAGCCATCTCTCCTGGTGCTCTCCTGGATCTGAGATTCTAGAGAATTCCACTGAAGCCCCACCCAGAATAATGTTCCTATTTTTGAGGGAATGCAGTTCTGAAGCGCCATCAGCAGCTGCAATCAAGGGCGAATCTAGTATTTGCTCAAATGGTTTATATGTTAAGTGAGGATTGCAAACTCAGGCATTTTTGATAATGGTGGCAAGAGAAATGTCACGATAAAGCTTACCAGAAAAATAACGTGGGTCATTTTACTTACGACGGGATCATTTGACTGGTAAAATGCCTTACAAAAGCTGATTCCCTATAATTGCTCCATTGTTAATATAGCTTAGTTGAAAAAATATATGTACACACTTCCACTGGCCCTTTCCAAAGCAGTATATTCCAAGCGACACTCCTTTGTGGCTTCTGAAGTGCCCAGGACGACCAAGGAAACATTGTCGTGGCACAGATCCAGACAGGTGAAAAAAATCAGCAACATAATGCAGAAAGCTCACTTCTGCTGGGTTGAGCCTACTACTGAATAAAATATATTTGGACTTGGCGTCCCCAGAGCCCTCTTCTGCTACTTGCCCACAATAAACTCTCATAAACGGTGCCAATTTGCAGAATGCTCTGTCTGCTGGTTTTCACCTTTCCTCTAGTCAATACTGAATCCTGATAGACTGAAGACTTCAAGAGCACACCAAGGTCATTCGGGAATTTAAGAATTCCTCACTATGGGGAGAGCAATGGATTTCCTAATGATTTCGCTGTTCCAGTATGGCTTCCCCTCAAGGCCCATTACCAAAGAAATAATTTCTCATCTCTGTTTTTGACATTTTTAGCACAGCTGAGGACTATTCCCTGCGAGCCTCTCATCGTGCGCTTTTTTTTAAATAACATGAGACTTTACAAGCAACACTCAAATTAATTTGTATTTCATACACTGTCAGGCCATCATATAATCTCTATGTTGTTTTATGACAGATATTCCCAGATGTTTTAAATCTGCAGCCGCTCAATATGCCCTGATCCAGCCCCCTTCTTTTGGGTAGTTTGACTCAAGGGTAAATGGAGATGGGAAAGACAGCTTGTCATAAGCAAGTGAGAAGCAGCATAGCCTAGGGGAAAGAGCATGGGCCTGGATGTCAGAGGACCTGTGCTCTAATCCCAGCTCCACCACACATCTGCTGTATGACCTTGGGTAAGTCACTTAAATTCCCTGGGCCTCAGCTACCTTATCTGCAAAATGAGGTTTAAGATTGTAAATCCCATGTGGGACATGGACTGTGTCCAACCTGATTAGCTTGAAACTACCCCAGGGCTTAGTACAATGTCTAGCCCATAGTAAGGGCTTAACAAATACCATCAATAAAGGTGTTAGAGCTGAAGAGAATGAGTGTGAAAGGAGGAAATGAAGGTGTGATCTAAACCCCGAGAATTCAAGTCTGAGGGGGTGACAAAAAAAGTCAAAACAATAGACCTAATGTTGCCAAATTCCAGAGCAGGGGAGCCCTCACCCCACCACACAAACACACAGAATCGCAGATGCACTTTATTTTACCGTTTTGGTAGTGTTTCTCATTTTCATTACAGTGAGTTGAAAGAAGCTGGAAAGAAATGAAACCAGGAAAATCTGTGATTCAAAGATCAAGGAAGCCTTCCCCAACCATGACCTGGATGAAGTCCTGTTAGATGGGAGGAAGAAGGGTAGAAAAAGCTGACTCCCCAACTGTGGAAATAGGGGGAAGGTGGCTGCACCCTAGTTTTTATTGTTGTTTTTGCTAGCTCACTGTTTAGCTGTATTTACTTTCATTTCTTTCCCTCGGCATCTGAAGCCATTTTAGATTGTGAGCCCTGGCTGGTCATTCTTGTGCCTTTCCATAACACTTAGAAACGTGCTTTGCTCAGAGACATGCTTAGTGTAGGTAGGAAGTATCACAATAACATTAATAATAATATGTGGAAAAGCAACGCAGTAATTAGACCAGGAATGCAACGGAGACACTGGGTGAGAAGGGAAATGGAATGGTCCAACTGGAATCTCTTCAGGCTTTGACTGCAGGCTTCCTGCAGCTGCTGCTGTTTTTCAGATTAGCTTCTGTCATAGGTAAACTTTCTCCATCCTGGGGGCTGCTCTTTATTCTAGCTTCCAGGAGCACTGACTATTCCACACTAAAAGGAGGTGGTCCTGGGATTTTCAATCCCGGCTCTGCCATTTACTGGCAGTGTGACCTTGGGCAAGTCACTCAACTTCTTTGTGCTCATTCTCACACCTACGTGGCAGAGCACCTGATTACCTTGTGCCTACATAACGATAATATAATCATCGTCATCATCATAATTACTATTTGTGAAACTTTTTCTAAGCACTGAGATATATACAAAATAATCAGATCAGACCCAATGCCTATCTCACGTGAGAATCACAGTCTAAGTAGGAGGGGGAACAGTTATTTAATCCCCATTTTATAGAAAGGGAAACCAAGGCAGAGAGAAGGTAAGTGATTTGCTCAAGAACACACAGCAGTCAAGAGTCCAAAGTCGGGATTAGAATCTAGATCCTCTTTCACATAGGCCATGCTGGTTCTCTAGTGTGACCACAGTGCTTTTGACACATAAAAAGCACTCAACAAATGCCACAATTATTATCATCACCATCATCATTATTATTAGGGGGAAGAGAAATTAAGTGAGGGAGGAAAGAAAGGGAAGAGGAAGATGTGTTTTGGTCTTGGGGCAATGTCAGGGTTTCAGGATGAAGGTGACATTTTAAAGATCCCCTTTGCCCTCTTTTTTTTTTAATGGTATTTGTCCAGGCACATACTAAGCTCTGGGTTACAAGACATTTGGGTTGTACATAGTTCCTGCACCACATAGGGCCCATCCTCTTAACTCCCATTTTACAGATGAGGTATTAAGGCACAGAGAAATAAGTGACTTGCCCAAGGTTACACAGAAAGCAAGTGGCAGAGTTGGGATGAGAACCCAGGTTCTCTGACTCCCAAGCCTGTGCTCTCAAAACTCTTCCACAACCCCAAGGTGGTTAGAATCCTGATTTGCACAACCAGGCTCAGATAAATGCATATTTGCCCAGGGCACTTAAAAGAAAATGAGCTGTTTTAAAAGCATTAGCATTACACATATGCACAAATGGTGCTACAAGGATGGGCTCAACATAATCCTGGATTAATGCAAACTCAGATTCCACAGTTTTCAACCTATTAGTAATGAAAAAAGCATCAGAAATCCATCTGGGATAAACACCTTGGCCCATTCTGAAAAGGCTTAAGGTACCTCCGGGGAAGGCTAAGGTAAGCTATCCTGAACGGGCATTCATTCTTCCTCCACAGCCTCTTACTTTCGTGGCTTAGTGGAAAGAGCACGGGCTTTGGAGTCAGAGGTCATGAGTTCGAATCTTGGGCTTTGCCACTTGTCAGCTGTGTGACTGTGGGCAAGTCACTTAACTTCTCTGTGCCTCAGTTACCTCATCTGTAAAATGGGGATTAAGACTGTGAGCCCCACATGGGACAACCTGATTCCCCTGTGTCTACCCCAGCGCTTAGAACAGTGCTCTGCACATAGTAAGCGCTTAACAAATACCAACATTATTATTATTATTGGTTCCTGTGAACATGGGTTGCTCTCGGAAAGGACACGCAGTGATGTAACACCAACGCCTGAGCCTGCCAGAGAGAGTTCTGAGGGGTTTGCTTTGAGAGTTTTACATGGAAATATCCAATTCAATCTGCTCTGTGCACAATCAGCTTTTGTCTCCTAACATCTGTAGAAATAGTACCAGATACACCAATTATTCTGAAGTCATGGACCACCGTTCCTGCCTCTCAGAGTTCCAGGACATCAGTATTAACTGAGAGACTGAAAGCTTGTTATGGGCAAGGAAAAACGTTAATTCTGTTGTACTCTCCCATAAGCTTAGTACAGCGCTCTGCATGTAGTAAGTGGTCAATAAATACCACCGATTGATTCATTCATCCATTCAAACTCATAGGTATAGTAATAGCAGTAACTATACCTGCTGAGGATCTACTGAATTGCAACTCACTGTTCTAAACACTTGGGAAGTACCACAGAAGCACAGACCCTGTTGCCTCCCCATCAGGATCTTAGAGTGTAATGGGGGAGCCCGGAATGGAAATATCTGATATACGTCTGTGCATACAGAGCTTAGACCGCTTCCCCTGCCTACCAGAGAGACTTGAAGGCAGTTGCCTGAGACCGGACCAGCTTCAGGCGAGCAGAGGGCACAATAGCTGAAACTCCCAAGCAAGGCAAGAGGCAAACAGGACACAGTCTGCTCAACCCTAAAAATGCCCCGTCTCTATGGCCTGTCACCTGAATTTTACCTCAGATTTACAGACTGCAATGAAAGGTGTCAGTCAATCGACTATTGGTTTCCCTGAAAAGAGACTAAAACCATCCTACCTTTGAGGAGGAAGTGGATTTGGAACGTCTCGTAGACATTTGTCTTTTCTCAGGCAGAGCTACTCTCCAAATATTGACATGCTGTTCTCAATTTAAATCCTTTTTGGAGAGTCGAGTATAAAATTTGGATCGTTTTATCCTGAACTGCCAGCTCTTATCTGGTCCTGGATATATCGATTCTACACCCACTCGAGGGGCATCTGAATTCAAGAATGAATCTTTCTCATTTTCAGTTTTCTCTACTCAAGATCTTTTGGGTTTTCGTACTGTTTTTATCCCTGCTATAATTTTCTCTTAAAAGCTTGAAGCATTCAAATGAGCTGCTCCATGGCCTTGGGTATCATATGCCTGGAGAAGTGAAGGATCTTTAGATTCAACACTTCATGTTTTATTTCCATTAGGATTCCACTTAAGGACTTCCATGCACTAGAGCAAATAATACTCGGTAACCTTATTCAACAGGAACAGGTTTTGAAATTGATATTCCCAATCTTGGTAAGTGAACTCCAGAATGTGTTACGTTTCCCATCACACAGGAGGGGGCTGGAGCATGAAAAGCAGAGAATGTGCAAACAACATGTGCTCTGGCTTCCCAAGTAGCCCAGCAGCACAGCTCCTGGTGCCGAAGTGTTGTGACAATTTCATCGGTACCCAGATAAAATAACCAAGTCCTGGTTACTTGAAAGCGGAGTCACAGATGTACATACGTTCCTCAAGTGTTAAAGTACATATCTTTCACCCCCTACACAGGATACAGTTTTATCAAATAGAGTCTTAATATGGCCCTTCATTCCCATAACTGCATAAAAGGGGTGATCACCGAGAGAGAGAGATCATACCAAGGGTTTTTCCCCTGATTCGTTCAGGAATCAGAAATCAATCAAACACAATTATTGAGAACTGTGTGCAGAACACCGTACTAAGTCCCTGGGAGAGTAAAATCTAACAGAATTAGTAGACATGTTTCCTACCCCTACTGTCTAAAGGGATTGTACATCGCCTTGATTCTATTTAGTTGCCATTGTTTTTACGAGATGTTCTTCCCCTTGACGCTGTTCATTGCCATTGTTCTTGTCTGTCCGTCTCCCCCGATTAGACTGTAAGCCCGTCAAACGGCAGGGACTGTCTCTATCTGTTGCCGACTTGTTCATCCCAAGCGCTTAGTACAGTGCTCTGCACATAGTAAGCGCTCAATAAATACTATTGAATGAATGAATGAATCACTGATATCAGTCACTGAAACCTCTAGACCTGAAATTGTGCTCAGTGTTAGTGCTAAGTCTAGAGACAGATTTCTTAATTATTGGGTACAGACAGCTAGATATTCTGAACAATGTTCCCCCTAGCAAAAGAGTCTATAGATAGATTGCATAAAAAAGTACTGTCTTTCAAAAATAAACAAGGTGCATTTTAGCCATGGATTCTAACCCACCATTTATGCAGATAATCAAAACATAGCTCTCAGTGTGCCTCCAAACCCCATCTAAAAACATTATCTTTGAAAGCACAATATGAGTTATTTTTCCAAACATAAATCAGCCTGATTTTTCAACTCTATTCATCTTTGCCTGTCCCCTGCCAGAGGTTTCCGGATATGTTTAGCAGGTAATCAATTAATCAGTGATATTTATTGAGGTCTTACTATGTGCACTAAGCCCTTGAGAAAGTATGAGGGAGTTGGTAGATGTGATCTCTGCCCACAAGGAATCTAGCATGATTACAGTAGCTATTTATGCATTTCTAGAATAGCAGAAATGGTATTGGTCAGTGTGTGAACAAAAAAAATTAAATATTATGGACAGGAGTTCTGATTTTCCAACTCCAACTCTGAAATATTTTCTGGTTTCATGTCATTCCGTGTTACCCAGATCCATCACTTTGGCTTTTTAATGTGGCATTCCCAAATTTAATGGCAAAGATAGCTCAGTGGAAAGATCACGGGCTTGGGAGTCAGAGGTCATGGGTTCAAATCCCCGCTCTGCCACTTATCAGCAGTGTGACTGTGGGCAAGTCACTTAACTTCTCTGTGCCTCAGTTCCCTCATCTGTAAAATGGGGATTAAGACTGTGAACCTCACGTGGGACAACCTGATTACCCTGTATCTACTCCAGCACTTAGAACAGTGCTCTGCACATAGTAAGCGCTTAACAAATACTAACATTATCAATATTATTATTAATTGGCCTTGTAAAATATATATTTTGTGACTCCTCACTCGAGGTCCTGCAGAATCAAAAGGAAACAGGCAGAGAAAAGATTAGGAATCAGACTGCACTCTCTTCAAAGCCAGGGACTCTGTCATTTGTTTCCCTTCCACATTCCCAAGAACCTAGGGCAGTGATCTACTGGGAGTTGTATTCAATCACAGTGTTGTTGATGAGGATAAGGATGAAGATAAAAATGAGGATGAAGATGCCATGGGAACTCAGAAGAGTCTGAAAAGCCCTGATTGGCCCTGGCAGAAGCCATACACTTTGGACCTTATATTTTATGTCTGAACTTCTCGTTTATCCTTTCTTTCAGAAAAGAGCTGAGTTATAAGACTCCCCAAAAAGTCCTTGTTTGTCCTGGTGATTTAGTATTGGCAGCAAAATTATAGCTCATGTCTAATACCTAGCCCGTCTCCCTGCAGTGCTGCTGCCGGTGGCTTGCTTACTAATCAAGTTCACATCTAACCCCTGGGTGTTACCCTGGAGACCTGGACTAACCTTGAAATGCACCTTTTGGGAAATTACACAGAGTCAGAATCAGAGAAAACAAAATTCAATCCTGTGTATTTGAAAATCTGATTTGACTTGACTCAAACAGCACATGTTCAGCACCTTTGGAGATGGATTTTATATCTCTTATGGATACTCCCATTTCATGTAAATGCGAAACCCTCCCTCTAATGATAATGTTGGTATTTGTTAAGCGCTTACTATGTGCAGAGCACTGTTCTAAGTGTTGGGGTAGATACAGGGTAATCAGGTTGTCCCACATGAGGCTCACAGTCTTCATCCACACTTTACAGATGAGGGAACTGAGGCACAGAGAAGTTAAGTGACTTGCCCACAGTCACACAGCTAAGTGGCAGAGCGGGGATTCGAACCCATGATCTCTGACTCCCAGGCCCGGGCTCTTTCCACTGAGCTATGCTGCTTCTCTAGCCTTAACCCTGGTTTACAACTTCCCTGCATCTGCTCTTTCTTTTCTGGGCCCTATCCAGATACATGAGACATTTCTGGTGTGACAAGAAAGGTTCAAGCAGTGTTGACTCTCTTGTGGGGCCAATGGGAGTAAATGCCCAAGGCCCAGAATTTAATTGGGCTTTAAACATCCCAAAGAATAGTTCTCTGGATTTCTTCCATGGGATGGAGTAAGGGGAGGACTCACCACATTGGGTGACAGAAGGGAGAGTGGCAGGCGTTTGAAGTCCTCCTCCCTGGGCAAAACAGGGCTCCTTGGGTCTCAGGGTGTCCAAGGTGTTGCTAGAAGAAGGCAGGTCAAGAGACGGTAGCCTACCTTGCCCTCCCACTTATTTCCCACAAAGTGCCAAGACCTCTCTCTACTTGGACATTTCCCACCATATAGAGTCATGGGGAGAGAGGAGAGCAAGGGGCTCTGAAGCTTGAGAAGCAGCATGGCATAGTGGAAAGAGCATGGGCTTGGGAGTCAGAGGTCGTGGGTTCTAATCCCAGCTCCGCCCGTTGTCAGCTGTGTGACTTTGGGCTAGTCATTTCACTTCTCTGTGCCTCAGTGACCTCATCTGTAAAATGGGGATTAAGACTGTAAGCCCCACGTGGGACAATGTGATTTCCTTGTATCTACCCTAGGGCTTAGAATGGTGCTTAGCACGTAGTAAGTGCTTAATACATTTGATTATTATTATTATTGGGCTTGGGGGAGCCTGGAGAGTAGTGAGATGGTGGGAAAGAGCAGCAGAAGTGAGGGGTCTCCTGTGGGAGTCAGTCAGGCAGTGGAGACAAGAAAGGAGGGAGCAGAGAAATTTAAGGGTGGAACTTCTGCTCTTGAAATATCCCCACAACCAGTAGGAAAAGAAACCTCCCAAAGGGCAGTTATTTTCAGGGTATCTGTTAAGCACCTATTATTCATCAAGCACCGGGTGACTGTGGGCAAGTCACTTAACTTCTCTGTGCCTCAGTTCCCTCATCTGTAAAATGGGGATTAAGACTGTGAGCCCCACGTGGAACAACCTGATTCCCCTATGTCTACCCCAGCGCTTAGAACAGTGCTCGGCACATAGTAAGCGCTTAACAAATACCAACATTATCGATTAGACTGTAAGCCCGTCGATTAGACTGTAAGCCCATCAAACGGCAGGGACTGTCTCTATCTGTTGCCGACTTGTTCATTCCAAGCGCTTAGTACAGTGCTCTGCACATAGTAAGTGCTCAATAAATACTATTGAATGAACGTTGTAACCCCTGGGAGAGATACAAATCAATCAGGTCAGACATAGTTCGGGTCTCACATGGAGCTCACAGTCTGAGTAGGAGGAAGAACAGCTATGTCACACCATTTTACAGAGGAGGAAACTGAGGCACAGAGAAGTGACTCGCTCAGGGTCACACAGCAGGCAAATGACAGAGCCAGGTTTAAAACCAAGGTCTTCAGACTCCTGGGCCCATGTTCTTTCCACTGGGCCTTGCCGCTTCCCAGGGTTCAGGCATCTCCCTTCTCCATAGTTCCTAAGCCTGGTTTTGCTTGGTAGGCTACTGTGGAGGAGCAGCACTGAAGCAGCCATTTCTTCGAATAGCCGTATCCTCCCACTCCAGCTCAACCTGCTGCACTGCCCACTTTCACAGGCCTCTTTCCCCTTCAGCTGGAGAGAGAGGCTGAGAGGCCACAGGTGGGTGGGATTTGAGGGGCTTTTAAAATGCCTGATCTGCCCTGAGTAGCCTTTAGCCCTTGACATTAGGGCTCCATGAATATTCTCCTTAAGCCTGATCCATGATCAATTCCGCAGCCCTTCACAAATCTCTTGTAAAGTGAAATTCTTCCTCCCTTGTCAATTTCTTTTCATTCTTCTGGCTTTGTTACCGGCCTTGTGACCAGATGTTTTCTTTCATTCAAAACACAGAGCTTTTTGAGCATTGTTTTCTGTCATTTGTATGATGCCAACTAGAGTTTGCTCTCTTGCAGTATTTAATTCTCCCAAGTGTACGTGGAGGGAGTTGGCATGAGAGGTGCTTTAAAAAATAAAATTGCTGGTAATTGTATTATGTTGTGAATGCTCCTGAATGGGGAATTCTCATTTGGAAAAATTTACAATATAATGATTTCACATTTAATGCATGCAAATGAGCCATAATGTTAACACTTCACCGATAAATTTTCCACTGGGTAAGAGCAGGATCCCACCATGGACATGACAGGTGGAGGAAGAAGCAGCAGGGCCTAGTGGATAGAACACAGGCTTGGAAGTCAGAAGGACCTGGATTCTAATGCCAGCTCCACCACTTGTACGTTGTATGACTTTGGGCAAGTCACTTCTCTATGTAGCTACCTCTTCTGAACAATGGATATTAAGACTGTGAGCCCCATGTGAGACAGGCAGTGTGTCCAACCTGATAACCTTGAATGTACCCCAGATCTCGGTACACTCCCTGAGATATTGTAAACAATTAAATACCATAAAACAGAGGGAAACTCATAGGTTAGGAAAGAGCCAGAGTTTTGGTGGTTTCTGGGTGTGTTTTTTTCCCCAAGGGCCAAGTGACATTGCAAGGTCAATTTCTTAGGCCAAATATTTATCTGAAACTCACCAAAGAACCATGTCTGTGTGTCATGAGAGAAAGGAATCCACGCTGAATATTAAGTCATTACCAAGACTATAAAACTACTATAAAATTCTAACAGTGCGTAGAAAAAATTCTAGGTTTGATAAATCTGTGTGGTACGGTTTCATGTCAGCATGGTTTATAGTGATAAATGCCTAAATGGGATTGCATGAAATTCAGACACTAAATAAGGAGTTCAAACCTGAGTCTTTTTGCTTCTTTTTAAGTCACAAAAGTAAATTGAATTTTTGTTTCCAAAATCCAATGCCCTCAACGTGTATGTGACAGTCCGTTATACAAGGGTACCCTCGATGAAAATGAAAAATTGCTGTCCAAGTCTCCAATCCCCACATATATCTTTACTCTGAAATCCTTGGGCGACACAAACTGTTTACTCATCAAAACCGTTAAAGTAAGCCAAGTACCACAAGTAATTGGGTTTCAACCAAAGAATGGGGTTGGATCTGAATGGCCTTGGGAATGGAACGCTGGGCGTTTTCTAGCCTGTCCAGGTAAAATGCAGAGGTCGACAGTGTGGAATTGGAGTTCCCATGTCAAATCCCTGGTCTTTTTTCAAATCACGTTTGGTAGAAAGCATCCAAGCCCACAAATGACAGAATAGCTATCGGTGCCACCGGTTTATACTGACAAGGTCCAGATGGATGGATGCTTTCCTCCCTCTCCTCCAAATGCTAATAACTAAAGGTTTTCTTGGAAAATGGGAGCGGCAGTCTTGAGAGTGAAACACCTATATTGCCTTCATGTCCTTAAATGTATTGCCCATTGGCCTTAGGGAAATAAATTCATTTGTCTCTGGTATACTTTATCCATTTATTGAAAGAGTATAAAAATAGAGCATTAAAATGACCTCTGGGACCTGAGTATGAGGGAAAATATTATTAAAACATTGAAATAATAGAAAGATAATGATGGCAGTTTGGCAGGGGTAAGTTTGGACTTATTCTTCTAGTAAGGTGGGATGATTCACACTTTCCTGGAAGGTAGGGAGAACTGCATGGGGTTCAGTGAAGTCCTTGTATTTAAAATCGATATTTTCCTGTCTTCTTTTTAATGATCTCCAAGGATGGAGATTCTATGGTCTCTTTATATACTGCCCAATCACTTCTACAGCATTCCAGTACTTATTCAGCTTTAAAGTCAAGGTGTTCTGCTTTCTCTCTGCCCAAGCCCTCTTAGTGCAGTTTAAATCCATCTTCCCCAACTCATTTCTCTGAGGAAGTGCAGAAAAAGCAGCCAGTGTCCTAGATGTAAAACCCTGCAGGAAATTATTAAGCCACGCTGCCTCCTTTCTCTGATCCCATTTCCCTCATCAACATGGACCTGGAGCAGAGTACCAGAGCAGACGATGACAGAGATGGCCAGAGAAGTGAATAGAAGATGTGAGGAATGGAGAGCAATGTGCCTGCAGGGGATGTGCGTGACCTCAGATAACCTCAGATAATCATCACTTCTGTAGAAAAGTCCGTTTGCAACCTATCACTAAATAACAAATGAAGGCTAGTCTGAGCCAAGAACCTCTGGTCTGCTTTGGCTACCTCGATTCTTGGCCCATTTGAGGACTTTTCTGGCTTCTTCAGCTCCCAGAATTGCACCACTCCCCACCCCAGCTTCCTCTGTGGCTTCAAGGAAGCCCCAAAGTCAGGCAGGTTAATGGTGGACAGGCTGGAAATAAAAAGAGAAGTAGCGTGGACCGGTGGAAAGAGTTGGGGCCTGGTGGTCAAAGGACTAGTTTCAATCCCAGCACTCAAACACGCCTGCTGTGTGACCTGGGGTAAGTCACTTGACTTCATTGTGCCTCAGTATCCTCACCTATAAAAAGGGGATATAATACTTATTCTTCCTCCTACTTAAGCCCCATGTTTGTCAATAGTTGGATCCAACCTGATTATCTTTGATCTAATCCATGTTTTTAGTATGGTGGTAGTGGGCACTTAGTAAGCAATGTAACAAATACTGTAATTACCTTAGTATTCATTATTTTTAGGAAGGACCGACCCCCAGAATCTCTGATCAACATCATAGTTAGAAGAGGAGAACATCAGAGTACTGGGAGAGGTGAGATTTCAGAAGAACATTGAAGGTAAGGAGAGCAGTGATCCAAGGTCGAAAGCTCTAACTTGGAGACAGAGCAAGGGGTTAAATAAGGGAGAGGTGAGAGGAACCCTCTCTAAACCACCCCCATCCCTCTCTAACACTGACCCTTAGGGACTGTCAATTGACCAAAATAAAATCTTCCTTCTTTACTAGCCAATCAAAATAATCACCCATGCAAAGCTGAACTAAAGGTACTGAGGAAATCCTCTTCATGTTCCTGTGACATCATTAAATCACTAGAAACTAGAGGCAGGAAGCTTTGTCCAGAAATTAAGGGCTTCCACAGTTGAACGGTTCCTTTATTTACATTAGTATCAAAAACAACTAAAAAGGCTGCATTCACAGTCCTATCTTGTAGTAGAAGGCTTATTCCTCAAAGCAGAATTTACATGGGCATAAGGGTTAAGAACCTTACTAGGAATGGAGTGGGTAGGAAATATAGAACTATTGAAATTGGAATAAATAATAATAATATAATTGTGATTTTTTAAGTGCTCACTATATGCCAGGGACTGTTCTAACCAATGGGGAGGATACCAGCAAATCGGGTTAGACAGTGCCTGTCCCACATGGGACTCCCAGTCTCAAACCCCATTTTACAGATGAGGTAACTGAGGCACTGAAAAGTGAAGTGACTCACCCAGGATTACATGGCAGACAAGTGTCAAAGCCACAAGTCATTCTGACTCCCAGGCCCATGCTTAAGGTAAGAGGGGACTGTGTACTAGAAGGTATCCCTTTAATTTGAGTATTCTCTCTCTAATAACTACAGAAAGAGTCACTAGAGGGTGAACTGATTAACCCTAGTCAGAAGACGAGAAAGAGAAATGTGACTTCAAGTTTGGTGGCAGATTGCCCAGGGTAGCAATAAAGGAAGTGACATTATGGTAACCAGAGTGGTTAGCCATGGCAAGAGAGCAACATAAAGGGCGATTTGACAATTAACCCTCTGTAGCCTTTATTAGCTACTTGTGTTTATTAGAATAACAGATGGAAAATTGATCACTGCACTACAGCCCTCAGTTCTAATTAGCAGCCACAGAATTTAAAGCTGAGGCATGGGTGAGGAATAAGAATAGCAATAATAATAAGGACAATAATAACAATAAGAAATAAAAATGACACTGAAGAGTTAACATGGTATTTGTTTTTCCAAAGTGCTTTCACTTCCAGGATTTCATTTTTATCCTCAAAACACCTCTATGAAATAGGACAAGAAGTAATACCATTAATATTAAGTGTTTATTGGGTGCAGAGGACTGTACTAAACCCTGGTAAAGAATACACAGCTGTGTATTAGATAAAGTCCATGTCCCTCAGAGAGCTGAGTACACCCATTGTACAGAGGAGGAACCTGAGGCCCACAGAGGTTGTGACTTCCCTAAGACCCCCAGCCTATCTGTGGTCATGCAAGGATTATTACCCAGACTTCTAGATTTGTGAATTTTCCACTGTATCAGAAAGACAAATTCAGGAAGCATTCCCCTTTAGACTGTAAGCTTGTTATGGGCAGGGAACATTATCTCGCTGTCAACCCCTTTCCCGTTTCCTCCCTCTGGCCTGGAACGCCTTACCCTCCTCAAATCTGACAGACCATTACTCTCCCTCCTTTCAAGCCTTACAGCAGGTACGTCTCCTCCAAGAGGCTCCCTTTCCTCTTCTCCCACTCTCTTTTGTGTCGCTCTGACTTGCTCCCTTTATTCCTCCTGCATCCCAACCCCACAGCACTTATGTACATATCTGTAATTTATGTGTATTTGTCTTCCCCTCTAGGCTGTAAGCTCACTGTGGGCAGGGAATGTGTCTGTTCATTGTAGAGTATGGATATGGAGAGATTGATTTTCCTTTATATTATCAAAAAATGGTATTTATTGAACATTTACTCTGTGCAGACCACTGTTCTAAGGGTACAGGAAAGCACAATAGAGATAATAGACAAGTGTCTATTGGTTTGACATGGCTTGAGGTGGAGAAAAATTCCTTGGATATGTTTCCTGGAGGCAGCAGGATTTCAGAAGAGCTTTGGAGACTGGGAGGGCAGGTGAATTCTAAGTGGGAGGAAGTTTCAGAGCCGGTTAACAAAATGAGTAAAGGGTCAGAGGTGGGAAATTTTCAGAGTGAGGGACAGTGGGAGAATTTGCACGGACCAGTATTAACTCACAAATCCCAGAAAGCATCCAGACTAGCACATATAACCATCATCCAGTATGGATAACGAAATACCTTCTCCCTATTTCTCCCTGAAGCTGATCTTTTGGAAAAGCTACTCCGCACTTAAAGAAATTACATTACTGCATAATATGGCTACCCACTGTCAGACATTTTCCATTTTCTTGACACCAAGGTGCTTTTGTGAGGTTTGAGCAATGAAGAACATGTTTTCCATGCGGTTGATATTTCAGTTTCAGGCTATGAAGCCTTTGGGATCTTTCAAGATAAAAATGTATTTCCTAAATGCAGGAGCATTAAAATGTAAAATACTCAGCATAGAAGACTTCAATAAAATGACGTTATCATATCTGTGCTTTTTTCATTAAGCTATGACATTCAGATTGCTATAGGAGTACAAAGTCTGTCCACTGTATTGAAATTAAAGCTGGGAAATCTCCTTTCCTTCTTTATCTCTGACTCATGTCCTTCCAGTTTTAAAGGATTTAACTTTATGATAGGGCCCATAGGACAATTTGTTAGAGTGAGTGAATTCAGGCTCTCTCAAATTCTATTTGCCACTGCCCCAGTACCACCTAAATGCCTCAGTTTCCCTACTTGAACAGCTGAGTGAAGCAATTCAAACTGGTTTTTTGTTTGTTCTTTAACCGGTGGCAATTTAATCGTATTGTTCTCTCCAGCTGCCAGACTGAGTGCTTTGCGAGCTGATGTGCCCAGTGGGATTACCGTCTGCACCTTGAGCAGAGAGAGTTTCAGAAGGGCAGGACTATGTAGAAAGAAGCAGGGAAGCTCATGAAAAATTTCCCATTCCTGTAGGAAACAGACTGGGTTTCTACTGGAATGCACCTTTTCACCCCCACTGGGGTTGCTGAGGGATTGAAGCTGAGAGTCGCTGATCTGGCTCTTTGACTAGAATGGATCTGTAACTGGAAAACCAAGGTTGTCATCTGGAAAAATGCATAGGGATCTTTCTCTTTATGAAGATTTCCCTGAGAAGACTGTATCGACACATACAGCTCTTTGGGGAGCAACCTACATATGGCATATGGGGAAAATATGAAGCATACATTAGTACGTACACACATCTGAACACACAAACATATACATGTACTTTGTGTATCTGTTTTATTGTGAGACAGAGTTGTAAAGGACCGTGAGAAAGAATGAGATACATATGGAGACACGTGTGTATGATGCTTTCACTTAAAATCTTCAGATTGTGAGCCCCATGCAGGACAGGGACTGTGTCTAACCTAATTGACTTGTTCTTTTCACAGCACTTAAAACAGTGTTGGACACATAGTAAGCACTTAAATACCATTAAAATAAAAAAATCCAAATTCGGGATGGAAGCTGGACTGTCCAGATCAGGGTATCTGTAGAAGAGTCGAGACACAGCATGGCTTAGTGGATAGAGCACAGGGCTGGAAGTCAGAAGGATCTGGTTTCTAATCTCGGCTCTGCCACTTGCTTGTTGCCTGGCCTTGGTCAAGTCACTTCACTTCTCTGTGCCTCAGTTCCCTCATCTGTAAAATGGGCTTAAGACTTAAACCAGCACCTGGCACATAGTAAGTGCCAATTACCTTTTTAAAGAAAAAAGAATAAGGGTGGTGTATACATTCTGGTTTCAAAGTGAACATATTTTATTTTTCTAATCCAGCAATGGGCTGATCTTCCTGGACTGGGGACTCCTCAACAGCACAAGCTGGGCTGCCCCTCATCCACGTGTGTGTCAAGGAGTGCACTCGTTGTTGGGTTGGGATTGTCTCTGTTGCCGAATTGTACATTCCAAGCGCTCTGCACATAGTAAGTGCTCAATAAGTATGATTGAATGAATGAGTGGCTTTGGCCTCCACCACACAGCGCCTACTCCAGCCACTGTGTGAACTGCAGAGTGCCAGGTAGTCACTAGGCAACCAACAGCCCTGGCACCTCCCATATAGAGCCATTGCAGGTGGGGACAGAGAAAAACCTACCAGCCCATGCTCTCATTCTTTAAGCAGACAGGACTCAGCCTCAGGCCTGGAGATTTTGTAAGGTTCCCCAGGTCCTCACTGGGCTGCAGGGCGATCCAGGGTCACTCTCACTGCTTCCACCAGACCTCTAAATGCTCTGCCTCATCACCTCACTCCTTTGCTCTCCGTAGAAATTCCTGGTCTTGTCGGAATAGCAAGGTACTAATGGGACTTCACATCCCTTGGTCCCCCTCTCTATTCCGGTATAAGTTGGTATGTACTTCGAAGCAGCATGGCTCAGTGGAAAGAGCATGGGCTTTGGAGTCAGAGGTCATGAGTTCGAATCCCAGCTCTGCCACTTGTCAGCTGTGTGACTGTGGGCAAGTCACTTAACTTCTCTGTGCCTCAGTTACCTCATCTGTAAAATGGGGATGAAGACTGTGAGCCCCACGTGGGACAACCCGATTCCCCTGTGTCTACCCCAGCGCTTAGAACAGTGCTCTGCACATAGTAAGCGCTTAACAAATACCAACATTATTATTATTATTATTATTGTCTGTGCTTATAATAACATTACTGCCCTTCTTCACTCCACCAATTTCTGATTGCTGCACACCAGCTAGACTGTTGATTAATCATATTTATTGAGCACTTAATATGTGTGCAGAGCACTGTACAGAGCATTTGGGAGAGTACAATATAACAAATTGGTAGACATGTTCCCTGCCCACAGCAGGCTTATGGTCTAGAGGGTGGGTAGGCATTAATATCAAGAAATAAATTATGGATCTGTGTATCAGCTCTGTGGGGTTGAGGGAGGGGTGAAAATTCCAAGTGCACGGGCAATGCAGAAAGGAGAGGGAGAAGAAGAAGTGAGGGACTAGTTGGGAAAGCCTCCTTGGTGGAGATGTGACTTCAGCAAGGCTTTGAAGGTATAGGAGACTCATCATCGGTCGGCATTTAATCTCCTTTGTTCTTGGACTGGAACAGAAACAAATGCCAAGAATCCCAGTCCAGCCAGTTGGGATTCCTCTATTCACTTCTTGCTGTATGACAGTTTGAAAGACTCTTGCCTTATTAGCAAGGGACTAAAGAAAGTGCAGTCCTTTAGCCCTAAGGAAGTCCTAAGGAAGGGTCTTGGGTCCCTGTACAGCTTTAAGCGGCTTCAGCTAGAGGGCATCTGAAGTTATCTGACCAAGGCAAAGCCTAGTGACAGCTCAGTTCAGAAAACAAAACTTGTGGGGAAATAAATGGAGGGAAAAATAAAGGAAGGGTACCAGTCTATCAATCACAAGTATTAATTGAACCTTTATTCTGGGCAAAGCACTGTTCTAAGTGCTAGAGAGAATACAAAACAGTTTATCATATTTACTGAATGCTTACTGTGTTCAGATCACTGTACCAAGTACTTGGAAGAGTACTCTAATACAACAGACGCATTCCCTGCCCACAGTGAGCTTACAGTCTAGAGGGGGAAACAATGTAAAATAAGTAAATTACAGATGTGTACATATGTGCTCTGAGGCTGGGAAGGAAGATGAATAAAGAGAGCAAGTCAGGGTGACAGAGGAGAGAGTTGAAAAGGAAAAGAGGGCTTAGTCAGGGAAGGCCTCTTGGAGGAGATGTGCCTTCTACAAGGCTCTGAAGGTTGGGAGAGTAAATGTCTGTTGGATATGAGGCGGGAGGCCATTGTAGACCAAGGGCAGGATGTGGATGAGAGAATGCCATCGAGCGAGATGACATCGAGGTGTAGTGGGAAGGTTAGCATTAGAGGAGTGAAGTGTGTGGGCTGGGTTGTAGTAGGAGAGTAGCAAGGGGAGGTAGGAGGGGGCAAGGTGGTTGAGTGCATTAGTAGACATGATCCCTGTCCTCAAGGAGTTTACAATCTTAGTAGACCATCTTACAGTATAGAGGGCTATGAAATCATGGCCATCTGCCTCTTGCAAATGATAAAAGATTCAGCCACTCATTCCCTGCCCTCCTGGGTACATAAGAAGGCAGTGGGGGGGAAAATGTAGAAGGAGAGAGAATTGAGAAATTGAGAATTGAGAATCCTCCACTATCCACTATCTGTAATTTATTTTTAAAGCTTGTCTTCTCATTAGACTAAGGTCCTTGAGGCCAGGAATCACTTTTTCCAACTCTATTTTTTTAATGACACTTGTTAAGTGCTTATTTTGTCTACCATGATTTCCTTGTACCCCAGCACTCTTTTAAGCATTGATTGATTGAATGATTGAGACCCATTCTTGACACTCCAAGAGAATGAGAAGCAGAGAAGCATTGCTATAGGGCTGCAGGGAAAATTCAGGGATGGCACTAACTCTCCAAAAGTACATCTCAATATTTGAACTCTAAATGAACAAAAATGTAATTTCCATAAAGGAAATAGAGGAAAGGAGAGCTTTCATTTATGAGGATATTCAGGACAGCCCTAACATTGAAAAATCATTGAAATTCTAGGGCAAAAGCGTATGTTTCACTAGGACATTTTGGTTTTGCTCTAGCCCATAAAGGTCACGTCATCCTTGACTCAGAGATGGCAAATTACAGATCCCCATAGAGTGCCGTGGAACATTACTGATCTCTAAGAATCATGTCATAGGGCCACTTGCTTCTCCATTTTCCTTTTACCTCATAACAGAGTTCAGTGGCACCAAAGATTGCCCTGATGGGTTTTTCTTTCTTATTATTTAAAATGTCCAAGGAGAAATATTTCCCTCTTAGGTTGAAAAAAAGCTAATACGGTTCTTCCCCTTCCAGCACTGACATGGCCAATCAATATTGTTTTGTTCTGAGTGGCCAAACAAAGCTGTTTCTCTGCTCATAAGAGTCAGCACTACGAATTCAGGTGCTTCTTGGAGCAATCCAGTAGGCTCCAGGCCACCCTCTTTGCCTCACAAGGATGATGGTGGCTGTCCTAAAACTTGACAGAGGCTTCATCTCACTTCAGGGTTGAGGCCACCTGTGGGTCATCCATATTCTGTCTCATTTGTGTAAGTTTGCCTTGCCTCTTATCTTCAAAAGGCTAAGGTCGCTTAGGGGAGGGGAATACCTCTGCATTTGTTTTTCCCTTGGATTGCTTTCATTGATTGGCAAACATGTTTTTTAAATGGTTTCCTTAATGGAATTCCTTAACTTTATGCCATTTTGAGTCGGTTCTGTCTGGATCATTTTTATGGGAAAGATTCTTAGATTTACATGGAATGACCACAATGGCAGGGAAGATTTTTCTCCCTTTTCTTCCTTTTTATTGATTCCTCAATAAAGCTATGGATTTGTTTTTGAATATCAATCAATAGTATTTATTGAGTTCTTGCTGTGTGCAGAGCACTGTACTAAATACCTGGGAGAATATAGTCAAGTCGGTAGACTTGCTGCTTGCCCCAAAGGATGTTTTGACCTGATTGACTAACCACCGTAGAACAAAACTAAAGATTAATAAGGCTCCAAATAGAGGCAAGTACATGAAAACTTCCACCAAAAATGAAATTACAAGTGGTAAAACAAAGCACCACCTTATGCTTCTGACTTATATGATGAGTCCACACTATTTCTTGGAAACCTAGTGTGACTATGCTGCTCTCATTCAAAAATAAACTTCCTCTTCTTTCTGATTCCTTATCTTTTATCAATCACTTGTTTTTTTAATTGAAAATTTCTGTTTGCAGAGCACTGTACTACACGCTTGGGAGAGTACAATATAATAGAGTTGGGAGACTTGTCCCCTGCCCACAGTGAGTTTACACACTAGAGGGGGATACAGACATTAATATAAATTAGTAGGTTATTAATATGTACCTACTTGCTTTGGGACTGAGGGAGGGGTAAATAAAATGTGTAATTCTGAGTTCAAGGGTGACATAGAAGGGAGCAGAAAAAGAGGAAACAAGGGCCTAGTCAGGGAAGGCCTCTTGGAGGAGAGGCTTTGAAGGGAGGGAGAGTGATCATCTGTCATATATGAAGAGGGAAGGCGTTCTAGGCCAGAGGCAGGACATGGGCGAGATGTCGGCAGTGAGATAGACGAGATTGAGGTACAGGGAGTAGGTTAACAGAGGAGTGGAGTGTGCAGATTGGTATGTAGTAGGGAAGCAGGGAGTAAAAGTAGGAGGGGCCAAGGTGATTGAAAGCTTTAAAGCCAATGGTAAGGAGTTTGGGTTTGATGTGGAGGTGGATGGGCAATCATCGGAGGTTCTTGAGTAGGGAAACATCTAATGAACATTTTTTTGCAGAAAAATGATCAGGGCAGCAGAGTGAGGTATGAATTGGAGTGAGGAGAGACAAGAGGTAGGGAGGTCAACAAGGAGGCTGATGTGTAATCGAGGTGGAAGTGTCTTCAAACAAGAAGTGAGTGTCAAGAGCCCTGTCCTAAATATGACGTATGCCATGAAGTTGGTTTAATGTTTCAATCTATTGTTCTTTCTTTAAAAAATTCCTAGGAAAGCATTTTAAAGTGATAATAATCAAACTCTTTCCAAAGGGTTTTGTCAAAATGCTGGGTAATTTTGAATTTGGTATAAATCTTGAATTTTTATCTCTACTTATACACGTATGCCCATCAATTTATATTTGCATTGCATTTATGTGTCCTGTGCCCCCCTATCATATTGTTCACCCTTTTGAAGTGGGGGAAATGCTTCATGTTACTTATACAGAACTATCTTCTCTGTTCCTAATTTATCTGCTGGCAAAAAAGGAACCCAGTGAATTTGCTGGATAATGATGGTGGAGATGATGATGATGCTAATGATAATGACTCATAAACAATTTTTCAATTTCAAACTTTTTATGAAATCAAAATAAACTATGTGGCTAAGGTAAAGGAGAAAACATAATTGAAGCAGAGATGACAAGCTAATTATTTTTTCAGTTCAAGAATAAAACCCAATCATTCTTTCAGCTACACACATTAGGATAAGGTATTGGCTCATCTAATCTATTACTTAAAATGGAATATTTTGGTCCTATAAGAAAAGAGTAATTGAAGCTTCGAGCAAGGTAGATATGGAAGGCAAAATATCAACAAGAATTTAAAATTCAAGAGCTCATATAGAACAGAAATTGTATAGATCTCCCAGGATACTGTTTTCATTTAGCAGCAAAGGATATGACACTGTCTTGAGTTTTAACTTGTATGTTTTTTCAATACTGAGACTTAAGAACATACATGAGTCATTTTTTTCAGGTGACTTTTTCATTAGGGGTGTGTCAAGCTGGTAGTTATTTGGTCATGTCATCCTCAGCTTTAAAAACCCAATCATAAACTGTCCACCTTATCCACAGCTCATAAAGGCCATTGCAAATTTCACTCCAAGGTTCCAATACCTGAAATGCAGAATTTAATCAATGGAACAATAACTAGCCTTATTTGCATTTCTATAGAGGATAACAACAATAACTGTGGCATTTGTCAAGCACTGTTCTCAGGGCTGACGTAGGTACAATTAGATTAGACACAGTCCCCACCCAACACGGAATAGGACATCAGAGATCCTATTAGGGGAGCCTGGCTGCCCTGCTAAAACTCAGAGGTTAGCAGAGCCTTTATTTCAAATGATCTGCAAATCTGAAAATGTCAGCAAATGTTTGGAGCCAGAAAGTGTTCAAAGTCATTCTGTAAATATTGACCAAAGGGGAAAATGCACCAATATGGTATTTTAAACAATCCTGCCATGGATATTGCTACTGGCAGAGGTACTTATACTCTATGAGAAAGGACTAGCTTCCTAAATCCTTTTTTGGGAGAGACAGAGAGAGACAGAGAGAGAGTGAGAGGGAAAGAAAGATAAAGAGTGGGATGAGCTTTGGCAAACTTTACTGGTACAAAATACACATTTGCTGGTCTGTTTATGTGGAGCATACTCAGGCAGAACTCATGAACTAAAGAAAAGCCGAAAAATCCCCTATTGACAGTGATTGGATACAATTATTCTGAATGCAGAAACCTTCCGTGAAGGCAGGAATAATTCCACACATGAAGGTCAGTCAGTAGTATTTATTGAGTCCTTACTCTATGCAGGGTACTGTACTAAGCACTGGGAGAGTATGATACAACAGACCATTCAGAATATCACATAAAAAGTGCATGGACTTAAGTGAAAAAAAAAACTCTCATTGCCAAAAATTGTGTACATTTTACTTCCTTAAAAAATTACCTACTGAATGGCAAAGAAACAGAAGGAGAAAAGCAGTTGGATTTGTGATACACCGAAAGAGTCCAGAACCAGATTCTAGAACATGTCTTCCCATTCCCTGTGCAAATTTTGGTCTGGGTTGAGTTTGCTCCAGCTAGGTGAGGGGCAGGGGAGGAGGAAGGGAATTTCTCATACCTCCTTTCTCTACCATAAGCTTTCCCTCCCCCTTATCAATAGTATTTAGTGAATGCTTACTGTGTGCAGAACACTGTATTAAGCACTTGGGAGACTACGGTATGACAGAGTTGACAGAAACATTCCCTGCCCATGGGGAATATACAGTATCTGGCAAATCTCTCCTCCCACCATCTTCAAAGACCTACAAATATTGCATCTCCTCCAGGAGGGCTTCCTTGGTTAATCTCTAAACTCTCCACTCTATTTCTCGCTCTACATCACCTATGCACTTGAGTCCTCAGCCCCTAAGCATTTAAGAATTCACCTGCCCCCCCCCCCCAGCACTTAGGAACATATATTTAAATTCTGTTCCATCCCCTACCTGTTTGTTATTTTAGTGTCGGCCTTCTCTAACAGGATAAAAACTCCTTGAGGACAGGGACCTTAATAATAATAAATTAAAAAATCATGGTACTTAAGTGCTTGCTATGTGCAAATTGGGACAGAGAGGAGTTAAGTAACTTGCCCAAGGTCATCTATCAGATGAGTAGCAGAGCCAGAATTAGAACCCAGTCCTTCTGGCTTCCAGGCCAATATAATAATGATAATTGTGGTATTTGTTCAGTGCTTACTATGTGCCAGGCACTGTTCTAAGCCCTGAGGTAGATATAAGATGATAGGGTTGGACATAGTCTCTGTCTGGCATGGGGCTCACAGTCTCGATCCCCATTTTATAGATGAGATAACTGAGGCACAGAGAAGTGAAGTGACTTTCCCATTTGCTTGCATCGACCCCAGTTCTTAGTACAGTGCCTTGCACTTAGTAAGCACTTAAAATACACTACCATCATTATTATGGGAGAAGCAGCATGGCCTAGTGGCTAGAGCATGGGCCTGGGAGTCATAAGGTCATGGTGTCTAATCCCCGCTCCACCACTTGTCTGCTATGTGACCTTGGGGAAGTCATTTCTCTGTGCCTCAGTTATCTCATCTGTAAAATGGGGATTGAAACTTTCAGCCCCACATGGGGCAGGGACTGTGTCCACCCTGATTTGCTTGTATCTACCTCAGTGCTTAATACACAGGGGAAGCACTACACAGTACTCAATACCATTATTATTATTGTTATTAATTGTTAACCCTTATTATCGTTTAGGCTCCCACATCCAGCCCTGGCTGGACACAAACTAGTTCTGACAGTCGGCAACCCTACTTCTAAGGTGATCGTACAGTTTCTCCTGGAAACGGGTCCCAGAGTCCCAAAAGAGTTCTCGCCTCTTTTTCCAGATTTTAAAACCACAGACCAATAGACATCTATTTCCTCTTCACATTCTCAGCATTCCCGTTCAAAGGAAAATCAGTATTCCAGCTCAGCATCAAACCAGCTTCCCTGAGGGCCTTTTAATTTCCAGAGACAAATCCCCCCTCAGCCCACCATTGTAATGGCAAAAGCAAATTCAACGAAAACTGAATCGGTGTGTCTAGATGTGAAATTTAGCTATGAAAAGAGCACTGTCAAAATTTCTTCCGGGGAAATAGATTGCACTTCTGAATCCTGATGCTTTGCCAGCATGGTTTTCCCTTGGGATGTAGTGATGGGTTTAGATTGTAAACCCACTGGGTGCGAATTATGCACCTTGGATGAGAGGGGTGTCATAGCATAACTACTTGATATTAGATGATTCTGACTGTTAAATGCCCCTCTATGCCCCTCTATCCGTGGGTGAGTATGGGGAAACAAAAGAAACAGACACAGAGTTGATGGAACTCTGTGGGAGGAAGTATTCTATAGGTTTATAGGTTCATTCATTCATTCAATAATATTTATTGAGCACTTACTATGTGCAGAGCACTGTACTAAACGCTTGGAATGTACAATTCAGGAACAGAGAGAGACCATCCCTGCCCAATGATGGGCTTACAATCCAATCGGGGGAGACAGACGGACAAAAATAAGACAACATAATCACGATAAATAGAATCAAGGGGATGTACACCTCATTAACAAAATAAATAGGGTAATAAAAATCTATACAAATGAGCACAGTGCTGAGAGGAGGGGAACGGAGAGGGGGAGGAGCAGAGGGAAAAGGGGCTTAGCTGAGGTGAGATGAAGGGGGGAAGGGGGAGGGAGCAGAGGGTGGAGGGGGAGCAGAGAGGGAGCAGAGGGAGCAGAAGGAAAAAGGGAAGCTCAGTCTGGAAAGGCCTCTTGGAGGAGGTGAGCTCTCAGTAGGGTCTTGAAGAGGGGAAGAGAGTTAGTTTGGCGGAGGTGAAGAGGGAGGGCATTCCAGGACAGCGGGACGACGTGGGCCAGGGGACGACATGGGCCAGAGGTCGACGGCGGATAGGCTTGAACGGAGGACGGTGAGGAGGTGAGCAGCAGAGGAGCAGAGCATGCAGGGTGGGCAGTAGAAAGAGAGAAAGGAGGTGAGGTAGGAGAGGGCAAGGCGATGGAGAGCTTTGAAGCCCGGAGTGAGAAGTTTTTGCTTCTTGCAGAGGTTGATAGGTAACCACTGGAGGTTTTTAAGGAGAGGAGTGACAAGCCCAGAGCGTTTCTGCAGGAAGATGAGCCAGGCAGCGGAATGAAGAATAGACTAGAGTGGGGAGAGACAGGAGGAAGGGAGATCAGAGAGAAGGCTGACACAATAATCCAGCAGGGATATTATGAGAGCTTGTACCAGTAGGGTAGCCTTTTGGATGGAGAGGAAAGGGAGGATCTTGCTGATATTGTAAAGGTGAGATCAGGTGAGACCAAGGGACCCATGTCTAATGAGAAATCAGGCCCAGAAGCCTGGCATTGGGGGCCTAGACCAAGAATTGAGCTAACGAAGGACTCAATCACATATTTCCCTGACCCACAAATGCAGCTTCTATTATTCTCACTCCAACAACAGTTCCTTAGTCTCTGTTAAAGACACTGAGGGAAGTATGACTGCCAGAAGTTGTAAAGACATTTCCTATACAAGAAAGAGTCTTCTTTTTTTGTGTGTTTTTTGTTAAGCACTTACTATGTGCCAGGCACAGTACTAAGCGCTGAGGAAGATACAAGCTAACCAATTTGGGTACAGTCCAGGTACCACAAGGGACTCATAGTCTTAATCCCCATTTCACAGATGAGGTAACTGAGGCAAAGAGAAGTTAAGTGACTAGCCCAACGTCACACAGAAGACAGGAGGCAGAGGCAGGATTAGAATCCAGGGCCTCTGATTCCCAGGCATATGCTCTTTCCAGTAGGCCTTGCTGCTCCCCAAAAGATTCTTCTCTTAAACTTTATGGAAGTCTGGCTTGAAGGGAAAATGGGGAGAGGGAGAAGAGCTCATTGAGTAAGATTCTTCCTCTCACTTGAAGGATGTAAACTCCTCTTTCTCTCAATTAGACTGTAAGATTCCTCACTAGTCTGAAAGCTCAATGTGGGCAGGGATCATGTCTACCAACTCGATTGTATTGTACTCTCCCAACTGTCTAGTATAGTGCTCGGTACATTATAAGCACTCAATAAATATCACTGATTTTTTGCTACATCTGGCAGGAAAAATGAAGGCAACAGCCAGGAGTAATCACTTAGTTGACAGAAAATGCTCTTTCCCAGACATCTGAAGGCTTTGCATAAATGGAGAAATATCTTATTAGTAAACCATTAATTTCCAGGTTGCTGTTCCTCAAATGGCAGTAAAGCAATCACAACCCAGAACCTTGATTTCAAGGTCAAAAAGTGTTAAGCTAAGCTCCATCTTCTCCCCTGGAAAAAAATAGATTAATCATATAATCAGTTGCCGCTAAATCATTAACCTAATTAAAAAACAGAAACAAACTCTTACATCTGAAATCTTGCCCTATTTCACCGAGCAATTGTTTCAAAAATAGGTAGAAGTTTTTAAAATTCCCTCACACTGCATTACCTCCATCAATGCTGAAAACAGTTTGATCAGTGTTTAGAGTGCAATATATTACACATTTACTATTTCTAGATAGGAAAAATGTCAAAGTACAATTATTGAGTCAATTACACTTTATATCTTATTCCCCCCATTAAATTGCATTCATTCAATTTTAAAATAGAAACAGGTAAACACATATTTAATTAAATCCATGCATCCTGTAGAATAGTTTGGTAGTTTGGTCCTTCAGTTTTTATCATAAACTTCTGGGGAGAAAGGCAAAATGGAGTCATTGTTTTGACAGCTAAGGACATGCTAATCTGAACAACATCTTAGGAAGTGACTAATGGTCAACTTTGTCTTGTGTCCTTAAACCCTTTTCCTAAAAGGAGAAAGAAGTTCATATTTTATGCAGAATGCTTCCTATGGCATTCAACAAAGGTTGTTAAACCTTTGATCTCTAGATCGTACAAAAATAATGATTTGTTTGATTTAAAAATAGTCCCTAGGCAAGAACGATGTACAAATATTCTTTTCGATCCTATTTTCAACAGATCACTTTGAGCCAAGAAAATTGAAATTTCTATTGAAGATGTATTAAATTTATTGTTTATGTTCCAAGAGAATCTTTCTTAATACTTTAGATGGGATTAATGGATACATTTACAGTCAATTTTAGGATTTAAAGAAACTAAACTGAACATCTGTTTTACTCTTGAAAATTTACCTGAGATGACAAGGTAGAAATAAATGACTAGCTTTTCAAAACATCTTAATAATTTCCTTGGGGAATAAAAATGGTGTTTGATTTTTTTTGACTTTGAGAAGAGATGCATTTTAGAAGGACTGAATTTATTAAACTGTCTGCAGAGACCTTCTATGTTCATTAAATAATGCTTAATATAGTAAATGCTAAATTACCATGTAACATCTACGAAAATACATGTGAGATCCATATGAATGCCAAATGAATTCAATATGGTCAACGCTATTATAATAAATGCCAAATGAATTCAGAGTGATGAGGCACTTAAAATGTCATCCACTTCCAACTATTTCCATCATGAATTCATTACTGCTATGGGACACCCATCCTAGCCAGTGTTTTCATTTGAAATCCCATTTTTCAGCAGTTCAAACTGAAACTTGCTTTAAAAGTCAATTCTTGGGTGGAATATGGAAAATAAGAGCTGAGCTCTGAAAGCAGCACTAATTGCAATTTATAATCGCACATTTCCTGCACACCCCCAAGCATCTTAGTTTTAAGCTCGTGGCCTAGTGAAAAGAGTATGACACAGAGTCAAGAGACTTGGGTTCTTTGTCTCTTTTCTGCCACATGGCTACTGTGTGCCCCTGGGGAACTCACTTGACTTCTCTGTGCCTGTTTCCCCATCTGTAAAGTCGGGATAAAATCTGTGGTCTCCCTCACTCTCTTAAACTGTGAATCCCATGTGGGATAGGGAGTGTGTCCAATCTGATTATCATAAACCTATCCCAGCCCAAGAAAAGCATATCCATTTCAGCAGATCACTGTTTTTAAAAGTTAAAGGAGCTTCTGACACTTTATCAAACAAACATGTTTGAGTAGATAGGATGATCCTCTTTCTTCCAAGGAGCTCAAAGAGTACTTCACATATCCCCTCATACTATTACAAATCTGGCTCCAGTTTCGCCTTACTAGTAATGGGAGAAAATTCAACTGCCTATACATCCCCAAATTGTTGCTATTTCCAAGCAATTTGCAAGCTGTGGATGAAGATAGCAAATCAGTCAATCAATGGCATTTTTTGAGCACTTACTGTGTGCAGAGCACTAAGTATTTAGGAGAGTACAGTTCAATGGTGCTTGTAGAAATGTTTCCTGCCCACTGTGAGCTTACAGCCTAGTGGGGGAGACAGACATTAATATAAATAGATTACAGATATGTACATAAGGACTCTGGGGGTAAGGGTGGATGAATATCAAGTACTTGAAATATACAGCTCCAAGTACAGAGGTCATGCACAAGGGAGAGGGAGTCTTGGCTGGACCCAAAGTAATTGGATTCCCCCTAGGAATCCCTGAATTACTTTTTAAAGAAATAGTATTTGATAAGTTCTTACTGTGTGACAGGCACTGTATTAATCACTGGGGTAGTTACAAGCTAATCAGGTTGGACACAGTCCACATACCACATGGGGCTCATGATGTAATTGCCATTTTACAGATAAGGCAACTGAGGCACAGAAGTTACCTGACTTCTCCAAGGTCACACAGCAGGTAAATGGCAGAGCAGGAATTAGAACTCAGGTCCTTCCGATTCCCAGGTCTGTGATCTATCCACTAGTGCCATTCTGCTTCTCCTACTTTCTCCCAAGGGAGACTGCTAATCCCCCAGACTTATCTTTAAAAAAAAAACAAAAAACTTTCTTGCCATTGGCTTTAAAGCATTCCATCCCAGTGCCCCCTCCTACCTCACCTCACTTCTCTCCTTCTACAACCCAGCCTGCAAACTTCACTCCTCTAGTGCTAACCTTCTGGTTGGTACTCCATTTCACCTGTCTCGCTGCCAACCCCTAGTCCACAGTCCTGCCTCTGGCCTGGAGTGCCCTCCCCTCTCAAATTTGACAATTACTCTTCCCTCCTTCAAAGTCTAATTGAAGGCACATCTCCTCCAAGGGGCCTTCCCAGACTAAGCTCCACTTTTCCTCATCTCCCACCTCCTTCTGTGTCACCCCGACTTGCTCTCCCAACCCCGCTGCACTTATGTACATATCTGTAATTTTATTAATTTGTATCGATGTCTGTCTCTCCCACTTTAGACTGTAAACTTGCTGTGGGCAGGGAATGTAACTGTTAATTGTTGTACTGTGCTCTCCCAGGCTCTTACTACAGCACTCTGTACACAGTAAGCACCCAAGAAATACGATTGAATGAACTAACCTCAGTTCTGACCCTATCTTCAAGGCCATCCTGGTTCACGTTATCCCTGGCATTCAAATGTTGAGGCCTGCTTTCAGCTGAGATTGGGCCAGCTCCTGATGAGATAGCCCACATTTATCAGCAGAAACACAGCTGGGGACTTCTGATGGCACTCCAAAAGGGGAAGAGATCAGGGAAGTATCGATCATGGTTGATCAAAGATTTGACTGCCAGAGAAGAACCTATCCTGGATCCAAAGCGCTTTCCCTCTTCACTAAACCATGTGGACTCTTTTTAGAAAGGAGCTTCTATTACTCAGAAGGAGATGCAGCAGGAACAGTAAGACATTAAAAAATGAAGGTTCCTCTTTTTACTTTTTGGATAAGCCAGGCATAATACTAAAATCTGTGATATCTGTTTAATGGTTACTATGTGCCAAGGACTGTAATAATCACTGGGGTAGATACAGATGCAAGGTCATTAGTTTGGGAACGGTCTCTGTACCAGATGGGGTTCACACTCTAAAGTGGAGGGAGGATAGGGATTGAATCCTCATTTTACAGATGGAGAAACTGAGGCCCAGAGAAGTTAAGTGACTTGACTGAAGTTACATGGCAGGGATGGGGCAGAGCTGGGATTAGAAGGCAGGTCCTGTGACTCTCAGGCCTATGCTCTTAGCAGCATGGCTCAGTGGAAAGAGCACGGGCTTGGGAGTCACAGGTCATGAGTTCAAATACCGGATCCGCCACTAATCAGCTCTGTGACTTGGGCAAGTCACTTAACTTCTCTGTGCCTCAGTTACCTCATCTGTAAAATCTGTAAACATTTACCATGTGCAGAGCACTGTTCTAAGCACTGGGGTAGATACAGGGTAATCAGATTGTCCCATGTGAGGCTCACAATCTTAATTCACATTTTAAAGATGAGGTAACAGAGGCACAGAGAAGTGAAGTGACTTGCCCACAGTCACACAGCTGACAAGTGGCAGAGTCAGTATTGCGCATGACTTCAGTGCCTAACCCAAATCATGTGGTCAAGCAATTTTAACATGATAGAGAAATACTATTTGGTAACATCTGGTTCAATTATGGTAGGAAAAAAAACAAATTTCTATACTAGGGAATTCAGGATCAGTGAAAGATGTCAATTTGTTCTCAATTTAAATCCGACATTAAGAAGAAGTTAATGTGTATGTATGTAAAAACAATAATAATAATGATAGGATTTGTTAAGTGCCTATGTGCCAAGCACTGTTCTAAGTGCTGGGATAGGTACAAGGAAATCAGGTTGACCGATATGGGATTCACAGTCTTAATCCCCATTTTACAGATGAGGTCACTGAGGTGCAGAGAAGTCAAGTGACTTGCCCAAAGTCACACAGCTGATCAGTGGTGGAGCCTAGATTAGAACTGAACCCACAACTTCTAACTCCCAAGCCAGGGATCTTTCCACTATGCCATGATACTTCTCTAATAATGGCTTTTGTTAAGCGCTTACTATGTGCCGAGCACTGTTTTAAGTGCTGGGGTAGGTACAAGGTCATCAGGTTGTTCCACGTGGGACTCACAGTCTTAGTCCCCATTTTCAGGTGAGTTAACTGAGGCGTAGAGAAGCCAAGTGACTTGTCCAAAGTCACACAGCTAATCAGTGGCGGAGCGGAGATTAGAACCCACGACCTCTGAATCCCAAGCCCTTATGTATGTGTGCACGTGTGAGTATGCAAGCATTCCTTGAAACTGTACTTGACGCATCAGAAATTTTATTTAAGTTTTACACATAAATGGAAAAGGACATTATAGTGCCTTCTCTTCAATTAGATTAGATTACCAGTTTTAGGATGGATTTTACCCAAAAAATATGTTCTGCCTCGGAGTGGTAACAAAGCCCTTTTTTAGCCACACTGAGTTTCTATGGAAGAATGGGCGTATTTTATTTTAATGAACTAGAAAGTGTGGGTTTTGACTTGAGATCTTTTGCTTCTCCACCAAGATATTGAGTTTAATTATGTGAATGAAGAAACACAGTTTCTGCCCATTACTACTCAGAAAAAAAAAATCAATGAAATCTTTCTACAAGATATAATGGCAACTACATCTTGAGCCTACATCCTTTTATCCAGGCACAATGTCTATTGAAGTCACCTGGGAAATGATCTGGGGAATATAATGAGTGGTGAGACCCCTTGATGAACTAATCTGAGAAACAGCTTGACCTAGTGGAAAGACCCTGGGCCTGGGAATCAGAGAAGCTGGGTTCCAATCCCAGTTCATCACCAGCTCTGCCGCATACTCTCTGTGAGACTTTGGTCAAGTCGCTTAACTTCTTTTTGTCTCAGTTTCCTTATCTGACAAATGAGGATTCACTATCTGTTCTCCATTCTACTTAGACTGTGAGCCCCATGTGAGACAAGGACTGTGTCTGACCCGATTAACTTGTATCTATCCCACTGTTCAGTACACCGCTTGGTACAGAGTGCTTAATAAATACCACAGTTGGTATTTACGTTGTTTTCAGTGATATTAATATATATCTGGAGAAGCAGCGTGGCTCAGTGGAAAGAGCGCGGGCTTTGGAGTCAGGGTTCATGAGTTCGAATCCCAGCTCTGCCACTTGTCAGCTGTGTGACTGTGGGCAAGTCACTTAACTTCTCTGTGCCTCAGTTCCCTCATCTGTAAAATGGGGATTAAGACTGTGAGCCCCACGTGGGACAACCTGATTCCCCTATGTCTACCCCAGCGCTTAGAACAGTGCTCGGCACATAGTAAGCGCTTAACAAATACCAACATTATTATATACACTTCTCTTCTAAGATCACAATAGGCCGGTGTAACCTGCAACACAGGGAGTGTAGGTTAGACATACGAACTTTCTGGCAATTTTTTAAAATGGGAGGTTTTATCCAAGGAAGTGCTCTGTATCCTTCTTTGGAGGCCACAGAGCTTTTTGTTTGGCCCTTCATCATCATTATCATAATCAGTTAATTCAATCATATTTGTTAAGCACTTACTGTGTGCAGAGCACTATACTAAGGACTTGGGAAAGTACAATACAGCAATAAACTGTGACATTTCCTGCCCGCAGTGAGCTCACCATCTAGAATCTATCACCAGCAACACCTGCTGAACACCCTTCTGTGCAAAGCAATCTAGTAAAGCATGGCAGAAAGTTGCAAAGTAAGACTGGTTCTTCCCTTGAGACACTGATATGCAACCTCTGAAATCCCTTCTGCCTTAGTATCTGTGATTCTTTGGATCCCAAAGCAAAATTGATTTTCCACCTACAGTACTGTGAAAAGACATCCTGTTTAAAAGGTGAAATGATGTTATTTAATCATTATGGTACTTTTTAAGTGTTTACTCTGTTCCAGGCAATGTATTTAGTGGTGGGGTGGATACGAGCAAATCAGGTTGGACACAGTCCCTGACCCGCTTGGGGCTCACAGTCTCATTTTCCATTTTATAGATGAGGTAAATGAAGCCCAGAGACGTGAACTGACTTGCCCAAGGTCACACAGCAGACAAGTGGAGGAGCCAGGATTAGAAACCATGACCTTCTGACTCCCAGGCTCATGCTTTACCTACTACACTGTGAGAGAGGGGTTCTCTGTCACAACACAAAGGATTTGATAAATATATTTGTTTCATTACTTGCTATGTGCCAAGCACTGTACTAAGAGCTGGGGTAGATGGAGATCATCAGTCCCAACAAAGCCTGCATTCTACATGGGGCTCACAATCTAATAGGTGGGTCTGAACTTGGGCAGCAATGAACGAGGTGGTAAGTTCTGGTAGAGAAGAAGCATGGCATAGTGGAGTCACGCCATGGGCCTAGGAGTCAGAAGGTCATGGGTTCTAATCACAGCTCTGCCACTTGTCTATTGTGTGACTCAGGGCAAGTCACTTCACTTCTCTGTGCCTCAGATGATGCCTTTACCTCATCTGTAAAATGGGGATTGAGATTGGGAGCGCCATGTGGGACAGGGACTGTGTCCAACCCAATTTGCTCGTATCCAACCCCAGCACTTAGTAGATTGCCTGGCACATAGTAAGTGCTTAAGAAATACCACAGTTTTCATTATTATCAGGTAGGTACCTTTTAATTTCAGCACTGGCACAAAGACCAAGAGGAGAGGGAGGAAGCCATTATTTCCCTTCTTCTCTTTCTCCTCTGTGGTGGCAAAGACAGCCTCCAGGGCTGCCACTGTAAATTGCTATTAGCATGGGTGGTCTGCTCCATCTTGGGACCTGTCAGACGGAACCATGTGTTTCCAACACAGCCTTTCCTCTTTCCTCTCCTCTTTCCTTTTTCCTCTTTGCCCTTCATTTTGTCACCCACTTCCATTTTTCTCTGTTGCCCTCTTCCCCAATTCATCTTTGCCCTTCTTTTTTCTGCCCTGCTCTTTCAAAGAACCCATCCGTATCTCCTAAGGTGTCCAGAAAGCTTTTCCCCATAGGTTACTTTTATCAGAAAGAAGATTCACTCTTCTCTTGCCATCTACACCCTATTTCCAAGTTTCAACCTAGGAAATGGGAGACCCAAGGCAGCTGTAAAGAATTTCCAACTTTCTATCAAGATATGAGAAACACAACAGAGTTTCTCCCTCCCTGCTACTCTGACTTGTCAAATGTCTTTCCTGTTCAATCAAAGAGGAATGATCCCACCCCATTGGTGGATCTCCCGGTAAAGAATGTTGTGATTCTCAAATGGTTCAGTTTTCCTTTCAAGTTTAATTGTTTGTAAAAACAGAATATTTCCTGACACTTCCTTCTCTGTTAATAATGTCCTCCCATAAGATATATGAATATTACAAAGAATCCAGAAAGCACCTACAGGCATCCTGCTAAAGGGGGATCACATCCATAAACTAGGATAAACCTGGATATTATCTTTTAAAATTTCCATTCTGTCAAACATGCTCTTCTCTGCTTCTAGATAAACAATTCTGGGCAGGGTAAGACCTCTCGGAACCACAATGATCAGGAACAGCTTCAGCCTGTGAAGTCCTCAATAATCTTCTGTTCATCACTGTTGAGTCATCTAAGAAGGCTATCCCCTGCAAAGGCAAATGGCTGATCCTCTAAAATACGATAAACCAAAATGCCTAAAATGGGATCCCAAACCAAATTTCTCTCAAGAGCACCGCAGGAGACCGAACAACTGAAAAAAGGGAATTGTGAGGCCTGTCGCTGTTTCTCTGAGATACTGAGTATATTATCCTCAGCTTTAATGACAGTAATGAATTAAATACTTGCCAAGTAATGAATTTGGTGCTTTCCTTGGGCTAGAGATCAAAAGAAATGAAATACTTAATCACAGAGGGTCTTGTTTGATAAAGAATTCTGTCAGAACCTTTGCAACAGCTGTACCCAGGCCTTCAGAGGCAGAGAAAGAGGTGGACGGTGACATTGGCTCTGCAGCAGTACACAAGGCTGAGGAAAACTGGGCTGCCACCCCCTTCCTCTTCACCAAGAGTTTAAGAAGCAGTGTATCCAGAGAATTCCAGAAGCAGAAGAGATTTAAGGGGTTCCACCTCCGTACTTAACCCTACCATTTCTGTAGGAGAAACAAACACTGTGAAAAGTCTTTTACACTTTCCTAATGTAATTGTCTCATATTCCCCTCCACAAGAGTAGTGAAGGTGTCCGTGACTGAATGGAAACAGCGGAGCCAGTTGATCTTCAATTTCCCCTGCTCTTAGGAGGATGCAAGAAATGTGTTAACTGAAGAGAGGAGGAGAGGAGGAAGTCCTCCGTTACCCCTTCTTCCTCCTCAAATACATCTGATACATCTGAGAAATGGTCCCCCTAATTGTGTAACCACTCAGACCTGGGGATCTCTAGTAGATGATCGGAGCAGACTTTCTGATTGTGAGGGTCCAGTCCTCTGACCTACTCACTTGAGCCCTTCCTGGGCCAGAATCAGAGGGCCAACTCAGGCAGGCAGACCTATGCCCAGCATGGCATGCAAGGCCCCACACCGACCTGGGAGTGAGGCTGGGACCTGTGTGATGGGACATGTCTACATGCAGTTGTGCCTGTGGGCTGCCGCAGTTTGCCGTTCTAATCAGATGTCTAATGGCATCCTTTTAGGCATGTTCCTAGTGAACAGAGATAGCAATCTTACAGCTGCCCTTGGAAACTGCCTTTCTCCCAACCCAGAGGAGCCCAGAACACGGGAGAAAACCTAGTCCACCCACTTCCCTAACCTACTCACTGTACCCTGATCTCATCTCCCTTGACATTGACCCCTTTCTCATGTCCACTCCCCAGACTGGAGCTCCCTCCCCTTTTGTATCCAAACAGACCCCAACTTCGCACAACTTCATAATCCTACTAAAATCACATCTCCTCCAAGAAGCTTTCCCTGACTAAGCTTCAGTTCCACTATATGGCCTCCCTTCTGCAGCACCCAAGCACCGGGTCTGTACCTCTTAAGCACTTTGATACTCAGCCCATTCTCCAGCCATACCACACTTACCAAACATATATTCCTATACTCCAATGCTTCCCTTATCTGTAATTTGTTTTAATATTACCAGACTGTAAGCTCCTTGAGGTCAGAGGTCATGTCTACAAATTCTCTCGTGTTGCACTGTGTCAATCACCTAGTATGATGCACTGCATGCAGTAAGCACTCAAATATCATGATTGACCGATTAAGACAGCCAGACTGAAGTGGACTTTTCCATCCTATGGTTCATGTGGATCTCTCACTGACACTCACAGACCTCACTGAGGCTGAATCTGGGTAGCAGGGTCGCTACGGAGTGACTGAAGATTCAACAAGGAGAAGCCAATCCACTTCCTAAGGAAACAGGCAGCGGTGTCTCAGAAAAGCCTGCTCTCCCTCTGCAAGAGAATAATTTGGGTGAATGATTTCTGGTCTTTTTCTTGGTGTTTAAATAGCAACTAAAATGATCACTTTAGTTCCAATCCCACTATAAGCCCCTTTTAGTTTGTAAAAATAGCAAACGAACACAATATTAATGAGTGGTAAATATCAATGACAAGTTCATTATGGGTAGACTGTATTATTGTTATCAAGTACTGAAATATTAAATCAAATATATAATTATATAGTTAAATGGGAATAAACAAAAGCTGCAATTAGTTATGCATCATTAAAATCCTTCAGAATACATATTCTTGATATTACTTCGAGCAAGAGTATTTTTATGAATGTCAATTAGCTATTTCTTAAAGAATTCTACATCTCTCTGTCTACCCTATGGTTCACAAGAATTACTACAAATTGTTGCGGCATCAATGTAACAGAATCAAAGCCTGAGATATTTTTATGAGAGATCAGCTAATCCCTCTCAGGACAACTTTAAAACCATCCCCAAAAGAAAAGTCAATAACCCCTCTACCCCTTCTCAGTTTTCTCTTCTACAGTCTCTACAATTCCAATTCCTTCAGACTTCCTTTATATGACCTAAAGCCAACTCCTGGTTCCAAGGAGATGAGCTGATGCCTGTCAAAACTCCAATCCCCACTGCTGGGGTGAGGGAATTGGTCATTTCTTGCCATTTCCTCTCAATGAGACCCAGTGTTCCACAATCGCCCCAGAAAACTCTCTGCGCACCTCCCTCTTGGAAAGTTGCATATCATCTTCGTGGCTCGGAGATGTACTACTGACCTCCGGCATCTGCAGGGTGTAGAGACATAGCATCAATTCCCGCTTTTGCAACTGGCAGGGACCCCAGAAATTCTGACTTGGGAGGATGGTTTAAAGCCACCCTCTCAGCCAGGCACCAGAGCTGTTTTTTGTTCCATGACTATGCTATTCAATCCAATTAATTGAACCCTAAGGAGGCTCTCAGTTAGCTCCCTTAAGAGCCACAGTGAATCATAGATAATTTTAATTTGACATTTTTGAATACACAAAGGTGTCAAACACGTGACCCTCTCCCCCATTTAAATGAATTCCAAATGATTACACCTAAATTCCAGTATCTCTGTGACACAATAGTGTTAGACACTCATAGCTTAGATTTCATTCCATTGTGATAAAACTGGATCTTCAAAATTAAACCCCATATTAAAACACATGTAACAGTCTGATAACAGAATAACAAGATCTTGGATACTCTGAGGGATAGGAAAAGTCTTGAAGGAGAACCTTGGTTGATGGGAGAAGAAATCAATATGTCACAAAAGTAGTCTCCCCTGTAAATTACAAAATAAGCCATCTCAGTAGGTAGCACTGTTAAATTCAATTAGGTGTACTCACCATATAATGTCTGTGTACTACTGTACTAAGTACTTGAAAGAATATGCTAGAATAGATATGATCCCTACCCTCAAGGAACTTCCACCCCAGAGGGGGAGATAGGCACTAAAGAAAATGAAATTTGGGAATAGGAGCAGAGAATGGGACAACATCTGGAAAGTGCAGTGGGATCCAGAGAAGGTTTTTCATTTAATATATGAGAGACTTGGGCATAAGCGAAGGCAAAAATGAAGGAACTATCCATGAAAGAGTTGCTGAAGATGGAGGCTGAGAAGGGAAGAAAGGGGAGTGAGTGTTTTTAAGAAGGTGAGAGGGGATGAGGTCAGAGATAAGAGTAAGGAGAGAAATTCTGCAAGCAGATGGGAGACTTCCTATTGTGAGAAACTTGGGAAGGATGGGAAGTAGGAGGAGTTGGGAATGTGAGGGAGGACCCCCCAAAACTGATGCCTGCAGAGTTCCATTTTACCATCAAAGTGAGGTTGTCAGGGGGCAAGAGGAGGCAGTAGGGGGCAAAGGACTTCAGGTGAGAGTTAAAGGTCAGAATAATTGGTGGGAGCTGTGGGCATCGGGTCAGTGAGGGAGAAGTAAATTTGCTGGGCAGAGGAAGGGCAGAATTATAGCAACTGAGGGTGAATTAGAAGTGCCAGAGGTTAGTCAGGGGTCAGATTTTCACTAACTATGCTAACCAGCTGTTTTATGAGTTCAACACCTAACTCATAAAGCCAAAGCTGTATGGAAATATGGGTTAACAGCACTCAGGTCACAGAAGCAAGCTTCACAGAGGCGGCCATCATTACTGCTAGTATTATTATTATGGTATTTGTTAAGCATTTACAATACGTCAAGAACTGTACTATGTGCTGGGGTAGATACAGGTTAATCAAGCTGGGCACAGTCTCTGCTCCTCACAGGGTTCATGGTTTAAATAGGAGGGGGTATGTACTAGCTGAGTTGGAGAAAGGGGGCTCAGTTTTCATGCCAAAATAGAGCTACGATACTATTCTGCCCAAGGCCACCATTCAAGATTTGATGGGGCGCTAGTTGGCTGTGATCTGTACCATTAATGTGAATATGGACTAAAATTCACCTGAAGGCCCAAACCTCATTAAGGGGCAATGCTGCTGACAAGCTGCAGTCATAACAGCTTCTCCTCCCAGGAAACTGGAAATTACATTTTGGACATAAATATAGACTTTCCTATGGTCCGTCCCCATACAGCGATCAACCAGCATCAGTGAAAACAAAGGTCTCTACCCTCCTGAGAAATGGAGACAGTGAGAAATGAGCTGAGGGAAAGCTGGAGGACAGACAAATTCTTACTAATCTATGTCCAAATCCTGAGTTTCCTGCTTGATTGCTTTCGCTTCCCACCTCACTCACCCCAATCCATCCCCATGCAAATTTGTTGGCAAGAGGAAGACTGGAATTTTTTCTAGAATTATGATATATAAACTCTACTTCAAGAACTGACTGGGAGCTGAATAAACTTTCTATCCTGTCAGACCACTAAGAGCATCCATAATGCACCTGTCCCATTTTCTTCCTTTAGAGGTTTGTTTCCACAATTAGATCTTGTGCTCAGATGCAACAGCACACTGGTATATTGTGAGAATGAAAAGGAGATCTGAAAAGTGAAATTATATGCATATTTTCCCAGTCTTTCTTTTAAGGTGGATAGTTTGAGAAAGAATAAAAATTAAAATCCGTGAAAAATACGCTGGAACAATTGTTGCCTTCAAATGGCAAATATTTGGTCCCTAAATTTCTATGAAAAAAATAATCAGTAGACTGTTCTAACTAAAGTATTGACTAATTACACTGACCCTGTTATGTGTTATAAAAATCAAACTATAATATTTAAACTTCTTGAAGCAAGATATGAGAGACCCAACCAGCAGAAAGCATCCTTGTGCAGAAAAAAGCATCCTTGTGCGCTGACACTGGCTAGCAGACATCAGCTGGGGTAATGGCAGGGAGGCAGATGGGAAGTTTGTTTCCATTCGGTTTGAGCAGAATTCAAGAGAACAGTAAGATGAGGCATGCAGCAGCATCCCAGGAAGTCAATCAACAGAGAAGCAGCATGGCCTAATAGAAAGATCACGGGCCTGGGAGTCAGTAGGATCTGTGTTCTATTCCTGGCTTTGCCACTCATCTGCTGTGTGACCTTGGGCAAGTCACTTAACTTCTCTGTGCCTCAGTTACCTCATCTGTAAAATGGGGATTAAGGTTGTGAGCCCCAGGACTCAATTATCTTTTATCTACCCCACCACTTAATACGGTGTCTGGCTCATAGTAAGCACTTAACAAATGTCATTCAAAAAAAAAAACAAAACAGAGAACCTGCTAGGTAAAGATACATGCATGAGCTTCTGACCTCTGCAAGCTTGAAGAGTACTGAGTGTGATTCACCCCTCTTGCAGAGCTGGGAAATGGAGGATCAGCCCCAAACCATGAAACAGGTTCTGGAGAACAGTTACCCCCTTTAGTATTTCTTAACATTTATTGTATTTGTTAGATGCTTACTATGTGTCAAGGACTGTTCTAAGCTCTGGAGTAGATAAAAACAGCCACTGTCCCAAATGTGGCACATAGACTAAGCAGGAGGGATAACAAGTACTGAATGCCCATTTTGCAACTAAAGAAACTGACACACAGAGAAGTGACTTGCCCAAGTTCACGCAGCAGCCAAATCACTTTACTGTATCTCTGTTTCCTCAACTGTAAAATGGGTTTTAAATACCTGTTCCTCCACTTATTTAGAAAGTCCATGCAAGACAGGGACTTTATTGGACCTATTTGACTTGTAGTGACGGGTGTATCGACCCCAGGGCTTAGAACAGCGTTTGACACATAGTAAGCACTTGACAAACCCCAACAAAAAATACCCGTCCCTGAAGGAGGGCTTTAAATAGAGCAAATCCCGACAGACCCCTGAACCTCAATAACAAATGAGACTTAAAACCGAAAACTTGTTCTGTTCTTCAGATCTTGTACTGAATCTAATCTTATTCGAAAAAAGTTGATTTCCCCCTAAAGCGTGATAAATGTTTTACTGAAAGACAATAAGCAAAGGATCTCCTGGAAACACATGACAGATTTGCTAGCAATGGCCAACCAAATTGGAATTAGCTCAGAGAGATTTAAACATCTCAAAGGCTAATTTGTCCGTATTTATTTTTAGATATTCAAAAAGTTGTGAGGGCTGGCAAGAGGGAAGGAGGGAGAGATTTAATTCCTTCTTGGACAACTGTTCTACCCCTGAGGATTTTCTTGCCGTCCCTATAATGTTTATTAGAGAATAATTATCAGGCTCAGCTTTCTCATATGTAATTATGGCTTTGAAGAGCCTCATCATTTTAACACATTATCAAAATGAAAAATGCAACTGTGTCATCCCCAAAGCAGTTGTATAATTACCTCCAACTTCAACACTTGTTGGCCTGCTTTGCAATATTTATGAAAAAAAAAAAAGAACCAGAACTGTTAAAACTGTAGTACTGACAATCAGTAGAGATTACTGGCAGAAAAACTAGGTTAGAATGAAATAATACCAAGTAACTTTTAATTTTCCCAACCTGGCACCTGGAATACGGTCCAAATAATTTTTATAAAAACCAGTTGAGCACTATACTTTGCCAAAAATGAGAAATCGATAGTACAAATTTAATAGTGACAATATAGAGGACTGTACTAAGTATTTGGGAGAGTGTAATCGAGGTGCTTACAGTCTAGCACCGAAGACAGACATTAATATTACTTGGAGGAGGGGCAAACCCATTTATGAGGGATCAGTTGGGATGAGGACGATAGCAGAGGGAGAAAAGAGCAGACAGTGCCATATTCCAACCAGCCAGAGCTCAGGTCTTCTTTAGTCCGTTAGTCAATTGTATTTCTTGAGTGCTTACTATGTGTAGAGTACTGCACTAAGCACTTGGGAGAGTACAATATAGAATAAAAGAGGAACATTCCCTATCCACATTGAGCTTATAGGTTAGAGGAGGAGACAGACATTTATACAAATAAAGCACAGATATGTACATAAGCACTGTGGGATGTGGAGGGAGGATGAATAAAAGGAGCAAGTCAGGGTGACGCAGAAGGGAATGGGAGAACAAAAGAGAGCTTAGTCAGGGAGGAGATGTGCCCTCAATAAGGCTTTGAAGGAAGGTAGAGTAATTATCTGATGGATATGAAGAGGGAGGACGCAGGTGAGAGGTCAGTGGTGAGAGAGATGATATTGAAGTTCACTGAGGTTACCATTAGAGGAGCAAAGTGATCAGACTAGGTTCAGGCAACTAGGGAGCTAATCTCTCTCCAGCTGCAGGGGCCAGACTGTCTTCACTTCATGACTCAGTCTCATTAGCCTCCATAGGGGCCCTGAGATCCAGGCTCTATCTGAAGCACAGTGTCTGCTCAACAGTGAAAAAGCTTCTGATCGACAGCTGTCTGAATAGAAGGCACTGTCACAGAACTGGGTCCTATCCAACGCTTGGGTGCTGCTAGATGGACCAAGATGGGGTTTAGCAGCAGACAAAGGGTACAGACAGATGGGAGGAAGCAAAATGAAGAAACAGCCTTCCAGATCAATAGAGGGGAGGCTTCTGGAAGACATTGGCCTGGATATAGTATCCCCACATCGTTATTCTACATCTAGCACTCGTATGTCTCATGTACTCTTGAACTTCTTTAATTTACACAGGCTAACCCTAACATTTTCATCCTTTTAGTGTCATTTGAACCTTATGAGTCTGGATTTCACAAGTACTCTCCCACCTTGAAAAGTATTCATTGAATATTGATAGTTTTTGAAATGATGATGATGATGGCATTTGTTTAGCGCTTACTATGTGCTGAGCACTGTTCTAAGTGCTGGGGTAGATACAAGATAATCAGGTTGTCCCACAAGAGGCTCATAGTCTTAATCCCCATTTTATAGATGAGGTAACTGAGGTGCAGAGAAAGTCAAGTGACTTGCCCAAAGTCACACAGCTGATCAGTGGCGGAGTGGGGATTAGAACCCATGACCTCTGACTCTCAAGCCCGTGTTCTTTCCACTATGCCACACTGCTGCTCAATTACAGTATTTGTCAAGCGCTTACTTTGTGCCAAGTACTGTTCTAAGCACTGGGGTAGATGCAAGGAGTCACACTTGCAAAATGTCAAAGTGGATGTTGCCCAGCATCTATTAGAAACACTGGTGTTAAGACTTACAAAGTAGAGAAGGATCCAAAAGAACAAGAAACATAACCCAAGATCAAAAACTCTAGCTGTCAATTTTCAGGATGCTTCTTTGAGCATCTCTTTAAATCTGAGGGTTGATTTAAAATATAAACTATTATGGCTTTCATAGATCTTCACATATTTAATACATTCTGCACATTCAGTTACAAGAATCCAAGATTTCTGAGCCAAATGACTGTAGTGACCAAAAGCAATGTCATTTCTGGGACACTGCAGTGCTCTGCATACAGTAAGTGTTCAATGAATAGCACTGGTTGTTTGATGGACTGACTGACTGGTGGAGGATATGGGTACATTCAATTGAGAGTCCTGCCTCCAAGTATAACAATAGCAATGATGGTACTTGTTAAGCACTTACTTTGTGCCAAGCACTGTTCTAAGCACTGGGGTACATTCGAGTTAGGTTGGATACAGATCCCTGTCCACATAAGGCTCACACTCTTAGTCCCCATTTTACAGATGAGGTAACTGAGTCCCAGAGAAGTGAAGTGACTTGTCCAAGGTCACACACCAGATAAGTGGCAGTGTGGGAAATAGAACCCATGACCTTCTGACTCCCAGGCCCATGCTCTACTCACTAAGCCATCACTGCTTCTCCAAGGATGGTACTAAAGGAAGAATAGAGTACTGATGTCTCTTTTAACATCATCTCCTTTTGACTCTAATAACCTCTTCTGGATCTCTCTGGGAATAGATTCACTTCCTTCTTGAATGTACTGATATTTTCAGCTACCACAACTTCTTGAGGTAACTAATTCCAAGCATTTACTATCCGCTGGGGGAAGAAATGTCTCCTTGTGTTTGTTTTGAAGCTACCATCTTCATGCTTCAGTCGGTTCCCCCTAGCTCTGGATTTGTTTTTTGCCTGTCCATCCCCATCAAGAATCTGTACACTTGAATCCAGTCCCCTCTCAGGCATCATCTTTCCAGGCCTTTTTGCGTCTCTGCTCATACAAATGCTGCTCAGAAAGCTCAAAACACTGATTTCTTCAGGTTGTTTTTCTTAGCCTGAAAAACTCCCCTTTGCTTGGACAGGGACTTGGCTACAATTTCTTCATGAGTGATTGATTTAAGACATAACTTTCATCCAGCTCAAGGACTTTCTTCTAATAATGCACAGTAAGAGACCAGAGATGCTTGGCAGTACATCAGAGGTTAAACAAGACAGTTTTTACTGCTGCTTTTTTCCCCCTCCCTATAGCAACTAAATGGAAACCCAGTTTTCATTTCGCTCCTCATTACCAGGACACTTATCTGTGCTCTGCCATGGCTGCAGCAACTGCTGACTCTCCAGTGTTCCCATTCACTCCTTACCTCCCCTCTAGTCTTTCCAGAGAGCCACCATTCAGCTCAGGGTAGCTGGTTCAATCATATCTCCTCATCAGCATTGTGTGCTTCCTCACGATTCCTCTCTCTTACTGCCATTCATAACACGGCTTCTGCCCAACATCTCCATGGCCCTTCCATTTTCTTGGCTTTTGCAAAACTTTTCTTCTTCCCTTCCCATTCATCTCTTTCATCCACACTGTCGTCCTCCTTTTTTCCTTTCCATTCTCAACACCTGGAGGAGAGTGATAAACAGGTGGGATCCTTACTCTATCACCATTCCCCAGAAAGTTCTTCTGCTTCGGTAAGGACCTGAATTTGTCCCGGCTATTCATTGGCTGTTACCAAGCAAAGTAACCAAGGCACATCCCTAGAATCAACATTTTTCCCCCCCCAAAGGATTGGCCATTAAACAGCAAGGTAAAGATGGCCAAAATCACAAGTCTTAAGCAGTTCTCTCATCACCTTCAGCCATGATGCTCACAGACTCTCTTTGTGTATCCTTCACCTGACCTTCCCTTTTAAAGGACTTAATCAACCTTGCCCTCTTCTATCTTACCTTGCTGCTTTCCTACTACAACACAACCCACACACTTCACTTCTCTAATGCCAACCTACTCACTGTACTTCATGGCTCATCTAACTCGCCGCCAGCTTCTTGCCCATATCCGATATCTGGCCTGGAATGCCCTCCCTCTTCATATCCAACAAATACTCTTCCCACCTTCAAAGCCTTATTGAAGATACATCTCCTCAAAGAGGGCTTCCTCGACTAACCCTCATTTCCTCTTCTCCCACTCCTTTCTGTGTCACCTTTACTCTTGGGTTCATTCTCTTTATTTACCCCTCCCTTAGCCCCACAGCCCTTTTGTACACATTTTTAATTTATTTATATCAATGTATGTCTCCCACTCCAGACTGTGAGCTCATTGTGGGCGGGGAACACACCTACCAACTCTGTTATACCATTATATTGTACTCTCCCAAGCGTTAGTGCAGTACGCTGCACACAGTAAGTGCTCAGTAAATTTGATTGATTGACCTGACTATTGGTGCTAGATCCTCAAGATCAACACACTCATACATCAGGCAGAGTCGAAGGACTGTGGGCATTTATCATATATTTGCTGCAGCAGAGGAAGCTGGGAACCCCTAGGTAAAGTCTAGTCTTGGAAATTTTTTCACCTGGGTTTGAGTTCATTTGCCTTGACTCAGTAGCACTGAGGAGATATGAGTAGAAAGGAGTAGGGATTCGATGGATTCTCTGCATTGAAAATGAATCAAGAATATGAAAATTTTGTAGCATATTTCGGGTTGAGTCATCAAATTTTGGTACAGTGCTCTGCCCTCAGTAAGTCTTCAAATACCGTCTGCTCTCTTCCTTAGGTCATGTCCTGTAACCCTCCTCACCTTTGACTCGCCCATCTCTGACCTGCAGCTCCCACTTTCATCTGTCTGGAAATCTCTCTGCCGGGCCATAACTCTCCCCATCCTCACTGCACTTAGAAAACCCACCTCTCCTGAAGGCATCCCCCAAAAATTTCCAATTTACCCTGGTTGGAAATCAGCTCTGAGGTAAATATGGCCACCCTTAGCACCAACAGATGGATAGATTCCTACACTCCACTTACATGTAGATTGTTTTCATCTGCTCATACTTTTTACTACCATCAAATGTATCTATATTTTTCCTCGTGCTTCTACACATCTAAATTCAGGAAGCCTGCCTCTTCCATTAGATTGTAAGCAGCTCCAAAGCAAATACCATGTGATCTAATTCTTCTTCTCTACTACAACTGACTTTATCCTCTTTTGTTTCACAGCCCTGTTTCTCCTCTCTGATGGACAGCATGCCCATTACCCTCCACCAAACATTCATCTTTGTGGAACATACAGTATAATCAGACCCAATTCAGTCCTTAACCCACATGGGTGTCACACCCAAAGAGGGAGGAAAACAGGTATTTTCTCTCCATTTTACAGAAAAGAAAACTGAGGCCCAGAACAGTTGAAATTTGCTCATGATCATATAGGAGTCAAGCAGTGGAGCCAGAACTAGCAACCTGGTGTCCTGACTCTAAAATCCATGCTCTTTCCACTCTATTAGGATGCCTCCCCAGCTGCCATAATCAATTAATAAATGGTATTTATTAAACACTGTATGCAGAGCACTGTACTGAGCACTTGTGAGAGTACGATATAACTCTGTTGCTAGACATGTTCCCTGAACAGCAGGAATTTATAGTCTAGAGGGGGAGGGAGACATCAAAATAAATTATCGATAGGGGAAATGGCAAAGTATAAGGATATGTAGATAAGTGCTGTGGGAATGAGGGCGGAGTGGATATCAAATGCCATAAATCAAGAAAGCTGACTTCCCCTCCAGCGATATCTGCAGAATAGGCTCATAATTTCTACAAGTAATTCAATGGTATTGCACGGGGTAGCTCTTTCTGGTTCTTTGTAATGAAGGATACTAAAGTATTTAATACTATTTTTCATTCTTTAACCAAGCACACGAATATCCACCTATTCCAAAGCTACATCAATGTTTCCTATTGAACCAGAGTATTATTCTTTCACAGTTCTGAAATCTCTTGAGAACTAATTCTTAAAATATTTTCATTTATATATCAATGAGCATCTCCAAGGAGCTTTAAAAATACAAATTATCAGCTTTAATGAGGGAGTAATAATAGTTCTGAGAACATTTAAGACTATTCATCCTTAATAAAAAAACCTCTAAATGTTACCTAGTTCCATTGCTCAAAACTTCACTCTCCACACATATTATTTATTATATTATTATATATTCTGAAAACCACAGGCTACAGTGACTTTGTAACCGCACCTTTGTAGAGGAAATCTCACATTGCATATTGAAAACAGTAACTCACTAGCTTTCCTGCAGATTGTAGAATACATCTTAAAAGCTTTAAAGTATGTATAAAGTGGCTTTTCTTAATAGACTGGAATAATCTTGGTAACGAATTGACTGCTTTGGATGAGAATTAATGGCTCTAAATAACAAAGTCACTGTACAGGAGAGAAAACCATTACTATTAAGTCTGGCAGTTGAAAAAACTCCAAACTCTGAACTAGGAAAACAAGAATGACTTTCTGCTTTCGTGTAATGTTTCCTGCTTTAAATTCTTTGAACTTTAGAAAGGGATTTGGCCTGCCACAGAGTTACACATTTCTTTGAAAAATAAAGGGGAGGAAGATGAGAATATTCCTGACGACTTTCAAATTTTAGTAACTGCTCTTGGGGTGAACAAAGACAATGGTTCTTCTATCCACAGATGTTGAAATAGAGCAGCAATTTAGAAAGAGCCCTCATAGAAGAAGATTTCAATCTTCCACTATGCTGACCTTCAGCTTGTAACTTCATATTTGAAGTAATCTTGAGAGCAAATTTGACATGCATCTTTCTAGATCCACCAAGCCTTAGAAGACTTTGAAACACAGTTGATCTATCTGCTAAAGATAAAACTTAACCATGCTTTATAATTCAATTGCAAATAAAATATTCCAAGATGCTCTGAGGTAAAATTCCATCAAACCAGCTGCTTCAGTTAACTGTGTCTTGATTCCTGGCCAGCGGAAAGCATTTACTCTGGGAACCCTGGCTGCATGATTATAAAATCATTTGCATGTTAAATGATTTGCATACTTGCAGGGGCTGGGAAATTCCAGATCTGCATTATCCAATATTCTTCCCTATTTCCATTACTGGAATCCCCCACTCACCAAATTAATTTACAGGAGATTTCCCCTGAAGGTCAGGAGCCTGCAGATACCTTGTCAAAACAAGCAAACCATCTATGTTCATCTTATTCATGTTAGAATTGGAGGAAATGACTCCTGTCCAAAACCTCTAAGGGGGTGTGAATGTTTTAGGGTCTGTCCCCTGTGCTTGTTTCATTTGCGTTGCTAATGGCAAGCGGAGGAGTTCTAAAGTGAACTAAATTCTTGTCAGAATGCAAAATTCTCTCTATTTTAAGGATAAACTTGAAAATGGGAAGAGAATGCTGGGCTGATCCAGCAGCAGGCTCCCCAGTGCTAAGAATTAAATGGGAACATAATGATCAGGTCTCAGAATTGACAGAGTGTTTCCAAGATAACATCAATTGGTCAAGGAATTGTACGCTCTGCAGCATCTGACCTAGAACCTTTATGGACCGCTGCCGATTTCCAGTCATCTCACATAAGATTTCCACTGTGCCCCATTCCTGTTTCCTATCTGTAGTCCTAAAGAAGGCAATTCAAGCACAAAACCACTAATGGCCAAATATCGACATAAAAATATTTCAAAGACAATGTCAATGAATGGAGTTTGCTGACAAACTCAAATGTCACAAAGAAAAAAATAGCTCTTTAATAAGGTCCCACCTGAGTTCTTCTGTCAAAAAAGGTCTCCTTTCAGTTAGAGACCCCACAGCCAGGTCAAAGGTGACCATTTAGGTCATTCTCATCAAAGATGTGAGTTATGTATAGTCTAACCTTGGCTTCGCTGATACTGTCTTCTCTTGCCCACTCAGGTTAAGCCTTAAGTATTTTTGACATTTCTTTGCTTTTTATTACCCGATCAATGAGAAGAGAATTATTCAATTTTTTTGTCTGAAATCTGAAAATACTTCCATTTCTCATGATAAAAGCATTAGGAAGGACAGATTTGTACATATAATGACCTTATCTAGATCACCTTGGGTGATCCCTTTAAGGCTAATCTGGACCCGAATCTGTAAAGAAGATTCTAAGGAGGAAATGCCTAATGGATAGAGCACAGGCCTCAGAGTCAGAAGGACCTGGGTTCAAATCCCGCTCTGCCACTTATCTACGGGGTGACCTTGGACAAATCAGTGAACTTTTCTGTGCCTCAGTTACGTTATCTGCAAAATGGGGAGTCCCATGTGAGATACAGACTGTGTCCTACTTGATTAGCTTGTACCTAATTCAGCAGTTAGTACAGTGCCTAACATAGTAAGCTCTTAGCAAATACCATAAAAAAATGCTACAGCAATGAATAGTTCAGTTTTTGTTGCTCTTTCCTCCCTAATTTGCTACTGCCTCAGTAAGATACCCACTTTATTTTCTTTTTGCTTTATTGCTCCTTGGAGTGCCCTGTAACCAGCCTGGTGTTCAGGGGGATGGAAGGAGCAGAGAAGACACTGATGGTGAATATTTAGATGAAATTTAAACTAAGGACTCTGGGCCCAAAGCAAAATGCCTCCCTTAATAGACCTCGCAATTTCAGTTAGTCCAAGATGTTTCACGTTCTGTTCAAGGGCCCTGGGTGTTTCAGAAGGGAATGAAATGATCCCTGTAGATCAGTTTGATAAGGCTGTAAAGCACTCTGGCACTGACTGGGCAGAAAGGCAGGGGAGAAAGACACCTTCATTATGCTTTGTAAAATCATTCATCCCCAAAATATGCTTCCATCCTAAATGGCACAATTAAAAGGAAATAGAAGGCTGTAAACAGAACATGGCAAATAATTTCCACCCAAAGATACACTGTGCGATCTGCAGGCATATCTCATATTGTAAAATTAGGTGGTCTGCTACTAAATAGTCTAAGGCTGTCCTAATTGACCATACAAGGAGGCCATCAGAAAATACAAGCTGTGACATCGCAGATATCTGAGCTCTAACCACAGAATTACAATGTTTTGCGGTTCAAAGTCATACCTATTTCGTATGTGTGCTGTTTCAGCTTAATGTTTGAAACCTCTCCTTTCAGCAAGTCAACAGAATATTATGGTAATTAGCATGCAGGAAAAGCCTATAACCATTTTAACAATAGCTGTGCCTTTAACAAGTGGAACATTCCCTTTCATTCACTGAAGTATGAGGAGGATGACATTTCATAAATATTTTCTGCCAGAAGATACAGTGCTTTGGATCATTTTGACTTGTCTGATGCTCATCTTGAAGACTCTTTTTGTCACTTGCTTTGATTATGTTACAAATTTAACATAATTATATTGTTGTTTTACTCATAAACAAATGTAGACTCTGATTGACAAACTGCGGGGACATCTTCTGAATACAGAGCGTCACTGTCTAAATACAATTACCATATTCCATGTTGATTTAATTCCCCTGTGCAAAGAACCCAGCCACAGCACACCTAAGAAGCGTTAAAGAGTGGGAGGAGAAAGAAGAAGCTGCGATAGAGAAGTGAAATGAAGTCTGTGAAAATGCCTGTGGGTCAGAAGTTGTTTAGAACTGCCAATAAATCACCTTAATCCTCCACATCAGTACCTTGATGATAACTTTCAGTCTTCCCATACTCATCAATTCTTCACTGTCATGATCAACTGCTAGATATTCCTGATCTTCTTTCATGGTATTTTCTGGCTCCATCCATCCTTTCCTCTCTCACCCAACATTACCTAGTCTTGCCATCCTACCATAAATAGACCTACTGAATAAGCTTCCTCACTGTTCTCCCTGACCCTATTCTAGCCTCACTTCAATCTGTACTATTCTCTGCTGCCCAGATCGTGAAAAATCTCCCAACATGTACTGCTCTACTCCTCAAGTACCTCCAATTGCTGTCCATCTTCCTCCAAATTAATCAGGGACGTCTTACAATTGGCTCCCAAGCTGCCTGCTCCACTCTACTGGATTCACATCAGTCCCCTGTTCTGCTCCACTACAGCCTGGAAAAGCAGCAGGGGCAAGACTCTCCGGTGGTTCTTTCAACTCCTTGAGCATAAGCGCTGTGTCTGTAAATTTCACTCTCCTGTTGCTTAGTATAATATTCTGCACCCAGCTGGGGCAGGGGGGAAGGAGGGCATGACAGTAAATAATATTCCTTGTTGGATTCACCATGTGACCCAAGCTTCTCTGTTCCCACACCACTGTGACTTTCCCTCAGGCTCTGCTTAGCTCCAACATGGCAGAAATATATTTTAAGGTCTTTCTTCCTACTCTAGACCATAAGTTCCTTATGGACAGGAACCTGCTTCCCAATTCCATTGTGTTATACTCTCCCACGTGCTTAATACAGTGTTCCGAATGCAGTAAGTACTCAATAAATGCCATTGATTGATTGAAACATGAGACCTTCTCAATTTTTAGATCATTGGGAAAGTGGTGACTGTCTATTGTGACTGATGGACTTTGCTATTGCTCTACTTATTTGGCGCATTTATCATTGTCCCTGAGTTTTTATTGTTTCATCTTTCATTTATGTGTCTGTCTTCAGTCCCATCTCCACCATTTATTCTTAGATTTCTAGCCCTATGAGACCATGTCTCATTCTCGAGCTTGTGGTTATTTTGTTTGTTTGTTCTCCTTTTCCCCAAGACTTACAAGAATGCTGCACAATACAGGCTCTTGATAAATACCATTCCCATTATTAAAACTCCCCACCAGTTTATATATTGACTGCTTTTACCCACTAATCCTCAACTCACACTCTTCACTGCCCTAAGGTCACCTAACTTGTTCCTTGCTCTCAATTCCCCAGCCTCCAATTCTTCATTCAGCCCAGCCTGGAACTCCCTCCCCCTTCAACCTTTCCAAGCCACAGTGTTCTCTATCATTAGAGCCCTCCTAAAGCCCCACCTCTTTCAGAAACCCTTCTGGGACTGATTCACAATGCCCCAGACCCATAGGTATCTATGTTTTCCTTTTGTTGTTCAATTTGGGTTTTGTTCTTGTCCTTCTCATGTGCTCAATTAGGAACAATTTTTTCCCACCCCCAACAATTAGATTGTAAGCTCCTTAAGAGCAGGGAATGTGAGCTTTCAGTTGTCTCTCAAGCATTTAGTACCATGCTTTCCCTCAGTAGGTGTTTGGGGAATACCTTTGACAAAATCAAAAGAGGTCATAATCACAAATTTTGAATCTGAAAATGTTTTTCAGGAAGGTGTTTTTTTTTATTTTTAATACGCTCGGCACCTTACCATACTATCAGTGTTTATTGAGCACCAAAGGCAAGGTATTGCTCTCATCTTCAATTTTAACTTAAGGAAGATTGGGTTTTACCCAACCAAAAACCAATTAAAGACACACTTGAGTCATTTCCATATCATAGAAGCAGACTCATTCCACAGGGTAATTCCTATAGTCCTCAAATATTGTGAATTTAAAATTGGAATTTCACATTGAGAAAAAGTAAGGGAAATAATCAAAACGGTACTAAGTTAGCAAAGTCTTAAATTCAATGGCAAAAGGTATAAATCACAAATTTGAAAAAGTCAACAAGGTATGAGAATCTAAACTAATTGGGTCATAATACTTATCTGTCATTAATCTGATCCCTCATTCACCTTAAGAAGGTCTCTGACAATTTTAGTGAGGTCAAATGACATGAGACTTTGAGACTAGGCTAGCCTGTCTCCTTTATTTAGGCTAATTAATAAATGGCTGTTTAAAGTCATTGAAGCTGTAATGATCTATATTTCTATATTCCTTCTGACAGATGATTCTTCCTCACCCACTAGGCTATCCCTCACTGTTGGCAGCCATCGATCACCTGGAAAAAAGTCCGATCTGTGGAATGGCCCGGGGGGAGATGGTCAAAGTCAGGAATGGAGTATTTTTAGCCACAAGGCCCTTGGTAGTGGTGACCACTGTCTTCAGAGAATCAGGCCGCACTTGGACATTGCGGGACCTAAAGCAGAGGTAGATTGGAAATCTTCCTAGCAGATTAGGCATTGGGAGAGAGGGAAAATGGAGAAAGGGCAGAGGGAAGGAAGATGAATGTGCTGGTGTCAGTACATTTTTCTTGTAGCCCCAAAGGATATAAAAGATGTGAAACGGGCTCTGGTATCCCCAGTGGACTCAAAGCCAGTGCTTTGTGAATCCCTTCACTACTTGGTGCCTCAGTTCTCCCTCCTACTTAGACTGTGTACAACCTGATTATCTTGTATCTACCCTGGCACTTAGAATGGTGCTTGACACACCTAAGTGATTAATATATATGATTATAACAATAATAATCCCTGGCATCTCTAGGTTTCCTGGAATGATCTGGCACAACCACGTCTACATCGGTGAGCGCTTGCCAAGTGAGTGAGAGGCATCAAACCTGCCAGTCTGGTGCATGCTGGGCTTTGGGGGCGGGGCTCAGAGGAAGGTAATGGGAGGCAGATCACCACTCTCCCCATCTTCGAACCCAACTAAAATTCCAACACTTCCAGGAAGTCTTCCTTCACTTCTCTCTCTCATGTCCATCATATATCACCTCCTTACTGCATCATCTCTGCACTCGAGTCCCCACACCCTAACCACTAAGATGCTCACTCTATCCCTTATTCCCCCAGGACTAAAGTACATACCCTTACATTCCACTGAATGTAATGGTTCCTCAACCTGTATTTTATTTTCGTGTCAATCTCTCGAGCTACTTGCTATGATCCTTGCGGGCAGGCGATTATTTCTACTATTGTACTCTCCCACTTAGCACATTGCTCTGCACACAAGTTCCATAAATACTCCTGATTAACCTGATCACCATCAACAGGACCTCTGGAGAGGTTCTGGAAAACTAGAATCATCCCAAATTGGGGATCCTTCTCAGGAGGCCCCCAGGTCCCCATTCATTTGTCTTGCATTATCACAGCGGGCTAAGATCCTTTGGAAAGCTTATCTACATGTCTCAAACTTCTGTCTACATAATCTGGTGTCAAAAATCCCCACATTCTTCTGCAAGGGAAGACATCTTAACTTTCTGGCTTTTTCAGGGGTAGTGACCGGCAGCTACAGGCTGAATTGTTTCATTATGGCTAAAGTGAATAGAATGAGATATGCAGTATGAGTTTTACAACCAGCAAATATAGAAAGTGCTAAAAAGAGAGAAAGAGAATTAGGGTAATTTTCCAATACTGCCCCAAATGGTGCTGACCAGGCATGTGAGACAGCGGGCTTGAGAGGAGTTCAAAAGATTCCCAGGGAGACATTTCTAGGAGCTGGAAAGTGGCCTGGGAATAGAGTTTATCCAATGAGCTTCTTGTCAGCACATAGCTTGAGAAAGCCACCAGACCCAGGGCCCTGTGTTTGTTTATTAAGGATCTGAGAAGTGTCTCAAAAGTGTGGCCTCCAGGGCCAGAGCAGGCTTTAACAGCTGCTGTGAGGTTGAGTCCATTTCCCTGGCTGAATTTAAAGAAGCCCACAGAGAGCCAGAGGCTGTAAACTTTGAAGCCCAGCCTGGCCCCAAGGAAGATTTAGTAATTAAGTTATTTCCTTTCATCCCTGCTTCAGCGCCCAGCTTTCCACCTCTTCAGTGGCTGAGAGCCTCTTGCAGCCATATCTGTGTGGGACCTAGTCTCTGTGGGAGGAGGGAGCTTACAACTCTTGGCATCTTCTCTGGCCTTCAGTCAATTTCCACGTGAATGGTCTCCTGACTTCTTACAAAATCACGGAAAAGACTGAACTCCCTAGTTTTCTTCCTAAACTACTTCTCCCCCTAACTCTCTTATTACAATCAACATCCCCCACTGTCCCTAGAATATACATACTTAAGTGATCTTTGGCTCCTCTGACTTTCTCTTCATATTTAGTCTGTCCCTTAATCCTGCCTCTTTTACCTCCACAAAGCTTCCTGGATCCCCCTTGGTCCAAGCCTTTGTCAGAGGTGGATGAATTTCTAAATGAGATTCCTCACTTGTCTTCTTGCCTCGATTTTCACTCTCAGTTTATCTTAGAGAGTCAGATAATGACAACAACAACAATAATAATAATAATAATAATAATAACAACAAACATCTGGCCCAAGGGAAAGTTCATGGGCCTGCAAATCCAAGGACCTGGCTTCTAGCTTCAACTTTGACACTTACCTGCCATGTGAACTTATGCAAGTCACTTCACGGCTCTGTGCCTCAATTTTCTCAACTGAAAAATGGGGTGTCAATTTCTGTTCTCCCTCCTACTTACTGTCAGCCCCACCTGGGACAGGGACTTTGACCAACCTGATTAGCTTGTATCTACCCCAGAACTTAAAAATGTGCTTCACACATAGTAAAATGCTTAAATACCATAATTAATCATATCCAAAGTACTGTGATAGATACAAGATAATCAGGTTAGACACACTTCCTGTCCCACCTGGGGCTCACAGTAAGTAGGAGGGAGAATAGGTAAGGAATCTCCATTTTACAGATGAGGAAACTGAGGCATCAAGAATTTAAGTGTCTTGCCCCTAGATCACAAAAGGCAAATGTCAGAGCAAGACTTAGAACAGATCTCCTGACTCCCAGGCCTGTGGTCCTTCCATTAGGCGATGTTACAACACCTAATAGAAAGATCAGGCATGAGTTCGAATCCCAGCTCTGCCACTTGTTGGCTGTGTGACTGTGGGCAAGTCACTTAACTTCTCTGTGCCTCAGTTCCCTCATCTGTAAAATGGGGATTAAGACTGTGAGCCCCACGTGGGACAACCTGATTCCCCTATGTCTACCCCAGCGCTTAGAACAGTGCTCGGCACATAGTAAGCGCTTAACAAATACCAACATTATTATTATTATCTTTTATGCCACTGCATCAGCCTCACTACTCAATTGTAGTCTCTTTGAGGGCAGGGACCATATCTTCTCACTCTATTGTACTTCCCCCCAAATCCTCAATAGACCCTATCAATATTATCTATTTATCAGGTCTGTATGAGTTTACTAATTCATTCATTTATGTGAGTTGTACCTTTACACATGTTCTCACTTTCTATCCAGTATTCCAGTTTCTCATTTGAATGGCAAACTCCTTGAGGGCAGGGATTGACCAAGAGTAGGGATAAGGGCAGCAATATGGCAAATAGGATGGCTAGAAATGCAAGAGGTTGCCAACTTTTCAGGATACAGCAAAATGTAATCACAGGACCCTTCACCTAAGGAAGAATGAAAAATTGTGCATGAAGTCTTGGTTGATGGATTCCCATGTCCTGGAGTGAGTAAATGCAGCAAGAAGAAATACAATTATTGGGGAGAGACCAGGCTGCTGCACTGATTAAAGTAAAAATGGCCAGTTATCCAAGTCCAACTGCCCCCACACGTCTCCATCCTCAAACACTGGCAGAAGAAAAATTGCATGTCAGTTACTGCCCTCTAAACCTGTGAACTGAAGCGATAGTACGCTGTGATCAATTAAAGCAGCTCTTGGATTTGCACCCTTTATTCATCCCTCCCTCAGCCCCACAGCACTTACGTACACATCTCTAATTTATTCATTTATATTAATGCCTGTCTCTTCCTCTAATAATAATAGTAATTATGGTACTTGTTAAGCGCTGGGTGAAATATGAGTTAATTAGGTAGGGCATGGCCCCTGTCCCATATGAGCTCACACAATCCCCATTTTACAGATAAGGTAACTGAGGCACAGAGAAGTTAAACGACTTGCCCAGGGTCATCCAGCAGACAAGTAGCAGAATCAGGATTAGAACTGAAGTCCTTCTGATTCTCCGGCTCATGCTCTATCCACTAAGTCAAGCTCTACCCTTCAAGCTCATTGTGGGCAGGGAACTTGTCTATCAATTCTTGTTTTTTACTCTTTCAAGTGCTAAATACAGTGCTCTGCACATACAAAGTGCTTAATAAATGCCATGGATGATAATGACAAACAATGAATTTCATCCACCCTTCTTGAGATAATCATGAAGAAGAAATTGAAAGCTCATAGCTGCATTCTGGAGACCCCAAACATTTGACTGACTTTCAATCAATTTCCTTACCTAAGGTCATTGACCCAGGAAAACACTACATATCAAACAGGTCATTGAATTTGCCAAAATGTCAAATTCAGAGCGTGGATAGAGGATGAGCATAAAACTGATTATTTTTTAAAAAGTCTCACAATCCCAGGATTGGTGGGATGGTGGGAGAATATATTTTACTCTATCAGTAGCAGGTTAAAAATAAATATTGAATTCAGAGCACTTTTTCCCCCACACAGTGAATGACGTGCATGTAGAACTCATGACCAAAGGATGTTGAAGGAGTAGAAAATAGCAGTGGGCCCAAAAAGAATTTGAACATAATCACGTATAAGCATAAGGAAACAACACAACATAGCAGGGGATTGTTAAAAAGCCACATGACAGACAGAAAACCCCGGTTGACAGAGGAATAACTCCCCTTGAGCAAAAACTTTGTAGTAATCAGAATACCAAGAAGCAGGCTGCAAACAGAGTCAGGCAGCCCAGTATGGAACAGATGCATTAACTCAGCAAGGATCCATCCTTAAGTGGAATCAGTGTGATGAGGGTATTGGTTATGTGGCAGTTTTTCTTGGTGTGTAAACTCCTTTGAGGCCAGGAATCATGTCTATAAATTCTATTGTACTCTTTCATGTGCTTAGTACAATAGTGCTCTTCTTCCCCAAATGAAACAATACATAACACATGACAGGAGAGACAAAGGAGCAAGAAAGTGAATAAAGTTAGCCACCTCCTTTGAGGAATCAACCAACAGAATGACACCTCGGTGCTGCCTTAAGCACTAGAGGTTTTGAAAAGCAAGGTCTTTAAGGGGTTGGTGTTTTATAAAGACCACTAAGCATTTACAATTTTTTAAAAAATTTCAACTCCCTAAATCATAAGTCAGAGTACAGTGGAGTACAAGAAGAACAGGCATTTGTTACCATTTACTAGAACTCATGTAGAAAATAGTTCAGATCTGAAAAGATCAGCCTGAAAATTAAAGACCATATTAATTCAGATAAAGAAATGAAATGAAGCAGAAAGGGGCAGGATAAGGTTGAGAAACTAACCATAATACAGGGGTAATAAGTAAATAAATGCCAAGAATTGAATTAAAACAAGAATTAATCAGAAGCATACTGGAGCCATGGCACCTCTTTGGATCAGCTCATACGAATCTTTTTAGTCGGCTTTCAAAGGCCATTTTATCCTATTAAATTGTTCCTCAAGAGGGTCTGGGTTTTTTTCTTTTTGCATGACTTCATTTATCACATTTAGAAAATACACAAATATTGATTTTTATTTATTGTGGACTGCAAATCTCTGGACAAAAGGATTCCTCCATGGTAAAGTGGCTTATTTTGTCAGTGAAGAAAGCACCAATTAACCTCTGCGTATCTGTACAGTAGATGGTGGTTCTTCAGATTTCCCACCACTCTCTCTATGGTAACACTGTGACACCTTTCCTGTCTATCAGTGGGTACAGCTCTAGTCCCCTCATAGACCACTGTCACTCCATTCTTCCCACACTTATGGATGCCAAGAGAATCTAATTAAAGGCTGGCTAAGGTTTGGGATTGAATCACTTTACCCTCTCTCTCAGACAAAACAGGACAGAAGCAAGAGGAGAGGAGAAAGTGACAGCAGAAGGACATCATCAAGAAATCAATAGACATGCTGTCTGGAGTGAAACAATCTGAAGGAAGGATATTAACATGATCTCAAAGTACAATGAAGTTTTACAAATGCCAGAATCGTCTGATCCCCACACAGCTCTATTCATGGGATTTTGTGTTTGGGGATTTGGGATTTCCCTTTGTTTAATCCTCCCCATGAATTCTAAATTGTATAACAAGACAGAATACTTCAACAGAAGCCTTAAAGTGTATGACATCGCAAAGGACTCCAGCTTTTTTTTTTTCTCACTATTTACGCAAAGATAAGCAAGCTATTGGGAGCCCCCACCACAGTTCACGCAATATACCTAAAGATTGAGAGAAATATCAGCTGGCTAAATGCTTACTCATACAACATAGCACCAAGGTGTCAAATTTAATCCCAAATGGTCTTTAGTTTTAAAAGGTAAAATACAACTCTTAAGCGATGACTGGTAATTCTGTGTTTAGCTATCAAATCGGTGATACTTTCATAATTCCCTGTGGGATTTATAGCTATTACCCAGAAGTGATTTCCTGAATTCCAAAAGATTTAAATATAACATTGCTTTCATCATCCTTCTTAGAAAAAGTACATATTGAATTTGCACACTCACCCCAAACATGGTATATATAGACACATCTTTCTACCACCTGTACTTTATTTTAATATTTGTCTCCCAGTAAGTTGTAAAATCCTTGAGCACAGGGATTTTTCTGCTCTTTTGTACTCTTCCATGTGCTCGAAGTAAGGCCTCAATGAACCAGTGATGGAAGGTTGTACAGCTTGTTGTGAGTAGGGAAGACTTCTACCAACTCTGTTGTATCATACTCTCCAAAGCACTTAGTACAGTGCTCAGCACAAAGTACGTACTCAAATACTCTTGATTGATTACTATTTTTTATAATACCAAATTTAAATAGGTCTCTGTAGTGGAGAGAAGGAAGAAGATCGTTACCATTCACAAATATGAAACAGAATTTTAGCTGTTTAGCATTTCACCTTTCTTATTCATTGTAGGACAGGGTGGCATCTTTTCTCTAGCCATTAGCCTGGTGATTTATTTAACGACACTGCCAGAGCCAACTTCAGTTCTTGGCAGTTTTGGCCAGGGGCACGAGAAAAACAAGGATTTCAGAAAGTGAGCCCCCACCCTCAAGATGAATCAAGGCAAAAGGCAGATGAGAGACTTAGTAAGACCAGTTAAGAAAGGTCTAGCCCTCATAGGGAAAACAGTTCTGTATAAAGGCCAGCACCCCCTTGTGATTTAATGATAATGAAAATATTATTTATGGGATTTGTTAAATGCTTTTATAAGCCAAGCACTGTACTAAGCCCTGGAGTAGATACAAAACATTCAGATAATAATAATAATAATCATAATAGTAGTACTCGTTAAGTGCTTACTATGAGCCAAGTACTATTCTAAGAACTGGGTAGATACAAGGTAGTCAGGTTGGACCCAGTCCCTGTCCCAAAAGGGACTCATAAGAGAGAGAAAATAAATATTTAATCCCTATTTTACAGATGAGGAAATGGAGGCAAAGAGAAGTCAAGTAACTTGCCAACTGTCACTTAGAAGGCAAAGATTAGAACGCATGAGGCCTCCCAGTCTGGGACTCATTTCACTAAGAAATGATTTTGGAACATGCCCCTGCATCTGTGAGGCAGTTCTAAATCTAGGTATGAGGAAGGCATCTGATTTGGGCCACACTCAGTTCATCAGTTATTAAGGTTGGCTATGGTTAATACCAGTCACACCCCATCACGATTCCAGGAAGTGATGCTAATGCTTGAAAACAAAAGTCAATGATCATTATTTCTAAGAGCATTAAGATTGGCAAAGTATTAAAATTCTAATATTTCAAATTCCCGTTCCAGCTTCATTAGGAAAACCATTAAAGCCTTAGTGCTTTGAAGAAATAAAAGTGTAGTGCCTGGAAGCAATAATCCCATAGATTCTTTTTCTTTCTTTCAAATAACTTTTTGATTGACTTGCTGCTCCATGACTGCCTCAGGAAGTACCTGAGCAAGGTGACCCATTAGCATGCCCACACAAGGGAAATCAGATTCACCAATGCTTAACCAATATTTGCTTAGGAATTATAATAATGATATTTGTTGTATTTGTTAAGGGTTTATTATGTGCCAGGAACATTATTAAGTGCTGGGGTGGATACAAGCAAATCAGGTTGGACACAGTCCCTGTCTCACGTGGGGCTCACAGTCTCAATCCCCATTTTACAATTGAAGTAATTGAGGCACAAAGAAGTGAATTGACTTGCCCAAGGTCACACAGCAGAGAAGTGGAAGAGCTGAGATTATGATGATAGTATTTGTTAAGTACTTACTATGTGTCTGGCACTGTACTAAGCACTGGGGTGGATGTAAACAAATGGAATTAGACAAAGTCCCTATCCAAGTGGAACTCAATCTCCATTTTCCAGATGAGGTAAATGAGGCGCAGAGAAATGAAGTGACTTGCCTGAGGTCACACAGTAGATAAGTGCTAGAGTCAAGATTAGAACCCATGACATTCTGACTCCCAGTCCCATGCTCTTTACACTATGCCAAGAACCCAAGATCTTCTGACTCCCAAGATCATGCTCTATCCACTATGCCATGCTGCATCTTTACCAAGTCTTTTTTGAACTAGGAGAGGTTCTGGAGATAAGCATGCCATACCACACCTCTCCCAGTGACTCGGGGACTGATCCATGAAGAGGAGAAAGAGTCATCTATTACCTCTACTTCCAGAATTGTGGAAGCAGTGTGGCTTAATAGATACAGCATGGGCCTGGGAGTCAGAAGGACCTGGGTTCTAATTCCGGTTCTGCCACATGTCTGCTGCGTGATCTTGGGCAAGTCACTTAACTTCTCTGGGCCTCAGATGCCTCATCAGTAAAAATGGAGATAAGAATATGAGCCCCATGTGGGACAGGGACTGTGCCCAACCTAATTAACTTGTATCTACTCTGTGCTTAGAATAGTGCTTGACATGTAGTTAGCACTTAAGAATCATAATTATTATTATTAAATGTGTTCCAGGTGCTAGATGTTGATACTCTCTGCAGCAAGTGTGCTGTACCTTGATCCAAGACCAAGAAGGCTCCAGTCCACCAGAGCAGTGTTCCTTCCACATGTGAGCACCCACAAACTTCACAGAAGAAACTTGTGCTCTGCCCATAAGTACTAGGCCTGGGCCCAGCCATACGCCAGCACAAATTAAGCACAGTTTTGCCTGTTCCCAGTGAATATGAAGAAAAGTCAACTGTGCCAGAATCATCTTTCAGATTTATTCAAGCCAGATTCCCCAATAATACACTACCTCTCAATCATTTGGCAATATTACTGTACCCAAACATATTTAGATGCTAATCCAACTTCATTTACAATTTCAGCTGCAGTGTAGAGGGTATAGCATCTAAAACTCTGTTTGTTGGAATAGCTAAATATTCTATGAGGATAATCTTTAGCAAAAAGTTCAGAAATGCATTTTCTACATTCAGGGTTTATATTGTAGTAAGTTTAAAAGCATTAATCAACTGTGATACAGCTTACTGTAAAGAAAAATGGAATTAAATGTCCAAAGGTAAAGCATGAACTGAGCAAATCTATCAAAGAAATCATGAACTAAAGCATCCTGAGCAATGAAATGAGAAAAGACTTAGGGTCATTGGAAGTCAACCCTTCAATTTGTTGGTAAAATGCCTCCTTCAAGATGGAGTCATGTTATTATGGGCCATAAGATTTAACTAAAACTCATTTTATCTGAAGCAGAAATTTGATTTGCAATTGTCTGTTTTTTCAAAGTTTAAATGAATTTAATTTTAATTCGTCAAAGCTAAGTTAATGGCAGCTCAACATTGCAGTCAATAGCAATGCCGGTCCGGTCATTACTTCACTGGGGAGCCCGATGTGCTTAAGATTAGTGTATGCTTAAACGCTTAGGTCTTATCCCTGTAGACATCCTAAAGAGCACTGCTGCAATTCAATATCACTTCTTTAGCCACCAGAAAATGGAATAACCAACATATTTTAAGCCTTTTCAATGACATGGATTTTACCTTAAAGCTCTGAAAAATGGCCACTCCAAAGGTCTCTCAAGGGATCATATCTGCGTGTACTGTTTCGTGATTGGGAAGAGGAAGGGAGGAAAGGGGAGAGACAAGCGATAATGGCCCAGGGAAGGGAGATAGGCTCTATGGGGTAGTGATAATGGTACCCACTGCGTGCAATATCTTGTACTAAATGCTTGGGATAACACAACAGCAGCAAGAGGAATAGGGGCTCTTTAGGCCACGAGCAGCATTTTGTTGGAGCCAGGGAAATCAGATGCTTTAATACCAATAACCCAATAAAGAGTGCCCAGAGATTTTAACCAGGTCACTTGAGTGATTAATGTGTTCATATCTCTGACTTACTTTCAAGTAACTTGAGCTTTTAAAACATGCAGGCTGTATCCTTTTGTGAACTATGTTCAACAACAAAAGCATGAATCGAGCACCTAGAGAGAGCCGTCCTTTGTGTAGGAAGATGATGCTATTCCTGACATCCTTATCCACGTGCAGGAGTGAGGTGAAATGCCTAAAACAGGACCAACACTTCCTTCTGCGTTGTTTGCGCATAAAGATGGGTGCCTCTGTTTCTGAGCTGATCTCTGGTCATCTCCATCTTTGCAAATGCTTGGGAGAGAGAAAGTAACACCTCTCCTATTTCGTGCCTGGCAGCTTAGCCTGACTCCTGAAGACAACTCATAACAATCAAGTCATTAAGTCATGCAGCGTGGCTAGAACCGTGGCTCAGTGGAAAGAGCCCGGGCTTTGGAGTCAGTGGTCATGGGTTCGTATCCCAACTCTGCCACTTGTCAGCTGTGTGACCGTGGGCAAGTCATTTAACTTCTCTGTGCCTCAGTTACCTCATCTGTAAAATGGGGATTAAGTCTGTGAGCCCCACGTGGGACAACCTGATACCCCTGTGTCTACCCCAGTGCTTAGAACAGTGCTCTGCACATAGTAAGTGCTTAACAAATACCAACATTATTATTATTATTATTTTTCAAAACAGTGCTTCACTTTGATCTTTCAATTGTTTATTTAACCCTCCTAGTTGCTGGTTGAGTCCTTCCTCCCAAGCATTCAGCAACTGCTTTGACCAGCTTGCCGTAAGCATAGACTCATTGGGGGCAAGGTTGGTATCTACCAACCCTGTTGTATTGAACTTCTCCAAGCACTTAGTACAGTGCTCTGCACACCTAAGTGCTCAATAAGTTATTTTGATTGATTCAGAACAAATGATAATATTAACAATAGTGGAACTTGTTTACTATGTGCCAGGCACTGTATTAAGCACTGGGGTGGATGCAAATCAGGTTGGAAACATTATCTGTCCCACATGGAGCTCACAGTCCCAATCTCCATTTTACTTATGAGGGAACTGAGGCACAGAGAATTGAAGTGATTTGCCCAAGATCCCACAGCAGACAAGTAGTGGAGTCAGGATTAGAACCCATGTCCTTCTGATTCCAGGCCCACATTTTATCCACTACTCCGTGCTGTTTCCAGAACCTCATTAATTAATTGGGTCATCAAGTCCCATCAGTTAACTGTGCACATGGCTCACTGGTGATGTTGGTGAACCAGTTTAAGATGCTGGGTGTGTCTTCTGTTGCAGATTTAAGTCTCACTGAGGAGGGTAACAACGCTTTGGAGCTTCAACTAGATGCTGCAGTTCCACCCTGGCAGCCTGGAAAAAGTCATGCTGATCTTTAATATTCATTTGCTGTATCTTCACAGAAAGCAGCATGACCTAGTGGAAAGAGCCACAGCCCTGGGAATCAGAGAACCTGGATAACTTTGAAGAAGAGCTCTGAAGATGGGTAAGGATGGGTTTGGAAGATTTGAAAAGGGAAAAAGACCCACCCAGGAAGTATTTCATATTATAAGCTTTTTTTAAAAAAGTTGTAATTGTTAAGCATTCACTATGTGCTAAGCAGTGTTCGAAGTACTGGGGTAGATACAACGTTTATTAGATTGGACACACACTTTTCCCACAGTCTAAACTGGAAGGAGGAGGATTTAATCCTGATTTTATAAATAAAATCTATAATAGGCAAATAGATAACTGAGGCACATAGAAGTTAAGTGATTTGCCCAAAATCGCACAGTAATTGGCAAAACAGGAACTGGAACCCAAATCCTCTGGCTGCTAGGCCTGTGCTATTTCCAATCCCTCCTTGTGGAAAGGGACTGTGTCTACCAGTTCTAATTTATTGTAATTTCTCAAGCATTTAGTATAGTTCTGTGTTCTCAGTGGTACTTAAGTACTTACTGTATGATTGTCATGTCAGGAGGCTGTAATATATCATATACCATACTATCATGACTCACCATGATATAATCATTCTTTTACATTTAGTCCTTCCATGGGGCAAACAATACACAAGTAATGCAACAATGTGTGCCCAAATTCTTTAATGACCTGTCCAAGATGCAATACATTTCATTTTTGACTGACTTCTATTTTTTAGGTTATCCTAGCAGTGATAAGTGACAAACAGGGAGACAGCCACTTGGAAAAAAAATTTCAAAGCACATGATAACTAGGAAAAATTTTGTAAAATTAATCCATCAAGTTAAAGCTATGGTATTACCTCTTGCCTCCCTCCTTCCTCACCCATGGATTTAGTCTCAGCCCTTAAACATTTAGGTACCTCCACCAAACGCTTCCCTTACTTGCAATTTATTTTAAAGGCTGTTCCCCCCATTAGACAGCAAACCCCTCTTTGGCAGAGATCTTGTCCACTAACTGTATTTGTACTTTCCAAAGCACTTAGTACAGTGCCCAGTAAATACCATTAAGTCCCATATACAAACACAGAGTCATTCTGGCCATACACAGCAGCGTGGGCTAGTGGACAGAGTCCAGGCCTGGGAGTCAGAAGGTCTTGGGTTCTATCCCCAGCTCTGCCACTTGTATGCTGTGTGACCTTGGGCAAGTCACAACTTCTCTGTGTCTGTTTCCTCATCTGTAAAATGGGGATCAAGACTGACCCCCAAGTGGGATGGGGACTGTGTCCAAATTGATTAGTTTGCATCTACCACAGCACTTTGAAGGGTACTCGGCACATAGTAAACATGTAACAAATACCATTTTTTGAAAAAAAGGAAGCAACGTGGTCTAGTGGAAAGATCACAGACCTAGTACAAAGCTCTGCATAAAGTAAGAACTCAATAAATATGATCGATTGTAGATGTAGTTAATGCTCAACAAGAATACCACAGTTATCAGAGGAATATCTTAAAAAAGAAATGTGGTGTGCTTATGTAACAGAAATGCTGTATCAGTTCACAGACAGCATTAAACAGGAAACAATTTTTCAAGTACACTGTTGCTTCTATTTACTAGGCACAGTGGACTTTTAGAAATGACAAATTAGTTTCTTGTAAAATGAAGAAATGCAATACAAATTGCTTAAAACAAGCTCTAGAGGTATAAACCTTGGGGTTGGTAATACCCTCCTTATGCTGTTTTATTCACTTTATTACCAGAGTTCTCTCTTACACCTTTTTTACTACTGAAACAATGGTTGACAACATTTTTATTGCTGTTGCTAAAGCCAGAATTTTCAGACTTACAATTTTTGAGTGGTAGAATAAATTGCTTGCACTTAAGGATTTGGATGGGTGTGTATGTGAGACATTTAAAGGATTTTTCTGTTCAAAATTCTAACCCAGGCTCAAATAATTTCAGGTTCTTGGATTAAATTATGTTCTTAAAGGGAGAGAGAGAGAGAGAGGTCAGAAAAGTCAGGTGCCAATTAACCCAAAGTTTTTCAACTTCCTTCCGCCTATGCCTGCATTTCAGAGTCATGCCTTTCCCAACACCCCCTTCTTGCTTCCACATTAAGAAAACCACATGGAAATGATCCTCAACAGGGGAGCCGAATCTGATTTAGTATAAGAGTCTCATAAAAATGTCAGGTATTTACACACCTCCCTCATCAGCTTAAATTGGCTTATCAACACATATAGAATTCCTATATGTCATAGCGAGGGAGAGGGAGAGAGAGGGAGGAGATATAAATTCCTTCATTGAACAGAGGTGGAAATTGAGGTAGAGAGAAACTGACTTGAATCAAGGTCACACTAAGGCTGTTATGACAGTGTCATTAAATTCCTCATCTCCTGTGCCTGTCTGATATACTCTACCCCCGGGTCTAGGAACTCTGAAAGGTTTTAATGGAAATGGAACCTTCTGGCTCATTTCATGTTAGCAGGTTGAATGAATTGAATTATCTGGGAAAGCATCATGTCCATCTCCCCTAAAGGGTATCTGAGCAGCCCACCTTCATATGAAAATATTTTCTCTTTCCCAGGTTTAGCCCCCACTCTAAGTAAGTGATGGGATTTGTTAAGTGCTTACTCTGTGCCAGGCACTGTTCTAAGCACTGGGGTAGTTACAAGATAATCAGGTTGTTCCACGTGGGGCTCACAGTCTTCATCCCCATTTTACAGAGGAGGTAACTGAGGCACAGAGAAATTAAGTGACTTGCCCAAAGTCCCACTGCTGACAAGTGAAGGAGCTGGGATTAGAACCCATGACTTCTGACTCCCAAGCCCTGGCTTTTTCCACTAAGCCATGGTGCTTCTCTAATCAATAACAGCACTAACTTTATATAGAATTTAATCAGTGCTATCTATTGAGCACTTACTCTGTGCAAAGAAGTGTACTAAGCACTTGGGGAAGTACACCTTCAAAGAGTTGGTTGACATGATCCTTGCCCTTGAGGAGCTTGCAAAGTCTTGCAAATTATTTCAAGGTATGTAATGTTGTGCTCAGGTTTGGTTCACATATTCTACTAATAAAAAAATGAGCTGCCTTCATTTTCTTCCAAGAAACGATGTGGTCAGTGGAGACTTTTTGCTTTCCTATGCCAAGAACGGAGCTCATAAGATCTCACTTTAACTTTCAGGCTTGGTGAATAATTCTGGAGATCAATTGGGAAAATAGGGACTATAAAAGACAAATTTATGTTCAATTTGGATGTGCCAACTTGGTAACAAAAGGAAATCTTTTACTGGAAGGATCTGAAAACATAATTACATAGGATTTTCTCTACACTGAGCAACTGACATGCCTGCTAATATCAACCAGTTGGTCATTGATTTAGACTATTAGAAAAACAGCTGGTCTCCTTCAACCAATACCCCTCCCCCACACCCAGCACATTCTTCAGAAATGTGTGATCAGTAACTAGGATGCACCTGGCAAAACACCAGGAACAAATTCAATCTGAAATCAAGTAATTGTCTACTTTCCATTTCCCTAAATTCATAAACAAAGAGGTAATGGAACACACTGGTCCATTCATGTCATTCTTATTTATTCCAGGGTCAAGGAGGAGAGTTACTAGCAAGGGATATGTACGTCCTGATTTTTGGTAACCCAGACCTACTTTAAAAACCTGTTGAAGAGGGATTTCATATTTTGCTGTTATTTCAATCCAATAGTTATCTTGCTACTTAAAAAAAAAAATTGGAATGCTGGCTATATTCCTTGGAGTTTTTTACTCAACCCTGAAGCTGTTTTTCAGAAACTAATTAATCTGTTCACATTGCTCAATATTAATAAATATCCTCCTTTTGGATTTCTTTCCCCCATACATAAAAAAATGTATACATGCAAAAATTAAACCATGGTGATTTCAAAATGCTTCTCCCTAAAGGTCCTTTTAATAAGCTGACATGCACAGTTAGGAAGGCAATTGTATGACTATTCAACAACCCTCAGCCATATATTTTGGTGTCAATGGGGTGTGAAACAGAATAATTCATCCATATGGATTCTTTCTCTCTGGGTTCATTTCTTTTCATGCATAACCAGTATGCTCACAGCTCATTCCAGTGTGGATTTAGGTAGTAATAGTAATACTGACAGTATTTATTAAGCATTTACCAGGTACAGAACACTGGCTAAAGTGCTAGGAAAGATTGTACAGGTGAGGATTAGACATGGTCCATGTAGAGTGGCTAGATCTTTACCCTACCCTTAGGGCATAGTTAGGGTTAGAAGCATGGCCCCCCCTGTCCTGCACCAGGACAGGAAATGGGGCTGGTTGTCCATCCTGGGGACAAGCTGGGGGCCAAGGTTACCAGAAGTACAAAGGGAGGAAGAGAAAGAAGAGCAGAAAGAGCAGGGTGACCTGGTGGCAAGAGCCTAGGCCTGGGAGTCGGAGGACCTGATTACCAATCTTGACCCTGCCACCTAGCAGACTATGTGATTTTGTACAAATCACTTCAGTTAATCAATCATAGTACAGTGCTCTGCTCTCGACAAATAAGTGCTTGGGAGAGTACAACATAAGACTTGGTAGACATGTCCCCTGCCCTTATGGAGCTTATAGTCTAGTTATTTGTGCTTCAATTTCCTCATCTGTAAAATGGAGATTCCACAACTCTTTTCCCTCCTGCTTAGACTGGGCACCCAAGTGGGACAGGGACTGTAACCAATTTAATCATCTTGTATCAAATCCAGTGCTTAATTTGGTGCTCGGGACACAGGAAACACTTAAATACCACAATTATTAATGAGAGAAAGGAGGAAAGCCATTCTATGATGGCCAGGTTCGACTGGATTACCCAGATGTAGTGGAAAGGAGAAGGGACCAGCTGGTGCTGTATTATGGAGATCAATCAATCCTATGTATTGAGTGCTTACTATTTGCAGAGCACTGGAGTAAGCACTTGGGAGAGTAAAATACAACAGAATTAAGAGACACATTTCTCCCCATAAGGAGCCTACAGTATAGAGAGGGGCATCAATCATATTTGAGCACTTACTGTGTGCAGAGTTCTGCACTAAGAACGTGAGAGTACAAGAAAACAGAATTGGTAGACAAGTTCCCTCCCCAGAACAAGTTTACAGTCTAGACGGAGATAAGTAGTGGACAGTAGGAAAAGGAGACTACTAATTCCCAAAATCACTACAAAATTCAATTGTACTTCCACGATAAACTTGTTTCATTTGGCGGGGGGAAGGTCTGTGTAAACCACAGGTTAAAGATGCCATTATCACCATTACTGGGTAATAGTATTGTTAATGTGTCACTGCTACTCTGCTACTCTTTTGACATTTGGAGACTAAATTATGGCATTTACCACTATTGCTCTTCCAATTGAAAACAAATAACTCATTCATTCTTTCATAACTATTCACTGAGCACTCACTAGGCAAGAAGCTCCTTGTGGGCAGGAAATGTGTCTGTTATATAGTTACATCGTACTCTCCCAAGAGCTTAATACACATCTCTGCACATAGTAAGCACAATAAATATGATTGATTGAAACACCAGTCTGGGTACGGAATTTACAAAAACGGAAAGAAGGTCAATGGCTCCTCTCCTGGTGGAGCTTATGGTGTAATCCGAGTGGGAGAAGACTATATATAACTCTCAAATATTCAAATAAGAAGAGTATGGACATGAAAGGTAGATTTGCAAAAATATACTAATTGTTTATGTAGGCAATTAATTCAGGGAAAGGAGGTGCAATTAAAATCATGGGAGCTTTCATTTGTTAGATGATTTAAATAGGTGTTGCATCAGGATGAATCTGGTTCCATCACCAAATAACCATAGGTCCAACTGGATTCTCTCCAGTCACTTGAGGCTTGTGGATATCTTAAGGTAAAATCACCACTGAGTCTCTCTCTATCCCAACTAACCAAGCCATGGCCCACGGGGACTTCTACATATGAACACAGTCCAAATTAATGATGGCTTTTGGTGCCCATGCATGGGAATCTTTCCAGGCCATAGGTGCATTACGGGGCCATGTCAAGCTCTCCATGGGCAAAGGAGCCTCAAGGGGTTGCAGTTTCCTGATATGCCAGGCAGTAATTCAGGGTGGGTTTGTGGCGTTAATAATGCCTCAGGTTCTCCCTCTGCCAGCTAGTGGAGGGGGAAATAATCAGGTACTGAAAATACCCTTCAACAAATCTTCCAGGGGGTCTGAAGCCCCAACCTAGTGATGAGATCACACATACTCCATGCAGTTCTCCAAGTGGATCCAGCTAAAAGCGCACCAGCAAAGAGTGACTTAGTGAGAGAAACACCGACGCTGGCTGCTATTTGTTCTTCATGACCAGGCATGCTAGATTGGTGAGCAGGCAAGGGGACATTAAGAAATGGGATGATTTAAAAATACTTGCTTTTCTTCCATGGGTCCAATTTTCATTTCCTAGGAAAAGAAGCTAGCAAAGCCATAACAGGGAAAGTACATTACCACGCGAATAGATATGATCTGTTAGAGGACAGGTTTCAGATACCTGAAGTGTTCCCTCTTGGGAATTTTTTTTCTTTTATTTAAAGCTTAACCTTTCCAAGCTCTTACTATGATGCTCTTGCTAATGAAAGAGCAAATGGGAACTGGGAGTGTATTTTAAAGGGAAAGATGTTTCATTCTGATTTCTTATGCTTCCGTATTTTTAATCTCCACTTGTTCAAAGCTTTAGAATGGATTTGTCACAGTTATATGACAACTGGAGTAAATCATATTCAGTAGGTTGGGAAGAGAGGCCAGAAACCACACTTAGCATGTTAGAAACTTGACAACTTTAATTAGACAATCTGTTCCTCAACCCCCTGAAGAAGTGAGCATGGACTTTCCCTACCACCTTCCTCCCTCCCCCCTGATAGGGAACAAACCTGTGTTTCAGAGGAATTCACATCTGCTTTATCTAGTGGGTTGGGATAAAACTATAGCTAGGACAGTAGAGTCTCATGTTTTAGTGTTGATTGATTGACGGGGTGAGAATGGGGTGAAACAGAAAGGAACTATGAAACCCGAAGGAAATTTTCCCCTTCTAGAAATCCATGAGAACAGTCACCAATCTTCCTTACTGCCATCGGCCTAAGTTACCACATTGAAAAGACAGATATGAAGAAGCTGGAGACTTTAAACTTTGAGCTGCTAAGGTCAACTGACTTCAAAGGGAATTTCTAAGCCCAATGTGATGAGACTCCAGGGAAATCATGCCACCCTTGAATTACTGTCATGAGGTCTTTCTTTCACATTATCTCTATCTCCCTGTTGCCTAACTGCCCCCTCCAGCTACACCAATCTCTTTCTTCTGACCTTGATTATCTTGGCTCTACTTCTTCACAGTGTTCAGCACAAACACACATAATAAGCACCTAGTAACATTATTATCATTACTATTATCTGTCTTCAAACTCCCGAATGCCTCTTGGATCCTTTTTCCCTCTGGTTTCACTCTACCCACCACAGCCATCAGCTTGATTTTCCCCTGTGGGCTTGTGCTCTCCTGGACTGCAGAGGGAAGAAAAACTTCTCACCATTGTCTTCTTGGATTCTCTGCGGCAACTCTGCTCACACGGAGCAGCGCTTGTAGAAAACTCTGGCTTAGCCCATTTCTGCACGCCTCACTGAACAGCACAGTCTTGTTGTGGGCGGGGAATGTTGTCTGTTTATTGCTGTACTGTACTCAACCAAGCATTTAGTACAGTGCTTTGTATACATTAAGCACTCAGAAAAATATGACTGAATGAATGAAAACTGACCGTGGAACGTGTAGGCTGGGGCATCCCAGGGAGCTCCTCCCCTGCCTCTCTCAACCTCACCAATTCTGATATGCCACTCATCCATCCCAACTCCCTTATCTGCCTTCTCTCCATCCCAGAAAAAGAATTTTGTCCAAGAAGGGCCCTTGGGGCTTAGTGGAAAGAGCATAGGCTTGGGAGTGAGAGGTCGTGGGTTCTAATTCCGACTCCGCCACTTGTCAACTGTGTGACCCTGGGCAAGTCCTTAACTTCTCTGTGCCTCAGTTACCTCATCTGTAAAATGGGGATTAAGACTGTGGGCCCTACACGGGACAACCTGATGACCTTGGCTTTACCCCAGCGTTAAGAACAGTGCTTGGCAAATAGTAAGCACTTAAAATACCATCATCATTATTACTATTAGAGTCACTCCACTTATCCCAGGCCACTATGGACTCCCTCCCGAATTTCCCTGCTGATGGAAAAATAAATATTTTATCACTTCCCTCTCCACTGAATTCCCTCATCCCCTCTCGCTCTATTGATCTTGCACCAACCCCCCCCAACCCTAGTTAATAACAGTAACAACTGTGGTATTTAAGTGCTTACTCTATGCCAGGCACTGTACTAAGGACTGGGGCAGATACAAACAAATCAGGTTGGACACAGGCCCTGTTTGGCATGGGGATCACACTCTCACTTCCCATTTTATAGATGAGGTAACAGGCACAGAGAAATGAGGTCACTTTCCCAAGGTTACATAGTAGACAAGTGGCAGAGCAAGAATTAGAACCCAAGTCTATCTCTATCAGTTGCTGAATTGTGCATTCCAAGCTCTTAATACAGTGTTCTGTACATAGTAAGCGCTCAATAAATACAATTGAATGCATGAATGAATGAAAAGTCCTTCTGACTCCCAAGTCCGAACTCTATCCACTCTGCCATGCTGCTTCTAAATCACATCCTCCACTCTTGAATTCATGACACTTGGTCGAAATGCAGACACCAGGCTGAATTCAGCCACTTCAAATTCATCCTTATTTGTTATAATTCTACCTTTTCTTACCAAAGAAATTCCCATGTCCCCACCATTGTTTTCCAAACATTTCAATTCCTTCTGAGTGAAACCTCCAGGGTCTCTACCTTCCCACTCTCTTGCATCTGATAACCTTTCCTACCACTGTCTTCTCAAAACTGACACATTCAAGTAGGAGGTCCCCCTTACCTCCCTTTCTCTCCAAGGAGATCTCCCACCTTCATTCAAAAAATCTATGCCCCCATCTGTGCCTCTGACCTCATCCTATCTCATCTAATACATTTATGCCTACTTTTCTTTTCTCCCTTGACTGCCACTTTCAACTGCTCCTTCTCCTTTGCTTTCAACACATCCCAAATAATACTTCCCTAAATCCCACTGTGCCATGTCAGTGTTCCATTTCCCCTCTCCCACTCTTGCTCAAAGACCCCAAAGCAGTTTTATACACCTCCCATCTCCACTTCCCCTCCTCTAAATCCCCTCAATCATCGAAAGTCCAGTTAATAACCACTTCATTCCAGTGTGACCACATTCTCTAAGATCACCAATGACTTTATTGTTTCCAAATCTAAAGAACTGCACTCTACCTCACCTGTCTTCAGCACTGTAGACCACTTACTTCTCATAGAAACCTTGGTTTTATTGTCAAAATTCTTCCCTGGATATCTTTTCCCCCCATCTCCAATTGCTTCCTCTCTGTTTTTCACTGAACCAAATGATTGCTCTATTGAAATTCTTTCCACTGATTCCATCCACCTTTTCTTCAACACCACCATAAGATTCCTCTTTTACACCCACCACTTTGACCATTCCACCCACTATCTCAAAATTAACCTATTGTTCCCTATTGGTCACTGTATACCTAATAATGGGAAATGAGTTCTCTCAACCCTGCCGTACCCCCTTTCTTTATTCTGATGTGACTTTCTAGATTGCTGGACCCCAGTTCTCACCTCCTTAACATACTTCCATTCCTAGAAGAACCATCTCCTCACCTACAAGGCTATGTTCAGAGCTCAGCTCCAGCCCCACCTCCTCTGGGAAGCCTGTGCAGCCTAGACAATGGATGTAGTGGGTTTTTTTTTCCTTTGCTCTGTTTATCTGAATAAAGTATCTTGAATACCTTTAACAATTCTTCTGTTATTTGCAATAAATTTTACCCATAATGGGCTGAAAAGGTCTGAAAGCAGAGGTTGTCAATTAGCTAGAATGCCCTCTCTAGGGTGCTGGAGATCAGGTGGGAATTTCAAAACCCTTGAATGACTCCAGGAGGGGCTCTGATACCAACTGATATCTTTGGGAAGACCAGCAACTGGGTCCACCAAAGCATCATGTTTCTATTTCCAGATGAGTAGCTAATAGAAGTCTTATACTTCCAGTTCAAGGAGATCCTTCATTAGGATAAAGTTTCCATTAGTATAAACTACCTGCCTATTCACACAGTGAGCATGACATTCCGATTCATTCATTCAATTATATTTGAGCACTTACTGTATGCACAGTACTGTATTAAGCACCTGGGAAAGTACAATATAGCCATAAAGAAAGAAAATCCCCACCAACAATGATCTTACAGTCTGGGGTTGGGGGAGGATGTGGGGGGAAGACAGACATCTATATAAATAAAATTACTGATATATACATAAGTGCCATGGGGTGGGGGGTGGGGAGAGGAGAGCAAAGGAACAAGTCAGGGTGACGCAGAAGGGAGTGGGAGATGAGGAAAAAGTGCAGCTTAGTCTGGGAAGGCCTTTTGGAGGAGATGTTCCTTCAGCAAGGCTTTTTTTTTTTTGTGGGGGGGGCGGTGGAGAGAGTAATTGTCTGGTGGATTAGAGGAGGGAAGGTGTTCCAGGCCAAAGGCAGGAAATGGGCCATGGGCCAACGGCAAGACAGGCGAGATTGAGGCAGAGTGAGAAGATTAGCACCACAGGAGCAAAGTGTGCAGGCTGGGTAGCAGAAGGAGCCAAGTGATATTATACTCCGTCATGAAAAGACACTTGAAACCTGGACAAAAGAAAGTATCTCTTTTCCATCAAGCACTGTCTGTATTGCAGCAAAGACAACTTTCAGAAACACCAATTTATCTGCTCATTAGTCTCCCAACCTACTGATAGACAAAGCCTCCCAGTGTCACTGAAGGTTGGAAGAATGTAAAGGAAGCTAGCTTTTGGAAAAGAAAAAAAAAAGAGAGACACCAAACCACAAGTGCCTGCTTATGGTTAGACCAAAGCCCCGATTTAGGGGTAGCCTAAACTCCACAAACCTGCAATCTATCACCTAACAGAGTCAGCTGCTAATTAACATCCAAATTAATTTTTTTTAAAGGGGTCAAAACCTCCTTTGTTTTGACATTTACATCGCTGGCAATGTATTTTCCGATTTAGCATGCAAAACACAGCATTTATCTCTTTTTCATTAATTGCCTTCATTTTTCATGTGTTCTTTTTGATTTATAGCCAATTAAAAAATACCCCCCAAAGCCGTGATTCATGTATGTTAAGTATAAACATGATTAATGCAATGCAATTACATTTCCACATTTGACATGTCTGGTTAGGACTCTCATGGTGGCATGATCAAGTCTTGTCTCTTATCATGACCTAGAGGTCTCACTTTACTAAATTGAAGCTACTGAAAAAACGTGTCTGAAGGCCAAAGACAAGCGATGCCCAAATACAGTAAATTAAAAAAGGTCACCTCTATCCACCCCAGAGGAAAAGATGAACTTGCCTACTTAAAGAATGGCATCAGAGCACATTTGTGATGAGACGTTATTTACCTCTTTTGACGGCAATGTCTAGGATCACAATACATATGAAAAGCAAGACAATCTCAGTGTTAGCTTTAATTGACCCATTCCCATTAAGAGGGAGAGAGGTGTTGAATTAAACAACTATTGTAATTCACTCAATCTTACCACTCTAACAGTCCCTTGTCCACTTGCGCTATTTTCCAACAGTGCTTTCCACCTCAAAGTATTTGACACTAGTGTCGTTGGATTTTAAAAAGAATCAAGGAATCAGGTCCCACAAAAGATCATCAGTTATAAAATGTAAATCGGAGTCTTACACTCCACATTGAGCCCTGCATCTTCTTCAACTTTTGTCATCTTAATTCACTCAAACGTCTTTAATAAAAAAATTATTATTATGGTATTCCTTAAGCTCTTACAATTCTAAGCTCTGGGTTAGATACAAGGTGAGCAGGTTGTCCCACACGGAGCTCATCGTCTTAAACCCCACTTTACAGATGAGGTGACTGAGGCCCAGAGAAGTAAGTGACTTGCCCAAGATCATTCATTCATTCAATAGTATTTATTGAGCGCTTACTATGTGCAGAACACTTTACTAAGCGCTTGGAATGTATATTTCGGCCACATATACAGCGACAAGGGGCAGAGCCAGGATTAGAACCCACATTCTCTTACTTCCAAACCCGTGCTCTTTCCAATAGTATTAAGAGTTTGGGAAAGAACAAACAACAATAAACAGTGATGTGCCAGGTATTCGGTACAGGGTATTGTCCCCAAAGGTTGTTCAATAAATATTATTAGTGCCACTACTCTGAGGCATATTTTGAATCACAATTCATTGTATAAGGAGCATTCATCTTCCTTTGTGTGTGTTTTTATAATTAGAACTAAGGAACCAGAGTACCCCTTTTCCCTCTGCTGCCTCTCTGTTCCTCCTCCACCCTCTGCTCCCTCCCCCTTTCCCCCTTCACCTCCCATCAGCTAAGCCCCTTTTCCCTCTGCTCCTCCCCCTCCCCTCAGCACTGTGCTCATGTGTGTATATTTTTATTACCCTATTTATTTTGTTAATGAGGTGTACATCCCCTTCATTCTATTTATCCTGATTATGTTGTCTTGTTTTTGTCCATCTGTCTCCCCTGATTAGACCATGAGCCAGTCTTTGGGCAGGGATTGTCTCTATCTGGTGCCGAATTGTACATTCCAAGTGCTTAGTACAGTGTTCTGCACATAGCCAGCGCTCAATAAATCCTATTGAATGATGAATGAAAAGTCAATCAGTGATGTTCATTTAGTGCTTACTGTGTCAGAGTACTGTCCTTAGCACTTGGGAGAGTGGAATGGAATGTTGTTGGTACACAAAATCCCTGTCTGCAAGGAGCTTACGATGTAGTTGGCGAAATATCTTCAAACTCAGAACACGAGTGCTTTGAAAAATATAAGGCAGAAGTAAACCTTCCCAAGTTGAAGGGAAACCTGAGAAAGTTTGCCCAAGTTATAAATCGGTCAGGGAGGACAAAAGTGCTACTACAGGTACAATGAAAAGATTTTTCTTGTCGACATTCTGAAGAGATAGTTAGATGCCATGTTTTGATCCTGACAGCGAGTTTTAAAATGGACTTTTAAAGAGAAGAAAGTAGAGTTAATGGAAATAAAAGTAGAATAAAGAGTAATTTGGATGTGAAGAAAATGAAAGGCTTGAAACAGACAGAGAGATGTATAGGAGTGAACAGTGAATAAAATATTAGCAAGTCAAAAAGAAGAATGGAGATGACTATTAGTAACAGTTAAAGTAGAAAAGATAAGGAAATTAGAATTGAGGAGGATGGGGGAAGATTAAGAGTGATGTAAAAGGAAAGATTAGTGGATGAAAATGGTCCCTGAATGAATATGCAGACTCCAAAAAAATGTTGAAAGAGAAATTGGTTGAAAATAAGTCTAGGGTCAGAGACAGATGTACCATTATTGCAATAAGAACCCAAGAAAGGATACTGCTTGTGTATGCATGGTATGGTTGTGTCTGATGCTGCCCCATTGTCAATAACATGAATGTAGCTGAAAAGACAAATCTTGGCCATCAGGACTGTCTTTGAATAGGAAGGTTATCTACGTACGTAAAGGCCTCCAGAGTAACAAGCTTGTTGGAGTCCTTAAAACCATCTACTTCTAGTCCTGTAAAGATCTCCACACTTGGACATCTCTCAGCCCCTCTAGATATCCTTTACTCCAAAGAATTACAGATGAGCCACCAGACATTATGAACGCATATGTACCGAGACATTAAAGATCATTTGGGGCATCTCCGATGGAAACAGAGCTATCGAACAATATGAATTTTCTAGCTCTAAGATTCCAAATCCAAGGCATACCTTCCCCCACCCCTCAACTGGCTCCACTTGTCTGCTTTCACCTTCTGCATGGGGCAATGGGCTTGGCCAACCGAGTCCTTCCCTAGATCCCAAAGCACACTTTCTCTTGCTAACCTTGCTATCCTCCTCTAGGCAATGCTGGCTTTAGGAAGGATGAAGTCTCTGGCTGGCAGATTTTGGGGCCTGCTTGCCTTCCCCTCCCACCCCTGGCCTCAGAGCTCTTAGGCCACCTCATCATAAGCCTGAGTGGGATTGTCAATGAGCAGCATGCACAAGGGGGCCATCCTGGCCTGCAATGAAACAATCAAGAAGAGGCATTTCTTGGCCAAGTTGTGATTCCAAAGACAATTTCCCGGATCCAACTTGCAAAAACAAAAACCTTAAATATCTTTGACTATCTTGAATCATTTCCTTCCCCGGAATGTTTTGTATTGTTAGTGAATGTGATTCCATTCAGAGTTAACTAGCCAACTCAGAAACAATAGCCACAAGTCCCCTAATTACTAACACACACACCCACACTTTGGTATTGGCATATACAAAGTCCCTTCTAGTTTAAATTAAAAAGATCACCCTAAAGTATGATTGTTGCCTGCTTTTCAGTGGTGAATTATCAAAGTTGTTTCATGTAGCAGAGATTACAAAAGCAATCCCAGTTACAGGCCTGCTTTGCATACCAACTCTTAATTTACATATTCATGGTGGGCTTCACAATCCAGTGCATGTTAACATAGATGCAATTGTGGATAATGACTTGAAAAAAAAGCAGAGCAAGCAGGAAAATGGTTATTCACAAACAGATGCCTTTTAAAAGTACTGATTCTGATAGACACAAACAAAAAAGAAAGATGCAGGTTTCTGACTACCATATCGGAGTTTCACATCTATCCAAGTGTCACATGTCGGGCATCCAATTAATGAGACTCCCCCATACTGAGCACCAGTCATTGCTGTATATTCTGCATCTGGTCATTTACCCCGCTTTGGTTGTTTAAATAATTCAATTCACTTAATTGTCTCAAGGTGTTTATGGGCATCCTTGTGCAATCTCACTCGCTACTAAACACTGCATCTTAATTATTGTGTCAGTTCTACACCAGTGCAATTTATCCCAGCCCCATGTGAAAGCCCAATCAACTATGACTTAAACAGCTGTTCTTTCATACACACTGACCCAACCTCCAAACAATTATTGGCCCTAAAGCTCAGGAATCTCAGACCTCAGCTGGCTCTGAAGCCTCTAGGAAACTACTTGAAGTAACACTACTGAAGGAGTTAGAGTGTTTTTGTATTCTCCATTCCCAAATCATCCTTAGTGGTACACAGTGACCAAGAGCAGAAATGAATGTGATCATGTACTTGCAATCTGCCAGAAGTGAAAAAATGGTACAGCTATTGACTTCCTAAACAGGGTTTGGATGGGAATTAAGGAGATAGCCGAAAGGTCATATGTTTCAGTAACACTGGGAGGCTTTTCGCAATTGTTTGGTGCAGACTGGAACGAACAAGATCTTTAAAACCTTTTCCCTCTCCTTATCTTTTCCTACTTTAGGTGTCACTCTCCCACCCCTCCCTTTGTGTTGACATGAGTTTGTAAACCTAACTGAGCTCTAGACCTTCATGGCCTTCCTACAGTGGGGAAAAAAAATAGTGGGACATAGTTATGTGTGTTAGACTAACTGCTACTCTCAAGTTCTGAACTAGGACAATACAGAAAAAAAGCAATTTCCCCTACTATGAATCCTATATCAGAGAAGCAACACGTTGATTTCCTATCATTTAAGAGGTAAATCAGTCTGGAGACCAACAGCCCCATTACTCATATTTCCTTCTGGGAATTCCAGAAGATTCTGAAATTCTGAAGAGCAACTCAGAGTTTCTAATAGAAGGTCCTTTACCAACCTTCTTCATATAGTCTTAACAAAAAGCACGTTTGGCAGAACTCAGCACTCATCCATGGACAAGCACAGGAGAATATGCAACAAAAACTTTAAAACTACCTAGTTGCTGACTCAAATCAAAGCAGATTCATAACTCTTCAATATATTCAGAAGTATTGGTAAATTCAGATATGTCTGGAATACATTTCATAAGTAACATTTCTTACAGTTTACGATCAGCTGGTCCTCGACAAATTCAGAAGGCTGGGCAATACGAAATTCTTTTTGCTGAAATCCAGGGGTGCATTCTAAATCATCTGCAAACGCTAACAGCAGCACCTGAGGAAACCACAAACAGAATCAATATTTTAATATCAGCTTGATCATTCATTGTAGCACCTTCAGCCAATCTGTGCTTTGGACCAATACTCTTGGGATTTAAATTTTCTATTTAAGAGGAGAGAAAACATTTACCCTTCTTAGGTGAGGGACTAGCCACTTAGTTTGGTTACAGTTTTTGTAATGAGAAAGACATGGAAAAATGCACAAACATGAGCAGATGTCCCCTTAAATTACTATTAAAGAAACAACTTACTCCAAATTTTACACCTGCTGAGAAACCCAAAACAGATTTTCATTACAGAGATTTTAGTGGCAAGCAGAAAGCTTCATGTTTTGCCTAGCCAAGGGCATGCTTCATTTCAGTTTATGCAAAGAGATGTTTCACCTGCGAATGAACTAAACAGAAATAGAAGCATCTTATTGGAGAGGGATGGGAAGGGGAAATTTAAGTACAGCTGTGACAACCTAGCTGAGTTTTCAGTTTAATTCAATTTAGCTAAAGGATTTTTAAGGCAGCTGAACATCAGCATCAAATGTGGTGTGAATGGATTCTAAGGGTTAAGCTCGTTCATTTCCTCAAATTCACTCCATGCCCACTATTTGCTAGGACAAATGGTAGAGGTCCCTACCCTCCAAGGGCTTATGATCCTCCATTCATTCATTCATTCATTCATTCAATAGTATTTATTGAGCTCTCACTATGTGCAGAGCACTGTACTAAGTGCTTGGAATGTACCATTCAGCAACAAATAGAGACAATCCCTGCCCACTGATGGGTTTACAGTCTAATCGGGGGAGACAGACGGACAACAACAGTAGCAATAAATAGAATCAAGGGGTTGTACACCCCATTAACAAATAAATACGGTAATAAAAATATATACAAATGAGCGGACGAGCACAGTGCCGAGGGGAGAGGGGGAGGAGCAGAGGGAAAGGGGGAGAAAGGTGGCTTAGCTGAGGGGAGGTGAAGGGCAGGGGCGAGAGGCAGCAGTGGGAGCAGAGGGAAATGGGGGAAGCTCAGTGTGGGAAGGCTCTTGGAGGAGGTGAGCTCTCATTAGGGCTTTGAAGAGGGGAAGAGAGTTAGTTTGGCAGAGGTCCTCCAAACCTTATGATCCTCCAATTTAGGCATTAAAACAAAATTATACATGGTTTGACAATTTGTTTCGAGTATGAGCCCTGGGTGGGACAGGGATTATGTCTGATTTGAGTGTGTCGTAGCTTCCCAAGCACTAACTCACAGTGATTGGGAAATAGAAACCACTTAAATATCACAATTATTATTTTTATTCATTTGCCCTAGATATTCTTTGTATAACATTGCTATTGAACTGAGGCTACAGAAGCATACAAAGATGACAAAGTATTAGGGAAACCAAGAAGGGGGTGGTGAGGGAATATCATAGTTCACATTAGCTCGTTGCTGTATAAAGTCAACAAGGCCGGCCCCCGTTTAGATTGTGAGCCCCTCATTGGGCAGGGATTATATCTATCTGTTGCCAAATTGTACATTCCAAATGCTTAGTACAGTGCTCTGCACATAGTAAGTGCTCAATAAATACTATTGAATGAATAAATGCTTGGGAGAGAAGGCACCAGCCGCCCACTCTTCTCATTCAAGTGACCCATTCTTTGGGAGGAAAGTGCATGTGTTCTGAGACTAACATTCTGCCTACAGGCTTTGTAGTTTATACAGGCACTGAACTGAATCCAAATTCAGTTGGACTGACCAGAAAATCTACAGAATGAGACCCATCTTCCTACCACCCAAGCATTACCTTTGTGAGATTATTAGCCCACACTGTATGAGAAGACATCATCATATTTTTTGATCACTTACTGTGTGCAGATCACTGTACAAAGCACTGGTGAGAGTACAGTCAACAAAGTTGGTAAACACATTCCCTGCCCACAAATAGGCGGCCTTCTGAGAAGCAGAATGGTCTAGTGGATAGAGGACAAGACTGGAAGTAACAGGGACCTGGGTTTTAATCCTGACATGAGGTCTGCTGTGGGACCTTGGGCAAATTATTTCACTTCTCTGTGCCTTAGGTATCTCATCTGTAAAATGGGGATTAAAACTGTAAACCATATGTAGGACAAGGACTGTGTCCAACCCAATTATCCTGTATCTACCACAGAGAAATATTGGCTGAAGAGGTAATTGTAGCTGAACATGTATACGTGGCAAAAAGTCTAAGAGTTCCAAAACTCATTCCTGTCACTCCCTTCCTTTGTTCCGACTATAATTCTGCTTACATCTTTGTTCCTTCACCAGGTACAACAGGTCGGTAAAGGTGGCAAGGGAGAGGTAGTTACTAGATTGAAGGACCGGCTGCTAAGGAACATCTAAAGAGTCCATATTAGAAAAGTAAGTGGAGAATGAAGGTTGAACTCAAATGACCTGGAGGAAGGGAAATGATTAAATAAAATGCTAAGTTATAAACAGTCTGTCACCAACTCATAATGTCTTTGGTGGATTCTGAAAGAAAGGCATGACCCTATTTTAAGCAGGTTCTGCAGCAGTATTTTCCCCATCTAATCAGTATTCTCCAGTGGCTGGTCACTAATCATTAAAAATAAAATTCTGGAAAAAATTGCAAATGGTGAAGGAGGCAGTGGAGCCCAAAATCAATCTCTCTAGAGTTCTAAATGTTTGGAGCAGTGCTGTTTTTGCCTAGTAGCCTTTTCTATCCTTTCTCTGCTGTCTTTTCACACCTCCCTGGCCTTACACAGCATGGCTAGAGAAGCAGCATGGCTCAATGGAAAGAACACAGGCTTGGGAGTCAGAGGTCATGGGTTCAAATCCTGGCTCTGCCACTTGTCAGCTGTGTGGCTGTGGGCAAGTCACAACTTTCTGGGACTCTTTAACCTCATCAGTAAAATGGGGATTAAGACTGTGAGCCTCACGTGGGACAACCTGATTACCCTGTATCTACCCTAGCACTTGGAACAGTGCTCTGCACTTAGTAAGCGCTTAACAAATACCAATATTATTATTATTATTACACTTTGCAGATATGTCTTTTGGAATCATATTGGAGCGTTTTAGATTGCCTAGAAACACTAGTTGAGTATCATTAACTCAAAAGATCTAAAATGGTTCCAAGAGTGTGCTTCTTTTGATTCTTCCTCTTTCTGGGTAGAGAAATCCAGAGTCTTCTACTGGATATATGGATGTGCATTGCCAAAACAATAGATCATTTTTTTAAAAAAGTCACTGCAAAGCCTTTCTTCTTCATTCAAAGAAAAAACATGATCTGACTAGAAGCTTCAGCATCCCTGCTTATCACTTGTCTGACCTTCTTAAAATGTCTTAGTTTGGTATACAGTCTTTCCTTACAAGCTCTGTTAACACTCAACATCCAATCTCTCCTTCCTTGATCACTGCATTTCCATAAATCCATGAGTAACTCTGCCCTTTCCACAAGGAAGAGTGGAAAAAATTCTACCCAGTTGGCAGCACCATTTAGCGACACTGATTTCTGGTCAGGCCATCTGACATCACCAGTTGTCCTGAAAAAGGTGCTGGCAAGGTGGCACAGTGGAAGGGGTAAAGCTTTAGCCAGAAACATAGTCAAAGCTTTCTCCCCACTATGTTGAAAGATTGACTTAGAGCTGAGAGGAGCAGGGGTGGGAGGATAGAGAAATGAAAGAGGGACTTCAGTACAATCTAATAATTCTTATAATGTACACCTTGTCTGGGCTTTGAAAAATGGCTTTCTTCTATAGCTTGTACTTCAAAGCCTCTGCTCCGTATAATACTGCCTCCTCAATGGACATGGCCAACTGAAATGAGTTGCATGACAACAAGATAAAAATAGAAAATTCCCAGGGTGAATGTTCGTTCCCTCATTTCATGCTGATGAAAAGGGACTTGAAAATCTAGTACTTTTTGTCATAATGCAGCAGCCTTTGCATGAAGAACATCAGGTTTAACTCATGAGAGCAGCATTCCTGGGTTCAGAGAATATGCCTTCAAGCAGGCCTCTTGATTGATAGGTCAGTCCATCCATTTGATGCTTGCTGGGATATTATTATTAATATCCCAGTATTATTAATACTGATGGCATTCGTTAAGCACTTACTATGTGCCAAGCACTCTTCTAAGTGTTGGAGGATACAAGGTAATCAGGTTGCCCTACGTGGGGTTCACAGTCTTAATCCCATTTTACAGATGTGGTCATTGAGGCACAGAGAAGTTATGTGACTTGCCCAAAGTCACTCATCTGACAAGTGCCAGAGCCGGGATTAGAAGCCACGACCTCTGACTCCCAAGCCCGGGAGCTCCTCTTAGAGGGTCTCTGGCACAGCCTGCATCCTAGACTCTGGAGCAGTTCTCAAATGAGGCAACATTAAGTCATCCAAACTAGTGTAGGGGTTCAGTGTCCAGGTGATTCAATCCATTCAGGAAGCAGCCCTGGAAGCCCAGACTAAGCTGGCATCTTCTGAGCCAATCTGAACTCCCAGTGGCCTTGACTCTGGGATCCTCCTGGCAGGGGTCTGTCTGGCTCTGACCTTCCCTGATATCCCTGGAAAGAAGACAATTTCCAAATCCATCTGGGCCAAAGAGTATACTCTCCCCTGGGAAAACCTGACCCTGGCCCAGGGGCAATGGCCAGAGAAGACCCCACTGTGGGCTCACATAGGCATTTTTTGTCAGGCTGTGGAGTTTCCACCTGGAAATTAAAGAAAAATGGCTTCCTGCATCTCACGGAGGAGAATGCTTGGGCTGACATGTCAGCAATTGGAGTCCGCTTAAGCTTTTGCTTCCCACTCTCACACATACAACCAAAATCTGCCTTAGGAGACTGGGGTTGTTGGCCTTTCCTAGGATTCGCCTTGGGAAACCAGGAAGCAAGTAACAGATTGCCTAAGCAGCGTGGCTTAGTGGAAAGAGCAGAGCCTGGGAGTCAAAGGATGTGGGTTCTAGTCCCAGCTCTGCCACTTGTCTGCTGGGTGACCTTGGGCAAGTCACTTAACTTCTCTGTGCCTCAGTTACCTCATCTGTAAAATGGGAATTAAAAGGGTGAGCCCCACATGGGACAATCTGATTGTCCTTTATCTACCCCAGTGCTTAAAACAGTGCTTGACACATAGTAAGCACTAAAATACTATTATTATCTTCTTGGGATCATGCAACAGAGGTCTGAAAATGGGATGCCAAACAGTCCCAGCTCTGCTCAAGCTACAGAACTGCTAAGAATGCCTTCCATTCATTCATTTAATTCTGTTGCAGTTATTGAGCACTTACTGTATGCAAAGCACTGTACTAAGCTCTTGGGAGAGTACAATATAATAAACAGACACATTCCCTTCCCACAACAAGCTTATAGTCTACAGTCCAACCTGAGGAGGTGGGGGGTGGGGAGGGCAGAGATGTCGGGGGGGGGGGGCGGGCAGGCACTATAGGGACTTGTCTGGATTGCATATGACCATGGGTGTAGCCATTAGTGTCTGGATTGTGTCATAACTAAGGGAGGTGTCACGTGAGGCTGTAATTCAACTCCTTTGCCTTGAGGTTCATGGGTTTGAAAGCCTCTAAAGCCAACAATCCAATTGTCACACAACTCACAACTTTGTAGCAGCAGGCCAATCACAGACCTCCTCTTCAAGTCCCCATAAAACAGAATATGGAGAACATCTGTGGCGGTTTTGATGGCACTGTATCTCATCCAAAAGCTTCGTCACTTCAGCAAGTGGATAAGAGGAGAACCTAAAAACCACACCCTTTATGACAACTTATATGAAATAGAGAAGCAACACATGGGAAAACAACCAGGCCAAAGATCTCTTAGCAGGGAGCTTTCTGTGACCCCCCCCCCCCCCACACACACACCTTGAATATTTGCTTTCTTAGGCTTCAGGAAAGTCTAAATACAGAGCAAGCTAGAGCTTTTGTGTTATAAACGGGACTTGTGTTACATCAACTGAGCAAACAGACTGTGACCTTTTCTCACTTCAGAATAATTATAAGATGTTGGCCAGGCCTTGATGTTAGTGGAACTTTTTATTCAGCCTCTGCCTTTCTTCTCTGCCAGACACTAGACAAGATGTCAGAATTGTCATCACAAGGAAGGATTTTATTAATTCTCTTTTAGAGGGAAAATCCTCCTTGTAATTTATTTTTCACACCAGAAACATCCTTCTATTGAACTAAAAATCTCTCATTAAATTGTACTTTTGCAAAAGGGCTTCACTTTAATGAATCTTCCCAAAAGGAAATAAACTTAACACAAACTAGTGTTGAAAAAATCAAAGTTGTTTACAATAACTTCCACCCATCACTAACTTTCACCCTGTAGAGGAATTCTTTAAATGGTAAAGAACAAGCTTTGACATTTTCAAGTTCACCTGTGTCTGGTAGAAATGTAATTCATTAACTACACCTTGCTCTTAGCTCTTTACCATTATAAGGTTCATTTGTGCTCACACAGAACACCAGCTCCATGTTTAGGTTGTTGTGTCCAGCATTGGCAGCTATTTTTGAAATCTCGTTTGGGCCACATTAACAGTAATAATAATTATGATACTTATTAAATGCTTACTATGTGCCAGGCACTGTACTAAGCACTGGGGTGGTAAGAAGCAACTCAGGTTGGACATAGTCCCTGTCTCATGTGGGGCTCACGGTCTCAATCCCCATTTTCCAGATGAGATAACTGAGACACAAAAAAGTGAAGTGATTTCCCCAAGGTCACACAGCAGACAAGTGGTGGACCGGGGACTAGAACCCATGACCTTCTGTTTCCCAGGCCTGTGCTCTATCCATTAGGCCATCCTGCAAGGCCCTGATAGAATATAATGACTACCTTTCAACTAGCTGGGGATCAAGGAAACAGGCTTCTCTTTTAGAGTTTATATGAATTTAAGGCCTGTGCATCAATAAAGCTAAATATGTGATGGCCAACCAAAGCCCTCTGGGGAAAAAGCGTACCATGGGATATTGAGTAAATTCCCATGTAAATCAACTGTTAGCCGAAGCAGCACTGAAGAGAGTGGTATAATTGAAGCACCACTTTATCAAAGAAATGCCTTTTAAGCAACAAAAGTAAACTTGACTAGAACTAGTTTCAGTAGGACACCAAAGTAATAAATTGCAAAAGTTTGCTAAATTAGCTCCCCTGAAGCAAGCTTAATTTGAGAGGTCACCAGTTCCATTTAACTAAGTGAGAGATTTTTAGAAGAGATCCAAGACATGAACTCAGCTCCCTAGGTGAACAGTGTTAGACTATTTTTCTTCTAATATTGAACAGGTAGACAATGTAGAACTAATTATCTGGCCTTATAACTTTCAGAGTCAAAAGAATGAAAATGAAAGATGGGAACTGGAGAGGTACCAGAACATTTAATTAGTCACAGGGATATTGTTACCCAAACCAGGGTGCCCCACCACCCGGTAGACATAAGAGGGTGGTATAAGGAAGCAACTTTTTTTTTTTTTAACATAAGTCCTATCTCCACCTGATGGCCCATTTTTAAGATTTAAATTACCATTATTATATAATACCCTCAGTTTCTCAGGTTGCAGGTAAGACAATTTGGGGAACTAAAGAGAAAATTAAATATCCAACGCTAGACACTCACTAGACAGAGTTGTAATACTAGCAGTACTGAGCACCCATGTAGTGCAATACACTGTATTGGGAGCTCAGGAATTAAAGGCTGAACAAGTGTCATGATCCCTGCCCACACTAAATTTACACTCTAGTTGGATGGACAAAATATTTACAGAAGTAGACAAAATAATTGAATGCTCAGTAGAACAACCACATATACAAAAGAGTTGAGGATGGACAAAAGTTATATTATGCAGCATAGACTGTTGGAAAATTAACCAGGGAAGGCTTGTAGCCTGTCCAGATTCTTGTGGGAATAAACCTCCTATTCATTCCAACATTCCCCATGCTCAGTGGCAACTTGTTCTCTGACTTGCAGCTCTGCTTCCCGGCCCCCTTCCCCACCAGCCCAAAGGACCGGGGAACAGTGCTAACAGAAAGAGCAGGGAGTCAGAGGACAGGGGTTCTAATCCTGGCTTCACCATTTGTCTGCTATGGGACCTTGGGCAGTCACTTAACTTCTCTGTGCAACAGTTTCCTCGTCAGTAGGAATGGGGATTTAATGCCTGCTCTCTCTCCTAGATGATGAGCCCCACGTGAGACATGGATTGTGTCCAACATGATTAGCTGGAATCTACCCCAGGGTTTAGAATAGTGCTTAATAATAATGATCACCAAGAAGTCTTTCACAAAGCCAGAACAGATTGGACATGATTACCACATGCACAGAAGAAATTCCCAAACTAGGCAAATGCTTCCTAGCCATAGGAAATTTCAAACCCTTCCTGTGGGAGCCAAAAAAGCCAAGTAAGAGGAGCAGGAAACGCTCCACACATGCTGGGAAGCATAATTTGAAGCAATGCAAAAGAGGCCTCAACTATGGGGCATGGGGAATATCCACAAACTGTGAGACTCACCAGAGAGGAGGAAATCAAGAGGAAAGGGCTCCAACTGAGTAAAAGCAATCCCTTGCCAAAGAGATGTGAACCAGTTTGCAGCAAGGTTTCAGCAATTTAGTGGCCCTTTAAAAATTTAGGCCTATTTGGTCTCCACTATTTCCTTTCTTAATCCCAGGGAGCCCTCTGCCCCACCCTCCCCCCACACACTGCCAGTTATGTTATACTCTCCCAAATATTCAATAAATGATTGAATAAGTTCACGGTGGACAAGGAACATATCTACCAACTTTTAGACTGTACTCTCCCAAGTGCTCTAAAAACAGTAAGCACTTTACACAACTGATCTAAACACATTACCTTTCTACCTACACTGGCCTTCATTAACTGTTTCTTCATGCACCACCTCCCCCTTTCTGAATAAATCTACCCTGACCAACCCCCATTTATCTCCACCCTTCCCCCACACCCTTCCAGCCACTCACCTACTCCTTCTATGCCCCCCATCCAGATATCCCCCCAGCATCCTGTTGATCACTCTTTATTCAGTATGTAATCTCCTTTTCAAGGTACTTCACGGATTGATGTAGTTCCCCACAGCCCACACCATAGAGTACTGGGAATAAGGAAATACCACCCAGCAAGGGCAGGGTTTAGATTCCAGAGTTAGAAAGCAATTCCAATAATAAAGCTGTCACAAGAATACTGGGGGCTTGTGTCTTTACAGAAAAGAAAATGGAACAGAGAGTCAGAAGTGGGGATAGACCAGCATACCTTTGCTTGAAGACCAAGATATTCTGGCTGCATGACCAGCTCTTCTTTGAATGAGCCTTGATCTCCCAATTTTCAGGGCACTCTAAGAGATTCCCTTTCTCCTGAAACCTTCTATTCCCAGCCCTCCTAATGTCAGTGACCATCCTCCATTTAGATCCATTCCCAGTTAATAATATTGTAAGGAAAAAAGAATAAAGCTCTCTCCCGAGTCTGATTTCAAGTCCTTGAAGAAAGCAGCTTGACGAAGCTCTTCTAGCTCATCAGCTGCTCACAGCTGGAGCTCAACCAGCAGAATTAAAGTGAATTCACCTGAGGGACAATTGATCCTCTGATGCAGCTGGGTGAAGTAATGCTCTGCCGCCCTGAGGGGACAATATTGTCTTAGAATGTTTGCCCCCAGCCCCCCAGACAGACAACAAAATTAGAGCAGAATGCTATGGGTTGTTCTTTTGGGAGAGACACTCATATTGAATGATTGCTGCTGTGAGTTTGTAGTAGTATGGGGGGCGGGGAGGAGCGGCTATGGGAGTTGGGGAAGAGGAGATGCTCACTCTTCTTTTGCTGCTGCAAGTCACTTTTAAGCAGCTCTGAATCTCTGACAAGGAGGTGGGGGAGAGAGAAAACAAGGGAATTAGGTAGGAAAGGAATGAGTGGGAGAAGAAAAGCAGGAGGGGCGAGAGAATGATGAGAAATGAAGGGGGAGTAAAGGAGAGGGCATGAGGGGGATGGGGAGAGAGGGAGGCAGGGAAAAAGGTGGAAGGTGGAGAAGGGGGTGGGAAAAGGGTTAATGTGTTTGGATGGGCAGCTAAGCCTTTTCACTCCTGTCTCTTTTACTCTTCATTCAGAGACAGAGGGTCAAATAGGGATATTTGTATGAATATGTTCCAGGATAATGAGTCTTGTTCTTGCTGGGAAGAACAAGAAGAATACATAGATGGGGGAAGAAACCCAAAATTGCACTGACAGTGGAGAAAGAGAGATGAAAGGAATCCATATGAATCTTTCACAAAGCTAGCAATTTTTTGAAAATGAGATGATTCTGAAAGGGAAAAATTTCATTAAAATATTCACCCGGGAGAACTGAGGGAAGTTCAGTGGCCACGTCAAAACTCTTTGTTGCTGAGTTTCCTCTTAGCTTTGTGAAGTTTCTATTTTCTCTTTCAGCAAAATGCTCGAACTGAAACACAACCTTTCTTTTTTAATTCAACAAAGGAATTACGGATCTAAAAAGCTGCCCATTCATCTTTCTGCTCCACCCCACTCTTCCCACAGATGGACTCATGGGAGCAAGAGAAATGCAGTGACACTTTTTTTCTCACCTGCATTTCATTTTCACCCCAAAATGTTTCCTTTTTTAAGGATTTAATCTATTTTATCATGAGATGGTGCAGCATAGCTCACTCATGCTCTACTTCTGAATCTTGATAGTGAATTCAAGGCATTGTTGTAAGAAAGTCTATTAAGATTTGGCAATAAGATTTTTCAAGAATTATAAATATCCTTTTAAAGGGGCTGCCTATCCATTTATTGCCTAGTTGGGTCCTAAAAGTGAAAGTCACACTTGGAATACCTGAGGGTGGGTGATGAAAATGCAAATTAGTGTGACTTTATTGGTTCAAATGAATTCAACTCTCTTGTCATTAAGAAGTATGATAAGAGTAGACTTCTAATAGATTGACTCTTTAGAGGCTCTATATAGCTCAGGGAATATTCATAAGGAAAGAAACTGTTTATTGGAGAGCTTTTATATACACTGGGGGAAAATAGTACCTGCTGTGACATTAGCACTATTATTCACTAAGTAATTTGTGTCTTTTGAATATGAAGATATCCAGTGATTGTTGTCTCCTTTAGAGCAGTTGTCTTTTTATACTTTTTAATCTCATGACCCAGTGGAAGGAGCTCATCTCCTTTGGTCCATTAAAATGAAAAGAAAATCTTTTGACTGGAATTTTCATAAAGTCACCATATGAGGCAGGATACTTGCTTAATGGCCGTAACTAAATATAAACATTCAAAGAAGAAAAAATGCAGTGGGTATTGAGGAAATGGATTGTGTCAAAAGATCAGATTAAGCTTTCAACATAATGGAGGGGACCGGTCCCTTGGAGTGACTGTTATTCACTGTTGGTCTTTGTTCTCAGAGGGGGAAACCAGGGGCCAACCTCAAGTGGTAACAGAGCGAGGCAGCTTCCTCACATTCACCATAGGTAGGGGTGCCATATTTCAAAATTCAAAGGGCCCAGCCCAAGTCACAAAAGATCTGGGAGAGAAATGGAGTGAGGGGCTTAAGGCAGGAGACTGTAGTACTTAACTGCTACTGAGGTGGCTGGTCATCTCTTCCAGATCGTAAACGTGTGGGCAGGGAACACGTCTACCAACTCTGTTCTATTGAACAATCCCAAGTGTTTAGTATAGTGCTCTGCACAAATAAGCACTCAATAAATAACAGTGGTTGAGCAGTGTTTATTACTCCTGTACATGGTTCAAATGGACTGCTTGTTTCCCTTTGGAGGCCTACTCAGAACTACGTGTAACTCAGAGCAGCTCCATGTTAGTTCAGAGGTTAGGGCAGCAATTAACCTCTTGGAGATCATGAAAACAGCAGAAGAAAGTAGAGGCTTTGTTACTCCCCTACTCCTTCTCCCTTGTGCTTCACCCTTATCCTTGGATTTGTAACTTTTATTTGCCCAAACTCCAACCCTCCAGAATTTATATACATAACTGCAATTTATTTTAATGTCTGTCTCCCCCTCTAGACTGTAAACTCCTTGTAGGCAGGGAACATGTCTAACATCTGCTATAGTGTGCTTTCCTAAGTACTTTGTAAAGTACTCTGCACACAGTGAGCATTCAATAATACGATTGACTGTTGGATTACTTCCTAAACCTCTCCTCATCCTCATCCCAGAGCATTTGGGCTGGTTTTTCATGGGAATGATTTTGAGCCAATAATAATAATAATTGTGGTATAAGTTAAGTGCATACTAGGTGCCAGGCACTATACTAAGCACTGGGCTGGATACAAGGTGAACATGTTAGACAGAGTCCCTGTCCCACATGGGCATCACAGTCTCAATTCCCATTTTATAGAATGAGGGAACTGAGGCCCAGAGAAGGGAAGTGATTTGCCCAAGGTCACACAGCAGACAAGTGATGGAGTCAGAATTAGAACCCATGACCTTCTGACTCCCAAGCCCATCCTCTGGGCACTATGCCATGCTGCTTCCCCAATCCAGGGGGAACCTGAATGTGGGTATAGGGCTTGAGGAAGGAGAATTGTGGGGAACATCCTCTAGTCTGAAAAGAATGTACAAAACTTATGGGAAGCACTACCATAATCATAAGAACATGGGCCAAGGTCCAATGACTCATCTGCACACAGTAAGTGCTCAGTAAATACCTCTGATGAATCTATCCAGAACAGTAGCATCAGGGTGATTGGAGAAGCCGTGAGTTGGTTTCTCTCTTAGAAAGGGTTAGGGATGTACCAACTTTTTTTAATGGTATTTCTTAAGCACTTACTATGTGCCAGGCACTGTACTAAGCGCTGGGGTAGATACAAAATAAAGAGGTTGGACAGAGCTCATTTCCCACATGGGGTTCACAGTCCTAATCCCCATTTTACAGGCGAGGTAACTGAGGCATGGAAGAAGGTAAGCGACTTGTTCAAGGCCCACAGCAGACAAGTGGTGGAGCTGGGATTAGAACCCAGGCTCTCTGACTCCCAGGAGCATGCTCTTTCCACTAGGGCATGCTGCTTCCCAATAAAATTATCCTTCTATTCTTCTCATCATTCATAGTATTTCATTAGTATTAGGAGTAGGGTAAAGGTTGGGAGCAAATATGGATGAATAAATTAAAGAGTAGCTACCACCACCAGGACTTGCTGGATCCCTGGGGGAAACCATGATCCCTCCTAATAATAATAATAATGTTGGTATTTGTTAAGTGCTTACTATGTGCAGAGCACTGTTCTAAGCACTAGGGGAGATAGAGGGTAATCAGGTTGTCCCACGTGAGGCTCAGTCTTCATCCCCATTTTACAGATGAGGTAACTGAGGCACAGAGAAGTTGGGACTTGCCCACAGTCACCCAGCTGACAAGTGGCAGAGCCGGAATTCGAACCCATGACCTCTGACTCCCAAGCCCGGGCTCTTTCTACTGAGCCAGCCTGCTTCCTCCTATGTCTGCCCTGCCCATCCACCCACCCTGACACCCACCCACCCCCCAAAACTGTACCTTCCCGCTCTCTCTCCACAGCCTCCCAAATGGGCTGTGAGTTCAGGATAAGTATGGGGACTAAATTGGTCCATTCACATCCTTAGTTCCCAACTTAAACTTTGAAAAACATGACTTTAGAGGAAGAGTTATGAAATAATAATGTAAGCTCAATTGTGGGCAGGAAACATGTCTACCCAATCTATTACATTGTATTAATCCAAGCATTCAGTTCAGTGCTCTGCACACAATAAGCGTTGAAATATAATTGAGTGATTGATTGTTCTGATAAAATGACAGTATGAATAATCAACAAGGGAATATTAATGTAATATTTAAATGTGCATAATCGGAGGATAGTAGAAATCTGTCCACCTCTGAGACACACTCTATATAAAGGCTCATCGGGTTGTAGGAGGAAGAACTAATGTTCAGGAGTTTTGATATTTAGACCTTGGAAGAAGATAAATCCCATTTCTCTTCTCTGGGTAAGGAAACAGGATGCTGCTCTGCAGTTTCCTAACAGGGAAGTTTGAGTTGTTTCCAAACCATCTCTCACAACCATGAGAGTTGAATTTAAAGTAGCCGCTAACTTTGCTAGAGTTGAGACTGTTGGATGGATATTCGAACCTGATTTGGAGCAGACCACCTCGGAGGGTTGAGATTTTAATCAGATAAAGTGATGCCATTCCCTGATACCTCAGAAATCACTTTTCTTAAGGGAATATTTGAGTTGCAATTTTATTTTTGGGTAACCATAATATTTACAACAGTGAACAAATATAGTGTCCCATTTGTACAATCCTTTGAAATAACCTGTCCTGAAGACTTCTAAGAAACTCATTTGTTGCGAATCCCGTTTCTACCAAAACTGAACACTGATAGAAAAGTGACTCTGATACTCATTATGTCAGGATCATATTTTCATTAAATTAAGCCTTATTAAATAAAACAGTGTTGTGCGTACACTGTCCTTGTAGGTAGGTCAAAATAGTATCAGGTTGTAGATGGTCCTAGGGGCCTGCCAACCAGCATTACATTGACTATCTATCCAATGACTGGAACATTTGTGGCCTGCTGTAAATTCAGTAACAATGAGTCAGTTTACATTATCATTTGACTCGTTTCTCAGCTTGCCCACAGCATTTCTGTTTTTCTCTAGAGTGTGGACTGAGGCATGGTGGCACGGTGGTCAGGTTCACATTATATGATCTTCGCATGAAGAATATGTCAAATGAATATTTTTGTTTTATTGGAAACATGAAGGACCTTTAAATCCCACAGTTACCAAATTACGTGGACAGGTTTGCTACAGGCTGTAAGCTCTTTATAGAAGCAGCATGGAGTAGCAGATAGAGAAAGGGCCTGGGAGTCAGAAGGTTATGAATTCTAATCCCTGCTTCACCTCTTGTCTTCTATGTGGCCTTGGGCAAGTCATAGAAGAGACTGTGACCCCCATGTGGAACAGGGACTGTGTTCAACCCAATTTGGTATCCTCCCAAGAGCTTAGTACAATGCCTGGCACCTAGTAAACGCTCAACAAATACCATAATTATTATTATTATTATTATCATCAAATTATCTGTACGGAACACATTTCTCTTCTCATCACTGATCAGGCTAGAGGCTTGAGCATAACAATTAAATGATTTGGTATCCTTTTTGAAGGTGTGACAAATTGTGGCAGACACGTGTCTGCTTGCAATCCAGGGGTCTATATCCTGAATTATTGACAAATTTGTTGGCTGCCCCTTTTCTAAATCTACTCCAGAAAGCAGTCTGGCCTGTATGAACAAAATGGTCTTTGAGGCTGGCCGCCTGTTGAAGGATGGCATGGGCCAGCACATTTGCTTTACCGGCCGGGAAAGAATTCCAATGAGATGTCTTCGATGCAGCATGAGTACCAGTAAACGAAACATTGAGAAGAATGATCATTCCAAACACTGTTTTTCATTATACTGCAGCAAAAAGCATCACTCAAAACTACCCCGGAATTAGATAACCCATTCCAAGATCTGATTTCACAGGCAGCGTTTGGCATTTATGAGCAAATGAACCAAACCGCTTCATGCGATTTTCCATAATTTGTGACTCTGTGAAATGTTTAGATTGGACAGGAAATACGGGAGCTGTTCGACTATGATCAATATTTTAAAAGTCTTAAATGTATTTATACAATTTTATGCTACATTTAGCAATATGGGTGGATATCATTCCATGTAGGAAAATAGCAGATTGACAGAAAATAATTGCTTAAATGAAAACAACACTTCTAATGCCACATGATGATTCTCTGAACAAAATGAGTTAAGGTCAAGCTGAATGTTTACATTTCCTCAAGGAAATATCATTATCTGACCATTGTAATGTTAAATTTATTGATTGGCCACGATGTACTAGGTAATATTATCTCGCTATTGTAGCATCTTGAAATTTTACTAGGAAAGAGACACTATCTTCTCTGCACTTTGCATGCCCCACAGTTTAGTCTAGATATATTATAGTCTTTCTTACTCAAAGGAGATGCGATCATCACAGAAATTCAGTCCCGAGTGTGCACGTCAAAAAGACCAATGCAGGACCACACTTGTGTTGTCATAAATAATAATTGTAGTAATTTATTAAACACTATGTTCTAAGCACTGGGATAAGGACAGGGAAGCAGTGTGGCTTAGTGGAAAGATCAGGGGCCCGGAAGTCAGAGGGACTGGTTTCTAATTCAGGCTCCTCCACTTGTCTGCTGAGTGACCTTGGGCAAGTCACTTAACTTTTCATTGCTCAGTTTTTAGTCTGCAAAACGGGAATTGAAAAACTGTTCTGCCTCCTATTTAGACTGTGAGCCCCATGTAGGACCTGATTATCTCGTATCTAACCCAGCTCTTCGAACAGTGCTTAACAAATACCACAGTAAGTGAATGTAGTATATGCACATTGGACTCAGTCCCTGTTCCACATGGGGCTCCCAGTCTAAGGAGGAGGGACACCAGCTATTGAATCCCCATTTGACAGATGAGAAAACTGAGGCGCAGAGAAGTGAAGTGACTTGCCCAAGGGGACAGAGCGGGCAAGTGGCAGTTCTGGGATTAGAATCAGGGTCCTCTGACTCCCGACCCCCGGATCTTTCTACTAGGCCATCTTTATCCGCCTTCTGCCTCTCCTGGCCTTGGGCCAGGCATTTGCTTACATTAACCCATTACGATGTTTTTGCGTACTACAACTAATAACTAGCCAAGTCCCCCTTTAGAGCGACATTAAAGGACTGTGACCCGCATTTCCGTGACAAATTTGCATTGAGGAGCCAGCTTCTAGCAGAGAGAAGGGGTATCTCAAATCAAATCTCTAGGGATCAATACAGGACATGCAGGGTCACTTGTAGGGCCGGACTGAGACATGTTTGCCCCTTATCCCACCCCCGCCAATCCGCTAATAGGTCCCACCCTTTCAGCTGTGCAGACAGCTGGGGACAGGAGGGGCATCCTGAATATGAGGCACAAGAATTCTGGGAATGCTGGCCCCAATCCAAAGTTCCTGAGCCAACTCCAAACAACAGAGGAGTCCCTTAAACTCCAGGCCATTGTCTCCAGGTCCTGTGAAATCATTTCATTTAATGATAATAATAATGTTGGCATTTGTTAAGCACTTACTATGTGCCGAGCACTGTTCTAAGCCCTGAGGTAGGTAAAGGGTAATCAGATTATCCCACTTCAGGCTCACGGTCTTCATCCCCATTTTACGAATGTGGGAACTGAGGCACCGAGAAGTCAAGTGACTTGCCCAAAGTCACACAGCTGACAGGTGGTGGAGCCAGGATTAGAACCCATGACCTCTGAATCCTAAGCCCGTGCTGTTTCCACTGAGCCACGCTGTCTTTTTGAGGAGGGTGGCACTCCAGAAGATTCCTCAGTGAGAGCAATGGTAGCAATAAAATCTTTGATTTTCATACTTTTCTTCTAAAAAAAATCTCAAAATGCTAAAGTCTGCAAAATACGAAGCCAATTCTGACATTCATCTCTCTTGCTGACCCCCATCCTCCCTCCCACTTTCAACCCACAGCATTCCTGTGTTTCCTGTGTCCGGAGCGAGCGGAATCATCAAGGGAAATTGTTCCTTCGAGCAATAATGAATTCTAGCCTCTGCGGAGTCAGCAAACTAGAGTGCAGACTACCTAAGAGGAAAAAATGGTCCAAAAGAATAAATAATGTTGGGAAAAGTATTAGCATCAGTGACAAAAATTAATTCAGTCCTGTCCCTGAACTCCATAGCAGAGATGGATCTTTCCTGTCTCCCCTATCACCGATTTCGTCAATGCAAAGAGAAACATGTAGGTCAGGGAATCCCTATGGCTGTAATTTATTTCTCTTACAAACCACTTTTCAATCAATTCTCCTCAAATTGTTTCTTAAGTAGTAGCAAGTGGGCTGAAGTCACAGGAACAAACTACTCTTTTGGTATAGGGTAACAAGGTCTTTTCACCCCAAAAATCTAGTCTTATATTTCAGGTGCCTTGACTCTCTCCTAAAGCTGTAGAGGAACAATACAGTGTACAGAAGATCTTTGGTAGTCTGCTTAGAAATAATGATAATAATAATAATAATTGATCTTCTTATAAATAAGGGTAGTAATTCCTCTCAGTTTCTTATATGGGATCAGTTGTCTGACTGAGCACAAAAGGGATCTCAGCTCACCAATTCTCTCCTAGTGCCATTTAAAAATTACTTCCTTAGCTTCCCAACCTTGACGTGGGGTGGGAAGGTAGCACTGTGGGCAGGGAACATGTCTACCAACACTGTTATAGTGTACTCTCCCAAGTGGTTAGTACAGTGTCCTGCACACAGTAAGCACTCAATGAACGTGATTGATTGGTTGATTAAGGAGAGTCCTTTGTCTCCAAGCAACATAAAACTGAAGTTTCACCTGAAGGCAACAATCCAGATTCCTCAACTGGTGAGCATCGGTATGTAAAAGCTGGAAAGTGTTCATTCTTTAAATAATCCTGTGTCATGTGTTATTGAATTTTGATTCCAAAACTAAAACATAATCTTAAAATGAAGCACTGTTCATCCATCAGATGAACTTTAAGAAACATTTCTTCACTAACTCAACTCATTTAAAAGAACACTCGATGTTCCAGAAGTTCTTTCTGAATTGCCATTCTGGAAGAAAATGGCAGGAGACAAAGCCAAACATATTACAAAACTAATATAAACCAATCATCTGCATGAATGGAAACACAAAATGAACTTTAGAATCATTTGCTCAAAGATTTCTGGTGAAAGATCAGTCTTGTTAGATAGCCAGGTAATTGAAGCCAAAATGCATGCTGTTGTGAGTTATCTGGATAATTTGTTCGGGTAAACCTGGCCTGAACTATTTTTTCCAGCACTGCTAGCCTAAAGAATGTAAGTAACAGAATAGTTCTCAGCTTTGTAGCAACACACAGGATTTCCAAAGCTTAACGCCTCCCTGTGTTAACAGTGGAATAATATCAAGGATGGTCTTTTCAAAGAAATAAAACCCATTAGCATGAGGAACATAGTAACTATTAAAGATCAACACTTGTTAGCCACAGTAAAACCCACATAGGGTAAATTAATTAGAACAGAAAATTACAGAATATCCAGACCTTACCCTGTCACCCCTATCTTATAATTACTGTTCCTTTAAAAGCAAGTGAAATCTTTTTATGTATGAAGATGTTACTGTTGACCCTAAATCCATTAGAAATCATGGAGAAATTTTTCAAAATTGAAAATGAGATTTGATTGAGCACTTGCAAGGGGTTTCCTGGCATTCTATTAAACCCCTGTTTATTTTAATTTCTTTTGACCTTTTTTATAGGATTGCAACAACAAAAATATTTTGATCAACACTAGCTTACTCATTTGTTTCCCTAAACACTCAGATGTTCTAATATTCAGTCTTTCGATCATGTTTATTGAGCGCTAACTGTGTACAGAACACTGTACTAAGCACTTGGAAAGTACAATTTGGCAACAGATAGAGACATTCCCCACCCAACAACGTGCTCACAGTCTAGAAGATACAATTAGGTGTTGGCTCTCTGAGTATTTAGTTTATTAAATCTAATACCCCTAGGGTATTCATAAATGCAAAGAGGGAGGGCATTTCTCCTTAAAATATTTTCAATATCATTTCAGCCCTGCATTCTCAAATGGCAGAAAAGACTTTCCTGGGCTGCCAAGCCAAAGCATGACAAGGGAAAGGATTTATCTAATAAAGGAGTAATGGAGTTTGGAATGTAAGAGACATAAAATGCGGAGTCCATCTGAGGAATGCTAAGGTGGAGAAAAGGTGAAGGGAAATTGAATAGACTAGTTCTTCTGGCCGGCAACTGACTAGCAAATCTTGGAATCTTGGGGAGAGTATCAGAGTCAAATAAGAGCTCTGGTGGAAACCAGCACAAAGGAAATCAAAGGTGCTCCCTGGGTTAAAGTTCAGATCATGTTGGACAATTCTATTGGTTTTTTTGAGGGGTTATGGAATTTGTCAAGTGCTTAGTATGTGCCAGGCACTCTACTGAGCACTGGGGTAGATGTAATAAAATCAGGGTGGACAAAGTCCATGGCCCAAATGGGGCTCACAGTTTAAATCCCCATTTTTCAGAAGAGGTAACTAAGGCACAGAGAAGTTAAGTGACTTGCCCAAGGTCACACAGCCGGCAAGTGGCAGAGCCGGGATTAGAATATCTGACTGCCATGCCCATGGTCTATCCATTAGGCCATGCTGCTTCTCAGTACTCTGACCCTTTAGGCACTCAGTAAATACCATTGAGTAACTGACTAATTGACTAATTCCCTCCTGCTCTTCCCAGACTACCTTCCTCTCTGCCTCAGGCTCTCAACTCCTCTCCTCAAACTCCCAGAACTGTGTTTGGTCCTAGGGAAGCTGGCAGAGCAAAAGCAGAAGAAGGGTCTGTACGATGACTTCATGTGATGGTACAAAGTCCCTGACAGCAGATAAGGTTCTCTGAGGGTGGTGGATCAATCAATCGATCAATCACTCAGGTTTATTAAGCACTTACTGTGTGCAGGCCACAGTACTAAAAGCTTGAGATAGTGCAATATAACAGAGATGGTAGACATGTTCCCTGCCCACAGCGAATTTACAGTCTAGAGGGAGTTTAGAGAGCAGTGTGGTCCATTCTATCTAGTGGTAAAATCAGCATTTACAATTGAACTATAAACCACTGTACTATTTTCAATCACCCACAACCTGAACTTCCACTGAAAGTGGACTGTCTGAAGTGGTCTGTCATGTAGGTCTGACCACTTGTCAGCTTTGGGCTTTGGGCAAGTCACTTAACTTCTCTGTGCCTCAGTTCCCTCATCTGTAAAATGGGCATTAAGACTGTGAGCCCCACATGGGACAACCTGATCACCTTGTATCTTCCCCAGCGCTTAGAACAGTGCTTTGCACAAAGTAAGTGCTTAACAAATACCATCATCATCATTTGTCATCCCATCTTCCATGAATATTGAGCTCCTATGCTTTACCACTTCACCTTAATGGATATTGTCTCTCCCCAACACTTTCTTCTCTGGGATCTTCAGTTCCTTACCTTCTACTAGTGGTACATCCTAATATGAGGGTACTGAAAAGATGATGCTGTTGACGCTTAAAAGCTAGAATGAGAAGTAGCATGGCACAGTGGATAGAGCACGGGTCCTTAAAAGCTAGAATGAGAAGTAGCATGGCACAGTGGATAGAGCACGGGTCTGGAAATCAGAAGGACATCGGTTCTACACCCGGCTCCAATACATGTCTGCTGTGTAACCTTGGGCAACTCACTTCACTTACCTTGTATTTTCCAAGTGCTTAGTACAGTGGTCTGCACACAGTAAGAGCTCAATAAATACGATTGATTGAATGAATGAATGAATGAATGAATGAATGGGCCTCAGTTACCTAATCTGTGAAATGGAGATTGAGACTGTGAATCCCAAGCAGGACAAGGTTGGTGTCCAACCTGATTAACTTGTATCTACCCCAGCACTGAGAATGGTGCTTGGCACAGAGTAAGTGCTTAACAAGTACCATTATTATTATTATTTTTATTATTATTACAGGGCTCACACTGACATGTAAATGGATGTACATTACCACCACTCTGTAGATTGTCAGTTCCATCAAGAGCCTGATGCAACATTAGCATCATAGTCTTCCCAAAGATCATGAAAGTCTTTGAATAAGAACACTGATTATAATTTTCTATATCTGTCCTCTTTAGAAAATGCTTCTGTCATGGTTAGATGCTCTCCATTCACATACCAGCTGCTGGTTGATATAGCAATATTACTACTACTAATGATAGCAATAATAATTGTGGTATTTATTAAGCACTTTCTACTTCCCAAGCACTATACTGACTGCTGGGGTTGATGAAAGATAATCAGATCCAGTTGAAACCCTGTCCTACATGTAGGGGCTCACAATCTAAGTAGGAAGGAGAACAGGGACTGAATCTTCATTTGAGAGATGAGGAACTGAGGTACAGAGCAATGTCTTGCCTAAGGTTACATAGCAGACAAATGTGAGAGACAGGATTAGAACCCAGGTTTTCTGACTCTCAAGGTTGTATTCTTTCCACTATGCAATGGTGCTTCTCTACACCAACGATTTGTAATGTATGAAAGAAAAGACGACTTCAGTGTGGTGAGCTGACTGCATTCTAGGATCTCGTGGTTGGCCTGCCATTTGATTATGGTTTTGTCTTGAAAGTGGCGCTTGGGAAAGTGTTTAAAAATGTGGATATGTCTTCTGCCAGATGTAAAAGGAGAGAGTGCTTCAGGGCGAAAGAAAGGCATGAGAAATACGTTGGCAGTGGGAAATATGAGAACAAGGTTGGCTGGGGTGAATGACGTGGGTGAAGAGAGGAGTAGTGGGAGAAGAGTGAGCTTAAGTAGTGGGGAAAGCAGATTGAATGCATTAAAGCTGATGGTCAGGAATTTTTTTGCTTGATGTTGGAAGCGTAATCATTGGAGGTTTTTGATGAATGGGGAAACTTTAACAGAAAAATGCTTTGGAAAGACAAACTAGGTGACCCTTTACGCTCTCCTTGTGCCAAGGCAGACCTAGTTTCATCTTTGCTTGAATATTTTTCTTCTCATTGAGTACTTTGCATTGCGTATTTGTCCCAAATGAATTCCATATTATGGTTTCTTCAGGCCAACCTTGCATTGGACAGTAGTTGCTTTAGTGGAAAATACAGTGTCACATGGAATGATTTCTGGGAATTATTGTGAACTATGAAATAGTTGCTGTGGTTTTTAAAATCTCAGATTTTTCATAATTTGAAAAAATTTATACTCCATAAATGCCCTGGCTTTTTTGACATAACTTGCAAAAATGCAGCAGGCTCACTGGCTTAAACATTTTAGTAAGTCGTACTTTACAAACGGATGATATCAATCTATTACATTTATTGAATGCTCAGTGTGTGCAGAGCACTGTACTAATTGCTTGGGAGAATATAACAGAGTCGATAAACACTTTCCCAGCCCACAACAAACTTTCAGTCTAGAAGGGGTGACAGACAATATAAATAAACAAATAATGGATAAGCACATAAGTGCTTTAGGGGAGGAGTGAAAAACAAGTGTAGCCTAGTGGATAGAGCACAGGTCTGGGAGTCAGAGGATCTGGGTTCTAATCCAGGCTTTGCCAGTTTCCTTCTGGATGATCTTGGGTAAGTCACTTAATTTCTCTGTGCCTCAGTTTCCTCATCTGTAAAATGGGAATTCAAAGCCTGATCTCCCCATGACTTAGACTGTGATCCTTATGTGGAGCAGGGACTTTGTCTAACCTGATTAACTTGTACCTACCCCAGGTCTTAGAATAGTGCTTGACACATAATATGTGCTTAACAAATATAACAATAATAATGATAATAATTATTATTATAATAATACCCACATCTGAGCACCGTTCTTCTTTTTGCTGATTTGGACTTATATGATATTTTGAGTAGGGGGAGGTGGAAGAGGAGGTTGTGCTAAAGCAATCATTGATGCTTACTTGGGGTTTTTTCAGCTCACTTTTAACTTCAGTAATATAATGTGTCATTTATGATATTGAACATTTATGATATTGAACTTGAACCAATATACAAGTAGAAAACAAACGATCGAAATCACAAGTGACAAGAGTAAACCAATAACTCATAGCCATACATTCCACTATACTATCCACCAATGGCATAGCTGATTTTTGCACTGATCACTTAAAATTTGGTTTGCTGGCCACATGCAAACCACTGGGTGTTGGTGAAATAATTTGGATACCTAGGTCTATATTGCACCCCGGTAATTTTCAGCTGTAATCAGAATCTCCAAGTTTCCAGTCATCACACCTAATTTGGTTTTGTAAGGACATCATTGCTTCACTTTTCTAGGTTACCTGTGTAAGGAACATGACTCCCTCTTAAAGAGCCATGTTATATCTTAAGTATTCAATATACATCCCAGCAGTGACAATGTGAATTAGGGGAAGATTAATTAGTGTTTATAGAGAACTTTAATATCCATGTAATATCTAATAAGTGATTAATTCTGTCACACAAAAATAAATCCTCACACACACCAAACAATGTAAAACAAATCCTTGGGAGTTGTGCTGAATGGAGCTGAATTTCATTATTACATATTTTAGATAATCAGCAGGGTGATTGTTTTCTAATGTCTACTGATTTACCTTTCCTCCCTATTCCTTCTCTACCCCTCACAATTGAGAAAACTTGGAGAAATGGAGGGAGCAGAAGGGGAAAGAAAATTACAGATGATTATATTCCATCCAAGCTCCAGTGAACAAAGTTTCAACAGTTTCCAAATGATTTAAAAATAATATAGTCAGGGTTCCCAAAGTAAACAATTCCCATATCTCTCACTTTGCAATGGTATAGTCTGGCTAGACAACATTAAGAATAATATTTTTGTTTCTTCTGCATCACCAACAGATGTAAACTCTGGGGGAAAAAAACAAACCTGGTTTTTCTATAATACATTCGTTACTGTCTCTTGGAAACCACCTTTTAGTTTGTTCCAACTTTCCCCTCACTCTCATTGTCCAACCAGCCTAGACTGTATCTTTAAAGTAGTGCCTGGCAATTAGTAAATGCTTGATAAATTCCATTAGTAATAGCAGTAGAAGCAGAAGTAATAATATTTCACTCAACTTCTCTGTGCCTCAGTTACCTCATCTGTAAAACGGGCACAAAGACTATGAGCTTGTGTGGGAAAGGGACTGTGTCCACCCCAATTTGCTTGTATCCACCCCAGACCTTAGTACAGCCCCTGGCACACAGTAAGCCTTTAACATATACCACAATCAGCATTATTATTATTATTGTAGTAATTTTATTCAACCCATTCACTGGCCCCACTTTTAATACCCTTTATCCACACCTCTTATGCTAATCCTTACATCTAAGCCCCCTCCAAATCCTCACGCCCCAATTAGCAGCTTCATTGTTTTTTCAAGGCCAACAGTTCAGTGAAAGTGAGTGGAGAATATCCCTAACCCATACTATGTTGTTCTGACAAAGCTCTTCTGACTGGAGCGAACGTGATGCGATGTTGGAAAAAATGTTTTCGATTGATTGATTAACAGTGATTTAAAGCCTATCTTTTTTTTTTTTTTGCACACATGATGTAAACAGTAACTGACAATCCTCAATCAATCCATTAATGGTATTTATTGAGCACTTCTTTCCTATGAATTGATGACTTACTGTGGGAGGAGAGTTCGCATAAACTGATGAAATTTAGCGCTATGCCATAAAGGGCGACCCATTAATGGAAAGGTCTAAACCGAAGCATGAGACCAAGTTGATTCACATGTGCAGGGCAGCTGCAACATGGGAAAAAATCAAAGAAGGATGATAAAGTGATCAAAACACTGATCAGGGACAATGGCAGAGATTTGAGTTTTACTGAGAGGAAGACAGCAATGGTAAACCACTTTTGTATCTTTACCAAGAAAACTCTATGGACACACATACCAAAACAACTTTATGACAGAAGATTGGATGCTCTGGAGCACGTGTGTCCACCAAGTCGTTATGGGTTGGAAACAACTCGGCATGTGAAGAAGATTGAGCACTTATTGTATGCAGGGAGCTGTACCATGTGACTGGGAAAGTACACTACCATAATGTTGGAAGAAAAGATTCCTGCCTACAAGGAGCTTATAGTTTACAGCATAGAAAGATGATCCTTGGCAAGTCACTTAATTTCTCTGTGCCCCAGTTACCTCATCTGTAAAATGGGGATTAACTGTGAGCCTCACATGGGACAACCTAATTACCCTGTATCTACTCCAGCACTTAGAAGAGTGCTCTGCACATAGTAAGCACTTAACAAATACCAATATTATTATTATTATCCTTGATAGTAGGTGCCATAGTAAAATGATGCAGCCTTTTGATAAATCACACTCTAGGTCTCTGTGGCCAGTATCTGCCACTATCACACTTTAATTATATTTACATTTTAATGTTCAATCTTTAAATTAGCTTGGTACACACTGAACCATTCGACCAGCAAAGCTGTTCAACCTCCAAATAAAAAAGCTTATGGAACAAATTACAGGACCTGATCATTTAGAGGCACTTTTCATTGTACATTGCAATTTAAAATCACTGGAGCACTTCATTTTTCCCCCCTAAGTGCTTCAATCTGGAAGTGATTGGATTCCTATGTCTGCAGAGTGCAAGGTAAATTAAAATTTTTATTCAAAAAAACTTATCACCTATTTGAAGATGATCGGTCCTATGATCATGTGCAGTATTGAACAATTCAAAATGATTAGCATTTTTTTCAATCAATGCTCAGGTTTACGACTGGTTTTTGAGATGGAGTAAGGCAAATTGAACTATATGGCCATTTCACGGCCAAGCAATCCTTTATCTTTCAAATAAGAATTTCAGCTTTGAAGATTGAAGCACTTCCAAAAATATGGAGAACTCCCAAGCTTAAAAAACTCTGCTTTATGCAATCTTAGAACCCCATTTTCATTTTTTTTTTAAATTTGGTATTAATGGCTTCTTTTGTAGCACGTAATTCAGAATCTGAATCACTTATCCGCTGGCAAAGACTTTGTATTAAATAGCTGTTTATAGGCTCCCTAGTTTCTGAAAAAATAGTTTCAAGCAAAAGTAGATTTTTTCAACTCATCAAATATAGAATTGGGGATATATCATTTTTATTCTAAAAGTGTATCTGAATTTGGATTACGTAAAAGGAACAAGGAAGTTTTTGAAGTTAACCTCATGAGGTTAACTCAACTATGGCTAGAAATAATAAATGAATTTGGCCTGTGAACATCAGCCAATCTACATCATTTAGAATCTCTCACCTCCAACTTGCACAAAAACTATACTCCCAGGTGAATCATGTGCATCACTTGAAGAGCAGAGGCAGAATATACCATCACTGGTAAATACTAAGAATGGAACCAAAATGAAATAAGAAAGTAATGAGACACCTCATTACTGGAAAATTCAGTATGTCTCAGGATTCATATGAATTTTAAAAGTGATTCCATTTGCATTTGTTGGATTTATATTATTTAGGTTGAAAATATCAGCAAGTTCAAAAGAATCTGGATAAAATCACAAATGAGAGGTCCATAATAAGGAAAGTTAAGATTTCAGTGCAACATGCCAGGGGTGTTAAATGAATTTAAGGTGGATATAAGGGCAGTGACCACCAAACAGTTTCCCCTCTTTCATTGCTATAGGCAGAATAATGGACCAAATGGATAATTGGTCTGACCCAATTATAGTGTTATTCAGTCAAATTTTCACAAATTTTCAAATTTTCTTTTGGAAAGGAAATGCACTATTTGCTTCTAGAGTCATTAATGCTTAAATGTCCCCTCTAAATTTGAGACATTGAAACTACAGAGGAATTATCATTAAAAAAAAGAACAAAAAAGTATGATGTACAGAGAAAACAGTCCAACAAACCCATGATAATATCAGACCTCTGAGTAATATTTCTGTCTGTCAACATTCAAAAACTGAAGTCTTGATGTCAGCCCTTCTTATTCTAGATGCAGAAGGTGAAATCCCCTTGGAATAACATGAAGACCTGTGAGTTGGATTTTGGGATGCATTTTCATATTGAAACGGAGTTTAGGATTGAAAGGTGATGCTTAAGGTCACCCCAAGAGTGATGGGAGAATCAAGGCAGTCAGTACAATAGACCAATTGGGACCAAAGGGCAAGGATCCCTTAATGAATTGTGGTATTAAGCAGGAAGCCTGACCACTGATTTTGTTGTACTGTATTCTCCCAAGTGCTTATAACAGTGCTCTGAAAAGTAAGTTCAGTATACCGCTGATTAAGTGCTTACTATGTGCCAAGCACTGTACTAAAGGCTGGGGTAGATACAAGATATCAAGTTCCACGTGAGGCTCACATTCTTAGTAGGAGGGAAGTAATGACTCTCCAATTTTCAGATGAGGGAACTGAGGCACAGAAAAGTTAAGTGACATGCTCAAGGTCACAGAGAAGTTAAATGGCAGAGCAGAGACTAGGCACCAGCTAAACACTCCAAATTCCCTGAATAGTTGAGAAAAAGCCTAGGTTACGTTGCCATCTTGCATCCCTAAAGACTCCATCTGCAGGAAGATCTTTGATTTGGAATATTCGTTCATTCAATTCAATCGTATTTATTGAGCGCTTACTGTGTGGAAACATTATTGGGACGTCTCATGAGGACCTGCCTTCAGCTCTGGAAGCAGCTGGATCCTTTTAAAAAAAGTCCGCCCAAGTTGAACTCGGCCCAATTCCCTTCTCGGTTGTTACCAGCCCAGTTACAGTGTAAATTCTGACAGGACATAAATGCCCTTCAGAGATGGCCATGGCTATGGTGGCCTTGTGTACCAGTGGAGATGTCCGGTAATGTGAGAACAGGTCAATTTGGGGGCCATTTGCTGAAGGACAACATGTGATTAGTGCATGACTATGCTTTATTCATTTCATGACTATTTATTCATTTCATTTAATCACATTCACTGGCTGACGCAAGAATGTGAAACTTCAGATTCCCTCTAATGCAAGAAGTCATCTTAGAGCTGGAGCCCAGATGAGGGTTTTATTTATCCTTAAAGCTAGGATGGTGCTTTGCTTAGTAACATATGTGCTTAAATGAATTAAGCTGGTTAAGTACCAGATTTTAACACTAATGGGATTACTTCATTTAGTAACCAGAAGCTACTTTTAGTATTTTTTTAAAAAAAAAGTCAAACCTTTCCAATCTGCTTTGTAAAACTCCCACAACATTTTCTCCATAAACTTGACTTTACTATTCTTTAATAATGAATGACTCAAAGCCTCTAAGCCGTACTTTCTTGGAAAGGTGGCCATCAAAGAGACGAATGGTTTCTCACAAAATCTGGAACAGCTCTTCCAGGGAGAAAGATTTTTGGTTATTGCTCACATAGAATCTTACTAGATTCTCATAGTAGAGCAGATGTTGGCTTCTGAAAATAGTTTCAAATGAGAGCACCCATCATACCATTAGCCAGATTCAGGAATCTCATGGAAAAATCTTGAAGTTCATAACACAAGATGCTAGACTTGTGTGTATGCCTCAGTAACCTTGTAACAACAGAATTTCTGGAAATGATTAACACCGGGAACTGTGGCCTAATTACATCCCATAAAATCATTTTCAAATTGCTTAATGATTTATATATCAGCTGGGCTTGGGGGTCCCGAAAGTGCATTTCTATGCATTTCTATCCCTGATTCTACTACAGCTATAAGGGGCTTTTGAGACCTGGCACAACACTAAATATAATTTACAGGATCCAATACAACATCACAAGAAGAAACAATTTGATGTGATATTTTGAAAAAAAAATCTGGATTTTGCATTCAATGCCAATATTTTTGAAATACCAATATGCAGTTCAGCTACTCAAGGAGCATATTTTAGCACCACTTTGAAAATGAGTGCCAGAAAACTAACCAGCTCCCTCAAATGACACCTGACTGCTTTTACCTACACAGGAGATACAAAATCCACCAAAGTGAGTTAGCCAAAACAGCATCCTTTTCTTCTAATCTGGTATAAATGTATACTTGGTCCTGAGCTAAAGGCTATTCTAAAGGCACTATCAGTAGCCATCTCATTCTTAAAGAGACATTTCACTGACTTTCCTTGCCTATCAAGACCTACAGATTAAATTTCTTCATTTCCACTTAGTAAGTAAATACTGATACCTTGAATGGCTCTGAACAGGGCTAGCCTTTATCCAACATTTATCAGGCTCACTCTAGCTATTCCCTGGCCAAAACCTCAGAGTTCTAACTGCTGTTAAGTCCTTGGTGTTACGTTTCTTTTGATTCCCGAAACAAAAATACTAACATCATCTTATCAATCCAAAACACGTGTCTTGGGTTCAGGAAGAAGTGTGTTTGCCTTTATCCCAGGAGTCAGCTGCTGTGATAACTGCATACAATTAACTTTCAAAGCATCACTGAACTAGCCAAAATATGTTGCTTAAACAAATCTCAAATTATTATAATTAAACCTGTGAAGAACTTAAATTAGACCAAGTGCCCAACAAATATTAATCAGCTAAGTGAAATTCTATTATTAGAGAAAAGCTATAAACAGTAGGTATTCTTCTCCTAAGTACTAAGTTTGGAAAAGAAGCCAAGAATGAGTTTGAGTTCCAGAAAAGAGTGGCTTTCTTCTAAGAGAAGAGTTCTATCCCTTTAAATGTATGAATGTTTCTGCCCAGTTTCTCCTGTTTTAGAGCAGAGGAAATATTTTTCATTGCTCAGGATGGAGGAACGGGATGTAGGCCTCCAAGATTCTATTCTTGGCTTACCCATTAGCTAGCTATATAGCCCTGAGCAAGGCAATTATTTGGTCCCTGCCTCATACTCTGTATACAAGGAAGTAAGGAATATCCAATCACCCTATCTCCCAGACTGCCATAAAACCTGGCTAATTGGCTCAAGAGTGCATTGGAATCCTGGGGAGACAGAAGGTATGGAAACAGTACAAGGAAAAAAAAATATTGAACCGTTATCAGTGTTTCAAGAGGTCGGATGTCAACTTCACAAGTGTTCCACAAAGCTGAAAACAACCTCCCACTTTTCAGAGGTCTCACTCCCTCAGATTCTGTTTTATTGCTAGCTTTCCCTCCCCGTGTTGCTCTTTTGAAAGTAATGATCGTTTTTTAATAATCACCCTCTGTTCACGTTTCTGACACCCATTCCTCTGCTCCTTCACTTATTTCCACTTTTTCTCTTCTCTCTACCACGTGGATCATTGTGCGAGGCACAGAGGGAGCTAATTGCCAAAACACTTAGTGTCACAGAAAAGGAAGAGGTATCTTGAGTGAAAATTAAAACAAAAAAGTTCCTTTCCTTCAGTCAAATGTGGAAGGCTGTCAGAGACTAAATGATTTATTACCCTTGCTGGCAAACAAGTCCACAATGAGACACAAGGAGATTATCCATTTCCTTCTTTGGGAAAGTTATCTTTAATAGATAGTCTTGTAGGGAATAAACCAAGATGTCTTAAAAGCAAGTCTATGGATCTGTTCATCAAAAACATGTCCATTTTTCTTAACAGACTTCTTATATGTATCTTAAAAGGAAGCTGTAAATCGTGCTAATCCAGTTCTTTACTGCGGCCCAGAAAGAATTATTTTGGTTAATGGCATGGTAAATCAAAGGCTTGTTAGTGGAGCTGTTCTGAAAATGGGTTTCAAAAATGAAAGCTATGATATTTGTCAAAATTCCAATCTCTCTTTTCAGAACAAAGTGTGTAACTATAACAGAGTTGCTAAATTACATTACTTTAACTTATTTAGGTTGCTTAAAATATGATAGATTAAAGGAAAAACACATAAATTCTGGGTGAAAACTGAATCAAAAGATAGATATTGAAGTAATAAATTAAAGGATTCAAGTTTTGGAGCTGATAGATTTCGGTGTCAGCTCAAAGTACACTGTGAACGTTTCCCACAAGGACACAAGAAATGCCATTATTGGTTGGACCAATGGTGCAGCTAACCCAGTACTTTGCCACTGACAGTGGCGATAGGATACTTGAAGAAATGATGTGATGTTTGTCCTCCTTGAAATCCCTCTTAATGGTTATAGATTTGCCATTTAACATCCTTAACTTTTCCCTCTACATCCTTAATTTTCCCCTGAGTAGCCCTTTATGGGTCTCTCACTGATGAACTGATTCAAAACCTCCTTGAACCTCCTGATATTTTCAGCCTATGCAACTTTCTGCCAGAATGCTCTCTTGATGGTGGAATTCGAAATCCACATTTCCAAGGAAACTAAAGACTTAATCTCACCCCTTAGACAGCTCATCTGTGCCCCCTTACTCGAGTGGGAGCCTGTCATCCGAGAATTGACACAATCAGCTCTGCTCTTTACCACAATTCCCAGTGCCTGGGCATGTTTCTCCCTGAGGCTCTCCCTCGAGTTTATCAATCCTGGTGGTGAGTGGCTGTTTTTCTGGATTGTTCCATCACTTCCCCATCCTTCTCTTGCCCTTGCCACCATCTTCTCATCACAGTCTTTTCTAGCCAAACCACTGCTCCAACCAGTACCATGGGATGTTGCTGGATCCAGTGATCATCCTGGGATGATGATTTGCTGCGGAGCTGGTCAGCGTGGAGGAAGAAAGCATTAATTTTGTTTTTCGTTTTAGTTTTTTGTGGTATTTATTAAGCAAGCACTCACCTTGTGCCAGGCACTGTGTTAAACTCTGGGGTAGATACAAGATAATCGGGTTGCACACAGTTCCTATCCCACATGGGGCTCACAGTCTTAATCTCCATAATACAGATGAGGTAGCTGAGGTAGAGAGAAGTGAAGTGACTTGTCCAAGGTCACACAGCAGACAAGTAGCAGAACCGAGATTAGAACCCAGATCTTACTGACTCCTAGGCCCGTGCTCTCTCTCCTAAGCCTCACTGCTTCAAGAAGGATTCAAGAAGGGTTAAGGATTCAAGAAGAGTTCTAGAAGGATTGCGTAAATTAATGCATGAGAACACCACAGAAGGTTACCAGAGGGAAACCCTAAGGAAAAGTCTTAGGATTCATTCATTCAAATGTATTTATTGAGCACCTCCTGAGTGCAAAGCACTGTACTAGGCACTTGGGAGAGTACATATAACAGTAAGGAGACATTTCCCTGACTACAAGTTTATAGTCTAGAGGGTCTGGAGAGGTATAGCCCTAACTTTGAGAATGGGTGAAAGAAGAGCAATTATCACACTCTCTGCTCAGGCATTCTTTGGTGTCCTTGTCACATACAGAATAGCGGGCTCGATGACGCGTTGGTGGGATTCAGAATGGGTTTGCTGTGGTTCTTATGTGTCAAACACCTTACAGTGAAGATCTTCTAATAAATAAATGACTCTTATTGATGAAAAGGATTTCCAGCAAGGCCTTCAAACATCATCAAGGGGAACTGGCATGGCCTAGTAGATAGAGCATGGACCTGAGAGTCAGAAGAGCCTGGGTTCTAATTCCACCTCTTCCATTTGGCTGCTGTGTGACTTTGGTCAAATCACTTAGTTTTTCTGGGTCTCAGTTACATCAGCTGTAAAAATGGCAATTAAGACTGTGAGCTCCATGTGGGACAGGGACTTTGTCTTTCCTCATTAGCTTGTATCTACACCAGCGTTTAGAAAAGTGCTTGATACATACTAAGTGCTTAACAAACACCATTATCATTATTATTGGGAAGGACTTTAAACATATTTTCATAAAAACATAAAATAATCACCCTACCTCCCTGGCTGCCTGTACAGGATGTTTAGAGAGTCATCATCTGTGGATAAAGATTTGTCATCAAACCATTTCCTTTCACTCTGTTCTTTTAGACTCCACATCAGTGCAGCAAAAGAGCTTTCTCTTTAGCATTTTCTACCATCTTGCAATTTACCAGCTTTTTACCCCTTTCAAAATTCACCTAAAAGCTCTCATTTCTTTCCTGTCAATGGCTTCCCTCTTATTTTTGCCTTGTTGGGGTGACGATTTCACCCTAGCTATAATATTAGACTGGGAAAGGCATGTTGTCACTATTCTGACAGCATAAAATTGAAAAAAATTGATAAACGTTTCTGTAGGCATTAGCTAGAGCCACAGAAAAAATGGAGGAAATGTCCTGAAATGGAAGCACTGTAACAATGAACTTTGGTTTCTCTAATTGTCCTTCAAGAGAAAACAAGAAAATAATTGTATGCATATAGTTAAATAGCCTTGAAATCCTACTTAGAAATCGAGTGGGACTGTATAAGGAGTTGCAAATGCATGATAGACACAGTTGGAAAACCTCTATCCTCAGTTAATAACATGCAAATGGAGAGCCAATTTTACATTTTCAATTAATAACTCTGGGGTATCCACAGTATGCTAAGTCCCTCAGCAGTGGAATTTTTCCCCTGGACCATTTCGATGGAGAAGAGAGTACAGATAATGAATAACTGAAGATTAAGTACCATGTGTTTAAATTCAAGACAGACCATTAAAATTGACCTATTTCATTGCCTTAGAATTACTATGGATACACTTTTAGATGGGTAACTCACTCTGCTATATTTCTTTTCATTTTACAACTTCCCATTATGTACAGGAGGGCATTGAGATTAGTGCCCTGTAGGGCAGATAAGGTAGATGGAAAATCCTCTGCCCCATCATGGGATTTCTCACCCATCAACCGAGCGTTTGCCTAACTGGATGGAAGGAGTACACCTGCTCTCCGTCACAGGCTTGCACTGAGCTTGGAGAGGAATGCAGCCATTTCCTGTTTGGATCCATCCAGCAGTAGAATTGGTAGCAGAAAGAACGGCTACATCTTTCTGAGAGAGACTGTCCTACTCTGTCTCCAAAATGTTCTTGGCTATTTTCCCTCTCCAGATTACACAGGCCTTTAAACACAGGATATGGTGTGGCTGACTGACTGCATAGCAGTCCACTATCCCTCTGAGTAGGATGGGGAGTGTGTGCACCTTTGTCAGGGTTCAAGAAGGCCTAAGGCCCTTGGAGGCTATCATCGCTGATATATGGGAAAAACTGGGAAGCCTAGTGGAATGAGCATGGGTCCAGGAGTCAGAGGATCTGGCTTCTAATCGCAGCTCTGCCAGTTGCCTAGTGTGTGACCTTGTATGAGTCACTTAATTTACCTGTGCCTTAGTTCCCTCATCTTTAAAATGGGGATTCAGTACGTGTCCTCCCTTCTACAAAGACTGTGAACCCCGTGTAAGATAGGGATTGTGTCCAGTGTGAGTCAGTGATTTGTATCTGCGCCAGTGCTTAGAACAGTCCCACTCCCTTCTGTGTCACCCTGATCCGTTCCCTTTGCTCTTCCCTCTCCCAGCCCCATAGTACTTATGTACCTATCTGTAATTTTATTTATTTGTATTCATGTCTGTCTCCCCTCACTCTAGACTGTAAGCTTGTTGTGGGCAGAGAATGTGGCGTTTATTGTTGCATTATACTCTCCCAAGCTTTTAGTGCGGTGCTCTTTACACAGTAAGCACTCAATAAGTACGATTGGATGAATAAATGAATGAATGCTCAAAACATAGTAAGCATTTACCAGATACCATCATCATTACATTGGTGGAGAATCTGGTAATGCTGCTGGTATTTGTTAAGCACTTATTACATGGTAGTTCCCCTCTAAGGGTAGCAACTGGAGAGTTTCCAATACTCCACCGGTCTCAACTATGGGGGGTGGATTCAAAAAAGAGGCCTTTCCATTCCATTCCTAGGTTGGGCAGTGGCTACCAAGTGGAAAGCAATCTGCTAAAAGTGAAAACTCACCTCTGCTGGGCAGCAGGAGCAATGGAGAGAGTCCAGGGCAGAGCCTCAAGTCGACTACACAGAAGGAGGTAAACCACTTTCATATTTTTACCGGGAAAACTCTATGGATACATTACCAGAATGATTGCAGATGGAGGTGGGGCATTCTGGGAAAGATGTGTCCATGGCATAGCTATGGGTTGGAGACGACTCGACGTCATAAGACAAGGCAAGACATGCCAATTACTGTGCTAAGTACAGTGGTAGACACAGGATTGTCGGATTGGACAGTTTTTGTCTCACATGGAGTTTATCATCTGAGGGGGAGGGAGTAGAAATATTTTACCCCCACCATTTTAGAGATGAGGAAACTAAAGGACAGAAAAGTTAAGTGATTTGCCCAAATGACATAGCATAGCACCCATGCTTCCTGACTCCGAGCTGGTGATCTTTCCTCTACACCATGCAGCTTCTCAGAATCTGGCTGATTGTTCCAGGCACTCCTAATTGAGAATCCCAGGAATAGATAAGTGCTTTTGCACTAAGGTTCTATCTGGGGTGCTGGTCTAATTAGGGTCAGAAGGGCCTGTTAGAGAGCTTTCCAAAAGGATCTAACTTACTCCTGGGAGTTCTGAAGGCCCTGGAGGAAGTTGACTTAATGAATCACTGAAGCAGCATGGGTCCAGGACTCTATCATTTTTTTCTCATCTAATACCCTGCATCCTTTAAAGAGGTCACCCACCCTGCAGGTTGAAAGGAGGTCTTGATAGCTGTGCATTGACTCTTTCGGTCACTTGATCTCCACTGAGTAAATCTGTGACCCAAACCCTAGTGCCCTGATAGGTCTAAGAGATGTTCCAATGGAGAAAACAATCCAGTGTTGAGCACAAACTTAGTAGGCCTGGTTCAACCACACAAAACCAATAGCCATTTTAGGGGTTTAACACGTGTTCTCGGTCCATCCCAAACCACTGTCTGATCTTCTTGCCAAGAAGCTTGACAGCTGGATCACATGTAAGGTGGTGGTGGAGCTACTGAGGGACAGCATAGCCCGGAAAACACATTCCAGATGGTCTCCCTCTCCACCTCTCTCAGTAGTGGTTTGCCTGGGGGTCATGGTGACAGTGGCCCAAATATCCACCTGACACTTCCCCCTTTGGCTGCCCGACTTAGGGAGAGGGACTCTAGCTGAATGTGTGTGTTCACGTGGGCTAATGGAACACTGAAAGCCCTCTCCCCCCCTGTGGAATCTTGGGAAAGCCTAATAAAAGCAGGGACCAGTACAGTAGAAGAGAGAAGCTATGAAACAAAGGTGGCTCAAATTCATTCCTAAATTTTCGGGGTACTGTAGTAGCAAAGGAAAGGTGGAATGGCTTTGGTTTCTTTCAATTACCTCCTGCAACCCAAGTAGACATATCTCCTAAATAAATAAATAAATGATTTATATAAATGTCTGCATCTCTCTCTTGACTGTAAATTCATTCTGGGCAGGGAAAGTTTCTACCAATTCTTTTGTTTTGTACTCTCCCAAGCGCTTAGTACAGAGTTCTGCATACAGTAACTGCTCAGTAAATACCATATTCTACCCTTGCGTCTGTCACTTTCAGCCTCCACTGACTGCCTCTTCCAGTGGTAGGTCTTTCCCTAAAGGCATTTGTTGCTGCCGGGCTACTAAGGCTTCTGCTATTAGAGGTCTTTCTTTTCTCCTTAGAGGGTTAAACAGCACCAGCCTCCACCAATGAAAGCAGACGAGAAGGTTTATACTTTCATCTGAGAATTGGCTAGCGAGACACCCGCTGCTAACCCTGGGCTTGACCCTATTTCACTTCCTGGTTTTGAAGGTAAAGGAGATAATAAAAGTGGGGAGAAAGTTGGGGCTCTTTGGAAGAAAGGCACAGGATCACTGTCTAACGTATTAGAATTGGTTAGAGTTACAAATCATCGGAGGGTAGGGTCTGAGCAGGGTGTTTTACTACCATTGGCCATATGCTGGTCCTCCTATTTCTCACTCTTGATTTCTTGCTACAGCAAACCTCTGTCAGTTCACCCTGGAAAACAGAAGTACTCCAACTGTAGCCTATCATGCTTGGCAAATTCCATCTGTTACCCAGGAATCAGACTTTCCCAGTTCTCTATTTTCTATTTCTTTATGACCTTGGAATGAATTGGCTTACTGTCTTCCCCTTCCCAGAATGTTCTGCCTGTATAAATGCTACAGACATTCCTAGCATAAAGGAAGTTAGGGGAAAAGTATGAGAAAGAAAGACCTGGTGTTGTTATTAAGAAGACAAAAGAAAAAAACCTGATTGGTCCTGAAGAAACATGTATGAATAGATGATTAAACTCTAAATGCCATAGTGGGTAGATTTGAGCTAGATTTTGCATATAAGCTGAGTCTCAAAAATGAACAAAGCAAGGAAACTGAACATCTGGACACAGTGATCCTGAAGTTCTTTTTCATTCCCTTCTCTCCCAGAGTTCTTCTACCTCCCCAAAACCCCACCTCCACCCCCACTGCTCCTCCAAAGGCACCTTAGTCCATAATGCTGCAGGCAGCCAGGGTAGCTTTGCATTGGAATGTAGTTTCCTTTAGGTAGAAGAGATGTGTGAAAAACATAACCAGCTTAAATTATGCTGGGCTCAATGTTGCAAGCAAAGAAATTTCTTTTTTCTATCTTTGCCCTAATCCTGGGTTTGAAGTTATCTCCAGATGACAAGGAAGGGGCAGGGGAAGCCAACAGTACTGCATTCCTTTGTCCTCTCCTCTCGTACATAAAGAGTGATGAGTTAACTCTAATTATGCTTTAATACAGAGTAAAATTAACCAAGGTGAAAGTATAAATGAAAATGTAGGCTCTAATAGAGCTAATACAATAGGTGTCATTTATGCCTTTTTACTACCTAGCTTCAATTTGTTTTCTCAGATTTCCTCCACAGTCCCACTATTTGAAAGAAGTTTAGCTTCTTACACCTCTGAATTCCTGCAGTAATGGATCTTGCTTGGTTAGAGCCATTCCGTGGCTGCTATTACTTAACAAGGAAACCCAAGTCACTCTGCCTTTCAGTCTCTTACATGTGCCTTTACCAGAACCCACAAATCCATTCAATCCCTTCAATCCAACATTTCCAAATGTTAGAACACGGAGTGGTAGTCAGGGTCTAAACTCTGCTTAGTGTGTACAGAGGGGAGGGCATGAAACTTGCTCTTTAATTGTTCAAGACTGGCTAATGCAATTTTGGTTACGAGGACAATAGTCTCTTTAATTCCTGGTTTTCCATTGTTCTTTACAGAATAAAGTGGGTCTGAGAATAAAAATAAGAAAGATACATAAAATGAAATCAAAATAAGATATACAAAACAAGCTAATTATTAACACCCCATACCCAAAGAGTTATGGTTTTACCACTTAATGCCTTATTCTCTATTAGTTACACTAGCTTCCTATAGACTGGATCATTATAAGAACAGATTTTGCTGACTGTTTTCAACCCAACCACCTCCCTCATCACTGAATAGCATCAAAGAGGAGAAGCAAAATGTGGATCAATAAATCTAATTTCAGGGACAATTATGGATTACTTGGTGTTCCTGAGATCTCCCTGAGGTCCTGCGCTGGGTTTATTTCACCATGATTAGAGCTGTCAGAGGTAAAGGGCAGGAGTAAGCCTGACCGAGCTGGAGAGCCATCATTAATTCTTGGGAATCTCAAGAAAAGTTGGAGTGTCCCAGCAGGCATCCCTATTTCAAATAGCTGAAGGCATTAGATAGAAAAAGATGTCGTCAACATTGTTTGTAACAGTTGCTGGTTTATATCTCCCAAATGTAGAAGATTAAATAACCATAAGTACTGCATCTCTCTTCTACAGACTCGTAATGGCTCGGTACAAGCATGGTGTACAGTCAGTCTGAAAATAACCAGGAGCACAAGACAGTGGAGCTACAGTGAATCTTCCTGAGGGCAGGCGAGAGCAACACCTTAGGATTCAGACAGAGCAGAAACAGACTGTAGACAGTCCTTAAAAAGCTTGTCCTTTAGACTGTAAGCTCACTGTGGACATGGAATGTGTCTGCTAGAAGGAGGCATGGCCTAATGGCAAGAGCATGGCCTTGGGAGTCAGAGTTTGTGGGTTTGAATCCCACCTCTGCCACTTGTCTGCTGTGTGACCTTGAGAGAGTCACTTAACTTCTCTGTGCCAAAATTCCCTCATCTGTAAAATGGGGATTGAGGCTGTGAGCCCCACATGGGACAACCTGATTATCTTGTATCTACCCCAGTGCTTAGACCAGTGCTTGTCACATAATAAGCATTTAATAAATACCGTAATTACCATTCTTATTATTATTGTTATACTGTACTCTCCCAAGCACTTAGTACAGTGCTCTGCACACAGTAAGTGCTCAATAAATACAACTGAATGATTGACTGAAAAAAATTGGGTGGCATAAAATCAGCATAAAATCAGAATGTACTTTCTTCCTGGGGACTTGCTTGACTTTATTCATAAATACCTCCTTCCCCCTCCTACTTAGATTGTGAACCCAATGTTGGACATGGACTCTGTCCAATCTGCATACATTGTATTTATCTCGGGGTATTATAATAATAATAATTGCATTAATAATGATTGTGATATTTGATAAGGCTTATTGTGTTCGAGGCACTCTACTAAGCACTGGGGTAGTTATAAGTTAATTGAGTTAGAAACAGTCCCTGTCCCAAGTCGGGCTCACAGTCCTAATCTCCATTTTAGAGATGAGGTAACTGAGGCACAGAGAAATGAAGTGACTTGCCCAAGATCACACAACAGACAAGTGGCAGAGCTGGAATTAGAAGCCAGGTCTTTCTGACTTCCAGGCCCGTGGTTTATCCACTAGGCCACGCTGCTCCTCTGCCAAGTAAACTGCTTGGCACAAAGTGCTTAAGTATTATCATCATCCTCCTCCTCCTCATCATTAGAAATAACGGCCAGTGAAAGTCTCTGAGCTTCCCTTCCTTAGGATTCAGATGTCTAAACTCTCTCAGAACAGGAGTAAAATCAGTGCAAAATATTTTTGTATAGCAGTGCAATAAGCAATCAATAATAAACTATGGTGCAATGAACCAGGCAGGTAATGAGGAAATCCAAAACGGGTGTCCACAGAAACCCCATCTATTTTGCACGTGAGCTGTTTACATTCCCTTAGGTAGAGTTGGGCTCAAATTATCCCAAATCTTCTGTTTGCTGAAGGGAATCAATCAGTGATATTTCCTGAGTGGTTACTGTTTGCAGAGCACCATACCAAGAGTTTGGGAGAATACAACACATTCCCTGCCCATCAGGAGCTTACAGTCTAGAGGGGGAGACTGACATTAAAAAAAATGTAAATTCTATGGGACTGAGAATGGGGTGAAAATCAAGTGTTTATGGATCCAAGTGCAAGAATGATGTGGAAGGGAGAGGAATAAAACAACAATTAAAAGAGAATTTCCTTTTTCGTCCTAGGTGGGGTTGGGGTATGATGACCATCAAACTGTAATAGTTGATTTTATCAGTGTTACAATGTTACTGGAGAGAGACACAAGGGGAGGACAAAATCTGCAATATACTTTGTGGGGAGAGGTAAGTTCTGCCCCAGGGGAGAGGAGGAAAGGGAGAACTGGGGAGTGACCAAGGAGGGAGGTGGTGCGAATAAATTTGTGCAGCAGAGGGCAAGCAATTGTGACCTTGCAAAGATGGCAAGGGTTTTCTCAAGAGAGTTCAAAAGCAAAGAACAAGCACAAGGGGAAGGCTGTGCTTACAAAGAGAAGATGTGGGATAGAGGGAATAGTCTTAAAAGGGCCTTGGGCATCATAATGTGATCTAGTGGCACCAAACAAAACGTGACAGACAGGTCAGGAAGAACCGGAAGTTTGGACAAGATAAAGGTAAACTGTGACTAACTTCTGGATGTACAGAAATGGAAGACCAGAAACATCACCGACAATGCTACAGGTAAAAATTTGGAATATAGATGGAAAAAATATCAGTAAGCTACATCAACAGGATGACATTGAAAATGTACAGAAAATGTCTTTAAGAAGCAGCGTGGCCTAGTGGAAATAGGCAGAGGCCTGGGAGTTAGAGGAATTGAGTTCTAATCCTGGTTCTTCTATGTGACTGCTGTGTGACCTTGGGTAACTTCTCTGTGTCTCAGTTATCTCACCTGCAAAATGGGGATTAAATCTAAATCCCTCCTATTTAGCCCATGAACCCCATGTGGGACAGGGACTGTGTCCAGACTGATTAACCTGTGTCTACCTCAGTGATTACAACAGTGCTTGACACTTAGTAAACTCTTAATAAGTACCATAATAATCATAAACAATAATGATAATACAAATGGTCATTGGAATAAATATGCTAAAGAGTGACATTCCTGGGGCATTTTAAAATTAATGTTGAATTTGCCTTCATATTAGAGTTCAGAAGCAGTGTGGCTTAGTGGATTGACCCTGGGCCTGGGAGTCAGAGGAATCTGGGTTCTAATCCCAGCTCCAGCCCCTGTCTGCTGTGTGACCTTGGGCAAGTCACTTATCTTCTCTGTGCCTCAGTTGGCTCAACTGTAAAATGGGGAATAAGATTGTGCATCCCACATAGGACAGGATCTGGGTCCAACCTGATTAGCCGGTATCTACCCCATTACTTAGTACAGTACCAGGCACATAGTAAACACCTAACAAATATAAAGAAATGGTTCTGATTCAGGCACTGCAGGGGGGAAGACAGTGTAGTCCAGTGGAAAGAGAATAGAATCTGGAATCAGGGGGCCTGGGGTCTTGTCCCAGAAGTACCACTAACTGCCGTGTGAATTTGGACAAGTTACTTAACTTTTCTGTGCCTCCATTTCCTCATCTGTAAAATAAGGTTTAACATTTCTCCCTCTATTTCCACGTGGGCTATCCATTATTTTGTCAGATAATTCCATCAGATTATTTTGTATCGACTCTAGCACTTATCAGAGTGTTTGGCACATAGGACTGAATAGATCGTGCAAGTGTAATTACTATTACATAGTCAGAAAAGCAGTGCACTAGAATAACAGGTAAAGGAAGAAGAAATGTAGTAACCTAATATGTCCATAATCATCATAATGAAAAGGTCCAAAGAATCAGATTAGAGTAAGATTCAGCTTCATTCACCCCTTGTTGGCTAAAAAGAGAATGCCTAAAAAGGAAGAGTTTTCCTCTTCTGCCTAATAAAGACAGAATTCTTCTCATTTATTGAAGAGATGTGAATGTTGAAAGTTTTTTTGATTTAGAGAACCTGTCAGCTGCACTTCATCAATCTTCAACGTACCCCCTTGGACAACAACAATCAACCAATCAATTATTGAGCGTTTTCTATGTACAGAGCACTGTACTAGGTGAAATAGCTTAATCAAGGTTCCAGAGCAAGTTAAGATATAGTGCATTCTCCCACACCGGGCATTCACAACCTGTATTCTTCTCATGGAGTGGTTTTAGCTTAAAGGAAGCTGGGAAAGTAAGCCATTTTAGGGTGCACCTGAATGTAGCCCCAAAGATGGGAATTCAACTGCACTTTCCTGTCCAATCAATGAATTATATTCATTGGGCACTAATTGTGTGCAAATCATTCTACTAAGTGCTTGGGAGAGTACAGTGTGACAGAGTTAGTAGACACCTACCTGGCCCAAAATGAGTTTACAGCCTAGAGGGGAGGATAGACATTAATATAAGCTACCTTCGTGCTGTGGGACTGAGGGAGGGTGTATAAAGAGTGAAAATCCAAATGTAAGGGAGATATAGAAGGGAATGGGAGGAGAGAAAATGAGGGCTTAGTCAGCGAAGACCTCTTGGAAGAGATGTGCTTTTAATAAGGCCCATGTAGTAAGGTTTTTAATAAGGCATTGGGTAGCCTGAGGGAACAGCTGAACTTGAACCTCTTAGTGAATCCACAGCGGCTTTCTTCATCCGGATAAAACATCCCTAACATCAACTATCGATGTCCACTTTCTAAAAAACAGAGGACCAGAGCAACTAGAATGATTCACACTAGGTGCCATACCAAGTCAATGGCTGCAGAATGAACACTGAATCTCCAGATGTGGGTATAATGTTCTTCCTATGGGTCTCGTTAAGCGCTTACTATAGTCTAAGCATTGTACTAAACGTTAGGGGATATTAGAGATAATAGGGTCGGAGATGGTCCCTCTGCTGTCGTACCTGACTTTTTAAGAGAAAAGATTACTCAAATTATTTACTTTTAATAGGATTATAGAGTTTTAGAGGAAAATATGTTGGGTCATGTGAACGACTTGAAATTTCATTTTAATATGAGACTGAAAGCCAAATCTTCTGAAAGACCCCAGTTTTTGGTTGAGACTGAGACACGAGCTTGAAATGAAAAATAACCAGGACTCTGAATTTTAAGACAAATGACGCTGCCTCCATACATCATTTAAAGGGAATAAAAATGAATAATTTTTCCAGTTGGAAATTGTCCCTGTATATCACAGAAACATTAAGCCTTACTGAACATATAGCATGAACAAAAGAAGATGATTTGAAGGAGTCCATTTTCAGCTCCACCTGACTGAAATATCCAATTGATTCTCAACAAGAGCTTTCCCTTTATCTGCATTTTAATTCATGGCATTACTAGTAATGTTGGGGAAAATGTTAAAATGCTGTGATTATCCTGACAGCTTCCCTTTAATGATGAGCATCTTCGACCAGCTAATGAACTTTCACAGCAAACTGCTGAGCTGGGCTAGATATTAGGGTTAAAAGCCCATCTTATGGTAAATTACTCCAGAGTCTAATTTGGCAAGGAGAACTGATTTGATGTCAAAATGAGGATTTTGTGCCAGGTTCCTAATTTGGATTGTAGACCATTTCCAATCTGAACTTTCATTAGTATCAATTTACAAATGAATTATGAGTAAGCAACTGACCTAGTTGAATAAAATACTACATATTAATATTGCCTTTAATGAACATCTTGTGCTATTTGCTGATAAACATCATCATATTGGACCAGTCTAATCACAGCTTTAATATTGTATCTTTAGCATTGTATCCCTCCCTTTTTGAAGGAGTTGAGAGAGCGTTTATTTGTGCCTTTTCTGCATGCTTATCTGTGGCACACTAATAAAAACAGAATGTAAAATCAAAGCCCTAGTGTATGAAATCTTCAGAGATACATGAAACATGTTATTAACAGGGGCAATGCTGGACCGAAAAAGGGCTGAGTTTTCCATTCCTTGTGAAATGCATTTAGTGTGTGATTGTAGCTGCAGGGGATTTTTTTAGGTGTAGTAAACTCGATTTTGCTGGACCGGGTATTTTCACTACCTTACTTCAATACAACACAATGGCCAAATTAGGAGGCATTCTTCTGACATCGTAAGTCTATTTGGGAAGCAAAGTGGTCTAGTGGAAAGAGCCTGGACCTGGAAGACATGGGACCCAGGTTCTAATTCCAGCTACTCCATGTATTCATTCATTCAATCATATCCACAGAGCACTGTACTAAGCACTTGGGAGAGTACAATACAACAGTAAGCAGATATATTTCCTGCCCATAACGAGCTTACAGTCTAGAGGATCTATCCAGTGCTCAGTACAGTTCTTAGAACTAAGTAATGCTTAAGAAATAGCATATAACCAATATGGGAATCAACTGTTGTGCCCGTGACATCAGATACGGGATGAGTACCGCGATGTGAGTTCCCTTACTAAGGGCTTCTTCAAGAATGAACCTCTGTATTATAGGTCTACTAGGTGAATTTCGTATATTTGCGTATTGTTCATGTAGGCATGGCTTATGAGAAGCAGCATGGCTTAGTGGACAGGGCACAGGGCCAGGAGTAAGAAGTTCTTGGGTTCTAGTCCAGGCTCCGCCACTTGTCTGCTGTGTGACACTTGGGCAAATCACTTCACTTCTCTGTGACTCAATTACCTCATCTGTAAAATGGGGATTAAAACCTTGAGCCCGATGTGGGATAGGGACTGTGTCCAACCTGATTTGCTTGTGTCCACACTAGTTCTTGGTACACTGCCTGGCACATAGTAATCTCTTAGCCGATAACACAATTATTATTATCATTAGTATATAGCTTCCTGATTTAGTTTTGATTTGGGTGGTTAATTTCAAGGTCCTCAGGGTGGAAATTCTTTTAAATAATCACATCTGAGGAACATAGGTTGCACCCTCATTTTTCTGGATCTTCATAGCCTAAAGAAAGGGAATATTAAAAATGCGTTTTTCCTCAATATCCCCAGTGCAGACTAAAAGCCTTCCTGGTCAACCAATCTTCATGTCTCTCTCCTGCTAACTAAAAATTCTTCCTTCTACAATGGACTAGACAAAAATCACCGATGGCCAGTGATCTCAAAGCACTGTTGTTTCCCAAGAGGAACCACAATCCATACGAGGGCAGACCTTATAACTTCCCAAAGACATCTGGAATACAGGCAGGTCCCCAACTTTCCTCAGCTTCTCATTCCTTCTCAACTTCCTGTCTCCTCACCCCAAGCCACCTCCATTTCTCCAAGCTACTGAAGAAGAATCAGTTTGAAGATATATTACCTTAGAATACAGTACACTAATTCATAACATTGACAACACTGAAGAAAAAAGATATGGAATTCACCCAACATGTTTGTGTAATGCATATGTATATATACTATATGCATGTTCATGTATATGTATATATATTATACATATACGCATTTAATAAAAATGCCAAATATGCATATACTTTTGAAATTACATTCTAGAGATGATAACTAGAAATTGAATTTCACCAACCCATTTCAAGCTGCTCCGACATTTATGTCAAAAAACTAACATAAAGTACAGATGCCGACATCCACAACAGTGCCAATCCTGAGGAAAATAGATGAGGAATTACACAGAATATATGATAATCTATATTCATGATTTAATATATGCATTCATTAATAAAATGTGAAGCATATGTATACTTTTGAAATAACTGTCTAGATACGATAGAAAATTAAGCTCATCCCCATATTTCAAGTTGTTCTGGCAGCAAAGTCACAAATCTAACACAAAGTAGGGGAAAAACTTAATTAAATGTTTTGTGCTCAACTTGTAGTGATTTTGTCTATACTTATTGAATCTTGTTCCTTCAATTTTTAAACAAGTCATTATTAACTAAAAATTAGGAGCTTAAAAGGAAATGTTCTTATCTTTAGACTGGTTACAAATGCTGATTTGGATGGGAGGATCCCAAGCTTCATTTGACTGCCCTGAGCAATTCCAGAAAAAAATATCCAAAGTTCCTGGAAATTGGACCATCCTTGACTCGATCAGTAGGCAATGTACAACTTACAACTGAGCCCCTTGCTGTTCACATTCATTTTAGGTGCTTGGTTTTGTAGAACCAGGCTGGACCATGCCCAGTACATGCTCATTTCAAATGTCCATTACATTCTGAGCTTTGTTTACAAAGAACTTTAACTTCAAAACTTCCTACCATTCCCTTCACCTCCTCTCCTTCCCCACTCTCACAACCTCTGGAAGTTTAAGGGAAGGCAAAATCAGGGATCAGGTCTCTTTGACCTGTTTTTCAGTCCAAAGAATGTGATCGACCTGCTTACCTTCCCGAGCTAGCTCATATATTTGAAAGAGAAATCTGAGTGTTTGTTCTCCTGATCAGATAGAAGGCCTTTATTTTACAAGTAACCAAATAATAAAGCATAAGGAATCCTCCAGACAATGGAGACCGCATTATGCAGTCACCCAGTGTTCTGCAATCACACTCACAAAGCAATGTTGCTGAAAGGGAGAACACTAACTGTATCACAGAATCCAGTTTTCCTTATAAAACGTCATCTGAAATGAATAGGATGATGTAAATGAAAGGCAATATCGTTAGCACATGTAAACCTAGCTAGAGGATTGTAGCTAAGATAGGATGGAGGAAGATTGGAAGTGGGGAGACAGAAGAGGGGTCAGAGCATCCTCTAGCCATTTTATCCTCTCTTTCAACCCCTATATTCAGCCTGTTAGTAAATCCTCAGTTTTTCCTCTGCATCATTCCCCAAATCTGCCCCTTCTTCTCCATCCAAACAGAAGCAGCCTACCCTAGTGGAAAGAGCATGGGCCTCGGAGTCAGAAGGACCTTAGCTCTAACTCTGGCTCTGCCGAAGTTCTGCACCGTGATCTTGGGCAAGTCACTTCACTTCTCTGTGCCTCAGTTACCTCATCTGTAAAATGGGGATTCAGACTGTGAGCCCAATATGGGACAAGGACTGTGTCCAACCTGATTAACTTGTATCTATTTGAGAGCTTAGGACAGTGCCTGGCACATAGTAAGCACTTAATAAAAACCAAAAACAAAAAAAACAAATATTATCCCGGTTCGGGCACTCATCACATCCCAGCTTGAATCCTCTATTGGACTCCTATTATTTTTACTGTTATTATTATTGCTATTACTATCACTATATCTAGACTGTTAGCTCCACCCAGAGGACTGTGAGCTCCTTGTAGGCAGGCAATGTGTCTCCCAATTCTGTTGTATTGTATTCACCCAAACGTTTAGTACAGGGCTCTGCACACAATAAGTGTTCACTAAATTCCATTGATTGATTTGTTAATATTATATTTCTTATCATTTCCTCCTCCTATTGACTATAAATTCCTTATGGGCAGGGAACATCTCTACCAACTTTGTTGTACTCTCTGAAGTGCTTAGTACAGTGCTCTGCACACAGTAAATATCATCAATTGAATGATTAATAAGTGGCTTTTAGTGGCTACTGATCCATGATTTTCATAGTTGATATTAGGAAGTCACCTGATCTTACAACCAGGGGACAGCACTGGGAAAGAGGGAGGAAGGATTCACATGAATCTCATTAAGAGGAAGGCACTGAGGGTGACTGCAGACTCATGAAGTAGGGAGAGCTGTGTGTGGGGAAGTGAACAATCCACCAGTGGCCCTGAAACAAGTGGTTTCCTCTCAAACCAAAGCAACTCTGTCCCAGGTTGCCCTCTGTTTCCCCCAGCCCCAGGGACTGCTGCCCCTTCGAGAGATAGAGGAGAGGCAGAGGGGCCTTGTGGGTGAAGGGGAACTCAGGAGCATGTGGTTTCCACTGCTGGACCAGAGGACAGAGAGGAAGTGGAGGGGCTGCGTTTTCAATGATGAAATATAAATCCGGGTTTGACGTCTTTTCCCTCTCCCCAGTGGGTCTGCAAGGTCACTCCAGCTGAAAGGCTCAATCCTCTTCTGAGCTGGGCAGAGGTCAAGGGCCGGGGAGGCCTGTCCTCCATCCTTGCTGGCTTCACCCACCTCCACATTCAGCCAGACCTGACAGGGCCAAGGGCCAACCTGCACATTGAGGCCCGATGGCACAGCCAACCACCACAGTGTCTGCACCAACATGACGTCCGGGCCTTCATCGCCACTAGACAGACACATGTGGGGGGTGGGCCAGGGTCAGATTGTGTCACATCAATCAACCAGTCAATCAGTGTGATTTATTGAGTGCTTACTACATGGAGAGCACTGTACAAAACCCTTGGGAGAGTACATCACAACAGAATTAGCAGTCACCGTTCCCTGCCCGTAATGAGTTTACATTCTAGAGATTGGCAGATGTCAATCTTCAAGGCGGCGGCACCATGTTGGATCCTACATACTTCAAAGCCTACTACTCCCCTCCCAAGCGCTTAGAACATGACACTGCAGAACATGGTAAGCACTCGATAAATTTTGAGTAAATTGATTTTGTCTGTTTCCCTGTCCCTGAGGCAAGGATTAGATTTTCTTACCCTGGTGTACTCTTTAAAGTACTTTGAACAGTGCTCTGTACAAAGTAGATCCTCAAATATTATTGATTAGCAAACTCTCTATGTGTAAACCTGATCAAAAGTGATACTCCAGGTGAAGAAAGGGAGAGGACACTTGGGATTAGTCAGTCAGTTACATCTACTGAGCGCTTACTGTGTGCTCTGCACTAGGTACTTGAGAAAATAATAATGTTGGTATTTGTTAAGCGCTTACTATGTGCCGAGCGCTATTCTAAGTGCTAGGGTAGATACAGGGTAATCAGGTTGTCCCACGTGGGGCTCACAGTCTTAATCCCCATTTTACAGATGAGGTAACAGAGGGCACAGAGAAGTTAAGTGACTTCCCCACAGTCACACAGCTGACAAGTGGCAGAACCAGGATTTGAAAATACAATATAACAGAGTTGGTAGACAAGTTCCCTGCCCACAGTGAGTTTACAGTCTAGAGAGGGAAGCAGTTATTAATATCAATAAATTGTAGTTCTTTACATAAGTCCCATGGGACTGAGGAAGGGGTGACTAAAGAGTGCAAATTGAAGTGCAAGGGTGACACGGAAGGGAGTGGGAGGATATGAGGGCTTTGTACTAGAAGGTTTCTCGGAGGAGGTGTGCTTTTATTAAGGCTTTGAAGGTGGGAAGAGTGATCGCTTGTCAGATATGAAGAGGGAAGGGTATTCCAGGCCAGAGGCAAGACAGGGATCTTACAGTACTTGGTTCCAAGGGACACTTGGAATCCATGACCTTGAAAGCTAACTAGATAATTCGTTTCTAAAGGGAATGCTGGTATTAATTTTTGTGTCGTTCAGTTTGAGCTTGAGGAAAACCGTTAGACACCCTGCTGCTCAAATGGCATAGAGCTGGAATGGTTGAAAGCATTCCACTGGGACAACTTTGCTTTTGCTGCTGGACTGGGAGAGGGCCCACCAGCCATGTAACGTAACAGATCTTTGCCATCGAAAACGCTTTTAACTACTACGATTTGCAAAAGCAGAGCCTCCTATTATACTAACCATATCAGTGTAATTTCCATCCCGGCATTCAGCCTAAAATCAGACCGTCCTCTCCTCCGTGCATCCACCAAGGGCCTCCCAAAGGGCAGCAGTAGGAATTCACTTACTCCCCTGGCTTCGAGCCCAAAGTCCGAGAATCTTTTCTGGACGCTTGAATGTTCACACCTTGTGGTTCTGCCATATTTAATCCCCATCATCTCTCATCCTCCATTACCTTTCACAGCACAAAGGAATGATTTGGGGAGCCTCTCTGTTGATTTCAAGCATCAACAGCATCGCAGAGTTCTACGTAACAGACCAGAAGATACAGATGATAATTCTGTAATCCCAGAGGTGGTTCTCTTACTATATTGGGAATGAAAACACTTACAAGGTTTTGACTTTTAAATGATGCTGCCCAGCAAGGGTCCCCTGCACCCCCAAGAAGTCTGACATAGAAATAATAATAATCATTCAGGGGAATGGTCTTTGAAACTTGAGATCCTGTGTTCAACCGGATAATGAAACATTGAAATCACCCCAGGATATATATTTTTAACCTCTGTAAAGAACATTAAATTAAATGCCTTTTCCATTTGGACAGAGAATATTTTTTTTTCCACAATAGGAATAGATGTCTTCTGGCTCAGGGTTCTAAACATTTCTCTTTGCTGTCTGTCCCCTGCTACTTCCTTCCCTCTGTGCTCAACAATGCCGGGATACTGTGCATCAGTGCAGGTTGATGTCATGTCCCCCTTTGCCGCGAAACTACTCACTACAAAAGACACCATGCCTTCCTCAGCTGAGGCATTAGGGAGACTTCCAGCTGCTTGAATAGCACTTCATTTCATGGCCCATTTCTTTACCTGAAATCCTCAGTGCTCCACACCCCTGATGGCCTTGATAGGGCTAGCCGCCTAAGAACAATTTGATCCACTGCTAGGAGAGCTTCATTACTGAGAAACCCATATAACCCCAGGGGAAACGATCTCTTATTAGGAGAAGCACGGCCTAATGGGAAGAGCACGGGCCTTGTAGTCAGAGGACCTGGCTTCTAAGCCTGGCTCTGCCATTTGTTTGTTGTATGAGCTTGGGCAAGTCACTTAACTTCTCTTTGCCTCAGTTACATCAATGTCTCTTCTTCCACTGAGCTCACAGAGGGCAGGGAACATGTCTACCAACTTCGTTATGTTGTACAATCCCAAGCACTGAATACAGTGCTCTGCACATGGTAAGTGCTCGATAAATACCATTGATTTATACTTAGTCTGTGAGTCCCATGTGGGACAGGCACTCTGCCTGACCTGATTAACTTGTATCTTCTCCAGCACTAAAAACAGTGTTTGACACATAGTAGAGCTTATAAAATACCATCATCATTATTATTATTACTCTAATGTTACAATAATTACTACAAATCCCTGAAAGTAAGCAATGAATAATAAATTATTTTTCTGACTCTCTCGAAATGATGACTTCAGGTATCGTTTCTTGAACCAATGAGGGCTTTCAAACACGAATTGATAATGTGGAACAGAAAAAGGAGACAGGGGTTGAGGAGGAGGAAGACACAAAAGAGTTTTATGGTATCTAAAAGTGGGGATTAGAAGAGGAGGTAGGGAGCAAGTGTGCATTGTCCAGTAGTAAGAGTTCAGAGACCTGGATTCTAGTTTCCACTATGTTGTGGGTTTGCTGTGTGACCTCAGGCTACTCACTGAACCTGTCTGGCCTTCAGTTTCTCGACTTAAATGGATGAAAAGTCAAAGAAGCTGGGCATCTGAAAAAACACTCCTGATGGGACTTTACTAATTGATGTAAATGACATCACCTGGTTGCCCTGTCTTCGATCCCTGTGATTCTTTCTTCTCTTTCTTCTCATTATCATGCGGCACACTAATATGCCCTACTCTGATGTGCCTGGCAGGACGGAAAGATATTAACGTCAAGATCTGCTAGCTTCTGCCAAATTCAAGAATGCTGGCAAAGAAGCTTATAGATAGGGCTCAGAAAATGAGGAGTAATTTAATGCATATGCCCTGTAATACCCCCTGAGTGCCAAGATTAGGAATGTCAGAAATATAAGAGCTCCTTCTGGTTAATAGTTCAAAGAACTAATTATTACTTACTGTACACAGGGTTTTTTCTCTGAAATAACTATATTCATCATCCTTCGTTTGCATGGGTCTCCTGCTTTGTGGGCTAAAGGCTATTGGACAAAGTCCTCGTGACTATTTTTTCCTAACAAAAAGTTAATTTTTAAGTTATGTTAAATATGATGCTTTTCCACAACATATTTTTACTCTCTCATGCGACATCTAGCAGTATATTTTTCAGGAAAAATGGATAAGATTTCCCAAGCTTAAGAGCTGTTCCTTCCCTTCCCCAGTGAGAATTTCTTTCAAAACAGGTGCATCTCTTCTGATCCATGAAACAAGTCACATGGAGGGAACTTCCAGTCCCCTCCATTTCCAAAAGCTTTGGCAAACCTAGTTCTGCAGGATTCATTGAGTTGACAGCTCCTTATCCTTCTATGTAAACAATAGAAACAATCCAAATTAATTGCATAAAGTTTGGTGATTGACAGCTGTGCTTTCATGAACAAATGAACTTGTTTCTCTAACTGAAATTAGATAACTTAACCTAACCAGAATCTGCCCATTCTAGGAATGGCATTAGACCTTAGGTTTAAGATGAAAGACCTTTCTTAATAATAATAATAATAATAGTAATAATAATAACAGCAGGGGTTGTTTTAGTCATTTGAGAGGAAGCTTTCACTTGTGAATTCCATTTGACTTCATGGGGTTACCTATTCAGTATACACTGCAGGTATGCACTGATATCTTCCGATACACAGTCACACCCCTGTTGATTTACAAGTGTTGATAATTGCACAAATGAGTGATGCTTTATGGCTCGGCTCTAAGACTCCTGCCCAAATATGCTTGAAAATAATGATCTTTTGTCTTCCAGTAATGTAAATACGATGTGACCTCTCTGGCCATGATATTTCAGAAGTGATTTTACAAGGAGAATAGGTCGGTGCCAATTTAAACCCAAAGGCTATCCTGAAAATCCATGAGGGATCATCAAATAAGGAACACGTTTCCTATTTATTCCTCTCATGTGTGTTACCAAAATAGGGTTTAATTCTGAAGTTTTCTAAAAAGGCATTAGTTCAGAATCCAAGCATGGCTTGCTGATTATTAAAGTGCTACAATAGATGCAAAATTATAGACAGACCAATCTTGGGCCAGACGGTATACGTTATTAAAATCAAGAGCATGATTAATTAGTCATTTACTTTGAGTGATTTATCGTCTACCTCTCTCCACTGGTATTGGGATTGCCTGCTGTGGGCATCAGGAATATTGCTGTATTATGCATACTAATAAAAGTCAGTGGGGCTGAGTCTGACTGTATTAGCGTTCCACAGCTCATCAGAATCAAAGACTTGACTTCTAAACTAGGTCAAAAATCAAAAAGGCCACCACCAAACTACTCACACAAGGAAGAGTCAAAGAAGTGTGGCCTAGTAGAAAGAGCAAGGTCCTAGGAGGCCAGAGACCTGGGTTCTAATCTCAGCTCCACCTGTTGTTTGGCCTTGAGCAAGTCACTTCTCTGTGCCTCAGTTTCCTCATCCTTATAGCAGGGGTTAAATACCTGTTCTCCCTTCCCCATAGGCTGTCAGTGTAGAAGCACAATGTGGGACAGGGGATGAGTCTGATATTATTATATTACATCTACCTTAGCGTCTAGTACAGTGATTGGCACATAGTAAGCATTTAACAAATAGCACATTATTATTATTATCAGTAGTAGTAATATTACTCTATCCCCAACTCTTCAAATGGTAATTCCACAGATAACAGACATGCATACTGAGATGTCAAAAACTCTCTATCTTCTCCCTAGTTCTGCTTGATGATGATAATAATAACAATAACAAGAATAATAATGGTTGTGGAATTTGTTAAGCGTTTACTACATGGCAGGCACTCTTCTTAACTCTGAGGTAGATACAAGATAAATGGGGTGAGACATCATCCCTGTAATATCTGTAGTTTTCTTAATTTCTAATGATGTCCGTCTCCCTCCCCTCTAAGATGTGAGCTCGTTAGGGATTGTCACTGTTTAATGTTGTACTGTACATACCCAAGCATTTAGTACAGTGCTTTGCACATAATAAACACTTAAGAAATAGGATTGAATGCATGAATGAATGTCCCACATAGAATTCACAGTCTGTAAAAGGGGGATTTTACAGATGAGGTAACTGAGGCACAGAGAAGTGAAGTGATTTACCCTAGGTCACACAGCAGACAAGTGGCAGAACTGGGATTAGAACCCAGGTCCTCTAACTCCCAAGCTCTTTCCACTAGGCCATGCTGCTTCTCAAAGATTTAGTGCCGGGAAGCAGGGCTCTGTGTTCCTGCCCTGCTCCTCTCCTCCTAGATGTCCCTCTTGGGTCTCATTGTGGAGCTGCGACTGGGGAGCAGAATCATGGCTGCCATGCTGCCAGTAGAGGTGCCACCAGGGCATCACATAATAATGTTGGTATTTGTTAAGCGCTTACTATGTGCAGAGCACTGTTCTAAGCGCTGGGGTAGACACAGGGGAATCAGGTTGTCCCACGTGGGGCTCACAGTCTTAATCCCCATTTTACAGATGAGGTAACTGAGGCCCAGAGAAGTTAAGTGACTTGCCCACAGTCACACAGCTGACAAGTGGCAGAGCCGGATTCGAACCCATGACCTCTGACTCCAAAGCCCAGGCTCTTTCCATTGAGCCACGCTGCAGAACATCTGGTGTGTCTGAGCCACCAGCTGGGTATGGGCATGCTAAAGCAAGGACATCTGTTTACAGAGAAAGACAGATTCCCCCCAACAATTCCCACCCCATCAATTCTGTAGCTATTTCCTTCAGTGACCCTCCTCTACCTCTCTTTCCCTTAAGCAGAAGGAAATATGGGTTCTATTCAATTACTAATCATGCAAAGAGTTGCCTTTGGTATTCAACTTTTACGCCAGCGTGTTTTTTTTAGTTTTTCCTGTGTTCCATGGTTACTAAATTAATAACTGGCTCACCCTCCTCGCCATTTCTCCCCCCACACCTTTGCCCTGATCCAACCAGAATGAAACAGGATGAGATAGCTTATTCACCCTTAAAGTCTGGGGATTTTCCCCCTCTCTTACCTGAATTAGAAAGCAAAATTAAATTAGCTATTGTGTTCCTACATTTTCTTTCTTCATGTGGTTTAATAAAATTGAATCAACATATAATGTCTGGAAGTATCTCTAAAGGTGGGCAAAAATCCAAAATTTAGCACAAAATCAAATAATATATTACAAAATCACCTAACGCATAGTGCCTTTTTATTTCCTTGGTAGCTCACCAACTTTTCTGTTCAGATGAACGCCAGAAGAGAGATGGTGTATTTTTCAAAATAGTTCTTGGAGAAAAATAGTCAGCAGACTTTTTAGAGGCATGAAGTGTTCTTTGGCTCTGTTCTTGAGTTTTCATCAAAAAAATCCCAGGCCAAGACTCCATTAGAGCTCCCTTTTCCAGTCTCGTACCAATTTAATTGACTCAAAATGGGATCTAACTCTCTGTTACACCATTGCTTTTTTAAAAATAAATGCAGGTTAATTTAGCTGCATTACTGATGACCCAGCCACTTCACTACCACCACCTAAACCATAATCCTTCAGCTGGTTGAATGCACATGGCAGGGATTCCCTCATTTTCTCAACACCCAAGACACGCACATTAGCTTTTGGCTCCCTAAACTCCTGCTGTCTATAAGAACTGCACTGCATCTGCTCATGTAATCCAACCTCTCCCCTAAAGCACAAGGCTTCTGGCTACTGTGGCGTCTGGTGAACAGCTTCCCGAATGCTATCAAGGCATCCCTTCCCCGGGAAATCTCTCCTTCCTGCCAACATTGAAATAATAGAATCGAATGCTTCCTCACATTTAACCACACCTGTTATCAACAGTCATTTGTTTGAAATCTATTCAATCACTGCAGGGAAGGAAGCCGGGAAGCACAGGGGAACTTCTGACTTCGAATGAGTGCAGCTCACTACCTGGTGCACCTGGGAAAGCCATCCAGACACTTAGACTCTGGTGAAAAAGCAGATGAGTAAACGATAGGAATTCACACCCATCATCAGTACAGTTCTCACGAGGCAGTTCATTAAAGCATACCAGATGTAGAAGCATTAGCTACCTATAGACTGTAATCTCACTGTGGGCAAGGAATTTGTCTACCAACCCTGTTGTTTTCTCCCCAGTGCTTATTACAGTGCTCGGCACACAGTAAGTGCTCAAAAAATACCACTGCTAGATAATAATAAAAATAATAATAATGGTATTTGTTAAGCACTTGCTCTGTGCCGAGCACTGTTCTAAGCGCTGGGGTAGGTACAAGGTAATCAGGTTGTCCCACGTGGGCCTCACAGTCTTAATCCCCATTTTACAGATGAGATAACTGAGGCACAGAGAAACTAAGCGGCTTGCTCAAGGTTACGCAGGAGATGAGTGGCAGAGACAAGATTAGAACCTGTGTCCTCTGACTTCCAGTCCCACCCTCTTTCCACTTAGCCACGCATTGATTGATCAGCTTGGGGAGCCTGATAAGGGAAAGAATCAGGAGGGTGGGTTGGTAGAGGTGCTTGGTAGAAGAGCTTAATTTTCAAGATGGTCCAGCAAGTCCTGTGGTCACACAGCTATCACAGCCCACCTTTCACTGACAATCACAGTTTGGGTCAAGAACCCAGCACTGCTGGAGCTCAAATGGTGAAGTCAGAGAGAAGCGGCTGAAGAAGATATTTTTAAGATGAAAAAAGCTACTGGAAGAAACTGCTGGAAGAGTAAGAATTAGGCAGCCTATGAAGAATGGTGGGAATGTTTCAAGTTTGGCTATTAGATGAGTTATAAAATAGCCGTGTCAGGGTGCTGTGTTATTTTCTTTTTCAAAAACTGTAACTAATCCTGCTTTAGGCTTAACTGCCATGCATTTAAACCATAATGAAATCTTGTACCTGTTGGAAATAAGTGATACCTGAGAACCAACACTTGGTGACCTTGAGATCAGATATCCCGAATCCGAAGGCAGAGCCATCTAATGTGCTAAGAAAACTTAAGGATAAATCCCCAATATGTCAGAGAGACAAGTCCATCCATTATTTTCCTAGAAGGGCTTCAGGAGCACTTGGAGTAAACAAGGCCCAGGGGAACAATAGCAGGGAGCCAGAGAACGAGTCAGGAGGAAACAGAGAATGACAGATTTCTTGACAGACACACACATCATGATAACGGACCAACCAATCGATCCAAAGGGTGTCAAACCCAAGCAAGAAACAGCAGGAGATTTAAGAAGAGACAGCTGAATCTACTACTTGAAAATAATCCACTAGAAAAAGAGAAACAATAATAATATTAGGACTTATTGAGTGCTTGCTATGTTTCACGTACTGTTCCAAGGGCTGGAGTAGATACACAATAATCAAGTTCATTCATTCATCCAATCATATTTATTGAGTGTTTACTGTGTGCAGAGCACTACACTAGAGATTTGGGAGAGTACAGTACAACAGAAAGTTGACCCACCCTCCAGTGGAACACACTCCCTGTTGCACATGGGGTCACAATCTAGGTAGGAGGAAGAACTGGTTTTTGATCTCCATTTTACAGAGGAGGGGCACAGAGCAGTTGAATGACCTGTTCAAGTTCACAGAGCCAGCATGTGGCAGAGCTGGGATTGGAACCAAGGTCCTCTGACTCCCAGCCCCTTGATCTTTCCACTAGGCTATGCTGGGAAAATTCAGAAAATCATTTAAACGTTAGGTTAAGAATAATCTATTGAGCAAATTTGGGAAGTTATTTAAGGTGTCAGCTCTCCTCTTTTCCCAGGCAATTGTAGGGGGTCAGAGACACATTATTTTCACCCCAAAATTCCTCCACGGAGCTCAAAGCCAGTTCCATCTACATCACGTACCTCCTCTTATTCCCTAATCCCCTTTAAGTAATAATAATAATTGTGGGGTTTTTTCTTGAATTGGATTCTCACTAGATTCTCAGCTCCTTAAGGGCATGTATCGTGTCTTCCAACTCCCCTGAATTGTACTTCAGGCCATCTGACTGTGAGGTCTGTTCTGTTTCCACAAAACTCCTTCCACTAGTGTCAGGAAAGAAGGGAGCCATCTCCAAAGGATTGTCACTGCCCTAGCACAAGTAGAGGCAGAGAGGCAACTGTTCATTGCAGCCAGAGACACAGAGAGAATCAGGGGATTCATGCTGTCTCTGCAGAGCTAGACCTGGGGGCAAATTTCTCCCTATAAAGCAGAGGAAAACCCCTTCAGATTGAGGAAAATCAACCCACCAGGTTGGGGGAGTATTCTGGCAGAAGAACAGGTCCAAATTTTGATGCAGAAAACTTAACCCTCCAATTCAGCACCCAGGGAGAGACAAAGTCAATCAGTAACAAAATGAAAGTAAAATGAAAGTAACATTTAAAGCCAACCATTAGGCTAAGGAGTGTTTATTTTTCCCAGACCTCAGATTTGAGGCCCAGAGTGAGGGATAAAATGTTGGGGCCGGGGGGGGGGGGGGGGGGGGGGGGGGGGTGGGGGCGGGGTGGAGGGCAAGGGGAAAGAATTCAGTTTGCAATAAAGTGAGCCACAGAACCAGGGAAGGGAGTTCTAAAAATCTGTTGGGCGAAAGCAGAGACAGAGGGGCTCCTTAAAAACCTCCACCTTATAATCATCTTTCCCTACCGTAGGTGCTTGTTCTCCTGCTGTTAGCTGTTGAACACCTACTGTGTGATTTTCCACCTCCTTTCCATGCAACCCTCAGTAAAAGCTATCAGTCACCACTCTTCTCTGTAGGTTGCCTAGCAGCAAAAGACTCAGTAGTCCCCAGAGAACTCTTTGCTGAGGAATAGAACTGTTTATGGCAACATTGCTTGAGACCATCAAACCCAAACATGATAACAGCCCCTTGGCCACAACCCATTCCAGACAAAATGTCTCAAATAAGAAGGCAGAGAAAACTTCAGACGGCGCTTGTTTTCTAATAGTGATTTTTAAGGCAACCAAATCACAGCCCCGGTAGGTCCATCTATTACAAAGTTAAGATGCAATCAGATTCTGAAGCTGTGACCCTACTGGAAGCGACCCTAGCTATGACTGAGGGTGAATACCTACTTGAGCACTGATGGAATTAGCCAGCGATGGCAGTTGTGTCTTTAGTCAAGTGAAACCAAACACAAGAGAACTCTGTTAAAGCTAAATTTCCTGAAAGTACAAGTCTGCCTTTTTTTCCTTCTGGGATGTAAAACTGATAATAAGCATTAATTGTTTGCCAAACCTCACTGTTGAAATCAAACTTTCTCTCTGACATGCTAGCAAGAGAATTTCTTTGGCTATGGCAGTTATGTCAAATTGTTATTTTCTTTGAAATTATAAAGTGTATGGGTAAGCGTTTCTCTGCTGAAGATTAGCAAATGAAAAAGCATTTATCTAAGCATGCATGGGCCTTTAGTTGACTTGGGCAATTAATCAGAGGCCAGTATTGGGAAAGATTTTGAGCAAACCTGGGAGTATTTTTTTGTGGAGATTATTTTAGTGAACTGTGGTCAGAGATGTCGAATTAAAGGAAAATAGGATTATTCTCATTTAAATAATCCTAATAAAGAGACATGCATCCTGCTGGATAGGCCCAGTGAATTTTCCAGGATATCACCTATAGTTCCACTTTAAAATGGCCCGAGGAGAAAGAATATTGCTATGAATGAAGCTGCTTATAAACTGGTCCACTTATTCTTTCACTCTAATGTTCACAATAGCATAGATATTGCTTCTATCATTCACCTTGCTGCCTTCATGGTTAGGATTTATATCTTCCAAGTTATCATGTTTCCCTATGTGTATAAAGAAAATCCAACATCGGTCCATTTTTTGGATGAGTCCGTTTATACGATCTCATTGTAATTAATATTACTTAGCAACTTGTCAATAATCATCGGCAACCTCATCAAATGAAGTTTGAAGATTTATTCGTTAGCGATGATTTCAGGCACCAGGAAAGGATAATTACCAATGAGATTGTTACATGCTGTTGGGTTAATTAAATCTGATAAAGCCATTTGCCAGTGATTTGACAGGTCTGTTCCTATTTAAATGACATAAACTGGTCCAAATTATGCAAGACAGCATTGTGACCTTAAAAGGAATTAGCCACAGCTAAAACAGAATCCCATTAATGATGCTTCTTGATAGGCTAGTTCATCTATGTTTAGTTAGCCATCTTTTTAATCAGCGCTACATCATTAAAAAGAATATTTTTAGACACCTTGTCCTTCCCCAAAGAGGATGTAGTCCTTCAAACCACCTGTTTCTGGATCATTAAAGAGATAAATCTATTTACATTCCATGTCTCCCTCCTTAGTTACCCATCTCTATTTGTAGAATCTCTAGTATTTGCAAAGATGAGATCTATGAAATGAAGACAGAGCAGTGAACATGATCCAATAATTGGTATTCCACCAAGCCAACTCTTCTTACGGCACCGGGAAAGCAGACTTTGGTGAGCAGGAAAGTAGGGGGAACGGGAGGAGAAAAAATACCTAATTTCAACCAGAGAATATATTGATTGCTTTCTATTCAGTGCTCAGATATTCAAGGATACAATATTTTAAAATGTGACCATGTGTTAGTTCATGAACTTTATCATGTTCAGCAGAACTAATAGCAACAACAGTAGTGAGAGGAGATCACTGAATTAGACATAAGTGTAAGGTTCCATTCTTACCTCTGAAGAGCTAGTCAGCAAAAGCTTGGCAGCAAAATAGGATGTTTGGCCTAACACTGTTGATTTTCACCTCACTCCAAGAAATAATTACCTGTGAGGTCATCTATTAGTTCAAGTGGGAACGATTTGTTGGATTCAGCCCAGTGTCAAAATAAGGCCAGGTTCCTTGGAGTGGTCCCCAGGGTCTCCCTACATCTTTAAAGCTTCCCCCAAGTTTCCCTTATGTGCAAAAGGAATTCCCAGATTCTTAGTAATGTCTCTGACCAGAGGTATGCGAGTTTCTGTTCTTTCGTGTCACCTTCAGTCAACTCCTTGTAGGGTAGAAGATTCCCACCATCCCTACAAGGTTGGGATCATGAGGAAGAGATCAAAAACAGCAAGTGCAAAAGGGATAACTCTAGTTGAAGTGAGAAAGCCAGATCCATGAGGTTTAGGGAGTTCTCAGCCTTCCCAGGTGCAAAGAAATCTTCTTGCATCTCCTCAATCTCAGGTAGAATTTATTCCTGACAACTGAGAAATCCCTTCAGGACCCACCTTAACTTCACTCAGTCAATGGTATTTATTATTATTATTATTATGGTATTTGTTAAGGACTTACTATGTGCCAAGCACTGTTCTAAGTGCTGGGGCAGATTCAAGGTAATCAGGTTGTCCCATGTGGGGCTCACATTTTAATCCCCATTTTACAGATGAAGAAACTGAGGCAAAGGGAAGTTAGTGGCTTGCCCAAGGTCACACTACAGACAGTGGCAGATCTGGGATTAGAACCCACGTCCTCTGACTCCCAGGCCTGTGCTCTTTCCACTAAACCATAATGTTCTGAACAAAGTAAGCATTCAATAAATACCAATAATAAATACCAATGATCGATTAAAAAGGATCAGCACTGATAAAATAGAGTACCCCTCATGATATTTCGAGATGGAATGGTTCGTCAGCCTTTTCTTCTCCTCTACATGCAGGGGGAAATAAATATACTGGAAAGAATAGCACAAAATACCTTCCCAGGATGAATTAGTAAGAATATTTTGCTTAAACTGACCCACCTTTAAAATATCCCCATATAAAACATAATTCCACAATTCATTTTATGACTCTACTATATTTTCGTGCAAGGAATGACTATTCTAAACATAAGTGGATTCCCCACTGATACTGATAAGAGTTTTGTGAAGAGGTGAAAGTGCACTCAGCTTAAAAGGGGTACATGGTTTTTTTAGCTAGGCCTGATTTAGCCCAAATGCGGTGCTCAAATGGAAATAAGGAGTTTCAGAATCATTTTCATGTGATTTGACCTTATGTCTATATTTTTTTCCAAAGCGTTAAACTTGTTAGAGGTCTTTCCCACATAGTCATAGCAAATGTATTTGAATTGAATAGCTCATATGGCAAATCAGAGGTTTCCCAAGTCTAATATGTAAATGATCATGATGCCATAGGATATTCAGACATGAGTTTGCGTGTTATTGAATAAGGAGTGAGAAACAGTAACCAATCAGTCAATCAAGGATATATACTGAGCAACTAATCTGTGTAGAACACTGTACTAGACACTTGGGAGTGTATAATACAATATAGTTGGTAGGTACAATCCTTACCCACAAGGAGCTGGCAGTGTACAAGGGGAGACAGACATTAAAATACATTATAGATAGGGCAAAGAGTAGAGTAAAAAGATGGAAGCTCTTTGTGTTCAGGGAATGTGTCTACCACACCTCTGTTGTATTGTACTTGCCCATGTGCTTAGTAATATTGGTGGTATTTGTTAAGCACTTAGAATGTGCCAAGCACTGTTCTAAGTCCTGGGGTAGATACTAGGTCATCAGGTCATCCCACATGGGGCTCACAGTCTTAATCCCCACTTTACAGATGAGGGAACTGAGGCACAGAGAAGTTAAGTGACTTGCCCAAGATCACACAGCAGGCAAATGATAGAGCTGGGATTAGAATCCACGTCCTCTGACTCCTAAGCCATGCTGCTTCTCTGGTAGTGCTCTGCACACAGTAAGAACTCAATAAATACCACTGAATGATTAATTGAATGATATGTATGCGAGCCTTATGGGGCTGAGTAGTACATTCCAGGAGCACCTGAAACCTCAGATAAGGTAACAATATTTTTAGTCTGAAATAGCCATTAATGACAGAACGTTAGAAGCAAACCTGCCGGGTTGGCTAAATACACCTAAATAAAGGCCTAGAAAGTTAGCAATGGGAATGAACTCAGAATTATCAACCAATCAATCAGTGGTACTTACTAAACGCTGTACTAAATGCTTAGTATGCCATTAACTCAGCATAATGGAGTTACGCCATTAACCTGGGTAATATACCAAATGCATTCATTATTACTACTATTAGATTACTGCCTGGCAAGGTAACTGAGCAGCAGCACCAACAGAGATCAATTGTGTCTCCTTACGAGCTGCCATTTCCCCTGTCTGTAATTTATTTTCATGTTTGTCTTCCCCGTTAGACTGTAAGCTCCTCTTTGGGAGGGATCATGTCTACCAACTCTATACTACTGAACTCTCTCACGTGCTTAGTACTGTGTTCCGCAGTCATATAAAGAATCAGTGGTATTTTTTGAGCACTTACTATATGTACACTACTGTACTGAGCACTTAGGAGGGCACACTTCCACTGAGTTGATAAACATGTTCCCTGCTCACGAAGAGCTTACAGTCTAGAAGACAAAGTAAGAGCTCAATAGCACTGATTGATTGATGGATTGACTGTTAGTTGAATCATCAGTTGCAAATAAATGCCAAGTGTGGAGAGCTTGTGGGCTGATCTTTGCAATAAACCAGAGGCCTTTAGTTAGGAGATCTTGTTTTCTAAATCAACTCAGCTAACACAGCTCCAAGCTAGCTCCTTATTTGTGTTGGATTGCGGCTTTCCCGCAAGAAGAATGTAATTCGGCAAACTCCATCTCCGTGAATCAGATAACTCTGTGTTTGGCAAGAACAACTTCTCCCTGAGACAGAAAGCATGCAGGAAATAGCTGCAGGGAATGTCATCCTCAGAGAGAGTTCCCTCACAAGGGAAGTAGGTTTAAAAAGAAAGAAGATGAGAGTTTGGGATACATTTTATAAATTGTTTTAAACCCGAAGTCAATTTGAGTCATTATAATTTACTTAAGGTCTATTAAAGAGCAGCTTTATACACGCACTTCCTATTAATACACTTTGGTAGCTCTATTAGCTTCACTGCTTGGAAATTTTGTGCATTAAGGGATAATATTTTAGGAGTTCTCTGGTTAAATTTTGTGCCAAAAAGAACAAGCCTGAGTAATTTTCTCTTTATGAATAGTAGATAATAATTTAGAGGCAATCAATTCCAACCCCACTGAACTCTCTGAAATCTTCCTTCAAAGTATTCCTTAATACATCAGATTGGCAAGCATCAGAACAACCTTCTGAAGAATTAACTAAACCTTTCAGATGCTGCCGGATTTCTTGAGTGATTGTTTCTCTTTTTCGTTTCTACGTACGTCTGAAATAAAAGATTTGGGGTTGAATAGAGGCAATTTCCTTCATTACTGGAAGATCCTGGATTTTTTTTTTTCCCGAATTATTTTTAAAACATTTCAACTGAAGTCACCCTAGCTGGAAAATGTGTTTTCTTGATCTTGCTGTTGCTGCTGCTGTTGTTTTTTTTACCAAGTTTAGATATAACTTTAAATCCTGAAAGTCTAACTTGATTCTCCCCTTTGAGCCCTCCAATTCATTCTGTCCAAAAAGTCATTTCCTCCTCAAGACAAAGAAGCTCATTTCAATGGCCCAAAAGGTATCAAGAACCCAAACATCTGGAAAACACTTTGACACATTTCCCTTCGTAAAACAACAAAAGGAAGGAGTAGCCTCTCTCCATAAGCCTGATTTCTTGCTTCCTCTGAGATTACACTGACACCCTGTAGACATATATAGAGATATAGATAGATATATAGATATAGATATATACATCAATGTCTCTGTGGGCAGGGATTATGTCTACCAATTGTATTATACTCTCCCAAATGCTTAAGATAGTGCTCTTCGCACATTAAGCCATCAGTAAATACCACATTGATTGATAGATCCATCTACCTCAGACATTCTTGGAACAGAGAGCAAGTACAACTTCTCTTCAGTGTCTGAGAGCAACTCATAAAAACGGGAGCTTCTACTCCTCAGCCCTTCCCCACCCTGCTCTTTAACATTCATCCTTGGATTTCCCAGTAATTATTTCAAAGTCAACCCTGCTCAGCAAGCCCACTGTACTGCCAGCTCATTTAAAGCAGGGACTTGGTCTTCCATTAATTGTATGCTCACAAACACCAACTACAGTGCTCCAAATATCACGGAGCACAAAAGTTACTGCTGTATATGTTGCTGCAAACATACTGGGACAGTCTGGTGTGCCTTTGGGGTAAGTTCTGAGTCTATAGTCAGAGGTGTGTGTGATTAGTATGTCTCTTTGCAAATAGCAGGAGAACTTGTAGAAATGCAAAAGAAAAATGAGTAATTAAAGTATAAAGACTATCAGAATATTCGAGAGGGATTTTATATTTTTAACTCTCTTCAGAGAAGGAGGCAGTTTAGGCTGATGGGTTCCTTGCTAGCTTAGATTCTAATAGAACTAAGTCTGAAGGCAACACTTAGATGGTTGTTAGTCCCGAACGTCGGCCCTGAAAACATCACTTCCTGAAAATAGCATGGCAGCAAACACTATTTTTTGGCGAATGATCTTTGATTACTGTATTTCCAGCACAATAACCTGGTGTATTGTTCGTCGGGTATATATGCGGGCCACCGTTTGTTAGTGAAGTTCGGTTACCGGTGTATACCTACTGCCATAAGATGGTGGTCACTCATGTTGGCTGTTTATATGGGGAAAGCCTAGCATCTTCTGGGGCAGCTGAATTTTAAAGGTGCCAGGAAACCATGGGAACCAGGCTACTGGGAGAGGCTGGCTAGCTGTCTTTTTGCTGATCCACCTAGCTCTTCAGCTTTCATTGGAAAGTCCCTCTGTTTTCCCTATTTCTTATTCCTTCTGCTGCCAGGGAAATAGGGGAATCATAAAGATTGGCAGTGTGGTCCACAGACGTCCCTCCTTCTGCTTACCACAGTGTTGGGACAAGCAGCATCAGCAGCAAAGGAAGAAAGCACCTGAGTGGGGCTGCCTCTCTGAAAGTGGTTCAAACACCTACAGATTCCCAGCAATAGCTGCCAAGGGCTTGGGTGAGAGATGGACATGAAAACCAGGTGATATCCAAAGGTGGGTCCAGGTAATATCCAGCAGGTTAGAGAGAGAATCAATCAGTAAATTATTGGTCTTTACTGAGTTCTAAAGGTGTACAGAGCACTGTACTAATCATTTAGGAGAGTACAACAGAATTAGGAGACATGTTTCCTGTGCACAATGATCTTACAGTCTAGAGGCCAGCTTGGGCTAGGTGTTCCCACAGTAATACAAGGATGTCAAATGCCAAGAGTGGGGGGTTCCCAGCACAGGCCCCCTCTCGTCCTGCCCACACCCTGCTGGTTTCCTGGGCTGGGACTGTGATTCTTGAGTCCGGGAGACTGGATGGTGGGATTGGAATGGAAGGGAGAGGTCCGCATCCCTCCTCCTCTTCTCCCCTGCTCCTCCTCCCCCATTGCACCATATGACGTGCTGGAAAGGGAAGGGGCAGGCCAAATGACAAGGGCAGACAGTGTGAGGAGTCTGCCTGGGGACTGACCAGGTGGGTTGCTTGAGAGTGATAATAATAATAATAATAATGGTGGTAATAAATAATAATATTGGTATTTGTTAAGCGCTCACTATGTGCCAAGCACGGTTCTAAGTGCTGGGGTAGATACAAGGTAATCAGGTTGACCCACATGGGGCTCACAGTCTCAATCCTCATTTTACAGATGAGGTAACTGAGCCTCAGAGAAGTTAAGTGACTTGCCCAAGGTCACACAGCAGATAAGCAGCGGAGTCAGGATTAGAACACACAACCTCCGACTCCCAAGCCCAAGCTCTTTCCACTGAGCTACGCTGGATCACACAGGCAGATTGCTTCTCCAGGCTGAGGAAGGGCCGAGGTCACCGACCAATCAATTGAATTTATTAAGCACTTACTATGTGCAGAGCACTGTAACAGTAATAATAGCTATGGTATTTGTTAAACTCTTACTATGTACCAGGCACTGTACTAAGCACTGGGGTAGATACAAGCAAATCAGGTCGGATACAGTCCTTGTCCCATATGGGGCTCACAGTCTCAATCCCCATTTTGCAGATGAGGTAACTGAGGCACAGAGAAGTAAAGTGACTTGCTCAAGGTCACAGAACAGATAGGTGATGAAGGGGAGATTAGAACCCATGACCTTCTGATTCCCAAGTCTTTGCTCTATCCACTTTGCCATGCTGCTTCTCTAAAAAGCGCTTGGGGTGGTACAGTGTAACAGAGTTGGAAGACATATTCCTGCCCACAAGAAGCTAACAATCTAGAGGAGGAAAGAAGAGATGCATACAAGTGTGTAGTCTATTTCAGGGATGGTGGAACTGAGGCCCAGAAATGTGACCCTTGGTGGACATCCGGTCTCTGAATGAAAAATCTGCTCCAGTTCCTCTCTTGCAATTTGTGCCTGTAAACAAGGGGAAGTTTTGGTTTGCACTTTCTCTGGACATACTAGCAAGCCATTTTGCAGCAGCTGGTGAACAGAATGGTTGAAAATTTTGACAAAACTCAAGAAAAGAGAGATGGGGAAAAAGAGGTTTTGGTGCCTATATTTCAAGGGATCTCTGTGCCTCCAAAACCCATATCACAGTCAGAAGAACATTTTAACTGAACTGAGTTTGTAAAGCAATGGAGCCCATGGGGTTTTTGAGTCAGACTCACTGTCATTATTATCGATCTGCACTTGCATTTCCTCCACGCTCCGGCCCAAGTTTTTTATTGGAACTTTTATCTGGCCTTACCAAAATTGGGCTGATATCAGCAAGCGATTCTGGGCAAACAGGAAGCATACACCCTCTTTGCTACAGAATCCCCATTCCTATTTGCCAGTCGGCTGCCCGCCATTGTCCCTGGGGGTGTGACAGGAGTTTGCATCCTGTAAAATCTGAGTGCTGGGGGTCTGAGCCCCGGGTTGACTTTGGCTGCGTTGATCGACGGGGGAGGTGGTGATGGAGGAAGCCCTGAAGTACAGAGGTATGGACAGCAGGTACTGTTGGAAGACGTAGATTGTATTCAGTTAGGGAGCCTTATAATAATAATAACGTTGGTATTTGTTAAGTGCTTACTACATGCCGAGCACTGCTTACACTGGGGTAGATACAGGGTAATCAGGTTGTCCCACGTGAGGCTCACAGTCTCAATCCCCATTTTCCAAATGAGGGAACTGAGGCACCGAGAAGTAAAGTGACGTGCCCTAAGTTACACAGCTGACAGGTGGCGGAGCTGGGATTAGAACCCATGACCCCTATCTCCTAAGCCTGTGCTCTTACCACTGAGCCATGCTGCTACTCTGCTTTTAAAAAGCACACCTCCTGCAACAGGCCTTCCCCAAGTAAGCCCTAATTTCCTCTTCTCCCACCCCTTCTGCATTGCTTTTGCACCTTTTATTCACCCCATACTCAGTCCCACAATGCTTATGTATATCTCCAAGTGCATTAATTGATATTAATGAATGTCTCCCACTTTAGATTATAAGCTGGATGTGGGCACAGAATGTGTCTACCAACTCTGTTATATTGTAGTCTCACAAGTGTTTAGTATAGTGCTCTGCACACAGTAACTATTCCGTAGATGTGATTGATTGAGAGAAGGGAAAACTGCAAATGCTGACCGTGTTTCAGGTAGAGAGGGTAGAGAAAGAAAATAGGAAACAGCAAGCAACTCGTCCTTTTCTCTAAGCAGAATATAGACATCAATATCCAATTGAGCGTTCCTTCCTTTTCACATCTCTACAGCATTATATAATCTTCCAAAATCCTGGTTGGCCAAGTTTTACTTCTTGTTATCATCCGTGCCAATATTAACCACCGAAAGCGGCTCAGAAAAGTGTATCTTGTATTCTTTCCAAACAGTAATTTTTGACAATAAGCATAAATAAAACTGGACAGGGGAAATAATAGAAGGGAACATATTTCTTCCAGTGTGTATATGGCTTTGGGGAAAGATAACAAGCCTGGGAGTCAGAGGACCTGGATTTGAATTCCAGCTCTGCCATTTGCTTTGCTGGATGACCTTGGGCAAAGCTCTTCTCTGCACCTCGGTTACCTCATCTGTTAAATGGGGTAAAATACCGACTATCCCTTCCTCTTATTCTGTGAGTTCTACATGGAACAGGGAATGTAGCCAATCTGATTGTATTGCTTATTACTCGTACTTAGCATAGTGTTTGGTACACTTATCAGCTGTGGGACTTTGGGCAAGTCACTCAACTTCTCTGTGCCTCGGTTCCCTCGTCTGTAAAATGGGGATTAAGATGGCGAGCCCCACGTGGGACAACCTGATTACCTTGTATCTACCCCAGCGTTTAGAACAGTGCTTGGCACGTAGTAAGAGCTTAACAAATACCATCATTATTATTATATGGCACGTGCTTAACAAATACCAAAATTATTATCATTATTATTATCGAATGTCAGAGAGACTGTGCATGCAATTGGGCTGATTGGTGGTACTCTGAATATGTGGGGGGAAAGCAAGATAAAGATTTGGAATAAAGAAAATGCATAAATGTGCAGGACTTACTGTGTCTATTAAATGCAATGAACTGTGCTAAGCACTTGGGAAGTTCAACAGACCTTGCGTGCTAAAAAATTATTGCTTGAGAAATTTGTCCTATGAATTTTACATTAATGCCACAATTTTTGTTCAACAGGATCACTTTTTCTCATTTTCTCTTTGTGATTTTTACTTTCCCAACAAGATCCGCCAAGTACATAACAAAAAACCCCCACTTTTTTAGCCCACAGGATGATCAATAAACTATAGTTTTGGATAATGGCAGCTTTGTTCATTCATATTCTTATTAATAAAATGATCCATATTTGAACAACTGGATTTATGAATTATTTATGTGGATGCATAAAACAAAAATAGATGTTGTAACCTGTTTTTTTTTTTTAAAGTTAGCATATGAATATTTCACTTTTCTAACTACAATTGTTTTGTTATCTTTTGAAAAAGCAACAAATTGCTTCAATTAAGTTAGCTTTAGACTAGTACGCCCTCTCCTAATCCTACCCTAAATAGCATTATTTGTGCTTTAAAAGTGTTCTGCCTTATCTAAAGTAGAAATTTTGCCTAGCGAAAGCTTTCAGCTTCTACAAACAATACCATAAGAAAACTAAATAAAGTAATTGATACAAGAAGTGAAATCTCACGTCAAGCAAAAATGCTGAAGTTAATAGGTGCAAAGTGCCTGACTGCAGAGCAGATTAAAGTATTGTATCCTACCCAGGGACCCAAAGAAAAACTCTAGTGCACTTTCCCTGACATTAGCTAGAACTATAGAATAGGAACTGAAGATAATCAACCTTATCTCAAATGTGTCAATGAAGTTGTCCTTCAGTTTGAAGATTATATTGCCAGCAATGAAATTATATTTCATTACTGAAGACCATCAATCAATCAATTATTGATTGATTGAGCACTTACTCTGTGCAGAGCACTGTACTTAGCGCTTGGATGAATACAATGTAACAGAGTTGGTAGACAATTTCCCTGCCCACGACAATACCATCGCCATCCTTCTTGTCTCACAAGCCTGTAACCTTGGCATTATCAACTCATCTCTCTCATTCAACACACATATCAGTCTGTCCCTAAATCCTGTTGGTTGTACCATCCCCACACCACTAAAATCTGCCCTTTCCTATCTATCCAAGCTGCTATCAAACTGCTTCCATCCTGATCCAAGTACTTACCCTATCCTGCCATGACTACTATATCTGCCTCCGTGCTGACCTCCCAGCCTCCTATCTCTCCCCACTCCGGTCCATAACTCACTCTGCTGACTGGATCATTTTTCTACAGAATCATTCGGTCCATGTTTTTCCACTCCTCAAGAACCTCCAGTTGTTGCCCATCCACCCCTGCATCAAGTAGAAATTCCTTACCATCAGCTTTAAAGAATTCAATTATCATGACTCCTCCTACCTTACCTCTCTGATTTTCTACTACAACCCAGCCCACTTTGCTCCTCTAAAACCAACCTACTCAGAGTCTAGTTGGGGAGACAGACATAAATATAAATTAGATAGGGGAAAGGGAGAGTTTAGGGATATGTACATAAATGCTGTGGAGCTGGGTAAAGATTCAAGTGTGTGACAGAGTTGGTAGAGAGATCCCTAACTTGCAAAGGTCAGGGTAAAGGACTGTAAGCTTGTTGTATGCAAGGAACATGTCTACCAACTCTGTTATAGTCTACTCTCCCGAGTGCTTACTATACTGCTCTCCAAACAGTCAGTGCTCAATAAATACAATTAATTGATTGATTGACTGTGGTTCCCCTGTCATCCCATCATTAATTGGAGTGGGATGCTCAGAGCTTCCCAGAGATTGAGGGACCAGCAGTCTTTGTTCAAGCCCGAATCTATCCTGCCTTTCTGATAGCAACTTGTTTCTAAATTTGTTGACAAAGAGAAAATGGCACCACACATACTGGCCTCTTTTTCTTTAAGAACTAAGATCAACAACCAGAAATAGTCATAAGAAATCCACTATTATTTCTGTAGAATTGCAGTTATCATTCTATTCATGGTGTTCGCATCCCAGACCTCCATATTTGCATAATGGGAAGAACATTTGGCTTTGAGATGACATGTTTTATTGGCTCAGAGCATAAATAATACAAATGTTCTGCTTTCTCTGGCTGAAGGAAGATGTTCTTCATTGTAGTCATCATATTGCTCACCAAACACTGAATTACAATTTTAAAAATATACATGCCGATAGAAAGGGTGATTACAATAATTTAGGTAGCCTTCTTTTCCTAAGGGAAGGTTTTTTTGAGATATATACCCAGATACCATAATACAACTTTGAGCCTCTCCCTCACATGCCTAAAACCTAGGGTTTAAATGATGAAGTGAAAATCAGGCGTCTTCAATCATGCAGCTTTACCAGAAAATGAAACTCCTCCTATTCAATCATAATTCCTCTAGGGCAGGGGCCATGCCTTTTACTTTTATTGTTCTCACACAAGCTTGAAAAGTTCAAATCTAGTAACCAGATTGTGTTCCCATATTAAACCTGAAAAAAATGCCCTGCAGGGACACTAGTGAAATGGACAATATTACTTGGGCAAATGGACTTTAGTGGAAGAAGGCAGCAGTAAACCACTTTCATATCTTTACCAAGAAAACTCTAAGGATACACAGAGCAGAACGACTTTATGGAAGAAGATGGGACGTTCTGGGGAGGATGTGGCCATAGGGACACTATGGGTCGGAAACGACTCTAAGGCATTTGAAGAAGAAGAAAAAAGGATTTTTGGAACCTTCACTTTTCTTGTACCTCCTCCATTTCCGTGTTTATAAACATTTTCATTTGAGGAAGAGTGTATAAACACGTGTAGAGATTGCCTCGTGGAGATAAAGGTGACTCTTTGAAAGCATATCCACAAGACCTGCCTCAAAACTGTTGCCCAGCACACATCCATCAGGAAGTAACACCATGTAGCAAACAGATTGAAAATCTGGCCCCTCCCCAGGAAGTACTCATTCAATTCAATCATATTTATTGAGTGCCTACTGTGTGCAGAGCACTGTGCTAAGTGCTTGGGAGTGTACATTACAACCATAAACAGAGACATTCCCTGCCCACAACGAGCTTACAGTCTAGAGGGAGCTTACAGTCTAACATCAGCATGCCAAGTAAATGCACATTCTATATGCAATGCTCTATACATTAGTTTTCATGGCCTGCTGGTTTGTGGGTGGGGGGCTCTTTTATGGGTTGAAACTTTACCTTCTTCCTTCGGCACACTGAAGTTGGGAAAAAAGTAGGAGGAAATTTTGAGGAGAGGAAGAGTAAGAGGGAAAAGCCTAAGTTGGAGGTCACCCTTTAGGGATAGGAAAGTATGAACGCTGACGTATTATGAGGAAAGTTACCCAGATAGTCTCCAATCCCAGGTGGTGAAAAGGTACTAATGATAACACTTCTGGAAGAATAATTAATTTCTTAAAGCAAAGTCCCAGTGAGAGGAATGAGAAAAATTCTTATCTTATTAATATTACTCGATGGGTGACAAAGAGTTTGGTTATCTCAACCTCTCACTGGCACCAGTTTGAAAAAAGTTGTAAGTTTGGGTAGAGAGTGCAACAAATGGGTTGACAGAATGAATGAAGAAAGAACAAAAGAGTCATGATTCAGGGTTTTCCCTGTTTCATTTTCTGAAAATAGAGTGGGAGACTTGGAGAAACCAACTTGAAGTTCTTCAGTAAGGCCAACTCGAGCCAATCAGAGGGCAAAATCATGAAGCCAATCAGAAAAAAAGCCAATTTCTCAGTGGGAAACTTAATGGCTATTAAAAGTTATAACTAATTGCATTGAAAATGGGTGAGAAGTTTTAGTTGTTAGAAAACTTTAGTTTGCCTCATTGAATAGAACCCATCTGCCACTCACCTACATGGAGGATGATTATTGTCCAACAGACAGTAAAATATTTTAGGTTTTATATCCAATCTTCTACAATACCAGCCACGCACTTATCCTTTCACCCCTTGATTACTGCACCTGCCACCTCATTGACCATCCAGTCTCCTGCCTCTCCCCACTCCAGTCCATACTTCACTCTGCTGCATGATTCATGTACCAAGAGAAACATTCAGTTCGTGTCTCTCCACTCCTCAAGAACCTCCAGTGGCAGCCCATCCTCTTCCATGACAAAGAGAAACACCTTACCATCGGCTTTAAAGCACTAAATCAGCTTGCTCCATCCTACCTCACCTGTCTCCTACTTCAGCCCAGCCGGCACACTCCACTCCTCTAGTGCCAGCTTACTCACTGTGCCCCGATTTCATCCATTTCACCTCCGACCTTTTCCCTCACCTCCTCCCCCTAGCCTGGAACTCCCTCCCTTTCCGTATACACCAGATCACCACTGTCTCCACTTTCAAAGCCTTATTAAGGTCACAGTTCTTCCAAGAAGACTTCCCCAATTAAGGCCGCTTTCCCCAGCTTGCTCTTCCTTCTGCGTCATCTATGCATTTGGATCTGTGACCTTTGGATAATGGATATTCTCTCCACCCCCAGCCCCATAGCACTTATGCACTTATCTTTAAATTATATATTAGAAATCATTTATTTATTCTTATTAATGTCTGTCTCCCCCTCTAGAATGCGAGCTCCTTGTAGACAGGGAATATGTCTGCTAATTCTATTGTACTCTCCCAAGAACTTAGTACACTGCCCTGCACATAGTAAATACTCATTAAACATGATTGATTTCAACTTCACAACCCTTCCTGGTTACCCAATGAAATGACTGATGAAGGTTCTGAATGTATTCAGAGGGATGAGTTCAAAATTGCCGACCTAACTCAGAGAAGGAAAAGAGAAGCCCAAATAATGTTTAGAACTGTTAGATCTCTAACCATCCAACCTTTCCAAACCTTATGGGAATTTAAGTTGTTAATAACGTAAAGAACAGAAAAATGGATACAATGGGCAGCTCAGGAAAGAAACTAAAAGCTTATGATTTTTAAAATAACATTAAAAATGCTGAATACAAAGATCAAAGAGAGAAAAGAGGGGAAGAGTGGCTACACAGTTCAAATCAGTAGTACAGTAGTAAGATGAAATGAAAGGGAATGAAGAAAGGACAGAATGATCAAGGCTAGGTAGAGACACAATTAATTCCAATGGCTGGATGGGCCAGTGGTCTCAGGATTGGCTTTGCTTTTGTATTAATGTGCTTAATGTGGAAGTAAAGAAAATGAAAGTAAAGGTAAACCAAGTATTCAAGCAACAGTTCAAAAAAAAAAGTGTGATAGAACAAAGCAAGGAAAAGAAAGGTTTTCTCAGACTATGTTTTAAAATAGAGATCAGAAAAGGGGATATCCTGTTCTGAAAGGATAAACTACCAGACATACTCAGAGAATTGCAATTCCCACTCCCCTGACTTAGTTGCAAATTGATTTTAAATTTTGAGCAGAGGTCCCACACCATCTGCTTCCGGTTGAAGTAGATGAATCTCATTATTCCAAGATTCTATTCTGCGTTCCTGCATACCAACATATTTTACTCTAGTGGGTTTGACTGCTCTCTTCCCAACCAAAACCAAACCCTGGTTTACTAAAATTGGATTTCCTACTCAAGGTTTTTTTACAGTTCCCTGCGCAATAGGAAATATAAAACAATCCATCAAGCCCACCCAGGAGCAGGTCTCCAGAACTCATTGCATTCCAGAAAACAGTTCTCCCTTGGTTTCGCCTCCAAGTACTGGATAGACTGACATTTCCGGTGCTCTCAGATTACACAGCTCTTAGTAGAACAATCATCATGAATTACCCTTGATATCAGCGGAAAGTTCAACATGATGCATTAAAAATCACCAGTCAGTGTACAGGTTGCCACATCTGACTAGCTGAAGCTTCCAGAACAATCTTCAAGAATAGCCCCAGGAAGAGGGCATGGCTCCTGAACTAAATTCTGCTCCAGAATATACAAAAAAGGCTCCAGGAAAGTAGCCTCAGAAGCTTGATTGTCAGGTTGTCCATCCAGACCTTCTTGTCCACTGGGAGAAAGCTGTATAGGAAACTGAATGGGATCTGGATCATAATTGACCATGCTGGATTTGCAGCAAAGGAGGTGGAATGCCAGTGAGTTCACAGCCACAGAGGTGGATATCAAACTTACTGCCTTCTGGGACCTAACTTTTTAAAGTTATACCAAAGGTCTGAAAAGCCAGGGTTCATTTGGAGTGGACATTACATGTATAGCATAGAAATTCATGTAAAACAAATGTATGCTTTAAAATATAGCCAATTGGATCTAATTAGGGGAGTAGTGAATTGTGCGGTGTATGATTTTCCATGATTTTTACTTCTCCCTCTGCCTAATGTCTGGTAACATGTCTGCCTCTTGGCCCCACTCACAAAGATGAGCTGGAGAAAGGAAAAGAGACTCTGATCAAGGTTTAGTTAGTGGTGGAGGAGGAGGAAGTTATTGAAGGTTTGGGGGTTTAATCTAAGGCTTTCAATTAGTTGTGCTATTTCTGTCCCTCATTACCACAGGAAATTGAGAGTTGGCTCCCAAGCAATTGCTCATTTGCACTTTAAGAAGGGATTGAAAAAAACCCACCTCACCAATTTGTAAGATGATTCAAACCTTATCGACAGGGTTCTAAATTTGAAAGTGAATTGGAAACAGTAACTCAATTTGGGTTGGCTCAAGAAAAGGAAGGTTTTGATTTATTAGACAACTTGGGAGAATTATAGGAGCAAAAGCAAAGACATCTAAGGGAGTGTCTAAATGCCCATTCCATAAGAGGCACAAGAGCTCCCCAGCCAGAGGAGCTGGTCCAATGGGGACCAAAAATAACTTTTAAATTGGCAAAAAGCATATAACTACTATGTTACCTTGACCTAGGTTACAAAGGAAAACCCAGATAATAACAACCTCTTTGAAATTTGTTCTGAATGAGAGTGCTAAATCATAAATCAGTCCCTCATTTACTTTGTATCACAAAAATGAATAATTTGTGGTCAGAAATATTGGTGATAGCATTAGAACTTAAAGCTTCTGGACAGGTGTCAAGAACACCATCTTTTCTTGGTTACCTTGACTATTCCCTAAAATGTTACATTCCACTGAGGAGACATTTTGTCAAGCTCGATTTGATGTGTAAAATGTGTATTAATTGATCCGTGAAGTGGAAAGAGTTTACTAATATCCCTGCTACTTAATTTATACCTTAAGAATCAGTATGAATTGCAAGGTTAGAGAGAATGCAGGGATCAGCTATGTCGTTACTTGATTTCCACAGTCAATTACTGATTTATTCCAGGCTGGTCTGACCTTCTCTAGCTTGCTGGCTTATTACAGACCAAGGTACAATGTTTCATATGTTATGATTTCCCCTCAAGCCAATCAAAGGGCTCTCTGATAAGTTCTACTGATGAGCTACACTGGCCCAACTGAAGAGAAGTGGCAGGAATCCCCATCTGTGGTTCTGTCACAGTTGTCAAATGGGCTTTATAGTTTCTTCCTTCAGTGCTTTTCTATTTTCTATTCTTCCTCCATTGTGTGGACTACTATAAATATTCTTGAAGGAAAATAGAATTAAAATTTAAAAAAAACATATTTTAGCCTCATCATGTTTGAAAATGGTAAAATTCTTCCAAGGGCTGGACAACTTCTTAAAAACAGCTAGAGTTTTATTGGTTCAGTGCCTAAGTGGAATAATGATAATTATCAAATGAAATTTTAAGCAATTTTTGTTTAACTCAATCAGCGTCTCATAAGGAAGTATTAATGATTATAATAACAATAATAATGATAATAATGATAACAGTATTTGTTAAGCACTTACCCTGTGCCACGCAGTGTTCAACATGCTGGGGTAGAAGCAAGATAATCAGGCAGCATAGAGTTCCTGTCCTAAAAGGGGCCCAGAGTTGTGGCTACTAAATCCAGTGAAGTCTTCCAAGCACTTAGTACAGTTCTTTGCATAGAGCAACACTCAATAAATGCCTGTGGTTAATTGAAGCTTTAAAAACCACTATGTAAATTCCCACACCTAGAATTATGAGACCAGTCTTGGCCCCATTATCTTAGGGCAGGAGGAATAGTGCCAAAGAAGGAACTTAGAAAGGTAACAAAAAATGATAAGGAGAACTGAAAAGCGGCCATATGAGAGAATATAAAAATGATTAGGGCTCTTCCAACTGGAAAATTGAAGAGGGAGGGGGGACATTAATTAAAATCTCCAAACTTCAAAGCATACTTAGACTCTGAGCCCCATGTGGGAGAGGGATCATGTGCCATTTGATTAACTTTTGTATCTACCCCAGCATTTAGCACAGTACTTGACATATAATAAGCACTTAACAAATATCACAATTACTACTATAGATAGGGTGAACTCAGATTGTCACCTACTAAATCCCACAACATGCAGATAAGGGGAAACCCACTGAAACTTGAAGAAGCTAAATTTGAAACCAGAACAATTTTCTACAGTGGGTGGGAAACACCTAAAATTTGCTGCCACAGAATGTTGTGCAGCTGAAAAAAGATTTAGGAAGTACAAGAGAAGACGGACACATTCACGGTTGAGGGTTCCTCTAGATTGTAAACTCTCTGTGGGCAGGGAATGTGCCAACTCTATTGTATGGTGCTCTCTCAAGCACTTAGTACAATGTTCTGCACAGGGTCAGTACTCAATTAATACCACTGAGTGATGAACAGATTGATCGAGGGGGTCCATTATGAGCTCCTGGAAGGAAAGTGAGGAATGGAGAAGGAAAACCTAGATGTAAGATGCTTCTACCCTGAACATTAGAATGGTTGTTAAGGAGGGCAACTACAATTTGGTTGCAGCAAACATCCTTTTACCACTCTCAGAAACAGAATATTGGGCTGCAGAGACCATCGGTTTGACTCAGTAAGAACATTTTTTATACCATTAGTTCTCAGAACTAAATAGACAAAAGTCTATGAGCACATGAGGTGCTCCAATGACTGAAATGTAAATGTCAGCTTAGCTTTCCCTAAGCCTAGCTCAGGGCTCAGCTTCATCCAGTAAGGATGGGATTCTCTGTGACGCCCCCCATCCAAACATGTCCTTCTCCTGGCTAGTCTGGCTCAATCTGATCTGACTTCCAGGTTTGGAGATGGAAGGACAGGTAATTGGGACAGAGTCAAAGTCAGGACACGTTTGTGGGCACAGTAGTAGCCTAGTCAGGGCTCTGCCCACTGTGCAAATGCCTCTGGAAATTCCAGCCAAGCACTGGGTGAACGACTGAGCTCCGGTGCCCATGCCATCCTTCAGGCATGCAACTTAGGTCCTAGTAGTCTCAGTGGCTTTCTCCGGGGGGAGGATCACCCCAGGAAGGATGAAGTCCCTAGTATGCAAACCCAGGTCTGGCCAGAACCCCGATCACCTGTCTATTGCAGAGTAAGCCCAGGCCCATACAGGGCTCTATATCTTCACCCCGTTGCTATCACTCCAGCACCATCCCCTTCAATCAGTTGTATTTATTGAGTTCTTACGGTGTGCAGAACACTGTACTGAGTACTTGGGAAAGTAAAGTACAGTGATAAACTGGCCCATTTCCTGCCCACAACAAGCTTAGTCTAGAGCAGGGGGAGACAGACATCGGTATAAATAAATGAATTACAGGTATGTATGTAAACAACGTGCGGCTGAGAAGAGGGGAAGAACAAAGGGAGAAAGGGCAACGCAGAAGGGAGTGGGAGAAGAGGAAAGGGGGGATGAGTCAGGTAAGGCCTCTTGGAGGAGATGTGCCATCAATAAATCTTTGAATGAGGGGAGAGTAATTGTTTGCTGGAATTGAAGGGGCAGGGTGTTCCAGGCCAGAGGCAGGATGTAGGCAAGGAATCGGGGCGAGAGAGACGATATCGAGGCACAGTGAGAAGGTTAGTGCTTGGAATATTGATCACAAACTGCTTTGCATTCAATCATTCATTCATTCATTCATTCAATAGTATTTATTGAGCACTTACTATGTGCAGAGCACTGTACTAAGCGCTTGGAATGTAGAAATCGGTAACAGATAGAGACAGTCCCTGCCCTCTGACGGGCTTACAGTCTAATCGGTGGAGACAGACAGACAAGAACAATGGCAATAAATAGAGTCAAGGGGAAGAACCTCTCATTAAAACAATAGCAGATAAATAGAATCAGAATTAATAGAATCAGGGTGTGTTGTGACTAGATTTGAGATGAAGTAATTAAACCACTTCTCCTGAATTAAATGATTTCCTTCAGATAGGTGTAATGAGTGTTCTTGAAACTAGGAAAATATATCTGATTTTATCAAAATGGTACCCCAAAAAGGAAGACAACCTTTAAGTTCTTGGCATGTTTAAAGGCTAAGATGTACACTTTAAAAAAAATCATTATTTCCTGAAAAAGGGAAAAATACTGGTGATATGTGATTATCGTGTGCTATTCTATGGAAAATTCATAATTAGTAATGTTATGTCTATAAAAATCATATGTCACTTACAATTTATTGCAGTATGTCTTGAAATGGAAGTGATCAATTTATTTTTAATGGACTCCTGTAAGAAATTTTAAGTACATTCTTCAGACTTGGAGCAGTTGACTACCACTTTCTTTCAAAGCATGATGGATAGTTTCTATTTTAAAATATGGCATTTGTTGTAATATAGTTCAAATTACTTTTCTTCCAGAAGCATATGTTATTTGGAGTTACTATTAGGTAGGGGAAAATTTTATATTATATTGCTCCTTTATTTCCTTTATAGTCCAAGGAACTGTTACAGCCATTCTAGTACAGTTATATTTGGGGAAATGTGATTTAGTATTTAGAGTAAGAACAATTCTATTTGGTAAATTATTTTAGATCTTAGTTAATTAAAAGAAAGCAATGGAAACAAAATTCCCCAAAAGTTAGTACTGCTGGACTTTATAATTAGAAAGTAAAATACATTTTAGTTAGGCATCACACATAAAATGGATTAATAATACAATATTATTTTGTATACATGAACATAAAGTTACACCATTCCTATTTCGTTCTAATAGCAACTAGAAACAAATTATACCCTATTGAAGAAAAAGTATTTGAAGTCTTAAAATTCCACAGAATTAGTTGTCACTCCATTCCTCTACTTTCATACACCACACAGATTTATTTTGCTTCCATTTTTAGATGTAATGTATCTTTGGGGAACACTTTTTTTTAAAGATGAGCTCTGCAGTTATTTTATGAACCTGTATTATGGCTTGATATGATATGTACTTTACAATGATCAAATATGCCCATTTTTTCTGATTTTTGAAAACTGTCATATCATTGCCTTGGGTTTCGATACATTTTTATTCTGAATTAAACCATTATTGTTATCTACACAAGAAACCAATCCATCACCAATTTTATATGACTTACCTTAGCATTAATATAACACCGAAATGATGAGCAAGAATCTCCCCTGTAAATTAGAGTATATGTTTTGTTCTCTGCTAAGAGGGTATAGTAATACTTAATGGACCTTGTATAGAAAGTTGTGGCAATACAAATCCTAATCAGCTTGTAATAAATATTATAATTCTTGTTAAAATAGAGAAATGCTTGGCATGCAATTGTTTTATTATGTTGTAATTTGCTTTCATATGCAAAGTAGGAGATGATTTGTTTCAAATATCAGTGGTTATATCTAAGTGATCAACATATTTTCATTCGTATCCAACAGTGGAATTTCAAGTGTCTACTTGGAAAATAGAAAGGGATGAGTTCTTTGAAACATTCTATTCTAATGCTTACACTTGGGCAAACATCTTTATTTTGTACTTAGCTCAAATCTTTGTTTCTCTTTCCTGACAGTTTTTGAAAATAACTTAACTTTGTTATGAAATATAAAACGTAGAAGATTTGGGAAAATATACTTTGAACTAGAGCTTTACATGTGGCAGTGTTTCTGACTGGTTATAATTTATTTCAAAATAAATAGTTATGTTATGATATTGTAATCCAACTTTACATTTGACCTAATTATCTTTTATCTACCCAAGCATACAGTAAGTACTTAACAACTTATTATTGACTGCTTAAACTGTTATGTCTTGGATTTAAGTAGGTTTGCCAGATATCCTGTATTTTTGAAGTTGTCCCATATTTTTCCTTGACCTTGTATCCTAGAAATTATTTTTGGGAGCAGCCCTTCATAAATACCAGTGAATTAAGCTAGGTTCCCTTGCAAAATTAGGAGTTAACATTAAAATTATAATAATAATTATAGTGAGAGTAATAATGATAATAGTAATTTTGGTATTTGTTAAGCACTATGTGGCAAGCACTGTATATGGCATACAGAGCCCACTCCTGCCATTCCCATCAGCCACTGAGAACTTGCAAAATTACACAATTCAATCAATCAATCAATGATAGTGAGTTCTTACCGTGAGGGGAGCACTCTAATAATAATGATTATTATTATTATGGTATTTCTTAAGTGCCTATTATGTGCCAAACACTGTTCTAAGCGCTGGGGTAGATACAAGGAAATCAGATTGTCCCACCTGGGGCTCACAGTCTTAATCCCCATTCTACAGATGAGGAAAATGAGGCACCAAGAAGTTAAGTGGCTTGCTCAAGGACACACAGCAGACAAGTGGCAGAGCTGGGATTAGAACCTATATCCTCTGACTCCCAAGCCTGTGCTCTTTCCACTATGCCAAGCTGCTTCTGCTCTTGAGAGGGTATAACAGAGTTGGTGGACACATTCTCTACCCACAACAAGCTTATTGGCTAGAGGACGAGCTAAACTGTGGGGAACTAGAAGAATCCTTCCAAGTCCTTTAGCCACCTGTTCAACTGTCACATTCCCTAAACCAGCATCATCCCTTCTGAGCCAAAACCACCTTCTATGAAGTCAGACCCACCGGCCCCAGCTCAACTGAACTCTCTATAAATCAAGACTGCATCCCCCAGTTCATGTTTATGCACTCTCCTCCAGTCCCTCTCCCCAGCCTGTCTAACCTTACTCTTGACCTTGTACTCCCCACTCCTTTCCCCAAAGATAATCTCCTCTATCAGTCAATGCTATTTATTGAGTACTTACTGTGTGCAGAGCCCTGCACTAAGTGCTTGAGAGAGCACATTTCAACAGAGTTGGTAGACATATTCCCTGCCTACAGTGAACTTTCAGTTTCAAGTCTTCTAACCACCATCCTCTAGTTTACTGCCCTCCTTGAGCACTAATGTTTAGGAGCGTGCTTTATCTTATGCATATATAAATTTATCAGTGTACACAAAGAATATCCACACATGAATGCAAGACCCTCTAAAGGGTAACTGACCAAGGAAACTGAAGACCCCTGTCCTATGCAATAAACACAGTATTGTCTGTAATTGTTAATGCATGCTATCAATTAGTATAATAATAATTTTCTGGAAATCAGCTGTTAAACTGCTATGGTTGCTAATAACTGATTTGTAGAGAATTAACTGCTTATGACTTTAGCCTTGGGATGGTAGCTAACGGACTAGTCATTAATTACTTGACCAATTTTCTGGGGAATTACTTCCAAATGAACGTAGCACCAGTCTTTTCCTCTGAATTGTTGACAAGCCTATGAAGGATATATTTGTCCAGGCTGGGTTTTAATAAGGCAGTCAATAACGATATAAGATCATAATTACTACACTCATGCTTAGTATCTATTGATTTCAGAGCCCATTGTAGGTGTCAAAGTCAGATTTAAAATAAGGTGAGAGAGTGACAGCCATGACTGAAACACCTTAAGATCCACTGTGACCACCTTGTATTAATTATAGGGTGAAATTGTGCATTATTGAAAGATAAAGTGATAGCACCAATCTGAGTTATTCTTGAATTGTTATTCTTTCAGTGACTGTTCAATTTATTTATGTCAACATCAGGAAACCCTAAAGGATATTTGTCAGGTTGAGGGCAGGAGGACAAAACAGATGGATATTCATGAGAGAATGAGGATTTAAATAACATCTACCAAGTTGGTTACTTATTACTGATCTCAAATTGTCTCTGTACTTTACATTTGGAATGTAATGTCAAGTTTGCAACTTTATAGAAGCCATAGCAGTAAAGTGTGCATTTATGCTATAAGAAAGCATTGTTTTCACTTTTCTAATGCACCAAATTAGATTAGCTAGTTTTCATATTACCAAAAAGGTAAAATTTGAACATAAATCAACGTGTCCTGCCATGTCAGTTTCCAAAGGCAACAGGTTTAAGCAGACCCTTTATATTTCATTCCCTCTCTCTTGTGCAGTCAATTTAATCAGGATGATTGGTGTTTAAAAATACATTAACCACCCTTAGTTTTAAAGATCAATTTTGGCTCTTTGGATCAATCATATCAGAGTGAAATGGTAGAAGCTTGACCTGTTCAGGTTGTACTCTTTCAGTGCCTCTCTTCTCTGGAGAGGATTTGGGATTCACTCCGGCAGAAAGACTCTTGTAGAGGTACCTAATCTCAACAATTCCATCCTAAAATTCCATCATTAAGCTGCCTGCTTAAGGGGGCCTTCTTTCTTTTCTGTAGAACTCTTCACTCTCCCAACGATATTTCCTCCATCATCAGTCAAGCCACAATTGCTTTAGCCGAGTCTTCATCATACTAGGTTCCCGTTCCCCAAAGGAAGAATTTATCAGGCATCATTCCAAAGAGAACCAAATAAAACCGTTTATCCCAATATTCAGCCATGGATGAGCGAGAAATACATTAAGGCCCATGCAATAGGATCAGGGAAAGCTCATTGTGAAGTGCTGGGAACGGATGGAGCTAAACATTAAGCCAGTTTAAAAGGTACAGGCTGCACATAATCAAAAAAGAAGATTTAGGAGTTTCTGATAGGCAAGGAATGTTTTACATGAGAGCTATGATTATGTAAATCTGAATCTGGGTTAGCAATTTATCCTGCCACGGTGTATGGGATGATCTTTTCTTTAGATCCCGTTTCTGAGGAAGGAACACGCCTACTCATGTCTTATCCCATTCCTTTCCCCTCTAGATTCAACCGGGGGCTGAATAATCCATGGCATAGTCAATATCCCTTCACCCTCACATGGGAAGAAAATGGCCTTGGATTTGGCCATAGCTTTTGCACTTGAATTCGTACCCTTTATTCACTCCACTCTCGGGCCCAAAGCACTTGTGTACATATCGGTAATTTACTTTCATGTCTGTCTTCCCCTCCAGATCGTCAGCCCCACGTGAGCTGGAAACGTGTCTACCAACTCTGCCAACCAATACTAGGTGCTTGGGAAGTACAAAATAAAGAAGTGACACACCCCACATCCACAAGAAGTTAATACTTTAATGAGGGATTGGGGGTAAGAGACTGTGGTCAGAAAAGTAGGTCAAAGATAGAAATGGGCAATGTCAAAGGGAGTAATCCCTGGTGATGATAAAGTTCAAAAAAAAAAAGGTAGTTAGGTGCCCAGGCTCCGTAATCATTCACTGAATCATATTTATTGAGCGCTTATTGTGTGCTGAGCACTGTACATAATGGCTCTTGAAGTAAAGCGCCTTCTACCGGTTTTAGGTTCAAAAGATATTTGCTTGCTGGTGATACTTCCCTTTCCAGATTCTGTGACTTTGTATTACCAGTTTGAAGCTATGTTTTCAGGAGACTCCATTTTGTATGTGTGCCAGGCTCTCTAAAATCATCACTGTGTTTTTAATGAAACCACCCAACGCTGTCAATGAGCAAGTTCTCTGTATGTAGTTACAAAATTGAGAGCTCTATAGGTACCACTGCCTCTCCTCCACTTTCTCCTTGCTTTCACTGTATCGGATCCAGGGAGTTATTTGAACTGAGTGTCTGATTTTCCCTCAAAAGGCAAGAATTGGAGAAATGCCCCAAGGTGCAGTTTCATGGCTCAAAATTGCTATCGACTCCTCTGCCCTTGATAACTGAGCATTATTTACCATTATCTCTAATTGCATCAATCGCTCTTTCTAAAGCGGCTGTTTTTCTCCTGACTTGTTCTCTCCTAGTGGATTACTTTGGTGAAGCATGAGGTGAGTGATGACACTTCCAAGGGTTTTCATAATATGGCATTTCGAGCAGAGAAAGTGGAAATTGTCGTTTTATGCCCGCCTACGATAAATGATAATACGTCAAATGTGTATAGCGCTTTTCTTTTTCCAAAGTGCTTTCCCATCAATTATCTCATGTTAATGTGCATCTCCCATCTTTCATAATTGAAATAAACTTCGTGCAATCTGGGTGTTTGCTGAAACGTAGACATAGAGTACAATATAAAGAATAAGTCAAGAGTGCGGGGCTCCATCTTTAAAAAGACAAGCGGACTTCGTTCTCTGCAAAAGGGAGACTACGACAGGACTTGAAAATTCTCTGGAGTTGCAGCAGTTTCATTTGATTGTGAACTGGATAGATTTTCATTTACTTACAGGCTTTGCCTCTTAGCGGTTTTTTATGGGATAGTCAACAAGTGTCAGTATGCTCAATAACACTGCCTCCCTTATCTAAGTGATCTATTTCGGTTGTATTCTTGCCAGTTATGGCCTGATGATTGCTAACACTGTTTCAATGACTGGTGGTGCAGGCAATATTAGTGTGATCTAGCCCTGCCTGGGGTCTCGCTAGCTTTCTGCCACCTGGCCTGTTATGGTACCTTGGGGAGGTCACTTAACTTCTCAGTGCCTCGGTTTCCTCTTCTGAAAAGGGGATTAAATACTTGTTCTCTTAAGAGTGCGAGCCCTATGTAGGACAGAGACTAGGTCTGGCCTCATTATCGTGAATCTACCCCAGTGATCTGTACAATGCTCGGCACTTACATTTGTAAATGCTTGACAAATACCACGATGATTCCTAATATTATTTTTATCCAGCATCTACATCAGCCTTCTACTTGACAGCAAGGTCTACGACTGCCTGTCTTGGCTGAAAAAAGAGTGCTTGCTATGGCTTCCTGCCACAGTGGAGGTGATGCTAACTTCCTACCCAGTCCCACCACCCAACCTCTGTATATTGCCGTGTTTTGTACAGAATGATGTCAGTAGAGTCGAGCCAGAAGGACAAAACGGAGAAACTGGTAAGTTCACTCCAAATCACAAGGGGTCTGGTAAGCTCCAATACCATATGTTCCTGGATAGAGTGTGCAAACTTGCAAGAGATTCTCTCCCAAAAGGTTGAAGTAGTTGTACTTATTGAGCACCCAAAGGGTACATTGCACTAAACTAAACTCTTGGAAAGTACCAAATAATTGCACATTCCTTTCCTGCTTTACCACTTAGGATATAGACAGATGTATTGGTGAATCGAGGAAGCAAAATAAATGATAATAATAAAAAAAAGTTACTATGTGCTTAGCACCGTACTAAGCGCTGGTGTAGATATATGTCATTCAGTTCAGACACAAATCCTGACTGATTTCATAGGCGTCATAGGCTGAGGGAGGAAGAATGGGTATTTCATCTCCATTTTACAGATGAGGAAACTGAAGCTCAGAGAAGTTAAGTGACGTGCCCATGGTCACCCAGCCGGCAAGCGGTAAAGTCAGGATTAGCAATCAGGCCCTCTGGCTCCCAGGAACATTCTCTCTCTCTCCTAAGTCCAGGCTGCTTTCCTGGAAAATTGAGTAAATGCATGTACATCAGTGCTGAGGTTGAGTATAAATGAATCGACTCATGAACGGTGTCATCTTTGTGTCATCGGTGACCACTACCAATATCCTCATGGAACTGAAAGATAAAGCTGTACTAAGGAAGGCCACAGGTGTTTCCCCGCTGTGCTCAAAGCAGCACCGCCTTGGATAACAGTGACTTTTCCTCCAGCTCCTAGGATCTCTCCCGAAAGTTTATCGGGCTATCCCCATGGTGCATGGCCACAAATTGAGCTGTCTGTTAACTGCCCTGAAATTAATTCAACCCGCTTGGAACTTGATAGGCACTTCCTACACTGGCTTTTAACAGGAGATCAATAACCTCCACCAAAGACAAAATTTATCCCACTCTATTTTCTATCGACTGTTTCCTTTTTGGCATTCTGGTAATTGATTTTTGGAACCCCGACATTTTAGAAGAATTTATCAAGAAACAAGACAACTGAAAGGAAATGGGATCCATCTTACAAAGAAGGGAACAGTGTCTTTGGGAGCAGGCTGGCTCACCAGTTGAGGAGAACTTGAAACTCAGCTAACCAGAAATGGATCAATAAAACCCAAAGTGAGGAAACATTGGTCTTTATCCATGGAAAGATCTATGAAGTATGTCGTGCATTTAGGTACTTGTGGAACTTGAGGAGGAAACTAGCGGCACAATTCCTGCCTTATGGAAATATTTCTATGCCAACGAAAAGGTTGTGGGAAGAAGCAGGAAAAGTACTCAGTACAGTGTTCTGCACCCAGTAAGTCCTCATAAAACAGATTGATTGAAAAGCCCACTTGGTTATCTGATCATTTTAGATCATTAAGATTCCAGTTAACATTTAACTCAACACTTAAGTGTTAACACTAAACTCTTATGAACCTATCAATTTACATTATTATTGTTTCTTCATTTTCCAAAATACTTGCATCTATATTTTCCTCTTGCCCCTACTTAAGGCATACAATTCATGCCTGCTTGTCTCCCTTACTGAATCATACACTCCTCAAAAATAGTCAAGACTGTAAGCACTTTGTGGGCAGCGATTGTGTCTGTTTATTGTATTGTACTCTCCCAGAAGGTTCATACAGTGCTCTGCACACAGTAAGCGCTCAATTAATATGACTGAATGAATGGAATGACCGTATTTATTGAGCACTTACTGTGTGCAGAGTACTGTATTGAGTGCTGGGGAGAGTACAGTACAACAATATACCAGACACATTCCCTGCCCAAACAGTCTAGAGAACAGGAACACAGCATGGTTCACACAGCAGAAAGCTCAAAAAGTACTGTGGAATCAAATACCGTTTAGTACAGTAAAATAGGTCCGTTATCCATGGTATCTTTGATGCACCTCCCCAAAGTAAGGGTTTCTTTCATCATGATCAGAATGGATGAAATAGATCCTGCAGATAAAGAAGCAGTTATCTTGGATTTAACTAAGTATCACTGGAGTGATAATAATAATAACTAATAATTTGGGTATTTGTTAAGCACTTACTATGTGTCAAGCACTGTTCTAAGCACTGGGTAGATATTAGGTTATCAAGATGTCCCACATGAGGCTCACAGTCTTCATCTCCATTTTACAGATGAGGGAACTGAGGCACAGAGAAGTTAAGTGACTTGCCAAAGTCACACAGCTGACACAGCAGAACCCACAACCTCTGACTTCCAAGCCCGTGCTCTTTCCACTAAGCCACACTGCTTCTTTAATAATATATTGATACTATAATGGTAATATAGTGATCTTAACTCTTTCAAGGTCTAAGGTAAAATTTAGTGCTCTGAAGCAAAGATTTCGTAAATTTTACAGTGACCTAGAGGCCCTGAAAGAGCTAATGGCCAGCCCAAAGCCCCTAGCTTGTCTTCAGGAAATCATTTATCCCTCAGGATATCTTTTATTCACTGAACAGAAATGCTTTCACTCTACATCTGCCTTTCATTAAATTTTCTTGAGCTTAAAATGGAACACCCTTTGACCCTATAGGGCATCCCAAATGACATACTGTTAAAAAGAAGGAAATTTCTGGGGGTGAATGGATGACAGTAAAACTGAGCAAAGTGCTATAGAATAAAAAAGAGAAGATGGAAGATGCTCCCCAAAATTCCTTGGTCTAATGGATTATTAGACCATTGCCTTAATCAGGATGTTTCAGAAGGACCAAGGTGCCACTAAAGCCCACCATTTTGTCACCCTGGTTCCATTCTTTCTCTACTTCATCGATGCGTGCTACATTGGTCCACCCTCAAACCACTCATGTGGGGAGTCAGGTAGGGGTACAAATTCCATAGCGAGGAAGACCACTGCGCTATGGATGGGAACTGTGTGGGAGATACCTAGCCCATCCAGCCCCACCCCAAGGAGCTAGATGGGGACCAGAACTGAATACACATTTTTGTGCCCCCAAAACACCTGTGGGGCAAAGGAACCTCTAGCTCTGTGGCAAGAATGTCCCACTGAAAGTGAGGTGACTGGTTGCTTTAGCTATTCCCAGCTGGATAGTTACTATCCCCTTCACTGGGCATTTGTGCCAATGACTAGGGGAGAATGGGTGATCACAAAATAATAATAATGATGTTGGTATTTGTTAAGCGCTTACTATGTGCCGAGCACTGTTCTAAGCGCTGAGGTAGACACAGGGGAATCAGGTTGTCCCACGTGGGGCTCACAGTCTTCATCCCCATTTTACAGATGAGGGAACTGAGGCGCAGAGAAGTGAAGTGACTTGCCCACAGTCACACAGCTGACAAGTAGCAGAGCCAGGATTCGAACCCATGACCTCTGACTCCAAAGTCCGGGCTCTTTCCACTGAGCCATTCTGCTTCCTCTAGCCACGCAGTGGAAACGTGTGAACTAATTAGGCTTGAAGGTGAGATGAACAATTATGAACTTTAAGTCAGAGTTTTTAGAGACACTTTCCTCCACTCAGCCTTAAGAAGACCTCCTGGAGAAGCCTGGAACTCATTCTGGGAAACATATGGGAAAGGCAAAGCGTACAGTAAATTAGATATCCAATGAAAGTGATCAATTTCAGGGTGCCAACCCTGCATCTTATCCTTCTTCTCTGTGGTTCCCAGGTGTCTAATACTGTGCCCCGCACCCAGTAAGCACTCAAGAAATACTATTTATACCGATCATGGAAGCTGACTCAGTAGACTTCTAGAAAATGAAGAAAGGACTATTATTCATAACCTCTTGTTTTTGAAAATATTTGTAATGTGGCCTGGTGGAAAGCACACGGGACTAAGTAGCATACCCTCATGGAAAGAGCATGGGCTGGGAGTCAGGAAACATAGGTTCTAAACCCAGCATTGCCTCTTGCCCACTAAATGATTTAACTTTTATCCTCCCCCCTTTCCCTCTGCTCCTCCCCCTTTCCCTCCCCCTCCCCCCAGCACTGTGCTCATTTGGTCATTTGTATATATTTTTATTACCCTATTTATTTTGTTAATGAGATGTCCATCCCCTTGATTCTATTTATTGCTATTGTTTTTGTCTGTCTCCCCCGATTAGACTGTAAGCCCATCAATGGGCAGGGATTGTCTCTATCTGTTGCCGAATTGTACATTCCAAGCGCTTAGTACAGTGCTCTGCACATAGTAAGCGCTCAATAAATACTATTGAATGAATGAATCAATCAATCAACTTTACTGTGGCACAGTTTTCTCATCTGTGAAATGAGGATAAAATACCTGCTCTTTCTCCCTTAGATCATGGTAGATTATCACAAAATAATAATAATGACGTTGGTATTTGTTAAGCACTTACTATGTGCTGAGCACTGTTCTAAGTGCTGGGGTGGATTCAGGGTAATCTGGTTGTCCCACATGAAGCTCACAGTCTTAATCCTCATTTTAAGGATGAGGGAACTGAGGCACAGTGGGTTCCACATGGGACAGGGACTCTGTCCAATAATAATAATAATAATAATGGTATTTGTTAAGTGCTTACTCTGTGTCCAGCTCTGTACTAAGCACTGTGGTAGATACAAGAAGAACAGGTTGGACACAATCCCTGTCCTACACTGGGCTCACAGTCTGAATTCCCATTTTGTAGAACTGATAATAATAATAATGTTGGTATTTGTTAAGCGCTTACTATGTGCCAAGCACTGTTCTAAGCACTGGGGGAGATACAGGGTAATCAGGTTGTCCCACGTGAGGCTCACAGTTAATCCCCATTTTACAGATGAGGGAACTGAGGCACAGAGAAGTTAAGTGACTTGCCCACAGTCACACAGCTGACAAGTGGCAGAGCTAGGAGTCGAACTCATGACCTCTGACTCTGAAGCCCAGGCTCTTTTCCACTGAGCCACGCTGCTTCCCATAGCCACGCTGCTTCCCATAGGCCCAGAGAAGTAGAGTGAATTGCCCAAGGTCAGACAGCATACAACTAGCAAAGCCAAGATTAAAACCCATGACCTCCTGACTCCCAGGCCCATGTTCTATCCACTTCGCCATGCTGCTTCCCCAACCACAGTGCTTAGTACAGTGCCAGGCACATATCAAGTGCTTTACAATTATCATTATTATTATTATTATTATTATTACTAGATTATTTTGTATCTACCCTGGTTCTTAGCAGAGTACTTGGAATATAGGAAGAGTTTAATACATATCACCATAATTATCATCAATAAGAGATTAGTGAACAGTGGGTGCAAACAATGAAACTCAAAGTCCTCAGCATATTAAATCCAGTGCCTCCCTCCAAATCCTTGCGTCTTCCTGTTGCCACCCAAAGCCAGTTTCTTTATTCCTTCACAAAATCTATTCACCATCGAACAGCTTTCTGCTCTAAATCCTAGTTTCCTCAGGACGACTTCTTCTCAAACCTGTCTACCCTACCCCCTTTCCAGGAATGGAATTTCAGAGGAGGTTTTATCTTCATGCCTTAAGCTTCACAATCACATTCTCTCTGATCTTTACGATTTCTCTAACCCTAGTTGGCACATTACCAAGTCCAGTTTTAGGTGAAGATTTGGCACGAGAAAGGGACTAGAAAAAAGTGTAGGCAGGACTACTCTAATGCATCAGAAATGCAAGCTGAAAGTCAACTGTAATCACAAATCAGCATCTTAGATGACTATTACAGATTTTCCTGTGCTCACAACAATACGATGCTATACTTTTGTGGCCTGCAGCCAGTTCCATGAAGCTAATACCCACTCCGTTTTCTGCTCACACACTATTAATGCATAATGAAAGGAATGTTCTGCTTTATCGATCTTCAGTCCATGGCTGAGTGCTTTGAGGCTTGAAGCATTCCAAAAAAGATTTTGTTCTGCACATTTCAATAACCACTACCACAATGTATCATTCTCTTCCTGCCAACCCACCCCTCCATTATGAGCGGCGATGGTGGGCTTTCACCTTGAAATTGTTGATACGGTAACGAACATGGGTCTCCGTATTTGTTAATCTCTTCTCGAGTATACATCTTGCTGTTTTCACCCCATCAAGTTAATCCCTTTAAAGGACAGTACTGGGGTTTGGAGTTATAAAATTGTGGAAACAGTTTAGAACCAGGAGGGCGAGGGGAATGTGCCGTGTATTAGAGTTGAAGATTTTACCTCACAAAATGGCATGCTGAGCTTGGAGACTGCTCCTTGCTGTTTTAGAAATGATTGACTGGGACTACAAAGTGACCTCGTAGAGAAAACCTGCAAATTAAATCAATCTATGACTGAAATGTAAATATGTAATTTTTTTTTTAAATATGTGACTCAGACTTATTGGAAATTGAAAAATGCATCTGATTCCTTTCCTTTATTCCACTGAGTCTATAACCCTGCTCAGATTTGTCCTTACTCATTTCTCTGTGGCTGATAAAAGATTAAAAAAAAAAAAAGCCTTTCAGGGCTTCTCGCCACATAGGACAAATTAGATCACATAGAACAATGATCAGCTGTCTAGTTCCCAAAAGCCAACGGAAAGGATATTGGAAGATTATGGCCCTTTATTAGCAGCTAAAGGAGCCAGAGAATCACAAGGTATCACAGACACGGTTTTCATTTCAGTAGTAAATGGAGCACTGCTATCCGCGTTTGTTTAAATTGCATGTGCAAAATTTCTTTTTGGAAAGATCTTCCCTACTGTATACCTGATGGGGTGGACATCATTGGGTTAAGGATGGAACAAAATAGATGTATTCTCACATGTGCTTAGTACAGTGGTCTGCATATAATAAATGCTCAATAAATCCCACTGATGATGGATCAGGATATGACCTGACTAAAGCTACCTGGGGCTGGACAGTGAGTGGGGCAGGGTCAACAGGATGCAGCAGGTCCAGCTTGAATGACTTAAGGATGGTGGATTCAGTAATAAAGCCTTAAAACAAGCCTCTAAGCTACTGCATCTTGGAAAACCCAAGGCTACCTAAGCAACTCTATATCCTCTTGATAGCCTGAGGCCAGGTACTGCTGACTTGAGCCTGCCCCATATCCTCTTTCATAATAAGAAGGGTACACCCAGAGCATATTACATGTGCCCAGCAACAACAAGAGTAACTTTTATTAGTAACTTTTATTAGTAACTTCTATTAGTAATAATAATAATCATGGTTGTGGTATTTGTAAGTTCTAGGATAGATACCAGATAATTGAGTTGGACATAGTCCCTGTCCCACATAGGGCTCACAGTCTAAAAATCCCATTTTATCCAGGGAATTTAGGGACAGAGAAGACAAATGACTTGCCCAAGGTCACACAACAGACAAGTGGCAGAATCAGAATTAGAACCCAGATTGTTCTGACTCCCAGGACCATACTCCATCCACAAGGCCATGCTGCGGTCTAGTCTCGTAATGGAGACTGCACCAGGACCATCTCTGCCAGTTCGCATTTTGTCTGGCAAATGAAGTGTCTTTTTGGGGATGATTGTTGGAAGGTCTGGAGGGCATCAAATAGAAGTTGGGAGTGATATGCTCAGGGAGGCAGGGCAAAAGCAGCATGGCCTAAAGGATAGAGCATGGGGCCCGAAGTCAGAAAAGGACATGGGTTCTAATCTCGGTTCACCCACGTGTCTGCTGTGTGACCTTGGTCGTCACTTAACTTCTTTGGGCCTCAGTTTCCTCATCTGTAAAATGGGGATTAAGGTTGTGAGTCCTGTGGCACTGTGTCCATCCTGATTAATTTTTATCTGCCCCAGCGCTTAGTACAGTGTCTAAAGCATAGTAAGTGTTTAACAAATATCACCAATGATATTTGAATGAATATTGAATGAATGAATGAATGAACCAGAATTCATTCATTCATTCAATCGTATTGAGCGCTTCCCGTGTTCAAATCACTGTAGTAAACATTTGGGAGAGTACAATATAACAACAGACGCATTCCTGCCCACCTAAGGGGCCCACATACTCTGTCGTCAGTAGCCCCTTACTATCTGTAAGAGCCCTCTGTCTCTTTCCAAAGGTTTTTTTTGGAGGGGGGTGGGGATGGGGATGTTTCTTAATTGTGTTCATTTAGAAACTGAGTGTGTTTCTGGAGACATTTGCAGGGAGTCTTCTTGAGAAGCGATCTTCCCCCACCTCCTTCTCCGAGTGCCGGCGAGAAAGCCGCGGTCGGACTGCAGGCTCCTCGTGGAACGGGCTTTACCTTGGGAGGTTCATGGGACCCAGCCGCATCCTGCCCCGAACTCTTGCTCTCTGGAGAACTGGGCCCCGGGTGGGATCGGCCAAGGAGTCATCGAACGGCGAGTCCGAGGCAGGCCTGCGCGGTGACTAGTGCCTAGCGACGAGAACGCCAGCGCTCGGTCCGTGACTAAGCTTTCTGCGGGCACTCAGCAAACAAAGAAGTTCCTACTTTCCCCTCTGTCTCCATCTCTTTCCAGCCGGCTCGATTCCCATCCCCCTTTTATCTTCGGAGATCTGTGGCAACGAGAGCTGCTCTCAGGGGGCCTCGCCCGGGTTTTAGGGTGCTTGTGGCAACCTGGGCTACGTGGGACACGGGCGAGACTGTTCCGGGTCAGACTCACGAGTCTGAACAGCCCAGTGGCAGCAAAGGAACGGAGAAACCTTGTGGCGGTTGCCCTTCCTCAGGTTTTCTAACACCCCCTAACTTTTCCTTGTAATAATCCGTCGGGGATGTATCCCATCAGGAATTTGCCTAAACCTATCCTGAATTTTTCACTACTTTCTACCTTGCCAATTGCGGAGGGTCCTCGCTTGTGAGAACAGAGACACCCTGAATTCAATCCCACTGGACAGGAGACTCCTAGAGGGACAGGGATCGTGTCCAACTGCGTTGTCTTGTACTCTCCCAAGGGCTCGGTACAGTGCTATGCACAAAGGAAGCGCGCAATCAGTACCACTGATTGGTGGACTAGTAGTCTTGATCTCGGTTGTATTCGCGACACTGCCTTGATAAGGGCCAAGGAGTTCACTTTTGCCAGTCTTGACCACTGGCCCTGTCTGTCTGGCAACCCCAGTGAGCCCCCCCCCCCAAAACAGAGTCAAATAATGAAGAAAGAAATGTCAAGATTGAAAATATAGTTTGTCTAGGTACCCTTGGGTTCAGCAGTCATCGTTTTAAACTTGATTTTAATTTTGAAGGGGTGGGGCCACCAGAAGAGACAAAATTGTATGGGAGCCATCTTCCCCAAAAGCCACCTAGGAAAGGAGCAGGTCTACTGGAGGTCGGGGAGAGGGTTGGAGAAGCAGCGTGGCTCAGCGGAAAGAGCACGGGCTTTGGAGTCAGAGGTCATGGGTTCGAATCCTGGCTCGGCCACTTGTCAGCTGTGTGACTTTGGGCAAGTCACTTAACTTCTCGGTGCCTCAGTTACCTCATCTGTAAAATGGGGATGAAGACTGTGAGCCCCACGTGGGACAACCTGATTCCCCTGTGTCTACCCCAGCGCTTAGAACAGTGCTCGGCACATAGTAAGCGCTTAACAAATACCAACAAATAAACAAATACCAAATACACCAACAAAAGGGCTATGTGTGCATAAAAAAAGACGTCAGAAAAAAGTAGGGCTTCTCCCACTTGTGGAGTCATTTGGGTAGCTAACCAAGAGGGCTAACAATCACTGAACCCACCCTCGACTTCATCCTCTCTCATCTTGGCCCCCTAACAAATCCCAGGAGATGTTCCTTGGGAGCGGGGACCATTGAATTGTACTCTCCCAAGTGTTTAAGTACAGTGTTCTGCATGTGGAAAGAGGTCAATTAATACCTTTGGTAATCGTTTGATGTTTTCCTATCAGGTAGCATCCTGCCTTTTTGGGAATTCGCTCTTCAGGTAATTCATTCATTCAATAGTATTTATTGAGCACTTACTATGTGCAGAGCACTGTACTAAGCGCTTGGAATGTAAAATTTGGCAACAGATAGAGACCATCCCTGCCCAAGGACAGGCTCACAGTCTAACTGGGGGAGACAGATGGACAAAACCAAGACAACATAATCACGATAAATACAATCAAGGGGAGGGACACCTCATTAACACAATAAATAGAGTAATAAAAATATATACAGATGAGCACAGTGCTGAGGGAAGGGGAAAGGGAGGGGGAGGAGCAGAGGGAAAGGGGGCTTAGCTAAGAGGAGGTGAAGGGGGAAAGGGGAGGGAGCAGAGGGCGGAGGGGGAGCAAAGGGAGCAGAGGGAACAGGGGAAGCTCAGTCTGGGAAGGCCTCTTGGAGGAGATGAGCTCTCAGTAGGGTCATCGCCACTGCACCAGAAGAATCAACTGTTGCAAAGTTTTCACTGCCTATTTCTGTTCCACTTTGAAGTCTGGTCCAAACTTTGGACAAAACACCATATTAGAAAGAAAAAAACAGAAAACACTTCAGATTTGGGAAATGTATCCCAATCTTACTAAAGCCCTTAATAAAATCCTTGCTATTTACTAGATGTGTGTTTTCTACTAAATTTTGCAAAGTTCATGAGCTCAGAACAAAAATGTGGAGGGGCACCCTTAGTTTCTGGCAACGCCATTAAGCAAAGGCTTCTCAGGGGTCTCAAACTAAATTAGCACCTGAAGGTTGAAAAACATGCCGTTTCCCTGCTCTCCACTCAGTTTCTATCCAGAGCCACTAATCAATCATGAACACTTACTGAACACTTATGTGTACAGAGCAATGTACTAAGCACTTGAGTCTGTGATGATCAATCAATCATATTTATTGAGCACTTACTCTGTGCAGAACGCTATACTGAGCACGTGGGAGAGTACAACATAATAGAGTTGGTGGGGACGTTTCCTGCCCATAAAGCGCCTACAGACTCAAGGAGGATACAGAAATTAATAAATAATACATTTAGGGTATAATAATAATAATGATAATGTTATTTGCTAAGCACTTACTAAGCGCTGAGATGGATACAAGCTAATTGGATTGGAGACAGTCCCTGTCCCACATGGGGCTCACCCCATTTTACAGATGAGGTTACTGAGGCACAGAGAAGTGAAATGACTTGCCTAAGGTCACACAGCAGATTCATTCAATAGTATTTATTGAGCGCTTACTATGTGCAGAGCACTGTACAAAGCGCTTGGAATGTACAAATCGGTAACAGATAGAGACAGTTCCTGCCCTCTGACAGGCTTAGTCTAATCGACAGGTTTACAGTCTAATCAGATAAGAACATAAGTACTGTAGGGCTGGGGGAGGGGTGAACGAAGGGTGCAAATCCAAGTGATAAGTGTGCCTGAGTCTATGATAGGCTCTCCATTATTTTAAGATATGAAAGAAATCTCTGTCTATTCCCCGTTTACCTATTCTTTGCTCAACTGCCTATTTCCCATCTGGACAATAGGGTGCCTGAGCTCGGTTTTCTGGGAAGGAAATATTTCCTGCTCAGATCCCAGTTCCCGATGGGGCTTCCTTGGGTAGGTTCCATGCTAAAGAGAACCCAGGAATGAGAATTCAGACACCAGGGCAACTGCTCCTCAATAAGACAGTGGCATATGCAGGGGGAAGAGAAGGGCAACGTCCTGCCTTAATCCTGGGAACTGCCAACATTTGACTGGATCACTAAATAGCTAAGCAGGGGTTTGGAAATCATTTTAAGAAGAAAGTTCCCCATTATTTTTGTTGGAGGAAGGGGAAGGAACTTGATTATGTTTTCTCTGCACTGTTAAGCAAAATGGAATATTCCAAAGTACCGTGAGTGTATGAGGAGCACAGGGTGCTCATCTCCCAAGAGGAAAAATCAGTCCCTCAGTACGTGAGGGTTGGTACATCCAGTTCTCTGATAAAATGAGAGTTACGCTCCTGAAGAACTTCATAAACATGGAGAAATTGCCTGTTAGTAGTCATGCCTTAACCGAGGCAATTCTTCTGATGGCACATGGTGGCTCCATCCTGAAAGACACACTGGTGGAAGAAGGTTCCTTAATTCCCGAATAGTGTCCCATTCCAAAATATGTACCGGAAACACGTGTCCTGGCAGCATTGAAAAGCTGAGAGTTGGTTGGTTGCTTTCTAATCCTCAGTTAGAGGATTGCCTGATTCTATGATCCCCCAAGATTACAGAGCATCTTTTATTTGTAGCTAATCCCGTTTTTGTCCTTTAAGGGAAAAAGAGGACATAACTACACTTAGCCTCGAATGAGAGAAAGAGTGTAGGGAAGGGATGCCTTTATAACCCATTAAAAGCTCCAAATGACATCACAGACAGGAACTGTGTCCAACTGTCTCTTTACATTAACAAAGCCTCCACATTTTCATCACTTAGACAGTATGATCTGTTTTTGTCACACTGGGGGAGACTTCAAAGTAGGAGAAAGGGTGGGTTAGATTTGGCAAGATAATACCATTTTTAAGACTTTCAGACTGCACGCTACAATTTATTATTGGCATGGGGAAGGAAACAGCCTCCTTGGCTGAAGTTCTACACAGGTCTTAGTCCTATGCCAGTTATCTTCTCCATTCTTTAGCCTAATCTAACAACTCAGAGGATTGAGTCAGTCAATCATATTTATTGAGTGCTTATTGTGTGCAGAGCACTGTACTAAGCACTTTGGAGAGAACGACAGTAGACACATTCCCTTCAAGGTTTACAGTCTAGAGCTGGAGACAGACATTAATCTAAATAAATAAATTTATTTATGTACATAAGCGCTGCGGGGCTCTGGTGGGCACTGAATGAAGGAAGCATATCAGGGTGATACAGAAGGGAATGGGAGAAAAGGAAATGAGGGTTTAATGAGGGAAGGCCTCTTGGAGGAGATACATCTTCAATAAGGCTTTAAAGGTAGGGTAAGTGTCTGTGGGAGATGAAAAGGCAGGGCTAATACAAAAACACCTACAGAACAGAGGAATTACATTCTGCATCTCCAACAAGATTCCCTCATGAAAAAGCCTTCCTAAAAATGATCAGGTTTCAAATGAACTGCAATGTATTAATAGTATTATTACTGGTATTTAATGTCCTGGAGAAAATGTAAGCCTCAGGCTCAGGCTCCCAACAATTTATTTTATTTCTTCTAACAGCTTTTCAAAGTATGGGAAAGTAGGAGGCATCTAGGATCGTGAAATTGGATTAACCATTAATCCTTAGAGCCAAGTTTTGGAGAAAACCTAATGAAGATGTATTAGAAACCACCGACCCTTTTGCAGTGGGTGGTCCATAGTTTGTGAATCGGGATCATCTATATCTTACTCCTACAACTGCTCCTGAGCATTAAAGTAATTTAAAACTGGAAGCAAATACAATGTTTAGCAACTGGGTCTTGTCCAGTGAATAAATGGAAATAAGCATGGAAATTGCGGTAATTAGTTAAACAGCTTACAATGAAATAAGCTACTGCATTGGCAGTGATTGTTGTTGCTCAGCATTGGTGCTTCAGGAGAGGAAGCAAGCAACTGAGGCATGTGGGGACAAATTCTGCTTCCCTCTAGATTAGATCGACTTATGGATCTCACTAATTCTACTTCAGGAAGCACCCATGATGTCAACCGCATTCAGCCAGGTGTGTAGTGTAACGTGATGATGTCACAGGTGCCATTTTGTGGCAGTGAGCCAGTGTTCGGCTGATACTAGTGTGTTTCTCTGAGGGGACCCCTGACCACCTCCCCACACACCCCACTTGATTCAGATTCATGGAATCCCCCCTCCCCACAACCGAGATGTGTATAAACTCTAGTACTGCATTAGAGCTATAGGACCCAGTAACTGGAGCTATAGCAGAGGGAGGCAGGGCTCTCACACATAAAAAATCAGACATTAAAGCTTCCAGTTTCATCAGGTAGGGTAGCCTAGCCAAAATCTGAGTTGTCTGATATAAAACTGGATGAATGACTACCATATTCCAAATAAGGTCCTGCACATTCGAAGCAGAAAAATCACCTTCACTCTCTTTTCCTGAGGTTTCTAGTTGAGGTAGAATAGCGAGCTGAGTCACCTTTTGCCCTGCTACCCCCGGGTGAAAACCCTTCACCCCAATATCAATGCTGAGATAATTCCTTAGAACCTATGCCTTAAATTAGACATCACAGTGGAGCTGCAAATTCCAGTAAATGTGCCCTAATATTGAAAGCAATATCAAAGCTCCCTGGGGCTCCATATAGCCCAAATCAAAGCAAACAGGCTACTTAAGGAGAAGTTGAAGGGACTTTTTAAGTCATCTCATTTACTCTGAGGAAGGCCAAGGCAATTTGGAAGCCAGAGTTCCTGGCTTACAAGGAGTGATTTGGGGAGATTTAAGCAGGTGTAGAAATTTGTTCTTTCCAAGGAAAAACGATTCTTGGAAAGGGAGATTCGACACCAACGACATGACCATTCTGATAGGGCCGGAATTGTGTCTACCAACTCTAATGTATTGTAGTCTCCCAAGGGATTAGTACAGTGCTCTATTTAAAGTAAGTTCTTTAATGTGGCAGAGAACATGTCTACCAACATTGTTATACCATGCTCTACCAAGTGCTTGATACAGGACTCTACACACACTAAGTGCTCAATAAACATAATTGATTCTGTGGTAAGCAAGAGTGACTCCATCTTGTATTCTTTGACCCCAGGAGCAACAAGTTTGAAGGATGATTTAGAGAAGAAACTGTATTATCTCTATGAGGAATTTTGAGGAGAGCAACTGAAGTATTTTGGTGAGGGTTTAAGGAGGAGCTAAATTGTTTTGCTGGGCAGGAAAAGAACTGCCAGATGGGGCTATGCCCACAGGGGAATAAGCCCAGGGGTAGGGGTCGCCTTCCTCTCTGGTTTATGCAGGAAGGGGTTAAAGAATGAGTGGAAAACAGCAGGTAATCCTGAGCAGCCTCCTGGCTGCAAACCTTCCCCCTTCCCCGCCTCCTGAGAACAATGGCTAAGAGAGGGAAAGAACTGTCCCTCTTTGCCCAGTTTCCCTGGCATGGAACACCTAAACCATGTACTAAGACACCTATGGCTGCCGCGGCCCAGCACCTAAGACTTGAACTAGGACGATGACGAGCCGCAGGCAGTCCCACTCCTTGAGACTATCATCTTCACCAAGGCATGGGGCAAACCAATTGGATTGGTAACTATAGGTGCTGGCCTTTGTGTGTTTATGTGTGTGTACGCAAATATGAGCCTAACTCCTGTTTTAGTAAAATAAAGCTTTCCACTGTAACGGTGATGTTTGGTTTTACTTCTTTGATGTGTCACTTGGGCACAGAATTGATAAGGGAGTCAAATCCCTGGTGAAGGGCTCATAGATTGAGAGTCTGTTACTGTGGGGGAGCGATCCCCCGGCAGGGTTCATGACAGATTCATTCACTGATTACTGGGCTATGGGCAACCCAGTGCAGCTGCACTCCAGCCACATGGCTTGTGCTTTTCTCTCCAGGCCTTTAGGAGGGCAGAAAATTCCTTTCCCGAACATGAGTGATATCACATGGGCACCACCAGTATTGCAAGTCTCCCCCATTAATGAGGGGACTAGAAACTTCTTACACTACCCTCAAGAAATAATAACAATAATGATGGCATTTGTTAAGCGCTTACTATTCTAAGCACTGGGATAGATAGAAGGTTAACAGGTTGTCCCACTTGGAGCTCACAGCCTTGATCCCCATTTTACAAATGAGGTAACTGAGGCACAGAGAAGTTAAGTCACTTGCCCAAAGTCAGACAGCTGATAAATGGCGAAGTCGGTATTAGAACCCATGACCTCTGACTCCCAAGCCTGGACTCGTTCCACTAAGCCACTCTGCTTCTCTGTGTATTTGTGTCAGAATTAGTCCATAATGCTTTTGTTTAGTCTCCCCAGGTATATATGTACAAAGATAATGTACACTCACTTTTCAGATAAAGATGCTCACAAACCTGATCAATTAATCAATGAACAGCACTTATTCATTGGTTGTTTATTCAATGGCCAAACCTACTGAGTGCAGAGCACTGTGTTTAGTTCTTAGACAAATGCAACTAAAGTAAGAGCTATAGTTATTCCCCTCAAGGAGCTTACAGTTTAATGGGAGATAAGTATTCCTAAAAGGAAGGATTAGGTTTATCTAATTCCCAGAATTTTTTGTGGTTTAAGAAAATAAGGAACACTTTCTGCCTCACAGTCCTTTCAGAATGGATGTGCCTGAATTTCTGCTTGGAGAGAATGGATTTATATACTGCTTGACTCTTCCTAGATCAGTTTTGTTAGCTGCCATACTTGGTTTTCAAATTGCTTGGCTTTCTTAAAATAAATTATAGGCCTACATATGTTTTCCAAGATACCCTCACACAGCCGGGAAGACATGCTTTGATTTTGGCTCTGTCTTGTGCATGGCTTTGATTTTGCTTTAACTTTTAAACATACCTATTGTCAGTCAGTAATCCAAATGGGAGGTATCTATTAGCCTGAAGGAGCCTAACACCTCATTTACAGTAAAAGAGTCACAGTGGCTGCCTTACTGGAAGACCTTTATGGTGGTTGAGCTCGGAATTGAGCTTCTGAATCTGACCTGATTCATAGCCATTGGTCCAGGAATACAAACCCCTGGAAGGTTTGGAAAATCTTTCAGATCTTCTTCCTGTACCCTCTTATGGATTCTTACAGAAGAATTGAAATAATGTATTGAAAGTTACATTAGAAGTGCTTCAAGCAGCGTGCTGGGAGGTGTAAACAATCCAGTATTGAAAGAATTCTTGGACCATTGCTTTGAAAAAACTCCTGTTTCCACCTCTCTCATTTCAAATGTCCTCTACTGAGCTATGTGGGATTCTAATCCTCAAATAGGACTACTGTCAGCTTTCATATTTCTGCAGCAAATTTGGACAGAGAAGAAGGAGCAGATGACAGAGGGTACAAATACCTATCAATCAATCAATAGCATTTACTGTTATTTAGCATTATTTATTATTTATTTATTTGTGATTTATTGTCAATAGCATTTATTATCCCAGCTCTGCCACTTGTCAGCTGTGTGACTGTGGGCAAGTCACTTAACTTCTCTGTGCCTCAATTACCTCATTTTTAAAATGGGGATTAAGACTGTAAGCCTCACGTGGGACAACGTGATTACCCTGTATCTCTCCCAGCACTTAGAACAATGCTCTGCACATAGTAAGCGCTTAACAAATACCAACATTATTATTTATTGAGTCCTTACTATGTGTAGAGCAGTGTACTCTGAGCTTGGGAGAGTATAATCCATTAGAGTTAGAAGACATGATCCCTGCCCACAAGGAGCTAACAGTCTACAGGGGGAGACAGACATTAAAATAAATTACAGAAAAGAGAAGGAGCAGAGTATATGTATATATACGCAAGTATTATAGGGCTGGGTTTGGCTTTTGGATTCAGCCACTTAGTCTGGGGAGCCTTTTATCAGAACTATTAGATAAACATCAGTGATTTGAGTTTGGATTTCTTCCACCTGCCCACACCCAGATGAAGAAAGACAAGAAACAGCAGGAGGGAAGAGTTTTTAAGACCTGGATAATCCCTAAATTGGAAAACCAGCTCCAAATTCATCAGATGACTTCTCTGAGAGTGCATATTCTCATCACTGTTGTTTCTGATATCTGTGATTTATTTTAAAGTGTGTGCCCCCAACTAGGACTATAAACTCTTTGTGGTCAGGGATCATGTCTATCAAGAAGCAGCATGGCTTAGTGGAAAGAGCATGGGCTCAGGAGTCAGAGGTCATGTGTTTTAATCCCGGCTCCACCATTTATCAACTGTGGGACTTTGAGTAAATCACTTAACTTCTCTGTGCCTCAGTTAGTTTACCTGTAAAATGGAGAGTGAGACTGTGCACCCCATGTGGGACAACCAGATTACCTTGAATCTCCTCCAGAGCTTAGAACAGTACTGGGCACATAGTAAGTGCTTAACAAATACCATCATCATCATCACCATCTCCACTGTACTCCCTTAAGGACTTAGTACAGTGCTCTGCACACAATAGGCCCTCAAAAATTAACACTTCTTGATTAACTGAAAATCCTCTTTCTGACCCCTCTCATGCTCCCAGTCTCTTTCTCACAGACATTTCTGCTTTCCACTATTCCTTGTCTTTAGTCTCTGTCCTATCACTGTTGGCTCTTTATCTTGAAAACAAGAAGGGTAAAAATCTACCGATCACATTCTTAACAAAAACATGTGTATGTGTACAAAGGCACAAAGGATGGTATTTTATATAAACTAGTTCCAAAAGAGCCTTGTTTAGATAGACTTATCAGAAATGGACTCAATCAATCTGGGCAGTCTGCAGAGATAAATTTCGATGAGCTCTAGTGCAGGAAACAGTTTCCTTACCATACAACGTCCCATAGTTATGCCACCCGTGGCTGGCAGCCGCTAATTTCCATGTCTCTTGGAACCCATCCCAGACTGAAAGGGCCATAAAACCACCTGAAATGGTGCAACTGTAACTACTATAAATTAGAGCAAGTGGAATTGAAAGCGGATTAGATAAACTGTAGATGGGGGTCAGCAAGAACCCCATAAACAAGACACCACTGAATTTTAGAATGCTTTAGGACTGTGGAACACTGGCCCATTTGGGTGCCAAATCTTCCTTGTCATACCCACTGATTAGTTTCTGTTTATGCATGAAGCAGATAGTCCATGAATAAAACCTTTTCAAGAGGCCTAAGATTTTCAGCTCATTCTTTTTTTAACTAGTTAAGAAAACTCAATATTGTTTTTGGATAAATAGTTTGGAGACGGAACGCCAGAAGCAGCATGGCCTAGTGGATAGAGCACGGGTCTGGGAGTCAGAAGGTCATGGATTCTAATTCCGGCTCTGCTACTTGTCTGCTGTGTGACCCAGGGCAAGTCACTTTACTTCTCTGTGCCTCAGTTACCTCATCTGTAATATGGTGATTAAGACTGTGAGCCCTATGTGGGACAGGGACTGTGTCCCACTGGATATGGTTGTATCAACCCCAGCACATAGGACAGTGCTTGGCACACAGTAAGTACTTAACAAATACCATTATTATTATTATTATTATTATTAATAAGTCTGAGTAACCCAGACTGGCTCCCTTTATTCATCTCTTGTTCCCCCCACTGCCCCTCCAACCCTATAACACTTATGTACATATCTGCAGTTTATTTATTTATATTTATTAGTGCCTGTCTCCCCCTCTAAACTGTAAGCCCATTGTGTGGGGGGAGTGTGTCTGTATATTGTTATACTGTACTTTCCCAAGCACTTAGTACACTGCTCTACACACAGAAATTGCTCAATAAATATGATTGAATGAATGAATGAAAAGTCTTTCTTTCTGGAAGAATTGAAATCTCAATAATTTGATTTGCACTGAAGCTTCAGTAGAATGGTGCATGAAACATATTCCTCTCTAGGGCTTCGTATGGGAAGACACACCCAGCCATGTGAATATTTTTATTTCTGAGACTACAGCAGGGGGGCCCTATAGGATCATTTCATGGCTCAGCCATGTGTCGGGCAAAGTTTTATCATCATAGAGCTGTTCTAGGCAGAGTGTTCCCTTCAGGGTCACCTTGCAATTGTTATACATTTGAATGCTCCCCCGCTGAAACAGCAAGAAGAGGGAGGGATGGTAAGCTGGGGAAGGTTACGAGTGGAAGAGAATGAAGAAGACTCTCTCCCACCAAGATGAAAGATCCAAAAGTCTGCTACTTGTTCAACAGATCAATTAATCAGTGGTATTTATTGAGTGCTTACTGTGTGCAGAGTACTGTACTAAGAGTTTGGGAAAGAGATGGTAGACACAATATCTACCCACAACGACCTTTGGTCTATGGGGGAAGATAGTGATAAAGATAAATTACAGATATAAGATATAATAGAGTATAAGAACCCCTCTCAGGGTCGCAGCTGGAGAGTTTCCAGTGCTCTACCAGTCTAGGCTCTGGGAGGGAGAGTCAAGCAGAGGCCTACCCGTTCCATTCCTAGCTTGGGCAGTGGCTAGCAAGTGGAAGACAATCTGTTACAAGTCAAAACTCACCCATGCTGGGCAGCAGTGGCATGGGAGAGAGTCGAGGGCGAAGACTCAGGTTTACTGCATGGAAGGCCGCAGTGGTAAACCATTTTCATATTATTAGCATGAAAACTTTATGGATACACTACCGGAGCAATTGCTGATGGAGGTGGGGTGTTCTGGGAGAGATAATAATAATGTTGGTATTTGTTAAGTGCTTACTACGTGCAGAGCACTGTTCTAAGTGCTGGGGTAGATACAGGGGAATGAGGTTGTCCCACATGAGGCTCACAGTCTTCATCCCCATTTTACAGATGAGGGAATTGAGGCACAGAGAAGTGAAGTGACTTGCCCACAGTCACACAGCTGACAAGGGGCAGAGTCGGGATGTGTCTGTGGTGTCGCTATAGTTTGGAAATGACTGGATGGCATAAGACAAGAGGATAAGGATATGTACATAAGTGCTGCATTGTTGGGACAAGTATCAAAGAGTTTTTTAGGGGTACCCAGCCAGGTACAAAGAGGGGTGGGCGGATAGGGAAAACTTGGGTTTAGACAGGGAAGTACTCTTGGAGGAGATGTGACTATAGTAATAATAATAATAATGTTGGTATTTGTTAAGCGCTTACTATGTGCCGAGCACTGTTCTAAGCGCTGGGGTAGACATAGGGGAATCAGGTTGTCCCACATGGGGGCTCACAGTCCCAATCCCCATTTTACAGATGAGGTAACTGAGGCCCAGAGAAGTTAAGTGACTTGCCCACAGTCACACAGCTGACAAGTGGCCGAGCCGGGATTCAAACTCATGACCTCTGACTCCAAAGCCCGTGCTCTTTCCACTGAGCCACACTGCTTCTCTACTATTTTCTAGCTCGGGGGGTGGGAGAGGCAAATCCCGTCAGAGTCCTCAAGGAGAGGGCTATTCAGTGATCGAGCTAGTATTTTCTGTTTCTCTGGCATCATTTTTTTTCCCCCTATATACTTACCACTGGCCCTCATTCTTTGCCTCTGACTCCCTTTAGTAACAAAGCCCCTTTCCTCTGCTCCTCCCCTAAGTGATCCACCGAGAGCTAGGGTTTTGAAGGTGGAGAGAGTGATAAACTCTCATAGACAACATGGGTTAGGTTGTACTAAAAGACCGGTGAGGTAACATAGGAGGGAACAAGCTGAATGAGTGCCTTAAATCCAATTAAACTACACTGGCAACATCTTTTATAGAAAGGATGTTGTACTGTATTCTCCCAAGTGTTTAATACAGTGCTCTGCACATAATAAATGTTCACTAAATGCTATCGATTGATTGAATGCAACTATGTGCTAATTTGCTTTCACCGAGACATACAGCAAAATGGCTAGCAGGTTGTCCTGTGTCACCCACCCAAGGAGGTGGCACAGGCAGGACAGAGAGCCTATCTCAACTGCAATAATACTGGCTGAAATATTTCTAAAATGCACTCAGAACTCAGAAGCATCATTTCACTACATTTGTTTAAAATTAGAGCAGGAGGGACTTAGGCTAGATTGGAACTGAGAGCAAGGTTGAACACAGGGAGAGATGTGTACAGGGGCTGTGTATAGGGAGAGATGGCTGAATTGGAGAGGACTGAATGACATGTGGAACCATGTTGTGCCACAATTCACTGTGTTTTATTCCAAAACTGAATTGAAATGAAGTTGAAAACATGCTTGGAGATCTTCGGGAGAGAGAAATTTTAAAAAAATGTAAATGTTTTATATAATGAGTGCATTATTTCAGTCTCTGATTAAGTCTCTCCTTGGATAATTGCTAAAATTACCCTAGACCTCAAAATATGATCTACAAAACTAAAGCTAAGAATAACCTCTTAGAATATACCAGCTTTCTAAACCTTAAATATTCACCTCAATATCTAGGCCGGCTGAGGCATGATTCAAGGAACAGAGTCACATTGGATTCACGCGATCCAATGACTGATTTTCTGTGGCTTGAAGGTTTATAGTTTTTACCAAAATTCAAACCCAGCAATCTATAGAATTTATTAGTGTCCAAAATCCATTTAGAGGACTGTACTAAGTGCTTTGGAGAGTATAACAGAAGTAATGCACATGATCCCTGCCCTGAAGGAACTTGTAGTCTAGCAGAAGTGACAAACACTAAAATAAATTACAGAAAGGAGGAGGATGGTAAAGGGATATATATATACATATATATGTATATATATATACATGAGTTAGTGCATAAATCATATCTTCTCTATTCATAGATTTATTCAGGGCCAGAAGTGTGATGTGCTTTTTTTTCATTCGGTGCCACTGTAAAAAAGGAGATTAGACTGAAAAATGAATGCCAGGAAATAGAAATTGGTGCCAGATAAAAAGGAGCCTGAATACAGTGGGGTCTCTAATCATACTGAAGCCCAGGAAATTTAAATAGCTAACTGTCACCTGTGCTATTGTAATTTACACTCTGACTCCCATTAGTGCATATAGGAGCTTTTTTCTAATTCTGATAAAAGAGTGGGTTCTGCAAACTCAGAAGAAGAATGGAAGAGAAATTTTAATTATAAAAGAAGTATTCGCATACTAAGAGCTAAATGTACAGTGTTCTGGAGAGTCTATAAATTTCAGGCAGTGTGTGGAACTGTAAATATTTAACTTCTAGCCATTTTCCCAGTGACTTTTTTCCAATATAAAAAGATGTGCGGGTATTTGTGCTACACCTTCTCTATAATGAATTGGAACTTGTCTACCAACTCTGTCGTACTGATTTCTCCCGAGTGCTTAGTACAGTGCTCTGCACACAGGAAGTGCTCAATAACTTCAATTGATTGATTGATTGATATAAAATAGGATAATCCAAAACAGGGCGAGGGGGTTAAAAGATTTTAAGGATGAAATGAGACAAAAGCTCAAGCAAGGTGGGATAGTTTTGGATGGGGAAAGCCACATTGCAGGGAGACGAGGGAGATAGCAAGAAGACAAATCAGTTAGTCGGTGACAATTTAAAATGGGGTCACAGTCTTGGAAGAGAGGCTTTTGAAAAATGATGACATTGAGGGAAAGAAACAGAAATGACACCAGCATAAGAAGGTGGATTTTCTTTTCAGTGCACACAGTGAGGAAGAGATAATTTGCCACACAGAGATCTTATCAGCCACACTTGGGTACCAACAAAATCTCACCATTTGGGAATTGGAAGTATACTTTGCAAGGGTGTGTATAAAGTTTAAAATCAGGTTTCCTGTACAATACCTAGATATTTAATACACTGTCTATAATCGGACAGTTTTTTAACTATTTACACTTCCAAATATTACCTGAGCAATTAATCAGCATCCTAAATTTAGTGTTTAATGTGTGCAGAGCACTGTATTAAGCACTTGGAAGAATACAACAGAGTTGGAAGAGATGATCCCTGCCTTGTATACAAGGGGCTCACAGTCTAAAGGGGGAGACAGATGTGAAAATAAATTACAGATAGGTAAATGGCTAAGTATACAGATAGGTAAATAAGTGCTGTAGGACTGGGGATGAGGTGAATCTCAAAGTACTTTCAGGGGTACAGATCCAATTACACAGACAAATCAGAAGGGAGGGCAAATCAGGGAAATGAATTCTTAGTCAGGGAAGCAGCCTAGAAAATACCAGGATTTCACATTTTAACTGTTTTACCAATGTGTCTTCCCACTCTTTGAACACTTCATGACAATATTTAATTGGCTGTCAGGATTATTTTAGCCTAGGGATCAGACATATAGGCATATGTAAGGGTGAGCACAGCTGCGGAGGCTCTCCATACCATACCCATCTTTGGCAGTGGTGCTGCATCGTCCTGACTTGCTCCCTGTGTTCATCGCCCCTCTCAGCCCCACAGCACTTATGTACATATCTGTAATTGATTTATATTAATGTCTGTCTCCCCATCTAGACTGTAAGCTCACTGTGAGCAGAGAATGTGTTGTTTATTGTTATATTGTAATCTCCCAAGTGCTTAGTATAGTGTTTTGCACACAGTAAGTGCTCAATAAATGATAATTATGATATTTGTTAAGCGCTTACTATGTGCCGGGCACTGGTCTAAGCGCTGGAATGGATACAAGTGAATTGGGTTGGACACAGTCCCTGTCCCACATGAGGCTCGCAGTCTTGATCCTCATTTTACAGATGAGGTAACTCAGGCACAGAGAAGTGAAGTTACTTGCCCAAGGTCACACAACAGACAAGTGGAAGAGCTGGGATTAGAACCCATGACCTTCTGACTCCCAGGTCCATGCTCTATCCCCTATGCCATGCTACTTCAGTGCTTTGTATATAGTAAGCGTTCAATAAATATGATTGAATAAATAGTAAATATAAATAAATATAATACATTTATAATAAATTTTATGTCTAATAAATAGGATTGATTGACTAATGTCCCTGTCTGGGAGGTAGTAGCACTTCTAGGTTCAAACCACCACTTCTGGTCCAAAGACGTGATGCCGGAGTCTCACACTGCCTTCTGCGGTCTCCTTGCCAATCTCCCCTGAGGGCCTCCACCTGTGCTTGTGGGAGAAGGTACCCTGAGCCCAATCTCCAGAATGGCCACTGCCTGACTCTGAAGGCTGGCCCAGAGGAACCAGTGGATAATATGCCATGAGAATATGTCATGTGCTCATTCTAACAGCCTGAGAATCTGCCATGTACATGTTCTAATAGCCTTCTCCTCTGGGACAACCACTTGAGACCACGTATGCTTGTCCTAGGCCAAACAGTTCTAATTTATTCAATATTCCCTCATGATGGCCATTCTCCTCTCGCCTCATTTCTCAAGATCATTTTAATAACCATCGGAATTCCCAAGCCCCTATGCAAATTTTGTGGGGAAACTCAATTTTAATATAATCAATCCTGACCTTCAAAAAATAGCACCTGAATTTAAAGGGAACATGACCTTTAGTTTGCTTTCTTAACGCCTCTTACATTGTCACGTAGTTCTTTCCGTGTGTGTCTGTCACTAAACCCCCTCCCTCATCGTTTAGATAGTGAACCCCCGTGGCCAGGCCCAGCCACTGAATTACTATCTTGCTTCTTTCCGGAACATTTGCCCCAGTTCAATGCCTTACTGTACGTCAGTGCTTAATAAATGCAAGAAATAATGACAAAAATCTGACTCTATGCTGAATCTAAACCAAGCCATTTTAACAACAAAAATAGGAGCATGAACACACACAGACACAGACACACACACACAAACACACACATACGGTGGAAAATGTCATGAATTCTAATTGAGGTGATTGGAGACATTCATTTTGGAAAGAGATTTGGAACATTTTTCAGCAATGAGCTCCAACCAGTGCAATGAAACTCCTTGAAAACTGATCTTCCCCTCTCACCGTGGACTTATTAACTGAAACAAATTGGAGCGGTGAATCTTTCTGAGGTAACAGGGAAGACATCAATCTTGCTGGTTTCACACATTTAAGAGTTTAGCCCTCACAACTGCACAGCAAAGTAATTATCAACATGGCCCCCTATTTTTGAAGTTAGAGACTTTATGAACTCTAAAATCTCTGCTGACATATTTACTAGGCTTGCCAAAATCATCATTCATTCCTTGTAATTTGGTTGGTGATCACAACAGCCCCGATCCATCACTGAATAAGTAATTTGTATAGTTTGAAAGAACCAGTTATCCATTCTAATGAAGGAAATGGCTCTAAAGGTTACTCCCAAGTGATGGCAGATTGCTTCCTGTCCATCAGAATGGATAAGAAGTCAGCTCCAGGGACCAGGGGTAAGGAAGGGGTGGAAAAGGTTAAAATCCCCTCACTTTCCTTTCCATCAGCTGCTCCAAGGTCAGTTTCAGGGATCACACTTGGAAGAGGAGGAGGAGGATAAGTGGGGAGAAATGAGGAGAGATAATTGACTCCTCCCATTCTGAGAAATAGTCACCAAATCAAATGGGACCTTTTTAAGCATTTTAATATTTTCAGGAGGGCCAAAGTTCAGTGCAGCTAATTAGGAGTAACATTATTGTTTTTAGTGCATCTGGTCAGAATGGAAAAAGAAGGTGGAGAAGAAGAGAAATAGAAAGGGGGCGGAAGGATGGGAGATGGACAGAGATATGGCAGCTGGATGATTTTTTAAATAATAATTGTATTTGTTGAGTGCTTACTTTGTGTCAAGGACTGTAGTAATTGCTGGAAAGATTAAAGGTAATCAGAACAGGCACAGCCCCCATCCCACATAGGGTTCACATTTGGAGGACAACATATAAACAGGCATAGGAAAATGTAATCCAATTGGTGGAAAACAGAAGAGTTTTAATCAATCATGTCTCTGGGCCAGAAGTGGTGGCTTGAACCTAGAAGTGCTACTGCCTCCCAGACAGGGGCATTAGTCAATCAATCCTTTTTATTAGACTTATTATATATTTATTTATTGTAAATGTATTAGATTTTTTTATATTTACTATTCATTCAATTCAGTCATATTTATTGAATGCTTACTATATGCTGAGCACTGAGGTAGCATGGCATAGTGGATAGAGCATGGACCTGGGAGGGTTTTGGGAGCTTACTGTGTGTACAGAGCACTGTACTAAATCGTTGAGAGAGCACAGCACAACAGAACTGCTAAGACATGTTCCCTGCCCATTGGCAAAAGTCTTTATATACTCTTTGGCCATCCAGAAATAAGTTCGAGAGATGATTTTGGTCATCAGAGGAATCTACTCCATATATGACAGGAAGAAAAGAAGAAACAAAAATTCTAAAATTGTGTAATGTCACCATAGCATCCAAACGATATCTACCAAAGAGCCAGGTAGGATATGAAAATAGAAGCCAAGATGTGAAGTGATAATGTTGTAGATCCATCCACTAGCTCCGTTACAGGGTAGCAGATCAATTTGAGACAATTTACCTGAAGAACTTGAACATTTTGCACATTTACTTATGTTTCTTAATTCTCAGGAAGCCACAGAAGTTACTCAATGTAATCCGGTTCTGTTTTATATTAACACAACTCACCTTGTCATACTTCATTTGTTTTTGAAACAATTTACTATTTTGGATCTAAGATTTTACCTCATATGGAGGCTTAAATTGCCTAACCACACCTGGGTCATCAGGCAGCTATCTGCTGGTTTTTGCCTGCAGGAAAGTAATTGAAATTCAATGCCAATTGGGCAAGAAATTAACCAGTGGAAACCTTGAAGCTTTGGGAATTATTTCAGGGTAGGGATACCAAAAATTCAGATTCCAGAATCTAGATAAGCAATCTAGCCACATCTACCCATCAATCTCATCTGCATGAGTAAAGGATGGGAAAAATGAACCTGCTATTCACTATCCATATTGGTGGAATATAGAAATCACTTTAAAAGCTTCAGCTAAAAGAAAGAAATCCAACAAAAGAAAAAATAGTTTAGTTTAGGATAAGGCAATATCAATGAATTACCCATTTATTGTGTCATTTTTGTGTGCAGAGCACTGAACTAAGCATTTGGGAGAGTAAAATACAGGAGAATTGGGAGAAACAATCTAAATCACACCATTATGGTATATTTATCTCTTCATCATTTAATCAGTCAGTCAATCAGTGGTATTTATTGACTGCTTCCTGTGTGCAGACCACTGTAAAAAGTGCTTGGGAGAGTACAGTACCATAGTGTTGATAATAATGATCCCTGCCCTCAAGAAGCTTGCACTGTAAGGGGGATATGAACATTAAAATAAATTCCAAATAGGAGAAGCATCAGAGTTTAAGGATATGTACATAAGAGCTGTGGGGCTGTGGTGAGGAGATATGAAAGGCTTGAGTATAGGAATGAATGGTATTTGTTAAGCGCTTACTATGTGCTAAGCACTGTTCTAAGCACTGGGGTAGATACAATGTAATCAGGTTGTCCCATGTGGGCTCACAGTCTTAATCCCCATTTTACAGATGAGGGAACTGAGGCAAAGAGAAGTTAAGTGACTTGCCTAAAGTCACACAGCTGACAGGTGGTGGAGCCAGGATTAAAACCCATGACCCCTGCCTCCTAAACCTGGGCTCTTTCCACTGAGCCACGCTGCTTCTCTAATGCAGACGCAACCAAAGACGTGGGCAAATAAGGTGGGAAAATGAGAGGTTAGTCAGGGAAGACGATTTGGAGAATAATTTAGTAGGGCTTTGGAGATTTGAAGAATGTTGTTCTGTCAGATATGAAGGGGGAAGGAGTCATAGGCAAGAGGGAGGATGTGGACAATTTACAAGGCCTGTCCTTAGTGTCCTCGCTTTTATGGTGTAATGTAAGCTATAATCTTTCTAGGATCAATTTATCAATGGTATATACTGAGAGCTTAATGTGTGCAGAACACTGTACTAAGCCCTTGGGAGAACACAGTACCATAGAGTTGGTAGACATGCACTCTGGCCACAAGGAGTTTGTAGTCTAGAAAGGGAGAGGGTTATGCATTGTGTTTAGAATACAGACTATTGTTCTTCACATTATGGTCATGGTGTGGTTTATTTCCAATTATATATATCTTCTTATTGTGACCAAGGCAGAAAGTTATTGCTGATAAATGATCTAAGACTAGAACAATGTCCTCTATAATATCTATAATATGGTTGCTAGATGCTAGGTGATGATGCTAAATAATATTTTGGGGAACAAAACAATACCACAGAATTTATACTAAATGCACTTTTAGCCAAAAAAAAGGGCCCTTTGCAGTACATATAAATATTTTCATTATGCATAATTTTTAGGAAAGAAAGTTTAGAGAAATGAGATCATATGGCATGTCATGGGAGATAGCCAACTGCTCATATCAGGCATGCTGAGAGAACAAATATATTACTCGAATGTGATAACTACCAAAAGAAAGCTAAAATATTTAGCAGAGGAATGAAGAACTGAATTGAAAACAGGGAACACAGCAAAATATTGAGAAGCAAAATAGACTGGTAGAAAGAGCATGGGCCTGGAAGTCAGATGAACTGGCTTCTAATCCCAATTCTCTCACTTTCCTGTCAGGTGACCCTGGATAAGTAACTTTATTGCTCTGTGCCTCACTTTCCTTATCTGCAAAATGAGGATTAAATACATGTTCTCCCACAAGGAGTCCCATGTGGGAAAAGGAATGTGTCAACCTGATTAACCTGTATCTACCCAAGAGCCTACGGCAATATTTGGCATATAATAAGAGTTTAACAAATCATAATTATATTAGTAGTATTTAACAAATTTTCCTCCGGTAAATGTTTTAATGGCTCAATGATCCACAGAAGCTAGATTTCAAAAGATGTAGTCTGAAGAAACTAAGAAAAGATATTTGATTTGAACATAGGCATAACCCACCTCAAAGAGCAGTAAATGCAAAACCACCCAGATGAGGGGAGTGAGGATTGAGCTATAGCAAGGAAGCTGTAAACAGCCATAGCAATTGTCAGATTTGTCACCTGAGCCCTGAGCCACCTCAGGCTCCCCTTCCTCCCACCCCTAGATTCCTAGAGATCTTGCTTCCCCTTGCTCAATGTGGAATTGAAGAAATGAGTTAGTCTGATGCTCCCATTTGGCCACTTGCAACAACCACCAGGAACCTCTGGCTTGCCAGACAGGTGTGGGCAGGACCAGAATGGGCCAAAGCCACTCTTGAGCCCATAGTGCAGTGGGAAGAGGTCCATTCCAGACTGGGACTGGCTCCTTCCAGTCCAGAAAATAGTTCTAAGACAGAAAGGTGCATTTTGTGCTCCTGCATGTTACTCAGGCAACATTCTTCAAGATGATCATATAAACCAAGGTTACTCAATCTTCTGACCAGGGATGGCACCAGGGAAGAGGGAGGTGGGCCAGGAGGTGGATCAGGAAGAGACTAAGGCTGATTGGAGGGGGGTGGATCAGGAAACATGGATTGTTTATTCATTAATCTAGTTGAATTTAAGTACTGACCTTGGGCAGAGCACTGTACTAAGCACTTGGGAGGGCACAGGATAACAATCAACAGACATATTCCCTGCCCACAGTGAGCTTACATCTGCCAGGAATATGTGTGTGCATTTTCCTCCCCTTTCGCAGCTCCTGAGGAGGGTTTGGGTCATCCTGCCAGGGACAGAGAGGCTTCATGGGCAGAGGGTACCGAGGTCTGTCTCCCCACTTGTCAACCCAGGCTCTGGAGTGGGGAATCTTTTATTTTCTTAAAGCAGGAAAAGAACAAGTTTCCTTGCCAAACCCTGGACCCTCTGACCCCAACCCTAGAGCCAGCAGAGGGGATGAAACAAGAAATCTTGGGTTTGTTTTAGTTTTAGAAATAAATAAGTAAATAAATCCCAAGAGGCCAGCAGTGGTCCATGATAGGGAAGATTCTGAGGGAAAGACAACCTAAATGTTGAATATTTTGCTATGGATGGATGGTAAGTGGACATTCGGCAAGCAGACGAGTTTCTGAAAATTCCCTGCCAGGACACTTGAAATATGGACTTAATTAGGTATGTTATGTCGGGTGACAGCTTTAATGTATTCTGTTCAACTTTTTAATATGTTTTTATAATCCAGAAAATCCCAGTGTGGTATCAAGTCTGGACCAAAATAGGCTGCTTCATATATTCACAAGCCACTGATTAAATTAAAAAAGGAAATTATAGAAGTAGAATATAAACACTGTCTATCCCTCTGACACACTGGGAAGGTGCTGAATGCTGCAGTGATAAGAGTGAGGCCTTGAAAACAAACTTCTAAAATGCCAAAGTGTGTTAGATCAGTTTCATCATTAGGAGCTGAAATAAATGTGTTTGATCCTATGATCCAAGAGCCAAACAGAGTCATTCGTTGGGAAGGAACATGCTAGGATACCTTGTATGGAATTATCCATAACTGGAAGTTGTTAAGTATTCTTTTCTACATAACTTGACATTTGTGCCAATTAACAAATTAATATATGAGTCCTCACACAGGAGGAAACACTACTCGATGATTACTGGTTCTCCGGCTGAGTTCTGTACCTTGGAGCCCAGAGGTAGCTGGTGTAGAGAAAAGAGGAAAAAAAAGTGTGGATTTATATTTTTTTCCCCATTACTGTTCCCATGGATCTCACTAGTTAAGAATATGGCTCTGGGTCAAGTTAGGCAGTGGGGTCCCCAACAGCTCAAATTACACGCCCTGCCTTGGCAACAAGAGTCCACAAAAGATAACAACGCCCAGAAATGACCTTTCTTTTCTTCTTCCTTAGCCAGGCTGAGTTTGGCACTAGAATATGGTGACTCACTTGTTCTCCTTAAAGGGCTCAGCTGGACTGGCTTTAATGATAAACCCAGCTGGGTCACTCATGGAGTGGACCTGGATTTATTTTCAGTGGGGAGATGAATCAGTTAACATATGATTCCAAGAGCCCCAGATATTAAACCTAAAGCAACAGAAGATAATGGATCCGGGAAACCTCACAAATCTGCAACAAATCAAGGGACATAGTCTTTTTCATAATGACTATTTTCAAGATTTTGAAAGATTTTATTTAGAAAATGGGTACCAGCTGCTGGCCATCTCTCTATCTTCCTGGAAGACACGATACATGAAAATCACAGTAAGAGAGAATTTGGCTAGACAGTGGAAGAGCTTCAAGAAAGGAGGACCTGTTTAACATTGGAACAGACTATTGCAGAAGGGTATGGAATCTATTTCCTTGAAAACCTTTCAGAGGAGAATAGATGCAGACAACTCTCTCTCAGGTTTACAGGAAGTTGTCTTGGTGATAGAAGCCAGACTTATTGACATGACATAGTCTTTTCAAAAGAATTCAATGGTTCTATGCCTCTTTTCATTTTTGTTTATATATTTTGAATCTATAACTTCCATTTCCTTATGGTCTTTAATCAGTAGCTCTGGGTCAAATTCAGTTCAACCAGCCAGTTTTTCCTGAGTTGACCCTGAAGCTTCACTCAATAAAGATTTTGCAAATGGATAGGACAGACTGGCTTTTGTTATGATCATTATTATTATTAATTGTAGTATTTGTTAAGTACTTACTGTGTGCCAAGCACATAGTTGATATAAGGTAATCAGGTTTCATGTGGAGCTCACAGTCTAAGTAGGAGGGAGAACAGGTTTGGAATCCCCATTTACAGATGAAGCAACTGAGGCACAGAGAAGTTAAGTGACTTGCCTGAGATCGCACAGTAGGCAAGTGTTGGAGATGGGAATAGGAACCAGTGTCTCTGACTCTCAGGCACTTTGCTCTTTCCACTAGGCCATGTTGTTTCTCTTCATTGCTGAAACATCTCCATTCTTCAGGTTTCCCATTTTTTTAATAATACCAGTCTCCTACCTACATGTAGGCCCCAAATTTCCTCATCTGCATATGGAACTCTCTGTGTATCACTATAGAGAAAGCACACACAACTTTGAAGACATTGTTGAATTCATCCTATTGCTCTCTTTATGCATTACAGGACAGGTGTCGAGGCCATTCTGCAGATGAGAAACTGAGGACCACTAAAGGGAATAACTTGCTTAGTGTCATAAAGGACTGGCAAGCTCCTCGAGATCAAAAGATCCCACCCAATCTGAACTCTGTAAAAATTCTGTGGTGCCTGCTATTATGCCCTAGTATCCATGAGCTAACCAGAACTAAATGTGGGAAATAGACCTGCATGTCACAACATACGGAAGAACAGCATGTCCTAGATGGAGAGAGAGATCAGGGCTGGAGAGGCAGATTTGGAAATCATCAGGGAAGCCAACTAGCTGCTTGCCTTAAGCCCTCTGTCAGGGAACTGAAGTGTCTGTACATAGTATATACAGAGCATTCATGATGATGATAGTATTTGTTAAGCACTTACTGTGTGCCAGGCACTTTACTAAGCAAATCGAGTTGGCTACAGTCCCTGTCCCATGAGGGGCTTACAGTCCCAATCCCCATTTTACAGATGTGATAACTGAGGCCCAGAGAAGTGATCCTTCTCACTAAAAAAAAAGCAAAGCCACTCAGTCCACGTCTCTTCTCATAGAGCTCCAGTGATTGTCCACCCAATCCCACATCAAATAGAAAGTCCTTAGTGTCAGCTTTAACACATGTAATCAGCTTTTCCTGGCTTACCTTATCTGATTCATCTACCACAACCCAACCCTCACTCTTGGCACTTCTATCAATCAGTCAATCAATCAGTGGTATTGATTAAGTCCAGATCATTGTATTAAGTGCTTGGGAGAGTACAACAGAATTAGCAGATACATTCACAAGCTTACAGGCTACAGGGGAAGATAGACAATATAAATAAGTAATAAACATGTAATTTACAATAATAAAAATAATGCCAACCTTCTCACTATACCTCAATCTCACTCCTCTTGTCACCAAACCCTTGCTCACATCCTCCCTTGGGCCTGGAACTCCCTCCCCATTCACATCTGCTGACAGACCACCACTCTCCCTATTAAAATCATACCTTTCCGGATTAAACTTTCAATTCCTCTATTTGGCCTCCCTTCTGGGTCACCGACGAACTTGGATCTGTACTCCTTAAGCGCTTTGATTTTCACCCCACCCCCACAGCACGTAGGTACCTTTCCACCTGTAATTTAATTTGTCTGTCTCCCTGTCTAGACTGTGTACTCCTTGTGAGAAGGGGTCATGCCTACCTATTCTATTATACTGTAATAATAATGTTGGTATTTGTTAAGTGCTTACTACATGCCGAGCACTGTTCTAAGCACTGGGGTAGATGCAGGGTCATCAGGTTGTCCCACGTGAGGCTCACAGTTAATCCCCATTTTACAGATGAGGTAACTGAGGCACAGAGAAGTGAAGTGACTTGCCCACAGTCACACAGCTGATACTCTCCCAAGCACTTAATACAGTGCTCTGCACACAGCAAATGTTCAATAACTATGATTGATTGATGGATTGGCCCTAGGCAACTCTGGACCTTAGAATATGTTGAGATGAGAAGTGGGAAAAAAGGGGAGGGCCCATTCCCTGCAGCATAGCTCAGTGGAAAGAGCCCGACCTTGGGAGTCAGAGGACCTGGGTTTGAATCCCGGCTCTGCCACTTGTCAGCTGTGTGACTGTGGGCAAGTCACTTCACTTCTCTGTGCCTCAGTTCCCTCATCTGTAAAATGGGGATTAACTGTGAGCCTCACGTGGGACAGTGCTCTGCACATAGTAAGTGCTTAACAAATACCAACATTATTAAAAGAAATCTCTTCTGTAAACTCCTGGAATCAATCAATTAATAGTATTTATTGAGTACTTACTGGCTGTAAAACACTATTTTAAGCACTTGGGAGAATACGATACAACAGAGTGGGAAGACACATTCCCTACCCACAGTGAGCTTACAAGTCTAGAGAAATCTGAGGCTATACTATCTCCCAGAGCAAGAATGAAGCCCTGACTGGAGAAGGCCTGGGCAGTTTGGACCATAGTTGGTCCCAGTAAGGAAGAGATCTCAGACTGTGAGCCCCATGTGAGGCAGGGACTGTATTTGGCCAGATTAAAATTGTGGTATTTGTTAAGCACTTACTATGTGCAAAGCACTGTTCTAAGCACTGGGGGATAGAAGATGATCAGGTTGTCCCACGTGGGGCTCACAGTTTCAATCCCCATTTGACAGATGAGGTAACTGAGGCACAGAGAAGTTAAGTGACTTGCCCAAGGTCACACAGCTGACTAGCGGCAGAGCCAGGATTAGAACCCGTGACCTCTGACTCCCAAGACCGCGCTCTTTCCACTGAGCCACGCTGCTTCTCTCTCCAGTGCTTAGACCAGTGCTTAGACCAAGGGGTGAATGCTTAACAAATGCCATAAAAAAGAGGTCCTGAGATCATCAGCAATTAATAATAATAATAATAATTTGTTAAGTGCTTATTAAGTGCCAAGCACTGTTCTAAGCTCTGGGGTAGATACCAGGTAATCAGGATGTCCCACGTAGGGCTCACAGTCTTCATCCCTATTTTACAGATATCTGAGGCACAGAGAAGTTAAGTGACTTGCCCAAGGCCACACAGCTGACAAGCGGCAGAGCCGGGATTAGATCCCATGACCTTTGACTCCCAAGCCCAGGCTCTTTCCACGAAGCCACGCTGCTTCTCTGCAATCCAGAGTGACACTGTGTGTGGTACTTAATAAAAACTGCTGGGGAGGAGCGGAGGATGATGATGACTCAGGAGTCCAGTTTGGGGTGGGCTGCTGGGCTACTACTGGCCTGAACGAACTCCTCAAGTTTGGCTCGAGAGCCCGTGTGATCAGGCCAGAGCCAACCTGAAACCAGGTAATATCATCCAGTGACTTCTCTCCAGTTACTGATATCTAGCTCAGAGGTTTACAAGCCTACCAAAGAGCTATTCATAGCATCCAGACTTGGCAGTTTGGATCATTTTAATAAACAGAACAGAACTGGTATAATTCTGAATGGGTCAAAATTGTGCCTAGATACCCAACCATACATTACATGGGGGAATAAGCTCCTCCTCTCAATAATTTATACCTACTGGATAAACCATCTAAGATGGAGTATGAGGTATCTGGGATGGCTCGCCAATCTCTTCAAACTCTTCTACCTTCCGGGTGATATACGCTGGATGACTCTATCAATTTTAATTTGATGAATCTTTGGGTTGTAGGCAGAATTAGTCAAATAAACAGAACAGGTGTTTCCAGGCTCATTAAGGGATCTCCTGCTATTTTCTCCAGATCTTTCCTCCGGGCTCCAGACCAAGAAGAGCAACTGACATCTGGCCTGTTCTCAGTCTGAGGCCCACATGGAAGTCCCTTGCAGAGCAGGGTCATGGTGCTTAATGGATGGGCCTTTCCTGGGATGCTGGGATGTTAGGGAATACAGCTCTTCAGAAATCTGGACGTGAATTGTAGTGTTTCTTTTGCCATCAGGCTGGAAATTAGTTCTCCAACAGCAAAATGTGATTTTATTTTCTTTCTTTGGGCATTTGATATTCGCCCCACCCCCCACCCTGACATATCTTATGTACATATCTTTAAATTGTATTCTAACTTCTTTATTCATATTAATATCTGTCTCCCCCTCTAGACTGTAAGTTCGTTACAGGCAGGGAAAGTGAATGCTAAATGTTGTGTTGTACTCTCCCAAGTCCTTAGTACACGGCTCTGTATTGATTGATTGATTGATTGATTGAGGGCAGTGATCAGATCTACCAACTGTACTGTACTCTCAAGCACTTGACACAGCCTTCTGCACAAAGTAAGCACTCAATAAATATCACTGAGTGAATGATAGGCTACACTGCCTCCCCACTACCATCACGGCAGGCCTGAAGGGAGTCATGGCCCCTCCACTCCTTCTGTCTCTCTTCTGGAAGCAGGCTCTCTCTCTGAAGAATTTCCAGCTGACCAAAAATCATAGTCCCAGGTTTTGTCTCCTCGTACCCCCTCTCCCCATGGCTTGTCCCGCAAAATCTCCAATGGTTGCCTATCAACCTCGGTATCAAAGAAAAACTCTTCAATATTGGCTTCAAACCTCTCCATCACCTTGCTCCTTCTTACCTCACCTCCGCTCTCTCCTTCTACAGCCCAGCCCGCACATCCACTCCTCCAGTGCTAACCTCCTCACTGGGCCTCTTTCTCACCTGTCCCGCCATTGACCCCTGGCCCACGTCCTACTTCTGGCCTGGAATGTCTTCCCTCCTCAACTCCACCAAACAATTACTATTCCATCCTTCAAAGCCCTTCAGAAAACTCATCTCCTCCAAGAGGCCTTCTCAGACTAAGCTCTCCTTTTCTTCAGTTCCCCTTCCCCTCCGCGTCACCTTCACTCACTCCCTTTGCTCTACCCACCTCTCCCCACCCCACAGAACTTATGTATATATGTATATACCTATAATTCTATTTATTTATATTGATGTCTGTTTACTTGTTTTGATGTGTACATATCTATAATTCCATTTATTTATATTGATGCCTGTTTACTTATTTTGATGTCTGTCTCCCCCCTTCTAGACTGTAAGCCCACTGTGGGCAGGAATTGTCTCTATTGCTGAATTGTACTTCCCAAGAGCTTAGTATAGTGTTATTCACATAGTAAGCACTCAGTAAATACGATTGAATGAATGAATGCCTCAAACTGCCCCTGGCCTCGGAAGCCCATGGCTCTTAACACAGTGGAAAGTGTAGGAGAGAAAATACATTCTCTTCTTTCACCCTCACCAACTACACTCCCCCTATGCAAGTCAAGTCCATCGACTCCAGAAACTTAGGACCCCACTTCCTGTTCAACCTGGGAGAGTCAGAAGTCATGATTTTCCATCAAAATGTAAAAATTCCCTAAAGGTTGCTCACTTAAAAATAATACTGTCCTGTTGGAAACGTGTTCCTTATGTAGACCACACAGCCTCAGTCCCAGGACATTACCAATTAAGCCATGACAAATTATCTCTAGCCTAGGGAACAGTCCGCTTCTCTCTCTCCATCTGTAACTTAGATCTCCTTCGAAAAGTGCATTCACACTGCCAGGCCACTAGGCTACTAATGTCTGGGTGGCGTGTTGAAATGTGGAGTTGGCATGCCCTCTGTTATCCTGCCCTGGCTGGCTCCCAGAACTCAGCTTATTCCATCAGTAGTATTTTTTGAGTGCTTACTTTTTACAGAACACTGTCCTGAGAGCTTGAGTCAATACAATGGAGCAGATTGCCAGAGAGCCCCTAATGCCCCCAAGCATCATGATGATGATGACGTTGGTATTTGTTAAGCGCTTACTATGTGCCGAGCACTGTTCTAAGCACTGGGGTAGATACAAGGTAATCAAGTTGTCCCACGTGAGGCTCACAGTCTTCATCCCCATTTTACAGATGAGGGAACTGAGGCACCGAGAAGGTAAGTCACACGCCCACAGTCACACAGCTGACAGGCGGCGGAGCAGGGATTAGAACCCATGACATCTGACTCCTAAGCCCGTGATCTTTCCACTTAGCCACACTGCTTCTCGTGGATGTAGCTTCATCAGATTCTTCCTTGTGGAGTTCAGGGAGTGCTTGGGGGACTTGCTTTGAACTGTACACTTCTTGGGTACAGAAGCGGGTGCTTGGAAGCGGGTGCTTGGATTTAGCCCCTAATTTAGCGACTGGGTGATCAGGGGACATTCCCATCAGCTTTGGGAAGAGAGGAAGGAGATGAATAGTGGTGAATACAGTCAGGACACAAAATCCTTCTCCAATCTACATGCATGCAACACATGCATGCATTTCTTTCTCTAGTTCTCTTTTTTTCTCTCTCCCTCTCTCTCTCCCTATCTCCCCCTCTCTCTCCCTATCTCCCCCTCTTGCTCTCCCACCCTCTCTCTATCTCTTTTTTTGCCTCCCCCATTCTCACTCTCTTTCACCCTCTCTCCTGCTCACTATCACTCTCACCCTCTTGCTCTCTGTCTCTCTTTCTCTCCTTCCCCTTATCTCTCTCCCTCTAGTTCACTCTCTCTCTCTCACCTTCTTCGTTTCTGTTTCTGTTTCTCTCCCTCACCCTCTTACTCTCCTACTCCCTCACTCACCCTCTCATGCTCACACTCACATTTCCTCTCTCCCTTAGTAGCTGGTCTCATGAGCTGAAACTCCAGCTCCAAGGCCATAGACCAAGAGAAATGACCATGGCCAGAACCCCATTCCCACACCTATCCCACCAGTTCTCAAAACAGGCAGATCATGTTCCAGTGAGAACTTCTGTGCTTCTTCACCACTGGGCCTGGGAATGTAACCCAGAGCAGCCATGTGAGTCAGCACCCAGCCCTGGTGCAAGCACACACATCTGGGATCCCTCAGTTTTGTCTTGCTGGGTTCAACCTCAAGCCCCACATGCCCTTTGTTGGTCAATGCAAACACTTTGGGGAAATGTACATGTTTTCAGTGACTCAACAATGGAGAAGAAAATTCAGATTTGGAATTTTCCAGTTCTTTGACTTTGGGGGAGTATTCCAAGAAGCTCCCCTTTTGCCCCCCAGTAAACACAAATTTTCATGGAGAGCAGGAGGATTCCAGCTGGGAAAAATGGGGAACTTCCCCAGCCTCATATGAGTCATTCGGTGGACCAGTCCCTCTCTGGGGCCTGTTGCAGCCTGGATGTCTCCCAGAAAGCTGCTCTGAATCCTTAATGATCCAGCTTTATCTGGAATACCTCCAAAGCATCAGGGGGTTTGGGTATTTCCAAGTTTGCCAGTACTAAGGATCTTGGCAAGATGATGGGCATTTGTATTGCAAGTATAAAAGCAGTAATTTCTTCATTAGAACTCTCTTGACCTCGAGGTGTTAATGCAGCTTTCAGGGTCTCCTACTGGAGAATCCTCTGTGCCTAGAGAATCTGATTTATTTTATGTGACTCCCAAAGACTGTTTGAAATCATCTGAGCATCTGTAATTTTAGTTTCCTTTTGTGTCATTTATCCACAGGAACAAAACCCATGCTAATCTAATCTCATCTAGAGCTCGATATTTCACATAGTAGCTCACAAATCCATTTCTTAATTAATTAACCACATTACCTAAACTGAATTGCTTTGTGTCCACCTCCAAGAATACAACCTTTCTCCTTAGAGACTTCCCATTTGAATTTCCAAAGGGACTAGAACTGCCACAAGCATTTTAGGGTTGTAATTATGCATTATAGATACTTCAATCTATTTCTTTACTTAACGGTTATTAAATACTTAAATTAACTCCAAAAAGGTGATGCTTGTAGATGAGTCTATCCATTTTACATGAGGGAATGATAACACAGAACTGTTCCTCCCTTAGCTACAAAGGGAGAGCCTAGAGGAAAGAAAGGGTGCCATATCCCTGGAAAAATGGATGCCCCTTCTAGGCAGAGTTAGTCGGATGTCTTCTCCACCCCAACAGAGTCCAAAGTCCCACTTATATTGTACAGATCTTTGTGGGCAGGGATCGTGCCTAATGATAACAATAAATAATTGTGCCATTTGTTAACAGCTTACTATGTGCAAGGCACTGTACTAACCACTGGGGTGGATACCAGCAATTCCAGTCTCTGTCCCTGAGGCACAGAGAAATTAAGTGACTTGTCGGAGATCATTCAGCAGACAAGTGGCAGAGAGCACATTAGAACCCAGGTCCTTCTAACTCCCAGGCCTGTACTTTATCCACTAAGCTACACTGCTTCTCAGGCTGCCTACCAACTTTATTGTACTGTATTCGCCCAAGATCTTAATACAGCATTCTGCACACTGAATGACTGATTGATTACTTTTTTAGGGTATTTGTTAAGCACTTACTATGTGTCAAGCACTGTTCTAAGTTTTGGGGTAGATGCAAGTTAATCAGGTTAAACACTGTCCCTCACAGGGCTCAAGTGCAAGTGCAAGAATTGAATCTCCATTTTCCAGTTGAGGAAACAGAGGCACAGAGAAGTTGTGACTTGTCCCTGTCACATAAGAGGCAAATGGCAGACCTGGGATTAGAACGCAGGTCCTCTGACTCCCAGGCCCCTGCTCTATCTTTTAGGCCATACTACTTCTCATTAGGACCATTTGGGGAGTCGGGGAGACGTGGAGGTTGGAAGGAGATGATCTATAGCAGGAGCATGAAAAGGAAGGCGGATACTGCACAGGCTTGGGAGTCAGAAGGATGTGGGTTCTGGTTCTGGTTCCACCCTCTCTGTTGCGTGACACTGTACAAGTCACTTCACTTCTTTCTGCTTCAGTTATCTCATCTGTAAAATGGAGATTAAGACTGGGTGTACCATGTGGGACATGGATTGTGTCCAAACTGATTATCTGGTACCTATCCCAGTGCTTTAATACAGTGCCCAGCATATAGTAAGCACTTAACAAATACCATTAAAAAAAAAGAAAAGTGGTGGAGGCAGGAATCGAACTCAGGTCCTCTGACTCCCAGGCCCATGTTCTTTCCAATAAGCCATGCTGCCTTTTGCCATTCTCTTACCATTCAGATTGTTACTGGAAAAATTACAGCAGATTGGCTTCCATGGAGATTTACTGCAGTGTATATGCAGACACCTTCCCCGCTGGGATATGGAAAGGATGCATCAATCATTTAGATATGGCAAACTCATGGGAACTAAGTCAGCAGTCAACTCCACCTGGTTAGTTGATAAGCTACTTGTAAAATTACTGAATGAGAACAACATGAAAGAATTGGGATGAATTGGCACACCAGAAGTTTGTCCCAACAAAAGTCTCTCTACTTCCTGGTTTCAAAGGTAAAAACTGAATTCATACTCAACAGATTATGAGCTTTTTCAGCACACACTAATAATCAATTTTCATAAGCATTGACAAAACACCTGGGAGATAAAATATGACTCAGTGGTATTTATTGAGCACTTACAGTGTGCAGAGCACTGCCCTAAACAGTTGGGAGAGTACACTACAGTCGAGTTGGTAGATTCTAAGCTACCCCTCGAGACTGTAAGCTCCTCCTCTAAACTCTTGAGCAGGGAATGTATCCATGAACTCTTACATTGGTGTCTACTAAGATCTTGGTAGAGTGCTCTGAACACAGTAAGCACTCAATAAATGTGATTGACTGACAGAATTCCTGCCCTGATAGTGCATTATTACATGAAGGAGTAGCCTTTCCATCAGAAGTGCCTGGTGTTAGTTTGTTTCTTTCCTCCAGTCTTCTTGATTACTTAAAAAGTTGTATTTCTACCTTTGGTTTTCAAATTTCTTAATTATTTTGATGTGCTGTTCCATGGATAGAATATTACATTTTCCTTGTTATCCAGTAACGTTCAAAGATGGAGCAATAAAGTGTAAAAAATAACAAAACAGATGAACAATTGGAATTTAGAAAGAAATAATTTTAGTTTCTGGTCTCATTAAACCAATGAATATTGCTAGAGTAGTGTGTGTCAGTAAATCCTACAGAGAAATCATCTCCATGTAATTCGTTGGAGTCCCGCTTTTACACATTGTTCAATACAGTTTGCAAGTCAAAAACCATTTTTAAGTTACAAAACTATTAAGATAACAAAGGTGATATTAGTTCCACAACTGTGTTGGAAATGATTGAAACTACTTAATCTATGACTCTCAGAATTGAAATAGAGATCTTAGCTACCATTTTAGAAATGACACATTTCAGCTCTCTTTGTTATGACATCGGATTGATGGATTATAGCTCTTCAATATCCATCAAATTAGCAGACTATGACTTTTTGAGGTCAGAAATGACATCATTTTCCTGATTCTACTTAGAAAGTGATCATAGATTCCCTGAACTCGATTTCAGCTTTCTAGGGAAATTTTGGACCCACTAATTGATCTGTGTCAAAATTATAAATAGCATAGTTCGTCGTTCTTGGGAAGCAGAGTGGCCTAGTAGAAAGAGCCCAGGCCTAGGAGTCAGAGGACCTGGATTCTAATTCCATCTCTGTGACTTGTCTTCTGTATGACCTTGGGCAAATCACTTAACTGCTCTGTGCCTCAGTTCCCTCATCATCAAAATGGGGATTTGATAGCTGTTCTCCCTCTTACTTAGAATGTGAGCCCATATGGGACCTGATTATCGGGTATTTAACACAGCGCTTAGTAAAGTCCTTGCCACAATAGTAAATGCTTAACAAATACCAGAGTATCATTTTGCCTCCCAAGGGAACAGCTACCCCAGAAGAGCTACAAAGGGTTTGAATAGGAGAGAAACATAAGTGGTGTGGCCACGTGGAACTAAGACAGGTCTGGGAGTCAGAGGACTTGGGTTCTAATCCCGAATCTGCCAATTGCTTGCTGTGTGAACTTCTCGGTGTCTCAGTTCTCCTGTTCTCCTTCCTATTTAGACTGTGCATCCCAACAGGGACTGTGGCCAACCTAATTAATTTGTATCTACCCCAGTGACTAGTACCATTTCTGACACATAGTAAGAGCTTAACAAATACCATTGATAATAATGTCTCCACTACATTGTACCCAGGTCTTCAAAATATTTGCAAGTACAACAATTCCCTTCCTGGGGCCACAGGTCAGAGAGGGATAACAGCGCCTTTGCTGAAGCAAAAATGCAGGTTTGAGAAGGGGCAAGAAGAAGTTGCTTGCCCATAATCGTGTCGTTCTTGTGGGTTTCTCTGAATGTCTTTGCCTTCCCCATTGGATGGGGACCCCCTTGGGGGATTGGAACCCTGACTTTACTCATCACCATGAACTCGCCTCAGTACAGAGCTCCACAGTTTACAGGCAATTCATCGATATTATTCATTGCTCTCCTTAAAAAGATAAGCCCCTTAGGACATCTGCAGACCAGAAGAAGGGAATAGATAGTATTGATTCTGAGAGAATTCATGTCCAAAGGTTTACCAAAAGGTATAGAGTTCCTGAGACCCTCTATCCCCACTACCTACTTTCCTTCCTCTCAGAAAACTGCCCTGGTTTCCCCAGTAGCCCTGTGGGCTAAGGGGTGTGGTAAGGGCTGTGGTAAGGGCTTCACAGGGCTATATACCTGTGAAGACCAATCAGGAGACAACTCCGAGAGAGGGAAATGCTCAAGGCTGTAAGCAGAAAAGATGACGAGGAAGCACCCAAGTCTCTAGAATCGACCAACCGATTTTTAAACCCCTAATAACAATGCTGGCATTTACTGAGTCTTTGCTATATCCCCTCTGGACTGCAAGCTTGTTGAGGGCAAGGAATGTATCTGTTATATTGTACTCTCCCAAATGCTTAGAACAGTGCTCTGCACACAGTAAGTGCTTAATAAATCCGATTGACTAACTGCCCAGCACTGTGCAAGAGTGGGGTAGATACGAAATAATTACACTAGATTCCGCCCTGTCTTCCAGTCTAAAAGGGAAGAAGAACAGAAATTTTATAGCTGTTTCACAGATAAGGAAACCAAGGCATGGAGAATTAAATGACTTGCCCAAGGTCTCCCAGCAAGCAGGTGGCAGAACTGAGTCTTAATCAAGGGCTTCCTTATTTCCAGGCCCAAACTCTTTCCATTGGTCCACGTTGTCTCCAGAAGGTATTCCCTTAGGAAATGAGGAGTTGACTGAGCTGCTTTCTAATCATCTCAGCATTTTCGTATCTCTACAAAAAGTGTCTGGCAGGTCTTATTTGGCCAAGCCAGACCTAATGGATGTGGCAGCGCAAGTGGCCTGGGGATGTGCTGTGAAAACGAGCCCGGGTTCCGTTCCTCAGGCTGAAGAGAAATCCTCACTCGCCTAATGGAAATCGGGCAGCAGGCCAAATAACTGAGGGAGCAGGCTTAAAAGAAATTGAATACACTTGTTCTCTCACTTCTATTCCCTTTGTTTGGTTTTCCATGGGAATCTATGGGAACAAACAAATTCAAGGTTATTTAAAAAACAAGCAGTAATATTTACTGCTATTTCATAAGTGGTTCTAAAACTCACATTTTGGGGTTGACTCTCCTATACTTGATGTAATATCATAAATAGTTTCTCAGATTTGTTAGCATCTCTTTAAAAAGTAATTTTACAACCACTTGGCTGTATGCCTAGATAGTATCTCTGCTGACCCTGTTTCTCCCCGCCCAGAACTCCGTGCACTCATTCCGGATCCATGTTATTGATTTTAGGTGGTCCTCGACTGCCCAGCAGGGTCTGCGCTTAGGCTGGCTTGGCTAGCCCACACAAACACTGGAGAATAGCAAAGTGGCCTGAGAGACGAGCATCTGGTCCCAACCATGGGTCCTCAGAAGGAATTCAGAGCTCTGCCTCCCTTATTATTTGTGTTGAAAACAGCGACCTTGAGAATCCATGGTTTCATCCTTGTCCTACTCGGCATTAGGAGCGTGGAAGAGAGGGAAGGAAGTGAGGAGTTAAGCCCACAGGGAGCTTACACTCTAGCTGGGGAGACAAGCCTGCATGAGTGTGATGAAGGGAGTCCAACATGATATATACCTTCTATCTCCCGGGTTGGGCCAGGAACCCCTCCGTGGTTGGATGGCTCCTCAAAAAGTACTAAATCCAAGAGGCCTTCATATCACATGGCATGCTGCCCAGCTCTAAGCATTGCCCATCAAGATTGGGCTTGTGGGGTGGGGTAAGGCATCAGCAAGGGAAGGGCTGAGTCCCTATCCCTCTCCCTCTGTTGACCCAGCAACAAAACATACACAGTGGTAAGAGATAACCAGACTGCCAGCCCAGTCAAGTTGCCAATAGTTTCCTTGTTGGTCCAGCTCAGACCAAAACCACGGGTAATTCCCTGGTGACCAGTCAGCATAGTCCAACACTATATTGTCACCAGAGACTCAACTTCACGTTCTAAATAGGTCTCAGAGCATTCTTTTGACCATTCCGTATAGATAGGGTGCTTCAGCTCCTCATTTCCTTCCCTTTCTTCCACAGCCAGGGTGACAAAAGTCCTGATTATCAAGCATCGGCAAACATATGTGATATTCATTAAAGTTCTACGTTTTTTGTTTTAAGATGATCATGCAGATTCCCTCATTATCACACAAAATCATGCCCAAGTAATTTAGGGAAACAACCATTTGGACCTAATAGGAATCCATTTGGAGCAGGGGGGAGGGGTGTGAAATCCATTTTAAGTCATTTGAAATTCAGATTTTAATTTTGCATGACCAGATACATTCTCCAGAAGACCTAGTCCCGTAATGTAACACTTTCAAGAAAATTAACTGTGGCAGCTATGAATAAAATCATGTTTTGTTTATATTTCAGGTACTAAACAGCTGTTCCTAGATATTGCTACCAGATGTTCTAAAATTATATGCAACATTATGTTCAATCCTAACTTTTGCAGAATTGCACGCTAATAAAAGATGACTGCTAGAGTTGATGATTTATTAAATGAAAACCCATTAACTTGCTTTTAAGCTTCACACCCTACTACCCCAAATAACTTTCCATTATATACACCACTGAACAGATGCAAATGCCGGTACCGTTTTGAGAATTTAATGCTATCCAATACACTAATTATATATCCATATGCCTTTCACCCAACAGCCTTTTGCACATCTGGACTTCTTCATCCAGGTACAGAAACCTGTTCATTATATGGTTAAACTAGCTACAAACCCAGTCTTGTCAGGTGAAGACTTAAGTGCCTTATAAGAGTCAAAAAAAATAAAAAGACAATTGTCCTCATTAGTCATCAGCATGTGCTTAGGGAAGAAAAAGCATTTTATTCCACTCAGCGTCATCGGCAGCAGTACAAGGGTACATACGGAGTGATTCAGTAAAGCGTTGTAGAAGACAGGTCCAAGTAAATGTTTACTCCCCCTAAATCTTTTCCACTATATAGTAAGTACAACATGTATTAAGAAACATTCTATGGGCTGAGTGATGGGGTAGATTCAAGGTTATGCCATCAATCATTCATTCATTCAATCATATTTATTGATTGCTTTCCATGTTCAGAGCACTGTACTAAGCACTTGGAATGTACAATTCGGCAACAGAGACAATCTCCGCCCAACAAAGGGCTCATAGTCTAAAAGGGGGAGACAGACAACAAAACAAAACAAAACAAGTAGTCGGGAGTCAATATCATCAAGATAAATAGAATCATAGATATATACACATCATTAACACAATAAATAGAGTAAGAAATAACATATACATATATGCACAAGTGTTGTGGGGAGGGGAAGGGGGAAGAGCAGAGGGAGGGAGTAGAGGTAATGGGGAAGAGGAGCAGAGGAAAAAGGAGGGCTCAGTCTGGGAAGGCCTCCTGGAGGAGGTGAGCTCTCAGAAGGGTTTTGAAGAGGTGAAGAGAGTTAGTTTGGCAGATGGGAGGAGGGAGAGCATTGCAGGTCAGTGGTAGGACGTGGGCCAGGGGTAGACGTCGGGACAGGCGAGAACGAGGCACAATGAGGAGGTTAGCAGCAGAGGAACAGAGGTATGGGGTGGACTGTAGAAGGAGAGAAGAGAGGTGAGGTAGGAGGGGGCCAGGTGATGGAGAACTATGAAGTCAAGAGTGAGAAGTTTTTGTTTCATGAGAAGGTTCATAGGCAACCACTGGAGGTTTCTGAGGAGATGAGTGACATGCCCCGAGCATTCCTCTAGAAAGATGATCTGGGCAGCGGAATGAAGAATAGACTGGAGTGGAGAGAGACAGGAGGAAGGGAGATCAGAGAGAAGGCTGATGCAATAATCCAGTCGGGATATGATGAGAGCTTGTACCAGCAAGGAAGCAGTTTGGATGGAGAGGAAAGGGCGGATCTTGGCGATGTTGTGAAGGTGAGACCGGCAGGTTTTGGCGACAGATTGGATGTGTGGGGTGAATGAGAGAGCAGAGTCAAGGATGACCCCAAGGTTGCGGGACTGTGAGACGGGAAGGATGGTAGAGCCGTCCACAGTGACAGGGAAGTCAGGGAGAGGACAGGCTTTGGGAGGGAAGATAAAGAGCTCAGTCCCTGTCGCTCATGGGGCTCACAATTCTATTTTAGAACATGAGGAAAGTGAGGCCCGAAGAGATGTGGCGTTTTGCCCAAGGTCATACAGGAGGCCAATGGCGGTAATGGGATATGAATCCAGATCTTCAGACTCCAGTCCCAGGCTCTTTCCGCTAGGCCATTTTATCCCTAACAGAACCTGGGGGCACTTGCATTTTTGAGTAAAGTTGAATAGCCCGATAAAAAGGGTAAAGAATCTATCCCATTTTACTTGGAATCCCAATAAATTTCCAGCTACTCTCATTGACCAACCTAGCCAACAGGGGCATAAGGAGGGCAAGGAAACACAGAACTAGAGTGACAAGCAGTAATTACAGAACAGGAACTGCTTTTCGATTTTTATTTGAAAGTGCACTAGGTCACACATGAAGACTGCAAATGACTCCTTTTTATTTTTTAAAGAGAGAACACACAAATTACAGGATATAGTCCATGCTAAGAAGCCTGAATAAATCTATGCCATCGGAGCCAGTAGAAATATCAACCACACAAGTTGTCTCAACATGGATTTATCAGGGAACATTTGTCAACTACTTAACTCCCAGGGTTAAGAACATTTTTCTGCACAAAGCGGCACAGCAGGGAAAATTATATTACACTGGGAAGAATTCTGATTGGATGGGCAAATTGATAAAAACAATTAAATATATTCAATCGAAGTAGATTCCAGAATGGATTTTAATAGAAAAGGAGTCCACCAACTAATCATGTCAGAGGTAACTGTGACTTAATTGTACAATTTTAAATTAGTAACAGATCCGAATAAGACATCCCTAATTCTTTACTGAGAAAAAAATGTAAGTCCTTTTGGAATGTTTCCAGTCAAATTAGTTCTGAAGACTTTAGACATTATTACAAGTAATGTTTCAGGAATTGAAATTATATCTACTTTAGAACATGTCACCACAATAGGCTTCTCTGGATATGGGTAGTGTTTTCAGGAGGGATTTTAGCATGTTTCTTTCTCTTCTGCTTCATTAATGATCAATCTATGACTATTTAATGATAACAGTTATGGCATTTATTCAGCTCTTACTAGGTGCTAAAAACTGGGGTAGCTAAAAGGTAATCAGATTGGACACAGTCCCTGTCCCACATAGGGGTCGCAATCTATTTTATCCCCGATTTTATAGATGAGGAAAGTGAAGCACACAGAGATTAAGTGGCTATAACCCAAGCTCACAGATCAGGCCAGTGGCCTAGCTGAAACTGGAAATTGGGTCTCCTGACTCCCAGTTCTTTGTTCTTTCAAATAGATATATTTTATTATCATCATTATCACAATTACAAAATAGCAATCATATTGCTATTAAAAACCAAATCCGGCATATAGAATAATGAAATGATATTATTAGGCAAAGTATTATTATTTTGTAAATGCTTACTACATGTCAAGCACTGTTCTAAGCACTGGCATGGATATAAAGTAATTAGGTTGGATACTGTCCCTGTCCCTCAGGGGGCTACAGCCCAAGTAGGAGGGAGAACAAGTATTGAGTCCTCATTTTGCAGTTGAGGAAACAGAGGCAAAGAGAAGTTAAGGTGGCTTGCCCGGGGTCACACAGAAGGCAAGCGGCAGAGCGGGGATTAGAACCCAGGTCCTCTAAGAAGTATTTTCTCAACAAATCCTCCTATGAAACACTGCATTAACATTTATCTTTTCAGACTGATTGTCTCATTTGGAAAGAGGCACGTACGGTGAACATCTGGCCTATGGCTATTATATCGCTAACACAGTTAAATGACCCATGTCACCTCTTCATTTCCTACTTTATGGTCGGAGCCCTTTTGAACCTTCTGGTTAAGCAGGTGAAGAAACTACAGGGCCGAACTGATTCAGGTTCCACTTTTGCGGTAGTGGTCTGAGTCCAACAAAAGCCATGATTCAATTATTATTTACCGTTACTGGATTTCTCAGAATTTTTATGTGTGCCTTCACTATTAGAGTATACATTCCTTGGGGGCAGAAGACTATGTCACATCTCTCCTCTGTGCTTCCCAATTGCTTCCGAAAGTGCACTGTATCCAATGGACACTCAATAAATACTCTCACTACCATTAGTGTTCCTCTAAGACACTGTCCACCCTGAAAACACATGAAACCCACGAGCCAGCAGGGAATCCTGGTGGGAAATATTTGCTTTCTGGAAATCCATCTCTAATGAGAGTGTCCTGGTCTACTCAAAGGCAGCAACTTGGATGCAGGGGCCTGTTTGACCTCTCGATGTTTTGATTTTCCTATTTGTTGACACCCCTCCTGGCAAGTGGAGATTCTGATGATGATAGAGTTGGGGATGACAAAAGAGCCTCGGGAAAACTGAAGCTAAGAAACCGAGGACAGCAGATCGGGTGATCAATCGGTGGTATTTATAGAATGGTTACTATACCACGTGCTGGGGAAAATACAGTATTAAAATAGAGTTGACAGATATGGTCCTGGCTGGTTTGTAAAACGTCCTCGACACTCTTTCAACTCTGTCAGTCACAATCATACTGGGGAACAAAGTGCAACAAGCCAGTAGGCAAGCCGGAGTGTAAAATCGATCCATCGATTGTTTTTATTGAGCGCTTACTGGGTGCAGAGCATTGTGCTAGGCATTTCGGGAATACACTATAACAGAACTGGTAGATATGTTTGCTGTTCACAACAAGGAATGTACTCAGAGGGTCCTTGCACCATTCACTTATAGCCAAGGGGACCCCTCTCACCAGGAAGAGGGAAGAGGCAGCTCTCAAGACTTGGATTGGGGGGATTTGCCTAAATCACGAAAAGAGTCCCAGATGCCACCTCTCAAAAGCCTTCTTAAGTTCCAGCTGTGAACAGACACTAGCCCACCTGGTGCCCACAAGAGTTATGGTATTTTTCCAATTGGTGATTCTTAACATTTGTACCTATATGAGCTCTTGAGAACCAGAAAAATAGGTGCAGCAAAATGCCTAGAGTAAAACCCAAAATGAAAACAATATGTTAATATTTGGTCAGTTACACAAATACATGTGTTCCTGCGATATTGTATTATGCATTTTCTCACCTCATTTCAAGTTCTCTTTCCAAATGGAGTACAGTAGACCAAAAAATGCTAACAGTTTTTTGGTTATGAAGCAGAGAAACATGAAAGACCTCAGTTGTAAATAAACTATATTACGGTTCCACATTGAGGAGTACTGGGCATCATAATGCTTCAGTAGGATATCTATTCAAGGCATCGACCTGTCCAAGGAGCCTAATGTCACCCTTAAACTTAAAGAAAAATACTGGCCCTTCACAGACATCCCGGGGTTACTTAGTATACAGCCTGGGCTAAGGTGAATGTGCTCTTCTTTCATGTAGTCTTTACAGTCCAGAGCTCACTTGATCATTTAAATATTTCCCAATCAAATCTTTATGTGGCCTTCACCCATTAGAGTGTGGGCAGGGAACCTGGCACTTCATTATTCTGTACTTCCCAAGCATCTAGCACAGTACACCACACCAAGAAGGGTGGCCTAATGGAAAGAGCCCGGACAGCCATTTGATGGTTGTTTGACCTTGGATGAGTCATTTAACTTCTCTTTGCCTCAGTTACCTCATCTGAAAAACGGGGATTAAATCCTGCTCTCTCAAATTTAGAGTGTGAGCCCCATGTGGGATGGAGATGGAGACTGTGCCCAACTTGATTATCTTGATTCAACCCCAGCACTTAGTAAAGTACCTGGCACATAGTAAGTGCATAAAAACCTACCCCTAAAAAAAAGTGGGCATTCAATAAATGCTACTGCAGCTTCTTCAGTGATAAGGAAATGTATTACAGAGATAAATGGATTACTTAATTTAAACAATAACGTTTTGCCTCCGGCATATTCTGCACAGCAAATACTAAACTAATCATGCATTAAAATGTGAGGTCGACTGCAGATTGGCGCCTAAGGGAAGGAGAAATCTGGCGGACCCACCTATTCACAGTCTCATTAACAGGGCCATTGAGATCTGTGTGACTCAGAGGAGATCGCCAAGAATGTACCCATCCCTAGCACCTGTTGGTGGGAAGTGAGCTGTCTGAGTACTTTAGGGGTGACCTCGGGGTGGTGTCCTCAGTTTGGGTTGGTGGTAGAGGTGAATCGATCCCTCTCTGCAGCTGGGAGGGGAGCTCAGTGCGTGGGCCCCCTCGAACACAAGCAGGGAAGAACTCTTCTCTCTGCAGCCCCGAGCATGGTGACTCAGTGGTGATTCCCTGCCCAGTCCAGGATGGGAGTGGAGGGAGGCTTTTAGTCCATTGGCATGTAGGAATTTTCATAGCTAGCATTCTCCCAAAGTCAGGGAACAGAGTCAATGCCAGGCTTTCCGGTAGCTTAAAGCCAAGCACAAATACACCCCACCCCCCTCAACTATTCTGCAATGCACACAGAGTCCGTGAAGTCAAGGAGCTCTCTGTCTCCAGTGGCCACCTCCTCTAAAAGTTGGCAGAGGCAGGCTATGACTTGATGACAGCAGATCGAGTAATCGATCAATGGATTCCCCGCAGCTGGGAGCGGCTGAGTAGCCACCTATTAGAGGAACTTGCTACGGCCCACTGGGTTCTACAGATCAGCTGCTGCAGCTCTGGACTTTCTTCTTTCTCTTACTCTATCCCCCGACGATGCCTCTCTCTAATCTCCCCTCCTCTGTCCCCCATTCCCACCCCTCGCTCCTCATCTCTTTCCTCTCCAACTAAACTGCTCCCATGTTAATCCAAACACTCATCCTATCCTGCCTTGATTACCGTACCAGCCTTCTTGCTGTCCTCCCAGTCTTCTGTCTCTCCCCACTCCAGTCCATATTTCACTCTGTTGCCCAGATCATTTTTCTATAAAAACGGAAGACGTGTTTCTCCACTTCTCAAGAACCTCCAGTGGTTGCCCATCCACCTCTGCATCAGACAAAAATTCCTCTCCATTGGCTTCAAAGCACTCAATCACCTTGTCCCCTCCTACCTCACCTCAGTACTCTCCTACTACAACCCAGCCCGCACACTTTGTTCCTCCAAAGCCAAACTTCTCACTGTACCTCGATCTTGTTTATCTCATGGCTGACCACTTGCCCACGTCCTGCCTCTGGCCTGGAACACCACATAGTCCTTGTCAGTCAGTCAATCATATTTATTGAGTGCTTATTGTGTGCAGAGCACTGTACTAAGCGCTTGGAAGAGTACAATACAACAATGAACAGACATGTTGGGGCTCACAGTCTAGGAGTCGAGGCATGAACAAAAGCATGACTTGAAGGAATATTGGAGAGTCTATATGGTGGGCTCTGTTGGCATACTTACAAGACATCAGAAAATGTCTCTGTGACCCCAACTGAGCCCTAGTCATTAAAAAAAATGACAGGTTCTCTCACAGTGGGAGGATTATTTTCTCATACCAGGAATGTTCGATCAGCAAATACAGTTCCTTCAGAATCCATGCTCAATGAGCCCTTAAGTTATTATTGAATGAAACATAGAGAAGGTGCGAAACTGACTTAGAGAAGGTGAGGAAGGAGGCGACGGGGAGCGAGCTGAGAGGGATTGAGTTGACGTGGAGGGGGTGGACGGGTAGTAAGTTGATACAGAATGAGTAGACATGGAGAAAGCCGACAGGGAATGTGTTGACACGGAGGGAGTTGACAAGGAAGGGGGTCGATAGGGAATGATTCGACGAAAGGGAGTGGATGGGGAGGAGGTCGATGGGGAGTGAGTCGACGGGGTGAAGAAGCTCCTGGGTTACCTACTGACAGCAGACATTATGAAGGCAGAAATCGGTGGTCCATAATTTCAAGCCCAGGGAGAGAATCACTGAAGGCTTATTATTCTCTAGAGATCACAGTCTGATCCATGAGCCCCCTATAACTTTGTCCATATTTCAGGGCTTAGGGGATTCACTCCAGCAGCACGACATTAACGAAATTCCGCCTCCTTTCTGAAAATGGCCCATAAACTCCAACTGGGTTCCCTATTAACTCGCTGAAGAATGCCTATGAGAATATCATTGCATTTTACTGAGGTTACAAAGACGCTGGGCCAAAGTTTGCCAACCCTTGCTTGTTAGTTCTTGTCAAGGTTGGGTTTCCATAATGAAGAATAAGCATGAGGACTGGTCAAATTAAACCCAAGAGTTCTTTGAGCATAATCACAGTCAGAATTGAGTAGCCTGGAAGAAGTAGGGTCCAGGCTGAGACTCAGATGAATGCACATATAAAAATGAAGGGATCAAAATCATCTCTAGTTGGGAGACATAAACTTCTTTGTACAATTAGAGGTCCCATTAGCTCTAATTCAGAGTGGTGACTCACGATTTCTCAGAATTATCTTAAGATGCAGCATGTTCCAGTGAGTTCTAAATGCCAGAGTTGCTGTGTCAGAGTGAACAATGAGCCTGCCATGAAATGATGCACAGGGAATAGAGAGATGCATCATCCCGGCTAGAATAATAAAGCCTGTCACCTGCTAATACTATTACTCTGTGGTAATATCATGCCTTCTAAGAAACTCGAAGGGCTTTGTAGATGCTAAACTTTGACCCTCTGGGAGAAGAGATATGGAGGTTTTGGAGGAATGGGGCAGGCAGAGAAGGGACTCCTTCCATCCAAGGATATATTCCTCATCCTCCCTTTGTCCTTCCAATGATGAAAAAGGCAGGTGTTCTGGCTGACAGAATTGGTTCCTTGAAGTGAGGAAACACTGGCCGTTTTTCCCCCAGAACTTCACTGTGAGTCTGAGCCTTCCCAAGTTTGTTCCTCAGAATTGCCTCAGACTTTGCCAGAGCAACCCTATGAATGTGGGGTTCATGATCTGAGATGGTTTTTGCCTCTGAAGAGGAATAATCCACAGAAAAATTATCACAAGAACCATCTGTTCATAAAAGTTTTCTACGCTACATCTTCAAAGTTAGTGGAAATAGCACAGATCTGGGAATCAAGGACCCCGCGTTCTAACCCTGACCTTGCCACGGACCTGCTGAGTGACCCAGGACAAGTCATTTAACTTTTCTGTGCCTCAGTTTCCTCATCTGTAAAATGGAGATTAAATATCTGTTCTCCCTCCCCTTAAGACTGGGAGCCCCATGTGAGACAGGGACTGTGTCCAAACTGATTATCTTTTTTTTTTATGGTATTTGTTAAGCCCTTACTATGTGTCAATCACTGTTCAAATGCTGGGGTAGGTAAAGGTAAATCTTGTATCTACCCCAGTGCTCAGTCCAGAGTTTGGTGTAAACACCACCATTATGATTATTAGAATCTGTCTTCATGTCTATGACTTTTCATTTGCCTCCCAAACAAGGTCCCATGTTAAATTGTCTTTTATAGCAGCTCTCTTGAAAATTGTCTTTAGAATTTTACTCTTCTTAAGTGCCTTAAGTCCTAATGCATCAATCGAGGAAATGGTGTTGTTATGGAGGTTACAGCATCCATCCCCTTGCATTCTGATGGACTGAGCAACCTATTCCCTATAGTTTTCTATTCTTTCATAAAGGTCTCAAGGGAACCAAAATACACAACCTCCTAGCAGTAACCTTGCCAGCACTTAACCTGGAAATGCCTTCTATCTCTCTAGTGGTTCAGTTAGCACATTCTCTCTCTTTCTGCCCTGAGTCAAGGGGAAGAGCAGAAGCAAAAGAATCAAGAAGGAGAGAAGCAGTGTTACCTAGTGGAAAGAGCACTGGCCTGAGAGTCAGAGGATCTAGGCTCTATCCCAGCTTTACCACTTGTCTGCTGTGTGTGATCTTGAGTAAGACACTTAACTCTTCTGTGCCTCTGTTTCCGCAGCCAAAAAGTGGGGATTCAGTATGTATTCTCCCTTCTACTTAGACCGTGAGCTCCATGATAGACAGGGTCTTTATCTGACCCGATTATCTCGCATGTACCAGAGCACTTAGTACAATGCTTGGCATAGGCTAAGCTCTTAATGAATGCAATTATTTTATTAATATTAATTTATTATAAATATTATTAAGACCACCAGTTCATGTTTCAGGGTCTATATTTTTCTTTAACTGTATATTAGCCCCCTGTGGAAGATACATTCATTTCTTTGCATCTCTGGGTCGGTACTAAGTTGGAAACTGCTTCAGGATTGTCTCTCTTTATTGCTGAATTGTACTTTCCAACCGCTCAGTACAGTGGTCTGCATACAGTAAGCACTCAATAAACACAACTGAACAAATGAGCGTTAAGAATCAAGGGTTTTCCAGATAGCCTCTTTACTGTAATAAACCTACTAATCTTCCGGAATTTCCAACTTTCATTCTAAAACAGTAGGATCCCTCCCTGCTTGTTTCTATTCCCAGTGGCACAAAGTTGCACTATTTTTTTTGCTGAGAAATGAAGATTTGGGCCATATTCGGTCCGCCGGCAAAACTCCAGAGAATCAAGTCTTATAAATATCAGATGAAATGATTAAAATAAAGCCAATCAAATGCTTTTAGAATGAGACATAATTCACTTCCACTCTTGCAGTGTAATAGTGCAAACATTGTATAACAATACAAAAGCTGCTTAACTGCAGAGGAAGTCAAATAAAATTCATTATTGGGAGGCAGAACTACCAATTAAGTCTTCTAGTATTATTTAAGTATAGTTCATAACAACACTGATCAGGGAAGAATGGGAATGTGCAAATTGACATTAAAGTCTGAGAGAAACTAGGGTTCAGTACCAAAGCAGAGATTCAGAGGCCTTAACTACTGACAGGTTGGAAAACTCCAGAACAGACTTTTTTAAAGGTATTTGTTAAATGTTTGCTTTGTCCCAGTGACTGTACTAGGGTAATCAGGTTGGACCCAGGCCTGTCCCACATAGGCCTCACAGTCTTAATCCCCATTTTACAGATGAGGTAAGTGAAGCCCAGAGAAGTCAAGTGACATGTCCAAGTTCATCCAGCAGACAAGTGGCAGAGCTGGGATTAGAACCCAGGTCTCTGACTCCTTTGACCAACTCTTTCCACTAGGCCACACTGCTTCCCCCACACTTTCATTCATTCAGTCGTATTTACTGAACGCTTACTATGGGCAGAGCACTCTAGTGAGCTCTTGGGAAAGTACAATCCAGTATTTCCTGCACAAAATGAGCCGTTTGCTAGAGGCCCAATGGATACAGCCGCTTGCTCCCATTCGGAGGATTGGCACTTCGGTAGGCTTCCTATAGAATAATACTAATAATAATGATGGTATTTGTTAAGTGCTTACTATGTGCCAAGCATTGTTCTAAGCACTGTGGTATATACAAGACAATCATGTTGTCTCCCATGGGACTCACAGTCTTAATCCCCATTTTACAGATGAGATAACTGGGGCACAGAGAAGTGAAGTGACTTGCCCAAAGTCACACAGCTAATAGGTGGCAGGGGCGGGATTAGAACCCACAACCTCTGACTCCCAAGCCCGTGCTCTTGCCACTAAGCCATCCTGTGGGATTGGTTAGACCATGGCAATAGGGGATTGTCACTGGCCCTACCCTACAGTGCTGTCAACAGGGCAGTTGAGTGAGCAGGGTAACCCCATCAGCCTTTTACCAAGGAGGTCCCCACGATGGGACAGCAACACAGATCCCTCCTGAGGTTAGAGCGGAATGCCACCACCCCACCCCCGTCACCTCCATAATTTCTCTAGGACAAAGCACTGGTCTGCCCCGGGAGGAGCAGGTAGCAAGACCACAGCCCAGATCCAATAATAATGATAATAATTTTGGTATTTGTTAAGCACTATGTGCCAGACACTGCTCTAAGTGCTGAAGTAAATACAAGGTTGGACATAATCTCTTCTCACATAGGGTTCACAGTCATAATCTCTATTTTACAGATGAGGGAACTGAGGGCCAGTGAAGCAAAGACATTTGCCCAAGGTCAAACAACAGAATAGTGAGGCAGCCGGGATTAGAACGCAGGACCTTCTGACTCCTGAAGAGGATGGGATGCAGGGCAACCTCCCCTTGCTGCTGGAACCTCAGTGTAAGGCAAAGCTACTTGCGGGCGCGTCATCTTTTCTCGCCACAGTGCCCTGCAGACTCCTCCACACTGGGCTCTAGGGGAGGAGGCGTTGATGGCGTTAGCAGCCATCTGGGCTCAGAGGAGAGATGTAAGCTGAGTGACTCTCTCCCAAGAGATGTAAGCTGAGTGACTCTCTCCCACGGGAACAGCTTCTTCCCACAGGTCAACCCAAAAGAGCAGGACCAGTTAAGGCTCTGGTGCTTATGGTAAGCCTAAGGAAATGAAGGCTGACTCCCCATGCCACTGTGCAGAGAGGAGGCATATCTGTAGGGCAACTGAGGATGGAGCTGTTTGGATTCCAAAACCAGAAGAGATGTACAGGGGAGAGGGCAGGAATAAGGGGATGTAATTCAAACAGCCGGACCAGACCCTCCAGAAGACTCCTTCTCAGATGCTGGACCCTGGACAATTAACTGTTTTTAAAAAGGTTTAAGTGATCTTGAGAAGGGGATGAAGAAAGAACCTCAAAAGACATCATATATCTCAGTAGGTCAGCCACCTGATTTCCACCAGGTAGGCAGTTCTTTTCAAAAATCACTAAAACCACCTGCCCCTCACCTGATGAAATTGCTCAGCTCCTATCAACATCTGTTAGACTCCACTTGCGATAGGGAAAGTCATCAGGTCTCTTTGGAAACATCACCAAGCTCCCAGGCACGATAATAATCGTGGTATTTGTTGAGTGTTGAGTGTGATAATCACTGTACTATAAGAGCTGGAGTAGATATAATACGATAAGATCAGATACAGATCCATCTCTGTCACACATAGGACTCACAAACTAATAATGATAATGTTGGTATTTGTTAAGCGCTTACTATGTGCCGAGCACTGTTCTAAGCGCTGAGGTAGACACAGGGGAATCAGGTTGTCCCACGTGGGGCTCACAGTCTTAATCCCCATTTTACAGATGAGGGAACTGAGGCGCAGAGAAGTGAAGTGACTTGCCCACAGTCACACAGCTGACAAGTGGCCTAGGCGGGAGTGGGGAAAGAGAACAAGGCAATTAGTCACCATTTTAGAGATGAGGAAACTGAGGCCCAGAGAAATGAAGTGACTTGCCCAAGATCACTTAGTAAATCGTGGACTGAATGTGTGAACAGTAAAGTGTTCTTGACCCTTCTACTGAGTTTATTCAACCTCTTTGGATAATCACCTTAGTAGGGAGTTGTGTTGCATAAGGAGAGACTATATAATAGGCCTATCAAAAGAAGACATGAACGTTCTTATCACCTGTCAGCTCTTTTTTCTACAAAAGCAACCCTGAGCTAAAGCCTTTGGAAACTGCAACAGTGTGGTCAGTAAGAGTTAATGGCCAAGTCACACTCCATCAATCCAAACCGCTCTGGAGTTTCCAAAGCCGAAATAAAACTATTATTAGATTTAGGAATATGGAGATCCATCTCCCACACGATTTTCATCCAAATCTAATTGGCAGCCTTCAGCACTGTCAGAATTACATTATGGGAGCTGGGAAAGTTTTTAAACATTTCCAAAATGTTTCATACCCAGCCCGAACAAATCTGTCGACTTCCCAGGGGAGAAGAGCGATCATTCTGGGGAGAGGTCTGGCACACCGAAGGAATGACTCACACCCCCACACTCAAAGACTTGGCCTATTACAACGAGCCATCAGAGCCAGCTCTCCCAAAGGAAAATAAAATGTCTCCCACTAAAGGTCCAAACTGCCCAGGGAAATGCCGCCCTGAAATCACGTAGCGTGGTGTGTCGTTCTCTCCTGTTGTCTCTGAAGTGAGTAGCGTTGGGACCTATTAGTCAGAGGGTAGAAGCTTGACACCTAGTGGTTGTATCTAACGGCTACAATGTGTGCTGCGATTAGAAGAGAAAACCTTTCAAAAACTAAAAGTAAAAGAGGGAATAGGAATGAGACAGTGGGGGAAGGTGTTCAGAGCTCTTCTTCATGTAAAATTTCACCACTTCCTGGCTAATTCTTAGCCAAGATATCAGTGTCTTCCGATGCAGAACCAGGATTTCTGTTTCTCTTTAGGATTCAAAAGAATATTTGTTAGTTGCAGCGTGGGTGGGGTTTTGTTCTGTTGCTGAGATCCAAATGGCCAAGGATCCTCCACAGATTTTATTTTCCAACCACTCTCCCAGGCTATAAGAACCTCACTATTTAAATGGTAGAGAAACAGGAAGAAAATATGCCTTAAGTAGCCTAATATTAATAATAATGATGTTGGTATTTGTTAAGCGCTTACTATGTGCAGAGCACTGTTCTAAGCGCTGGGGTAGACACAGGGGAATCAGGTTGTCCCACGTGGGGCTCACAGTCTTAGTCCCCATTTTACAGATGAGGTAACTGAGACACAGAGAAGTTAAGTGACTTGCCCACAGTCACATAGCTGACAAGTGGCAGAGGCGGGATTTGAACCCATGAACTCTGACTCCCAAGCCCGTGCTCTTTCCACTGAGCCAGGCTGCCTAAACTTTTGGCCCTATCTGGGAGAAGATATTTTCCTGGCAGAGGAGGAACTACCACTGGGGCAGCCTAAGTAACTGCCCCAGGGCTCCAAGGAGTTGAGGAGCTCCCAATATATATCACGGGAGGCTCACCCACAATATTTTGAGGGTCTTGCTCCCTCCAAATGATTGTGCTTGGCTCCTACCAAAAAGAATGTGTCCAATAGCTTCTAAAGTAGAAGGAGCGTGGCACAGTGGAAAGAACCCGGGCTTGGGAGTCAGAGGTCATGGGTTCTAATCTCAGCACCATCAATTGTCAGCTGTTTCTCTAAGCAAGTCACTTAACTTCTCTGAGCCTCAGTTACCTCAACTGTAAAATGGGGATTAAGACTGTGAGCCCCACCTGGGACAACCTGATTAACCTTGTATTTGCCCCAGCACTTAGAACAGTACTTGGCACATAGTAAGTGTTTAACAAATACCATCATCATTATTATTATTATTATTATTGTTAAAGGAGTCCTATTTTCTGGATGGGGATCTTGGAGTTTGTCCATTGGGATTTGAGGTAGCTCTTGGTGCATATAAATCAATCATATTTACTGAGCACTTGCTGTGGGCAGAGCATTGTACTAGGTGCTCGGGAGAGTACAGTAAGACAGAGTTGGTAGTTGCTCTTCCTCTGGGACTAAAACTTCCAGGAGTACCTGGGCCCTGAGCCACCCCACGCTTCTCTGTTCATTCACTGATGTCGGGAAGTTACAGGGAGGGCCAACGTGGAATCTGTCCCAGGCCCCAGGTGGAACTGGTTCGGCTCCAGTTCCCCAAATTCTCATTTGAAAAATCTCAAATTCCCTGGAATAAATGGAAGACCTAAGGTCTCCTGCACCCCACTGCAGTGAATCCTTAAGCAAGAATCAAGAAAGCATCACGGGGTGAGCTTCCGTATAGCACCCATCTAGCAAGATTAACCACCTATTTACCATCTGTCTCCCAAACCAGATGAATGGAATTCTAATCAATCAAGCAATCAATCAATGATATTTACTAGGCACATACTCTGTGCAGAACACTGCACCAAGTGTTTGGGAGAGTGTAATACAGTAGAGTTGGAAGACACAGTCCCTCCCGTCAAGGAGTTTACGGTCTAGCGGAATAACGCCATCAGTCAGGAGAAGAAACAATAAAAAGAGCAGTCAATCCTTCTTTAACCAAACTATTTTCAGCTTGCTGCAGACTACAACAAACTCAGCACATCGCCAGCTCAAATGAGGAAGAGAATGCACCACAAAATCAAATTATTTACTTGTCATTCTTCACAGCTGTGGAAGAGTCTCCTGGGATAGACCCCAAATACTAATAATAACAATTGTGGTATTTGATAAGTGCCAGGTATTTGTGGTATTTGCTATTTGCCAGGCACTGAACTAAGAGCTGGAGTAGATAGAAGCTAATCAAATTGGGCAAGCCCGTGTCCCACACAGGACATAAAGTCTAAATCTCCTTTTTAAGGTTGAGGTAGCTGAGGCACAGAGAAGTGACTAGCTCTAGGTCACACAGCAGACAAGTGACAGAGCTGGGATTTGAATCCAGATCCTCTGACTCCCAGCCCAGGGCTCTTTCCACTAGGTCAAGCTGCTTCTCACTTCACTTACACTAACATTCCAGCAATGTAAAACGATACAAGTCACAAATAGATACTGTAAAGCTGAGGCACAATTTCTCATGAGTGGTCGAGTCTTCGTAAGCAAAGCTAAATTGGCCAGGAGATCACTCTGGGCTATGATTGGCAGATAGCCCAAAGTGTTCTGCTTGATTGTCTAACTCCACAGGTGGACACGTGACGCCAGCAGAAGTGTCCTTCTATTTGATTCACACGGGGGATGTTGGGGAATCAATCAGTAGTAGAATTAATTGAGTACTTACTCTGTGGAAAGCACTGTAATAAGACACCGGAGGATATAAAAGAGTTTGGAGTCATGAACCCCGGCCTCAAAGAGCTATAGTCTAAATAGACATGATCCCTGCCCTCAAGAAATTTAGTCTAGGGTCATAAAAGAGGAAAAAGGGGAAAATGGATATGTAAAGGAGGTAATGGTCGATGACGCTAAACTCCACTGAACCTAAGGAGTGGGTACCAAATGTTTACTTCTTAAGGTAAGTTCACAAATGGAAACATATGGGAAAGTGCACCACAGTATCTAATAATTATTAATTATGGTATTTGTTAGGTGCTTACTAGGTGCCAAGCACTCTTCTAAGCACTCAAATCTTCTAATTGGATAGAACCAAACTATTGAGTAAGTAGTGAGGGGAAATACCATTTAACAACCCTCTCATCAATCTTCATTTGTAAGTAGTTATGGTGTACATGACAACTACTGTGAGCTTAAGTGCTTCCCTCTATCCCTCTCCGGTATACTCTGTTCCAACCAAGCCTGGAGTGGTAGAAGAAACAAGAGGGAAGAGAGAAGGGAGGAGGGAAAGAGGGATTTAGAAGAAAGACAAAAGGAAAGTGTGAGGGAGAGAGAAGAAGAACATCAGAACCAAGATGAATTTACTTAATATTGATTTTAGCACTTTGTGGACTCATTGCTGGTAAAAATGTAATTACTTTTGACTTTTTTCCTTAATGATCTGGACTTGGACTGTGAATCTCCATATGAAAACTCCAACACATCAGTGACTGCCTCAGATGCAATTTGCAAATTCCACCCCACCTTGAAAATGTTCAATTATTTTACTTTGCTCCAAGAAAATGGTAGAGTCACCTAGGTTTGGTTAAGTATCATCTCCATCACTCTCTTCTAAAGATTTGAAATCATCTTGGAATGAACCTTTCATTCAGGTTCTCCCTGGTGCTTGTAATACCTCCCAGTGAAAGCTGGAAGTGGTTTTAACTTTTTCAGGATACTGATCTGGAAGTTGTCTCTTCATTTTGGGCATCATACAGCTTCAGTGCCTTACTCACTCTACCTCGATCTTGTCTATCTTCCTGCTGACTTCTTGCCTGCTTCCTTCCTCTGGCCCAAAAGTCCCTCCCCTGCTTTTATGACAGACCACCACTCTCCCCGCCTTCAAAGCCTTAATAGAATTGCTTCTCCTCCAAAAGTTCTTCCCCATCTAAGCCCCTATTTCACCTACTCTCTCTCCCTTCTGCATCAACTTTGCAAGTGGATCTGTACTCTAAGCACTTGATATTTGACCCACCTTCAACACCACAGCACTTCTGTTCATATCTGTAATTTACTTTAATTGCTGTCTCCCCCTCTAGACTGTAAGATCCTTGTGGGAAGGGACTATTTACTCTTCCAAACATTAAACGCACTGTTCTGTACACAGTAAGTGCTCAGTAAGTACCATGGACTCATCGATTGAAAGATAACTGGGATGGGGGGAACACAATTAAAATTATTTTAAATACTCTTCCTGTTAGAATAAGGCAGATTTAGGAGATCAGTTAAGTAGCCTAATGAGCACTCTGACAGGTAAATAGGCCCCTTACATCCGAGTACCAAAATACTGAAATTCAGCACAAACTTGAAAAACATCTTACCCTCCCTGGAAAATCGAAGAATGCTTGAACTGCCGAACCTCCTTTATCTAGAGGGATTAGATGCTGCTAAACATGCTCTTAAACCTTTCTTAGCTCCCATTTCCCAGCTTTTCTGAACTAGGGTCAAATGGCCAGAATGCTGGAAGGATTGTAAGGAGGAAGGGCTTTGGCAGTGTAATAAAATAAAAATAAATAGCCCTGTGAGACTTTCAGAATTTCCTAGTTCCAGATGGGGAAGTGGCAAGATCAGCTTTTTCCACTATGGATGAGGTCTCAAGGTGACTGGGCAGACTGGCCCACAAGCTACCGCTTCACCACTTCCTTCCCTGGGATTTCAAGCCAGTCCTTTTCCTCCTCCGTGAGCAGCAGACTCTGGTGAATTATCTTTGCTTCAGTTTCCTCATCTGTAAAATGGGAATTAACTGTCGTGCTCTATTCCCCCGAGCACTTAGTACAGCATTCCTGCACACAGTAAGTGTTCAATAAATATCATTGATTGATTTTTTTTCCTCCCCCTTGGATTGTGAGCCCCATAGGAAAAGGGATTGTGTCTGATTTGATTATTTTCTACCTACCCTAGCATTTTCAGAGTGCTTGGCACATAGTGAGATCTTAACTACTTTATGATAATTGTTGTTATTATTATTAGTGCTATCATTATTATGACACTTTGCTAATAATGGAAGCTCTGCAGACCTGGATCAGTTCAGAGATGAGTGGTCCTTAATGAGTTACTAGAGGGAGAGTAAGTGTAGTGGAAAGAAGACTTTGAGCCCATTGTTGGGCAGGGACTGTCTCTGTTGCCGACTGTACATCCTAAGTGCTTAGTACAGTGTTCTGCACATAATAAGCCCTCAATAAATACAATTGAATGAATGAAGAAGAGTTAAGGATGTTGGATTGTACATCCCTAAGCATTAGGATGGATATCATGGAAATCAGCCATCACAGGGTTCTATTTTCACTAACAGAGACACTGAGTTTCAGTTTTACAGTCTCTGGACTGTAAGCTCCTTGTGGGTGGGGAATGTGTCTAATTTAATAATAATATCTGTGGTATTTGTTAAGCATTTATTATGAGCAAAGCACTCTACTAAGCACAGATGTAGACACAAGATAATCAGGTTCCACATGGGGCTCATAGTCTAAGTAAGAGGGAGAGCAGGTAATGAATCCTTGTCTTGCAGATGAGGGAACTGAGGCACAGAAAAGTAAAGTGACTGGCCCCAGGTCACAAAGCAGATGAGTGGAGGAGCTGGCATTAGAACCTAGATCCCCTGACTCTCAGGCCTATGTTCTTTCCACTAGGCCTTGCTGCTTCTCAAAGTTGCTGTCTAATAACTCTGTTAAATTGTACTCTCCTCTGGACTGTGAGCTCCTTGTGGGAAGAGACCTTGTCTCCTACCTCTGTTATAGTATACTCTCCCAATCTTAGTACAGAGCTCCGCACAAAATAAGTACTCATTAAATACAATGGATTGATTGACTAGGTTGAGGGGAACATTGCTCTGACTCAGGCCTAGGATGTCTTCTTCCATCACCAATCAGAAAATGGCTGAAGTCCATGAAATATACTGTGTTTCCAGGATATTCTCCCTACCTCCTACTTGAGAAGACTGCAGTTTCATTTTTCCAAGTCATCTATTTGCAATGGGAAATTCTACGTCACTGACACACACTTGTTGTTCAGAGTCTTTCACCTGCACTCTTATTCACATCACAAAAAAATAATTGGCAGTCAACAGGCCAATTGTTTGCTATTCTAATTTAGTGGTCTCAATAGAGAAGCAGTGTGCTCTAGTGGAGAGAGCATGGCCCTGGAAGTCAGAAAGACCTGGGTTCTAATCCCTTCTCTGCCACTTGTCTGCTGTGTGATCCTGGGTAAGTCACTTCAGTTAGCTGTGCCTCAGTTACCTCCTCTATAAAATGGGATTAAGACTGTGCACTCCATGTGGAACAGGGCCTGTGTCCAACCTGACAAACTTGTATCCATCCCATAGCTTAGAACAGTGACTGGAACATAGTAAGTGCTTAAGAAATACCATTAAAAATATTATGATCCTTCCTAATAATGATAACAATATTACTATTATTATCTTCAGGCCAAACACCCACTGATCTGGCCGAGCCCAGGGCTCACCTCTTCTCTCCCTCCCCTTTCCACCAGCCCCACTGCACTTGTGTACATATCCATAATTTATTTAAATTGAGGTCTGTCTCTTCCTCTAGACTGAAAGCTCACTCTGGGCAGGGAATGTATCTGTTATATTATTATGTTGTAATTTTAATAATAATTGCAGTATTTGTTTAGAGTGTACTCTGTGCCAAGCACTGTTCTAAGCACTGGGATAGGTAATAATGATAATTATGGTATTTGTTAAGCGCTTACTATATGCCAAGCACTGTTCTAAGTGCTGGGGTGGATACAGGGTAATCAGGTTGCCCCACGTGGAGCTCACACTTTTATTCCCCATTTTACAGATGAGGGAACTGAGGCACAGAGAAGTTAAGTGACTTGTCTAAGCTCACACAGATGCTAAGTAGCAGAGCTAGGCTTAGAACCCACGTCCTCTGACTCCCAAGCCCATGCTCTTTCTACTAAGTCATGCTGCTTCAAGATACGAGGTAATCATTGTACCCTCCCAAGTGCTTAGTACAGTGGTCTGCAGATAGTAAGTGCTCAATAAATAAAATCGATCAATTGATTGACTGCTCTGGAGATCTAAAAGTATTTCGTCCATTCCCTGAGCATTGCTTTTTAATATTCAATAGTTGCCTTTGCTAGATAAGACCCATCAAGCCCCAGACTGGGCATGTAGTTCTCATCTAGAAAGTCCTCCCACTTCCCCACTTCAGGAGCAGGTCACTTTGACCATCTCCAATTCCCAACCAACAAGCGAAAAGAGCCTTCCCCCCGGCGACCCCCCACCCCACCCCCTGGGGAACCAGGAGAAAAAAGCACTGAGAATACTACACTATCAGGACCCAACAGCACTTTATTTTAAATGGAATCTGATTAATCAGGAGACAGCAGAGAATTGACTCTCTGACAGGTGTATTGACACTTTCTGAATGCAGGAAGAGATAGGGCTGTTATCTAAGTGCCTTTTTTCTTTGAAACATTTTTTTCTCACGCTACGCTATCAAATTCACACACCGTACAAGCTACATTGTGCCAAACATTCATGTTAATTTTGATGTCCTTCCAACACTCTGATATCAACTTGAGTGCAATGACAATTAGAATGTCAGGGTTGTTTTTTGTTTTTTTTTGCTTTTCAACCGCATTCTAATTTTAAAATCAAATTCCAGAGCATCATCGGATGTGCTATTCATGTTCATCACAGATATGATTAAATCCCATACCAGAGATAAATTACCTTAACATGCCTTGTAATAAGAAGGCATCGTATCATTGTTTGTCAGTTACAATAAACACAAAAGTTATCCCTGTAGCCATATCTTAATGTCAAGGGGGGGGTCCCCAGGAAAGTGGTTTATTGTTGATCTGGTCCACTGCATCCCACCGGTGTTTCATCCACATTTCATTAGTTATCCTCAGATTGACTCTTGGATCCCTTCGCTTAGATGACAATACACACCGCACAACCTTCATTAACCATCATGAGAAAATCACACTAAGAGGTAACAAGGTAACTCAACCTGGAGACAACCTAAACAGGTTATTTAACCCAATGAAGAACCAAGAAGAAAATGATTTCCCCAAAATAGTCAGCTCCTGAGGATCCTCCTGGAGATTTTGACAATATTGTCAGGTGGAAAAGTCAAATCAGATCAACAATAAGTCACTTACCCGGATACCTCTACACCTATTGTCAGCTACAAGAAGAATAACGATGTCTTTGAACTGCATCGGAAGGAAAGGGGTTGGGGGAGAAGAGAGAGGAACGGGGAGAGAGAGACAGCAGAGAAAGACAGAGAAAGAGTGAAACAGAGAGAAACTATGAATTGGAACAAGGGAGGCCAGGAAGCATCCAGACACTTTGAGGGCTCAAGGGGCCAGAGTTATTTTGCGTGGCTGCGGCAATGAATCCAGAAGAGGAAGAAGGAGAAAGAACCAAATAAATTACAGCTCCCTAATTTGCTCTAATTAAGGACCTGTCATTTCTATGTGGCCCAACGGACAAGCTTCAGACCAATGAAAGTCCCCAGGAGATAGGGCCCTCATTATGACATGATTGCTAGGTAGTCTAAAGCCCTGGAGAGAATACAGGGAAGATATCAATATCCAGTATTAACTTTATCCTTGGGCGGAGGAAAAACCTGTGTCTATAAGGTTGTCTTTACTACACCTTTGTTAGAATTAAAACCTTTAAATCTGGTCTGAGAATTATATTTCTTAGCGGGAAAGCTGATGTAAATCTTTACATTCTTGAAGTTTTGCCTTTATCTGATGCAATTAGTCATGCCAACCGTAATGGGACGTTTGATATGGAAATGTGGCATATGAGTGTTATGTGGGCAAGAAAGGAAGGCGCTCTCAGGCATCAAAGTCCTCCTGTGGCAAGAAGAGATAAAATGCAGTCTCTCCGGCCTCACAACCGCACAGCATTGCAGACAGTCCGAGGGGGGCGCTTCAAACATCTTCTCAATAATTCAGTTCCCTTCAAGGTGCCAGGAGGTCTGCCAGCTTGGCATGTGCATTTTGTCAAAGCTCCTGGACACGGGCTGTGGGACTCCATTAACACTATGCTCACTTGAGGCTCCATGGGCCTGAAGCCATAGAGAGAACCGCCTGCCAAAAGGGCTTGGTTGGCTGAGACGAGAGCTGGAGAGAGGGAAATGCGGGGTCCCCCAACACCCAGTTGCACTGAACCCTCTGCTCTGCTGATTGAGGAGGAGCAGAGAAGCAGCACGGCCTAGTGGATAGAGCACTGGCCTGGGAGTCAGAAGGTCATGGGTTCTAATCCACCTTCTGCCACTTGCCTGCTGTGTGACCTTGGGCGAGTCACTTCACTTCTCTGAGCTTCAGTTACCTAGGAGAATTAAGACTAGGAGCCCCATGTAGGACAGGGGTTGTGCGCAACCCAATTTGCTTGCAATCCCCCCCATCTCTTAGTGCAGTATCTGGCATATAGTAATTGCTTAATACCGCAATTATTATTAGAAGCAGTGTAGCCTAGCAGAAAGAGCATGGGGTTGGATTCAAGAGACCTAGATTCTAATCCTGGATCTGTCATTTGCCTGTTGGGTGACCCTTTTTTTTTTTTAAGTGGTATTTATAAAGTGCTTACTTTGTGTCAAGCACTGTTCTAGGTGCTGAGGTAGACAAAAGTTTATCAGGTTGGACACAGTCTTTGTAGGAGGGAGAAAAGGTATTTAATTTCCATTTTAAAGCTGAAAAAACTGAGGCATAGAGAAGTTAAGTGACTTCCCCAAGGTCACACAGCAAGCAAATGGCAGAGCTGGGATTAGATCACAGGTCCTCTGATTTACAGACCTGTGTTTTTTTCACTAGGCCATGCCACTACTCGATGCATTCATTAACTTGTATTTATTGAGCACTTACTGTGTGCAGAGCACTGTACTAATCACTTTGGAGAATAAAGTACTACAATAAACAGTGACATTCCCTGCCCACAGTGAGCTTACAGTCTGGGGTGGAGGGGTGGCGGGTCGGGGGGAGGGTGACAGACATCAATCCAAATAAATAAAATTACAGATATATACATAAGAGCTGAGGGGCTGGAAAAGGGGAAGAGCATAGGGAACGAGTCAGGGTGATACAGAAGGGAGTAGGCGATGAGAAAAAGTGGAGCTTAGTCAAGGAAGGCCTCTTGGAGGAGATGTGCCTACAATAAGCTTTGAAGAAGGGGACAGTAAATGTCTATAGGATTTGAGGAAGGAAGACGTTCCAGGCCAGAGGCAGGACTTGGGCTGGGGGTCAACATCGAGAGAGGCAAGATCGAGGCACAGTGAGAAGATTAGCACTTGAGAAGCAAAGTGTGCAGGCTGGGTTGTAGCAGAAAAGTGAGGTGAGGTAAGAAGGGGCAAAGTGAAGGAATGTTTTAAAGCCGATCGTGAGGAGTTTTTTGTTTGATGCGGAGGTGGATGGGCAACCACTGGAATTTTTTGAGGAGCTGGGTGACGTCCTGAACATTTTTGTAGAAAAATGATGCAAGCAGAAGAGTGAAGTATGGACTGGAGCGGAGAGACACAGGAGGCTGGGAAGTCAGCAAGGAGGCTGATGCAGTAATCCAGGTTGGCTAGGATGAGTGACTGTATTAATGGAGTAGTAGTTTGGTTGGAGAGGAAAGTTATGTTTTGAAGGTGGGACCGATAGGATTTAGTGATGATTTGAACATGTGGGTTGAGTGAGAGAGAAGAGTCAAGGATAACACCAACGTTAGGGCTTGTGAGACAGGAAGGATGATACTCCTGTCTGCAGTGATGGGAAAGTCAGAGGGAGGCCGGGGTTTTGGTGGGAAGATAAGGCATTCTGTTTTGGACATGCATCAGTTTCCCTATCTGTAAAATGGGGATAAAATGTTCTTAAGCTGGGAACCCCGAGTGGTAGAGACTGTATCTGATCCGATTACATTTCCCCCAACACTTAATCCAAGATCTGGCACTTAATTAGCACTTAACAAATTCCACATTTTTCATTCTTATTATTAGAAACAGGGAAGTCTGGAGCCTCCAAAGAACTCATTGCTCTCCTGTTCTCTGGTTACAAGTCAGGAATCTCAGGGAAAGCCAATAGCCACAATCCTCACCTCACCCAGTTCTGGAGTGTGGAACCAGAAACCTGGGCTGGCTGATTGATGGTTCACCCCACCTGTTAATGAAGAAATGAATTTGCACAAGTGTGAGGGCCCTTAGGAGCTTCCTGGCTTGTGGTACAGGGCAGCAATATCTTCCAAAAGCAACACTACAGGGGGAAGAAATGCAGACAAGCATTTTCTCGCTTTTAGAAAAAGAGATTTGGGGTTTTCCCATGGAATCCATGCAGATCTTTGATTTGGGGGAGAAGTGATAGGCAGACTGTTTAGAAAGCTGTTTCTGCTGCTTCTGCAAGCCAGAAACTACAATAAATCTGCTGTCCAGAACACAGAGCCACAACCAGCCAAAATTCTGTACCCAGAGAAACCCAGTTAGATAGGAAATTGATAATTGAATTCTGTGCAGGTCAATTTGAAAATAGGGTTAGGGATAGGGTTGGGGAATTGATAAGATTACGGTTTACGACTGAAGGATTTCAACTCTTCAAATTAAGGACCACTTTGAAAGGACCTCTGGGAGAGGAGAGAAATAGAACAGAAGTGTTATCTCCAAAATTCAAAATGGTGGAAAGCAGGACAAGAAAAGGACTAGAACACAGGGGTTATTCCCTTCCAGACTCCCACAGGCCTGGGAATCAGAGGACCTGATTTCTGGTCCCAGCTCTGCCATTTAGCTGCTGAGTGACTTTGGACCAATCACTTAACTGCTCTGTGCTTCAGTTTCCACACCTGTAAAATGGGGAGTCAATACCTGTTCATCCTCCCATAGCCTGTCAGCCTCAAGTTAGGCAGGGACTGTGTCCAGCGTTATTATCTTGTATCTTCCCCAGTGTCAGTTCAGTCATTGGTACATAGTAAGGACTTAACTATTATTATTTTATTATTATTCCAGAGGTTAAAAACTGTGAAATGTTGAGCAGTGAAATACCTAGAAGTCCCACCCTGCCAAACAACTGGCCTCAAGGCACCCTTGCAGAAGCACTGTATTTGGGAGAGGGGGAGGAATTGGGGTTAGTGAGACATAGGATCTTATCACATTCTCTGAGGAGAATAAAAATATCCAGGAGCCAAGATCACGTCTGCCTTCTGATTATCCATATTATGACAAGGGCTGGAAAGGTCTGGGCTGGCTAGCAATTTACCAAAGCAAAGCTGTTCTAAAATTCCAAGCCTGTACTTTCATCTCCATTCCCAAGTAATTGAAACTGCAGAGACTTTCCAGAATTATCCGTGTGAGTCGCAAGTGGCATTGAGGAGATGTTCAGTGTGTGAAACAGTCATGACTATTAGACCCCAGCTGCAAATGGACACACTGGCGGTGGTTGGGCATCATTAGATCACACTCTCAGGTTCGATGATTGTTACCTCCTTGTTTTTCCCTAGAATGTGTCTTTGCCGCCCAACAGCCGTGGCTTTTGGATGAAATACAACCTTAATTGAGGGGCTAAGACTGTGACCACCAAGAGACAGTAGCAGCCAATGGACCTGTCTGGCAGGCAGAAATCAGGATAAAAGGAGCTGTTCTTGAGTGGAGGCTGGGAGGAGACAGTGACTTCTTCAGACAGACTCAAAAGTGGTGTCGAGAACTGCAAAAAAGCAGAGGTAGCAGCACAGCAAAGGAAGGTCTCGTGGAGGTATGACATGACATGACAAGGTTTCCCTTATGGATGTTCCACGTGGAAGAACCAATTAGTTTTAAATAGTCTTTTCAGCCTATTGATAGTGTCATCTTTGACCTCAAAGGCCAGCGATTGTGTGCTGTCCCTCGTTCTCTCAAGATTCTCTTGCCACTAGAAGTTGCCTTGCTCAGTAGATTCCAGGGACACCTTTGGGGATTTCCCAGTAAAAAGAGCCAAGAAAACGCCTTTTCAGTTTCAAATGAGTCCATGGACAAACAGGTCTATGTCACTGTAAAAAAACAAAACTAAAAATGATAGGAAGTGTGAAGACTGAAGAGGGTCTGGAGCAGGCTCCTGCTTGAAAGTAGCCAAGAGAATGCTGGTTGATTTAAAAAAAAGTAAGATCCACCTGTGATTAACTATTCTATTACCTTAGAGTAGCGCTGCTCCAGGCTGTGCGTAAAGTCCAAGATGGATCTGCAAACAATGTGGTCTAATGGAAATAGCATGAGCTTGGGAGGCAGAGAACCTGAGTTCTAATCCTGACTCTGCCATTTGTCTTCTGCTTGACCTAAGGCAAGTCACTTTACATTTCTCTACCTCTTTATCTCGTATGCAAAATGGAGATTGAGACTGTGAGCCCCAAGTGGGACATGGACTGTGTCCAAACTATGTCTACACTTAATAATACCATTAAAAAAATGTGTTTAAATAGTCTTCACCAGACTCTGGTCATCTTATACTTGCTGAATCTAGGTAAAAAAAGGTTGAGCTCATTCTTTAATTTGTGTCCTGTTTTGAGGAAGATGAAAGCGAGGTGGTTAAGTGCTAGAGGGGCTGTGGGAGTAACCAAGTGCCTTGGAGACGTGAAAATGTTGAAGTGGCCATTAGGATGAGGCCATGAGAAGAGGGGTGAATGAGGAAGACTCTTCAATCCTCTGCACTCATAGAGTGCCTACGGGAGGCAGGGAGAAGAAAAGGTGGTGAGAGAGCCAAACTACTTCCATTTATTTAACCCCTCTCTCCACAGATGAGGCCACAGTCCAAGACCGGCTCCCCCATGTGGTTTGTCACTCCAAACCATGATGGGGGTGGGATTGAGGGTCCCCATCCCTCATCAACTTGAACTGATATCTTCAGGCCATCATCACGTGCCTAGAGCTTTCAGAGGCCCAAACTCTGTTGGCCCTAATAAGACAATTGCCTGACCCGGGGGAATCAGAGCTGTCAAATGTAAAAAAAAATATTTCATTGCTGTTGCGTGCTCCGGTAGAAAACTAAAAGATTTAAAAGATTTGCCTGAACCAACCTTTTTCTGAAGGGTCTAAGCAAGTTCCCAAGGCCTATGCCCTTGTCCCTCTGCTACTCTATCAGTTCTTTATGGTCCCCATCCTCTCCCCAGCAGAGTCAAGGCAGAAACCTCACCTCAGTAATGAGCCTGATGAAGAAGGTTCCTGATGAAGAGAGGCCACAGAAGCCCCAGATGTGGTTCTCTGTCCATGAGACTGAAGCAGTATTTCCTAGTGCAAAAAGCACAGGCCTAGGAGTCAGAGGATCTGGATTCTAACCCCACCTCTGTCACTCGTCTGCTGTGTGACCCTGGGTAAATCACTTAACTACTCTGGGCTTCGGTTACCTCATCTGTAAAATGGAGACTAAGCCTGGGAGTCCCGTGGGGGACACGGACTGTGTCCAACCTGTTGAGCTTGTATCTACCCCAGTACTTCGTAGAGTGCCTGGCACATAGTTAAGCACATGCAAATAACATAATAATAATTAAAAGATAGGGTTTGGTAACGGAGGAAGAGATCTAAACATCTCACACAGGAGAGAGCCTTAGCCTTCTCCTCTGACTCAAACATTCATAGATTGTGACCCCCTTCAGAGACAGAGTCCATGTCTTATTCTCACTTGTATATTTGCTCCCAGTACTTAGTACAGTGCTCTTCACACAGTAAGTGCTTAATAAATATTATTACTATGAGATGGTCAGGATTTCCCTTGAACTTTCCCCAGAGTTTTTAATAGATGGCATGTTTTTCATTTCTTGTGCTGGCACACTTCTACAGCCCCGCCGTAGTTCCCTTAACAGCTGTTAGCATTCCACTCCAGATGTAGCTGTTATTCAGGGGAAGAATAAATAATTTTTGCATCTAGATTCTGTAGATTCTTTACAACGCGCTCTCGACCCCTCAGAAAGGGAAGTGGCATGCGAAAGAATCATAGGGATCCCCTGGCAAAAAAATCACACATTAGTTGTTAAAAGCCAAATAGGGCAGCCACCGGTCAGGGAGAAACAGAAACGACCTGTGTGCCGTCTGGGGTTGCTCTAGCCTAAATCTCTATGGGTTATCGGTGTGCAGTGTGGCTAGCCTTTATGCTTTGGTAGCTGATGGAAATTTCCCTAGCAATGGCAGATAGTGCCCACAGGACTGAGTGAGTCACTCTGTTGTGCTCTTCTACAGTTCGATGCTGATGAGAGAGTTGTTCCTCTCATTAAACGAGGGTCAGGCCCTCTGCACGCAGGACATTGCTTTCCTCTTTGGCCTCGGGCACAGCCTTGCAGTGGGGCGTGTCTCACAGCCTGATTAACTAAACTGGAGCCAGATAGTTTTAGTGAGCACAGAGGTCTCTGTGGTGTAACTGAATTCTTTGGTCAGTATGTGTAAAGTCAAATGTGAGGATGGGGAAATGGGATGGGGCATGAGAGAGGAAGGCTCTGTTCTTCTCTGGGCCACTTCACTTCTCTAACTTCAATTTCTCCATCCGGAAATTGGAGATTCAATACTAGTTCTCCCTCCTACTTAGACTAAGTTTCATGTGGGATGGGGATTGCGCCCAACCTTATAATCTTGTATCTACCCCAGTGCTTAGTATGGTGCTTGGCACATAGTAAGGGCTTAATAAATGTAGTATTAGAAGTCATAATAGTAGTATTATCATGCCAGCCCCTTCTGGGCCATAAGGGAATTATCAGGCTCAAAAATTCCACCAGGGAAATGAAAAATATACATTGGGTGCCGTGAATCAGACGGAACACCTGGAGATTTATGACTCATTGCATAGCAATTGCTTATATAACGGACAACATCATCAAATTCTTGCACGGGCAGGCCTGCTCCCGTCTTCTTGGACCACTAGAGAGTCAAGTTTGTCTTCCATGCCAGGAAGGTTCCAGACTCAGGGGGTACCTCCTCACAAGTGATATGTGCCATTTTCCCAAGTCGGCCTTTGTGACCTACACCTCCAACCTCTTCTGGATGGAAAGTAGGACTGGTGGGGTAGAGTCCCTCCCTGTTATTCAGCTGAAGCGTTTGTACACAGCGTAACCTCGTTTTTGCCGAGCTGCTCAACTTGAGGGCCTTCACATACCAGTTTCAGATTTAATGTTTCTTTTTGTGCTGTGGATGGAGCCCTCTTCTGGAGAAAATTTTCTAAAAAGAACAGGCTTCAGAAAGCAAACATTTTTATGAGGAAATGACATTACACAAGAACGATAAAATATGTCAAAAAATAATCGATTCTTCATAATAGATAGTCTCTCCCATCTTTCACTAAAGAGGGTGTTAATTAAACTCCCTCAGAAATGTACTTTTCTTCAGAGGAAGCAATATTCTCAAGCATAGAATTGTCCTCTCCCCACCCCAGATGATAAACTTCAGAACAAAGACACGTATTCCACAGCGACCCTCACGCTCTTTTACATAAACTAGCTCAGGATGGCACAGATCTGTTTTGCGATTTCTATGTACTATGCTGAAATGCATCTAAGCTACTTCCCCAAGGAAATAGATTTTTCCTTCAGAGTAAAAGCAAAGTCTAAAACCTGAAAGTGTGAGATGGCATTTGGAGATCAGAGACGTTGTTTTCATTTGAAATTGAGAAATTCTTAAAGACCAGCTCATGTAATCGGCTGCATAGGTTATTAGACTTGTTGTTACTTGCAAGGAAGTGCCCAATTTCAATTCCTCATTACGTCTCTTTTTCATGCTTAGGCTACTGGTTTCAAATTGATCATTGTCCTGCTTAGGAATCTTGGAGACGATCACATAATGAAGAAGTTTTCTCAAATGTACCTATCTCCTGTCTCTCTGGCAGAAGGGACCCATCCAAAATAGTCATTTCACAACTATGTATGACAGGTTGAAATTATGAAATTATGAAATTGCCTCATTAGGGATAGAGCTTTCATGAACTGAAACACACCAAGATACAGGCGAAAGGTGAATTTTTTTCTCTAAAATAAAAGATTCAAAATCATTCGGAATAGTTTAAACCACTCCCTGTTGAACAATTCCCCAAACCACTCCCCAAAGCAGAATTCTTGAGAAATTGCTCATTCATTGTCAGAACTTGCTGCTAATCCTTTTCACCTTCTATAAATGGGGAAAGAGCATAATGTTTATAACGGAACGTCTGTCACATGGCCATCCTGATTATTTTATGGTCAGTCCGACTATTAGTCACCAGTGGCATGTGTCCTCCTTTCTGAAAACAATCTGTGCCAATCAGAGGGGAACATTCCCTAATTTTCCCCGTTCCCAGCCATTGTTGCTTCAGATGACTTTCCTCTTCCACCTCTGAGCCTCTGAGTCTATGGAAATTGATGGCTTTCTGAGTCACATGCAGTGTTATGGAAGGACCACCCCAACTGTTGTGGAAAAGAACGCATGCACATAGAAGTATCCCCAAAGCCAAGTGTCAGATTTACTTTATTACACTATTTTTCCCATTCTTCTGTCTCCTTTCCTGTTAGAGGAAGGTTTGCCCCTGAGTCAAGTGGCCCATTTTGCTTGCTTCATTGAAGGGAGTGGCTCATTCTCTTTCTTCTGGCAGAGTTAAACACTGTGTCCTTTAACCTCTTAGTGGTCAACTTAATGCCATGAAAGTGGTTTGCTTTATAGAGAGTGGTTTTATTGCAATTAGCATATCATTAGCATACCATCTAATGAACTCTGATTATGCATCAAGATACAATCACCAAATGTGGGCAATGAGGAATGGTGTTTCCTTCTCCAATCTGAACTGAACAGAATGGATCTTACTTTCCACAGCCTTAAATATTGGCGGTTGTGTTTTTTGCCTTTTTCATCTTCAACACCGATACAGAGCCAGATGATTTGCTAACTGTAGTATGTAAACCATTTGTTCAACAGGCTGTTCGTGACGATGCCATTCTGAGAGTGTGTTTGCATGTGTGTATCTTTCTCTAATGTGGTTATCAGGAAGATATACCTTCTTCTGGGCTATGAAATGTGAAGCAACTAGTTACAAATCAATCCCTACAAGGGATAAAACTTCAATCACACCGACAGTAGTCTGAAAACGGGTCTTTGCCATGGGGACAAGCAGGTGGGCAACCATTAATATACTAGTTAGATACTAGCTCTGTTTCTTCACTCTCCTGGACATGCCCGATTTTGCTCTCCAAGGAGTTGTTGGCTCTCCCATCTTCCCAACGCCACAGACGGTAAGTCCCACTTGCTGCTGGCGGCAGAGGTCATCCAGAGCCTGACAGGCCATGTCCAGTGGGTCCTTGGGAGATCAGAGACCATGTATAATTGCCACCCACCTCTCCACTCTCTCCTACTTCTTAGGACAGTGCTCTGCACGCAGTCAGAGCTTAATCAATACTATCGCCACTCTTACTGATGAGAGGTCAGGCGGAAGGGCTGATTTTGGAAGTCCCTTTTCCCTAACACTCTGGAGTTTCCATTTCCTCCCACCCACCATCGCCTCTTTAATAATAATTATGGTATTTGTTAAGCGCTTACTATGTGCAGAGCACTGTTCTAAGCGCTGGAGGAGATACAGGATACTCAGATTGTCCCACTTGGGGCTCACATTTTTTAATCCCCATTTTTGCAGATGAGGGAACTGAGGCCCAGGGAAGTGAAGTGACTTGCCCAAGGTCACACAGCAGGCAAGTGGCGAAGCCAGGATTAGAACCCATGACCTCTGACTCCCCAGCCTGGGCTCTTACAACCGAGCCACGCCTTTACACCCCCCGCCGTCCCCCAGGCCATGCTTTCTGCCATTCTGATCATTTGGCCACCCAACCTCGGTGTTCTGGGTTGTGTTTATAGGCACCGGTGTCCCAGAGTCCAGTTTTACTCCAGGCTTTGATTGTCATGCCCCAGCCCACCCAACCACCCTTTCTGGGGATGGAAAACCCCTTCCTCCAAACATACTCCTAGTAGCTGCCAATCCCCAACCGGATCTCCCTTCCCTCTGACAGCTTCCCGCTCCAGCTGTCCACATGCCGATCCACCCGGCTACTCTCCAGCAGCCCCCCAGCTCCTCATTGCTATTCGCAGCTAAAGAGTGTGGTCCCCAACCCCCTCCCCTCCCTGCTCAGGGCCCTTCCCCCTCCTACGCTGCCGGCAGTCTTCCCAACCTTCTGGGAGCCAGCTCAAAAGCTATCCCAGGGGCTCACCTAGTCGGAGCTTGTCCTGGCACCTTCTCCTGCCTGCCTACACACACTACACCCATTTCTAGCTCTCTTCTCATTCCCCGTCCCCTGCGGGCATGGAGTTCAGCTGTCCAACTACTGCCAGCCAGACCCAGAGTTCCTGTGTGGGCCAGTCAGGCGCTCATGGGGTCCCTGATGAGATGTCGGCCCTCCGGACTCTGGGGGATTTCTAAAAGCCGAGCACGCCCGCTCTGACCCCTAGCCCACACAGTGTGCTCTTCCTCTACCCAACGGCTCATTCAGAGAGCCCCAAATCTGCCCTTCCTCAGAGCCCTGGTTTTCCTCACCAAAACTTCCCCTGCTTTTCAAGGCATTTATAGTAGGCTATTTTCTCCGGCTTGTGACTGCAAACACAGACACACACACACAACACACACACACCCCTCCCTACGGATTTCTCTTACCGGTCTGACACACTCCTGCCCTCTAAGGGTTAACAGTGCTGTTTCAGCTCAAGTGGGAAAGGTATTAACTTTGATTTCCACTTAGTGCCCAGGACACCAGCCCTGCCAGCATTTCTCAGGAGTTTTACAGCCAGAAAAACAGTCGGGGCACAAAGACCGGGTGGCATCCGGCAACACCCCTCTCCCCCTACTTCCCTTCCCCCAACCCAACCCTCCTCCCCCCTCCCCACCAGCAAACACACACACACACACTCAACCCATTATGGGTCACCCCAGAGTGGTATCTAAAAGGAAGCCTGGAAGGTCTGAGTCAGGCAGAAACGAAAACAACACCTCCAACACAAAGAAGCAAAGGAAGAGGCAAGTCAGAGCTCACGGAGTTCCTCTCCTTTGACTGACGGCAACAGCGGCAAGCCTGGAGGCTGGGTGTTTGCTGCTTTCCAGCAAAGGGAATCTATTAGAGCTAATAAGGGGACCGACAACTCCTCCAGCCAGGGACGCGACTAGACTCCCCCATTCAGGCAAACGAGGTGACGCTGAAATCCTTGACAAAGCCCCCTTTCCCCCCCACCACCACATTTCGTTTCAGGAGAAACAATGACTAATTTGAGCCACCTCCGACAGACCCTTTCCCGGAGCACGATTCCTGCTAAGAGGCGAATCAAAGTTGCAGCCCTTGCTGTGTCAGAAAATATCTGTGCTGCGAGACGCTTGGGAAGATACCCCCAAACCCACCTCTCCCACCCTCACAAACACACACGAACACACACAAGACACATGTACACACAACCCCAAGAAACACAATTCGGAGCCAAACTGTGGTGAATAGAGGTTTTGTTCAAGATACTACATGGGTGGAAATCAGCTTCCAGCTGAGCTCTGACACCCTCTAACTGAAATGCAAAGCTGGGTACAATCCCTCAGAAATCATACCTGCATTACAAACAGTTTGAGACCAAAATGCACGAAAGAGAAAGGATCAAGAAAAGCAAGTCAAAAGCCCACCACAGTTCCTTACCCGGGACAGCAGAAAGGACAGAGCTAGTTGAGTTTTCTGCTGCATTTTGCCAGACTAGAAGCGACCGGAGGCTTTTTCATTCATGCACTCGACTGCACTGAGCATATTTTCCCTGTGAAACAGCCTTTGAGAAGAGACTCTGCCTTGAGAGCCAGCCAACTTCCCAAATAGATCAGCAGCATCATCACTAAAGCATTGGATAGAGTCTGATGACCAGAACCAATGGCTTTTCAAGGATGATTTCTTCATAAAGCTTCCCCATTTTGCATAGTAGATATTGGGCGAGCACCTCTCCCAAAAACCAGCACCTCCGAAAACATATATATATATATATATATATATATATATGTATATATATTGGCTTTTGATTGTTTAGTTTCAGTCTAACAAATCATGCTTATGGACTGCAATAGCAGTCTGCTTTTTCACAGGATAGCTCAGGGGAATAAAAGCTACTCGGACCACCAGGGCAAAAGATTCTCTTTATTAAAATGTTAATAAGGTCTGCTTCATTTGCAATAAATCTAAACAATGACCACTGCAGTTTTAGCAACTCCCAAATCTTGGAAGCCTACAATGTGTATTTTTTTTCCCTTTCTTACTCTGGAGCCAAAATACCGATACTATTTTGTGTTTTCCTTCCATCCCACACATCACAAAGTAGACAGATTAATTCTTGCCCGTAGAAAAAAATCCATCCAAGGGCAATAGATTTCATTAACTCCTCAGGTAATGTTTAAACAGGCTTCCTGCTCTATGAACTTGAATTTGAGACAACTTCTCAGGTCTCTGTCCTCCGGGAGAGGAGTTTCCTGTTTGGTGGAATTTAGCAGTTCAAGAGCCAAAGCCAGTTCTCTGGAAGAGTTTGAAACAACTGGAGAGTGGATTGCAGAGAGTGTTGAGTTTCCCTGGAAAGGAACAAGCTTGCTGAGGATGAATAGAAATGGCAGGATGCTTGGCTGCTGGGAGAGGCACCTGTCAACCGTTGGAATTGGTGAAAGGAAAATGAGTTTGATTGACAACCCAGGTTCCTGATGGGAAGAGGAATGCTCTGGTCCATGTTGCTGCCCCGGGTGGAACATTAGCCTCCCAAGTTGGGAATTCCTGAGGGGACTGATCCGCTTTGTGCTTCTTTCTTTCAAAGGCAGTTTGGTGTGAAGGGGAGAAATCGACCCAGCCTTTTCCCCCTTTCCCTCCTCTCACCAACACCCACCTCCATTTTTCCTTCTTCCTCTACTGTTTCTTCATCCTCCACTCTCCATTTCACCAATCTCCACCTCTTCCTTGGGAAGTGGCATGGACTAGTGGAAAGAGCATGGGCCTGGAAGTCAGAGGACCTGGGTTCAAATCCCAGCTGCACCACCAGTCCGCTGCATGATATTGGGCAAGCCACTTAATTTCTTTCTGCCTCAGTGTCCTCATTTGTAAAATGGGGATGAAATCCCACTCCCTTCTATGTAGACCACGAGAGCCCCATGAGGGACAGAGGCTGTGTTCAACCTGATTTCATGTACCCACCCCAACATTTAGAACAGTGCTTGATGCATAACAAGCACTTAGCAAATATTATTATTATTCCTTCCCTACTTCCCAAGATTGCTTTCCTTATGCTGTCTCCCCTTTTTCTTCTCCTTCAAGAACAGGCACGGACTACTTAAAAGAGCATGGGCCTGGGAGTCAGAGGATCTGGGTTCTGTTCCCAGCTCTGCCACATGCCTGCTGTGTGACCTTCTGTAAGTCGCCTAACTTCTCTGTGCCTCAGTTCCCTTATCTGCAAAATGTGATTCAACACCTCTTCTCCATCTTACCTACACCCCATGAACCTGATTATCTTGTATCTACCCCAGTGTTTAGTACAGAGCTGGCACATAACAAGCACCTAACAAAAGCCATACTTATTATTATTACTGTTCTCCTTTTCCCCTCCTTTCTTCTCCTCACCTTCTCTTCCCTCTCCCTCCTCTCTCTTCCTCTGCTCCCTCCTCCTCTTTCCTGTCTCCCTTCAGCTCCTTCTCCTTGCTCTCCACTTCTTCCATCCCTTCCCCATCTCCTCACCCCTCTACTGTTGGTGAGTGTCCAGCGAGAGGCTCTGATCAGCGAGGGCTGCCAGGATTTTCCACACACCATCTGGGGAGGAGGTAGGTGAATGGCATCTCTCTGGTCTATAGGCAACCATAACTTGTCTCTCAAGGGTTGCAGGATTTAATTTGCTTTGTCCCAGGTGAAACTTACTGACCCTGAATTCTTGCAATCTTTGAGCTTTATACCCTTGTATATATTTAAAATCTAATTTGGGCATTAGCATATCTCTCCATCCAAGAGTAGCCCAGGCATTCTGTTGAGTAACACATCATTATCGTGTTAATATGAGCAACCCAATAGACTAAGTAATATTTATCACCCTAAACAATCATTGGCTACCATTAGCAGACTATGGGTTTGATATATAGACATCTGTCTAGTTGGCTCCAACCTGACCCAAAATACTACTCCTGTTATTGAAGGCCGGAGACTTTCTAAATGGCCAGTCTCCCCCAGCCTTCCCTACCTGACCAAGTCCAATATTCGATTCACTCATGTGTATCTCGTATCTCTCCTATGCTGGCTATATGTTTAATCCAATCCAATCTCACATTTTTGTCTTCCTAGGAGGGAATGTAGAGTGAAGTCAGTTAACCTAGTACCCCCCAACCTCACTAACAGGAGTTCAGCATAGACCTTACTGGTCAGGAGAAGTTCCAAACTCCTGGTTTAGGGAAGGGGTAGTGAGGGAGCTTTCCTCCTCCCTTCAGTGTGGTGCTCCCTCGTGTCTTCCCCCAAGACAATGGGACAAAATGGGAACTACCAGCCACTACAGAGGGTCTTTGAGAAGATCCTCGCACACCAAAAATACAGGAAGTGTCTGCCCTGTTTCTGCAACCCTGGCTGGGGCCTGGGGGCTGAGAGGGTGGGCTCAGGTTTCTAGAGCTACAGCATACGCTCCCATAATTAAGCTGCTTCTCCTCCCACCACCCCTCCAGGAAAAAGATCCTATGGCTCCACAGCTTGGGATCCCCTTGCAGCCCTTCCCCAAAGTGAGGAGCCCACTGGACAAGCCCATCTCCATCAGATTAGCAGAACATCTTTAAAGCCCTCCTTAAACACAATCTCCTCCAGAAAGTTACCTAAAATTTCAGCCCTTTCCTCTTTGATTAATTCCCAACATTCTAGTCTTATCAGATCAAGACCCATCCTTACCACCTTAGGATTTCAATCCTATCCTCTGCCCACACATCAATTTTTTCTTTGCCTAGATACTTGTTAGTACATTCAATTATATTTTCAGCTACTTCATCTGGGCTCAGTGGCAAGAACCCGGGCTTCAGAGGCAGAGGTCAAGGGTTCAAATCTCGGCCACTTGTCAGCTGTGTGACTGTGGGCAAGTCACTTAACTTCTCTGTGCCTCAGTTTCCTCATCTATCAGATGGGGATTAACTACCTGTTCACCTCTTACTCAGACTGTGAGTCCCATGTGGGACAGGGACTGTGTGAAACATGCTTATCTTGTATGTACCTCAGTATTCAGTACAGGGCTTGGTACATGGTAAGTGCTTAAAAAATACCACAGTTATTGTTATTATTAGCAGACCTACCTACCCATCTGGCACATGCCAGGAACATCTGAGCTATTCTCTTCACCAGCCTGGCTTGGGCCTGATTAGGGGAAGCCTGGGAGCAGCAGAAGAGACTGGTCTCCCCACCCTGCCCGGGGAGGGTTTATGAAGAGTCACAGTGAAGAAACATTTGGTGAGTTTAATAATAATCATACTATTAATTGTGACTTTACCTCCGATTGGCTGAGAGAAACACCAGGTTAGGGCATTGCTGCCCTAGCAGGGGCTGACAGCGTCAGAACCTCTTCAAGGTGCCTTGTGTGCTCTCAAGTGCCACCATCTTTGACTGCAGGAAAAGCAACTGGGCATGCTTGATCAAATAAAGATGGTGACTTTCCCATTTGCTCAATCCATGGCATTTACTGAGCACCTACTTAGTGATAGGTACTGTACTAAGCACTAGCATCTTTTTACTGCTGTACTTTCCTACATTCCCTGTCCTCAAGCAGAAGAGACTGGTCTCCCCACCCTGCCCATGAAGGATTTAGGATGAGTCACAGTGAAGAAACATTTGGTGAGTCTAATAATAATCATACTATTAATTGTGACTTTACCTCTGAATGGCTGAGAGAAACACCAGGTTAGGGCATTGCTGCCCTCGAGGGGGCTCACAGCCTCAGAACCTCTCCAGGGTGCCCTGTGTGGTCCCAGGTGCCACCATCTTTGACTGCAGGAAAAGCATCTGGGCATGCTCCATCAAATAAAGATGGTGGCTTTCCCACTTGCTCAAACCATGGCATTTACTGAGCCCTACTGAGTGATAGGTACTGCATTAAGCACTAGCATTTTGTTACTGTTGTACTCTCCTACATTCCCTGTCCTCAAGCCTTTAATCCAATGGTGTGTGTATGTGTAGGGCGGTGGAGACAGAAGGAAGGGGGAGAGACAGACAAGAATCAGATGATGAGAGCGAAAGCCAGAGGAAGAACAAGTAAGCGCTCAATAAATACTCTTGAATTGAATGAATAGAGCAATTAAGTGATTTGACCAGGATCAAGCAGCACGCAAGTGGTAGAGCCAGGAGTAAAATCCAGAACCTCTGACTCCCAGGCCATGTTCTTTCTACTAGGCCATGTTACCTCTTCCCCTGCTTCTTGACTCTTCTGCTACATAGTAAGAACATAGAAATACCATTAAAAAAAAAGATGGCTCAGAGAGAAGCTGGGAACAGATGTAGGGGCAGCATGTAACATCCACCCACAGATTTTGTGGTAGTTTCTTGAGTATTTTCCAGGGTGGGGAAAGGGGAGAGTGAAGTTAGAATGGGCAGAGAGAGGGAGGGAAGAATGGAAGAAGAAAGGAAGGGGAAAGAGGGAAGAAGGGAGACAGAGAAGGAGGGAGGCAAGAAGGGAAAAAGAAAGAATATGGTGACTGGATGGGAGAGGCCCAATGGGACCAGGGCCAGCAGCCACCAACATTCCAGGAAAGACGTTGTGCTGAAGAATCTCCCCCCCCATGGCTCTGAGGGCAGCAGGAGCTGAGATGACTCTGCCTCACTACAGAGAGGGAGAATGCACGGCAGCAACAAGCACCGCTAGGGTCCCTTGGCCGTGGCCCCAGCTCGAGTGAGCACCTGCCTCCACCAGCGGCTTCACCACTTGCTCCCACCAGCGTAACTTTCCCTGCCCTCACCTCTCCCTCTAGTCTGGTGGTGGTCCCACCAGAAGCCTCTTGCTGTTCCCCAATTCCCTCGACTCCTCTGCTGCTCCTACACATGGGAAGAATGAGACGGTGCTCACTCCTCTGCTTGGCCCCTCCCATACAATCCAAAATTTCTACCTCTCCGTGGGTCTCCTGACCCTGAAAAGGTCAGAAGAGAAGCCCTCATCCCAGGTGGCCCTGGCTCTGAGGAGAGGGAAAGAGGCAGATCCTCCAGAGTGGCCAATGGGTTGGTTGCCGCTGAAGAGATGGAGGCACTTAAACTCATGAGATGGGAGCCTCCCACACGTCGGGCCACTTTTCCTCAGCAGAGAGCCCGCAGACCATATGCTGCAGCAATGTTGTATGGGCTCCTGGAGAAGACGGTGGCTTCATTTAGACATGTTAGCATTTCACACCATCTTTTTTGGGCCTGTCAACCTGGCATTCAGTAGGATGGAGATTTCCAGCTACCAGCAGCTGCTTCTGTCCCGAAGAGACTAAGCTGCCTCGTGTGTTTGGCTGACTGAGATAATGGTGTTATAGCTGACCATGCACACATGTACCCGTGCCCATAAAAAAACACCTATACGTACTACTGTGGGGGTGCATAAGGACACACGTACACGTATGTTGTTTGTGTGTGTGTGTGTGTGTGTGTGTGCATGTGTGAGCTCACCCACACTTTTGCATGTGTGTAAAAAGATGCAACATTTCAAGTGATAAAAATAATAATTGAGATATTAGGCCCTATGTGCTAAGCTCATTACCTAACACTGAGGTGGAGACCAACAGATCGGACACAGAACAGTCCCTGTCCCATATGGGTCTGACATTCTAAGGGGAAGGAAAACAGACTTTGAATCCCAATCTTAATAAAATTAATAATTGTAGTATTTGTTAGATGCTTATTGTGTGCTAGGCACTGAACTAAACATAGGGGTGGATACAAGCTCATCAGGTTAGACAGAGTTCCTGTCCCATCTGGGGCTCACACACTGGATCCCCATTTTACAGATGAGGAACTGAGGCATAGAGAAATGAAGTGACTTGCCCAAGGTTGCCCAGCAGACATGAGGTGGAGCCGGGATTAGAACGCAGGTCCTTCTGACTCCCAGGCCCGTACTCCATCCACCACGCTATGCTGCATCTAGTCTTACAGATTAAGAAAGTTAGGCAGAGAAGTAAGTGATCTGGCCAAGGTCCTACAGCAAGTGACAGCCAGAAGCCAAGTCCCCTGACTCCCAGCCTATGCTCTTTCCATTAGGCCAATTATCTGTGGATAGTGGAGAGCCAGAAAAAGAAGAAAGACCAGCCTAGCATTCAGCAGTTAGAAATGGAGAGACTATATGAGAAAGGAGGCTGAGGAGAATGTAGGACCCCAAAGGAAAAATGAAAAATGAAAGCATGGAGGGGAGCAAATATAATCAGGCTGACACAGCAGGGTGGGGATGGCAATCAATCGGTCAAGTGAGCAGTGATATTTATTGAGTGCTTACTGTGTGCAGAGTGGTACCAAGCCCATTGGTAGACATGATCCCTATCCTTAGGGATCTTGTATTTCACACCCATTGATAAAATCTCCCTGACACCAGAAACATCACATTCAGATCAATCAATGGCATTTATTGAACGCTTTCTGTGTGCACAGCATTGTACTAAACATTTGGGAGAGTACAATACAACAGAATTGGTAGACACGTTCCCCGTCCACCATAAGCTTACAGTCTAGAGGGGAAGACAGACATTAAATATGAAGGAAAGCTGGAGGTGAAGAAATGTCACATTTTGTGGGGAGGCCTGTATGTGAGTTGCTTCGGTTGAGATTTTGTTCAGGTTTTACTGGACAGTTTTAGGCTATCCCTGCCCAGAGCATCATCTTATGGCAGCATTTTGTGAAAATGCCCCAGTGAAATGTCATCTGAAGCAGCCCAACACAAGACACCCCACATACAGGAGGCATTGGAAATAATTGGACCACAAAGGATGAGGAAGGAGAATAGCGGTGGCTTACTTTTACTCCGTGAAAGTGCCAAACCAACTCATGATCAGCAGTCTAAATTTTCCCTTACTAAATAAGAGAATAACAACTGAGATGCACTGATATCTAAGCAGTGGCATTTCGTTGAATACATCATCCCTGAACAGGAGACAGAAGGATGGTCGGATTATTGGTGCTATGCATGCTGATTAAGTTCCAAACATTGGTTAATGATAAAGTCACTGCATCACACTGTGACATCTCAGCCACCCAGAAGACAATGTCAAACTCAAACAGAGCAGACTCCTAATGGTATTTATCAAGTGCTTACTATGTGCCAGCCACTCTACTAAGGCCCGGATTAGATAAAAGCCAATCAGGTTGGTCAGAGCCCATTTCCCACATGGGCTCACAGTCTAAATCCCCATTTTACAGATGAGATAGCTGAGGTGCAGAGAAGTTAAGTGACTTGCCCAAGGTCACCCAGAAGACAAGTGGAGGAGCTGGAATTAGAACCCAGATCCTTCTGACTCCCAGTCCCAAGCTCTACCCACTAGTAAACACTGCTTCACTATGTGGGCAGGAAACGTGTCTACCAACTCTGTTATATCGTATTCTCCCAAGTGCTTAGTACAGTGTTCTGCACACAGCAAGCCCTCATTAAGTGACTGAAATGCAGGAAACAACATCAAGACCTCTATACACAATCCATAGATCACGTGAAATATTTCCCACCACCTCCAGAGTTGGGCCCAGGAAATACTGAAAACTGACTACTCTGAGATGGTTATCAAGAGATTATTATCCAAATCACATGTCAAACAATCGATGGTATTTATTGAGCACTTACTATGTGCAGAGCACTATACTAAGTACTTGGGAGAGAACACAACAGAATCAACAGACAAGTTCCCTGCCCATAACGAGCTTACAGTCGAGAGGGGGAGACAGACTAATTAATAAATCATTTATAATATATAATTAAAGACCTGTACAGAAGTGCTGTGGGGTTGGGTGAATATCAAATCCTCCAGGTGGCCTTCCTTGATTGATTTCTCATTTTCCCACACCATATCTCCCCTAACTGCACCACATCAGTACTTCTATACCACCTAAACAACTGGATAATAATAATAATGTTGGTATTTGTTAAGCGCTTACTATGTGCAGAGCACTGTTCTAAGTGCTGGGGGAGATACAGGGTCATCAGGTTGTCCCACGTAAGGCTCACAGTTAATCCCCATTTTACAGATGAGGTAACTGAGGCACAGAGAAGTTGTGACTTGCCCACAGTCACACAGCTGACAAGTGGCAGAGCTGGGATTCGAACTCATGACCTCTGACTCCCAAGCCCAGCCTCTTTCCACTAAGCCACGCTGCTTCTCTGTGAGATTGGATACTCACACACCCCACTGCTGCACTTAGGTACCCATCTTTATCCTTTGAATACTTCCTCCTCTCATTAATGCATTTGAGTATCTGTCTCGTCCATTATATTATAATATTTTTAAGGGCAGGGATCATGTTTAATTATATAGAACTCTCCCATTTGCTTTGTAGAGTGCTCTGCACACAGTAGGTATTCAATATGGCTGATCACAATAGGATCAGAGGGCCTCTGCCAAACTCTTTTCCCATCACTAATGGCACAAAACAGGGATCTATCCTAGATCCAACTCTATTCAACGTGTTCTATGTAGTCCTGCCTGAGGACACAGTGAGGAACATGGAGGTAGATGGCAGAATTGAATTCCTCTCCTCTAGGAAACACTTTCAGCTCAGACTGAGACATCAACCAGGGTCCTTGAATCGCTCAGACAGGAGCACCGACACGCTGATGACCGAGCCTTGGAACCGTCCCCACAAGGCCTTGTGCAAATGATTAGGAGCCACTTTTCAAACTCAGCAAAGCACTATGGACTGATTAGTCTGAAGACAACCAAGGTTATTTACCAGCCATTTGCTAAACACACACACCCACAGAGGAAGCAGTCACCCAAGGCATCAGGAAAAGGGAATGGGGGTGGGGGTGATATTTTTGTTTCTCCTGTGTCAGGGTCCAGATGCAGGAATGGGGAGGGAGGCACAAAACGGAGTGGGAGAAGGTCAACTGAATCAGGAGACACAGAGAAAGGAATAATTTGATTCTAATGCTTATCTTTGATCCTTAATCTAGAGGTGATGCTCTGGGAAAGACAGGGTTCTCCTGATCTGTGTTTACTGAAGTCCCAAGATGCCAGGCACTAGAAAGCAGCACAAACCCTGAAGGTCTATAATCATAATAATAGTGTTTGTTAAGCACTTATTATGAGCCAAGTATGGTTCTAAGCACTGAGCTAGATACAAGGTAATCAGGTTAGATACTGTCCCCGTTCCACAAGGGGCTCACAGTCTTAATCCCCATTTTACAGATGAGGTAACTGAGGCACAGAGAAGTGAAGAGACTTACCCAAGGCCACACAGTAGACGAGTGGAGGAGCCCAGAATAGAACCGATTTCCTCTTATATATGCTGCTTCACATGTCCAGTGTTCATAATAAGAGCGGGCTTCTCCTGGGTTCAATAAGTAGTGTGGATTAGTGGATACAGCATGGGTCTGGGAGTCAGAAGGACCTGCGTTCTAATCTCAGCTCCACCTGTCCAGTGGGTGACCTTGGGCAAGTTACTTAAGTTCTCTGTGCCTCAGTTACCTCATTTGGAAAATGGGGATGAAGATTATGAGACCCATGTGGGATGTAGACTGGGTCAAACCTGGTTATTTGTATCTACCCCAGCGCTTTGTACGATCCCTGCCCGACACACAGTAAGCCCTTAACAAATAGCATTTTAAAAAAAAAGCCCAAGGATTCATTCTACCTAGATAGTGTGCATTCACTGTCATTCAACCCACATATTCAATCCATCACCAAATCCTGTCATTCCCACCTTCATGGCATCGCTAAAATCCGCCCTTTTCTCTCCATCCAAACTGCTACCGTGTTAATTCAATCTCTCATCCTATCCTGCCTGGATTATTTCATCAGGCTCCTGTCTCTCCCCACTCCAGTCCATACTTCAGTCTGCTCTCTGGATCATTTTTCTACAAAAACGTTCAGGACATATCACCGCACTCTTCAAAAAACCCCAATAGTTACTATCCACCTCCGCATCAAACAAAAACTCTTCACCATTGGCTTAAAAGCAGTCCAATACCTTGCCCCCACCTACCTTTCCTTAATTCTCTCCTACCACCCAGCCAGCACACTTTGCTCCTCTAGTGCTAACCCTCTCACTGTGCCTCCATCTCTCCTGTCTTGTCATCGGCCCCTAGTCTGAGTCCTATCTCTGGCCTGAAACTCTCTCCTTCCTCAAATACGACAATTACTCTCCTGCCCTTCAAAGCCTTATTGAAGTCACTTCTCCTCAAAAGGTTTTCCCAGAGTGAACCCCACTTTTCCTCATCTCCCACTCCTTTCTGCATCAACCTGACTGGTTCCCTTTGCTCTTCCCCCATCCCAGCCCCAGAGCACTTATGCATATGTCTGTAATTTTATTTATTTGTATTGATGTCTGTCTCCCCACCTCTAGACTGTAAACTCATTATGGGCAGGGAATGTCATTGTTTATTGTTAATAATAAGGTTGGTATTTGTTAAACGCTTACTATGTGCCAAGCACTGTTCTAAGTGCTGGGGTAGATACAAGGTAATCAGGTTGTCCCACGTAGGGCTCACAGTCTTCATCCCTATTTTACAGATGAGATAACTGAGGCACAGAAAAGTTAAGTGACTTGCCCCAGATCACACAGCTGACAAGCGGCAGAGCCGGGCTTAGAACCCATGACCTTTGACTCCCAAGCCCGGGCTCTTTCCACTGAACCATGCTGCTTTTCAATACAATCGTTGTATTGTACTCCCCCAACCTCTTAGTATAAAGCTCTGCACACAGTAAGCACTCAATAAATACTATTGAATGACATCAAGGGTGGCCCCTGAAATGTTCTAGCCTAAATGGGGCCCTCTGAACAGTGGCCAACTCTTCAAAACCCAGTGAACCACCTCCTGGATCTCTCTCTATTGGGATGCTCAACCCAGAGACTGCCCAGAAATGCCCTGTAAAGCAAGGGCCGTCATCCTTCTCCCTGCCATTCCACTCAGTGACTTCAGAGTCACCCAGAGGATTCCCAGGACTTTTCTGAGTTAGTGGGTAGTGACACCTGTCCTATCCAAAGGTGAACTACCATTCATATCTCATCTGACTGATTGCTCGGTAACTTCTAGCCTTTCACATGTGAAATTGCCTTCTCAAAGAGGGTAGAAAACTCATCAAATCTCCATTTCAGTTTCAGTCGATCCCAGCACAGTTTGAAAGACCGAGCCTTTTAGATGTCACTTTGGATGACATAGATTGTTTCAATGGATTGACTGGAAAGTCTTCTCCTTCATTCCTCTGTGGGATGGAAACCAACTCCCGGAGAAGAGAACTGTTGTAGAGACACAGAAAAAGCCTTCTATAATGGTAATGAGATGGTCTAACTAGAAAGGTTTTGCTGCTACTAATCTAATAATCTAAGAGTTGGGTACTTAAGCCCAGGTCTTCCCAGAACCACGGTGTCACAGGGTCTACTGTGGGCATGAACTCTGCAGCACGTCAGATCCACGGAAAGAAGTAAGGTCTCTTTCAACCTGACTCCAGCCATAGATCTGCCAGTTATTAAACAAGTTTAGAGGAAGCAATGCAGCCTAGTGGACAGAACGTGGGCCTGAGAGTCAGAGGACCAGGTGCTAATGTTGCCTCTTCCACTTGTCTCCTGGGTGATCTTGGGTAAGGCACTTGACTTCTCGGTGCCTCAGTGACCTCATCTTTAAAATGGGCATTACACCCTACTTCCACCTACTTAGACTATGAACCTCATGTGGGACATGGGGATAATCCAACCTGATTATCTTTTTACTACCCCAGGAATTACTACAGTGCCTGGCACATAGTAAAGGCTTAACAAATATCGTTTAAAAAATAAAGTCTGGCCACCCAAGACATGGATCAAGACCATTCCACGGTGATATCATAAATCATCAGTGGTATTTAATGAGCACTTACTATCTGCAGAACCCTCTACTAAGCATTTGGGAGTATAATAAAATGAGTCAGTGGACACATTCCCTGCCCACTAGGAGCTTACATTCTAGAAGATATGATACAGACCCGGTAGGATATGATATGGCCAATTAGTTTCAGAGTCAAAGTCTCTCTGGATATATCTTTCCCTATTGCAGAAGAAAGTTGGGCTTAATTATAGAACCAGTTTTATACAACCCAAACTACTCTATCCTGCTTGGCTTGAGGACATGTTCATTCCTCTGGGAAACTCTGACATTTCCACAAGCTCTGAGCGTCATTGAAAGTCCTCAAATCAATGATACAGGAATTAGCCTGTGCTGATGGTTAGTCTCCGAATCACGCACTCAAAAAAATGCAGATGTGTATGAACTCTTTAAAAGAGCCTGAACGCTGCTGTGTGTGAGCACTAACCTGAAACCAATGATAGGCACTGATGAACACAAATCCAAAAATTTGTTTTTTTCTGTGATGCCGACCTGAATTCTCTCTACTACCTAAGCAGCATCCATGGAGAGAATTCAGGTCCCTGAACAGCAGGATGTTCAGTGATGGCAGAGAGAAAAAAGAAAATTCAGTCAAGAAAACCAGAATGACTTTTGGCAAACTGATAGACATCGTTCCACTTGGCTCTGAATATCTTCAGAGAAGTCAAATATCTTCAGTTCTAAATCGTTGTGATAATAATTATAATAATAATGTTGGTATTTGTTAAGCACTTACTATGTGCAGAGCACTGTTGTAAGCACTGGGGGAGATACAGGGTAATCAGGTTGTCCCACGTGAGGCTCACAGTTAATCCCCATTTTACAGATAAGGTAACTGAGGCACAGAGAAGTGAAGTGACTTGCTCACAGTCACACAGCTGACAAGTGGCAGAGCTGGGATAATTATAGTATGTTAAATTCTTACTATATGCCAAGAACTGTACTAAGCCCTGGGATAGATACAAGATGATCAAGTCCTAAGTGGGTCTCACAGTCCAAGTAGGAGAAAGAATAGATATTGAATCCTAATTTTGTAGATGAGGAAACTGAGGCACAAAGAAGTTAAGTGATTTACCTTAGGTCACACAGCAGATGAGTGGCAGAGTTGGGATTAGAACCCAGATCCTCTGACTCCCACTAAGCTCTTTCCACTAGGCCACGCTGCTTCTCTGATACTTGGCCTTCCATACTCCTGCCTGTCTACAAGCTTACTATACCCACTGCCCTAATGGGAATACCACCGGTAAAGATGAGACAGTAAAAATGGCACCACTAGAATTATAATCAATTCTTTCATATAGGTTCTCAGTCCCTTAATCTTCATGACTGGAATAAAGTTCATCATCACTGAGAAAAACATCCATGGTAACTGCTACCTTCCTTCTCACCACCGAGGGTCCCTATACCTGTCCAGGACAGGTATAAAAGATGCTTCCATCCCTAACCACAGCAGGAGGACTTCACAAATCCCTGTGAAGATTGGCGGCTCTAGCCATGCCCTGAAATCCGAGTCCCAAGGAACCTGAGATTTGGCTCTGCTAGCCACATCAGCCTACTGATCTACTTTGTGTATTAGTTTGGGTTGCATTTTGATTCTTCATCGTTTCTGATGTGTCTTAGAAGCAGCGTGGTTCAGTGGAAAGATTCCGGGCTTGGGAATCAGAAGTCGTGGTTTCTAATCGTGGCTCTGCCACTTGCCAGCTATGTGACTTTGGGCAAGTCACTTCACTTCTCTGTGCCTCAGTTACCTCATCTGTAAAGTGGGGCTTAAGGCTGTGAGCCCCACTTGGGACAACCTGATCAACTTGTATTCCCCCCCGCCAGCGCTTACAACAGTGCTTTGAACATAGTAAGCGCTTAACAAATGCCATCATTATATTATTATTCATTTCTCCAGTCCCTTCTCCCCACTTATACTCTTAGATTGTAAGTCCCCCGAGAGGGACCGCAACCAATCCACAACTATGTATTCTCTCCCAGCACTTAGTAGAGTGTCTGCAAAAGGTATGCATTTAATAATAATGATGATAATAATAATAATATTTGTTAAGTGCTTACAATGTGCCAGGCACTGTTCTAAGCTCTGGGGTAGATATAAGATAATCAGGTTGGACCCAGTCCCTGTCCCACATAGGACTCACAGTCTTAATCCCCATTTTACAGATGAGGGAACTGAGGCACAGAGAAGTTGAGTGACTTGACCAAGGTCACACAGCTGATAAGTGGCTGAGCCATGATTGGAAACCAGGTTCTTCTGACTCCCAGCCCTGTACCCTATCCACTAGGCCATGCTACTTTCTTTATGACACTAGGTGACACCACCTCCGTAGACATCGCATCTCGTCACTTAACACCACCTATTTGTGAACATCAAATGATTAGAATGGATCACAAACAAGATCCTGGAATGCAATGCTTTACCATCCCAATACTCTATTATCAGTCAATGACAACCTAAGTTCAGGTGAAACATTTGACAGTTCTCCTCCTTGATGGAAAATTCTCTCCAATCTCAAGATTACTCAAGTTTTCTTCTCCCTGCAAGTCCTTCCATGTGGAATCTCAGAAAAATCCCTTTGAAATCATTCCACTGTTAGTTTTGTAGCACCTACTGTGTGTAGCATGGTGCACCATGCACTTGGAAGAGAATTGAGTTAGACGCTTTGACAATTTATACTTAGGTTTTGGACCCCACGTATATTATGTCCATTGGCTCTTCTCCATTCTCAAGCTTATGGCTGCTATAGAAGAACTCCAGCTGCTAGGCAAGGTGTGATTTCCTGGCTACAAAGTCCATGGTATCCTTCCCCCTCTGGTTGAGTTTTCTAATCCCTCACTGATACTAAACTTGATGATTGGTTCTATCATGCTACCCATTTCACTGCACATTTTCTCCAACTTCGGAATAAACCCAAGGCTGCACCAAGAAGCCCCGATCCTGCTATTGACTTCTTTCCCAAAATTGTCATGCAACATCCCCTATATTCAGTCAATCAAGCAATCAATCAATCATATTTATTGAGCCTTTAGTGAGTGAAAAATAATAAAAATTATGGTACTGGTTAAGAACTTACTGTGTGCCAAGCACTGTTCTGAGCTCTGGGATAGATACAAGTTAATCAGGTGGGACACAGTCCCTGTTCCACATGGGGCTCACAGTCTCAATCCCCAGTTTACAAATGAGATAAATGTGGCACAGAGAAGTGAAGTGACTTGCCCAAGGTCACAGAGTAGTCAGGTGGTGGAGCAGGGATTAGAACCCATGACCTTCCGACTCCCAGGCCTGTGATTTTTCCACTATACCATGCTGCATTACCTCACTATAGAAAGCACTTGAAAATGACAGTACAATAAAGTTGGTAGACACGATTCCCACCCACAAGGAGTTCACAGTCTAGATGGAGAGACAGACATTTAAGTAAATTCACAAATAAGGGAAATGGAAAAGTGTAAGGCTATGCTTACGGTGGGCAGAAAATGTTTCTGTTATATTGAATTCTCCCAAGCACTCAGTAGAGGGCTCCACACACTGTAAGCACTCCATAAATATGATTGATAAGTGCTGTGGAGCTGAGGGTGGGGTGAATATCAAGTACTTAAGGGGTACAGATCTTATTAAACATTTACTATGGGCCAGGCATTGTTCTAAGCTTTGGGATAGATACAAGATAATCAGGTTGGACACAGTCCCTGTCCTACATAGGACTCACAGTCTTAATCCCCATTTTACAGATAAGAGAACTGAGGCACAGAGAAGTGAAGTCACTTGCATGGTGACACAGAAGGGAGGGTTGAAAAGGGGAAATGTGGGCTTGGTCAGGGAAGGCCTCTTGGAGGAGGTGTGATTTTGGAGGCCTCTGAAAGTGAGAAGAATGGCGGTCTGTTGGACATGAAGGTGGAGGGAGATCCAGGCTAGAGGGCAAGGGGAAGGTGGTGTGATAGATGAGATTGAGAGACAGAAAGGTTGGCTTGAGAGGAATGAAGTGCTTGGGTTGTAGATCAGTGAGATAAGCTAGGAAGGAAACAGTTGATTGAGTGTCTTAAAGTTGATGACGAAGAGCTTGGATCTGATGCAGAGGTGAATAGGCAACCACTTCGTGTCTCCATTGTCAGCATTCACAAACAACAGAATCTTCAGCATATGAAAAATTCCTCAACTGAACCTGTAGCTCTGTCCTCGCAGGCATCAGCAAAAAGACACTCAGTCTTTGTCACCCCATACCACCCCAGCTTCCTGTCTGACAGTTTACTCTAGAAATCTGCTAAGATGCTGAATAACTTTCATAATTTTTTATGCCAGTTCTGTTTTTAAAAGTCAGTGTGTAATAAATCATTTGGCAAATTTATTTAGAACATTATGCAGAGCGGCAGTGGAGAAAATTTTGCCCCCATGATCAGAGGCAACATAACCAGTTAACAGTTTATGAAGTCTTAAGAGTTGTCCAAGGTCAAGATATTCATTATGGGTTAGAGCAAGTTAATACCATAGAAACAAATTAAACCCAGGAAAGCTACATTTTAATGATGTTATGGGTGTATGACAGCTGCCAAAATTTAGCCAAATGTCAGCCAGAAAATTCAAATATAAAGCTAATGTTTGGTCTTTAATTCATGCTGTTATGGAAAGATGGTATTCAGTACACATGTATATATATATGGAGAGAGAGAGAGAGAGAGAGGAGAGAGAAATCACAACTTAATTACTTTTCCACAGGTTAAAACACCTCAGTACACTACTTCAACCATGACAACCCACTACAACGTATTAATTTATTTTTGGCCATGCACCTATTTAAAAATTGACAAGGTTCAGAAGAGAAGCAAGAAGAGAAATTAGGAATCCCAGTGTACCTCTGAAGGATCTCAATGGGTGGTGTGACATATTTGTATATCTCATGAGGTCAATAAACTGAGATAAAATGAGTTAATGTAGAACTGGAAGTTACAGAGGATAAAAGTCACCTGCAGAAGCTCATCCACCACCCTCCTCACTGGAAAGTGCAAACCACAGGGGAGAAACAAAGGGAAGGGAGAGCAGGTATGCATAATACAAATTTTGAAGTTCATGGAAACACACATTTAAAGGTTCCTCATTTGAGGGCTGAAGATACTATTCTCTCTTTCATGGCCCTCCCAGGGCTTTTTAACTTCCCACAGGTGTTCTATGAGACTCCTAGAGGAACTCGAGTGTGAATCCGGAAGCACTGTGACCCACAGAGAGGATCAGAGTCAGAAGAAGGAGACTTGGGTTTTCAGCTCAAATAGTTTTCAGTACCATTTTCTCTGACTTGGCAGGTCAGAAATTCATCAGAGCCTTTTTGGAGTGTTTGGGTCTTGTAATGACTCCACTGATTTGCAGGCCTTGCCCTGGAGATTCCCCAAACACCAGAAATGAGTCGAGAGAGTAGTTGAGGCAGAGCTCCTTGACTCTGCCAGAGAAGAGCAGGGCGACTAGGACCCCTGAGAACCCAGGAGGAAGGAAGTCCTCCGCATGTTGGAGGAGGTGATTTGAGCCATACCACTTTAACTCTAAACCTGTTTAGTAGGTCATCTGCTCTGTGTTACCAGGCTGAAGCAAATCACGCTCAGCTTCCACGTAGTAGCTCTCAATCAATCAGTCAATCGATGGTACTTATTGAATGCTTACATTTGCAGAGCACTGTACTAACTGCTTGGGAGAGCACAGTATAACTTTTGATAAAGTGTGAAGGGATGGGGTCCGAAGCCATTATTTAAAGGAATCCAGTTTTTGCCTCATCTTCAAATGGCAGGACCCAGTTACAAAAATGAGGTCTTGGAACATAGTTCACTAGTACTGAAGTAATGTACACAGTAACATAGCTGTCCTGGGTAAGACAGGTAAAGAGAGTGGGAAGTGGTAGAATATGGGAAACAGCATGGTGCATTGGAAAGAGCGTGGGACTGGGAATCAGCCAGGGGTTTTAATCCTGGCACTGCCACTTCTCTGCTGTGTGGTCTTGGACAAGTCACTTCACTTCTCTGTGCCTCATTTACCTAATTTGTAAAATGGGGATTAAGACTGTGAGCCCTATGCTGGACAGGGAGTGTGTACAAGCTGATTTGCTTGTATCACCCCCAGCGTTTAGTACATTGCCTGGCACATAATAAGTGCTTAACAAATGCTATAATAATTATTATTTAGAGTACCCAAGCAGCTGTTGTATGGAAAACTGAAAGTGGGCACACGCCAGACTAGAAGATAGAAAAAACATGATGTAAAGATGCAGAGAAGCAGCGTGGCCTAGCAGATAGAGCACAGGCCTGGGAGTCAAAAGGACCTGGCTTCTAATCCCAGCCTTTGTGACCTTGAGCAAGTCATTTAATTTCTCTGAGCTTCATTTATCTCATCTGTAAAATGTGGATTAAGACTGTGAGCTCCACGTGGGTCAGGGTCTGTGTTCAACCTGATTACCTTGTACTTAGAACAGTGCCAGGCCCATAATAATAATGATAATAATGATGGCATTTGTTAAGCTCTTACTATGTGCCAAGCACTGTTCTAAGCACTGATAGTAAGTGCTTTCCAAATACCATTTAAAAGGAGTGGAAATGTGAACAGCAGTGAACTTCTGGGGAATGACTGCAGCATATAAACCAACCCAGTAGCGGCAACAGGAGAGGAGTTGTTCTCCTTAAGCAAAGGCTTTGAGAAGATAAAGATACCAAGCAGCAGGCTCAACAATGAGATATGTTCTCTATGGAACGAACCCACTACCACAGCAAGGATCAATGTGGGAAAGTAAATGGACAGCCAGATTTTAGAAATTTATTTACTTAGACATTCACTCACACACAAGCATACACATATGTATAGCACAAATGTATAACTTTCTAGTTATAACATTTCATCAAGATGGAATTCACTGAAGCTGGATTCCATTCACATTAATCCATTATTAGTTACAAAAACACCGACCCAGAGGTTACCACATTTGGAGGGATCTTTGTCAAAAAAGAAAATCTAAATGACTAGGTCACCAGGAAAGAGTGAATTATTCCCCAAATAATCACTCATGAGAAGTTGTCACATTGGCAAAAAGGCAAATCTATCTTCTCTTATCCACTCGTGTCAGAAAATTGCTCGCTTTGCAAGGCAGGGGCCAGAAGGTGTGCATTACCATTTTCATGGGCACAATATGCAATGTGCAAGAGATTATCAGCGTGACATTCTCACCCATGGAGACAATCACACTGAGGGCCAAATCCATTCCTAGTAATAGCACTTGAGGAGCATGATGATCTTCTTCCTCTAGACTGTACTTGGTATACAGAGATTGTGTCTGCCAACTCCATTATACCGGACTTTCCAAAGTGCTTAGTAAAGTGCTCTGCACATAGTAAGTGCTCAGTAAGAACCATTAATAGAGCGATACTGATTTGAGGGCCCAGTGGGTACAAATGTACTGTACCCCGTGTTTGGAAATTACAAAACCAGCAAAGGACATGATCCTTGCCCACAAGAAGTTTACACTCTAATGCTGTAGAGACATACAAGAGTATTTACAAAGAGAGTAATCCAAATAAATAACTGAATGTGCGAATGAGCAAAATGAGTAAAATCTTAAGTGCAGTGGAGCATTAAACCAATCTGTGGTAATAATAATATTAATGGTAAACATTAAGCACTTTCTACATGGCAAGCACTGTTCTAAGCACTGGGCTAGATACGATATACTCTGGTTGGACACAGTCCCTGACCCACTTGGGGCTCACAGTCCCAATCTCCATCCTACAGATGAAGCATCTGAGGCACAGAGAAATTAAGTGACTTGCCCAAGGCCACAGAGCAGAGAAATGGCAGAGCCAGAATTAGAACCCACGTCCTCTGACCCCTAGGCCCGTGGTCTTTCCACTAGGCCATGCTGCTTCCCACCAACAGGCCCTGGATTGACAGAGAAGTTGGCCTTGCCCTCTACAGTCCTGCCTTAGCTTCTTATTCTTCAAATCTCACTGGTGTCATGATTTATGTCATGGTGAAGGGGCAGCAGCGGGGATTTTTGCATAAACCACATCTCTAGATATGTGTGTCTCTGTGATGCTTTGCAGGTGTCATATGCTGTAGCCGTGCTAAATAGGAGGCTGTCGGGGATGTTAACTGCAAAACAGTAAGCTGTAAATTTCTGTCTCCTGTCACAAAATGCAGTGTCCTTGAAATTGGGAAAAAAGAGGTCACAGAGAACAAATCTGACATGAACACGGACATAGCCCAGTATCATTAAAGAGTCCATTACTCTGGTGAGTAAGCTCTCTAGAATTGGTTTCGACACAAGGAAATAATCCATTCTGGGATATTTTTGATGATGCGTGGAGGAGAATTGTAATCATTTACAAGTAGCCGGGTGTAGCCTTTCGGGGTCTTGAGACAAAGCTCTCATTCCTTCTTCACCATCTTGGAATCAATGGTTAATTAATATAACAATCAGTGGTGTTTATTGAGCACTTAAGTACTTGGGAGAGTTCGATACAACAGAATTGCCAGACATGATCGCTGTCCACAAAGAGCTTAGAGTCTAGAAGGGGAGAGGAACACTGAAGTGAATTGGAGAGAGGGTAAATGGAAGAGTATAAGGATATATACATAAGTGTTTATCGTCCTTCCAGTTTGACCATCTTTTTAATGAGACTGATTATTTAGGAGTATGTGAAAAGACAATTTGGATAGAAGATTTGCCCAAGGAAGCATGCAGGTCTTGAAAACTGCTTTTACCTTTTCCGATTGTCCATTCCTCGCATGATTGTAAACTTCTTGAGGGCAGGGGTCCTGTCAACCGGTTCTATCATTCTGTACCCTCCCAAGCACTTAGTACAGTGCTCATTATAATAAGAATAATAATCATGGCTTTTGCTAAGTGCTTACAACATGCCAAGCACTGTTCTAAGCACTGAGGGACATACAAGGTAATCAGGTTGTCCCACGTAGGGCTCACATTCTTAATCCCCATTTTACAGATGAGATAACTAATGTAGAGAGAAGTTGTGACTTGCCCAAAATCACACAGCTGACAAGTGCCGGAGCCAGGATGAGAGCCCACAACTTCTGATTCCCAATCCCGTGCTCTTTCCACTGATCCAGGCTGCTTCTCCAGTAAGTGCTCAATAAATGCTACTAATTGATTGGCCACTGTAAATTAAACCACTGAAACCATGGTTACCATTACCCATGAGAGAAATTTGCTACATTCTTGACTAGTGAAAAGAAAGGTTCCATAGGACCTTGCCTTTTCCCATCCTCCTCCGCAAGCATTTCTTGCCTGACTCTCACCTTTCCTTCTGGAACAGTATTTATGTGAAAACCATCTCTCTACCCCTATCGTAAATACTCCCCTTGGGCAATACATGTAGAAAGATAACCCAGAGGATTTGGAAATCTAAGCAAGAAGACAGCAACACAGACGCCCAAGCTAAAAATGAACAGATCGTTACTGAGAAACAGACGAAGGTTTTAGTTTCAAATCTAGCCTGATCATGAATTCCCTTCTATCCCAAGGAAGCTCTCCCCCTGCAGCCTCAGGCAGGGCCTCAAAGACCAAAGAGAAGCAGGGAATTGGCACAAAAACCCAGAAAGCTCCAGCATGAGAAACACTTTTGGGTCAAAGAGTTGGGAGGGTTGTCTTCATTCTCATCTGCATTGGAGTGTGATGCAGCAATCTCTCTGTGACGAAGAAATTTCAACTCAAAATAAGCACTCAAGAGACTTCAAACTTGATGTCTCTGCCACTCATCTTCACAGTCTATCTGCTTTCAAACCATCCTTTTGACTCATTCTGACAAAGTTCATGCATTACAGCACATCTCTGAAGGTGAACAATATGTGTTCGTGGGTCCATAGACTTTAGTGCGTTTGTTTGCTTTGATCAAATCTATTTAGAAACATTACTTCAATTTATATTCATTTTATTTTCTATAGGAATCAGAAAAATGACCTTTGAGAAGATGTGTGACGGAAAAAGGTAACACTCCTTAATACCTTGAAAATAACAGCAATTCAGAGTGTCATGGACCTTGATGGCCAATATCCCTTCTTCACACATAATTTTAACGATAGAGGCTGACATTTGGTGTAGAGGGGAGAAAAATTCAGCTCTCTGCAGATGAAAATTAAATATGAAATTTTCTCTTCAGTGGTGTTTAATGATTTGGAGGAGAAAAGGTACGTGTGGTTATCCATCACCTTTCACCCAGAATGATCTCAAAGTCCTGCAAAGCCTTCATTAAACCAGAAAGCCCTTTGAGCTATGAGCTTCTGCACTTTCTTAAAGTTCTGGTCTATGCAATAATCAGACACCATGCTGTCAGAGAGGGTATTAAAACATACTGCAAAGAGAGGGTCAGAGATGAATAGCTTTATTTTTTTCTCCAAGAAAAAGGTCCTCCAAAAGCAGTGGTGCTTGTGGAAAGAGTGTGGGACTGGGAATCAGTGGATGTGGGTTCTAATTCCAGCTCTGCCACTTGCCTCTCCATGTGACCTTGGTCAAATTACTTAACTTCTCTTTGCCTTAGTTTCCTCATCTCTAAAATGGGGATGAAATGCCTACTGTCCCTTTCTCAGAGTGTGAACCTCATGTGGGACAGGGATTGTTTCTGATGTGTTTACACTAAATCTTCCCTAGCATTTAGGACAGTTTGTGCCCCCTAGTAAGTAACAAATGCCACATTTATTAATACATTATAAAAACAAAAACTGTGACCTTCCATGGCTAGGAAGGACTCAGGGTGTTTTAATAATGTTGATGCCAAGGGGAAAAGGAGGGCTCTGAGCAGTTACCTGGTGGTGGTAACAGCAGGTATTTTGTGGTTAAAAAAAAAATCCCCTTCCTTCACCGTTAGACGAGCAGTTTGCTCTCCTGAACTTCCCCTGTTTTTGAATGTTTACGGAGCACCTACTAGATACTTCTACATGGACCAAATGACTTTCCTAATGGAAAATTTATCTTTCAGACCAGAATCCTCCAGAAGCAAATCACCCTCACCTCTTCCAAGAAGCCTTCCCTGACTAACCTTTCATTTCCCCTACTCTCTTTCCCTCCTGCATCACCCATGCACTTGGATCTGTAATCAATCAATTATATTTATTGAGTGCTTACTGTGTGCAGAGCACTGTATTACACGATTGGGACAGTACAATATAATGGAGTTGGTAGACATGTTCCATGCCCACAACGAGCTGCTTACTTGATATTCCTCTCACCCTCAGATGCTCAGCACTTAGGCACATATTTGTACACCCATATCATTTCCCCTATTGTAATTTATTTCAATGTCTACCTCCCCTCTAAACTATAAGCTTCTTGTGGGCAGGGATCATTTCTACCAACCCTATTTTGTTGCAGTTTCCCAAGTGCTCAGTAAAGTCCTCTGCATATAGTAAGTGATCAGTAAAGTCCATTGATTGAATGACTGGGAAAGTCATGGGCAGGCAATAGTGATATTTCTGGAAGCCAGGTATTAGCATCATCTGATGAACAGGCTGAACTTACTGTAACTCATGGCTATTTCCCTTGACCTGCCTTGAGCCACATATTTGTCCAGTTTGCCACGTGTCCTCTCTGATTATTTTGTATCTACTCCAGCACTTAGAACAGTGTTTGGCAATGTAAGTACTTAAGAGAAGGAGCGTGGCTCAGTGGAAAGAGCATGGACTTGGGAGTCAGAGGTCACGGGTTCTAGTCCTGGCTCTGCCTCTTGTCAGCTATCTGGCTTTGGGCAAGTCATTTAACTTCTCTGTGCCTCAGTTACCTCATCTGTAAAAGGGGGGTTAAGACTGTGAGCCCCATGTGGGACAATCTGATCACCTTGTATCACCCCCCCCAGTGCTTAGAGCAGTGTTTTGCACATAGTAAGTGCTTAACAAATGCCATCATCATTAAATATTATTATTATTATCATTTTCATGAAAAAAATTGGCCTGTGATCATCCATGGATCCCAATTTGAGCGATGCAATTCTTGGTTTAAAAAGAGCTACCAAACAGTTACACTCTGAATGCAGAAAGGATGAAGCAGGTTTCACTACATTTTCTTTACTAAAGATGGAAAGGAAGACTGGAAGAGATAGATTTAGACTGTGAAATCCTTAAGGGCAGGAAAAAGCTTTTCTTTCTCTTTTGTAATTCTTCCCCAGCCTTAGTACCAGCTCCTCACAACAAGTAGGCACTCAATAAATAATGATGGTAATTATGATGATGATCCATGAAATGTCAATCAGGCAATTTCCTGGATTGATATCACAGTCACACAGCCACAAACGCATCTGTACAGACCAATCTCAAAGGTTTCCATACGATTGTTACATTTTATGAAATGTTTTAGTTTCCCCTGGCTTCCTTTTACTTAAAGGCCAAAAGGATCAGGCCATGTTTTCTCAGTTAAGCAGGAGCACAGTTTGGGGTTCTTTTTGGAAACAAGGGTTCACTGAGTCCCATACAGATCCAACCACTGTGAGATTTACATCTTCCCCATTGACATCCACACTGGAACTCTGTTACATTGCATTCCTACAGAAAAAAACAAAAGCAAAGGCCCATGGGAGTGGGATCAGAAACATGCTGGCAACTGCTTTTCGATGTTAAGTGTGTTTCCTTTTACATTTCAAAGATTCTATGGTTAAAAACCCTGTGACAAAGTAAAAAAGCAGGGTGTAAAGAACAAAGGAAAATGTGATGTATTTATCTAACAAAGGCTCATGGGAAAAACTGGTTTAGTCATGGAAATTCGGTTCTTCTGCTTAATTTTGCATTAGTAGTTAAATTCAAAAGACTTTCAAGAAGCCGGCTAGGGAGTTGGAGCCGAAATAATATTTCCTTGGGAGAGCAACAAGACTAGAAACTGGACAGGCCTACGAAGGTAAAAATGTATAATGTTGTTTGTCAGGATGGAATTTTTTCCCCCGATCTGCTCTTTGTATCAATCATGAAATAGGGGGAGGAGGCAAATGTTCCCTTTACTTGGCTTAATTGCTTGTCTCATCTGCTTCATAAATTCACAGTTTGTGCCTGCCAGCCCCTGTGATGGATCAACCTATTCTCCCCACCCCAAAGTGTGGAAAGCTTTAGGGGGTTCACTGGCTCAGAGGGGAATGCACTTTTGCCGGGGAATGCCCTAAAAATAATAATAATAATAATGATGTTGGCATTTGTTAAGCACTTTACTATGGTGCAGAGCACTGTTCTAAGCGCTGGGGTAGACACAGGGGAATCAGGTTGTCCCACGTGGGGCTCACAGTCTTAATCCCCATTTTACAGATGAGGTAACTGAGGCCCAGAGAAGTTAAGTGACTTGCCCACAGTCACACAGCTGACAAGTGGCAGAGCTGGGATTTGAACTCATGACCTCTGACTCCAAAGCCCGTGCTCTTTCCACTGAGCCACGCTGCTTTTCCAGTTTCATCTACTGAAACGCAAACAAGACTTTACCTTGTTAACTTGGGAGAATAAGCAAGGATGCTTACCCTTCCCCCCCTCACCCCAAGGAAAAATGGCAGCACTTAGGGGAAATAGGCATGGAACAGAACAACCTCATTATTATTATTATTATTAATCATACTCATTGAGCACTTACTGTGTGCAAAGCACTGTACTAAGTGCTTGGGAGAGTACAACATAGCATCAAACACATTCCCTGCCCACACTGAGCTCAAGCAGTGTGTGGTGATGTCTCATTGGTTAATGCAGATAATACAGAAACCACATTATAGGAAGCATTGACTCCTGAGGAAATGAATTTTTTGGGAGATGACTATAATTGGATTAACGAGTGTGACATGTAGATAAGGTAGGGAAGAACCGTCCGGACTGCATCAAAATGGCTCCCGATTCTGAAAGAGAGGGATGGCTAACCATCCCGGCCCTGGGCGCCCATGTAAAGAGGATATCAAGGAGGGACACTGCGGTTGGAGACACAGAAAACAAAGTGATCACCCAGAAGGGAAACAGCATAGTCTATTGGATAGAGCAGAAGCCTGAGAGTCAACAGGACTTGGGTTCTAATCCTGGCTCTGCCATTTGTCTGCTTTGTGACCTTGGGCAAGTCACACAACTTCTCTGTGCCTCAGTTACCTCATCTGTAAAATGGGGATTAAAACCGTGAGCCCCACGTGGGACATGGACTGTGGCTACTGTGGCTAACGTACTTATCCCAGCACTTAGAACAGTGCCCGGCAAACAGTAGGGCATGTAACAAATACCACTGAAAAAGAAGAAGCAATCTAGAAAGAGAAAGGGGAATGATGGACTCGGCACCTGCTTTGAGCAGGTTGCTGTACCAAGGTTTTAGGGGATATGCAGAAGTATCCCTGCCCTCAAGGAGATTATTTCCTAATGGGGTTACCATGTCAACTTAAAGTGATGCAATACTACTTAAGGATGTGAAAGCGGATCCAAATCATAGCACTGATGGATAAATAAACTAAGAATAAAATGCTAGATAAGTGCAGAAAAGAGTATTGAGAGGGTGGCAGGACCAGACACGAGAAGTCATTCTATTTATCTATTTATAAATTTATTTATAAATAGAAGACAGTCTATTTATTTTGTTCATGATGTGTATATGTGATTCTATTCATCTTGATGATATTGATGCAAGACTACTTGTTTTGTTCTGTTTTGTTGTCTGTCTTCCCCGTGTAGACCGTGAGCCCGTTGTTGGGCAGAGATTGTCTCTGTTGCTGAATTGTACGTTCCAAGCACTTAGTACAGTGCTCTGCACGTACTAAGCGCTCAATAAATACAACTGAATGAATGAATCAGTTACCGGGCTTCTGTATTTAGAGTCACAACCAAGCCAGTGACGAATGCCCCAGAAGATTGCCGCAGAGCGGAGAGGAAACTTCCCTTCTCTCCCTCCCTCGCTGTCCATTCAGAGCTCTGCAAATGCCAACTCCAAACAGAGAACCGCTGCCGGGGTGCCATCAACTACCCCCCACCTACAGCACCTGGTCTTGAACTTCAGGAAGAAGGTGGAAGGGGTGAGCAGTAGGAACCCTACACTTTCCGCTGAGCCCCTCTGGGCCCCTCTCTTCAGGAGGGCACCGTAACAATGCATTATGATGGGGGGAGAATCTGTGTTCTCGACCCAGGATGGGGGTTATTTCATATTCAGTCCTTATCTTTACCTTAGTGCTCCTTTGGGGGAGAAAGGACTAAGTGAAAGAGAACAGAAGTAGCACTTACCAGAGCATAGCAAATTTAGTAGTAAACTCTTCTGTATTACAGACTCAACAGTTATCAAAAGCCAACAAATAGCAGACAGCCATTCTCATCCTGCCTTAGGAAGACACTCTGGTGGTTCTGTTTAAGGGGCTTAGGCTGAGCACCACCGGGGATCTGGAGATATTTCTGGTTGAAAAACATTCATTGCTCCAGTAGCTAGCGATCTGGCTGCCAACATAGATTTCAATCCTGACTCCCAGTAGCTTAAGAATGGAAGCAAATCACTTCATCATCCCTCGGTGCCTCAATTTTCTAATCTGCCAATTGGAAATATTAACTCACTAAAAATGCCCACCTCAATATAGGATTCTAGGCACAAGCACTTGAGAAGAAGATTGGCCTAGTCAATACAGCACAGGCCTGGGAGTCAGAAGGACCTAGATTCTAAACCTGGCTCCACCACTTGACTGCTGTGTGACCTCGGGCAAGTCACTTCATTTCTCTGGGCCTGAGTTGCCTCATCTGTAAAACGAGGATTAAGACTGTGAGCCCCATGAAGGATATGGAATGTATTCAAATCACTTGGCTTGTATCTACCCCAAAACTTAGAACAATTTATCGTGATTATGTTGTCTTGTTTTTGTCCATCTGTCTACCCCGATTAGACTGTAAGCCCGTCATTGGGGAGGGATTGTCTCTATCTGTTCCCAAATTGTACATTCCAAGTGCTTAGTACAGTGCTCTGCACATAGTAAGCGCTCAATAAATACTATTGAATGAATGAATAAATGAACAATATCAGGCACATAGTTAAACACTTAATAAACAAAGAATTAAAGCACTGGCAACAGTTTTGAGATGAGGCTGTACCCACATGCCTAGTGGTACACACTTGAGATACTGTTGAGAGAAATCCTCTACTGCCTTCTTGCTTTTGACACCTGAAATAAATTGACTAAAGCCAAATTCTTTTTTTCCACAGACTACATAAATATCTGCCAATGTCTGCCCCCAGCCTACCTTGCAGGAGTAAAATACAATCATGGGAAGCAGGGTGGCCTAGGGAAGAAAGCACAGTCTGAGAGGTAGAGGATCCAGGTTCTAATCCCAGATATGCCACTTTTATGCTGGGTGACCAGGGGCAAGTCATTTCAATTCTCTGTGCCTCAGTTACCTGATCTGTAAAATAAGGATTAAGTCCTCCTCCCTGCCACTTTGTCTCTGTCCCACACAGGGCTCACAGTCTAAGTGCAACCTGATTATCTTCTGTCTATCCCAGAATTTAGAATAGTGACTGGCACATAGTAAGTGCTTAACAAGTCTTGTCTTTCGCTGTCGAGCAACGCCATGGACAGATCTCTCCCAGAACACCCCACCTCCATCTGCCATCATTCTGGTAGTGGATCCAGAGAGTTTCCTTGGTAAATATATGGGAGTGATTTACCATTGCCTTCTTCCATGTAGTAAACTTGAGTCTCCACCATCGATACTCTTTGCCATGTCGCTGCTGCCCGGCACAGGTGAGTTTTGACTTGTAGCGGATTGCCCTCCACTCACTAGCCACTGGCCAAACTAGGAATGGAAAGGGGAATGCCTCTACTTGACTCTCCCTCCCCTAACCAAGACTGGTAAAGTACTAGAAATTCTCCAGGTGTGATCTTGAGAGGGGGGCTTAACAAGTGCCATCCAAAATTAATTTAGTTCAAAAAAAAGGGTCAAACTTTTTTCAGAAGTGGCTGTAGCATCATAGTGAACTTTCTGAACTGTCATTCCTTGGAATGGGCTTCTGAATGGATCCTTCTTTGCCTATTTTATAGCCTACGGCTTCTGGGTGGTTAGTCTTTAAATATGCTCTCTAAGTGGGAAGGGCAGGGGAATTCAGTCAGAGCCAGGGATAGAGAACTGGTTTCTGTGCTCATATGTAATCCAGAAAGTTTATCACTTAATATCTTTAAAGTCAGACTGACCGCACAGATCCTGTTTTTGATCATGCAGATTTCCTCTTTCATTGAAGAAGGCAGCTATAATGTTTCTAGCACAGATGGAGAAGATTTCTTCAGGGAGAGAAAGAAGCATTTCAGATGCTTAATGCCTTCCCCTTGTGAACAGGTGATGCCTTGTTCTGGGTGTCTGGGACCTCATCCTAGATCTACAGTCTTTTCAAGTGTGATTTATTACATGGAAAAATCAACAAGAGCAGAAGAATAAATCCAGGATACCATCTTCCTCTAATCTCACATCCCAGTTTTTTGGCTTTTTGGCTTTCCCTGAAGTGTTTACCCTGCCCTTAAAGTGTATTATTTATCTGAGGAGCCCAATCTGTCAGCTACTTTAATATTTTAGGGAAAGTGGATTTTATTATCCAGTTGGAGAGGATGAGACAATTATCTGCTGGTCGAAAATCCTGGGGTTTTCTTTTTTTATGTTACAGGTAAGGCAAACCAAGAGTTCTGAGCTATTTAACCATTCTTTCCTGAGCATAATGGGGGACTGAAATCCTTGAAAACAATCTTCCTGAGAACTAGGAGGATGGAATGGCCTGCTGCTCTGTCCTAGTGATAGTAATAATAATGAGTAGAAACTGTGGTATTTGAGTGTTTACTACGTGCCAAGCACTGTACTGAGTGCTAGGATAGATAATAGCCTAGCGAAGCAGCATGGCTTAGTGGAAAGAGCACGGGCTTCGGAGTCAGCGGACATGGGTTCTAATCCCGGCTCCACCACTTGTCTGCTGTGTGACCTTAAGCAAGTCACTTAACTTCCCTGTGTCTCAGTTTCCTCATCTGTAAAATGGAGAAGACTGTGAGCCCACGTAGGACAACCTTTTTACCTTGTATCTACCCCAGCACTTAGAATAGTGCTTGGCACATAGTAAGCACTTAATACCAATGCTATTATTATTATTATACAAGCAGATCAAGACAAAATCCCTGCCCCACATGAGGCTCATAATCTAAGGGGGAGGGAGCACAGGTATTGAATCCCCATTTGGCTGATGAGAAAACTGAAGCACAGAGAAGTAAAGTGACTTGCCCAGGGTCACATAGCAGACAAGTGGTAGAGCCATGATTAGAATCCAAGGCTTCTGACTCCCAAGCCTGAGCTCTTTCCACTAGGACACTCTGCTTTGCTTTGCAATGAAGTTCCCCAACACTGGCCACCACCATAATGATAATAATAATAATGTTGGTATTTGTTAAGAGCTTACTATGTGCAAAGCATTGTTTGTTCTAAGAGCTAGGGGTGATACAAGGTGATCAGGTTGTCCTACATGGGGCTCACAGTCTTCAACCCCATTTTACAGATGAGATAACTGAGGCCCAGAGAAGTTAAGTGACTTGCCCAAAGTCACACAGCTGACACGTGACAGGGCCAAGATTAGAACTCATGACCTCTGACTCCCAAGCCCATGCACTTTCCACTGCACCTTGCTGATTCTCTGTCTTTAAGGCACGAGTCAATGAGGATTTAGAGGAGACCCCCCATTGTCATGGGGTTGGCAGAAGAAAAGTGGCACAAATTTTCTTTTATTAGAGATATTCAACAGCACAATCACTCTGGCTCCAAAGAGATGACCCTCTCTGGGGTTATGACCCTGTTGCTTTTTGAACAAACACTATTTACGAGATTTGTGACCTCATCTAAATACAAGTAAGACCCTCTCTCCTTTAGCATCTCCTGCAACCGGTGCCCTCTGCTAACCGTCACCTCTTTTCTTTGGAACTTTGGAGAAGCAAAAATGCAATAACTATGTTTTATTCCAGTTAAGAAACAGGGCCTGGATAAGAACTCTGCAGAGGAGGGGATGGGAGGGACGAAGAGGGTGGGGGGAATAAAGAGGAGGGGCTAGGGAGGATGAAAGGAGGGTCCAGGGAGGATGAGAGGAGGGGATGGGGCAACCATCCCAGATCTCTAAGAAGTGGAGTACGGGAGCAGCTGGAGACCAACATGGTTGAGAACGCTCCTCCTGGCTTTGCCCCGGGTCCAGGAATAGCATCCCTGGATGCTCTCTAGGATTTTCCCAGCCTCAGACCAGCCAGGATTTCCTGGGAATTTCCCTGGGGATTCCAAAAGAGCACAGCACATTTCCAGGTTTGCCTCGTCTGTTCTTGGATTCAGGAAGGCTTGTGATTTACCTTTCTGGAGCTCAGACCGGAGAATCAAGGACAAACTAAATTGAACAAATAATGTTTAACAGAACCCAAACGATAGCTTGTGGAAAAGAGTAAACAGAAGGAAAAACCCAAGAAAATCTGTTGTGGGCAGGGAATGTGTGTATCAACTTTGTTATAGCACACTTTCCCAACTATTTAGTACATTGTTGTGCACACAGTAAGCACTCAATAAAGATCACTGATTGTTTTTCTCAGTCCTGTACTAGCACCAGGACACTGATGATGTTTTTGAGGCCCCACCCTAGAAGCAAAGGTGATCATTCCAAGCATGAAAGTCACAGATTTTTCTTTCTGCTCTATCTTCTCATACAACTAATATCACTTTGATAGTCCGTTCCCCGCCCACCGCCCCCCCCCGTAAAAAAACAAAGCTTTCATTCGTGTGAGTCATGGGTTCACAAAGTAAAAAAATAAAGCTTTCACATGGATCATGAGTCCACCATGCTATCAGTCAAAATGCTTTTGATGATTAAATAAAATAAGGAAAATGAGAGAAGGCCTTTTCATTTTGGCATCTTACAAAAAAAGTTTTCTAAATGACTCCAACCTCATATTACTTAGATGGGTGTCAAACAAACTTTATTACCTGACTTGTAAATCAACCAAAAGGCTTAACGTTTTTCAAGTAATCTTTACAGGAATGAATAGGTTTTAAACATCATTTGTACATCTCTTCACCCATTTTCTATGCACCTTTTTGTCCATTTTCTAGTCTGTTGACTTAATCTTGATGCAATCAGGTCCAAGATACGTAGGCATGATTTCCTTGATTACAGACTGTAAGCTCCCTGTGGGCGGAGATCACATCTACCGACTCTATTGTACTGAACCTTCCCAAGTGCTTGATACAGTGGTCTGTACACAGTAAATGCTCAGTAAATACCACTGATTGATTAGTAGGCCGGGGTCAGACAGAACTTGGGAGCACATATGCATAAGGGAATGCGATCTTTGGATTCAATCAAAAGCCTGGGGTCACACATTTTAGCTGTAACTCATTTTTCTCATGCAGGAGGCCATCGAGTTCTGCTAATCCTTGCTACCTCCCCTTTTTTGTCTCATCACCACAAATAGCTAGACACCCTGTGGTGAGATAAGAACCATGCTTTGCACATAGTAAGCGCTTAACAATGCCATCATTATTATTATAAGAAAAGGGAGTAAATTGGGATGTAGGTTGTGCCCTCCAAGTATTCATCAGAGCACCCTATCTACTCTAATCCGATACTAATCTCTAATTGATCTCAACTATCTCGCCGATGATCTCTCGCCCACAAACTACCTTTGGCCTGGAACCCCCTCCCTCCTCATATCAGACAGACAATTGCTCTCCCCTGCTTCAAAGCCTTATTGAAGGCCCATCTCCTCCAGAAAGGCTTCCCTGACTGAACCCTCCTCTCCTCGCACTCCCTTCTAAGATGCTCTTACTTGCTCCTTCATTCATCCTCTCTCCCTTCCCCTCAGCACATAATAATGTTGGTATTTGTTAAGCGCTTACTATGTGCCGAGCACTGTTCTAAGCGCTGGGGTAGACACAGGGTAATCAAGTTGTCCCACGTGGGGCTCACAGTCTTAATCCCCATTTTACAGATGAGGTAACTGAGGCACCGAGAAGTCAAGTGACTTGCCCAAAGTCACACAGCTGACGAGTGACCGAGCGGGATTCGAACCCATGATCTCTGACTCCCAAGTCCATGCTCTTTCCACTGAGCCACGCTACTTCTCTATATGTATATATCTGTAATTCATTTACTTATCTATTTATATTAATGTCAGTCACCCTCTCTAGACTGTGAGCTTGTTGTGAGCAGGGACTGTGTTTGATGTTATATCGTACTTTCCCAAGCATCAGTACAGTGCTTAGCACATAGTGAGCACTCAATAATTATTATTATTGATAATAATAAATATTGGGCTGCAACATCCTGGCACATCTGTGTGAGGATGTGGGGTTAACTGGACTATCCCCTGAAAGCCCAGGGTATAGCCTCCCTGAGGAATACTCTGCACACTGGGAATAATTTTGATTTGATGGCAGAAATAGAGCAGCGAGTGGACACTTGCATTTCTCCACCAGATTTGGGTCCCGATCAAGAAGCAGCAGAAGGACCTGCATTCCAATCTGAGCTCCATCATTTGTCTGCTGTGTGAGCTTGTGGGACAGGGACTGATTAACCTGATTAACTTGTGTCTATCCCAGCACATAGAACAGTGGCACATAGTAAGAGCTTAACAAATAACAAAAAAAAAAAAAAACCCAAACAGGTTGGGGGGAAGGACCAGCAGCATTCTCCTTTCCCTAGGAAATTCAAAGATCAACCTGAACCCCTGTGGCTATATTCTGAGTGCAGAAGTCTCAGATCACAATTCCAAGCCACAGGACTGCAATTACCACATAAGTGGCATTTAGTAAGAACTGATAGCTGAAGGTCATGGGGAAGGAACCTGAGAAAAGTGCCTGGAAACTCCAGACATTTCCAAAACATACAAAGTATAGTTTAAGGCCCTAAGAGAGAACAAAGGAGATGTTAAAGCAGATCCAAATATCTATATATTGTTCGATGCACACATGCTACTATAAACACAGAAGGAAACTTACCTAGCTACATAGAGTTGGGAAGGTGTATACTCACAAGTCAGGACATGGGTGAGGGAGGTGTAATATGGCATCTGACAAGAAAAGAAAAAGCCAGAAAAAGTTTCCTGCCCAGAATGTAAATGCCCCACCCACTTTACAAATTGTTTCTCATTCCCAGGTGATTTGGAGAAATTTAGGCCTCTAGCCTCTAAGAAATTGTAGTTCCCAAGCAGAAGGTCTGTGAGAAGCAGCTTGGTTTAGGGGCTAGACATGGGCCTAGAACTCAGAAGGTCTTGGGTTCTAATTCCAGCTCCACCACATGGCTGGTCTGTGACTTTGGGCAAGTCACTTCACTTCTCTGAGTGTCTGTTAGAGGAGCAGCATGGCTCAGTGGAAAGATAATGGGCTTGGGAATCAGAGATCATGCGTTCTAATTCCGACTCTGCTGCTTGTCAGCTGTGTGACTTTGGGCAAGTCAGTTAACTTCTCTGTGCCGCAGTTACCTCATCTGCAAAATGGGGATTAAGAGTGTGAGCCCCACGTGGGACAACCTGATCACCTTGTATCCCCCCCCCCAGCACTTAGAAGAGTGTTTTGTACATAGTAAGCACTTAAATGCCATTATTATTATTATTATCTGTAAAATGGGATTCGAGTGTCAGCCCCATGTGGGGGAACTGTGGCCAACCTGATTAGCTTGTATCTATCCCAGTGCTTAACAAATACCATAATTATGATTATTATTAAGAATATGTTTCCTGCTTCAGTCAACCAATTGTATTTACTGAGCATATACTGTGTGCAGAACATTGTACTAAGCCCGTGGGAGACTGCAATACAACAGAGTTGGTAGGTTTAATAGTAATAATTATGGCACCTGTTAAGCTTTTACTATGGGTCACAAATATTACTAAGCACTAGGGTAGATTCAAGATAATCAGGTCCCACATGGGATTTGCCTTCTAAGTAGGAAGGAGAACAGGTATTGAGTCTCCATTTTTCAAATGAGGGAAAGGAGGTACATACAAGTTATATGACTTGCCCAAGGTCACGCAGCAGGCAAGCCAGGATTAAAACACAGGTCCTCTGACTCCCAGGCCTTAGCTCTTTCCACTAGACCACACTGCTTCCCTCCCCTCCAGAAATCTACAATTTAGAGGGGGAGAAAGATACAGCCTCTGCAGTGTAAGCATTCTTATAGCCAGATCCTGCCAATCCCTAGCTCTTATTTACCTTGACAATCTTGATAATATCCACCACCTGCAACTTAGGAGCTATGTTCTGGTTGCTTAGGCTCATTTCTCTTTTACTTTTGCAAGACCATTTATACACACACCAAAAAAAAAAAATCTGGATTTGCTTCCAGGCAAATGCTTCACTCAAGTTGCTTCTGAATTATTTAGTCACAATCTCATTGGCATGGATCTTCCTTGAAGAGTTTTTATCTCTGTCATCTATAATATCCCCAGTTCCCTGATCATTTTTCTTTATGATTCATGGCTCCTGAACTTGGGTCATTTTGTACGCAGTAAACCCTATCCAATTTTTTCCTGGAAGGCTGCCCCAACAGTTAGGTCTTTGCACAGCTCCTCCCCACCCAATCCCCATATTTCTCAAAGCCCCTCTAGTTTCCCTTGGCTTCCTTCTTCCTCTCTCCAAACACTGGGGATCTCTTAGTGCCCTCAGGCATGGTCCAGTGGTACAGACCCAGAAACAATAACCCCTGCCCACCTCATGGATTGAGCCCAAAACAAAATAATAATAATAATAAAGGTATTTTCTAGGCACTTACTATGTGCCGGGGTGGATACAAGCAAATCGAGCCGGATCCCTGTCCCATGTGGGGCTCACGGTCTCAACCCCCTTTTTCCAGTTGAGATAACTGAGGCACAGAGAAATGAAGTCTCATGTCGAATGATACACAGCAAAGTGACAGAGCAGGGATTAGAAGCCCTGACCTTCTGTCTTCCCGGCCTATGCTCTACCTACTATGTCTTGCTGCTTCTCTACGTGTGCAGAACTCAGTGTGCAGTGTGCACTACGTGTGCAGTGCTCAGCCCTTCTGTCCAACTACAGAGACCCCTTCCCACTCATCCAATCCATGATATTTACTGAAGACTCACTATGCGCAGAGATTAATCACTTGGGAGAGTATAACAGAGCTAATAGATGCAGGAGTTATAGCATGGTATAGTAAATAAAGCACAGGCCTGGGACTCAGAAGGTCATGGGTTCTAATCCTGGCTCCGCCACTTGTCTATTGTGTGACCTTGGGTATATCACTTCATTTCTCTGGGCCTCAGTTACCTCACCTGTAAAATGGGGATAAGAGTGTGAGCCCCATATGGGACAGGGACTGTGTTCAAGCCGATTACCTTGTATTTTCGCCAATGCTCAGAACAGTGCTTGCCACATAGTAAGCACTTAACAAATACCATAATTATTATTCTTATTACTAGTGGACGTGATGCCGAATTGTACATTCCAAGCGCTCTGCACACGGTAAGCACTCAACAAATACGATTGAATGTATGAATGAATGAATGAATCCCTGCCCTCTTGTGAGAGTACAGCAAAACAATATTAGCAGACATGTTCCCTGTCCTTACAGTCTAGAAGGGGAGACAGACATTAATATAATAACACAGTAAGCGCTCAATAAATATGATTAATAATAATACTTTATAATATATAATTTAAAGGTATGTATCTAAGTGCTGTGGGGTTGAGGAACTGGTCGTATATGTCAGAGGCTGCTTCACTTCCATTAGTAAGCTTCCAGGATCAGGAATAGAGTCACTCATAGTGATGTAGTAACTGTTTATGTACACAAAATAATGATGCTAATAAAAATTGTGGTACCTGTTAAGCACTTACTAAGTGCCAAGCACTGTACTGAGCATTGGGGTAGATACAATGCCCTCAGGTTAGACCCAATCCTGTCCCATATAGGCTAGGTTAGATACAGCCCTGTCCCATATAGAGGCTAAGGAGGAAAGTGAGCAGGTATTGAATCTTCATTGTGCATTATAAGGAATCTGAGACTGAGAGAAGGTTAAGTGAATTTCATTCATTGATTCATTCAAGCATATTTATTGAGCACTTTCTGTGTACAGAGTACTGTACTAAGCGCTTGGGAAAGTACAATACAGCAAAAAGAGGTGGCATTCTCTGCACACAACAAGCTTACAGTCTAGGTGGGGGAGAAAGACATCAATACCAAAAACTAAAATGACAGATACAAAAATGACTTGGGGCTGGGAGGGGGGAAGAGAAAAGGGAGAACTGCAGAAGGGAGTGTGAGATGAGGGAAAGTGGGGCTTAGTCTGGGAAGGCCCCTAGGAGGAGGTGTACCTTCAAAAAGGCTTTGAAGAAGGGGAAAGTAATTGTCTGTCAGATTTGAGGAGGGAGGGCATTCCAGGCCAGAGGCAGGACGTGGGCCAGGGGTCGGTAGCGAGATTGGGGCACAGTAATAAGAATAATGTTGGTATTTGTTAAGCACTTACTATGTGCAGAGCACTGTTCTAAGCACTGGGGTAGATACAGGGTGATCAGGTTGTCCCACGTGAGGTTCACAGTTAATCCTCATTTTACAGATGAGGTAACTGAGGCACAGAGAAGTTAAGTGACTTCCCCACAGTCACACAGCTGACAAGTGGCAGAGCCGGGATTCGAACCCATGACCTCTGACTCCCAAGCCCGGGCTCTTTCCACTGAGTCACGCTGCTTCTCATGAGAAGACTAGCACTAGAGAAGCAAAGTATGCAGATTGGATTGTAGAAGGAGAGAAGTGAGGTGAGGTAGGAGGGGAGAAGGTGATGGACTGCTTTAAAGCCAATAGTGAGGAGTTCTTGTTTGATGCGGAGATGGATGGGCAACCCCTGGGGTATTTTGAGGAGCGGGGTGACATGTGCTGAACATACTGGTAGAAAAATGATTTGGGCAGCAGACCGAAGTATGGACTGGAGTGGGGAGAGACAGGAGACTGGGCGGTTGGCAAGAAGGCTGAAGCAGAATCCAGGGTGAGATAGGATGAGTGATTGTATTGACGTGGTAGTCATTTGGATGGAGAGGAAAGGGCAGATTTTAGAAATGGTGTGAAGGTGGGACCGACAGGATTTGGTGATGGATAATATGTGGGTTGAATGACAGAGAGGAGTTAAGGATAATACCAAGGTTATGGGTTTTTGAGACAGTATAGTGCCATCTACAGTGGTGGGAAAGTCAAGGGAGGACAGGGTTTGGGTGAGAAGATAAGGAGCTCCGTTTGGGACATGTTAAGTTTGAGGTGACAGAAAGATATCCAAGTAGAGATGTCTTCAAGGCAGGAGACGATGCGAGACTGGAGGGAGGGAGAGACATCAGGGCTGGAGATGTAGATTTGGATGTCATCAGCATAGAGGTGGTAGGAGAAGCCATGGGTGCAAATGACTTCTCCATGGGAGTGGGTGTAGATGGAGAATAGAATAGAATGACTTGCCCAAGGTGAAGCCTGGATTAGAACCCAGGTCTCCTGCTTCCCAGGCCGGTGTTCTCTCTAGGAAGCGCGCTGCCTCACTCCACCTCTTCCATCTCCACTCTGTCATCCTAATTCTGCAGCCAGAACTGTTCCGCAACACTCGTGTTTATGTCATTTTTTTTTCCAAATACCGTCACTCTAGACATGCTGCTGCAAACTTCCCCCGCTTTATTCACTGCTGATAAAGCATCAACATTAGTGCATAATCTCCGATCATTTCCAGTTCCTGTCATGGTTCAGGCTGTCTTAGGGGGGTGATCCATAAAGTGATTTGGGGTCCCCAGTGGTGGCACATCACTGGTAATTGGGTATTTTAATGTGTGCATCAGCTTATCCCTGATCAGCAGCCTAATTAATCTTTTCAACTTCTTTGGACTGTCTTGGCTCTGTTCTGACCCATGAGAGAAATTTTTTGCCCCCAATAACTACAATTTAGCCCCTTGGAAAGGGCACTTGCCCCCAGGTGATTCTTTTCGAAGACAAATGGCAAACGACTTTTATCTCCGTTAACTTTGAACTGTTGCCCCCTTCTGACATCTTGAGCTTTTCTACCTCTAAATCATAGGTTAATCAAAATGAAACTACCGTTCCCTGTGGGAGGACTGGGTGTATTTGCTTGTTAAGTGGTCTAATTACAAGCAGCTTTAGTGGAGAGAACAGGAGAGGGGAGATCTGAGTTTGATTCCCAGTTTTGCAGTTGACTTGAGTAAATCACGTAGCCTCTCCTCTTCCTTTCCTGAAAGCCACGGATTATACTATCAGCCCCCTCCGATGGCACACCTGTGTTAGAAGGACTTATTCTTTTGAGACGGGAAATTCCTTTGGGCGTCATAGAAGAAAATGGGGATGGGTATGAGTGAGATTTAGAGGTTACAAAAGCCCCCCATATCAAGTTGTGGAAGAGTGACATTGCTTAGTTCAGTCCAGTGCTTAGTATGGTGCCTGGAACATAGTAAACACTTAAGTACCATTAAAAAAAAGTGGACATATCTGATTCCTCAAGGCCCCAACAATGCACATAATTTTAAGGAAAAATGCTACTTTTATTTTGTGAAATCTCTGGAAAACTTGTTAGGGCAGATTTAAGTTAAAAAAGAAACATTACATATGGAGGATAACCAAATCCAGAAGGACTATTTCCCAGAATCCTCTGGGAAAGTAGAAACTTCTGAGAGAAAATGAGATTCACCAGACAATTAACAAATCAGAGAGAGCTTTTAAATCCATGAGAAGAAGAATTGCAGCTCTCCCTCCCTCGCCTAGCTTCTCTGACTTGCAGTTTGAAATTCTGACATATCATCACTTAGCTTCTCTGCACCTCAATTTCCTCAACTATAAAATGGTGATTAAATACTTGCTTCCTGTTGTCCTTCAAATATGAGCTCCATATGGGGAAAGGACCCGTCCTGATTAAATTGTATTTACCCTGGTGTTTAGCTCAAAGGACGGCACATAGAGCTTAACAAATATTATTGTCAATATTATTTTTGTTATTATTATTATAACTTGTCCTCCTCTCCCAGAACCCTCCGAATCCTGGCATCGGCTTCCAAGTCAAGGGACCTGGTGGCGGAACCAAACTGGAAGGAAGCTGAGTGCTTAGAATGAAAATACCGCACGTGAAAGTACCCAGTGTCATAGCTCAAAAACAGTGGAGATAAACCAGCTGAAAATCAGACTGTCCAATATAAGCAGGTGACAGTCCTAGACTGAAAGCCCTTAAGAACATAGATTGTGCCTACCAATTCTATCATATAGTATTTCCTAAGGGTTTGACGCTCTGCAAACACTACGCAATCAAATATTAATGATTGACTGATTGAACAGCTTCCCTATTTTCCACAGGCAGATCCTACTCGGAAGTGGAAAAGGATAATGCTTTGGCTTTTCCTTATCCCTCCAATAATAATTCTAACTCCTCTGAAAGACCCAGTTAATTGCTCAAGGTCAGGCCATCCTCTGAAGGGTACGGATGTTTTTTGTCTGGGAATATGGGTGTGATGTGAATTAAATCAATGAAAGTGGTGAGTTTCATGGAATTCGGCTAAGATAATCAACCACTCTCACATCTTCGCACCAGAAAATGCATATGGCATTTTACTCCTCGGGAACCGGTATACACATATCGCTGCACCAAAGGGAGAAAAATCAAACCAAACGGTTTCAGCTACAAAACCTCTCTGCATCTAGTGGTTGGGTTTTCATCCAAGTTCCAATTTCAACTGAAGGTTGAAATCAGTGATTTTGATGTAAACCGGAGCCACAAGGAGAGGGAAGGGAGTCATTGGCGGTGGTGGAATATGAAGGGGGTAGGGGGGACCCCTCAAAAATTGAAGGGGTTCAATTGAAATATGAAGACATAAACTCTGCACCTCAGCCTGGCTCTCAGGTTCAGGTGTAAGAGTTTGGAGGGGAGACAGCAGAGGGCAGTGTTAATGCATATTGACGGGAAGGGAAAATGGAGAAAAAGGAAGACGGATGCAGAGTTTTAGATGTGGTAACTTGGACTGAAATGACGACCCAAACCTTGAGCTGTAGCTTTGAATCAGTCGTATTTACTGAGCGTATACTCAGTGAAGAGCACGACTAAGGACTTGGGTGATTGCAATAGAATTAGTAAGTATAATGATGATCCCTGCCCTCAAGTAGCTTACCGTCTAAAGGGGGAAACAGGCACTCAAATAAATTACAGGAAGGGGGAAACAACATTTATTCATTAATTTCTTCATTCATTCATTCAGTCGTATTTATGGAGCGCTTACTGTGTACAAAGCCCAGCACTAAGACTTGGGCGAATACCATATGTCAATAAAGAGATGCAGTCTAGGCCCGAAATGAGCTTAAAGTCTAGAAGGGGAGAGCAGAGTTTAAAGATAGACACATAAGTGCTTTGGGGCTTTATCATCCTCAGGGCTAGAAAAATAGATTTGGTGGCTGAATAGAGTTGGTGCCCAAAGGCATACGAGTAGGTGAGTTTTCTATGAACGAGTATAGAGTGAAAAGATTAGGGGATGCGTAATCTTTTATTAGGATGAGCAAAGCATTATGAGACACTCACAGAGAAAGGATGAGAGGCACAGGAGGAGTTAGTGGCCAAAACGGAAGAGTGATCAGAGAGGTAGGAGAAGAGCCAGCTCCGTCCTGTTCTGGCAAAACTGAGACGACATATCAATCCATGGCATTGATTGAATGCTTACTATGTGAGACCACTGGACTAAAAACTTGAGAGAGTACAATATACCAGAATTAACGGGCACATTTCCTGCCCCTAATGAGCTTACAGTCGAGAGGACTGTAGTGTATGGAGGAGGAGGAGCAGGATAGAGCCGAGTCATGGGTGAAATTAGAACAGCAGCGGGACTAGTGGGTAGATCGGAACCCAGGAGTCAGAAGGAGCTGGATTCTAATCCTGCCTCTGCCAGTTGTCTGCTAGATGGCTTTAGGCAGGTCACTTCACTTCTCTGTGCCTCGGTTACCTCATCTGTAAAATGGGGGTTAAGATTATAAGCCCCATGTGGGATAGAGACTGTGTCCAACCTGATTAGCTCATACCCACCCACCCCAGTGCTAAGTACAGTGCCTGGGACATAGTAAGTTTTTTATGAATACCATAATTAATCATTATTATTATTAGAGAGTGCAGTTTCAATGGAGTAAAGGGATCACAAGCCTAACTGTAGGGTGTTAAGAAGAGAGTTGATGGAGGGGAAATTAAGGGCCTGGATACATATGACCTGTTTTAAGAATTTGGATAGGAATGGGAATAGGGAGATGGCGGGGGTGGTTAGCTGGAGGGGACCAGGGGCTGAGAGGACTTTTTTTAGAACTGGGGAGACTTGAGTGTCTTGGAGGGCTGAAGGGAAGGAGCCATTGGATAGTGAGAAGTTGAAAATAGTAGTGAGGGAAGGGAGGAGAATAGGTGAGTGATTTTAGGTGGTGGAAAGGGGTAGGGTTAGAAGCACAGGTAGAGGTGGAGGATGTAGAGAGTAGGCAGGAGACCTCTTGAGAAGTAGCTGAGAAGTAAGAGAGAGCTGAGGAAGTAACTGTAGGTATTGGGGGAGTGATAGGGAGACATTGGGAATTTCATGCCTAAAGACTTTCATTTTATCAACGAAGTAGGTCGTGAGATAAATAGGGATTGGGGGGAAGGAAATGAGAAGGTTTCCTGGAACCCTCATGATGGAATTTGAGAAAGACTACTGGAATGTGGTGGAATCACACAGATGAGTGAGGAATGTATGACTGAATAAAAACCGGCAGGTTTGAATTTGGCAAATGAGGGAATATACCACAAGGTGGAGGGCACTTGGGTTATTAGCCATTACTGGACAGAATGGGAGCTCAGCTGGGATCTGTCCATTACTCAGCAAGCACTTTGGGAGGGAATAAACTGGTGCTTTTGGGTACGAGTGATTTTGTAATAATAGTATTTGTTTAAACACCCACTGTACGGCAAGATTGCTAAGCACTGGGGTAGATATAAGACAATCGTATCAAACACAGCCCCCCCTACCCACAGGTCTCACAGATTAAGGGGGAGAGAGAATGGGTATTGAATCCCCATTTTACAGAAGAGAAAGCTGAGGGACAGAGAAGTCAAGTGAGTTGCCCAAGGTCACCCAACGGGCAGGGTTCAGAGCGGGGATTAGAACCCAGGTCCTCGGACTCCCTGGTCCATGCTCTTTCCACACTGTTTCCTTGTCAGTCTGATTGCTAAAACCATCCTTAATTTCAAATAACTGCCCAGACATTAGCCTTTGCAAATCCCTGCCATGAGGAATGAACTGAAGTTGAACCAGAGGCTGGACTTTGAAGACTATACGGAATTGTACAGTCAATTTAATGACATGGAAATTATACCCTCAGCAAAGATCAGGCAAACACAGCTAAATGTTCAGCCTGGGCAGACCTTAGCCGTGGTGCACAGAGCTTGAATTTCATTACCGACTGTTGGCCACAAATTGCACTTTCAAGTGTGATTTAACAGTCTTCCCTTCCTGTTAATTGCCAGACTTTGGTCATCCATTTTTAAAGAATAATTTAGGCACACGGATGGTGCCCTGAGGAAGAAGAGTTCTGGCCTGATGATGGTTGCTGGAATGGGGGAGAAACGAGTAAGGTCCCCTGAATGACTGAAAGTCAGTTCAAGATGCGGGATGGGGATATTCAACAGCTGGATCTCTAGGTAGGCCTGACCTGAGAAAAGGATCTCAGGAAAGTTCTAATTGCAGAAGAATGGTAGTAATAATACCATAGAAGTCAGAGGACATGGGTTCGAATCCCAACTTTGCCAGTTGCCCACTGTGTGACCTTGGGCAAGTCTTTTAACTTCTCTATGCCTCAGTTTCCTCATCTGTAAATGGAGATTCAGTGCGTGTTCTCCCTACTTGAGTTATGAGCTCCATGCGGACAGGGGACTGCGTCGGACCTGATTAACATGTATCGACCCCAGCGCTTAGAACAGCGCTTGACATGTAATAAGTGCTTAACAAATACAATAATGATAATAATAACAATAATAATAATTGTTTATCAAGTGCTTGCTGTATGCAAAACACTGTACTAAGCACTGGGAAAGAATATACAATTGGAAATTAGGCACCAACCCTGCCCCTTCAAGGGCTCTCACTCAAGATAATCTGATGGTTGTCGGGAGTCGGGTTGATCTGCCCTACTATAAGAAAGCAGGGTGGCCCGTTGAAAAGAGCATGGACCTGGAAGTCAGAAGGACTTGAGCTCTAACCTCATCTCTGCCACTTGTCTGCTGTGTGTTACCTTGAACTAGTCACTTAACTTCCCTGTACTTTAGTTACTTCATCTCTAAAATGAAAATTAAGACTATGAGCCCTATGTGGGACAGTGATTGTATCCAACCTGATTATTTTGTATCTACCCCAGTGCTTAATTCAGCTCCTGGCCCATAGTAAGTGCTTAACAAATACCATTAGAAAAAAAAAATGATCCAGGCCACTTGAGAAGCAGTTCTCTGATAACTGTGTTTGAGGAGCAGCGTGGCCTAATGGATAGAGCACGGGCCTGGAAGTCAGAAGGATCTGGGTTCTAATCCCAGCTCCGCCACATCTTCTGTGCGACTTTGGGCAAGTCACTTCACTTCTCTCTGCCTCAGTTACCTCACCTGGAAAATGGGGATTGAGACTGTGAGCCCCATGAGGTACAAGGACTGTATCCAACCCAAATTGTTTGTATCTACCCCAGCACATAGTATAGTTCCTGACACACAGTATGCAATTAATAAATACCATGATTATTGTCATTATTATGGTTATTAAGTGAACAGATTGCTGATTCAGTGCCTTGGACTGTAAGCTTGTTACAGGCAGGGAACGTGTCTACCAATTCTGTTATATAGTATTCCCCCAATCATCTAGTACACTGCTCTGCACACAGTAAGTACTCAATAAATACAATTGATTGATCGGAGGTCCAGATGTGAGTAACAAGGGCCATTCCTGTCCAGGGCATGGCTTCCAAACCCTGGCCTCTTAGAGTTTCAGAACCCTTGCCCAATGCTACAATTCTGCACCCTGGGGATTCAGGTTCAGTCATTCAGCCAGTCAGTAGCATTTATTGAGTGCTTACAGTGTGCAGAGCACTGTACTCACCACTTGAGAGAGTACAATATAAGAATCAACAGACACATCCCCTGCCCACAACAAGCTTACAGTCTACAGGGAGAGACTACGCTGGGATGGGGCTACAAGGAGTCCGGAGGCAGCGTTAGTAAAAATAATCATGGATTTGTTAACCAATTACTAGTATTAAGCAATGTACTAAGCACTGGAGTAAATGCAAGGTAACCAGGTCAAACACAGCCCCATCTTACATATTGAGTGCTTACTGCATGCCAAACACTGTGTTAAGCATTTAAGAGAGGACAAAGCAACAGAGTTGGTGGGCACATTCCCTACCCATAATGAGCTTATGCTTTGAAGGGGAAGGCAGATGTTAAAATAAATTGTGGCTATATAATGCGTGCCATGCGGCCGAGGGTGGGGTGACTATCAAGTGCTCAATATTACCCAGATTGGTAGTTGTACCAGAATTTAATATTACCAATATTTAATGTGGTAATTCACAAATGAGGTGACCTTGGGACCTACTGAAGCTGACATGGTTGGAACTGGGCCAACCTATCCCACCACTGTTGCTTACCCCGGCTCAATCCTGCCCCACTGCAGCAGACCTGTCCCAACTCATCGTTAATGCCCGAAGCCAGGTAGATCAATTAAGTCGGGTCTCCGCATCTTGGGACACGAGGGCAGAAAGCTCCTTAAGGGCGGGGATTGCCTTACTCTGTTGCACTCTTCTAAACAGTGCTCTACTAGAGTGTATGCTTATCCCACTCGATTGTAAACTCCTCCTGCTCAAGAGGAAACTTCTAGAAGGCCGTATCCAATTATGTCTGCCAACTCTATCGTGCTCTCCCAGAAGCTTATTAGAGTGCTCTGCCTATAATAAGTACTAAATAAATATTTTGATTGGTTGCTCTGAACAAAGGAAGCACTCAATAAATCTCATTGATGGAGTGATTGCTCTGCACCCAGTAGGTGCTGAGTAAATAGCACTGATTGATCGATTGATGAGAGGGATAAAGCTTAATATCCTCCCTGAGGGCCCATGTGGGTGTCCAAGAGAAGGCATGAAATCTCCTCTCTGAAGATTTGGGGTTCCTATCCGTAAGGCTGGGTGGGATTTGACGAAGGAAGGGCCCATTGCGTTTGTAAACCCCCTTTCGGCCTTAGGACTCTGGACTTCTACTTTTTGATATTTGTGGTGAGAATCACTGGTGTTCTGATGCCAAAGGTCTGGAGAGCTACAGCCCCCGTCGTCCTGTAACATCTCCTACAGCACCTCTACCTTGGAGGGCATGAAAATGTCTACCACACCTTTTTATTGTACTCTTGCAAGTGGTTACTACAATACTCTGCACCCAGTAAGTGCTTAATAAATACCACTGATTTACTAATCAGGTCGGACACAGTCCCTATCCCACAAGGGCACACAACCTAAGTAGGAGGGAAAATTGGTATTTAATCCCCATTCTAGAGTTGAGTATACTGAGGCCCAGAGAAGTTTAGTGACTTTGCCTAGGTCACACAGCAAGTCATCCTGTGACTTCCCCTACAGCACCTCCACCTTAGAAAATCCCAGTTCCCCAAACACGATCCAGCATCATCTCATCTGTCTCTTCACTGGAGAACAAAGCAGCCATTTTAGCTTCTTCCCTGTGTCTCCGTCACCCGCTCTTTGGGAGAATAGGGCAGCCCAGCTCTCACCGGGCCCATTTTATCTTCCCCCGAATGAATGCATCCATTCCATCTCCACTTTCTTAGAGCCGTTAGGCGTGTAATTGGGCATGCCAGTAAACGATTGCGCCTAGAGGTGAAGAGCTTTCATACTTTCTACTCTTCTCCAATTCAGCTGACTGAGCAGACGCCGAATCCTCTCTCCTGTTCACTTCATGAATAATAGTTAAGCAGTAATTACTGCATATTTCAAGCTGGAAAGGAGGATCTAGTGAGTTCAAGTAGAAGCCCAAAATATTTGGTTCATACAAATTAGTGAATATGATTGTGTACACTTCCTTTGTCTATCAATTAGTAGCATATGGTGTAAGTCTAATACGATAATAAAGCTGTAAAGAAATATGAGGGTTCGTCAGCTCCTCTCTATTATTCGCTAATAATAACACATGTTGCCAGCATTACAGCTGTTTCAAACAGATTGCTGGAACACCTGTAAGCCTCCGAAGATTCAACCTACTTTCTAGCTGTCCACTCACTGCCAAATGGAGCGAGTTATCGATCAACGGTATAATTGAGCGCTTACTACTTGCAGAGAACACTGTACTAAGTGCTTGGGAAAATACAATAAGGCAAGGTTGGTAGACACGTTCCCTGCTCACAGTGAGTTGACAGTCTAGAGGGTGAGACAGACACGATTATAAAGAATTGATAATATATAATTTAAAGATATATACCTAAGTGCCATGGAGTGGAGGGTGGGGCGAATATTAAAAGCCAAAACTTCATGGATCCAAGTGCAGAAAGACTATGACAAACTAGAGGAGCATTTATTGGTGTACTAGTATGGATTAAGAGAAGCAGCGTGGCTCAGTGGAAAGAGCCTGGGCTTTGGAGTCAGAGCTCATGAGTTCGAATCCCAGCTCTGCCACCTGTCAGCTGTGTGACTGTGGGCAAGTCACTTAACTTCTCTGTGCCTCAGTTACCTCATCTGTAAAATGAGGATGAAGACTGTGAGCCCCACGTGGGACAACTTGATTCCCCTGTGTCTACCCCAGCGCTTAGAACAGTGCTCTGCACATAGTAAGCGCTTAACAAATACCAACATTATTATTAGTGGATAGAGCATGGACCTGGGAGTCAGAAGGACCTGGTTTCTAATCCTGGCTCCACCATTTGTCTGCTGTGTGTGACTTTCCCTCGGTTATCTCATTTGTAAAATAGGGATTAAGACTGTGAGCCCCACCTGGGACATGGACTGTGTCCAAACTAATTAGCTCCAGGGTTTAGGACTGTGCCTGGCACATAGTAAGCACTTAACAAATACCATTTAAAAAAAATAAAGAGGTACAGTGTGCAAAGCATTATAATAAACACTGGGAAAAAATGTACAGTCCCTCCCTTTTTGGGGGGCTAAAAGAGTAGTGCTAGTACTTACTGAGCTCCTACTTTTTGCAATATGTTATGCTACATTTTTAAGTAAAACCCAGATATGTGACACTGACCCCACCCAGAAGAAGCTTACACTAAAATGGGGTAGACAAATACAAAAATTTATGGGAGCAGACAGTCATTCAGTGGTATTTACTGGGCACTTATTTTGTGCAGAATACTGCATTAGCACTTAGGAAAGTACAGTGCAATACAGTAGGTAGATGCTATCCAAGCCCTGAGTAGCCAGATATACAAGAATGCTGAAGATGGAAATAAATAAGTTCCTAAGTGCTCCAGTTGGCCAGTGTGCTTTTACCAATTAAGGATAGCTGGAGGAGGTGGGATTTTGGGAAGGCTTCAGATGTCAGGAGAACTATGGTCTGTTCGATTTGGGAAGGGAGAGAAATTCAAGGCGGAACGACACAAACGAGCGGACAGAGCAGGGAGTGTAGAGAGCAGGGAAGAAATTGAAGGTTGCCTTAGGAAGACCAAAGAGTGAGTGGGGGAAATACCTGGGGAAGAGTAGATGAGTAAGGTGAGCTGCGTCACTGGAGAGTCTTGAAGCCACTGTGAAGAGTTTTTATTCGATGGGGAGAGACATGGAAACCCAGTGGACAGTTTTGAGGAGAGGGGAGATTTGGAACCAGGAAAAAGAAGATCCGTCTAACAGTGTGTAGTAAGGATTAGAAGAGTTGAGACTGGAGTAGGGAGATAATGGTATTAATCAATGGTATTTATTACTATTTATTAGTATTTTATTAAATACTATTGAGGAGACGAGTACGCTATGTTATTATCAGGGTATTTATTACTGTGGTATTTGTTAAGCGCTGTCATAGATTCTGGGGATGATACAAGGTAATCCGTAATTCATTTTATTTATGTTAATGTCTGCCTCCCCTTCAGAGTTTACTGCAGGCATGAAAATGTCTACCGACTCTTGTATTGTACTCTCCCAAGTGCTTAGTACAATGCCCTGCACCCAGTAAGTGCTTAATAAATACCATTGATTTACTAATCGGGCTGGACACAGTCCCTATCCCCTATGGGCACGCAGCCTGAGTAGGAGGGAAAATAGGTATTTAATCCCCATTCTAGCGTTGAGTATACTGAGGCCCAGAGAAGTTTGGTGACTTTCTCTAGGTCACACAGCAAGCAGTTGACAAAGCTAAGATTAGAAGCAGCATGGCTTAGTGGAAAGAGCACGGGCTTGGGAGTCAGGGGACACGGATTCTTATCCCGGCTCTGCCACTTGTCTGCTGTGTGACCTTGGGCAAGCCGCTCAACTTCTCTGTGCCTCAGTTACCCCATAGGTTAAATGGGGATTAAAACTGTGAGCCCCCGTGGGACAACCTGATTACCTTGTATCTTCCCCAGCGCTTAGAACAGTGCTTGGCACATAGTAAGCGCCTAACGAATACCTTATTATTAGAACCCAGGTTTTCTGACTAGTAGGCCCATGCTCTTTCCATGAGGCCATGCTGCTTCTCATATCATCTACTCATGATTTTACCAGAACTTACAGGTGGGTAGCAGTGGGGGTGGACCTGGGAAAAGTTATGTGGGAAGAAGAAGCAGACCGTGGCTCAGTGGAAAGAGCCCGGGCTTGGGAGTCAGAAGTCATGGGTTCGAATCCCAGTTCTGCCACTTGTCAGCTGTGTGACTGTGGGCAAGTCACTTCACTTCTCTGTGCTTCAGTTCCCTCATCTGTAAAATGGGGATTAACTGTGAGCCTCACATGGGGCAACCTGATGACCCTGTATCTCCCCCAGTGCTTAGAACTGCTCGGCACATAGGAAGCGCTTAACAAATTCCAACATTATTTACTATGAGGGTTGAAAGACACCAAGGAGTTGAGATGGACACCAAGGTTATGGCTTCCTGAGATTGGGAGAACGGTAGTCTGCATATAGTCCGTGCTCAATAAGAACCACTGATTGTCGACTAGTGGCATTGACTGAGCTGTGAAATTTAGGAGAAGGAGTGGGTTTTGGAAGAAAGATAGATGTTTTGTTTTAGATGCGTTACATTCAGGGTGGCGGTCAATCATCAGAGTGGCAAGAGAAGATGCAGAACCGCTGGTCAGGTGAGAGGACAAGGCTAGTGAGATAGATTTGGGAGTCATCCACAGAGAGACTGTAACTGCATCTGATGTGAAGGCATAAACTCCCTTTGAAAGTGAGTAATGAGCAAGAGGATAGGGGATCAAGGGAAACATAAAAATACAAATAATCGAACTAGGAAATTGAATGCATGATGGAATAATCAATCACTGGTATTTATTGAGAGCTTACTGTGGGCTAGTGGAGAGAGCACGGGCCTGGGAGTCGGAAGGACCTGAGTCCTAATCCCGGCTCGACCACTTGTCCACCGTGACCTTGGGCAAGTTGCTTCACTTATCCGTCCCTCAGTTACCTCGTCTGTAAAACGGGGATTGAGACTGTGAGCCTCATGTGGAACAAAGACTGTGTCCAACCTGATTACCTCGTATCCGTACCGGCACTGGAAACGGTACCTGTCAAGTGGTGAGCACTTAACAAATACCATGATAAAACATCACTCTTCCAAGTGCGGGGGAATATACGACACAATAGATTTGGCGAGGCATGATCCCTGCCCACAGCAAGCTTACAGTCTAGAGGGGAGACATAACACACTGTATAGAAAAATGCTCAGGATAAGTGCAAAAGTATTGGAGATGGTTGAATAGGGTTGGTTTATCTGAACAATTTGAGGTACTGGGTGCTACTCTTAGGAGGCTCATTGCAGAAAGTGGGATCAATCAATAAATCAGTTGTGTTTACTGAATGCTCGCTGTGTGCAGAGCACTTTCCTATTGTACTGAATTGTACTGGGAGAGTGCAATATATCAATACAACAGAATTAGTAGACACATTCCCTGTCCATAAGAAGGTTACGGACTAAAGGAGCATATGATCTAGAAGATGTAAGGAGAGCTTTGACTGTGGGGACTGCTGTGGTCCATGGAATTTGGGGAGGAAGTCACAAGCTGAGGAAATAATGTGGGTGAGGGGAAGAAAGTCAGAGAGGCGATAAAGAGGGTAGGAAGGTTTATTTTAATTTAATACTGCTGGTATTTATTAAGAGCTTACTATGTGCCAAGCACTGTTCTAAGTGCTAGCATAGATGTAAGGGAATTTGGTTGTCCCACATGAGGCTCGCAGTCTTAATCCCCATTTTACAGATGAGGTAACTGTTGCCCAGAGAAGTGAGGTGACTTGCCCAAAGTCACACAGCTGGGATTAGAACCCACGACCTCTGACTCCCAAGCCCGGGCTCTTTCCGCTAAGCCTGTGGGTGGACCTGGGATGAGTTTGGGATGGGGCCCAGAATGGAGATATGCTACCGGGCCCCATCATCTCACCAAACCCCCAATTGCAAGGGAGGCTCTTTCTGTTCTGACAAATTGTTGGTTGAAAGATTTTTCTGAGCAACAGCACCGTGCTAGGTGCTGTAGAGGATGATTGGATGTCTGGACTTTGGTTTATGGAAAATGAGACGGTTTCCCTAGGGAGTATGATTTAATCACAGCTGAGAATGTTTGGAAGCAAAAGTGGCTGTCAGACAGCCCTGTAATATGGCAAGCAGGAATGGGGAGGACAGTCTTTGAGGACAGTGGCTCGGTGGAGAGCATGATAGCAAGAGGCAGAATCATAAAGCACACCAGGCGTTACAGAAAGCCACAGAGAGTGTTTTCGTGTGTACACTGCAGAAGGGATTATTGGTTCTACATCTGTCTTCTCACTAGCATCTTCATTTATGGACAAAATACCACGCTTCTTCAAAAATGAAGATCTGTATCCATCCCAAGCTTGGTCCCCTGTGATGAAACAGAATTGAGAAAGTGCTTCATTGTCTCCTATATCATAGAGGTGTAAAGCATAGGTTTACGGAAGAGAGCGAAGGGGACAAATAAGTAAGAAGGAAAGTATTAATAGAAAGCCCAGAGCCACTGTTTGGAAGTTTTTATTTTATGGGGAAATGAGTACTCAGTGTAAGTTTTGAGAATGGGAGAGGAGTGAGTTGCATAACATTTTAAGAAGATGGGGACAGCTGAGTAGTATAGTAGAGATTGTGGAGGGAAGAGGTTGGAGACAGGAAGGCCAGTGAGGAGGTGATTTCAATAATCTAATCAGGAGATAACATGAATTTAAATTAGAGTAGAGGGGAATAGGGTAGTGATAGCTTAGTGGAGAGAGCATGAGCTGCCAAGTCAGAAGGAACTAGGTTCTAAACCCAGTTCTGCCACTTTGTGGTATGATCTTGGGAAAGTCACTGCAATTCTCTGTGCCTCAGTTATCTCAGCTGTAAAAGGGGGAATGAGACTCTGTGCTCCCTGTGGGCCAAAGACTGTGTCCAGCCTGACTCTTTTGTATCCATCCCAGTGCTTAGTTCAGTGTCTGGCACATAATAAGCACTTAAGTGTTCAGTATAGTTCTCTGCACACAGTAAGTGCTCAATAAATACAACTGAATGAATGAACAGATACCAAAGTTGTTATCTTTTGAGAAATATTTTGGATAAACAAGTGGGAGGATTGAGTGACAGAATCTAGGGAAAAAGATAATGATGTCACCACTATATGTGGGCTGCTGAGACAGGGATTGTGGTAAACAGAGATGGGGAAGATGGAAGGAGGAGTGAGTTTAGGAAGGGAGGAGGAGGGATTATTGATGCATTAGTAGCTTTTATCTTTCTTTCCCTTGGGATTGTCCTTTCCTTGAGAGAGAGGATATGGAATTTGTTTTCGCTGCATTCGTGCCTTGCTTTCAGTAGATTCTCAACAAATACTACCGAATTAAGATGTTGTCGAGATAATCAAAAGGAGATGACCAAGGTATGAAGGGAAATGTGGGAGATTGGAAGGGTGGGGGTGAGGCACATAATGGTGGATTGGGTGAAGGATGAAGTTTCTCTGTCCTCCATGGATAAGTAAGGCACATTTCAGCCCATAAAGAGAAAATCAATCTCAGTGTCATTATAAGCCCCATTTGATTGTTCGACATCAATCAATCAATGGAATTTATTGAGTGCTTACTATGTGCAGAGCACTGTACTAAGTGCTTGGAGGAGTACAACAGAGTTGGCAGACACGTTTCCCCGACCACAATGAGACTGCAATCTAATGTAGTATATAGTTTAAAGGCATGCACAAAAATGCTATGGAGTAGAGGGTAGGGCAAACATTGACATCCCAACTTTAAATCCTACTCCATCTTAGGCTGTGAGCTCTTTGTGGGACAAAGACTGTGTCCAACCTGATTATCTGCATCTACCCCACCGTTTAGAACAATGCTTGGAACATAGAAAGTGCTTAACAAGAATCATAATAATAAATGATTATTATGACTACTATTATAATGGGATTCCCCTGAAAAAAATCTTCAGGAAAGAGTTGATCTTGGCTAGAAAAAAGAAAGTTTACACATACCAGAAACAGGAATATGTTTTAATTCACAGATATCTCCGCCTCTACCCCCACAACATTTATGTACGTATCCACAATTTATTTATTTATGTCAATGTCTATCTCCGCCTCTAGAGTGTAAACTCATTGCGGACAGGGAATATGTCTAGCAATTCCGTTATATTGCTATAGAATGCTCTCCCATTGCTTAGTGCAGTGTTGTACACACAGTAAGGACTTATTAAACACAACTGATTACAGATACCCAACAAGTCAATAGTATTTGTTGAGCAATTATTCTGTGCAGAGAGAACAACAGACTAAGCAGACACCCTCCCTGCCTTCAAAGCTCTTACAATCTAGTGGAGGATGTAGACGTTAAAATAAAATAAATTACAGGTAGGAAAGCAACGGAATATAAGAAAATGTACATCAGTGATTTGGGGGTGGACACAGGGTGATGACGACGACGATGATGATGGCATTTGTTAAGTGCTAAGCACTGTTCTAAGCGCTGGGATAGATACAAGGTAATCAAGTTGATCCACGTGGAGCTCACAGTCTTCATCCCCATTTTACAGATGAGGTAACTGAGGCACAGAGAAGTTAAATGACTTACCCAAAATCACACAACTGACAGGTGGCGGAGCCAGGATTAGAACCCATGACCTCTGACTCCCAAGCCCGGGCTCTTTCCACTAAGCCTCGCTGCTTCCTCGCTGCTTCCCATAAATTATTAAAGTGCTTAGAAAGTAGTGGATTTTAGTGCTTAAATTGTTCAGAGGGAGAAAGAATAGAGAGGAGGGATGAGAGATTAGTCAGGAATGACTTCCTGGAGGCTTTGAAGATGGAGAGAGTGATCGTTCCTGGGATATGAATGCTGATTGCATGAGCAAAGGGTTGGCGGCAAGAGAAACTGGATCAGGGCCCAGTAAGTAGTTTGCTCAGTAAATATTACGTCTTGTTTGTGCAGACCATTGTACCAAGTGCTTGGGAGAGTACAGTAGAGTACATTAGCAGCATTGCGTGGTGTTTAGACCATAATCCTGGGAGTCACAAGGTCATGAGTTCTAATCCCAGCTCCACCACTTGCTGAGTGACCTGAGACAAGTCACTTCAGTTCTCTGGGCCTCAATTGCCTCATCTGTAAAATGGGGATTGAGACTGTTAGTCCCACATGGGACAGGGATTGGGTCTAACCCGATTTGCTTGTATCCACCCCAGCGCTTAGTACGGTGCCTGGTACAAAGTAAGCGCTTAACAAATACCATCATTATTATGGTAATGATGAAAAAGCAACGTGGCTCAGTGGAAAGAGCACGACTTCGGAGTCAGAGGTCATGGGTTCTAATTCCGACTCCGTCACCTGTCAGCTGCGTGACTTTGGGCGAGTCACTGAATTTCTCAGTGCCTCAGTTCCCTCATCTGTAAAATGCGGATTAAGACCGTGACCCTCACGTGGGACAACCTGATTACTCTGTATCTACCCCAGTGCTTAGAACAGTGCTTGGAACATAGTAAGCGCTTAACAAATACCAACATTATCATTATTATTATCATCATTATTAATAGCCACTATCCCTGCTCTCAAGGATCTTTATAGGTGAGACTGAGCTCCTCTTCTCCCTCTACTCCCTCTGCCATCCCCCCTTTACCTCTCCGCAGCTAAAGGGGTAATTTCCCCTTTTCCCTCTGCTCCTCCACCTCTCCCTTCCCATCCCCACAGCACTGTACTCGTCCGCTCAACTGTATATATTTTCATTACCCTATTTATTTTGTTAATGAATTGTACATCGCCTCGATTCTATTTAGTTGCCATTGTTTTTACGAGATGTTCTTCCCCTTGACTCTATTTATTGCCATTGTTCTTGTCTGTCCGTCTCCCCCGATTAGACTGTAAGCCCGTCAGACGGCAGGGACTGTCTCTATCTGTTGCCGACTTGTTCATCCCAAGCGCTTAGTACAGTGCTCTGCACATAGTAAGCGCTCAATAAATACTATTGAATGAATGAATTAATAATCCAGCCTAAAATGACAGATGGGGGAAGCAAGAGAGTTTTTCAAGATGTGTCTATAAATTCTATGGTGGTGGAGGGGGTGAGTCCCCAAGTATTTAGCTGAGAGGGAAATGTTGAAATGGCCGTAGAGAGGGAAATAGAGTGGGGGGAATGAGAGATTCATTCATTCATTCAATAGTATTTATTGAGCGCTTACTATGTGCAGAGCACTGTACTAAGTGCTTGGAATGTACAATTCGGCAACAGATAGAGACCATCCCTGCCCAATGACGGGCTTACAGTCTAATCGGGGGAGACAGATGGACAAAACAAGACAACATAACCACAATAAATAATAATGTTGGTATTTGTTAAGCGCTTACTATGTGCAGAGCACTGTTCTAAGCACTGGGGTAGATACAGGGTAATCAGGTTGTCCCCCACAGGGCTTACAGTTTTAATCCCCATTTTACAGATGAGGTAACTGAGCCAGAGAGAAGTTAAGTGACTTCACTTCACAGTCACACAGCTGACAAGTGGCAGAGCTGGGATTCGAACCCATGATCGAACCCATGATCGAACCCGTGCTCTTTCCACTGAGCCACGCAAGGAAGGCTTCCTAGAGGAGATGTGATTTCAGAAGGACTGTGAAGATGGGGAGAGTACTAGATCGGCCAGACCTGACAGGGGAGGAATTTCCAGGCAGAGGAAAGTGTAAAGCAAGAGGTCAATCATGGGAAAGAAGAGAACAAGGCACAGCAAGTAGTTTGGCTCACGAGTGAAACGTGCAAGCTGGCATGTAGTAAGGAATGAAGGTGGTTCTCAGATGCAGAGAAATCTTTCCAGCCAACAATAAAAATTCCCACATTTGCCGGGCCCGATGAAAAAACAGAACCATTTCTGGCCTTACCTCCAAGTCTGGGAAAGCGTGAGGCAGACAGCGCTCCTGCAATACAAACAGGCTGTTTGGCACAGCTCTGCACGGCTGATCTTTTTATGAATCTCTTTAACTTTCTTTAAATGAGTCTCCCAGCCTCTTGCCAAGGAACTCATTTCTCTGACATTATGCAGAGCTTCTCTGGGCCTAACCTTTCCAGATCCGAGAGCCCCCAGGAAGGTGACCTCACTCTCTCAGAACTGGCGATTGGAAATGGCCCGAAAATTGTGTCTTTGTGTTCTCTCCATCTAGCAGTTTCTAACCTGTCTATCACCCTAAGACCCAAGTGTTCATTAGAACTGAGTTGTATTTGCCTTCAGAGCTCGCTCCCACTCGGCCCCACTTCAACCATGGAGGCGGCGGGCCCGAAATTCCATTACTACCTTTGAGGTAAATGCGTTTTTTCATGAAAATTAAAACATTAGATAGACTCCAAAGCCAACCAAATCACAGAGTGGGGACCAAGCAACCCATTTTTCTCCTCTATTGCCGTCGATTTAATTCACACAGCTTTTTCTTCCTGTATGAAATTGCAAATGTGGGGTAGAGGCAACCAAAACGAATTGAAAATAAAAATGATGCAGTCAAGTGGAAAATGGAGCTTAACATGTGCAATTGGATACACAAGGTGTGGTCCAACCCCTTTGGAGCAGGTTCAGGGTGGCCGAGTGGGGCAGGGAATCCACAGGCTGCAGGGGATCTGCACTCTTCTCTCAACTCTGCTTCACTTTGGTTATGGACCTTGGGAGAATCAGTCTGTTCCTTGAGCCTCAGTTTTGGCATCTATGAAACGGAGATGGTGATTCATCTCGGAGAATCACCTCTTGAATCAAACATTGACTTTGCTGTGTAAAGGAGTGTACTGAGGCCCCCATTAGTGGGAGATGGCTGGGGAATGGGCTTTCCTGCCCTTTTAATCACTCAGTAGACCACTCCAGGAGCAACCAACAAAAGTCTCTATTATTCAGGATCCAAGCGTTGGCAGAGCCAGTGTACCTTGGCAGGTCAAACCATACTGTCCCCCACTGACATTTGCCGGTCACTTATGCCATTACCCCCTTTTTGCCTGACTGTCACCCACAGGTGACACCAGATGTCTGGCTTCTGGCTATGCTGGAAACGCTGGGCTGGTCAGCAGTTGTGATTGATGACCAGCAGAGGATGAAGAGAAGAAAGAACTTGATAATTTACCCCTACTTAGCTCCTTGCAGCCAGGGATTGTGTCTGCTAACTCTAGAATTAGCTCCAAAGTGAGCTACACACAGCAGTGAATAATGTTGGCATTTGTTAAGCGCTTACTATGTGCAGAGCACTGTTCTAAGCGCTGGGGTAAATGCAGGGGAATCAGGTTGTCCCACGTGAGGCTTACAGTCTTCATCCCCGTTTTACAGATGAGGTAACTGAGGCACAGAGAAGTGAAGTGATTTGCCCATAGTCACACAGCTGACAAGTGGCAGAGCCTGGATTTGAACCCATGACCTCTGACTCCCAAGCCCGGGCTCCTTCCTCTGAGCCACGCTGCATCTCAGAGTAATTCCTCCTTCCTCTATTCCCCTATCCTCATTCTCCCCCACTCTCCCTCTTATTTTATTTTCTTTTTTGTTTCATTTAATTTTGTTTTATGCTACTTGTTCGTTCATTTGATCATATTTATTGAGCACTTACTCTGTGCAAAGCACTGTACTAAGCGATTGGAAAGTGCCATGCAGCAATAAAGAGGGACTTCACCTAGGCAATTTCTAATAAAAATAATAATGATATTGCTAAACATTTACTATGTGCCAAGCAAAGCATTGGGGTTGATATGGATTCAACACCATTTCTGTTCCTTATGGGGAACCTGATCTGAGGGAGGGAGAACAAGTATTTTATGACTATTTTCAGATGATGTAACTGGGCACAGAGAAATTAGGTCATTTCTCCAAAGTCACACAGCAGGCAAAGGGCGGAGCTGGTATTAGAACCCAGGTCCTCAGATTTCCGGGCCCCTGCTCTTTCCAGTGGGCCACTCTGCTTCTCCAATCTGTCTTTATTAGTTGTAATAGTCAAACAAATACTAAATTTCCTTTCTCTCTGTTATGTCATGAAATTCTTCTTTTTCTAATGAGCCTATGAACCAACCATTTCTCCATTAATGGGCCAATTACTGAATTTGGATTGAAGGGATAATTAAATGTGACAGATAGTCACACTCATCTATATCCATAGACTAGGGGACCGCAGACCAAGAAAGCTTTAGGATCCCATTGGTGGAATTCAGCTAAACACAGGTAGAGCGTGGAACATATGCCTGAGAAAAATGGGCAAAAAACAAGGCAAACATGACCGAGTAGCTCAGTAGAGCTTGAAATCCATTATAGACCTGTATAAGTTAAAAAAAATTCTACTCAAATGTGAGTATTCAAGGATATGAGTCCCTTAAAATCTCCAGAGTTAAATAATCTGACACGGGCCTGTTATGTGACCTTGGGCAAATCACTTAACCTCTCCCTATCAGTGTCTCCAGGCCCCACACAGTCTCTTATGGATAGAACAACCTCTCAACTCCCTTGGCCATAACCCACTTAGTAAATAATATTTACTGAGTGCTTACTATGTGCAGCATACTGTGTAAGCACTTGGGAGAGTACAATACAGTTGACAGACATGATCCCTTTCCCGAGGAATTTAGACATGATTCCTGTCTTTAAGGAATTTACCATTTTGCTCATTCCTCCTCTTGCTTTAAGCTCAGGAATAGACTCTTCCTTCCAAAAACCTCCCCTTATTAAACACATTTCTTCTCCAAACCCCAGTAGTCCTCTCTAATGATTGTCGGTACTCTGATATTGTGAATGTTGTTTTTTCTGTTTGTTTTCTGTTCTGTTTTGCTTATAAGTCGTATTTGTTAAGCACTCACTATGTGCCAGGCACTGTACTAAGCACTGGGGTAGGGAAGGAGCATGGCATAGTGGATAGAGGACAAAACTGGGAGTCAGAAGATCATGGGTTCTAATCTCTGCTCCGCCACTTGTCTGTTACGTGATCTTGGGCAAATCACTTCACTTCTCTGTGCTTCAGTTACCTCATCTATAAAACAGGATTGAGACTGTGAGCCCCATGTGGGATAGGGAATGTGTCCAACCCTATTTGCTTGTATCCACCCCAGTGCTTAGTACAGTGCCTGGCACATAGTAAGTGCTTAAATACCATAATCATTATTATTATTATACAAGCTAATCAGGTTGGACATAGTCCATGTCCCACATGGGACTCATAGTATTAATCCCCATTTTACAGATGAGGTAACTGAGGCATAGAGAAGTTAAGTGACTTGCCCAAGTTCTTAGCTGCTATTATACCACCACTTTCCATGTCTTCAAAGCGATCCTAAAAGTACATCTCCTCCAAGTAGCCTTCGCCAATTAAGCCCTCATTTCCCTACTCCCTCTCCTTCCTGCATCACCTATACTGTTAATGAGGTGTCCATCCCCTTGATTCTATTTATTGTGATTAAATTGTCTTGTTTTTGTCTGTCTCCCCCGATTAGACTGTGAGCCCGTCAATGCGCAGGGATTGTCTCTACATGTTACCGAACTGTACATTCCAAGAGCTTAGTACAGTGCTCTGCACATAGTAAACGCTCAATAAATACTATTGAATGAACAAATGAATGAATCTATATCACCCTTCAAGACCTTGATATTTGCCCTACCCTGAGCCACACAGCACTTACATACATATTCTTATACCTCCCATTTCCCTTATCTGTAATTTATTTCATTGTCTGTCTCCCCCTCTAGACTGTAAGCGCCTTGTGGGCAGGGACCATGTCTATTAACTTTATCACATTGTACTCTCCCAAGCCCTCAGTACAGTGTTCTGTACCTTGAAAAGCAGCGTGGCTCAGCGGAAAGAGCCCAGGCTTAGGAGTCAGAGGTCATAGGTTCTATTCCCGGCTCTGCCACCTGTCAGCTGTGTCACTTTGGGCAAGTCACTTGACTTCTCGGTGCCTCAGTTACCTCATCTGTAAAACTGTGAGCCTCACGTGGGACAACCTGATTACCCTGTATCTCCCCCAGTGCTTAGAACAGTGCTCGGCACATAGTAAGCGCTTAACAAATACCAGTGTAATAATAATAATAATTGAAAGCACTCAATAAATACCCATTATGAAGTTTACTATAAACAGCCTGAAGATGGGGATCTTCTTTATTCTTTATCGTGTAAACCCACCCTGCTCCATGCCCTCTTTGGTTGTTGTTGTTCACAGTTTGACTCACTAACTGGCTGATGCTCTTCTCTTCCCTCAGCTTCTCAGCTCCTATGACCAGCCTCACCAAATGGGGAAGCTCCCAGTTACTATTACTATTTCTGTTAATGTCTGTTTCCCCTTCTAGACTGTAAGCTCATTGAGAGGAGGGAATGAGTCTATTTATTGTTTCATTCCCCAGGTGCTTAGTATGGTACTCGGCATACAATAAACAGTAAATACAACTGACAGACTGATTGACTACTTCAGGCTGGAAAAATTTGGTCAAAGTGTATTTTTAGGCCTCAATCGTAATTATCATCATCTTCTTCTTCATCATCAGTGGTATTTAATGAGTGCTTACTACGTGCAGGGTACTGTACTAAGCACTTGGGGGAGTAACAACAGAGTTGGTAGGCACTTTCCCTGCTCACAACAAGCTTACAGTTTAGAGGGGGAGATAGACATTAATAGATTCACACGTGTTATTCCAATTAGATGGCTAATTTGCATTTGAGGTAATTCATTCATTCATGCATTCAGTCATATTTATTGAGCGCTTACTGTGTGCAGAGACTGTACTAAGTGCTTGGAAAGTACAGTTCAGCAACAAAGAGAGAGAATCCCTACCCACAACGGGCTCAGAGTCTAGAAGGGGGAAGACAGACATCAAAACGAGTAAACAGGCATCAATAGCATCAATATAAATAGAATTATAGATATAGACACATAATTAAGAAAATTAATAGAATTATAAATATGTACATGTGTACACACGTGCCGTGGGGTGGGGAGAGGGATAGAGCAGAGGGAGTGAGGAGGGGCAATGGGGAGGAAGGGGGAGCAGAGGAAAAGGGGTGATTAGTCCAGGAAGGCCTCCTGGTGGAGGTGGGCTTGCAGTAGGGCTTGGAAGGGGGGAAGTGTGCTAGTTTGGCAGATTTGAGAAGGGAGGGCATTCCACATCAGAGGTAGAATATGGACCGGGGTCGACGGCAGGACAGGCGAGAATGAGGCACAGTGAGGAGGTTAGCGGCAGAGGAACGGATTGTGCGAGCTGGGCTGTAGGAGGAGAGAAAGGAGGTGAGGTAGGAGGGGGCAAGGTGACGAAGATATTTGAAGCCAAAAGTGAGGAGTTTTGCTTGATCCCAAGCAAGTATGTGGGTAGGGGTCCCAGGCTAAGCTCATATACCACATTGGCCATATGTCCTGATCACCCATAAGTTTTTCAGAAATGATACATATGTCATTTGCCTCACGTAGGCCTGGGCTTGGAAAGATCTAGACTCTTGAGCTCGTTATGGGCAGAGATTGTCTCTATTGTTGCATAGTACTTGCCCAAATGCTTAGTAGAGTGCTCTGCACACAGTAAGCTCTTAATAATTACGATTGAATGGATGAATGAATCATTGCTGAGATGATTCCCAAGTTCACACCTCTCATAATTTCCAAGACCTTAATGGGGGATAAAGAAGTTTGAAGAGGGGAAATTTGCTTCTGCCTTGCATTCGGGTGCCAGGCAACTCTGCGGTCATGAACCTTTCAGTGGCGAGCTGCTGCCTATCATTTCCTTCCTTTTGTGGCTTCTGCTGTTTTATTCATCCAGCCAGTTTGATGCATTTATCTCCTGCTCATTTAAATAATGGGAAAAATAGATTTTAGGTAAGATGGGGAGATGATTATGACAGCGTAAAGAAGGCATGCAAATAGAGCACTCTAAAGCTCAGAGGTGGGAACAAAAAGACAAGCAAGAGCATAATCAACCAACCCCAAGGAAAACGTGCTGCAAGGAATGATCTGACAGTTCAGAATTCATAATGATCCATCATAACATGCACGTTTATGCCTACGTCTTAAAGATCACTTAACTTGTTCAGCAGTAACTGTGGACCCCTGAGATGCCCGAGCAGTTTTACACCTGGAAGATAAGAGATGGTGCCTATAAAGAAGACAATGGTAGCGAATTTTGAAGTAGAAAAAAAGAGCTAAGATTTGTCTTTTAATCAAAGTAGTAAGCGTTTTCTCATTTTCTTCCCCTCCTTCCTTTTAAGCTATTCAAATTGACATATGTAAGTAGATGCCTGGCCCGTCTCCTCAAAGTCTATCAATTTCTCAAGTTACCCCAGTTATGATGTAAGCTCCTTGAGGGCAGGGATCATACCTACCCATTCTATTGTTCTCTCCCAAGTATTTAGTACAGTGCTTTGCACAAAGTAGGCCCACAATAAATACCATCGATGGGTTAATTGATGGCAAAAGATATTTTTTATGTTTCAGCCTCTAGATGAGACTGGGAAATTAATTTGAATACCACCACCTAGGTGGAAATGATTAAAGATATCCCCCTCTCCACTCTTTACTTCAGCTCCTCTTACTATCTAATTCAATTGAAGAAATATCAATACCTGCCTGGGTTAAAGGATTTCCATCTTGAGTGTGGGTTGACTTGAATATCAGAGAAGGACGGAGCTTTCTAACCAGTGGTACTTCCACCAAGTCTATTAAATATAAGCTTCTGTGATGTTTGCTTTCTCTATTAAGGATAAAGTTCAGTTGTTTGCTTCCTTGTTTGCTTTAGACGAGTTTGAAGTTCTCCTTAAAGTAAAGGCAATGTTTACAGTTAAACAACATTTTCAGGACATAATGTACTTTAAGGTCTCCATACTTGGCCTTCGCTATTTCCCCTTTCCACCTGAGGCAGAGGGGACGTAAAGCAAGATCGAATTCTGCTAGCGTTAGCATACACAAAACTAAAATGGAAAAGCCCTGACAAAGAAAAAGCAAGGAGGCGAAGTTCTGAAGATGCTGTAATGGAGCCCAACACGTGAAATCCCACAGTTCTATTGGATTATAAAATCCCTGAGAGAAAGAGCCGTGTCCAGCACTACTTGACTTTTCCAAGAGCCTTGTTCAATTCTGCGCCCACCCCAGATGCTCAATAAGTGTTATTGATTAATTCTTTCTATTTTTTGGTTGAAATCATAAAGCCCATTGCTCCTGAGACCTTACTTATGTAGGTAAAAGGAAGTATTGGGTTTGAGACGATTACTCGGTAAATTCAGACAAGAATGAGCAATTTAGGGTGTGAGCTATCCAGATGTATTTACAAGATCAAATTCACTAGAAAATTGGTTTTCTTTAAAAGCCCCCCAGAAACTTGCATATGGTTTTGTTCCCATTAGAGCTCAGGGGCTCCAAAAGACAAAGTTTTCCCTTTCTCTTCTCCCCGTACTACTCAGTTTTCAAGAAAATTTGGAATGTAGATTAAGAAACAGGACAGAATCAGCAACCCCAGTCACATGAAGAGAGCAAGAGGCAAAAGAGCAACTCATGAGCACTAGATGTCTGTTTTGTCCAAGTCATGACACAGAATTTTGGCTTGAGAGACACACCTTTACCCAAAATGTGGATACAGAAAAGTGTATTTAGCATTTCACAACTTTAAACCCTAATGTGAGGATAGTATAGCTAATGTGAGCATTACAGGATTTTCTTAAGGTTGGGATCTATCCCCTTAGCGTGTGAGCTCCAAGTGGTTAAAGGACAATGTCTGATCTTATTATCTTGCATCTACTCTAGTGCTTAGTACAGTACTGGGCATATAATACACATTTAATAAATATCATTATTACTCCTACTATAATCACTCTATCTTTGTGATCAGAGATCATGTCTACAAACTACCAACTATTGTACTACTCCAAGTGCTTACTCAGTACTGTGCACATAGTAAGTGCTCAATAAATACCATTATTTAGTGGGATAGCACTGGAAATAAGGTGATTCTTAGGACATTGGCTTTAAGAGCATCATATTGTGAAAAGGCAAAAAGGAAAATATGACTCACCTGCTATTTAATAAAATCTAGGCTGTAATAATGGAGGATGTTTCCACACTCTCAGGTAGATGGGATTATTGATCATATATTGTTTTCTTCAGAGATACTACTACATGTGAATCAAATATCCCTTTCAGGAGAGCTATCTTCTACCCAAAGACCAGCTCTACAGCTAACGATCGATGAACTAATCAATAGTATTTATTGAACATTGACTGTGTACAAGAGTGCAATACATCAGAGTCAGTGAACGGGTTCCCGGCCCACAAGGAAGTAATAATAATTATAATATTAATGACAGCAATAATAATTTTGCTCTTTTAAAGTGGTTTGGAGGCTGCCATGGATATGAGAAATGTTGGTGCATAAAGCAGAAGACTCCAGTAATCTCCTCCTATTTTGACTCGGAAGAATTGAGTTGCTATAGATTCCTGGACTAATTAGGAGAAATAAAGTTTGAATTCAGATTAGGATATTGTGTAGAAATGACAAATGTGTGACCAATTTGCAGGGTAAAAATAAGGGCAGAGGACATTTAATAATAATAATAATAATAATGTTGGTATTTGTTAAGCGCTTACTATGTGCTGAGCACTGTTCTAAGCGCTGGGATAGATACAGGGTAATCAGTTTGTCCCACGTGAGGCTCACAGTCTTAATCCCCGTTTTACAGATGAGGTAGCTGAGGCACCGAGAAGTGAAGTGATTTGCCCAAAGTCACACAGCTGAAAGGTGGCAGAGCCAGGATTAGAACCCATGACCTCTGACTCCTAAGCCCGTGCTCTTTCCCCTGAGCCACGCTGCTTCTTCTTTGCATAGGAGAGTTTCTTAGCAGCATCAGTACTGAATCTATTAAGCAAGTACTGTTTGCAAAGCACCATTCTAGGTGCCTGGGAGCGTTCAGCAAAATTGAAGAAACACTGAGTTCCTTGCTTTTGAGAAGCTTCAAATCAATCAATCGATGGTATTAATTAAACACTTACTATTTGTGGAGATTACTGTCCATGTCTGCTATGGAGGTATAGTTTGCATAAGAGGTGTCAGGTTGGATGACTAATTTGTCTAAGAATGCTATAAATTCTACAAACCCTTAGGAGAAGGAGTTGAACTCTAACCCAACACGGTGAAGGGGCCACCCCGCCAATCACATGACACAATCTAATGCCATCCTGAGGCCCGCATCAATGAAACATCAAAGATAATATACAAGAGCAGCAGTTCTACTTCTTCCACTTCCACCCTCCTGAAGGTAGCAGAAAAGTCCCCAACATTTCAAATATTTGCAAATGCCTCGCCTGTCCTTTGCTCCGGCAAGAGGTTGGGAGCTTGGGCACCATGACGGAGAGTGGAATTTGTGGGAGAGAGAAGATAATCAAGAACTTGAACTCCAAGCAGGGGGAAGTGGCTGATGCTTTCTGCTGGCTGCCTTGATCGATACTGAGCAGACTCTGTCCTCTACAGAATTAAGGTGTGGGATGGCCACAAACTACAGAGGGACAGTGTGTCTGTGTCTGGTTAGTGTCTAACTGGTCAAACCAAGGAAAGTGAGCCTGGGCACTGCCAAGCGGGAGAGATATTCTGCCACTCGGAGGTCAGCTTCTATTGTGCACCAACCAGGGGCTTCATGGTGGAGCTTCCAAAGCTTGGAAACTGAGTTTCTTTGCTGGCAATCAATCAAATTGTTGGTATTTATTGAACACTCACTATGTTCTGAGTACTCTGGTGGATGCTTGGAAGAGAATGATAAAATGAATCCTCAATTTCCTCATCTGGAAATCTGTTCTCCCTTCTACTTAGACTGAAAGCCCCCTAAGGGACAGTGACTATGTCCAACCTGATTAACCCGTATCTATCCCAGAGCTTAGACCAGTTCTTGACACTTAGTAAATGCTTGCCATTATTATTATTATTATTGTTATATTTATATTATATATACTATATACCTTATTTTGCAAACAGGCATAATATATAATTATTGTATGATATTACATTATTATGATAATGGCATTTGTAAGTATTTACAATTATAGTTAATAACGATGATGAAGTGAATAATAATAATAACAGTGTTATTTGTTAAGTGCTTACTATGTGTCAAGCACTATTCTAAGCACTGGGGTAATTACAAGCTAATCAGGTTGGACCCGATCCCTGTTCCACCTGAGGCTCACAGTCATAATCCCCATTTTTCAGATGAGGTAAAGGAGGCTCAAAGAAGTGAAGTGACTTCCCCAGGGTCACACAGCAGATAAGTGGAAGAGCCAGGATTAGGACCCAGGTCCTTCTGAGTCCCAGGCCTATTTTTATGATTACTATTATTACCAATAAGAATAATAAACATGTTCCCTGCCCACCAGAAGCTCCCAGTCTCCCACTAGGAGTCTGGTCAGGAAGACTCTTCTCCCTTCTCAGTCAATGGATACTCATCTCACCTCTGCACCTGGGAGAGTGTATGATTACCCCATCCCAGATACAGAGGCAGAAGAGAAACGGTCCGATGCCTGCATATTAACAGATTAGATTAGCTATACCTCTTTCCCATACCAGTCTCCTGGGGGACTGTGGACTTTCAGAGTCTATTTTAATTGAAATTACTGATGAATTTAAGAAAACTAAGGGCAAACCCCAAAGGAGAACGGCATTCTTTTATTTCATTTTACTCAGTGCTATCCCAGAAACTATTGGCTGCAAAACAGGAAAGCAAGCCTTTGGCAGGGCTGCTTCGGAATACATGACAAATTTTCCCCAGGAATTTGCATTCTTTTCCTGAAGCAGGGCAGGGCACTTAGTGGAAAACTAATCTTAAATATTTTGAAACTATAATTTAACAGAGCAGCATGATCCGCGGTGGAGATTTCCCTTCAGGGAGGCTTTAAAGGATAGCTGAAGTCTTCTTTAAAAAGAATGGAGAATTTTGCCTTTACTTGATTCTTTCGATCCAGATGGGCCTTGTGTTATGATTAGTCAGTCTGTTTACCCATTTCTGCTGCACCCTTTTCAAATACAGTCCCGCCTGGCACTTTAATACGGATTACTTTTTAGAGTCAGTCAAGGCCTAATGTCTGTCAAACTCACCTAACTGGGCTAATCCCTCATTGCATTTTACCATTTGTTTGTTCTCTACTCAACAGTGAGTTTTGTAGTAATACTGCATTAGCCATTTGATATCTGAAAAGGAGTTTTTACCTTATTTTGCAAACCAGGTCACTGCATTGTAGAATCTTTGAGCTCCCTTTACCTGGGAATAGAAAGAAGAAGGAAATTTCTGACCAAATTGCTCTGATGATGGAACTTGTATTTCATTTTCTGTCTGATCATCCATGGTTTGTCTCTGAACTTTGCAACAACTTTTCAAGATATTTCATTTCTTCTTTGGAAATGACACTTCTCAGTCTTGCAGCTGAGGCATAAGAAAGTGGCAATTATCTCTGGTGGGCTGCTCAAAAAGAAAGTTTAATTTTGAATCCCCCAATTTCTCTACTAGCTCAAATTCCTCTTATGACCTGAGAATCGGAAGATACCCACTCCGCTCCACTCAGAATCTCTGGAGAAATATGTGTGGTGGTAGCAATCTGGCTTTTAGTAGACATGTGCTATGAATCGTGATAATAATAATGATAATAATTATGGTATTTGTTAACAGTGTACCAGGCACTGTTCTAAGCACTGAGGTAGATACAGGAGAGTCGGATTGGACCGAGTCTCTGTCCCACATAGGGCTCACAGTTTTAATCCCTATTTTATAGCCAGGGGAACTGAGGCCCCAAGAAGTGAAGTGACTTGCCCAAGGTCAGATAATAATAATAATAACAGTAATGATGGCATTTGTTAAGCACTTGCTCTGTGCAAAGCACTGTTCTATGCGCTGGGGCAGTACAAGATAATCAGGGTGTCCCACGTAGGGTTCACAGACTTCATCCCCATTTTACAGATGAGGGAACTGAGGCCTAGAGAAGTTGAGTGACTTGTCCAAAGTCACACAGCTGACAAGTGACAGAAGCGGGATTAGAACCCACGACCTCAGATTCCCAAGCCCGTGCTCTTTCCACTGAGCAATGCTGCTTCTCTATAACAGACAAGTGGCAGAACCAGGATCGGAACCCAGGACCTGTGCTCTATCCACTACACCATGCTCCTTCACAAGGAAACCTGCCTGTGTCGATCCAAGTGATTCTGAACTCACTTTCATTGGTTTTCTGTTCCCGCTTCTATGTTCTTCCTTTGCTTTCCCAGCAGCTTAACGTCTTCTGAATCCAATGATAACTGTGGTCTTTGTTAAGCACTTCCTGTGGGCTAAACACTGCACTAAGTGCTGGGGTTGACAGTAATAATGATAAAAATTGTAATAATGGCATTTGTTGAGCTCACAGATTATACCAAGCGCAGTACTAAGAGCTGGAGTATGTACAAGACAGTCAGGTCCCACATGGGCCTGGGAGTCAGAGGACCTGAGTCTGCTCCACCACTTGTCTTCTGGATGACACTTAAATGTTCTGTGCCTCAGTTACCTCATCTGTAAAATGGGGATTTTTGACTGAAAGCCCATGTGATATGTGGACTGTGTCCAATCTAATTAGCTTGTATCTACCCCAGTGCTTGAGTTCAGTACCTGATCCAGAGTATGCCCTTAACAAATACTATAAAAATGAAGAAGGGAGAACAGGTACTGACTTCTTATTTACGTATCAGCTCTTAACTCTCACTACTTCCCAGTTTGCATTATCTTCTCCTCCCAAGCCAACCTTCGTGCTCTCCATCACTCTCCTCTCATCCACTTCTGATCCCTTGCTCATGCTGTTTTCCCAGCCTAGATCTCCCTTCTCATCAGAGCTGCCAGATCCGAGCCCTCCATTCCTGTAAAGCCTTCCTAAAACGTCACCTCCTCCAATCATCCTTCCCCGATGAATCCCCAACATCCAGTCACACCAACCCTCCAGCATTTATAGATGTATTTATACCTACGCCTACAAGGGCCGAGAACTTGGTTTAATTCCCACCTGTGTATTCTTTCCCAATAGATTGTACGCTTTGCTAGATTGTAAATTCCGTGAGCACAGGGACTGTACTCTCCCAAACGCTTAGTAGAGTGTTCTGTACACCCTAAGTGCTCAAATACCATGGATTGATTGATTTCCTAGCACTTAGTGCAGTATCCCAATAGAGTAAATGCTCGACAAATACCACTGACCGACAGATAGACATAACGTTAACTAAGATGCTGCTGAGTGAGATGTTGGGTTAAAGTAGGACCCGAGGAGAGATGGATTTTGGTAGCGACAAGTGAGTCAGTGAGAATGTGAGTAGAGTATCAGAGGATCTGTGGACTGATCATCTTCTCTTCCACTCCATGCTGGGGTGAGTGAGGAGCCGGCATTCCAAGATGAGCCTCTGGCAATGCTTCTGGATTGGCCTGGCAAGCATTTGCCTGCTGCCTGGAAGATTGACAATTGTCTGAAGTCAGTGGGTCACCCTGAATCACTTTATCATTCGTCAACCACCCATCTGACAGCTCGGGGTCTCTCTCAAAGGCAGGCCCCCCACCCCACCCTGCCTTCTCCACCGAGGACCTCCAGAGTCAGACCGGGAATGGGATGGGAAGAGGGAGAAACTCTCCACCAGAGCCCATTGTCTGTTCCAGGTCGCAAGGAGCAGAAGGCAGGGTAGAGTTGGAGCGGGGCCAGTTTCAGAAGGATGTTGAGGGAGGGAAGCACCTCAGGGAAAAACCTCAAAGGAGGTTGGCAGTGCCGACATGGTGGCAGGGAAAATTGAAAATCACCCAGCCCATGCCAGAAGTGGCCTCTGAGTTAACAGGAACCTGGAAACAAAAGTCGATGTCTTTGGAGTCAGCGGAGAAGAGGGCGATAGGTTCCCCTCCTCCCACAGAGAAGCACTCTAGTTTCTGGTGTTTGTAGGAATTTCTATATGATGTCATTTGGAACACAATGAGCTCTCACGGCATAGTCTAATGCGGTCATACTGGATGCAGCTTGATGTAACAACATCACGCAAAACGGGAGAATTCTTCCACACCTCGAGGCAGCCCAGTGACTATTGGTAGCCAAATTCCTGAAGCCTTCCTGAGCTTCAGTAAAGCAACAGGCTGAGGGGTTTGCCTAAGTTGCTCAAGGGAGGCATAAATGACACTTTCTAAGCAAGGGACCATCCAAGGTGAGACGGGCCTGAGGGCAGATCCAATCTTGGGGCAGCCTCCTGGCCATGTAGGATAATTTGATTATTCTGGGGAAAATTGGCATGAGCCAAAAATGGTGAGGTAGGGGTAGGGGTTGTCCTGCCCAGTGTAAGCGCGAATGTCAGGGTTCTGTCTGGGCTGTCCAGCAGGAAGAATCCCCAGATCCCTCTCAGACTCAGCTCACACAGGGTTGGAGCTCTGCCTGAGCAGAGTTGTGACAGAAATCAAATTGTTCACATCATCAAATCACCTGTTAAGGATAGATCCTTCCTGGACCTAGTTGGTGTTTGAAAATACCAAAGTGGAGAAGATCAGAATTTCTGCTTCTCCCAAAACCTCTCTCCCCTAAATCTACTCTATTCACCCAGATGTAAGCACTGTTCCCCAACACTCATGGATGTCAACTGAAAATAGCACGATCATAACTATAATTTTGTAAGCTCCACTAGGCTATAATCTCCTCGAGGGCAGGGATCATGTCTACCAATCTGTTATATTGTGCTCTTTCAAACACTTAGCATAGTGATCTGCACAGAGTAATTGCTCAAAAAATACCATTGATTGAGTGCAATCCTTTTTACTATGTTAATATTCTTAGTGTCAATGCAATCAAATTATTTTGTTTTCTCAGAACATTAGGGTTGGATAGTCAGTGATTCAGGAGGTCTGTTCCTGCATGATTTTCTCCAGCCAGCATTTCAGAGGCAAATATAACTTCACTTGGCTCTGGCCCATTTATTTAACTGACCTTCCTATTCAGATGGTCTCTGTTGTGGGTCTTCCCATAATTGCTCATTTCACATAGTGGACGCTTCATCAGCAAATATCTAAGAAGATATACTCGGGTTAAATCGTAGACAAAGAGCGGACTCTGACTTTCTATCCTCAGACCTTTCAAAAATGATCTTCATCTAGTCAAGATTTACCGTTTTATGGTAATTGTGGTGTCGGAGGTGAGAACATTTTTAAAATAGATCATTTGAGCACTGCTCCTTTCGACTAGACTTTTTCCCCGTGGGACCTTTTTGACCAAATCTGCTGGATGAGGAAACCAGTACTTAGGTAGTGGGTAACAGCATGGCGTAGTGGATAGAGCATAGGCCCGGCAGTCAGAGGTCACGGGTTCTCATCTAGGCTCTGCCACTTGTCTGCTGTGTGGCCTTGGACAAGTCACTTCACTTCTCTGTGCCTCAGTTCCCTCATCTGTAAAATGGGGATGAAGACTGTGAGCCCCATGCAGGACAGGGACTCTGTCTGACCCGACTCGCTCGTATCCACCACAGAGCTCAGTACATTACTCGACACAGAATAAGCACTTAACAAATACCACAATTATTATTATTATCGGGTGTCAGGGGAGGGTCTATAATGTATTTTCTTCGTGGGGCCAATGAGTTCAGCTTTGTTCTCAGTGATGCTAAAGAGGGGTAAGCATTTTGTTTATTTAAATGAAATATTTGGGGTTCCACAGTAGGGTTTTTGTTGGCATTGGGGTAGACTGGTAGTTATGGTGGGGTAATTACCTTCCCTGGTGGGATTGTTGATTGGCCCAAGAGGCTGTGATTAGCAGCCGTTCCTTGACTCTGTTATGCCAGCCAGCTTAGATCTGAGGAACTGTCCTGAAGTGCTTTAGAGTGGGAGAGAGAGAGTGAGAGAGAAGACGAGTCCAGAAACCGAAATGCTATGTGTCACCCCGGCAGTTGGCTAAAGGATTCCCAGGACAGGCTCTGGGGCTGTACTGGGGCTGACTGATTTCTGCCATGGCAGGTTGTAAATACGAACAATGAGACTCAATAGTATATGCCTTGCATATCCTCCAGTTGAAGCAATCTTACTGCTGTCATGCTACCTTTCAGATTTGAAATCCTGGGTGATTTTACAGCTTTCTCTGCCACCTGAATTCTTTCTAACATCAATTTTAAATGCTCCCAGATTCTTGCAGGAACATCACTTGACCACTTTTAATACCTCGGAGGTGTGGTTCATTTCTTAATGCTACTCTTCCCTGTAGACTGTAAGCTCGTTGTGGGCAGGGACCAGGTCTACTAACTCTGTTATCAGGCGCTTTCTCTAGTGCTTAGTACAGTGTTCTGCAATCAATCAATCGATCATATTTATTGAGAGCTTACTACGTGCTGAGCTCTGTACTAAGCACTTGAGAGAGAACAATCTAACAGAATTAGCAGGCACGTTCCCTGCCTATAACGAGCTTATAGTCTAGCGGGTAGACAGATATTAATATGAATAAGTACGTAATTTATAGCATATAATTTATAGATATACACATAAGTGCTGTGGGGCTGGAAAGGGGAAAATATCAAGAGTCCATAGGTCACAGATTGAAGTGTATAGAAGGGACAGAGAGCCAGGAAAAAGAGGACTTAATCGGGGAAGGCCTTTCCCAGGAGAAGTGACCTTAGTAATGCTTCGAAGGGGGAGAGAGTGGTGATCTGGTGTATATGGAAGGAGAAGGAGTTCCAAGCTAGGAGGATGATGTGGGAAAGAGGTCAGCGGCCAGGTAGATGTGATCGAGGCACAGTGAGTAAAATGGTGCTAGTGAAGCAGAGTGTGTGCGGGAGATTAGTGAGCTGAGGTAGAGTGGGGCAAGCTGATTGAGTGCTTTTAAACCAAAGGTAAGGAGATTCTGTTTGATGCCGAGGTGGATGGGTAGCCACTGGAGCTTCTTGAGGAGTGAGAATACCTGAACTGAACATTTTCCACGTATGGCGAGCACTCAGTAAATACAACTGATTGATTGACTGATTGAGTGATCTCCCACTTAATAACTGATGAGTTAACTTTGCTGGGTCAGGATGCTTACATCTGACCCTAAACGGTGATTCCTTTAAAGAATAATTGGTGTTATCACTCCTAGAAAGGTCCAGCTTAGAGAAGATGAGAATCAGCTCACTATGAGCAAGGCACCTTTATCCGTTTTCTTCCCAGGCGGCCTCAACCCTCCGCCCCGATCCAGGCACTGAGTGCAGGCTGCTTACAGGCGTAGAATTTTAACACATTCATTAATTTCCATAAACGTGACCCTGGCTGACCCTGTCAGCTCCCCTTGGTCCTCCTGAAGATGCTCCCACCAGTGAGAGCCATCATTAGTCCCTGTGCTATCAGTCCGAATCCGTGGCTTCTCTTTGGCGATTCAGCCCCGAGTCAGTATCCTTCTGTAGCCAGTGTCATCATTCTTTGGTCCTCTTCCAAATGGGACAGTTGATCTCCACCTCATGGCCCAATCCACCATCTTGGGGTCATGTGGCCAGGAGGTGAGAGGGTGGAGAACACTCCCAAATGCCCAGGTGTAGGGGAAACACAGGGTACTAGGGTCAATCCCAAACTGCAATGGGGAGAAAGATGGAGGTATCCAGGAGCAGCAGTAGCACCAGGAGACACTGCAGGTCATGATCTGGGGAAGGGGATGGGGACGCACAATAACCCTTCGGCATCAGGGTGTGTGTAGGAAGAAGATGGTGGTCCTGAGCTGCTGGAGCCTGTCCCACAGTGGAGCCGGGCCCTGGTACAAGTTGGGGCATTGGGACATCAGCGTACTGCAGAGATGCTTCATGGTGGAAGGGGTCAGGCACTCAAGGTGTACATCAGGGTACATGGAGGTGGGGGAGGACATTGGCTCTATGGTAGTGACATCTTGGAACCCCTCTCAGTGCCTCAGGGTTCACCCCAACCAGAGGATGTCACAGCATCTCGGAGCCCCCTCTCGGTGCCGTGGGGCTAACGAAGTGCCTCAGAGCAACTCGGGACCGTGGGGGAGCTCCACTCAGGCCACCGTTTGGAGAGGGAGGAGAGAGGGAGTGAGGAAGACCGCATGGCAAGCCGGGAACACCCCACTGGAGCTGAGGCTCTATGCACAGAACTCTGTGGCAGTTGGGGGGCGATGAAAAACAGGGAAGTGGGGGGCAGGGACCAGTCTCAGCTCCATGTTGGGAGCAGCTTGGGGCTCACCTTTCTGCCCCAAAGCCCAAGCCTGAGGAAGGCAAGGGTAATAATTAGGTCCAACCAAGATCGTAGCTGTGAAGATTAAGGATGTATAGGGAGAAAGTTAGATATATTCAATATTAGATAGACATATCACTAATACTCTGCTGCTTCCCCTTCCTGTAATTTATTTCAATGTCTGCCTATTCCACTAGGTTGTAAGCTCCTTGAGGGCAGGGATTACATCTACCAACTTCATTGTACTGTGTTCTCCTCAGTGCTCAGCCTAGTGCTCTCCACTCAGTAAGCGCTCAGTAAGTACCACTGACCGATTGACTGATCTCTAACCAAGAGGATGAACTTCAAGATAGGTGGCAAAACATCACTTGATTCCTCCATGAATCAGGCTGTGCCTGTCAGAGGCAGAACGCTAAACTGGGTAGGCCAGTGGTCTGGTCCAGTCCCAAAACTTCTGGTGTTCTCACTCCTGTGACCATGGGATAATTGATCATGTCAATTTCAGTTCACAGATCCAGACCCTCTGAGCTTTAAAATAATTACAACTTGAAACTGAAAGAGCACATAGTCATTTGAGTCCTGACACCAATTTCATTACAAATTAAACTCTGGCCACCGCTTTGCTATGTAATGCAGAGGCAGCAGAGATCCGGGCTTCAGAGGGCCCAAGAGGGCATCTCGTCCTGCTCTCCCATCAGCTGGTCACGGGCACTGCAGCTGGGCAGAGGGGGTAAGGACGATCAGAATGAACCTCTCTGCCTCTAAAAAACATATTCTGCCCATGTCTCTTTGTTCCTCTTCCCCGACAGGGGCATGGAAAGAGAGAAGGGGATTATTTCATGCTTTGATACCCAGCTCTACTCTCATATGGGTTCAAGTGCCTAAGTTAACATTAGCTCTGGAAAAATAAATCAATTTGAATATTCTTTATTTTACACTAGGAATCAAATCTACACAGGCCTGACAATCTCAACCTAGAATACCCATCCCAACCCTTCACCTTACCCTATCTTGACAGGAAGTGTGTCAGAAATTTAGAGAAGCAGTGTGCCTAGTGAATAAAGCATAGGCCTAGGAGTCAGAAGGACCTGAGTTGTAATCCTGGCTCCACCACTTGTCTGCTGTGTGACCTTATGCAAGTCACTTCACTTCTCTGTGCCTCAGTTACCTCATCTGTAAAATGGGGATTAAAATCGTGAGCCCCATATGTGACATGGGCTTTGTCCAACCCACTTATTTTGTATCCAGAACAGTGCCTGGCATTTAGTAAGTGCTGACAAATACCATTTAAAAAAATGTAAAAATGTGTCAAGCCCCAGTAAATCACTTAACGAAACAGTAACATTTCCTAAGGCATAAGGCCTTCCTATTGGTAGCAGATTCATGACCAGAACAAGGTGGGGCTGCTAGGGAAAGACTGGCTCCACCTCTTTCGCCACATTTCTGGTATCAGGCAAGGACCTCACGCTTTTGTGACACCTCTTCTACTCTTTGCCACGGTGATAGAATGAAAGGTGGCCAAAAGATGATTTACTAGCTATTCCTCTAACTCAGGCCACTGAGGGCAGGTCATAATCTTTCCTCCTGAGAAGATGGAGAGTCTTCACCTTATCCTTCTAATCAGTTGAAGTCAAGCGCATGCACTTCTGCACCTTACCCCCTAGATTGACCTGGCTGATTTTGTGTTCAATGTTAACTAATCACCTGGTATGTATAATTCTATTTTAGGTATCATTTTTAATGTGGTGCTTCCTTCTGGTCCTCCAAATGCATTGATAGGGAGTCCTAATATTTTTATTCTTTTCATCTCTACAAGTGACCAGAATGAATGACTCCCATCCATGTTCTCTCACCTCTTCCCTCCAGGATGAGAACCTGAAGAAAAAATTTGAAAGATTGACAGTGTGGGAAAGGGGATTAAAGGGTTCCACAAACCAGAATGAGAACTAGGAATCAATGTACTGAACTTCAGCAACATAATATTCTGCCTCTATTTTAAGGCTTTTCTTTTCCTTCTATTGACTCCCAGGCCTGTGCTCTACACATTAGACCACACTGCTTCAAGCTTAAAGTAACAAAGGGAAAAATAGCAAGTGGTTAAAGACAAATTATTGTAGCTGAGAGCCATACTGAACCAGGAGGAAAACATTTTGTAAATAAAGCTTTAAAGGTGGGTCAGGTAAACATAAAGACTAGGTTTTTTTCCCACTGCAACTGTGGAAGGGGCTATGTGAGAATTTAGCCCTGAAGAGGGGGATGAATGAATAGGGAAAAAAAAATCTTATATTCAAGGGATGCTCTGAAATATCCCCATGTTCCAAATGTAGTTTCTAGGACTGTGAGGGCAGCGAATAGGAGATCCTAAATCTGATACAAACAGAAGTTCGTTGTGGCCAGGAAATGTGTTGTACCATTGTGGTGTACTCTTCCAGGAGCTTAATACGGTGCTCTGCACACAGTAAGTGCTCAATAAATTCTACTGATAGATTGACTGACTGATTGAACATTTTGGGAAACAGTAAAATCTCCTTTCAGGCACGCTCGTGGGGCTTTAGCGTAATTTCCCAGCAACGGAGATACAAATCCGGAAACACAGTCCGGATGACTTTGATTTAGTAAACAGACGGTGCTAATTTCATTAGCTAAGCGAGGTGCTAAATATGAACAGTTGAGAAGGAGGAAAGTAAACAACATTTTCTTCAGCCTGGTGTTCTGGGATTCTATTAGAACACTAGAAAAATAACCTTCAGTGAAATCGTCTTCTAAATATTGCTGGTACTTTGCACATCTGAGTTTAGCAAACCATCTTCTAGAATTGTCCTTTATGTAGTGGCTCCTTGTTTACTAACGTGGAGAACTGCTGCCAGGTGAGGACTCCAATAAATAAATCCATTGCCTTCATATTTTGTTCTTAGACATAGGAAGAAGATATTCCTTAAAGTATGGAATGCTGAAGGACAGGCATGGGCTTCAGAGGTAACTCTTAATACCGTTAATAATTGTAGTGCTTGTTAAACTTAATGTGGGCCGAGCACTGAGATAGATACAAGATAGGCAGATCGGACACAGTCTCTGTCCCGCACAGTCACAGTCTGAGGAAGTACAAACAAATGAGAACAGAGAAGCAGTGGAACCTCACGGAAGGAGTACGGGCCTGTTTTAAGGGTTTTATGTATGGTATTTGTTGAGAGTTTACTATGTGTCCAGAACTGTATTAAGCACTAGAATAGATAAAAGCAAATCAGGTTGGACACAATCCAAGTCCCACATGGGGCTCAACTTCAAGTGAACTTCAAGTTAGAATGATTGTTATTATGCAAATGAGGGAAAGGTCAAAATGGATTTTAGGAATCTTCAGACAGCACTAACTGATCCAGTGAAAAGACTCCTGTGGTAGAAAGCTAGGATTTCTCTGGGTTTTAACAGTCAGTTCTGGAAAACCACTTGGAGTAGAGTAGGAAGAAGTGACCCATTTCTCCTTTCCATTTCTCATTTCGGAGGTTCGGTGGATCAGACGCGGTCGATTTTAGTGCCCGTGAAATGGAAAATTGTTAACAATTGTAAAGGGCAAACAATGATCCTGCCCGTTGTTCGGTCACAGTCTCTGACATGAAACTGTCTGCGAGAAAGGGTGCCCCATTCCTGAAATATAAGACTCCTGTTAGGAATGAAGAAAATTCAATTTTGTAGCTGGTAATTGCATAATACACAGTGTGCAACGAAAGTGAGACCCTCTAGCACCATTACATCGAAGGGTCTGTCAGTGTTTTCATTACAGCCCATTTTATTTGGTGATTTATAACTCGACCCCCGAGAACTTGATGCAAGCTGCAACTTCGCCCGCGAAGTCTCAGCCGAGAAAAACTTTGTAAAGTTTAATTTAGTTTAAATTGTTGGGCTATTTTTATGTTACATACTGGCAAATAGTGAATAAAACAGAAGTTTAGGTCTTTTGGCAGTTTTGTAGCAGTGTTGCTCTGGGCACCTTCAGAGCAGAGACTGCAAATTGTGCCAGTCTGACAAGCCGAACTATTCTACACCATAAATGAAACTGGCAAAGTCATCTTTTACACTCTTCAAGGGACTTAAAAAGATTTACGTTTAAAATCCATGAATATAGTTTATGCCTCTTTTTTTTAAAAAAAAAAAACTGTCACATGCAGCATCAGCAACCTTTTTTTAACTTCTCCTAACATACAGACCACCATTCTAGGTGCTGGGGCTGAAACACAAAGAAAGTTGAAAACACATGGGTGGGAATGGAGACAAATATAAGTAAACATAATTTACTGAACACATGGGCATCTGAGATTAGCTAAACTCTGAAGCTCCGTGTGAGGCAGTGACTGTGTACAGTCTGATTACCTTCTATCCACCCCAGTGTTTAGTACAGTTCTTGACACACAGCGCTTAACAAATACCACTTTTATTAATAGCTTGAGAAGCCCTAAAAACCCCCAGATGCTCACTATGGTATACTTGATAATGATTACATTTATTAAGCAGTTATTATTATTATTGTGTTGGCATTTGTAAGCGCTTACTATGTGCCAAGCACTGCTCTAAGCTCTGGGGTAGATACAGGGTAATCAGGTTGTTCCACATGGGGCAAAAAGTCTTCATCCCCATTTGACAGATGAGGTAACCGAGGCACAGAGAAGTTTAGTGACTTGCCCTAGGTCACATAGCTGGCAAATGGCGGTATCACCCAAAGGGTTAAGCATGGGAGAGATTCATACTAATCAGATTAGACACAATCCCTACCCCATTTGGGGCTCACCATCTAAAAGGGAGGGACACCAGGTGTTTTATCCCCATCCGACAGACGAGGAAACGGAGGCCCAGAGAGGTTAAGTAACTTGACTGAGGTCACACAGCTGCCAAATGGTGGAGCCAGAACTAGAACCCAGCTCAATCAACGGGGTTTATTAAGCACTTACTGTGTCCTCCAGTTTCCCCACCCCACGCTCTTTCCACTAAGCCCCACAGTAGGAGAATACTGAGTTTCAGTATTCAGTGTTTCAGTATTCGGAAACACTAAGCGGCTCCTCTCCTCACCCAGAAGAGGGAAGCCTCCATACCTTTTGGACAAAAAGCGTTGCAGAAGGGGAAGAGTGGTTTTATTTCCAAGTGGCTTCCCGTTTCTCTTCCCTGAGATCAATCAACCAATCAATCAGTGGTAGTGATTGAGTGTTTACTGAGCACTCTACTAAACGCTTGAAAGAGTACAACAGAGCTTGTAGTCGCGTTCCCTGACCACAAGGAACTTGCAGTCTAGAGAGGGAGAAAGACATTAATATAAATTAAATGAATTACGGATATGTAGAAAGGTGTTGGGGGGCTGTGGCGGGGACGGTAAATGGAGGGGGCGAATCCAAGAGCAAGGACTACAAAGAACGGAAAGGGAGAAGAGGAAATGCGAGTTAGTGGGAGGAAGCCCTCTTGGAGGAAATGTGCTTTTAATAAGGCTCTGATGGTTGGGAGAGTGAATATCTTGTATCTACCCCATTGCTTAGTAATAATAATAATAATGGCATTTGCTAAGCGCTTAGTGCTTACTATGTGCAAAGGACTGTTCAAAGCGCTGGGGAGGTGGTAACAAGGTAATCATATTGTCCCACATGGGGCTCACAGCCTTAATCCCCATTTTCCAGATGAGGGAACTGAGGCACATAGAAGTGAAGTGACTTGCCCAAAGTCACACAGATGACAAATGGCGGAGTTGACATTAGAACCCATGACCTCTGACTCCCAAGCCCGGGCTCTTTCCACTGAGCCACGCTACTTCTCTTAGTACAATGCCTGGCACATTGTAAGCACTTAACAAATACCAGTTATTATTATGAGGAACTAGAGGGTAGAGTGACCTGCCACTCCAGCAATCTTTAGAGCAAAGGCCCCCCAACTCTGCTCCCAGCCACCCTGGGATCCCCAAGATGAGCTCCAGCGTCACAACCTCCTCATCTGCATTCCCCCCATCCATCCGAACCCCAACAGCTCCTCCTCCTTTTCTTCCCAGCTGCATCCAGGAGGCAAGAGCAGGGATCGGGCTGCTAGCCTGTCTTGGGGACTGGCCCAGAGATTCAGCAGTGAATGTGCACTTCTCTACATGAGTATGTTTTGTCTGGGGCGCTACGTGCGGCTTCGTGTGTTTATCTGCTCTGTCGGTCGCTCCTCTGTCTCTTCTGTGAGCTCCCTGAAGGCAGATGCTACGTCACTTACTTTATGCTTTCTCCCTTGAGAACCTAGGACGGGGCTTTGCTGCAGCATCGGTATTTCTCGAGCACCCACTGAAGGCAGAGCACTGAACTAGGAGCATTCAATAGCAACAAGAGACATGTGCAATCCCTGGGGGAACTTAATTGCAGCCTGGTGACCCCTTAGCTCCCTGTGTCTATCAGCGACCTGACCAAGCAACTCCTGGGTCCCTCCACCTCCGCCCACAAAACAGTAATTTCCCATCTTCTATCCTGAAGTGGAAGAGAAACAGCAACCAAGATCAGAATGAGGCACTCTCGGGCACGGGACAAACGGAGCAAGGTTAGCTTTCCTGAACAGAGATCACTTATCCTCCTGCCTGCATCACGTTGCACGTGCCCCTGCGTCTGGGAATGTGCTCATTTGTTCAAGGGAGCCAGAATGCTCAGAGGTATCCAACCAAATTGCAGTTTGCAAAGATGCAGTGCCCTTGAAAATGAATAATAATAATAATGGTGGTATTTGTTAAGTGCTTACTATGTGCCAAGCACTGTTCTAAGCGCTGGGGGCATACAAGGAGATCAGGTTGTCCCACATGGGGCTCTTCATTCCCATTTTGCAGATGAGGGAACTGAGGCACAGAGAAGTTAAGTGACTTCCCCACAGTCACACAGCTGACAAGGGCAGAGCCGGGATTCGAACCCATGACCTCTGACTCCCAAGCCCGGGCTCTTTCCACTGAGCCACGCTGCTTCTCTTGAAGGAATGACTTCTGGTCACTTTTTGACAATCAGATCCCCCTCCTTTCCCCCCTCAAAATACACTGTTTAGAGTTCGCCCCTTCTGTCTCAAAAATGTCAGCTGTGGCTGGGTGGGTAATGAGTAAAAAGTGGATAAAGAGAGAGACAGACAGTGTGCTAGCGTGCTGATTGAAGGCCTTATAGATAATGGTGAAGAGTTTCTGCTTAAGGTGGAGAGGAATGGGTAACCACTGGAGGATTTGGGGAACCAGGGAGTCTTGTGGAGAATGAGCTCCTCTCCCATGACCCAGAGAGAATGTAAATTCCTCTACTGTCTGTAAATATGATAATATTTGTCTCCCAAATTAGAGGGTGAGCTAATTGGGCAGGAAATGTCTCATGCCCCTGTTGTACTTTCCCAACCATCTCTTCTCGAAGCCACCTGTAAGAAAATCCTACCTAAATAAACAGATCATAACTTCTCCCCACCCAAACTCTGCCCCATCTCGGACTGAACCACTTTTATTCCCACCTCTGCTTCAGAAACCGTAAGGCACCTGCCACAGAGGCGCAAACCTACGGGTTCTCCCATCAGCTCTTGTTCCAGGAAGAATCAGGTCTGGGAAATATTTAGGAAATATAGATCCATCAGATTTTTTTTCTTTCATGACTTTTAAAAAGCATATAGAGTTCAGAGTCTGGGCTCTAAAAGGCCGTCTTTAGCCAGTGTCTCTGCATTAACCCTTCTTCCCCTGTGATTCATGTTGCTCTGATTTTATATTTATGATCAAATGTTCAAAGTTTTTTTAGTGCCTGACCACAACTCAATTGTCCATTACTGCAGCCATCATTTGTCTCTTTGTATTCAGAGAGAAGCACAGATTAGGAGATGAAGAGATTTGTTTTTGGCATTTAGCAGTTCTGAGGTTTTTCTACTTCAAATGTTACCCTAAAGCATATTTATACCCATCTTCAACCTTTCCAGTTTTCAGGTAATTGTGAAAAAAACAACAGCCAAAACTGCAGGGGTTTTCATTGTTTTGATATATAATTATCTTCAGTGGAACAAGATTGAAGATTGGTGTAAATGTTTCATTATTAATGTGAAAACTCTCTCCCCTCCTCTCAATGAGGTGAGAGAAAGAGAAGGTTGAGAAGCAGGACAGAAAACTGAGAGCCAGGAATCCTGCCTTATTCCACCTGCTAGGGGACTGTTACGGCACCCAAATTGTATCTCAGCAAACGTTGGAAATCGTCCGATGTGAATTTTTACTTATGGTTCCTATGCAGTGATCAGATACCCCACACAGGGCTTTTGCTGGGAATGGACAGCACAGAGGGAAGGAAGCGAATCCCAAATCTGCCATCTTGGAGTACTTCCTGCAGAAAGCACTGTAGCATTTCTTGTCTGAGCCTCCATTTCAGGAAAGACTCCACAGTCCCGGTGGTGCAAGCAGCAGGATCGGGAGAGAGGGGGAGAGCGGTGAATTGTGTTTCTCTCTGGATCGGTCAGGAAAAGTGATGTCGTCTAACAGAAAGAGTTTAGGACTGGGAGGCAGGGGACTGGGGTTCTAATCACAGATATGTCACTTAATAATAGTAATCATCATTCAATCCTGCTGTATAACCTTGAACAAGTCCTTTACCTTTTCTATGCCTCAGTTTTCTGATCTGTAGATATGAGGATAAGTGGTCTGTTTTCCCTCCCACTGGGATTGGGAACCCCATGTGGGACAGGATCTGCGTCTGATCTTCTTGTGTCAACCCCAGTGATTTGGGGATAATATGTTCTTCATAAATGTTCCAATTATCATTATTAGACGGCACCCTGAAGGAAACTATGCCTTATTTAGATGAGCAGCTTGTTTGGGTTTTTTTTTTTCCCGAACGTCTGTCTTGATAATCTCAAGGATAGGATAAAATATACAAGTTACCAATCCCCCTTACAATGGACTCAAAACAACCCAGCCTGGAGTCCCCATAATTCCGAGAGCTCAGGGGCCTGTGGGGGCCACCCAATACTTGACTGCCTGGTCCCCCAGTAACCACCATGGAAGTGAAGTAGGTAAAGGTGAGCAGAAGAGGAAGGGCCAGGTATGAAACCTATTGTACCCTCCCAAGCTCTTAGTAGAATGCTCTCTGGACTAAGTGCTCAATAAATATCATTGATTGATTGATTGATCCAAGCCGCGTCAATCCACCTCCTCAGCAGGGCCATGCTAGGAGATGGCACTAATGGGTTGGGTACATTCCAGTACCTTCTCTGAGGTTGGGCAAGTATGTCAGTTGCCATGGCTACCCATACCCTGGACATCACTCTGCTCTTCAACGTAGGCTAGGAAATCATTCTTGCTGCCAGTTTCCCGATTGAAGTTCCCATGACTCGGGCAGTCAGCCCTCCATCTGCTGTCCAGGCAACATACGGCATTTCCTGAGTGCAGAACTCTGCTTAGGTCTCTTCATTTTGGGGGGGTATTTGTTGAGCACTTACTATGTACCAGGCACTGTACTAACTGCCGGGGTAGAAACAAGCTAATCACGTTGGCACAGCCCATGTCCCACATGGGCTCGCAGGATTATTCCCCTTTTTACAGATGAGGAAACTGAAGCACAGAGAAATTAAGTGACTTTCCCCTGGTACACAGCAGACAAGTGGCAAAGCCTGGATTCTCCTACTGGTAATGTAATTTAATGTCTGTCCCCCCCGTTATATCATAAGCTGCTTGAGGGCGGGGATCTTGTCTACTGACTCTATTGTATTATGCTCTTCCAAGTGCTTATTACAGTGCTCTGCACAGAGTAAGCTCTTAAGCGTGGCTCAGTGGAAGGAACCTGGGCTTGGGAGTCAGAGGTCCCAACCTGGGGAGTTAAGGGTAACTTAAGTTACTGAGTGCTTCCTGAGTACGATAGAATGGGTAGACATGATCCCTGCCTCAAGGAGCTTGCAATCTATATATCTGCTCAATTTATTTGTTTTGACTAACCCAGTTGTCAATATTTTTATATTGGCCTCCCTTGTTAGAATGTAAGCTCCTTGTGGGCAGGGACTATGTTCATTCATTCATTCAATTGTATTTATTGAGTGCTTACTGTGTGCAAAGCACTGTATTCATTCAATTGTATTTATTGAGCACTTACTATGTGCAGACCACTGGACTAAACGCTTGGAATGTACAATTCGGCAACAGATAGAGACAATCCCTGCCCAACAACACGTGCTTGGAAGAGTACAATATAACAACAGACACATTCCCCGCCCACAGCGAGCTCACAGTCTAGAGAGGGAGACAGACATTAATATACATAAATAGATAAATTAATTACTGATATATACATATGTGCTATGGGGCTGGAAGGGAGGGTGAATGAAGGAGCCAGTAAGAACGGCGAAGAAGAGGAGAGAAGAGCTTAGTCTGGGAAGTTTTTTTTGGAGGAGATGTGCCTTCAGTAAGGTTTTGAAGTGGGGGAGAACAATTATCTGTCTGAAATGAGGAGGGAGGGCATTCCGGGCCAGTGGTAGGATGTGGGCGAGAGGTCGGTGGTGAGATAGACTAGATCGAGGTAGAGTGAGAAACTTGGTATTAGAGGAACAAAGTGTGCGAGCTGGGTTATATTAGGAAAGTAGAAAGGAGAGGTAGGAGGGGGCAAGGTGAATAAGTGCTTTAAAGTCAATGCTGAAGGCTTTTTATTCGATGCTGAGGAGGATAGGCAACTACTGGAGTTTCTTGAAGAATGGGGAAACATGGTAACTACACTACTTCATTATTCTGCAGTTCCCAAGTGCTTAGTACAGGGCACTGCACCCAGTGAACAGTCAATAAATGCTTCTGCTACTACTAAAAAAAGCCTTCTGACTTAATACAGAGATATAAGCAGAAAAGAGTAGGAGGTCCAGGACAAATTCATTCCCTCTAGACCATAAACCCGTTGTGGGCAGGGAATGCGTCTTTTATACTCTACTCTTCCAAGTGTTTTAGACGCTAAGCTTGTTGTATGCAGGGAATGTCTCTGTTATATAGATATATTGTACTCTCCCAAGTGCTTAGTACAGTGCTCTACACATAGTAAGGGCTCACTAAATACTACTATGTAGTACAATGCTCCACACTCGGTATGGGCACCGTAAATAGGATTGATTGGTCCACAATTAGTGTGTGCTTTGTTCAAAGTTCCCTACCTTCCTCCTCTGAGATCCTTCCTGTTCTGAGTCCACCTTCCTTTCCTTCAGAGCTGGGCATGCCAAGAAGTTCACAGAAAGTTTTCTTTGCCTGTGAGAAGTTGTAGCAAATAATGGGTTACCTTGATAAATGTTCCTAATTTGCCCATTCACCACCACCATTTGTCTTGCCCCTCAAATCTTTTAGTTGTTCATTCAGTAGTATTTATTGAGTGCTTACTATGTGCAGAGCACTGTACTAAGCACTTGAAATGTACAATTCGGCAACAGATAGAGACAATCCCTGCCCAATGATGGGCTCACAGTCTAAACGGGGGAGTCAGACAGCAAAGCAAAACAGAACAAAACAAAAACAAGACAACATCATCAAGATAAATGGATTCAAGGGGATGGACACCTCATTAACAATTTATTTTATATTTGCTAAGTGACCACTATGTGCCAGGCATTGTATTAAGTGCTGGAGTAGATGCAAGCTAATTGAAGTTTGATAGCATCCATGTTTCACATGGGGCTCACCGTCTTAATCTCCATTATACAGTGAAGTTACTGAGGCAGAGGTGAATGACTTTCTTAAGGTCACACAGAAGAAAAATGTCAAAGCCAGAATTAGAACTCAGGGACTCTGACTCCCAGGCCCATGTTCTTTCCATTAGGCCACACTGCTTTTGATTCATTTGGTTTTAAGCGGTAAAAATGAGCAGTTGTTGCAGATGAACTCTCTTCCACTCCATGCTTCCCCACAATGCTGATCTGGGTCAAACTAGTTTCATTCACCCTTGAGCCCCACAGTGACATCTAGTCCCCCAGGCCGTTCATCCCTGAAAGAGGATACTGTAGTTACTGATACAGAGAAGCTCAAACTGCAGAGGATATTGTGGTTCATGCATTCTTTAACAGTATCCAGAAAAGAGCTTAAATATTGACTCTAGGTAATTATGTTCTGTCTTCAAATATACTGTAAAAATCTCTCGACTCTGTAGAACTGGACCCCGAGTATGCCTTTTAGCTCACCAAGTTACCTAACCCAGTATTTTCCAAGGGTTAAGAGGTTCCTCATGAAATAATTCAGAAAAAAGAGAGTGTGGTGGATTGCAGAGGAAAAAGGTGCATACAGAGTAAAGGTTACTAGACTCAAAGGGAATTTTGGAAGTGCCTTTGTTATATGGTGGTTAATCCACAGACTGTTTGAGCACCTACCCTATATGGAGCACTGTACTAAGCATTTTGGAGAGTACAATAGTGCAGGGATTGCATTGTCTATTTCTGCATCCTCCCCAAGCCTGAAATTCGGTAGACCAGATTAATGTCACCAAATTATTTTTAGGCTGCATCAACAGCAGGAATTTAGAGTGCAAACTCTCCAGGGTTGAAATTTTGTCTTCCACACATCTTGGGTTCCTGTGAGTCCTACATCTCTTTCAGCAGATACAGATCCTCTTTGATCTCCACTAGATTGTTAGGTCCTTGAGGTCAGGGATAATATCTACCAACTCTCCTGTACTCTCCCAAGCACTTAATAGAGTGCTTTGTTCCTAAGAGTGGAGAATGTGTCTGTTTATTCTTATATCACCCTCTCCCTAGTGCTTAGTACAATACTCCGCACACAGTAAGTATTCAGTAAATTCTACTGATTGAATGAACTAAATGTATGCCATTGATTAGAGACTCCCACTCTCCAAAGACTCTTTCTGAGAGGGTAAAAGCCAGTTGATGATTCTGAGAGGGTAAAAGCCAATTGATGATCTAAACAGGAAGATAATTTATATTTTAAAGAATTGGAATACCTAGGTGTTAGAGCGAATCATTTATCATAAGACAAGTATTACCAAAACTCTACATCTACAGGATCTGTTCAATTTTCTTTACGGCCTTTTGTGGTAAAGATCTATTTCTTTTTTTCTAAAATTGGGAATAAAGCTGTTAGGACCTGGCTGAATTCAATCAGGCAGAAAGCAGTTTCCTTACTTCTCTATTGCCAGAAAAGTCAGCATTATATCCTAGCTAATATTAATGTCTGCTAAGAGTGAGCCATTTAGGGAGTTAGCTTTTAAAAAAGGAGTCACCTATTGTACAAAATCCTCACTTGATTAAAATAAGCATTCAATTTTTGCAGAGTGGGTAGTTCCTACATAATAATAATTAGGGTATTTGTTAAGCACTTACTAGGTGCCAGCCACTATACTAAGCCCTGGGGTGGATACAAGCAAATTGGGTTGGGCACATGGGGCAAACAGTCTCACTCCCCATTTTACAGATGAGGTAACTGAGGCTCAGAGAAGTGAAGTGACTTGCCTAAGGTCACACAGCAGACAAGTGGTGGAGCTGGCAATAGAGACCATGACCTTCTGACTCCCAGGCCCGTGCTCTTTACATGCCAACATGGTGCCCACGACATTCTAGAGGCAACAGAAATCTCTCGAGATATTTGAAAACAAAAGATTGCAAGGAGACTAGATTTGGGGTGTGTGATTAATCAGTGAAATCTCCAAGGTTGACAGGAATCGTAAGTTCACTATGCAACCGGAGGTGAAAACCTTCAGTTCTCTGATCATTTTGGCAGTTATCTCCAAGGCCTGGAGTTCAAAGACTGTGTTCTGAGACAATGGATATTTTGGCCAAGAGATACCTTGGGGAGGCACAAAGTGAATGTCAAAACTTAGTATGGAATCTAGAAGTAGATTTATATATGAAGAGAACACTACACCCAGATGAGAACTTAATAGACTTGACAAGGAAAGAGCTCTTATGTCTCTGTCAGTTTTACTATTCATTTATAGACAAGAAAAATAAAAGCTGGGTGTCAAGAAAAGATTCAACAGAGGGTGAGTGGAGCCATTTCTGGACTTCACTGACAAGTGTTCGGTTATCAAGATCTGAATATCCTTAGATGAGTTTTTTTTTAACCCCTAAGTCCTTACCCAGGAGCAAAAAGCCCACCGTCGGCTAGATCATAAAACATCAGGAAGAGTCACATTCGATATAGTTGTAAAGCTGGATGATTGTTCCATTAGAAAATCACTACTGACAGAGACATACACTTTGAGACCTGCAGACAGCGTTCCTGATCCCTGAAGGAGAGGGTTGGCACTCTCTAATGGAGTGTGCCAGTCAGACTATGTCAGTAGTGTAATAAAGCAAGACTCGGAGGGCTTGGGGGATCTGGGCGGGGAACTGAGAGCTTATAGTTTCCAGACCAGTGGTGAGAATTCCACCAAGGAAATGCTTAGGATCTAAAGTCATCGAACCCAATATTCTTTCCGTACACTCCCCATCCACCTTTCCCGGGCGTGGTGGCCGGTGATGGGCTATTCTGGTGAGTCAGTCAACCAGATTGATTGATTAATAAATGCATCAATGTTAAGGAGGGTGTAAATACTGTTAAAGAATGCATGAACCACAATATTCGCTGTGGTTTGAGCTTCTCTGAATCAGTAACTACAGTATCCTCTTTCAGGGATGAACGGTCTGGGGGACTAGATGTCACTGTGGGGCTCAAGGGTAAAACTAGTTTGACCCAGAACAGCATTGTGGGGAAGTGTGGAGTGGAAGAGAGTTCATCTGCAACAACTAAAAGATTTGAAAGGCAAGACGGGTGTTGGTGGTGAGTGGGCAAATTAGAAACATTTACCAGAGTAACCCATCATTTGAGGGTGCAAATAAGTGCTAGAGTTGGCTGAAGGGATGATAACCATCAGTTTCTTGTTGCAACTCCTTTCAAGACACTCTAACAGCACTCTCCCTTCTACCTATCCTTGCTCCTCTCTCCGGGCCAAACCCTTCCCTCCTTTAACACCAACTTATTTAATGCATCCGGACCTCATCTCTCTTGCTTATATTTCCTTCCCTCCCCCAACCTGAAACTCCCTCCGACTTCATATCTAACAGAGCACCCCTCCACCCCCCTTCAAAACCCTTCTCTTCTGAGTCATCTACGCACTTGGATTTGTACCCTTTGAACGACTAATATTCACCTGACCCTCAGCCCCACAGCACTCACATATACATCCATAAAATTCACTTATATTAATGTCTGTTACCCCCAAGACTGTAATCTCACTGAGAGCAATTGTGGGGTACTCTACCCTACCAAACCCTTAGTACAGTGTTCTCCACTGAATAAGCATTCAGTAAATACTATCGATTGATTGATTGAAGCCAATGATAATAATAACTGCAATAACAGTATCTGTTAAGCATTTACTATATGGCGAACACTGGACTAAGCCCTGGGATTGGTACAAGAGAAGCAACATGGCTTAGTAGAAAGAGCATGGACTTGGGAGCCAGAGGTCATGGGTTCTTCTCCCGGCTCTGCCACTTATCAGCTGTGTGACCTTGGACAAGTCACTTAACTTCTATGGGCCTCACTTACCTCATCTGTAAAATCGGGATTAAGTCTGTGAGCCCTACGTGGGACAACCTGATTACCTTGTATCTACCCCTGGGCTTAGAACAGTGCTTGGCACATAGTAAGCATTTAACAAATACCAACATCATTATTATTATTAATATTACAATCTCAGGAGACTAATATCTCATTTCCCCACCCTATTTTGCCTCCCTTCTCCTTTTCTAACACTTATGTACATAATCTTCTACTCTACCACTTACCCTATTTAATAATGTTGGTATTTGTGAAGTGCTTACTATGGGCAGAGGACTGTTCTAAGCACTGGGGTAGATACAGGGTAATCAGGTTATCCCACGTGAGGCTCACAGTTAATCCCCATTTTACAGATGAGGTAACTGAGGCACAGAGAAGTGAAGTGACTTGCCCACAGTCACACAGCTGCCAGGTGGCGGAGATGGGATTTGAACCCATGACCTCTGACTCCCAAACCCCAGCTCTTTCCACTGAGCCACACTGCTTGTAATTTATTTTAATGTCTATCTCCCCCATTATACTGTAAGCTCCTTCGGGGCCAGAATCATGTCTACCAACACTATAGTCCCTTCCCCAGCACTTAGTACAATGCTCTGCACACAGTACTGCCTAATAAATACCATGGCCTGATGGATTGGGAAGCTAATTTTAAACCTTGGGACTTTCCAAAAAAAAAAAAATTGCCATTCTTATTAAGGGGAAAGGGAGAATGGAAAGCCTGGGAATGCCCTCTTTCCTGGGAAATGGATCCGTAATACATTGTAATTTTAGTGGGGAAGCTTGCCTTTCCAGCCATTAGATTGGGAAGATGTTGAGCATTAGACTAAGGATGACCCTCCCGGGAGCAACGAGAAGCCTGAAAACTGCTCACCTCAGCAGTCGCACACTGCAGCTTCCATTTGTTGTTCTTGTGGTTGATTTATTGTTTTTGCTGAGTTTACCGCATTATTTCCCTGTGTGCTTGTTCCCTCCTTTAAGACTGTGAGCCCCTTGAGGGACAGAGACTGTCCAAAGTAATATAATATTCTTGTAAGTTACCCAGTGTTTAATACTCAGAGAGCTCAAAGAAAACATTTAATGAACATAATAAATAACAATAACACTGTGCATGCGTTGACTTGCTAAGTTGTGACACGTCTTTATTTTCCTTACGGGTCCCTTGCCTCTCCTTTCACCATTCAGTTTCCCAGCCCCGAATCTAGGAGGTCAAGAATCATTGTATTATTGATCTGGGGAATTGGGGTGATTTGTTGAAAGTCCCAGGTAACCCTCATGTCTTGATGATTAAGTGATAAGGCAAATAAATTGTTTCTGTTGCCCATGCTGACTGACCTGCCAAATTTGACCTGCCCAATCTAATGCAAATGAAATCTGAGGAAATAACCTCGATCGTCTCAAAGCTTGTAAAGTAAGAAGGATCCTGGTGCAGTGAACGAATGTTCACAAAGACAAAACATATAAAATAAATATCAAGGCTGAATTCTACTAGGCAGGAGCAAATAAAGGAAAACAAAGATTTGAATATTCATGAGCCTCTAATCAGCCACATTTTAAATTAATACAAAGAAAGTCTATAAATGATAACTCTGGGCAGATCAGGAAAACTAATTACTTACTCAATAGCTACTACTAACCTTTTTATAAATGGTATAAAAAAATACTATACAAAATATTTCAGCATTGCCCCAAGGTAACCCATTTCTTCAATCAACCTCCTCGCCGCTGAATCCCTTCTGTTGAACTTCTCCCATTCCAGGTGAATAATCTTCTGCTTTAGAATCATGCCTGGTTCAGGTGAAAAATGTGTTTTTTTTCTAATTTAACTGTAGCTGCTACGTTTCTTGTCATGATTCCACCCAGAGCTAGCCACTCAGCACCTAACAAATGCCTGCTTATGGGAGAGGTGGGGTGGTAAAAAAAAAACTTAATTAATGGTATTCATTGAGTGCTTACTATGCACAGAGCATTCTATTTAAGTACTTGGGAGAGTACAATCAAACCATTCCCCTCCCGCAAGGATCTTATAGTCTTGAGGTTGCACTCATCTCTTGCTCCGCGATCAAATCACTTCACATCCATCGACACCAAAACAATGCCCTGGATTCCAGACACCCTTTGGTCTTTGCTAGGTCCTCTCCACTGACCTCTGCTCCTTGGCTTTCTTGGTTGATCTACAGAATGCAGGCCAACTGGCAACGAAGTGGAAGAGTTAAAGAAAGAACGGTTTCACCTCTCTTTCCTCCAGCCAGCCCTCAGCTGATGCTAATTGAGGAGAGTACCTGGGTAATCGATGGGGAAGCCATTCCTCACACCTGCTGGGACCTTGAGAACTACTGAGTTCAAAAAAGATCGACTCACCATTTCCAAGCCGCCACTGGCTGGATTGAAAGTGAGGCCCGGAGCAGCTGGGTCTATAAGTATCACCTGAAAGGGGCTCACCTATTTTGTTGTCTTGGTTCTTCCTTGCTTAGAGGGTTCTGTAGTTTTCCTAGCATAGAAATGATATCAATAAGAAGGCTTCAGTTTTAGGTGGGATTTTATGGACAGCTGTATGGATGGCAAGGGTATTTAATTTATTGATTTATAGGAGCCTGCCAATTCCTCAGTATCCATCCCATTCTCTTTTGCTTGACTACAACATGGATATCAAAAGGGAATGGAAGCCTGTTGATCCCCTTGATCAACTTCTACCTACTCCAGGACTTAGTAGAGTGCTTAGCACATAGGAAGTACTTACTAAACACCACAGTTCCTCTTATTCTTATTGTGGAGTCCTCTTGTGAAAGATAAGCTGCAGGTGGATCAGAAGAGAGCTCAGAGGGGCAACTCCTAAGAGAAGAACAGGACACTTCCTACCTACCTCTCTCCCCAGTCCGGATGCTATGTTCATCCCTAGGTTCACCAAGGAGAGACACTGAGTCACATATGGGACTGTCAAGAGATCCAAACAACTTCTTATTGGGCTGCAGACTGAGGGGAACCTACAAGGTCAAGGCTTCACTTGGATTGAACTTCGTATGTTTGTTTGAGACCACCGCTACAGTGACCTGTATCAACAGCCTGCTTCTATTTCTTCTGTGACATTACCAGTCCTCAGGTATGTACGCAACAATTAATTCCTTGTCAAAATATGAAGCCCAGCTGACTCTGAATTAAGAACGTCCCCTCTTTTCTGACAAGAAATTTTCAGGATTACCACTGGGCAAACTGTGTAATGAAAAGATGAAGGGACCATGGAAGGCAGAGAAAGTGTGGAGCATTCTGTAGTTGGTTGCCTCGGAGGTTAGGTTGCCGCCTCTCACCTGCACGGCAGTGGAAACTATAGATAAATCTCCCTTTTTAATTAAGATGAAAGCTTGTGGGAACCCTCTTTTTCTTTGAAGCCAAAGAGGCTGCCTTTGGAAATGAATGTCTGGGTGAGTCTATAATTTTAACTCTTTGGTCTGATTATAAGAGATGTTCCAAGGTCTACCTCTATTCAGTTGTTCCTCCACTCCTTCTCTGTATTAGATCAGTAGTAGCCAAGGCAGATGGCACAGTGGAAATTAGGGGAGTCAGACTATCAACACAGCTCTTTTCAACCAAAAAGAAATATTTCCAATGAGTTGAAGACCAGATGTATTTTGTTTGATAGAATGTAGTTCTTGTCAGGAATGCGGGGTGGAAATCAGCGGAGAGAGAAGCCTGCTGCTTACATCCCTGCTCAAGTGTAGCCTCACTGCTTGTGGTAAAAACTTATCAAGATCTGGCAGAGTTTATTTAACCACTGTCCTGAAATGAATAGGAAACATTCCATCTGGAAAATGGCAGGCCTAAACTCAGGTGGAACTTGGGGATTGAACAAGTTGAGCTTGAGAAGTTTTCTGTAGCTCTGCTAGAATATGTCACAGCCATTTGTCTTGAGGAAAGCAGGTGACTTCAACTCCTTGCTAATTCAGGTTCATATAGGTTCATATCTAGTTTTAGCTAAATTCAGTGCAGAACCTTCTGCGCCGGATGGCGTTATTACATTGGTGTCACATGGTCCTTATTTTCTGACTCTCACAGTCAACCCTTAACTTGGGAACCGCCTCAGAGGTCAACCTGTGAATTTTCATCCTCTGCAGGGATGGAGGGGGCAGGCGGTAACTTAAGCAATCCATTTTGTATTTTAAGTGACAAAGATTACCTTAATGCAGAGACTAAACATTGGAAATGATTGGGCCAAGATTTGTTACAAAGTCACATTGCTCTTTCAGAGATGCCCAAAATGATCCAAAGTCACTCTACGTGCAAGTATTTGCTAGTAGCTAAGGGTCTCAGAGACACAAATCTGCCAATGTGTTAACCTAAGCAGAAAATAAGCCTGCCCTTAGCTGATACTTAGAATTTGGCCAATTTTCTTATACAAATAGGGAACACATGCACTTCAGGGAAGAAACTTCGATTCCTTACATTTCAAAGTGCTATATCCACTGGGGATTTATTGCATTTATTTAAAAACAGCAAACATTCTCAATTATTTCCATGCTGTTCTGAGAGCATAATTTACTTAGTGTACAATCAGATTTCTCAAGGATTGCTTCGGAATGTCAGATCTAAAAGATGACTGCTGGTGGATATGAAGCCCCCGTTTATATTTTTCATTTTGATTTTGATTTAGTTTTCTGGCAGTCAGACTCTCTCCCCATGTCTGATGCTAAAATTCATTTCACTTGTCAAAAGAGAAAAATTTTCATAATTAAAAAGTAAAATGTGATGGCCTTTCTTGGTTGACGGAGTATTTCACTTTGCTGGGTTTTGGTTTTTTTCTTCCTTTGGATAGTTTGCTTCTGAGAGAAAATACTTTAACCAGTCTCTTTCTGAACGGATGAGGCTATATGCTAAAAATGTGCTGTGCTTGTGTTTGTTATGTTAATGAACAGCTGAATAGGAGGAAAGGAAATCTCCTGATCCATACTGGGGTGGGTTTTTGTTTGGGGTTTTTTTTTGGGGGGGGGATGAGGGGTTGGAAATAAATATAAATATTACATATAGACAGATGGTCTTCCAGTGAATTTATTGGAATTCTATGTGTGTGTGTATAGATATAGATATATAGATTTTCACTGGGAAATATCCAAAACAAGAACTAAATTTACACTTCCAGTGAGTAAATATATATTTCTTGTTTTGGATATTTGAGGGAACAATGCCCTGGTCTCTAATGACATTTCCCCACTAAATCCAAATATAAACAATTATCACAATTGAGTCTCCATCGTAATTTCCATTCTGCGAAGGACAGGCTTTAGGGCAGGATTAATTTCATTTTTTTAATCTAACTGCTGATGGTTCTTTGTGGCTTTTGTTCTTTATGCTGGCACAGGTCTGTCTTTCTCTTTGAATGTGTTTGCAGTTGTTTGTCTAAAACCCAAACAATGGGGGAGTTTAACCTTTTCTATGCCTGTCGGAGCATGAAAGCGCTATGTAATCAGGAAGGTGGGACTTCTGTCTTCCTCCCTGTGGACAATCATTCATTCAGTCATATTTATTGAGCACTTAGTGTGCAGAGCCCTGTACTAAGCGCTTGGGAGAGTACAATACATACAACAATAGACACATTCTGTACTCACATCTAGTCTAGAGGGGAGGAGATAGACATCAATAAAAATAAAATAAATAATACAAATAAAATTACAGATTGGTACAATCTGCATATGGGCTAGAATGCATGATGAGCATTTGGGGAGTGGGGAAAATTGCTAGATGAAAGTCTGACTTGTGAAAACCTGGGAAGAGTGGAAGGACAGTCTTCTGCCTGCCTCTCCCTGCAGAGTGATTGCTGGTTACCAGAGAAAACAGAGGAGAACCAAAGTCTGTGCTCTGCAAGAAACTCTGCAAGACTTGGACTGCCATCTTAAATTCAAATGAGAAGCTCACCCAGGAAAATACCCTTGCAGTCGTTGTCTGCTGGATGGGAGGTCAAAGACCTCTGCCTTCCCCAGCAGGATTAGAGTTTGGCACCCTTAAAGGGATCTCATTCATTCATTCATTCAATCATATTTATTGAGCACTTACTGAGTGCACAGCTTAATTCGGCAACAGATAGAGACAATCCCTACCCAACAATGGGCTCACAGTCAAGAAGGGGGAAACAGACAACAAAACAAGTAGATAGGCATCTCTACCATCAAGATAAATAGAACCATAAATAAATAATAATATTGGTATTTAAGTGCTTACTATGTGCAGAGCACTGTTCTAAGCACCGGGGTACATAGGGTAATCAGGTTGTCTCACATGAGGCTCACAGTCTTAATCCCATTTTGCAGCTGAGGTAGCTGAGGCACAGAGAAGTGAAGTGACTTGCCCACAGTCACACAGCTAAGTGGCAGAGCCAGGATTCGAACCCATGACCTCTGACTCGCAAGCCCGTGCTCTTTCCACTGAGCCACGCTGCTTTTCTAAATACACATCATTAATAAATTAGAGCAGTAAATATGGACAAATATATACAAGTGCTGTGGGGAGGGGAAGGGGGAAGAGCAGAGGGAGGGAGTAGGGGCAGTGGGGAGGGGAGGAAGGGCAGAGGGAAAGGGAGGGCTCAGTCTGAGAAGGCCTCCTGGAGGAGGTGAGCTCTCTGTAGGGCTTTGAAGAGGGGAAGAGATTTTGGTGGATGTGAGGGAGGGCATTCCGGGTCAAAGATAGGATGTGGGCCAGGTGCCGACGGCGGGATGTAGTAATAATAATAATAATTATAAGCGTATTAGTAACTTTCTCAATGTGTGCCAAGAACTATATTAAACCTTGGGAAAGATACAAGATAAACAGATTTGACTCGGTTCCTATCTCACACTGGGCTCACAGTTTTTTGTTGTTGTTTTTTGGTATTTGTTAAGCTTTTACTGTGTGCCAGGCACTCTACTAAGTGCTGTGCAGCATACAAGCAAATCAGGTTGGATACAATCCCTGTCCCACATGGGGCTCTCAATCCCCATTTACAGATGAGGTAACTGAGGCACAAGTGAAGCGACTTGCCCAAGGTCACACAGCAAACAAGTGGCAGAGCTGGCATTAGAACCCACGACCTTCTGACTCCCAAACCTGTGCTCCCTCCATTAAGCCATGCTGCTTCTAAGTAGGAAGGAGAAAAAACATTTCCTCTACATTTTACAGATAAGGAAACTGAGAGGTGACTTGCCCGAGGTCACACAGCAGGCAAGTGGTGGGGAGATTTAGATCCCAGGTCCCATGACTCCTCGGGCTATTCCCCAACCGCTAGGCAACGCGACTTTCCCAGTGTAGGATGACCTGTGGTGGCAAAAGAGAGGAAAGTACTCCAGTGCAGACAGTTGCTTCTGACTGTTCGGGGTCTGAAAACCTTCATGGACCAATGCTTTCAACATTGCCAGCGTGTAGGTTTGTCTCTGTATGCAATGCAGTCTTAAGAGCAGAGAAAGTGTGTTGTACTTCCCCAGTATTTAGTAGAGTGCTCTGTGCTCAGTAAGGGCTCACCATATAAGGTTACCATTAATACTTTGTACGGAACCTTGTCTTGTTTGGGGGGAAAAAACCAATCAGTAGTTCAAAGCCCCGGTGGAGTCTCAGAGACATGTGCCAAAGGAGGGGCCTGGTCAAGAAAGCTAATTGTAGCTTTTGGACTTGCGACATAAACATCCTTTGCCAACAGATACACCCACTTCTGACTGCTTGGCTTCATTCCTTTTGAGGGCAAGGGAGAGGCAGAGAAGTGAAGTCAGCAGCAGCTGAAATAATCATCTGTTGAGTAAGCACTGTGGGCAGAGCACTACAGTAAGTAGTTGGAAGGGTTCAATGCAACAGATTGTTTGGGCAAGTAGAGTCCTGGATCGGGAATAGGGGTGGCGTGGGCCACTGGGGAAAACATTCCCGACTTGATTGGCCTGACCAGCTTGTTGGTTCTCATTCTCTAGGCTAAACCAGCTGCCCTTTCCTTCCTCCAGACTTTTCCAGCCTATGCCGCTCCTCTTACTCCAAACACTTACTCCCTTCTCCATTAACTTCACATTCACTCCCTCAAGTCACAGAAATAAGGAACATGGAGTCTCGAGAAGAACATCAAGAGGCTCGTGTTTTTGTCTACAGAGGGAAATGCCCCCAGGCTTTGCTAGCAAAACAGCAAGTTGGGAATTAGAAAGTTTTGATGGGATTCCTGTCTCTGGAGGCCTCTCTGTCCAATCACTGGGCCAACGTTCCCACTGTTAATAGCAAGAGCAGTACATCCAAACCTTACAATAATAATGGCTTCAAGTGTCTACTGTGTACCAGGCACTATGCTAAATACTGGGGGAGATAGAAGATAATGAGGTTGGATACAGTTCCTGTTCCAGCTGGGCTCACATTGCAGTAGGGAAGGAAAAGAGGCATTTTATCCCCATTTTACAAGTCAGAAAACTGAGGCACAGAGAATGTAGTGACTTGTCCGAGGTCACACAGCAGTCAAGTGGCAGAGCTGCTCTCCTACTGTAACCTAGCCCACACACTTCACTCCTCTAATGGTAACCTTCTCACTGTACTTCGATCTCACATATCTCGCCCCTGATCCATCGCCCGTGTCCTGCCTCTGGCCTGGAATGCCCTCCCTCCTCTAATCCGACACTCTCCCCTCCTTTCAAAGCTTTACTGAAGACAAATCTCTTCCAAAAGGCTTTCCCTGACTGTCCCCCTTTCCTTTTCTCCCACTCCATTTTGAGTCGCCCTAACTTGCTCCCTTTATTCATCCCCCCCTTCCAGCCCCACATTCCTTATGTACATATCTGTATTTATATTAAAACCCGCCCCCCCAACCTATAATATAAGCTCAATGTGGTCAGGGAACATGTCTGTTTATTGTTATATTGTTATTGTTATAATTATACTCTCCCAAGCACTGTGCAGACAGTAAGTGCTCAAAAATATGAATGAATGAATTAATGAAAGAATGATTGAAGGACTTGAACCCTCCCTTCCTGATTCCCAGGCCACTGCTCTTCCCATTAGGCCTTAATGCTTCACAGGGAGTGGACACTCCCAATTTCCACTAGGGTTGCTCTTTGCACTAGGCCGTGCAGCATCCTTTGTGTCTTTTTACTTCATTCCTCCTCTGTCCTCTGACATTCATTCATTCATTCAACCGTATTTATTGAGCACTTACTATGTGCGGAACACTGTACTGAGCGTTTGGAATGTACACTTCAGGAACATATTCCCTGAATTAAGGTCAGGGAGCCTATGTCACGATGGGGATGTCACTGACTGCAGGCCAAAGATGGGGGTGGATGCTGAAAACTGAGGATTTCAGACCAAATGGTAAACACAAGGCAGACTAGAATCTGTGCTCACCTTTTGGTTCCTGGTCTGAGGATCAAAACTTGCTAGCTACCGGTACTGATTAAACACCCATTAAAGGCCAAGACTAGGGAAGCAGTGTGGCCTAGGGGATAGAGCATGGACCTTGGAGCATGTGAGTCATTGAGCAATTCACTCCACTTCTCTGTGCCTCGGTCACCTCACCTCTAAAATGGGGATTAAGAATGTGAGCCCCGGGTAGGACATGGACTGTGTCCATCCTGATTACCTTATATCTACCCCAGTGCTTAGAAAAGTGACTGGCATATAGTAAGTGCTTAACAAATACCATTTTTAAAAATGCAATCAAAAACTATTGATTCAACATTCTGACTTGGACTGTCCAGAAGCCAATGGAGAACCTTTAAAACTGTTATAATGATTGTAACCAAGCGGTCACACTGGCTCTCTTCCTAAATTGCCTTTCTGGGTGGCATGATTACCATTTGTAGTTTATAAAGTAAATTAGGCAGAAAAGAATCTCATAATCTCCAACCCTTTTAGACACTGGGCTCTTCAAGGTTAAATGGACAATGTATGGGATCTGTGAAGTAGCAAATAGCACTAGTAAAGATTCATTAATATGCAAGCTAACATAGAGTTGACCGAGCTTTCTGCTTCCTTTTTCAGATCCTTAATGACCAATGAGATTTTTTTTTTTTCCAAATGCAACTCAGCTCAACTTGGAGAGGACTGCTAAAAAGCTTATGAAGAGTCATCAGTGCTCTTTGTTCTGGACGAAAAAATTCAGTGAGCTTATAAAGTTGGCCCAGCCATGAATCCAAGTACATCTAACAAATGATTTCTAGGTCAGGAACTCCCCTGACATGGCAGGGCAGCTGAGTCACAGTAACATAGGAATGGCCCAGGGAGAAATTCAGAGCTCTTGAAAGTCTTCAAAGATGAGCCGAGTGAAAGTGTTTCAAAAGGATGCAATCAGAGAAGGTCCCTTTCAAATGTGGCATTTCTGAGCCCTTTAGAGAAGCTGGGGGTTTGGCCCGCTGAGCTAAACTCCACATCCACTGCTGACACTAATTTGCCTGGCGGTGCTGACCGGTATTTGACTCTCATGAGCAGGCAGTGGCTCATTCTGAAGACAAGTGGTCAGAATCTCCAGTGACCTTCAGGGGAGATTTTGCTGGGGGTATTAGAGGAGCCATCTTATTTAAATGATTGCATCTCATAAAAATTAGACTAGGCTTAGGGGATAGAGCACGGGCCTGAGAGTCAGAAGGAACTGGGTCCTAACCTCTGCTCTGCCACGTGTCTGCTGTGTGACCTTAGGCAAGTCACTTCACTTCTCTGTGCCTCAATTCCCTCATCTGTAAAATGGGGATTAAGAGTGTGAGTGCCATGTGGGACAGGGACTGTGTCCAACCTGATTAACTTGTATCCACAACAGCGCTTAGAACGGTGCTTGGCACATGGTAAACATTTAACAAGTACCATTATATTTTCTATTCTTGAAAAATGGCTTTATGCTGCTGGAATCTGGGCAAACTCAAACACAATCTTCTACATAAAAAATACTATCTTTAAAAGAGAGCATGTAGTATTTTGATTATTTGATTTTTAGAGGTCATGTTTTTACTTCCATTGTATGTTTCCAAAGATCCTTTATAATGTTCAGGGCACAGTAGGAGTTCAAAAGGTACTGTTGATGATGATTAGGGATGTTTTAATTGGTGTGCTCATTAACCTGCCCAGCGTGACTTAGTGGAAAGAGCATCAGCTTTGGGAGTCAGAGGACCTGGGTTCTAATCCCAGCTCCACCACTTGTCTGCTGTGTGACCTTGGGCAAGACAATTTCTTTGGGCCCCAGTTACCTCATCTGTAAAATGAGGATTAATACTGTGAGCCCCGGTGGGACAACCTGATTAGGTTGTATCTACCTTAGCTCTTAGAATAGTGCTTGGCACATAGTAAGTCCTTGACAAATATCACAGTTTTACTGTGCTGGGTTTAGATCAGGAGCCCGTAGTGGACCAGGAACCAGGCTGTAATCAATTTCCACGTAACCAACCCAGCACAAAGTTCAATTCCTTTAACATTTTGCAAAGAGGCTTAAGCCATGATTGGATGGGGGTTATTTTCCTTGAATATTAATTTTTGGTATTTGTTAAGCGCTTACTATGTGCCAAGCACTGTTCTAAGCGCTGGATAGATACAAGGTAATCAGGTTGTCCCACGTGGGGCTCACAGTCTTAATCCCTATTTTCCAGATGAGGTAACTGAGGCACAGAGAAGTGAAGTGACTTGCCCAAAGTCACACAGCTAAGTGGCAGAGCTGGGATTAGAACCCATGACCTCTGACTCCCAAGCCCAGGCTCTTTCCACTGAGCCATGCTCAAATATGCGCTTGAATATGTGACTGCATCATGAACGACTGTTTTATGTGGCGTGCTTTTCCATTTTCAGGCAGTAAATTAGTCTATTCCAAAAGCTCAGAAAAATTTGAAACCTCTCTCTTGGCTAAATACTATAATACTAAAAATCACTAACTTATTTAATCTTCATTTAATTATTCAAACCATACTATCTAGTAGATCATAAGCTCCTTGTGGGCAGAGTGCATAAGTACAAACTCTCTTGTACTCTCCCAAATGTTTAGTACAAATCACTGCAAGCAGTATGTGCTCAAATACCAGTGACTGATTATTCCTGTTTGAAATAATGAGAGGTGTAATCGGGAAAAAGAGTCTTTGCAGGAAGCTGCAGAAGAAGCTTGTTCTGCTCCCTGGGAGTAGTTATTAAGCTTGTGTGAAGAATGTGTTCTATTTTTAGGTAGAACAGCCTTTTGGCCATAAAGGACGTGTAGGCTAATTCCTGAACAAGTCTGTAGTCACATCTGTGAACTCCTCTGCCCATCAGGGTCTTCAATCATTTTTATACATTCATCCACTTAAAAACTGATACAAAACTTATTTCCCCAAACCTGAGGTGTCAGTGGAGAGACCAAAACAATTTATTCATTCATTCCATAGTATTTATTGAGCACTTACTATGTGCAGAGCACTGTACTAAGCGCTTGGAATGTACAATTCGGGCAACAGATAGTAACAATCTCTGCCCATTGACGGGCTTACAGTCTAATCGGGGGAGACAGATTCCAAATCGGATGATTAAGTTGTCTTGTTTTTGTCCGTCTAGCAGTGCCGCACTAGACTGTTGGTTTCAACAAGGTCATCATCGAACAATGACTC